>NC_089510.1:14888093-17288093 GCF_036850995.1 Saccopteryx leptura
GTGACAGATTAATTTCTGAATACATGTATAGTGAAGTTCAAACTGTTTTTTTATGATCAAACAATCACTATATAATTATAGATAATTATAAAAATGCATTCTAAATAATATGCATTTTTCTTATCACTGCCAATAACTACAATGCTATAAAAACTAAACACAAATAATCACAGAAAAAACAGTCCTGTGGACATAAACCCTTGTGGAATACAAATATGCAACATTATTAAATGATATACTGCTCACAAAAATTAGAGGATATTTCAAAATGAATATGACGCTATAAATATCCCCTCTTTTTTTTTGTGAGCAGTACATATTCCAAAAGAAACAAAGATTCCACCACAGTTCCATTTCCAAAATGTACTTTTAATTTTTTTTCTTTTTTACATTATCCCAAAGATGTTTTAAAATCTGAAATAATTGCTCAATTCTATTAAAAATCTGCTGGGCATGTGAATAATAAAAGCAAACAAAAAAAAAAAAGGAATACATGTAGATGGTATGTGTTTCCTTATTATTTCTAGACTTTTACGCAAGTCATTCTTCTTTAAAATTATTGATTTCTCTTTAGATGATTCAAACACAGGTGACTGTTAGCTCCTTGCAATTTCTTTCCTCTGGATATAACAGAAAGGAGACTGAGTGGTGGTGGACGGATAGGTGGGGAGGGTAAGCAGTAAATCATTTCAGACAATTTCACACTCAAGGCTTGTTGACATGAGGCAGGGCAAAGGAAATAACCCTGTCAGCACCTGCATCTCTAATGAAGGACCATGCCGCCGCACATTGAGAGAACAGAGAGGGAAAAATAAATCATGTTTAACTTTAAAGTGGGCTGTCAGATTTATTCAAATAGAAATACAAGCTTGCATGCTTTCCCTCCCCTTTTATTTCCATTTAAAAAATCTTACAATGTACACCTTGAAATGAACATTTTAAACAATACGTGTTGTTAAAACAAACTTTCAGTCCATCAACTGTTTGGGAAATGCGTATGTTTTAAACCTCTTATTTAACATTTGTCTCTCATTGTCTTCCTGACATCTGTTGCAATCAGAGGCAGACGTTTAACATGTAAAAGTAGGTATCTGTAAAATTATTTAGTAGCAGAGATTGACTAAACGTGTGGTATATAGTCCAGATACCTCAGGAGGTTATCACAATGGTGTTTTAAGAGTACTTTCCGTGGGTAAAAGGGATCAGGTAAATTGACCAGAGAAACGAATAGCGGTGGTTTCAATAAACGGGCAGGTTCTAATTGGCTCCAAAGGCATGGGAGGCAACAACACAAATGGTTGGAGAGGACCAACCATGTCTAGAATCTACTTCTTATTTATTACTTTTCTCTTAAAACTGATTTACTGTTGATTCCAAATGGTATTTCTTGATTTACAACTTACAAGTAATTTCTAGTCACCACCCTGGCATGCCTACCTCTTTACATACAAAATGATAAAATAGATCAGAAGTTTTAAAAGTTTCTTATATAAGGACAAACTAGAAAACAGACACACGAGCTGGGTAATCCATTGATTCCAACATTATATTAAAATAATGTTATAATATTTCATTACACCAAGTAAGCAACGCACAGTTTGGCTGAAAAATTATTTGTTATTGTGGTAATAAAACAATCTACATTATGATAGCTCTTTTTATTGCTTTTTACTCATCCCTTGAGGCACTTGTTTTTTATTTTTTTTTTTTATTTATCTGACTTTTGAAATAAATTTCTGATGAAGGAAGATATTTTCTTAAGGGGTAAAGTGGAAATAAACCAGTTGAATGAGAAGTTGTGTTTTTTCAAGTCACCGATACTTGGGTCTTTTTGTCTTTCCTCCCTCTGAGCCAGGCACTAAACTCGGCCCAGGGCCAGGGCCTCTACTGAACATAAGAAAGCTCAAACACCAAGGAAAACGTATCAGGACCTCACTTCATTCTGGGGTTAATGGGATGGCGAGGGGAGGCTGAGGCTGATGACTCCTTTCAGTAGGTGCTCTAACATTACTGACCTGAAACCCGTGCTCCTAGACAGAAGCAGTAAGGGCAATGACTTCCTATCTGCAGGCGTGCCTTCTGAAAGCTAACTGCATAGTTCCCTTGACAGGCAAATGACTTTAAATAATTCTTGAACTCTGTGGTCCTGATCAAGAAGGACATTTAACTTTATACATCTCCTTTCTTTTTTAAGGTGTCACCTTAACATGGGCCCTAAATTTACTGATTGTCTGTCTGATATATTTTAAACTAAGCAATTTGATAAGCAATTGACTGCCTTCGTAACTAATCTATATATTGCGTTGAACGATAAATTCACGTATTTTTAGTTTTCTTTAGTTTTGAAAATGCTTGTGCATACGATAGTCATTGCAGATTTTTGAGAAATCTGGGACCTACGTGTTCAAGTTGATTGATCTTCTCTGAATTTATACAATATTTTATTGAATTAAATAGGTAACTTGATATTCCATAGATAAACTATACAAACCTTAACTTTTATTCTTCTTGAAAAAAAAAAAGGCAAATTTATATTACATAGATAAATTTTACCTTTCATTCTTCTTGAATGAAATGGTAACTGTATATGCCGTAGGTAACCCTACAACCCCACCTCACCTATATTCATGCATGCATTCTTTCTTCCAGGTGTCTGTATAAATGAAGATGATTCAAACCACACTTTACCATGCTGATCTTTGATGACCTGCTCAATAACTAGAGCATGAATTTAATTTGACTTGGAGCCGTTATTAGCTTAAAGTGCTACAGTTTGCACCTAACTGCTAACAATTACACCTAAACTATATCTCTATCTGTGTATCTTTCTATATCCACTTCTATAGTCTTAGTTTTCAGAACAGTTTCATAGAAAGATCCTCTTTATCCTGACAATTTGAAAGACAGTGGATAATTTTGTATTTAAATTTTCATTTTTCATATACTTAAATAGAGCATGACATTTTTTAATGTCACCTTTTGGATATTTGGTTCATTCATTAATTTTAATCAATACTCAACAGAGCTGGGGCAAGAGAAAGGAATGTAGAAACTGGTTACAAGTAAAAACTTGTAGTATTTTAATTTGTTAATCCAAGTCAGTACAAAGTAACTAAATGTACTTTATTATAATAGACTTTAAATTTTCTGTATAACTCTACCCTATAAAAGATGGTAATGGATATAAATCCACTTGTTTGTTTACAGCGCCCTTATCTTCAAGGTCAAACTGTCAACCTTAACCCAGCAGAGGAAAAATAATTGAAGCCTCTGGAATATTTGAGAATTCTGATTTGTGTGTGGACACCCATGATAAGTTACACTTAGTTGCTGAATATTAAAATAAATGTAACAATAAAACAAACAAATAAAAACCCAATCTCACAGTTTGCTTCAACAAAACGCCATATGCTGTTCTTTTATGAATAACTTGGCTAAGTTATTAGGATTCATTAAATATATACAAATAACTACAATTGGTCCCCATAGTTTTATCATTTTCTCTAAGAGAAGAGTTGAAAGAATATTTTGATTAGTGTATAAATATTTTTTTTCTATTTTCTTCTACTATAACATTAGGTTTAGGCAATTTCTTATAAAAGAGTTTTGGTAAAGCTTTTTACAGCAATGTTATTCCAGCACCATTAATAAAATGGTGACTTCAGGGAAATAAAGCTTCTAACTTCACCAAAAAAATACTAACGGCAGCAGCAAGAGAGCAGCTGTTGCATTTTTATTCCTACATTGTTCAGCCTGGTAAGTAACATGCTACTACTCTGAAGAAATTTCAGTTATAAAAATTTCACATTTTTGGATGTTCTTTTTCTAAGGTACTAACATGCATTGTGACATTGCTATTCCTTTTGAGTTACACACTTCTTGCCTCCTAGGATTGTTCTTCCACCCATTTTCTCTCACTTACTTCGTATAATCACAGCTTACATGTTTCAGGAATACTGAGTCTTTCTAAATGTTCTCAGTTTCTCTAGGGAATTAATCAAGTCCTCTGTATAAGAATAATAGCTGATCCCTGACATTTATCAGCATACATACTGAAGAAACCATTCACACAGACTTACACGTTTCAAAGAAAAGGAAGAAATTTGATTCACGATCGACACCATAAAAATGAATGGAAAGAAAGAAGCAATACTGGTCAAGGTTAGATGACACAGAAGAATGGCACTTACCTGGAATCAGCTGGGACAGGAGCAGGCGATTCTTGGACAAGCTGAGGAGTGATATTATGACGAATAAGGGGACATGTTTCCATTTCATCTTCGTCCCTTCCTTGCATTCCACCCAGCCAGTGTTACAGGTATGGTTTACCTGGGGGAGGGGAAGAATAGAAAATTATTTTCTTAGTGGTTAGGTATGTTAAGATAAAAAATTATTAACGCCTGACCTGTGGTGGCGCAGTGGGATAAAGCATCGACCTGGAACACTGGGGTTGCTGGTTCGAAACCCTGGGCTTGCCTGGTCAAGGCACATATGGGAGTTGATGCTTCCTGCTCCTCCCCCTTTTTTCTCTCTCTCTCTCTCACTCTTCTCTCTCTAAAAATCAATAAATAAAATAAAATAAAAAATAAAAAAAAGTACTGGTGCCTGGGTTCCACCCTCACCATTAAAAAAAAAAGAAAAAAATTATTAACTTTTTGTGAAAAATTATAGTTCAAATGCACTTGCATATCATGTTTCAAAATGATAAAATATATAAGTGACTAAAATAAATACAACTTACACAGAATATATTCTAGGATACACCTTTTGAACAAATGTAGTATTTATTTTGAAAATAACTGTTCTCTTAGAGACAGATAACAAATGATTCTTTATTTTTCTCTATCCTTTAGGGGATACCAGACAAGGCATTGTGATTTTGATTTTCCACCAATTTATTAAAACATTCTCAACAGGTCTAGGAAATTTTATGGTTAGTCATTGACTAAACAAATGTTTACAGATACCATTTCCTGAATCAGTTAGTATGCTACTTTGGGGATATAGCAGAAGATAAACATATATATTTGCTCTCCATTCAGATACATAATCACCTTGAGACCACTTTATTTATATCAATTTATTAACAAATTAAAAGAAAAAAAACACACCTCTGTAGACTTTCTATTCTGAAAAAAGGTATACTGTATCAATCTTGTGGGACCCGAGAAACATGACAGTGGCTGGTGGACAACAGTGCTTTCAGTCAGGGGGTCTTTTACAAGATGCCCCTACCACACGGCAGAGTCTGTAACTACAGGCATTCAAGGGGAAGACAAACCAGTTCCGCTTGGGAGAACTGACCAAGCACACTGAAGGAGTGACATTTGAGACACAAGATGATATTTGATAACAGGAGGAAAAATACTCCCCGTATATATGGAGTCGTCTGGCTGGATGGCAGTGTTTTTCAGAATGTAATATGATAGAAGAATGAAAATACAAAAACAGGTAATAAGGAATCGCTGTGGAGTTTAATAACAGAAGATATTATCCTCCAAATTACTTAGATGCTAACTGTGGTGGAATTGTGAAGTGTCAAGAAACAACAAGGAGAGGACATTCGACCCAAAGGCATTAGTCACAGGGCAGAAACATATAATGGATGCTGACAAGGGACATTGGTAAAGGACAGAGAACAAATGGCTGTCCTTGGGGAGGGTGTCAGATAGGTGACATTATACAAGTTATACCTTGCAGGATGTGGCAAATGATTAGATTTGGGAGAAGGGATGTGGAAAGACATTTAGTCATTTAGTCTAAAATACCTAAATATACCTAGAACAATATACAACGTAATTTGTCCTGAAGAAAAATAAAGTTCCAACACACATTTCTGTGATACTCAAAGTGCCAGCTTGAAAAAAAAATGACCAACTCTATTCTGTAGGTTTATCTGCACAGATCTACTGTCAACTTGTCTACCCTACCTGGTCTATGCTTAGTTATTACTTCCCTCTGCAAAGTCCGTTGCCAAGTTTTCCTGTAGCAGAGCTGCCTAAGCCTCCTGCTAGGCAGCTAAGATCACCGGACCTCACGGAAGACTTCTGACAATTATTTCTTCTTCCTTAAGAATTCTACAAACAGCTCCTATTGGGGCTGGAAGACCTCCACAGAAATATTCTTGATTACTACTCCTAAGTTCCTGTTTGTTGTCCTTCCTCCTTGTCTTGGGGCTAACGTCCTTATTTATAACTTTGCTTATCCTAATATATCAGTCATATACGACAGCTTTCATGTATGACCTCTTTTAAGCGTCAAATGAGAGTAGAAAGCAGATTAGATTTCAGAGAAGTGCCAACCTAGATGAGGAGTTCTCCTCTTCGATGCGTACTATGCAGTTGTTAGTTTGACCGTAGGCTCCTTCTCAGGGTTATTCAGTGGCTGTTTTGGACTGTAGTCGCATTTCTCAGTGATGTCCAGATTATTGGTTCTTCCAGAGAAAACGCACCCATGTGCTGCACACTAGTGATGTCTGCTTGACTGGGTTTAGATATAATAGTTGTCGTCTCTCATCGGATTCTACTTGCCTCGGGATTCTTCCATCTTTCTCCTCACTGTAATATGTATTTCAGTATTGGGTGCATTAGACAACAGAGGCCCTGTTTTGGAATAAACCTTAGACCTCTGATTCCTTACCTGTGTTGTTTTACCTTAGCTTTTGATGTAAATAAAAACATATGTGAATTTAGAAGCTGTTTATGGTTTGCTTTTTATTTAAAAATTTAGAATAGCCCTGGCCGGTTGGCTCAGCGGTAGAGCGTCGGCCTGGCGTGCGGGGGAACCGGGTTCGATTCCTGGCCAGGGCACATAGGAGAAGTGCCCATTTGCTTCTCCACCCCCCACCCCCCCCCTCCTTCCTCTCTGTCTCTCTCTTCCCCTCCAGCAGCCAAGGCTCCATTGGAGCAAAGATGGCCCGGGCGCTGGGGATGGCTCCTTGACCTCTGCCTCAGGCGCTAAAGTGGCTCTGGTCCCGGCAGAGCGACGCCCGGAGGGGCAGAGCCTCGTCCCCTGGTGGGCAGAGCCTCGCCCCTGGTGGGCGTGCCGGGTGGATCCCGGTCGGGCGCATGCAGGAGTCTGTCTGACTGTCTCTCCCCGTTTCCAGCTTCAGAAAAATACAAAAAAAAAATAATAAAATAAAAATAAAAATAAAAATTTAGAATGATTATATTAAAGTGCATTTTAAAGTATATTTAAGCTGCGACTTTCATTTCTATAGTTAAGTACACTTTTTTTCTCTTCTTTTCCAAATGAGAGGAGGAGAGATAGACAAAGTTCAGCATCTGCCTGACTGGGATCTACCTGGCAACCCCCATCTGGGGCTGATGCTCTGTCCATCTTGGACCATGCTTGCAACCAAGCTATTTTTAGTGCCTGAGGCGGAGGCTCCATGGAGCCATCCTCAGTGCCTGGGGCTGATGCACTTAATCAAGGCATGGCTGCAGAAGGAGAAGTAGAGACAGAGAGAGAGAGAGAGAGAGAGAGAGAGAGAGAGAAGGGGAGGCAGGGAGAAGCAGATGGTCGTTTCTCCTGTGTGCCCTGACCAGGGATCAAACCTGGGACAGTCACATGCTGCGCTGACACTCTACCACTGAGCCAACTGACCAGTGCCATTTTAATAATTTCATAAACAATTATATATAGTTTATTAGTAGCAGGTAGTATTGAGAAAATAAAGACCCTTATCAATCATGTACATTCTTCATTTAAAATTGTTGCTGTATCCATAAAAAAATAAACCTGAAAATATAAATATTTACTATGGTTAGTTGAACTTCTGCAAGTTATACAAACTGGAAGATATTATTTCAAACTTTTATAATATTTTAGTATGAATGTCCATCGCAAATTTTAATTATCTAAGGAAAAGTCTGTAAATTTACACAGTAAATAGCTAGTAATATACCATGATTTTAAGAAATGGCCCCTAGCTTGACCAGGCAGTGATACAGTGGATAGAGTATAGCACTGGGACGCATAGGACCCAGGTTTGAAACCCCGAAGTTGCCGGCTTGAGTGCAGGCTCATCTGATTTGAGCGAGGCTCACCAGATTGAGCCCAAGGTCACTGGCTTGAGCAAAAGATCTCTCACTCTGCTGTAGTCCCTGGTCAAGGCACATATGAGAAGTAATCAATGAACAACTAAAGAGACTAAGGAGCCACAATGAAGAATTGATGCTTCTTATCTCTCTCCCTTCCTGTCTGTCTGTCTGTCCCTATCTGTCCCTCTCTCTGTGTCACAAAACAAAACAAAAAAAAGAAATGGCCCCCAAATCAGATGTGGCAGATGCCTTATTTGCTATGCACATACACAATAATGTCTTGAAGTTGTGATCCTCTGGGCCCTTTCTGAAGATGAAACTAACTCAAGGTCAGATATAAACTTTATAGCGAACACACTAACTTCTCATTTAAAATCACACCTTTTGATATGTTAATAATATGACAATTAATTTTAATAAAGAATGAGATATACATAGTTTAACTGTTCTCTGAATATTACAATATAGTAAATTCAACAACCACAACCAGAAACCCAATGCATATAAGGGCAATTTTTCTCATACTTGTGTCTATACGGTGCTATTATCCAAATGTTAAGAATGTATATACATTTGGTTCTGAATTAAAGAAACTAACACGGTACGGGATGGAGAAAACTGTCACAATATTCCTTTATCTTGTGAAATATTCGGCTTAACATGAGGTAACAGAATTACTTAAATAGTGTAAAATAGAACCTTCTTGGGAATGATAAGTGTTTGAGAGGAATACAGTGCTGAGTGAAGAAGCATAGATGGTATAACCAAACTAGGCGAACCTCAGCTCTGCCGCTCAGATGTTGACTTTGGGCAGGCAATTCCGGCTCTCATAGTCTCACCTTTCCTAAAGAGTGAACATCAATATTCACTTATTGGATGCCTTCTCTATTGCCCAATATCTATTAATATCATCATGACACAACTTCAGAAAGCATCCAATGCTTTTATTATCCTTCAGGATAATAACAAAACCAGTCTTGGATTTTTATTTACCTGTTGCTTAATTTCTGAGTAATGTCTGTTTTAGGTTCCACTTGCAAGATATTAGGGGTTTTGATTTATTTAAATGAACTTTTTTAAGATAATATTTATATATTATAAAATAAACCCATTTAGAGAGTAAAGGTTCAAATTTGACAAACTTATAGAGCCATGTAACGTCCACCCCAAACAAGATATACTTTCCTCAGAGCCCTTGGTGTTAAAAGCTAACATGTTAAGTAAGTGTGATGTGCACGTGTAAATGTTGCTAATGTACATATTGCTAATGCACATTTTCAAATAATATTAAATATAATCATTAATAAATATAAAAATGGACTGCTCTGTCCCATACTTTTAAAAGGATGATTGCCACAGACTTTTCAAAAATATATTTATGGAAAATCTTATTCTCTGATTACTATAAAATTCCATGGAAAGAAAAAAGCATTCCTTAAGAAATTAATTTTTGACTTTGTTGAAGCAAGCATTTACATAAATGTCTCTATAGGCAAATATTTTGGCTTACTTAAAAGAACACAAACATGTTCTAAGCTTATTATTGCAACATGGTAACTATTTTTCAGCTTCCTCAGAAGCTGGTAGCATAGGTAGTACTGGCTTCCTCTCTCACTCTTCGTATTTGGAAAGACAGAAACTATATTTACAGATGCTTTCCTAGTTATTAGCCAAAATTTATCCTCCTTCAAGTTATACTGTGATTCCGTTATTTTTTTTCTCAGTTAACAATACAAAGTGCTCAGGAGAACCAAAATATTTTAAAAGTCTTGTCTTCTCAACCCGTTCATCTCATTCAGCTTAATTATCTTCGGATGAGTCAAAAGTTAGGGGAGTTGAAGAAGTACAAGAACATAACAAAATCAACAACTGTTGATCATCTTTGTCCTAGTCTTAGAAAAAAGAAACAACAGTGGATAATAATAGCTGTGTCTAAAAACTGTCTTTATGAGAACAATGACCAGAAAAGGCCAGCCTCATTTTGATTTTCCATGTAACTGACAAACCAGTCAAGAATCCACAAATAGAGTAAGGAGTCTTTTCTCTCCTTACAGATGAGACAGACTGAAGTTTGCTCTACGCAAATAGAACTATCTTCCTAGGGCTCATAAAGGAAAACCAATCATCAAAGTTAAAGGTCTTTATTCAAAGAAGTTTTCATAAATTCTAAAACGTTTTCTTAAAAAGTAAGAATCCAAAATTTGTTTTTATGAGAGCTACAATTAAACTAATAATCAATAAATATTTTGAATAGCTAATGTATGAAGAGCTCTGTGCAAGACAGTGAAGATTCAAATTTATGTGAAACAAATCGCTTTCTCATGTTAGAGCAGTGGATGATTTATTACATATGACTGACAAGAATTGAAAAGATTAAGTAGGCCAGGGAGGAAGTTCTCTGAAGGTGGAAAGAGGACTTGGCTGATTTGGGTTTTAACAGGTACATTGGAGTTACACAACTGGATAAACTGTGAAGAGACATTCTGTTAGGGGACATATGTGATGTGCAGATTCACTGTGGCTACCATGGAAATTTTGTGTAAAAACAAATATGTACAATATATAAAGTACTTCATAGTTTACTTCTTTCTGTGTTTGGCCATCTGTATTAGGACAATAATTAATATCTCATGTATTCCATATGAGATGAATTCTGAATCTTTATATAAGACTTGTCTGCATAAATGTATGTAGTTAGCAAGTAAGTGAACTGGCATTAACTGGACTATTTTTCTTACCACAAAATCTAAATGTCAAACAATAGGAAATTCTTAAATGCAAGAATAAGCGAGGTTTTTTGTTCTAATCAACAGTGTGATAGCACATGGAAATATAAATTTGGCAACAGTCCTATAAACACGGTAGTAAAAGTAAGTCAAGATAAAATAAGCCATGTAGAATATTAGTGTATTCTAGTGTGAATGGTGAATAGGATCTTACATAAAGGTTTAATAAGTGGGGTAAAAAGAGGAAATGCACATAAGATGTTGCAAAAAGGCTGCAGAATTTTGTGATACATGGGGCAGTGAAGGTAGAAGGAAGGAAGGAAGGAAGGAAGGAAGGAAAAAAGGAAGGAAGGAAGGAAGGAAGGAAGGAAGGAAGGAAGGAAGGAAAAAGGAAGGAAGAAAAAAAGGAAGGAAGGAAGGAAGGAAGGAAGGAAGGAAGGAAGAAAAGAAGGATGGAAGGGAGGGAGGGAGGGAGGGAGGAATAGGGAGGGAGGGAGGGAGGGAGGGAGAGAGGGAGGGAGGGAGAGAGGGAGAGAGGGAGGGAGGAAGGAAGGAAGGAAGGAAGGAAGGAAGGAAGGAAGGAAGGAAGGAAGGAAGGAAGGAAGAAGGGAAGGGAGGGAGGGAGGGAGGGAGGAAAAAGAAAGAGAAGAGAAAGAAAGGAATAAATGGCATTTTTCCCTCAAAAAAATCTCATCTAGGCAACAGTAAAGCTTAATAAGAAATGTGTGTGTGTGTTTGTGTATGTGTAATTTTTGTAAATGACTGGCTGATCTACTCTTACTCTATAGTTCTCTAGAATAATATAATAATATACACATCTCTATAGTTATCTCTACTATGAATTTTGTAATTGCTTCTGTGTAGTTGTGGGTACATTTACTTTGAAATATTAAGAGTTCGAGGTATATAATAACTTCTAAAATTACAAGCTTAATATTTTCATATAGACAAGGCAAAATTGTCACTGAATTGTTGTGAAATTAGAATACTTTCACATTTCCTATACAGAGTGCAATATTTTAAAATCCATATAGTATTCCATATAAAACAGAGTACTTAAAGCACAGTCATATGGATATATTTAAAACTTTATTGCATATACACACACTTGCCTTATAATTCATTTACAATATGTTTGACTTTTTATATAACTAGGGAACATTTTCCTTATAAAAGGAGGCAAATACTATACATTTAGCCAAATGTTTAAATTATCATAAAGCCCAAATTATTAATATTCTAGATTTAAAGTATCATTACTAACTTTCTGATTTTATTTATATACATGAATTGTGTAAAGCACAAAAAGGTTTATTAGTCCCATGTATACAGAGATGTTATGATCAATTAATAATCAGAGAGTAATGTGAAACATATATTATACATCCTTTTAGAATTCATACTCTTCAGCTTAAATCAAATTCAGAAAAAAAGTGCCAATACTGAATTATTTGTGGTCACTCAAGATTCGCCTGTTGAAATCCAATTCCCATGATGGTATTAGGATGTGGGGCTTTGGGGAGGTGATTAGGTCATCAACGAGATTAGTGTTCTCCTGAAAGAGATCCCAGAGACTCGGAGAGAGAAGAGACACCGTATCTGCCAGGGTCTTGACCTTGGACTTCCCAGCCTCCAGAACTATGAGAAATTAATATCTGTTGTTCATAAGTCACCCAGTCTAAGGTTATTTAGTTATGGCAGCCCAAGGCCTAAGACAAGAAGCATTTGGCCATATAGAGCTAATGTGAATGTTATGAATCTGCTGTCGTTTTCCTAAGCCATGCAAAAATTTGAACTTCTGATCCTCTCATACATTTCACTGACTAGAGTGTTGAAAGATACAGTGAGGGAATCGATCATTAATAATTTTAAAAGGAAAACATTAAAATAAATAATGCCAACTTGAAGTAAAAATGAACCTCACTAACCCCATTGCATGTACTAAAGATGCTTCTGTATTACATTTTCAGGAGAATCATCACAATAAAGGACAAAGTATTATATTGCTACAAAATAAAAACCAGAACATTAGATAGTTCTTTAAGCATTGCACATGGGGCATTCAAAATACCTGATTGACATCTTTATATCAAGTACCTTGAGCAGCCTGAAGGGGATCAAATTAACAATCACTAAAGGTTCTACCTAATGTTGGGTCTCCTTCCCGCATGGTGGTGCCGCACCAGTGGTTTAAAGCTACGCTGGGTGACTTTTGGATTAGATACTGTAATGTAGTGCATTCCAATAATTCACATTTGCATTGCAAGATTAAAATTTTTAATCAATAAAGACAGTAAGATAGTCGCCAACAACTGACTAGACCACGTTATCAATAAGATGGAAGAGCAGCTATGCACAAAAGTAAACAACGTTCTGTCCACAGGGCGCGATGACGATGAGCAGCCATTTCTCTGCTGTAGCTACCACCATCATTAAAGAATCAATGGCAAATTAAACTGCACAGATCCTTCGGGGGCAAGGCAGAAAGAACGCACAACAGGAAATGCAGAGAGGTTCAAATCAATTGTTCACCCTAAACGCTGGGAAGTTCATTAGTCTTGCTAATATAAAGGCAAAGGGTAAAGACAACAAAATGGGAATTTTATCTTCTTTCCATTTCAATTACAGGACTGCCTCAAGCAACCTCGTTTTCAGACTTGTTCAAAACAAAAGATTGCATTCATATATTAGTGGAATTACATTAATAAGAAAGTTTAAAAAATAATTTTGCTAAAAGAAATTCTATATGTAAAAATATAGAAGGTAAAAGTTTAATAGGAAGAAAAAGTCATCAGAATTTTGTTTTCTTTTCTTACGTTTTAGCTAAAATGAAAATCGTTTACTCCAAGCGCTCTTTTTGAAATGAATGTTCCCCTTCACAGAGATGGATTATTAAAAGTAGATTCATGGATACAAAGCCATGAGTCAAAAAAAGCAATTTTCAAACAAGAGCAATTTTTTAAAAAAATGCAGCGCTCACCATAGCGCCGTCAGATGAATTCCGTGCCCACTTGACCTTCAATCATATTTTTCATTTTATCTTTTTTGATGAAAATTAGTAGGCACCTGATGTTTGGTCATCCTAGCTGAAAGTAAATCCAGTTGCAAACATATTTTTTTTTTTCTGGAAAATGTCATCTTTCAAGTAAAGCAAGATGGAAATAAACATCAATAGCTTCACTGTCCTAAAAATAAGTATTGCCTCAATAAGCTAGATTTATCTTAGCACTGCAAACAAAAATAGAGGAAATTGGGCATTGGTTTGGTTCAAGAAAAGTTTCCTACAAAGCTGGCGCGGCTTGACACTTATTCTAGAAGGAGAAATGTGGGGTAAGAGAAAAGGAGAGAACACAAGAATTAGAGAAGATAAGAGACGCTGAGCAGTTGATTTAGCAAACATGTCGTGCTGGCCGCTCCTGGAATTAACAACAGACCAATCGCACAGCACGTGAGGTTAGTTACCTGCTGAACGTTTCAGCCTCCAGAGAGTGTGGCTGTGCTCACACTCCGCTCTGTGTAATCTAAGTGAAAAGGAATGTCTTGTGATTTTTCACTTTAGAAACCAAGACTTCAATTAAAGCCAGCTAGCTACCCTGCAAATTAAAGGTGAAAAATCCAAGCTGTGCTACCTTGAAGCTTCAATACATACAATTAAAATATCCAATGAAGTAAAAGAATAAAAAGGATATGTAATGGATGGAAATATGATGTTGCTATTAGATCGTTTTGTCTAAAAACCAAACAATAATATACCAACAAGTTATAATGACTATACTCATGTCACTATACCTCATTCATTTAATGATATTTCCTTGAGAACCTATTATGTAGCAACCCAAGATTCAAAAATGAATAGGATACATTCCCTGCTCAGGAGGGGCTTATATATTGACAGTGAGAAGCAGATGAAGATGAATAAATATAGGTGATAATTTCCATAGCAGTTAAATAGAATGCGGTCCCATGAGATCGCAGAGAGAAAAAAGCAACCAGGCTTCTGGGAAATTAGAAAACCGTCATCTTAGAAGTGAATATTTCAGGTGGATCCTGCAGAAAGAACAATTGTTGCTCAGGCCAGAAGTTCAGGGCTGCAGAGGACTGGAACTTCAGTGAAAGTACCAACTGAGCAAAACCATACAGGAGCGTCTGTCTGAAGAACCAGTAACGGTTTTGTTTGGATGACATTTCAGGGGACAAATATGTGATTCAAAAGGACTCTGACATATTAGAAAAGGGGTCCTCAAACTACAGCCGGTGGGCCGCATGCAGCCCCCTGAGGCCATTTATCCGGCCCCCGCCGCACTTCCGGAAGGAGCACCTCTTTCATTGGTGGTCAGTGAGAGGAGCACATTGACCATCTCATTAGCCAAAAGCAGTCCCATAGTTCCCATTGAAATACTGGTCAGTTTGTTGATTTAAATTTACTTGTTCTTTATTTTAAATATTGTATTTGTTCCCGTTTTGTTTTTTTACTTTAAAATAAGATATGTGCAGTGTGCATATTTATTCATAGTTATTTTTATAGTCTGGCCTTCCAATGGTCTGAGGGACACTAAACTGGCCCCCTGTGTAAAAAGTTTGGTGACCTCTGTATTAGAAGGCCAGAATACAAAGGGTTTTCTGTGCAGAAAATATGCTTAAGCAGAAGAATCAATTGAAAAAAGTACTTTCTAGGAAAAAAATTTGTGAATCACAGACGTGAAGTAGGAAAGTGTATATTTCATGAACCTGCACTGTTCACGACTATAATATTCTATAAAACTAGTGCCGTGTCTGTCATGTCGTAAATACTGAACATTTGTTGAATTAATAAATGGATGTATGCACAGAGTAATATGAACACAGTGATATGCCTCTGAATTAATGTACTTGCAGAGCAAACAGGTACAAACACCAAAGCTATTAATATTCATGAAGTCCAGGTATCTATAAAGGTTGCCATTACATTAGGCAAGAACTTGTGGTGTTTAAAAACAGAGGACACTTAGAGAAACATTATACTTACCCATATCAAATATAACAAAATGTACTTGGTTATGACTGTGGGTTGCTTTTCTTTGCTAAACAAATTAATTTCAAACATACTGCCTTAAATGCGTCTAGAGACCTAAAATTGGTTCAATTCTTTTGGGAGATGAGTCACAGCATCATTTCTAAATGAATGTGACATTTAAATTAAAATCTATTACTTTGGGTTTGATTTATTTTTTTAGTGCCTAAATAACTATGTTTTTTTTTACAACTATTCATGTTAAAGTTCTATATTAATTTTCAAGCTGTGAGCAGATTGCAGATTAATACCTAAATGAGCTGCAAATTTCTATATTGCTTAAGAGAAAATAGCTCTGGAAATATAATTATCCAAAATTCACGTAGAGCTTAGTCAATCTCTGCAATTGCTTTCACTTGTATTGAGTTAGTTTATGAAGATATAGCAGCGGAGAGTTGACAGAAGGAGCAAGCATTAAATTTCACACTATTAGTAATGCTATACTAAGAGAGATTAATGAAATAATAAAAAGGATGTCGGAAGTACTTTTTAATATGTCAACATACACAAAGGCATAACAAAAAGATTCACACAAAAGGCTGTGTGTGAAAGATGGGGGCAGGGTTCTGTGACTGGGAATTGTGTTACCTGCATTCTGGAAGGCAATGGTTTTTGAAAGGCATTTAGATTTAAAGTACTCAGTGTTCCTTTGAATGTCCTCAGCAGAACCAGAAATGGAGGATTCAATTTTCAAAGATAATTGTGTCAGATAACTGTCTCATGTCTTTTCAGAAAGAATCTGATAAACACCTAATTACTAACCAAATGATTCTACAGCTACATTGCTGGGCTGATACGAAGCCTACGGAGAAAAGGACCTGGCCACTCAATGCAGCAGGAGAGAAACACAGTGAGAATGTAAATTAGTTTCATTTATTTCGCTAATAAAATCTTGCCAACTATCTTAAAGAAATAATTTATCACTTTAAAAAAAAAAAAAGGAGAAATTTCAACGTAAAACCAATTATAGCCACAGAAATAACCTCTCACCACAACCCATCTAAAACAACCTACTGAAAATAAAAACAGGTTCAGCTGGATTTTCAGGCAATTTTTTTTTTTTTTTTGAGGGGGAGCAAGCTTTGTGTAACTATACTGATGCTATTAGGATGGGAAAAGAAAAATCTTAATTTCTTGAATGTTTTAATTGAGTTCAACTCTTTTAATAAAGATATCAGCCATACATGCATGACTATTCATTTTCAAATGTATCATATGTTGTATGGACACTTAGCTGGACTCTCAACTTCTTCTGATTGTGATTGCCTCATATTCCTGGTGTTTATTTGCTATTTTCGGTTGCCCTGTGTATTGATTGAATGTCTAAAATTAAGGCCCAATATTATGTCTCCCTTTGACGTCTGGTCAGATCGGGATAGCCCTAAGTGGCCTCAAGTTTCCCTGGCCACGCCTTTCCTATGGATAAGGTGCTTCACCCAAACAACCTTCCTTATCAAGGGGCCCAGGCTCGGTTCCTGCTCACCTCTGATCATTAACTTTCAGTATCTGGCCAGCCATGGAATTATTCAAACAAGGGAATCGCACACTCCTGGGAGAACCAGGACACTCCACTCTCTCGACACTACAAAGCCTGTCTCCCGTTTACTCTGGTCCTTCGCTCTGTTTCAGAGTGCAACCTCCCGGTGACCCTGCACTGCATGGGGTGTCCTTTTCCCTAAGACTGTGGTCGATGTGAGTCATGAATGGTGAGGATCTTGTTTGCCCAGGGTTGGTTGGCTGTCCTGTGTTCAACCACCTCCATGAAGCTATGGCGAGAATCCTTCCTTCACCAACAGGGTGCACATGACGTGATTAAAGTATCACAGGGTCTGGGGCATGGGGGACACGATGCGATATGTTGAGTGAGACACTTGAAACCATGTCAACACAATAAATTAAAAATGATAAATAAATATTTAAAAACACTATAGGGCCACTCAATTTGGTTTAAAGCAGAGACCTCCTCTTTATTTAAATAAATAAGCATTTGAGTGGTATAGGTCCAGGGTGACTGCCACACCCTGGACATCTGGAAGTGCAAATAAAGTAATTGAAGGCTCTGAGTAAAATGCTGTCTTAAGTCTATGCATTTACTGACATGTATTGAACACTTTCCTCAAGACCCTCAGATAATCCCTATTGGTTCAGTGCAGCAATTTTCAAACTTTTTTACCACATGACACACATAAATTAATTACTAAAATTATGTAGCACACCAAAATATATATATATTTTTGCTGATATGACAGGAAAAGATATCATTTTGATTGATTTACAAAGAAAAATAATAATACTAGTAACTCCCTATCTTTTTTACTCCAAAGTGACTTTTTAAGAAATCAGGTGCCTATACTTGGATATAAGGATTTCTGGTAGGAAGAATTAATCAATCAGACACAATCTTATTATGTGACATGACCAATAAAATGCAATTCTATTATCTGACCTATATATTTATGGTTCAAGACAGGGCATTTTCATCAGATGGTTATTGTTGTGTTGGCTGTTTCATTGTTTTAATCTGATAATCTAAAGGAAAAGAGGTCAGTGACCCTGACTAAATTATCAGGTACTACATGTTCTATAAATTCTCGTGGAACACTGGTTGAAAAGCACTGGCCTACTAGTTACTTGTGTCATAAAATGATAGAAGATAAAGTAAAAATAGGAACATACTGACTCAAAACAAAAACAATACCTTTCTTTTTTTTACTTTTTTGACAGAGTCAGAGAAAGGGTCAAAGAGGACAGAGAGACAGACAGAAAGGGAGAGATATGAGAAGCATCAATTCTTTGTTGCCGCTCGTTAGTTGTTCATTGATTGCTTTATCATATGTGCCTTGACCAAGGAGCTAGAACAGAGCAAGTGACCTCTTGCTCAAGCCAGAGAACTCTGAGCTCAAGCCAGTGACCATGGGGTCACGTCTATGATTCCACGCTCAAGCCAGTGACCAGGCGCTCAATCTAGGTGAGCCTACGCTCAAGCCAGTGAACTCAGGGTCTCAAACCTGGTCCTCTTCATCCCAGTCCAACACTCTATCCATTGCATCACCACCTGGTCAGGCAACAATACATTTCATTACCAAAAAATAGTCAGAAACGGTATTGATCCAATGAACAGTTAAAGATCACTGTATTTCAGCAATTTATACTAAACAGGTTTTCTTATGTAGAAGTTGTTCTTTAAAAGATGTTTTCATCTAAAATATAAGATGATAACTCCTTAGCAGAGGGAATTTTGTTTTCATTTCTTTCATATTTTTCACTTTCTCTATTTGCCACAATTATTATTATTTTTTTTGTCCCAAGTTACCATTATTTTAAGCCAGTTTGAGACCAGAGTAAAAAAGCCTTGATCAGGGTAGAGGAAGAAAAAAATAATTAAAAATAACTACAGGGAGTGGAAGAAAACTTACTTTTCTTCTTTAAAATTAGCATAAGATGATTATTTAGCCTGACCTGTGGTGGCACAGTGAATAACAGTGTTGACCTGGAATGCTGAGGTCACTGGTTTGAAACCCAGGGCATGCCCAGTCAAGGTACATATGGGAATTGATGCTTGTTGCTCCTCCCCCTTCTCTCTCTCTCTCTTTTTCCTCTCTAAAAAACTGAATAAATATAAATCTTTAATGTGATTATTTAAAAAGAATTATTGTATACCTTTACATATATACACTATATTAAAGCCCTTAAAGATGGTTCAGTTTTTAAAAATAGTGAAATACTAAAATATAAGGAAACCATAGGTAAAATAGTACATTTCAGCAATTACAAGATTCTGGAAATAATAGAGTTTTAGTTATTTCTCTATTTTAGTCACTTTTAAGATCAGGAAATGATGTGAGCTTTCAGGAATAAAGAACATTTTTTTTTGCAAAGTAAATATACATTTAAATAGAATTTTCAAAGTTAAATATCAAATTTATAATTCTTTTGTGTGTGTGTGTATGTGTGTGAAACAGACACACAGAGAGAGACAGAGAGAGGAATAGACAGGGACAGACAGACAGAAAGGGAGAGAGATGAGAAGCATCAACTTTTCATTGCGGCACCTTAGTTGTTCATTGATTGCTTTCTCATATGTGCCTTGACCAGGGGGCTACAGCAGACTGAGTGACCCCTTGCTCGAGCCAGCGACCTTGGACTCAAGCTGGTGAGCCTTGCTCAAACCAGATGAGCCTGTGCTCAAGGTGGCAACCTCAAAGTTTGGATTTGGGTCTTCCATGTCCCAGTCTTATGCTATATTCACAGCACCCCCACCTGGTCAGGCTGATTCTATCTTAATAAATGGATCAAAGATTAAAATTTATTCTGTGAGTGATCCCCCATTCCCTAATATTAAATAACAGTACTAAATTTCTATATACTCTATCTTTTGCAAGGTAAAAATAACGTGAAATGTCATTACTTGGTCAACTTATTTTATGGTCTGTTTCCTAGAAAATTCCATCACACTACAAATAGCTAATTTTCTATTTTTTGTTCAAGGCAATCTTATCATCTTTGCTTTTTGTATCTTGTTCTCTCAAGTCAATTATTCAATTATTTTCACCAGAGTTCAAACGTGTTCTACTATCTCACAACTTCAAACACGATACAAAAGAAAAAAATTATAGCCAGAACTATGTGTTACTTGACTCTTTCCTTACCAAATAAAGTTATGGGTCTAAGTTCCTTTAGAAAAGTTGTTGATTTAGTCTGTATTGTCTTAATCTCCCTTTGCTTTTCTTACCACTCCAGTCTGACTTCTACGGTACTGAAAAACTTCTCACTAAGGTAACCAATGGCTTCCTTTACACTAAAGAAGGGCTGTTGGAAATATCCAACAATTTACTGCCTGTTCTTTGGAAAACACATCTTGGCACCTATTTTGTTACACAGTCTTAGTTTTTCTCCAATTCTCCTGCTTGTACTTGTAGGGACAATTTTTTGAATCCTCCTCCTTCTTTTTCTCTCCTCATTCTTACATACTGTTTCTAAACAGACAGCTCGGGACCCTTTTCTCTTTCTAGGTCCTTTTTCTAGAAACATCCATCCATAAATACTTTCTATGTGATAGTATTTCTCTAGCCCAAGCACCCTATCAAAACTTCCCGGCCCCATCTCCCCAAATGTTATCTGACATATTCACTTGCTTGTCCTAGTAACTCTATCTCTGAATTATTTATCAAATTTTTCAGTTTTCTTCATCTTCAATATATCAACTATTAGCAAAATTCACCATTATCTTTTGTCTGGAAATGACAGTTGCTTCCTAACTGATTTCTCTATTTCTATCTTAGCTTCCATCTATTTTCTGAAAAGCATTGACTTTTTAAAGTGGCTTTGAGTAAAAGATATTAAATTTAATATGTCCAAAGTACAGTGATCTTAAGAATACACACCACTAAACCTTGACATGTGTATGTATCCATTGAGTCATAACCTCCATCTAGATACAAAATAATTCCTACATTCAACAGTTTCCTTCATATTCCTTCCCAGTCAGTTCTCACCTTCCCCATGAGGGGAGAGCGTTATTTAGACTTCTCTTACAATTGGTTTGGCCTTTTCTTGAATTTCATATAAACTACATTATATGTACTAACATATGATTTACGTTTTACGCAATGTCTGTGGGATTCATTCAGGACATTGTCAGTAGTTGTAGTTTGGTACATTTTTATTACTACATACTATCCCACTAGATGAATATACCAAAGTGCATTCTATATCTTTACCCAGGAATGAGCATGTGAGTATTTTTCAAGTTATTGATCATATGAATAAAGACTATATGGATTTCCTTATGCATGACTTTTAGATGAGATCCTTGACCGCCCTATTTACATCAAAATATATCTATCCTGTACATTTAAGAAATCTTCACCAAAGCTTGATGTCAATATGCCCATTCCTCTCCAAAACCTTATTACTGTAGCCTTTGAAAGCTCACCACATCAGGTCTAGACTTGGAAGCCCAGTGAGAGTTCCCCATTCTCAAACTCTACAGGATGTATCCATATTTATGTGCCATTCATTTCTCATATGGACTCTTCACCCATCAAAATAGATGTTTAATTTTTTCTTCAGTCACCTCTTTTTTCTCTGATTATTATTTTTAGGTTTATTAAGATTACTGGAGTAACATTGGTTAACAAAATTAATCAGATTTCAAGTGTATAATCCTATATCTGTATATTGCTTAGTGTTTATATCCCCCAGTAGATCTCCTTCTTTTACCATATATTAGACCACCTTTACCCCTTACTATCTCTCTCTCTCTTATTATCTCTCTCCACCTTTCTTTTTTTCTCTGGGTGCTTCTTCCCTCGAGGATAACCAGGATATCTCTGCTTTGCCTATTCAAGTTATTCTGTCCTGGGACTCTACCCAGACACTCCTGCTACATTCCTGACAACCATTTAACTCAAGTCACGTAGGTATCTTACTGAAGTCACATTTAGTTTGAGAAATTTCCTCTGACCCAACCCCCAATTTGATATTTAATTCTCAGCTTTTTCTGTTTTCCATTTAATAATGAATTAACTAGTAAAGCTATATAATAAGATCAAATCCTACAAGGACATTTTTTAATACTTGAAAATCCTCCCAATCAAGTCTGCCATTTCATAATACTATCATAGGCATCTTAATTTTGAGATTACATGACACTGTCATTTTGACTAGTAATGAAAACTATGTCAAATGGCGTGGCATCATTTTGTGATTGAGCACGTGTTCTTCATATTTTTTAAGTAAAGATAGAAAGCAAGACTGGATAGTGTCAGTTATAGATCTAATACTGAGATGCTGAGATAGAGGACCATACTGGCAATTGTGTCTCACACACAATATATATATATATATATATATCAGTAGCAGAGTTACAAGGACAACTTACAAAGGAACCTATGGATACAGGTCAGGATAATAATATGCTAACTGCTACTCAGTCAGAAGTTGCCAAATATCAGATGCTTGTTGAAGAAGTACAGAAATTAAAAAGATATAGTTTAGAAAATATTAGAAGGAAGCATGATCACCTGTCTTTCGTGACTCATTGTTAAAGATGATAGTACAGCACGGACGTAACTAACAGAAAACGTCCGAGAAAAACAGAACATAAATAAAGCACAGCAGGCCAAATGAAAAGGATGCTTTGGGATGTGTACACATTTCTGTTCCTGCGCTTATGTTCATGGAAATGATTAAGTATAAAGAATGTTTAGAAACAGCCCAACTGACTCAGTGGCCATAGTGGCAATCTATCTTATCTTTAATGCATTGATTCATAAACATTTTATCCCTACCTACATTGTGTGCATGTAGTGAATATTAAATAAAATTATGTTAAAAAAATGGAACAAATAGAGTGTCATGGCAAAGACAGAAGCAACAACTCACTGAGCAGTGTGACTAGAAGTGAGGGTTCTGTAACAATTGTCAAGCTTGACTGACGTGCTTAGGGAGAGACAATCTGTTACCGTGGCCTCTGTCCCTCTCCACAGGATGGTGACCACAGCAGATGTGGGCTCCTCAACCATAACTGATGTGTGTCAGATACTAGCATTGACTGGGGAACACCACTACCTCAATCTCGACAAATATTTCATTCAAATAGGTTCTTTCTTTAACTTGGAGAGATGTCCTCTGTATATTCTTCCTGGAATATTAAGAATAGGTAACTATCATCAGATTTTCTAATATTCTAAACAGACCTAAAACTTTGGGCCTCCTCTGGATGGCATGCATCTGTGACCTCAGTCACATTCTTTCCTAAGCCTTCAGCTCCCTCATGTGATCTCATTAGTAAAATAGTCTCTACTGAGCACCGTCACTCATGAATCTAAGTCGTTTTTTTCACACACACTGATCATGAATACCCCTCTCTTATGTCAGTCTTCCCATTGCCTGTGAAATCTACCTGGTCTGCAGTAATAGACTCCTTAACCTGTGACCCTATTATCCTGCAGCTGACTGTGTCAGCCTACGACCCCTGCACGGCTCTCTTCACCCCGACCCACTGGAGACATAATATTACTAGACCAGTGGTCACCTCTGATATGATGCCTGCCAGATTTCTATCTTTTGGTCTTCTTATGGCTCCTATCTTTATTCATGTCAGTATTATTATCTGTTTTAAGTTATAAACATTTACGACTCAACCATTTTAAGGAAAAATTATTATTGATGAACGATAAAAAAGACGATGTGTTTCTGAAATGTATTGAATTTTTGAAATAAGATACGCCTTACCATTTGTACTTTATTGCAGCACCATGAACAAATGATACATCAAGAACTTTTATGTAAAAGTCAACACTCTTAGTGCTAAAAATCCTATGATTCTCCTTACTGTGACTCTAGAGAGCAATTTTTTAACATATAATTCAGAATATCGCATAACTAATTTTTATTAATTTTCTGTTTTTCAATAATTGTCATTATAAAACAAACAGTAGGACCTGTGAATAACCTTATCTGCTAAGAACATTGAAAAGTGGTATGATTTTACTACATAAAAACAAATATCTGCTTTGTTTTTATATATTTTAAGGTTATATATTTTAAACTTCTTAACACAACTTATATCCTGTTGAGTAAGCCATAGAAATATTTCTATTTATAATACTATTTTTAAGCATTACAATGACCTGAAAAATCTATATTTGACAATCATATTTCTTTTATAGGTTTTAAGTTACCAATTGAATATCAATGTTTTCTTTCTAAGATGAATTGCTAAATTTAAGTTAAAAACAGCAGAGATAGAGTAGGATACATTGAAGAGTACAACAGCATATTTTAAAACATATAAGCCTTAAAAGAGTGTCTGCTCAGTAACAAAAAAACTTATAAGGTATTAATTTTTTATTCATTGCATTGTAAAATTATCTTTATTAAAAATTTTGTATATGTTTATATCAGATAATTTATTTTTCTTTTTTAGAAAAGGGATTCAGCTGCATTCATTTCTTATTCTCCATTCATGCTTCTTGAGTTGTTTACTGATGAAACTGAATTTAGATAACCATGGCAATTTAAGAAGCTGTAAAACTGGAAACTATTTTAACAGCCTTAATTTCTAAAATAAATTCTTCCTCACTTAGGCTCTCTTTTCAAATGCACACTCACATGCATTTACTCCCATGAGAGGCACCATCTAATTGAACATGATATTTTACAGCCCTAAGACACGCTTGTCATACTCAGAATGTTGAATATTTACAGTCATTATAAAAGGGGCTATGTAATAAAAGCCTCATAGGATTTAAAATGGAAAAGGATCTTGAAACTAAATCATATTTATGCTGCATGTATGCAGTACTATATTGATCAATTAGTCTATTTTCACCAAAGAGCTATATGAGTTGTATTCTTTATAAAATGTAAAAACAAATATAGATGTTTTCTTAAGTATGAACTGTCCTCATTTGGAAATTTGAGCTATTTTATGTTCTTGAAATTATGATTAAGTATATTGTGTGGTCCACAAAAGCCTCTTTAACTCCAAATATGGTTGTAATAATTCCTTTATTCTTCCTTGATATTATGATTATTTGAATTCCTGCACTATTCAAGGCACTAAAAGCCAGAAGGCTTTGAATCACTTTAACTTTAAGCTTTACCTTTTTTAGGCATGCTCATTTTGAGTTTGGTCCTCTCTCTCTGATATACCAGAAAAGAGCTTGAAGTGAAACGTGGAAGTGTTGTCAAGGGGACAAAAAAAGAGATTCCAACAATTAGGGATATGGGAAAGGAAAGGTTGGGTCGAGCCAGAATGAATCAGCAGGTGCTGTTCATATGTACAAGTTACACTAAATAAGCAATATTTTTTTTATTTACTTATTTAGAAATTAAATTTAATGGGATGATATTGATCAATAAGCGTACATACATTTCCAGTGAACATTTCCATGGCTTTTTAACTGTTGATTGCCTTTTGAGTCCATCACACAAGGTCAGCTCATTTTCTATCACCATATACTTGTCCCCCATCTTAAAATAGTTTTTTTGTTTGTTTTATTGTTTTTTTGTTTTTTTTTTCTTTATTCATTTTTAGAAAGGAGAGAGAGAGGGAGAGAGAGAGAGAGACAGAGAGAGAGAAGGGGGGAGGAGCTGGAAGCATCAACTCCCATATGTGCCTTGACCAGGCAAGCCCAGGGTTTCGAACCGGCGACATCAGCATTTCCAGGTCGACGCATTATCCACTGCGCCACCAGAGGTCAGGCTTAAAATAGCCTTTAATCTACATAAATTTCATTGATTATTTTCCTCTATTTAAAGAGTCCGCTTCTTAATTAAGTGAAGTCACTTTACCTTGTTGTTTTTGCATCCTATAAATTGAATCACAGTCAAGTTAAATTGTCAAAGGAGCAAATTTTTTCTTATGATCCCATTTCTCTATGTGTTTAAAGTATTTCCTTTGTTTGCCAATTTATCACTGTTCCATTGCGGCAGATTTACCGTTAAAAAAACCCAAAAAAACTCATCTCACCAAAATGTCACTATTGACTTCCTCCAATAGAATTGTGTTTCTTGATAGCAACTTCTGAAGATATAAAGGAGTGAGAACAGAAAGAACTACCATTTCACAGTTATTCGAAGGGCTATCATAAAAAGAAACCAGAAAGTAAGTATTGGCAAGGGTGTAGAGAAATTGGAATTCTTAGACACTGCTAGAGCGAATGTATAATAGTGCATCTACTATAGAAAAACAGTATGGTGACTCCTGAAAAAAATGTCCATATACTCTAACAATTCTACTTCTTAATATATACTCAAAAGAATTGAAATCAGGGCCTTGAACATCCATGTTCATAGCAGCATTGTTTACAATAGCCAATAAAATGGAAGCAACGAACGTGTTTGTTCATTGAGAGATGAATAAACAAAATGTCGTACATACGTATGATGGAATTTTTTTTAAAGATTTTTTTTTATTATTATTCATTATAGAGAGGGGAGAGAGAGTGAGAGAAGGGGGGAGGAGCAGGAAGCATCAACTCCCATATGTGCCTTGACCAGGCAAGCCCAGGGTTTTGAACCAGCAACCTCAGTGTTTCCAGGTTGACGCTTTATCCACTGCGCCACCACAGATCAGGCCATATGATGGAATATTATTCAGCCTTAAAGGGGAAGGAAATCCTGAGATGCAACAACATAAAACAACCTTGAAGCCATTATGCTAAGTGACATAATCTAGTCACAAGAGTACAAATACTGTATGATTCCACTTACTTGAGGTACCAAGAATCATTATATTCACAAATGCTGAAAGTAGGATTATGGTTGCTAGGCGATGGGAGGAGAAAAAAACGGGGAGTTATTATTTAATGAGTATAAAGTTGCAGTTTTGCAAGACAAGAAAGTTCTGGAGATAAATAGTGGGGATGGTTGCACAACCATGTCAATGTACTTAATACTACCAAACTGAATGTTTAAATATCATTAAAATGGAAAATTTTATGCTATGTATATTTTACCACAATTTAAAAGACATTAATCAATTAATGAACTAAAGTATAAATTAGGTTACTTTAATAATATGTTGCTAGCTAACTTAGCTCATTATAAACCTCCTGATGATCGATACCTAAAAGAAATGAGGATTTTTCCCTCTGATAATGCTGGCACTTGAAATGACTGAAACCTTATAGAATAATGACTGAAACCTGTTTAGAAAACAAATGTCATATTCAAACACCAATACAATTTACACTTGATTTTCAAAGGCCTTTGTGAAGTAAAGTGAGTTTCCAATAAACACACAAGTTCCTATTCTGTGGGAAAGCCTGTTCATACTGTTGACAGCAAAGACACACCCCTTCACTAGTTAGTATACTCAAGTGACAGCAACCCAGCTTGATATACTTTAAATATGAAGGGAAATTAAAGAAAGGGTACTGGGTTACCTTTTGGAATCTAAAGAAGTATTAAATGATTGCTACAGGAAGGATGGAATTGTAACACAGGTATCACTGAACACAGGGACTCAAAACATCAGAATTTTGTCAACCATATGTGCTTCTCTCAGTATTGGCTTTATTAATCTCCTCTCCTATTTTCTAGTCTCCTCTCTTCCCTTCCACCTCCAGAACAACTTTCTCCACATGGTTGAAATATCGCTGCTAACAGCGGTTGGCTTATTATAGTATCTTCTTCACTTGAGATTGGTCAACACTTCCTAGATACAAAGGCCCCAGAGAGGGAGTTCATGGGATTTGTTTTATTTAGGTAAACAGCTCTTAAATTAATATTCAGTCTAATGTTACCAAAATGTGATGTTTGTGAGAACAGCACACCTGGATAGAATACTCAAGGACACAATTATTGAAAGAAAAAGATGGTGGATGCAAAGAGACTGAGCTGAGTAGATAAAACAGTTGCTAATGTTATTTTTTTTTTCCTTTTGGTGACAGAGACAGAAAGGGACAGATAGGATAGACAGACATAAAGGGAGAGAGATGAGAAGCATCAATTCTTTGTTGTGGCAATTTAGTTATTCATTAATTGCTTTCCCATATGTGCCTTGGCTGGGGTACCACAGCAGACTGCGTGACCCCTTGCTCAAGCCAGCGACCTTGGACTCAAGCTGATAAGCCCATGCTCAAACTGGTGACCTCAGGGTTTTGAACCTGGGTACACCATGTCCCAGTCCAAAGATCTATATACTGCGCCACTGCCTAGTCAGGCTAATGTTATTTCTTGTAGTTTATTTTTTCTCAATGCTAACTACATTTACACCATTATTTCCTATTTCAGGGATGCTACAGCTTTCCACCTTAACTAAGATCTAGGCATCATTGAAAAGAAAAAAAATTTCATAGTTCTTTGGTGTTAACATATATTTACTATCATGCCATATAGATGTGCACAAAACTATAGAAACTCATTGGGCTTATAGCTCATACAATGTAAAACACAATTAAAATGAAGCACCAGTGCTAGACAACCAATACTGAAATTAAAGTCACTTGATTTAAATTGACTAAATGAAATACTTTTCTCTAAAGAAAATGTTATTTGCAATTTGAATATGATTGTAATGATGAGGAAGGAACGGTTTTCCATTTTTATGGATATAATACTATACCACTGTGATGGTGATTCCCTTGTATTATCTCTCATGAATACTGCAGAACTCATCGCTATAGTGGGCTGCGTTTTTATTTGGCCTTCACTTTATTCATAATTTCTACATCAAATCTTCCTCTATTACTTCCACGTTGCTGTGTACCTATTGAAATGCTAATGTCACTGCGAGGTTCAAAAATTGAAACAGGGACATCATTTGGTAGTACACACTTTTAAAATTGTTTTTTTTTCAGATTATGAAGAATACGGATATATAATTTTAGATAATAATAGATAAATTCACACTATTAAGAAACAACGGTGTTATAACATATAATACATAACACATTATAACATTGACTGCATGGCCTTATTTTGAGAAACACTGAAATAAAACTATAGATAGAACAGAATGAGGAGTGGAGAGAGACTTAAAAACAATCATCAAGAATACCACTTGATTTAAATGGTTATTTCAGCCTTAAAACTATATTTGAAAATGTTAACATATGTGTTGCCAAACTGATGTGACCAAAGTCTAATTTGCACTCATAATGCACAAGACTGGATTAATATGAGATAAGCTATCTGATAATAGAAGAACCTCTTTTTCCTAGCAGGTGACCTGTGGCAAAGACGATTTAGTTAGTCATTCCAGTCATTCCAGTGATGTTCCCTACACATCACTACACACATTCTGTTTATTTGGTAAAGTACATAAAGAGTACTGGAAAAATTATGTTATAGTATTCAAGTATAGTAAATATATTTTCTTCTAGTATTTTAGTATTATTCTTGCTTGTTAAAGTTCATTATTTTTATGTTGTAATTATATTTTGTCATGCGAAATGCTGATACACTGGTACAGATATCCTATCTTTTTTTTTTATACTAGAAAGCCTGCATTTCTGGAATGAAATTCAATAAAAATCCCAGGGTGTGTGTGTGGGAAACATAAAAAGAACAGTAATAATAAGCAGGAGACTAGAAGGCATCATTTGTTCAGGCGTCCATTTGCAACCCACAGTTAATTGTCGATCAATACTCCTGACTTCAACTACTGCAGAACATTTTCACAACGCCGATGAGGGATAAAAACCTCCCCTTAGAATCTTTGTTCTGATCTATGGAAAGAGCATTTGTTTAGGAAGACAGAGCTGACAGTGAAACCAGATGTGTGATATTTAACCTTCTTAGAGTTTTCTTCTGAATGTAAAAATTCAACAAACATATTTTTTCCTTCTCAAAACAGGGGATTTGTTAAAAAGTAAAAGTATAGAAAAATAGGAGTAAAGAGGTTAAAAATGTTTGAAATCTATTTTCACCAAGTGAGTAGTTAAAGGATTACTGTCCCAGTATAGTTTATCCACGTTCACTTCATTTTATCGCAGGAATATAGAAAAGGTTGTTAAACATAGAGACTGAGTCTTAGTCCAGCTACCATCAGCAAATGTTTTCTTAGTGACGGGCCTTAGATATTAACTTCTCAGATAATATGAAAGTGAGTCAAGATTACTTAATTAATGTTAAACACTATTTAAATAATCATGTGAAGTGGAAGGTGTAATTAAGAGAAAGTTAATAGAGCTCTACATATAAAATTTCATAAATTAGAAAACAGTAATTTTAAACTCTCTGATTAAGTAGGACTTTCTTTAGAGTAGAAGAGAAATACCAGTCTAGAATGCAAATAGTGGCAGATGAATGGTATCCACGCATCAGTAGAAATAAATATCCAAAAATTCAGAAGCTAAGTATAATGACAATTGGAGTATATTCTCTAATTCTTACTTTCCTTTCAACTCTGTGGGAATTATTTTCCTCCTTAACATTTTATACATACAGTTATGATAACTTTGATTGTTAATAAATTTGCTAATTTTTTTTTTTAAGTAAGAGGAGAGGAGATAGATTCCTGCATGCACCCTGATAGGGATCCACTGGGCAACCCCGACTGGATGCTCGAATTGACTAAGCTATTTTTTAGTGTCTGAGGCCACCTCTTAAGCCAGCTGAGCCATTTGCAGTACCTGAGGCCACAAGCTCAAACCAATCAAGTCACTGGCTGCAGGAGGGGAAGAGAGAGAGAAAGGGGAGAAGGACGAGGAGAGAAGCAGATGGTTGCTTCTTACATGTGTTGTGACTGGGGGTGGAGCCCAGGATGTCCGCACTCCGAGCTCACTTTCAATCCACTGAGCCGACCAGCCAGGACTGGTCATTGTTAATACCAGTGGCTAAGTTCAAAGGTGACACAAACTGGATGCCCAACATAAGGGAGAGAGGTGCAGAGAAAAGGGAGTGAATGAATGGACAGCAAGCAGTACAGGAGGTAGACACAGAATTGTGATATTTTGGACTCCTCTCTATACACACTCTATTATATAGACTTGTGTCTTCTCAGTATTACTTCCAGTCACTAAGGAAAATTGGCAGTAAGTAAATGTCAATTGAAATATACGCACACATTCGACTTGATTATTTTGTTCCCACAGATTTTTTTTCCCCACTTACTTCTGCCACTTGTATTATGTTTGTTGTGTTAGTCATCCCTCCCTTCATCATTTAGTTATTAACAGGGCTGAAATGTTAACAGATTTAAATATGGAGACCCTTTAGAAAAGATTACAGATCTTGTTAAGTAAGTACAGCCAGATGTTGGGAAAAACTGAAGCAGAATTTCATTACAGGGTAACGTCCCCACATTGTACCTTGGCTTCCTTTTCAACCCAGTGCTACTGATATATTTTTTTTAACAATGAAAGGGTTTCTAGGATTGTCTAGTTCATTCTTTCATCAGATACAGAAACGTTCCACCCATGAATTTATTCATAAGCGTATCTGTGCTGAAGAAACAACAACTAAAAATGGGGTAAAATCTCTTGAAGTTATGTTGAGTGTGGAAAATCCTTATGTTTTTATGAATTTTGACAAGACACTTCTTACGCATTATTCTCAAAGCTCCTCAGTAACTTGAATCGCTACAGGTTTTCCTGCTACCTTTCTGCACAATCACCAAGGCACTCACATCGCCCATCAGAACCTCCTGTCACAAAACAACCCTTCTGAAGCGTCCTATGACAGCCCCTTAGTCTTCACGGCATGATTGGTGCGATGTTGCTGGTTCAGGACACTGAGAGAATAAGGCTCTACTCACACACTCTCTTTATCCCTCTCCTATCAAAGCCTGTTTCGAGAACTGAAAGCTCACCGGATAACACAGGCCACGACAAAGTTTGCTTGTGACATGAGTATTGTGGGCAAGCGCTATCGCTGCCTTCAAAGGAGGATTGAGGTGACAGCAAGGACGTTACTGAAATAACTTTTTGTGTGGCTAGGATTTACAGGGATGACTGAAGCAGGTTAGCTGTAGCATAAAAACCCAAACTGTAAAGGCAGAATTATTTTATTTTAATTACACATCTCTACTGCTTCTTTACTGATATCAGACATTCTTAGCTGAAAACATACAAAAACTGTTGAGAGTTGAAAGAATGAAGGCCAGCTTTGTTGAACACAAAAATGGCTGATCCAAAAAGGACCATGAGTCTGTGGCTATTAAAATTAAAATTAAATCAAAATAAAAAAATGCAATTATGCTAATTTTAGCACTCAACAGCCGCAGGTAACTACAACACGGAGAACATTTACATCATCATGGAATTTTCTATTGAACAGCCTTGATATAGAACAATAACTAATATAAAATTAAAATGTTCCAATTTTCTTGTACAGCCATCATGAAAGTGTATGCAGCTATTTATGATGTGATAAAAAAAAAGAAACGATCACAGAAGAGTCAGTGATATTTAGTTACTAATTTCTACATTTTAAAATATTGCATACAGGTAAAATGTTAATAAGATTTGGAGAAAGGAACACATATAATTTTGAAAGATTTACATTCCAAACTTTTATGTTGTATCTCCCACTATTTCCAAATACCGTGGTACCTTGAGATACGAATTTAATTCGTTCTGCAACTGAGCTCATAAGTTAGTCAACTCGTATATCAAACTGCTGATACTGGACCCGTGCGCCAACACGTCAGCTAGCGGCAGCTTCCCGAATCACGACTCGTATCTTGGAATTTCCCTCGTATTTCGAACAAAAATATGGACTGACTCCCAGCTCGTATCTTAAAAAAGTAGGTTGGTCTGTTTCGTATCTCAAGGTACCACTGTATATTATATCTTCGTTTGATAAGTAGTGAAACACAAAGCTCACAGTGTGATCATCCTTCACAAACTCTCAAACCTCGAGTCTTTTTTAAAAGAAGAGAAACTAGTGTTTGAGTTTTATACTAAAAAAATTCTCTGAGGACTCTTTCAATTTTAATATGCCATGTTATAAAAAGTTTAAAAATATGCTAAGTTGAATATAGTACAAGCAATACTATAACCTTGGGGGGTTAGTCTTATTTTCATTAGCACTTTTAGAGCTAATCTACAATTTTATTCTCAGGTACCTTTCATTATGCTTGCTGTTCCATACTGGGTAAGATCTATATAACGGGGACTGGGCTGTGATCGTGTGGATGGCTTAGTGCATATTACAATGCTTTATTACTACAGCATGCGTTCGGAATGACTCCATTTCTCAAAGGTGATAGGGCTGTCTTTGAGTTATACTAGCAATTCTAAATGAGGCGATAAAAAGCACTATCAAGCATTCTGTTTATTCCATAAATAGTATAGTAGTCCTCTAGGCTTCTTTTCTTAAAAGATTTTTGACTTGATTACATTTTAATCATTTTTTTCTTGATATGTAGGGTTAGGATGAGAAAAATGTGGAGTTTTTTTCTAAATTACATTATGATAACAACAAAAATGGTAGAAATAATAATCAAACAGAATCAAATACAAACAGATCACGTTTCTTTTTCTTTTCTTTTCTTTTTTAAATTTTGACCTAAAGCTTCAAACAGTTCAACAGGCTCAGGCTGTGCTATTAGGAATATCAAAAGCCAGCTCTAGGCACTGGCCGGTTGGCTCAGCGGTAGAGCATCGGCCTGGTGTGCGGGGGACCCGGGTTCGATTCCTGGCCAGGGCACATAGGAGAAGCGCCCATTTGCTTCTCCACCCCCCCTCCTTCCTCTCTGTCTCTCTCTTCCCCTCCCGCAGCCAAGGTTCCATTGGAGCAAAGATGGCCCGGGTGCTGGGGATGGCTCCTTGGCCTCTGCCCCAGGCGCTAGAGTGGCTCTGGTCGCGGCAAAGCAACACCCCAGAGGGGCAGAGCATCGCCCCCTGGTGGGCGTGCCGGGTGGATCCCGGTCGGGCGCATGCGGGAGTCTGTCTGACTGTCTCTCCCTGTTTCCAGCTTCAGAAAAATAAAAAAAAAAAAAAAAAAAAAAAAAAAAGCCAGCTCTAGAAGGGCTGCTGCTCACAACAGCACAGGCCAAAGGACACAGTATTGGTGATACTTAACACCATTTGAAAGAAAAACAGCCATTTTCAGTACTACAAAATATTCAGTACTGAACAAGCCTCATCTGCCATGATACATTTGCAAAGGGTGGAAAAAGCAGTCTAATTTTCCCTCCAGTAATTCTGATTTATTGAGCGCGAATCTCAGTTTCTACCTTGCCAAACTTCAAATGTACGTATCTCCTTAATTAGATCATGTTCTGATGTTTCTTTAAAACCTGGCAAGCGGAATAATATCTGGATACAGCGGTAGCTTACTATTTCTGAGAAAGAGTAAAAGAACAGATTCAAGAACTGGGAGAGACGGGAAAGAAAGCCTTTCCATCTTCCGAGCTCGACTGGCTGGCGGTGAGATGCTCACCCCTGCCTCAGCAGGCTGGAATCCCCACTCACTCGGTGTAAAACACAAAGGTGCTTCCTGGGGTTCTTTTCCCATCTTCCTCCCAGTCTGGTACCACATGTCCCGATACTGGCACCACGGAAAGAACCCCATGCCTAAGTTTCTCGGGTTTCAAGAGAAAACGTCTGTGCTTTCAGGGTATGAAGAACCACCATTCTAACACCATTCTGGTTGGATCTTCATTCAATTGAAATGTTAAAAGCTGGTAATATAAAATGGAAGAAAGTGTAGTGCATGGACAGAAAAAAAAGTACATAGTGTTTTCTGTCATCAAGTCTGGAAGACATTTCTATCTAAATTTTATTTTATCTCAAAACTATAACCTCAGTTCTAGAACTCCCTAATGATTCTATAAGTAACGTTTATAGATGATCTTAATAGCACTGAGTGCACAATCCAGTGAGGCTCCTGAAGTATGTGACAGTTTAGCACAGATGAGCGTTTTGATCTCGACAGTGTCCTCGGTTTTCCATTTGAGAAATGCATTTTCTAAATGTACTTTGGCCTGGCCTGTGGTGGCACAGTGGAGAAAGCATCGACCTGAAACACAGGTCGCCAGATCAAAACCCCAGGCTTGCCTTGTCAAAACCAGTTTACACCTTTCACAAAAATAAACTCAAAATGGATAAAAGACTTAAATGTAAGTCATGAAACCATAAGCATCTTAGAAGAAAACATAGGCAGTAAGCTCTCCGACATCTCTCACAGCAATCTATTTGCTGATTTATCTCCAAGGGCAAGTGAAATAAAGGACAAGATAAACAAATGGGACTATATCAAACTAAAAAGCTTTTGCACAGCTAAAAACAATATGAACAGAATAAAAAAAACAAACCACACAATGGGAGAACATATTAGACAATATGTCTGATAAGGGATTAATAACCAAAATTTATAAAGAACTTGTAAAAATCAAGACCAGGAAGATAATCCAATCAAAAGATGGGCAAAAGAAATAGACACTTCTCCAAAGAGGACATACAGATGGCCAATAGGCATATGAAAAAAATGCTCAACATCACTAATCATTAGAGAAATGCAAATTAAAACCACAATGAGATATCACCTCACAGCAGTCAGAATGGCACTTATCAACAAAACAACACAGAATAAGTGCTGGCGAGGATGTGAAGAAAAGGGAACCCTCCTGCACTGCTGGTGGGAATGCAGACTGGTGCAGCCACTGTGGAAAACAGTATGGAGATTCCTCAAAAAATTATAAATGGAACTGCCTTTTGACGCAGCCATCCCACTTTTAGGAATATATCCCAGAACACTACATCAATGATTCAAAAAAAGAAATGCACCCCCATTTTTATGGCAGCATTGTTTAAAATAGCCAAGATCGGGAAAGAGCTCAAGTGTCCATCAGTGGACAAGTGGATTAAAAAGCTGTGGTACATATACACAATGGAATACTATGGGGCCATGAAAAAGAAAGAAAATTTAGCTTTTGAGACAACATGGATGGACCTTTAAACTACTAGGTTAAGTGAAATAAGCCAGGCAGAGAAAGAAAAATATCATGTGACCTCACTCATTTGAGGAATCCAATGAACAATGTGAACTGAGAAATGGAATAGAGACAGAGGAGGGATCAAAGGGACCAGAGGGAAAGCGGAAGAGAGGAAGAAATTAGAAAAGGGAAAGAGATTGGTGAAATTATACACACATAACACAACGTTATAGAGAGCAGAAAAGCAAATCCTGGAGAGAAAGGGGGAGGGCATTGAGGGGATGGGGAAAAGGGAGATGTTCTAGGGAACACAGGAGAGGGGGGAATGTATTCTAAGGGACACTGGAATCTATGTAAACACAATAAATTAAAATTAAAAAAAATCCTGAATCCAAAAAAAAAAAAAAAAAAGGACACATACTGGAAGCAACTACAAGTTGAAGCTTCCCTCTCCTTTTCCCCACATCTCTCTCTCTCTCTCCCTCCTCCCTCCTCTCTCTCTAAAATAAATAGTTTTTTAAAAATTATTAAGAACTATAAAGAAATGTATTTTGACATTTACTTCTGAGTTTTTCCTTAAAGTGCAAAACCAACTTTCTCTTCAGAAGGACTTTGTGGTACACATCTGCTATGAAGTGAGTATAATATTCATGGTAACTAATTAAATAAACTATGAGAAGAACGTTTTCCAGAGAGGCATAAATCAGTAGCATTCAATAAAACTAGGTTGGGTCTGACCAGGCTGTGGCATAGCGGATAGGGCATCGGACTGGGACGTGATGGACCCAGGTTAAAAACCCAAAGATTGCCAGCTTGAGCACGGGCTCACCGGGTTTGAGCAAAATTCACCAGCTTGAGCCCAAGGTCAGTGGCTTGAGCAAAAGAGGTCACTCGCTATGCTGTAGATCCCAGTCAAGGCACATATGAGAAAGCAATCAATGAACAACTAAGGTGCTGCAACAAAGAACTGATGTTTCTCATCTCTCTCCCTTCCTGTCTGTCTGTCCCTATCTGTCCCTCTCTCTGTCTTTGTCTCTGTCACAAACAAAAAAAAAAACTAGGTTGGGAAATCATCTATAAACTAATAGCAAGAATTTTATCTGTCTTTATTCTACTAGGAAAATATCTGTTTTTTACCTATATATGGTACTAGTTAAAGTGATGTAACAAATTGCTACCTAATAATTTATTTTTATTACACAAAAATAATTTTATTAACTAGAGAAAACAGAACCCACTAGATTTAGTATTATCTTTTCTGCAGACCTAATTATCATTTCATAATATTTACCAGTAAAATAAAAATAAAAATTTTCAGGACACAAAGCTAGCATGGGCATTAAAATGAGGCTAGTAGCTAGTGCTCCTCTAGTTATTATGACAGGGCTATTTGACAGCATTTGTAATTCCTCTCAAATTACTGCAGAAATACCATTTTCACAGGATTACCATCCATACTTACACAGGTTTCAGTGGTTTGGTTTCTTAATATTTAGCGACCGTATGCATCAGTAACTTTCAAGAGTTGAAATGAATTTTTATTATTTAAGTATTTGAATATTAAAGTTGTCTTTTTTCCATTACTCAAAGGGAGAAAGGAAGGAGTGAGGGAAGGAAAGGAGAGAAAGAGAGAGAGAGAGAGAGAGAGAGAGAGAGAGAGAGAGGAAGGGAGAGAGAGAGAGGGAGAGAAAGTTGGTAGATTTTATTCTTAGATTTGTTTTTAAACTGACTATGCTATTAATACTTCTGACACAATAACCGTTTTTACTCTTTCTCTCTCTCTCTCTCTCTCTCTCTCTCTCTCTCTCTCTCTGTGTGTGTGTGTGTGTGTGTCCAACTCTTTCAAAATATTTAGTAATCAGGAGAGTGTGAGGTTGAGGCATCTGTGATAAAAAATGATAATTTGGAGACTATGCATTTTATATGCATCGGAGAAGTGCCTCCTATTTTAATGTGCTCAGTATAATATTGGCTTAAATTACTAAGTATTCATTTAAATTTGGTATTATTCATTAAATTGGTTGTTTTCTTTAGATCTCTCAGAAGTGAATGGTTTTGGCCCTGGCTGGTATCAGTGGATAGAACACCAGCCTGGCATATGGATGTCTAGGGTTCAACTCCTGGTTAGGGCATATAAGAGCATTTGCTTCTCTCCCCTCGCCCTCTGCCCCTTCTCTCCTTCTCCCGCTTGCACCCAGTGACTGGACTGGTTCGAGTGTACGCCCCGTCCCCCACCGCACTGAAGATAGCTCCATTGATTAGAGCGTCTGCTCCAGATGCGTTTTGCCGCGTGGATCCCAGTCAGAGTGCCTGCGGGAGTCTGTCTCTCTATCTCCCCTCCTCTCACTTTAAAAGAGAGACAGAGTGAGAGTGAGGGGATTAGTTTTACTTGAGCCATCTTCAATCAATATAATAGTTAAGTAGTAAAACTGTGTGTGTGTGTGTATATATATATATATATATATATTTTTTTTAAGATTAGTGAGAGAAGGGGAGTCACACAGATTCCCACGTTCCCAACCAGAATCCACCCAGCATGGTCACCAGGGAGCGATGTTCTGCCCATCTGGGGCATCGCTCTGTTGCAACTGGAGCCATTCCAGCACCTGAGGGGGAGGCCATGGAGCCATCCTCAGCGCCCGGGCCAACTTTGCCCCAATGGAGTCTTGGCCGAGGGAGGGGAAGAGAGACAGAGAGAGAGAAAGGAGAGAGGGAAGGGTGGAGAAGCAGATGGGTGCCTCTCCTGTGTGCCCTAGCGGGGAATCGATCCCGGGACATCCACACGCCGGGCTGATGTTCTACCTCTGAGCCAACAGGCTAGGGCCTAAAATTGTATTTTTAAAAGGGCAAGCTTAACAATAGAAACTTTCTCCTCCTGTTATTGTTCCAATGTAAAGTTCTAGTTAGTTTGAAAAAAGCTTGCACACACCAGAATATTTTTAGTTGTAAAATTATAAAATCAAATCAAAAACGTTTAATGCCTATGTTAGGAAGCATTTTCCATGAAAGAAGAAAATGACTTTTCTAGAATATTCTCAAATTCTCCATGGTTTCATTTTATTTTTTTTTTTCATTTACTCTCCAATTTTTATTCTCATTAATTTTCACTTAGGAATTGAAGAAAATGCAGATGAGTCTGATGATATATATACAAAACATTCTGCCAAGTTTTTTTTTTTTTTTTTGCCTTGGAGATACTAAATGCACTAAATTGTACTTAACCCTGCTGAAGATATGTAAAAGAAGATCACAAAAATGCTTGCAACTCTTCAACTAAATAATAGATTCATAGCATTAGTATAGTGAGTTCTGACATTAGCATATGGAGTCTTTTCTTTTGAAGAAAATTGCTCGTGGTAAATAAGTGAGTGAATGCTTCAGTTTAATTTTCTAGGATTCTGAATCATTTATGCTGGATCTAATTTCAAGTGAGCCCTGGCCAGTTGGCTCAGTGGTAGAGCGTTGGCCTGGTGTGCAGGAGTCCTTGGTTCGATTTCCGGCCAGGGCACACAGGAGAAGTGCCCATCTGCTTCGCCACCCCTCCCCCTCTCCTTCCTCTCTGTCTCTCTCTTCCCCTACCGCAGCCCAGGCTCCATTGGAGCAAAGATGGCCCAGGCGCTGGGGATGGCTCCTTGGCCTCTGCCCCAGGTGCCGGCGTGGCTCTGGTCGCAACAGAGCAATGCCCCGGAGGGGCAGAGCATTGCCCCCTGGTGGGCGTGCCAGGTGGATCCCTGTCGGGCACATGTGGGAGTCTGTCTGTCTCTCCCCGTTTCCAGCTTCAGAAAAATACAAAAAAAAAAAAAATCTAGGGCAGTGGTACTTAAGTGGGGTCAATTTTAGCCCTCAAGTAAACATTTGGAAATGAGTACACATTTTGATAGTCACACTAGGAGGAGGTGTGTACTAGCAACACCTTGTGGGTAGAGAGTAGCGTTGCTACTAAACTTCCTACAATGTGCAGGATACAATCTCCAACACCCTGCCCATCGCCATGACTACAAAACAGTTACCCATCCCAAAATGTCAATGTTTTTGATGTGGGAAGATCCTGATAAAGGCCTTAAATATTAATTCCTAGTTGAAGATGGGAGAAAGTCTTGGACTAGAGTAACCTAAGGAGCTAAAACTCATATAACTTGCATTACAAAGTCAGAAACATTACAAGGCTTATTCTAAGTGAAATGAGAATTAGAAATAAGTCTGCTAGTCAGGCCAAAAAAAGTTAACATTTTTTGTCCTGGGCCTGAAGATTTGTAGACATCATATGCCCTCAAGCATGTCTGTATTGCAGACTTCCTGTGTTATTAGATCTTGGACAAAACAGAGCCATAAAATTTACACCACTGTGACAAAACACTTGGGAATACAGCAGTACAAAGAGAAATGAAAAAAAATGAAAATCAAGTACAAAGAGAAATGAAAAAAAAAATTTCAACACAGACATCTATAAAGCTGCACTGAAAGTAATCTCATAATCTAAACTGTGAATGCACCATGACCAAGAGTTTGCAGATAATACAACAGAAAGGTTCAATCTGAGTGTTTTAGATAACAGAAAATTATGGGACATTTTTTTTCATATATACATGTAGAAAATAAAGATATAAAGTAGAAAATTGAAATAAGAAAAAAAAAAAAACTGTCACTATTAAAAAAAATTAACCTGGCTCCACATGAGTTGGATGATAGTCAAAGAGTAAACAGCTGAATTTTATTCAATTTCTATAAAATACATAAGTCCTTAGATTTAAATACTATGCTAGTCTGAAAATGAAATAGAAATAATTACATATAAAGAAATATGGTCAATAAATTGCACAAGATCAAAAGCAGAAAGTCTTTAAAATAACTGGAGAAGTATCGGCAAATGCTGGGCAGAGAACAATGCTCCCAACTCAAGTTTCTCAACCACAATACTAGAAAGACAACACAGTATCTAAAAAGTGAGGGGAGACAGTATTTGTCAACCTGGAATGCTAATTCTGTGAACCTGAAGACATTGTCAATGAAAGTTCCAAAAATTTTCCCCCCAAAGCTCCTTGCTGAAAAAACTACTAGAGCAACTCTGGCTGACCATAGAAATGACTTGGAGGACTTCTAAATTCTCACAGTTCAGATCTATTAAATTAAGGTCCCTGTGAGTGAGACTGAATCTCCAATTTTTATAAATTTCTACAGATGATTCTAATATGCAACTTGGTTGAGAACCACTATAGTTAACAAGTATTGTACCATAAAGAAAATTAAAATCAAAAGAAAAGAAATAAGGCCCTGGCCGGTTGGCTCAGTGGTAGAGCATCAGCCTGGCATGCAAGAGTCCCGGGTTCGATTCCTGGCCAGGGTACACAGGAGAAGCGCCCATCTGCTTCTTCATCCGTCCCCCTCTCCTTCCTCTCTGTCTCTCTCTTCCCCTCCCGTAGCCAAGGCTCCATTGGAGCAAAGTTGGCCTGGGCGCTGAGGATGGCTCCATGGCATCTGCCTCAGATGCTAGAATGGCTCTGGTTGCAACAGAGCAACAACCCAGATGGGCAGAGCATTGCCCCCTGGTGGGCATGCCGGGTGGATCCCGGTGGGGCGCATGCCGGAGTCTGTCTGACTGCCTCCCCGTTTGCAACTTCAGAAAAATACAAAAAAAAAAGAAAATAAATAATAATTAAGAAAATGACAAGCAAGTAATTGTTAAATAGATATCAATAATAATATCAATAATAATAACAATGTTATTTATGATTTATATATACTACTAAGTATATAAATACATATGTAATATACAATGATGATTATTTATGCCCCAAAGTAAATGTAAAAGGATAATAATATTGACAAAATATCAATAAATCCAACATGACTGAAAAAGTATATGTTGGAAAACATACAACTGTATAGAATATTGGTGCTAATATAATTAGTTCTGCACTATAGCATATTAAAATACTTTCCATGCACAAATAAAATTTCCATATATAAACAAAATAGAACCATATATAAAAGGACATTTTAAGCATAAAATATAAAAAAAATTTAAACTTTCAGTTGAAAACTGTATAGAGAAAAATTATGCTAAATTTTTATACATTAGAGTAGAAACCACTTCAAAATAGAATAGAAACAAAGGAAAACAACAATCCTATGCAAGGGAGATAAAATAATATAAAGAAATCTATAAATCTATAAGCCAAAGAGAAGCAAAGTATGAAAAGTAAAAAAAAAAAAAAAAAAAGCCTATAAATAGGAACATTGAGGAGAAAACATACCTGGCCAATATAACATTAAGAATGTGGGATCAAAGAAGGTGAAGGGATTAGCCAAAATCATATATACATAACACATATATCCAGACCATAAAGTAGCACTAATCAGAAGGAAAGCGGGGTGAGGGTAGGAGAGGGCAAAGGCGTGGTCATGGGAGTGGAAAGAGGCTTTGCATGGGGCACAATGCACGTGTACAAGGTGGTATTCGGTTTGGAACACTTGAAACAATGTTAACACAATAAATTCAAAATAAAAATTAAAAATATATATATTGTTATTTTACTAGCAATCAGGAAAATCTACTTAAGCTAACATTCCTGTTTCCCACTCATCAAATTTACAAAAATTCATTACTGTCACAATACTAACTTTTGACAAGAATCTAGAACAAGGAAAACTTCAACATACTACTGATAGAAATGTAAGTTTGCAAACACATTTGGAAAGACTTTACTAATGTTTTTTACAGTAGGATTATGTAAAAATCCTTAACTTGGTAATTTCATGTTTATAGCAATGTATCTTTTAACACACATATCAACTTTTAGATATGCGTTCAGGATAAATTTACAACAAAATTCATCAAAGCATTTTGTTTTGTAGAGAAAACTAGAACCAAACTAAAATGTGTACAATAGGAGAAAAAAATAAATTCTCATGGATGCTAAAAATAGAACACTATTGAATACCGAAAATAAAATTTAAGCTGCACTTATCATGAAGAAATCAAAAACCAATAATTGAGTAAAAGAAGTAATCTAAAGACAGATACAGACAGCTTGCCATTGTGTAGAAAATACTTGATAACATGCAAGACAATATATATACATGTATGCATACATTATTAATCACACACACATATATATATATAATAAAAACCTGGTACAGCATATCATATCCAGTTTTGGGATGGTCATTATCTCCTCAGAAGTCAGGAGAGAAAAGGCTTTTAAAGTGGAGACTTCAAGTGTATCCCTCATGTTTTATTGCTTTTTAAATTTAGAAATAATAAAATTATGGCAGAATACTTGATCTTGACAGAGCTGGTTGATAGTGAATGAATAATCATTAGTTTTTTGTGCATCTTCATAAGCTTACAATATACTTCACAATATTGAAAAAAAAGCACTGATATTTTAAAGAAGTACCTATATCTAAATTTATATGTCAGTATTATAATTTTGGAACAGTAGCATCTTTTTAATATGATTGTTCAAACTTACATCACAAACTGGGAGATGGAAAACTGTCTTTCTAAAATGGATGTCAACTGACTATTTGCAGAACTCAGCGGTGCATCCTGTAGTGTGCCACCTCTTAGCCCTACCCTGCAACCTGCAGCGTGTGCGCCCCGGGAGACCAGCCTCTACCCTGCTTCCCTCCGCATTAGGTCTGCAGCCCGGAGCATTCATGGGTGAAATGGACCCATCCAGCATCTCTCCTTGGTACGGCTGAACGTTTCATTCGGTGCCAAAAAGTATTACGCTTTTATCACACTTACACTCTTTTTCTATTTGTGCATGACTGATAAGTCTATCAACTGTCAAAAAAAAAATCACTGAAAAGAAACTAATATTGCTCAAAATAAAATGTATTTTACCATAATGCACTGACATTTTTTTTTTCTTTGCCTCCTTCTGCATTATGATTGAAATCTAGGTCACAGTACCATTCAACTTACATTTTGTAATGCCAAATTTTTACTGATAGCAAACTGCTCCACTTTCCCTCCCTGGATTGATTTCCCATGTAATCGAAGTGAAAACAAAGCCCTGCAGTGTCACATCCTGCATATTAATAATTTATTATTGCATTGTTTTATTCTAACTCTGATTTTTCTTGCCATTTTTTAAGTGTATCACACATTGTCAAGTTCCTTGACAATAGCCCCTGTTGTCTCAGTTAATCGGTGGGATTCTTCAGGGGGAAGTCTAAGCAGAATAATTTAAATCTTTTTTGAGGTGACTGAGCTCTTACAGGCTTACATCAATAGCTGGCATGTGTAGTTCGTCTCTTGTCCCCTTTCTCCAAAAGCTTTTCCCATTTTCATACCTCTTTCATACTTGTTAGCATTCTACTATTGATGTTTTCATTTTTATATACAATTGCTTATATATGTAATACCTCTAAAGTTTATTGAAGATTTTTTCTTGTAGTAAACAAAAACTAATTTAGTACAATATATAAATATATGGTACCAGTAATACTTTAAAATGTAACCTACTTTAAAAAACAGTACATTGGTATTTTCTAATTTTTGTTTTTAACTATAGTCTTAAATAAGGTTAAGCACAGCCCTGGCCAGTTTGCTCAGTGGTAGAGCATTGCCCCAGCATGTGGAAGTTCCTGGTTCAATTCCTGTGGGCCAGGATACACAGGAGAAATGCCCATCTGCTTCTCCACCCTTCCCCCTCTCCTTTCTCTCTGTCTCTCTCTCCCCCTTCCGCAGCCAAGTCTCCATTGGAGCAAAGTTGGCTCTGGCACTGAGGATGGTTCCACGGCCTCTGCCTCAGGTGCTAGATCGGCTCTGGTTGCAGCGGAGCAATGCCCCAGATGGGCAGAGCATTGTCCCCTGGTGGGCATGCTGGGTGGATCCCGATTGGATGCATATGGGAGTCTGTCTGTCTGCACCCCCCACCCCGGCTTCCCACTTCGGAAAAATATAAATAAATAAAGTTAAGCACATAGTAATTTAGAAAGTATGTTCTTGATCTGTAAGTTGTTCTGGAGGGGTAGCTTTCAGAAAAGAGCATGCTACTATTTTCTAGAGAAAGTAACTACCAATGTAATCTAGAATATGTAACCAATGTGCATAACTAGACTATTACAGTTCCTGAAATAATTCAGATGATCTTGGACTCTGGGATTTTTGTTTGGGTTTTGTACAGTGACAAGTGCAGTAATAGCATGAAATGAAATCGTAGAGTCTATTACACAGTACTTCTATGAAGCCTCAAGAAAGTAATGCATGTAGGTTACTTTAGTTTGTGGGTTGACACATGTTTTCTATGCAAAAAGTATTAACTTTAGACAGAGCTATGCTAATAGTTACATTATATTGATAATAAGACATATTGGTGGAGGTGGTATTTATTATTGTTTTAATAGTAACAAGTTGCTAATAATGAAGAAAACTCTGAAACAAACTGCCCCATAAGAAACTCATATTTTTGTTGTCTTACTTTCCAAATTTGAAATGATTGTCACAGTTTTCTTTTAAATATTCTATTTCAAAATGGACAGCCATTAGTGAAGGAAAAGGTAATCTTTATTAAAGAAAATGATGAAGCTTAGCACGATCACCAGAGCATTACAGTTGTGCTGGAATAAGTAGATTTTCATATCACCCTAATAATTGCTAAATATATTTGGTTATTGCCTAACTAAAAAACCCACAAAAACAATCCTGAGTAGTTAGGCATTTTTATTATGATTTAAGTATAAATACTGGAAATATGAATTTTATATCATATAATTCAATAAAAGTCTATTATATATAAAACTAATTTACATGTCTACACCTTACATATGTATCCATATTTAATTACTATTTCAGTATTAGTTCATGAAAATATACATTTATTTAATAGTAATCAATAATTTTAGTACAGGAAATTATCCTGTCAAATATAACTCTTGACAAAGAAACATCTCTCTTTAAAAGCTAAAACCCCTCATCTCTTAGATAGATATATTTTGAATCTCTTGTTCAAGTTCATTCCCCAGGAACCTAAGATCTACCTCACATTTCATTGACTTTTAAATTGAATAATAAAATGTTAATTTGTATTGTAAAGGTCTTTTTCTTTCTTCCCCTTACAAAGAATTTGACATTGATGTGAATGGCCATTGTAAAAGATCCTTAAAGGAATCATACAAAAAAAAGAAAAATACCTTTCAGGCTTTTGATTACAATTTTCAGAGGAAAATTATTTGCATTCGCATTCGGAAATCCTTTCTAAAATGCATAGATCAGTGTCTCAGATTGTTCAAAGGCCAGAGGAAGACCTTTTGTGCAATGTGTCTGGAGAAGGCCCAGCAAAAGTCGGTTCCAAGAGTAAGAGGTTGTTCAGTAATGTCAGATGGTTCCCTGGAGTCTTGCACACTGTCATATTATTTCTTGCTAATGTTGACACAAATTAAATGAATTTTCTGTTCCTTTTCATCTATACAGTATTATCAAACAAGACAGCTGATAGCTATATCAATATGATCATTTAAGTTTAAGAGTTTTAACTGGGGGGCAGAAGTGGATGTGCCCACACTTCCAAAAAGATTAGGAAAGTCATATTTTGTAAAAAAAAAAAAAAATACTAAGCCTCTGTGTTGAAAATTGAAGCTATCATTTTGTGAGTTTTTTTTAAACCATGCTGTTTTTAAATGAATGGTTTATAAAAGATTGAATTTTACATTGTAGGTCTATTATTAAGTACAGAGATTGACCGAAAAGTAAATAAGAACTTTGATAAAATATTTACTAGAAATATAAAGATATGAGTCCATATATTTATGAGAGGATGTCCTCAGTTTATGAATATGTCTTGAGGTTTAATGATAATTTACATATAATTAATCACCAGAGAAGAATAAGAAATTAAATATAACATCACAAACAAATGTTACCAAAAGTACTGGCAAATTTTAAAAGAAAACACTTAAAATGACTATTCTGAAAGATGGAAAGGTATTTTGTTCCACTGGGAAATTGTATTCCTGGAATCATGTAAATTTGAAATAAGAGGCAAATATGATTGGCATTTATTCCAATGCTGTTAATTTACAATAGAAAAAAAAATGAATGGCAGAGGGAAAAAAAGTGTCTTTTTCAATATAAAATAAAATGATCTTTTTGTTTACCAATAAAACAATCATAATGAAAAGCAGAAATAGTATTTTTTTATTTTGGGGGATATATGTTGAAATTTATATTGAAAATGTTCATCTGAAACCTATGTACTTTCATTGATCGATGTCACCCGGCTGAATTTAATTTTCTAAATAAAATAAGAAAAAACAACTTTAATTCTTTTATCTATTCAATTTCCTTTTAAAAGATGCATATAAAAATAAAAATTCTATCATTTATATACTTGCAGACTACCTTGCTAATTTCATAAAAACATTAACATATGAATTCCATTCTGTCTAGCTCTTCCTTTCATAACATTTTTTTTTTCTTTTCATCGCTCATACAGGGCACATTTGCTTTGAGTCTCTATATGATCATTTTGATTTAAGTCCTTGGCTTTCCTGGATTGACTGATTCTGATAAACTATTTCTATTTCATCAGGTTCTGTTTGGCTCTGATGATTCACAGTAATTTTGTAGCCTTTGCTACATCACACCCTCTTAGGTCTGTGTAATGAGGTATGCAGGGCCCTCATTTTCCCCCCTTACAGTTCAATCCTAAAGTGTAATGTGAAAAGTGAGATTAGTATTTTGTTAGTTAAGAAACCCACAGAAGTCACATTAATAGCACACTTTTTCTAAGCTGTCCATTGTAACAGGAAAATTTGAGGTTAATTGTCCTTTTATGTAATTATTACCTCCTTTCCTTTAATAACAGGCCAATTACTTAAAAATATGAATAAGTATGATTAGACTTTTTATCATTAGGCCATGTAAAGGAACAGCAGAACACTATTGTCTATTTAAGATGAAAATAATAATTGACAAGTTTATCTGGATTGATCATACCCCCGTGTTTACAAATGATATCTATTAAAACTTGCTCCATCGAACCTGCATCTTCTCTAACAGTGTCAACACAGATTTTGCTAGTGTAAATGGAATAACACTGCTACACAAAGCACTGTTCTAACTGAACAGTGTTCTGACGTAAAGGAATATAGAAAACAGCAATCCAACTTCAAAAAGAAAGTTGTACAGCATTTGCAGCTCTGACATGGAGGACAGGCAAATTTTTTAGCACGTGAAACAAATATCAAAGTGTAAGAATTAATCAATTTTCAGACTCTGATGAAATTTCCAGCTGAGTTTTGAACAATATTAAAGGCAGAAACATAGTATATTATCCTATTTATTTTAAGATCACTGACGTAGTAACATTAACTATCTAGAACGCAGTTAACGAAAAGGGAAACGGGTAACATTTGACTGCTTACCACATAACACAACTTTAAAAAATGTATTACATTTACATAAACTGTATAAGAATTATTTGATATAGACATAGGGGTAGAAAATAAATTTCAGGAATTCAATAATTTGTCCATAAACATACAAACAACAATTTGTGTAGTTAAGACTCAAATTTAAGTACTCTAACTCCAAAATCTATACTTAAATTCTGTAATGTTAATTTTAACTAAATATAATCTATATACTTAACCTATAACATCTCCTTAACCTCTATAATTTAAGAAAACAAAAACCTTTAAGAAAATATACATATACTCTACATATATACACATATAAAATAAAGTTACTGCTGAGAGACCAAAATCAAAAGGATAAATTCCTGTACTAAAATGTTTGCCTTTTCACAAAGGAGCGCGAATTCTACCTCATTTGATTGACACCCCCTGCCAGTCCCTTCATTTACAGCATACACTTTGCCATACAGCCAAGTTTAACTGCTAATTTCTTCAATGTAACATAAAACGATTCCCAACTATTGCAGTTTTTGTGTGTGTGTGTGTTTTTTAACCTTTGTCAAGACTTAGCAGGATGAAAAAGCTATTACATTTATTAATTTAAAAACATACAGCCTTGGAAAAAAAACATACAGCCCTGGCTGGTTGGCTCAGTGGTAGAGCATCGACCCAGCCTATGGAAGTCCCAGGTTTGATTCCCAGCCAGGGCACACAGGAGAAGCGCCCATCTGCTTCTTTACCCTTCCCTCTCTCCTTTCTGTCTCTCTCTTCCCCTCCCGCAGCCAAGGCTCCATTGGAGCAAAGTTGGCCCGGGCGCTGAGGATGGCTCCATGGCCTCAGCCTCAGGCGCTAGAATGGCTCCCGTTGCACCAGAGCAACGCCCCCTGGTGGGCATGCTGGCTGGATTCTGGTCGGGGGAATGCTGGAGTCTGTCTCTCTGCCTCCCCACATCTTTTCACTTTGGAAAAATACAAAAAAAGTAAAAAACAAAAACAAAACACATCATAAACCACCTTTGTAGAATTATAATTCTAAGAGCTGGGCAAAGAGAAATGAGCAGTGAATAGTGAGGAAAATAAATGTCTGAATCACTCGGGCTGCTTTTTTAAATTTAACATGCAGAGTAAATTCCTTTTTTTCCTCTGTCTCAAGGTGATCCGATACCATCCACTGTTTTTAAATATTATTTTTCAGAGATTCTTAGAGTCCCCAAAATGATGTGAATGCTGGTGTCACAAGAAAATTCATATACTGAAGCACCAGTTCTCCAGTGTGATGAGTTTTGCAGGTAGAGCCTTCGGGTGATTAGACTTCTGTTATGAGGGTGAGCTCCCACGATGGGATCACTGTCCTTATAAGACAAGGAGGAGTGACCTCAGCTCTCCTTCTCTCCTCCATGTGGGGATGCAGTGAGAAGCCAGGAAGCAGGTTCTTACCCGAAACTGAATAGAATAGCTCCTTAACCTTAAACCTTCCAGCCTCTAGAGCTGAGTAATAACTGTCTGTTGTTAAAGCAACCCAGTCTATGGCACTGTGTCACAGCAGCCTGCAGTGGACTCAGTTGGGGTATGCCCCAAATTCAAATGTTGAAGCCCTAATCCTTGATTTAGTATTCTGAGGTGGAGGCCTATGGAGGAAAATAGGTTGAGTGAGGTCATGAGTGTGAGGCCCTCATAATGGAACTGATGCTCTTATAAAAAGAGGAAGAGGCAGGATGCATGCACAAAGAAAAGACCATGTGAGGCTACAAGGAGAAGATAGCTGTCTGCAAGCCAGGAAGAGAGTTCTCACCAGACGCCTTCATCTTGTAAAACTGTGGGAAATAAATGTTCGTTGTTTTAGCCTCCTGGTCGATGATATCTTGTTATAGGAGCTTGAGCTGACAAAGACAGTACTCTACTTTATTACTAATTCTTAAATTTTTAAAACTCAACAAAATTAGTTCTTTTATGTTTTTATTTTTTATTTTTTTTGTGACAGGGACAGAGAAAGACAGAGAGGGGGATAGATAGGGACAGACAGACAGGAACAGAGAGAGATGAGAAGCATCAATTCTTTATTGCGACACCTTAGTTGTTCATTGATGGCTTTCTCCTATGTGCCTTGACCAGGGGGCTCCAGCAGAGCAAGTGACCTGTTGCTCAAGCCAGCGATCTTGGGCTCCAGCTGGTGAGCCTTGTTCAAACCAGATGAGCCCGCATTCAAGCCAGTGAACTTGGGGTTTCGAATCTAGGTCATCCACATCCCAGTCCAAGCCTCTATCCACTGAATCACCACCTGGTCAGGCTTGTTCTTTTATAGAATATGAGTATTGTCAGTGGTTCTTTCCAGCTTCACACAAAGTCTAGATGGTCTCCAGGTTAACAGTCAGCTTCCTTTTTCCCAAAACTATGGAAGCCTGTTAGGCAAATTCTTTGTTAGCTTTTATAGAGCTATCAGTGGGTTTCTGAGTTGACAGTTGCTTTCAACCAAAGTACCCAGACCCCTTTGATAAAAATTTAATAGCCAGAAAATTGGATGAATGCTCTGAGTTTTTGACCACTTTGGGTAATCTTTGACATCTTTCTTTCAGACCTTCCATTGTATCTACAAACAATTCCGTAGAGCTCATCTTCGGTGTACCTCCATAATCCAGCCATGGATCGTGACCTCCACTTTGCCACTGTTGTCCGAAAACATAATCATCTCCTACCTGCTTTATTGCAATAGCTTCCTAACTGCTCTCTCAACTCTTTCCTTGTTCTGTCTCCATCCTCACTGATGTGTACTACTGCAGCAGCTACATAAGGGTTCTTTGTAACACATAAATGAAATTATTACAGACTCTGCTGAAAGCCCTTCAATAATTCTTACCTTGCGTAGAGCAAAATGTAAAGTCACTAGGCTCTTACATGTCCAGAATGCCAGTTACTTTTATGATCTCGTATTTTCTTCTTCTCCTTCTATATTTGCTCTCACCACTCTGAACTCCTTGTTCTTTCTAGAACACACCCACCATATTCTCTTGTCAGAGCCTTTTGACTTGATCTTCTATTCTGAAAAGCCTTTCTTCAAAGAGCTGTGTGGTTTCTACCTTGTACTCTTCAAATATTATCTCCTCACTAATTTCTCATTGCCTTTTCAATATTATGAATGCCTTCCCTACCTATGCACACACACAAACCTCTGTTGGTTTCTATATATTTGCTAAATCCTGGGCTGAACTCTATAGAACTATTGACTCCCACCTCATTTCTCCTCCTGCATTTGCTCTATAACTGTGTTGACTTCACTCAACCTTCCCCATTATAACATACCTCTGCCTACCTACATGCTGCCACACAAGTCTTCAATTAGGTTTCACACATTCATGGATGAGGTCAAACAGGTCCCTCTTCTTCCATCATATTTACATCCCAGTTTCTGGACAGCTGGTATCTGTTCTTTATATTCTTAACTTTTGTTTTCATATTTCTAATGCTTTTTTGCCCCATATTTCCATTTTTTTCACCTTTTCTTTTGCACTCTGTGACCTAAATAAATTTCTACTCTTTCTCTTTATATTTTAGTTATGAAGAGATGTAACCTATCATATGATCAAGACTTTCTCTATTTAACTTCTTTGATTACCAGCCTTCAGTCCAGGGGTGTGAATCTGTTTTCTCCTAAGTAATTCCCCCTTCAACTCCTGCTGATCTCTTCTTTCTTTGCTGGAAGCATCCCAAAAGCTAAAGGAATTCTTCACCACCAAACCAGTATTACAAGACACGGTAAAGGGTCTTCTTTATGAAAGAGAAAAAAAATCAAAATTTGAATAATAAAATGACAATAAATATATATCTATCAGCAATTATTTTAAATGCAAATGAATTCAATGCTTCACTCTAAAGGCACATGGAGGCTGAATGGAAAAGGAAACAAGACCCTTACATACGTGTGTACAAGAGACTCACTTCAGATTGAAAGACACATAGACTGAAAGAGAAAAGAAGGAAAAAGAAATTCCATGAAAATGGAAATGAAAAATAAAGCTTAGATTGCAGTATTTATACCAGACAAAATAGACTTTAACACAAATCTTATAACAAGATACAACAGAAAACCCAGCAATTCCACTTCTTGGTATTTATCCAAAGTAACCAAAACACTAAATTATAAAAATAGATGCATCCGTATGTTCATTGCAGCATTATTTACAATAGTCAAGATAAAAGGAACAGCCTAAATATTCAACAATAGATGAAGGTGTAAATAAGTGGTGTATATATGCAATACAATATGACTCGGCCACTTATAAGAGAGAGAGAAAAAGAGAGAGAGAAGAAATCTTGCCATCTGCAACAATACGGAAGGACCTAGAGGATACTATGCTGAATGAGTTAAGTTAGAGAAAGATAAAAGCCATATAATTTCACTTATATGTGGAATCTAAAAAGCAAAATAAACAAAGAAGTAGATGAACAGATTCAGTACATACAGAGAACATTCTGATGGTTGTCGGATAGGAGGAGGTTAAAGGGGGCTGGATGAAAAAGGTAAAGGATTAAGACTACAGATTGGTAGTTACAAAGTAGTCATGGGGATGTAAAGTACAGCATAGGGAATGCAGTTAATGATACTGTAATAACTATGCATGGTGTCAGATGGGAACTAGATTTATTGAGGTGATCACTTTATATGTTATATAAATGTCTAATCACTATGTTATTCATGGGCAACTAATATAATATTGTATATGTCATTTGTAATATTTTTTTAAATCTAGAATTTATTATCTATTTTACAACATTGTTGATACATAAAATCGCATTATTTGGGTTTTTGAATTTGGTGCAATAGTAAAACGAAATTACACTCCTCCCTATGAATACATATATGCTCAATTAGGTAAGGGATTAGTCTTTTGTCCACTATTGTTTTCCAGAACTTAGAAGACCATCTAACATAAAGAAAAAGAAATTTCCATTGAGGGAATAAAAGAGAGGCTTTATCAATTTGATAAATTAAAGAAGGGTAGACTATAAAAAAGTCACACTGTAAAATGGTAAGGTTTTAGAAGGCTTTATATATAATATAATACTATTTATATTACAAGGTATTAAATAAGAATTTAGCTCATAAGGATGAAGTAAAATACTTAAAATGCAATTATAGTTTCTCTTTTCTAAAGCAGAATTGCTAAATAACATAGAGTGAAAAGTTCTTGAAATAAACACAGAAGTGCTGGTTATTTACACCCATCACACAAGTGGTATTATGAAAAGAATCAATAAATATTCTTATAGTTGGTTCTAAATTTTTTATGAAAAATAGATTTAAGTGGGCAGGCTTCCTTATCTCCCTCCTTGGATCAAAGAGATATGTCTCCAATTTTTTTTGTTGTTGTTGTTTGTTTTTACAGAGACAGAGAGAGAGTCGGAGAGCGGGATAGATAGGGACAGACAGACAGGAACAGAGAGAGATGAGAAGCTTCAATCATCAGTTTTTTGTTGCAACACCTTAGTTATTCATTGATTACTTTCTTATATGTGCCTTGACCGTGGGCCTTCAGCAGACCGAGTAACCCCTTGCTCAAGCCAGTGACCTTGGGTCCAAGCTGGTGAGCTTTGCTCAAACCAGATGAGCTCATGCTCAAGCTGGTGACCTCGGGGTCTCGAACCTTGGTCCTCCGCATCCCAGTTCAACACTCTATCCACTGTGCCATTGCCTGGTCAAGCTGTCTCCAATTTTTAAAAGTTACACAAGATAATCACTATGGAATAATTGAGCCTTAATATGTAGAAGCCAGGGGTCAGCAAATATGAAGATGACAGAAAACAAACTTTCTGGCATACTCTGGATGGCATTTTATGTATATCATAGGGTTAACAAACAGTTCCTTCATTGATTGATGAATAAAAGGATGATTTTTGCCTTAGCTAATACTAAGAGAACATTTTATTCTTAGGATGCAAGAAATATACCTTTTCTTAGATAAATTCTGTATGACAGATTTAATACATATATTAGCCTACTGGATTATGCCTGTGATCCTAATTAAAATAATTTTATGTTTCTTGCAATTGAGAACAAGAAAAGCAGAGTAATTAGAAGTTCACCTCTGTTAAACAGTCGAGAGTATTTTGACTCTTCCTGCAGCTCCATTCCATCTCCATTTCCTCCTCTTTCATTGTGTAGTTTAGTTGAAAGTCTGAGTACCTTCAATAGACTATTAAGTACTTCCATTTCATATTAGTAGGATACACCAGAAGCCTAAACAGTTTCATCAAGAAACATTTGAGTAGTTGCAATAGAAAGATTCTATGTATTTCTTACTTGGAAATAAGGGCTTTTATTTTCAATAATTAAGCAATTAGACAATGGCAAAGTTGGTTGGGAACTTATGTTTTCAGAAACAGGAAAGGGAGTAAAAGATGTATTTCAAATCAAGACAGGTACTGATGGATGTTTGTTTAGCAGTGCTGTGTCCACTATCGAATTTGCAATACCCGATTCAGCCATTCCCACAGCTGTCCTTGTAAGTGGTGAAGGTTATTATTTGACACAACAGTAAATTATAATATGCATGAAGTGAAAATAAATTCTTTTTGTAGGAGGGAGAGCATCTCAGTTGAATCAATAACTTGTATATTTACTCTTAGTTAACACTCTTAAAATATTTTTATTTCTAATGGGAGTACAGGAACAACTAGTAGGATGCCTGCTTAATAATAATAAGTATATAAAGTATTATTTTCCATTATCTCCTACAATGTTTTTAAATGTTTCTTTCACATGCAGTTAAATATTGCAAAGGGGAAGTAATGCTCTTTTGGTTTTTCATTTTTAGAAATATAAACAAAATTTATGTCCAGTAAAAGATTATTCGTATTTGAAATAATAATGGTAAAGTTCCTCCTTGGTAAGACTTACAGTATTGGAAAGGAACTGTTGAAGTTATAGGGTGTGAAGGAATGCTTTAAAAATGTTTAGGAGAGATAACTATCCTGCCTAATCTTTTGTATGAATATAAAGAAAAACTAGAAAATAAACTCTTACAATAACAATATACTTTATTTTTAGACTTTATTAGTTTTGAAGAAATAAACCAGTTGATATTGAACTGAAAAAGGTAAATTAAATATGGAAAAAATAAGAATGGAAAGGTACCATCTAGGAATATTTAAGATTTCTTTATAAGGTATCTATCTGAAAAAATTGCTAAGCTTAAAATTAACTGGAAAATGTAATTTAGAGACACTCCTCCTTTTGCCTATTTTAAAATGTAATAATTTACATTCTCAGAGAAAAAGGAGATGATACCTAGCCTTTGAGTGAATTCAAATGCTGGTGGAAAAAAATAGGCATTTGGCTGCTTGGAACCTGCTTTGAAGCTTCTGAGTTGAAACACTGCTCCAGGAAGCTATGCCCCGTGGATGGAATTAGAAAGTCAATCTACTTCTATGACCTGAGGAAACCATAAAGAACATTTATCAATAATGGCAGGCAATGAAGGAAGAAATGTATATTATGTTAGGTGGCTGCATTCAGGAAAAAGATATATGGTAATAACAGTATAGGCAGACAATTGTAGGTAAAAAAATAATAATTATTTTAAATGATAGTTAAAGTAAAAATAATACACACCCAGCCACTGTAATTTTCTTTTTTTGATTGAAAAGAGAAAATCTTTTATCCTAAAGATGTTTAGACCAAATTTGACAGCTTGAATAATGAGCACTTCATATAATAATTCTAGATGACTTGATGGAGTATCCATTTGTCAGTGATGAAATGTACATGCTTTGAGAAAATAATTTCTAGAATACCATGTTCCTGATGTTAAAAAGAAAGAATTAATTATTCTTTGATAGTAATCATGGAAATATCTCCAATAATGACGTTGCTGTAAGCATGTAACTATTTTTCTAATCTTGCAGTAACTTCTAATATTTTTAATCTCTATGACAAAAAGTATTATTAACTTCTACCTTCATATTTATGCTTTCCAATATAGCATGCTATGGTATCATCTACTCTTTGCTTGGCATTAATGAAATCAATACAAAATACTGTTAATAAGTGTTCATATTCATATCTGCATATTGTAATGTAATCAGAAACTTTAAGAATTGAGCTTTTCTAGAACTTGTTTATATTAACCAATCAGATTCCTCAAAGCATACCCATATTATACTTTAAAAAATTAACATATAATGTAAAAATATGCTTAAAATTATGATTGGTATTTCAAAAGTATTAACATTTTATAATACAGGCACCTTTGAAACTTTGTTTCAGATGCACTGACTTAGCCATATAACTGTCAGTTAAATGAAAAATTTTAATAATTAAAATGTGATACTATAAGTAGGTTCTTAGGGATTTAAAGACTCAAAAATTAAAATTAAACATAAATGAGGTTAGAGTTTATTCATGTATGAATTGCTTTGTTTTGGAATCACTCACCCAAAATAATGATCTGATCATTTTCAGTGGGCAAGCACATTTTCTTAAATTGGATAAGGCTCATTAGGCCCACTTTTATATACAGTTAAAAATGAACTCTTTCAAAGAGCATTCATCAAACAGCTACAATGTGCAATTGATTTAGGGTTCAGAAAGAAACAACTTTTTTTGGTTTCATGAACCTTACAGAAAACAGTCTGGCGATACTGTTGGATAAATAGATAAATAGATAAGTAGAGTAATAGCAGTTTAGGTTCTGTGTAACTTATATGGTAGGTAAATTAAAATGAACATTACTCCCTGTAGATGGACATGTGGAAGTGGACATAGTGTGCTCACCTCTGTTTCTCATATTAATATGTACATCAAAATATCTACCAGAATGCATGTACCAAAAAGAGGCACTAACCCACGAAACAGAATGACCTGGATAGTTGCTACCTAGACTCTTTCTTTGGCCACCCCAGTGCTAATACATAGCATATTTAAGTAAAGGGACCTTAGTAGCAGGGACAGAGACTAAAGTGTAAGCTCAGCAACATGACACATTAATTAAATCTGATCTAGCAATACTGCTAATAAAGATCCAATTTTCCAGAGAAGAGAGACCAATATTCAGTTTTCAATATGGCACCAACCCTCAAAAAGAGCACATGTCTGTTAATGGGAAGAATTATACATTGGGAGAGAAACACTGTGGAAGGAGAAGACATTATTTGGATGTGGGTTTTCTTTTTGACTAAAAGTCTTCAGCTAATATTACTATCCCAGGGTTTACCATATGATGGATCACCAGCATGGACTCTCACGTCATAACACATCCAAACAGGGGTCTACTTTGTAGCAAAGAGGTGTGGGAGTAGCCCACAAAACATGGGATCACATACCCCACCATCCACAGGCTACAGGCCTGAGAGAGCTTTAGAACAGCCTGCAAAAGGCACAATAAAAGTGCCAGATTGAAGACAATAATTAAGAGGATGAGGCACTGTACCCCCAGGGGCAGTATACATTTCAAATCAGAGTTTTTTCATATGATGCTGTCTCCAAAAGGTAAAACACAGGAATTATGGAACCAAGGAATGCAGTCAGAAAGTAGAAACACTGCAATGTTTCCCACGACCCACTTGCAAAATTGTGCTCCCTTTTCTGTCAATTCTGGACCCTGATTGTGTAGATGTTCTCATCCCTGATAAGGAGACAATTTCACCCAGGGTACAGACTCATCTAAATTAGTTATAAGCCACCAGTGTTACCTGGGAACTCAAGATTCCTTTTGCTAAGGGACTAGCAAGAAAACAGTCTTCCAACTGGGGGGGGGGGGTAATCAACCATAACCATTAGAATATTGGAAGTCTGCTATAACAGTGGTCCCCAAACCCCGGGCCGTGGACTGGTACCGGTCCGTGGGCCATTTAGTACTGGTCGGCAGAGAAAGAATAAATAACTTACATTATTTCTGTTTTATTTATATTTAAGTCTGAATGATATTTTATTTTTTTAAAATGACCAGATTTCCTCTGTTACATTCGTCTAAGACTCACTCTTGACGCTTGTCTCTGTCACGTGATACATTGATCCCTCCCACCCTAAAGGCCGGTCCATGAAAATATTTTCTGACATTAAACCGTTCTGTGACCCAAAAAAGTTTGGGGACCACTGTGCTATAACACGTGAGGACAAGGACGGTTATGCTTAGCACCCACATGCTCCATGGGAGCACCTCTTTGATCCTGCAGTCCCAAATAGACAGGGGTAGTGACCGCACCCTGAGCAGAGCACAGTCACCTGGGATTCAGAGTCGCTGGCAAGAGGGTCTTTTTCAAGCCACCAGACTGAGCTGCTGGCAGGGTGTGAAGGGAATCTGGGATGTGTCATTACTTCATGAAGATCATCACTATCCGTTGTGGACCCAAGAGAAGCTTCAGCATTGAGGGGCTATATAGTTCAATACTCTACCTTTCTTCTTCTAATTTCCTCCAGGAAGACAGACTGTCAAGAGGCCCCGAAGTATCTGCTCTAAGAATTGACACTAAACAAGTAGAGAGAGAGGATGAGGGGCTAGATTCTGGATGACATTATGATGTGCTCACTCTCCGCACGCCCGTTCTTTGAGGGACTTCTGCCTTCCCTCCTGGGAATGCTGTCAGAAGGTAGCTTTCAGCTGTCAACCCCATCCTTACTTTCAGAGCTCCACTTCACCTAAGGTCATGCACTTTGCTAGGTGACACAAATCAACTGGCCGCTGGCTGCAGAAGTTATAAGGTTCCTTCTGGCTCTTTGCTCCTGTTCCCCTAGTGTCCACAAGTCTCTATGTGAAGAGAATACCTTAGTAAGCATCTGGCACACCATACTCTGACTCGGAGTCGGCTCCTCGGGAAATCCGGGTTGAAACACTGCCAAGACTACCATGTTACAGGTTATTTTAGTCTTATTATAATGTCTCCTAACGATTGTCATCCAAGAGTTCTGCCCATTCAACTCAACAGTCACTCCTGTCATTTATTGTCATTACTGCTTTTCCTCCCTTTTCTCTCCTCCCATTCCCCCTTTCCTTTCCTTCCCATCCTCAGTGGTTTCCTTTGTTCCTTCAACAACCAGTCTTTCCCAGTTCTTTATTCTGCCCTTTCTTTCTCCCCATGTCTTTTTTTTCTTCTTCTTTTTATATTTTACATTTTTACAGAAACAAGCATACATGCACTGGTGTTACTATTGACGTATAAAATATTCTACAATAAATTGCCTACACACCTATTTGCCTTTCAAAAAAACTCCTTATTCTGAAGCAATGTGTCCTCTATATTACAATTTTGCATATTGAAATGCCACATCTTTGAAAACAACTTAGATGCTGTCAGCTGGTTAACAGCAGGGGATTGTAGCAAATATTCCAGTAAGGAGACAATATGAAATAATTTTCCCGAATTTTCATTGTACTTTGCTTATTATTTTTTTTTTCTTTTTGTCTCTTTCATTGCCTAATTGCAGTAATACCCTAGCCCTGGAAACTGTTAAAATCTGAGCAGTGCTTCTGAAGTTTAAAATGCAAAGAGCAGTCCTCCTTTATTGTACAGGTTTTCTATGATAATACTTAGAATGAGTCACTCATCCTGAAAGTGGCCTTCTAAATTACCATGAAATAACCATGGCTGCTATTACACACACTTACAGATGTGATTTGAATTCTCTGGAACTCCTCTGCACTTTGAATGAGAATTAGCAGCTTTGAAAGATTTACCTTCACACTGAAAAACGATCAAAGCAAGCAGAAAAATGAACTTAAGGTTCTTGTTCAGGATGGAGCTCTCCAACGCTTCTCAAGTCAAATTAGAACCTCCAAATGCTTCGGTCTCTTGCAAATAGTCTATTTTATAGGTAATTTGTCCTAATCAATACAGGTTAATGAAGATTTTTTTTCTATAATTATTCCATCATTCTTTGATTGTTAGAATCCTGTTTTGGGAAAAAAAAAATCAAACCTCAAAAAGGAGAGGAGAAAAGGAAGCTTCAGTCAATATTTTAATCAGTGCTTGCCAAAGTTATCTCCTCAATGTGGTGTCGACCCTGTAAAGAAAGCTAGCTTCTGCCAGTGCGCAGGAGGCTTTGTCCAGGTGCAATAAGAAGCACAGGATCAAAAACTTGCTGTTTGAAAGAGACTTCATAAACATCGTCATCTTCCATTTCTCTCCACCTGGTCTTTCCCTTCAGCCTCTTGGATTCCCGGTGCCCCCCCCCCCCCCCACCATCATCATTGGCTCAGCTAGTAAGGTTGCTCGAAACAATGCCAGGAAGTAAGAAAACAGGTGCAAAATATGCCTCCTAGCTGCCATGCCGCTGAGGAGGGAACAAGTGTGCTGACAAATCATCACTTGGAGCCCTGTACGAGAATCTGAAAGGAGGTCTTCAGTCCAATAAAACATCACGGTGTTTGAGCAGAACTCTAAGATAATCTAAATAATATAAAAATCATCCTGGCATAGGCCCTGGCCGGTTGGATCGGCCTGGCGTGTGGGGAACCCGGGTTCGATTCCCGGCCAGGGCACATAGGAGAAGCGCCCATTTGCTTCTCCACACCCCATCCTCCCCTCCTTCCTCTCTGTCTCTCTCTTCCCCTCCCGCAGCCAAGGCTCCATTGGAGCAAAGATGGCCCGGGCGCTGGGGATGGCTCCTTGGCCTCTGCCCCAGGCAGCTAGAGTGGCTCTGGTCGAGGCAGAGCGTCCCCCCGGAGGGGCAGAGCACCCCCTCCCCGGTGGGCAGAGCGTCGCCCCTGGTGGGCGTGCCGGGTGGATCCCGGTCGGGCGCATGCGGGAGTCTGACTGTCTCTCCCCGTTTCCAGCTTCAGAAAAAAAAAAAAATCATCCTGGCATAAAAGGCGGTCTTCATCAAGCAAACAAATGAACAAACAAACAACAACAACAAAAAATTTAAATTTGATGTTAGAACTCAGAATCTATAATTCTGACAAGAAGAAACTAATAAATACAGATATTTTCTGTATAAAACTTAATTCCACTACTGTGGACATAATTCTGTTCTATACTGTAGGCTCCCACTTACTGAATGCCGGGTTTCCTACAATTGTATTTATTCCATAGCATGCTCTGATAATTATCCCATCACTTATCTAAAAAATCCATGCCTTTATATATATAATTAATAAATTATAGAAAGAGTCCATAAAAACAGAGTCCAATATATTAGAAGAAAGATATCCCATATTGGGGTAGACGCTTGTCCGAAGGCAGTGCGTGCAATCTTGATCGATATGAACAAATATCATGGTGTCTTAGATTTCTCAACTACAAAATTGTTTTAAAATTCTGTAACTGGTAATTCCTCTTATTTTCTTTACAGTTTGTCTTGCTTTATATATAATCCGTAATCTGCCCACTGCTGGTGCTACCATGCACTCACAGGCTATTCCTAACCTACAGCATTTCCTCTCTCAGTCCTTCGTCACACTCACCCATGTTTCTGGTGAGCTGCGTAGTTATGTCATTTATAGATGATGGCACTATTGACTATTTAGCCTTAGCATGGACATTTTTATTATTATTTATTTTTTTTGTATTTTTCTGAAGCTGGAACCGGGATGAGACAGTCAGACAGACTCCCGCATGCGCCCGACCAGGATCCACCCGGCACGCCCACCAGGGGGCGACGCTCTGCCCCTCTGGGGCGTCGCTTTGTTGCGAACAGAGCCACTCTAGCACTTGGGGCAGAGGCCAAGGAGCCATCCCCAGCGCCCGGGCCATCTTTGCTCAAATGGAGCCTCGCTGTGGGAGGGGAAGAGAGAGAGAGAGAGGAAAGAGAGGGGGAGGGGTGGAGAAGCAATGGGCGCTTCTCCTGTGTGCCCTGGCCGGGAATCGAACCCGGGACCCCCGCACGCCAGGCCGACGCAGCATGGACATTTTAATGATGTTACTTCTTCCCATCCTTGAATATAGTATGCTTTTCTGCTTGTCTGTATCTTCTTTAAAGCCCTGGCAGGATAGCTCGGTTGGCTGGAGTGTCGTCCTGAAGCACAGAGGTTGCCAGTTTGACCTCTGGTCAGGGCACAGATAGGAGCAGCTCCACGTTGCTGTCTCTCTTTATCTTTTCAATTTCTTTCTTCAGATTTTTTTATAATTTTCCCAGTAAAGGTCTTTTACAATCTTGGTTAAGTTTATTCTTAGATATTTTATTCTTTTGAAGCAATTATCAATGGGATTACTTAGTTACCTTTTCTGATAGTTAATTATTGATGTGTAAAAATGCTACTGCTTTCTTAAAATTTTGCTACTTTACTAATTAATTTATCAGATCTAATAGTTTTTTCCCCCCCTCAGCTCTTTAGTATTCTCTAGATATGGTATCATGTCATCAGCAAATAATGACAGTTTTACTTCTTTTCTGATTTGGAATTTTTCTTTTTCTTTTTATCTTATTGGTGTGGCTAGGACTTCCAGTACTATGTTGAATAAGATGGGTGAAAGCAGACATTGCTGTCTTGTTCCATAATTTAAAGGGAAACACTTGTAGTTTTTGCCCATTGAGCATGATGTCAGCTGTGAATATTGTTTATGACTTTTAGTATATTGAGCTATCATACTACTTGATATCAACTATCTATATGAGGCCATATCAAGCAAAACAACATGGTGCTTGCATAGAAACACATATATAACAATGGAACAGAATACTGAGCCCAGAAAAAAAACATGTTTTTTGGTCAAATAATACTATATGTCAAAGGAGGCAAGAATATACAATAGCCTAAAAATAGTCTATTTAATAAGTGGTGTTGGAAAATTTGGACATATATGTACAAAATAATGAAACTAGACCACCTCCTTACACCATACACAAGAATAAACTCACAATGGATTAAAAACTTAAAACCATAAAATACCCCCCAAAAAATGTAATCAGTGTATCTTGAATATTTCATGTAACAATATTTTTTCTTATATCTCTTTGGACAAGGGAAACAACAGAAAAATAAATGGAACCACATCAAAATAAAAAGTTTTTGCACAGCAAAAAAAAAAGAGGTAAATAGGTAAATATATAAAGTGATGAATGTGTTAATTCAATTGTGGGGAATCCTGTTACAATGCATACAAATATCAAATCATCATGCACATTTATTTATTTATTTTTATTATTTTTTTTGTATTTTTCTAAACTTGGAAACCGGGAGGCAGTCAGACAGACTCCCGCATGCACCTGACCGGGATCCACCCGGCGTGCCCACCAGGGGGCAATGCTCTGCCCATCTGGCCATTGCTCTGTTGTGACCAGAGCCATTCTAGTGCCTGAGGCAGAGGCCACAGAGCCACCTTCAGCACCTCGGCCAACTTTGCTCCAATGGAGCCTTGGCTGTGGGAGGGGAAGAGAGAGACATAGAGGAAGGAGAGGTGGAGGGGTGGAGAAGCAGATGGGTGCCTCTCCTGTGTGCCCTGGCCGGGAATCAAACCAGGGACTCTTGCACACCTGGCCGACGCTCTACCACTGAGCCAACCGGCTAGGGCCCAGTCATCATGCACATTTTAAATACACTACAATTTTGTCATTTGCATCTTGATCAAGCTGAAAAAAATTAAAACAAAAAGAAAATAATTTTTTTAAACATTCAAAATAAAAACATCTATTCTACATCTCTGTTATGACATTGAAATCATCTCTGAAATTGGCTAATTCAAACATTAATTTTTAAAATCTGTCTAGAAATAGAAAAGCAAAATAAAGAGCCTTCTCCTTTCCTGTTAAAGGAACACTTTATGATTCCTTTTTCACATATCCAAATTGCCAGTATCACTGCTTTTCCACTTTGGGGCCATTATGAACTAAAATAAAAGTTATTTAAACAGAAGCAACTCCAACCTGAGACAGCAGATCTGAGAAATGAGACAGCTGCTAACTGACTAATGGGTGGGGAATGTATACAGTGGATACATTGGCCAAAGGGATGATTCATATCTTGGGTGTCATGGAGCGTGAGAGTACAAGACTTCATCCAGCCATCTAGAAAGATGCACAATAATACTTATAAATTGTTACTTCTGGAGTTTTTCATTTAATATGTTCAAGCCATGATTGACCACTAATGTTTAATCCAAACTTTCCAAAAATGATGAAAAGTAACAAAATAACTATGCAAAAAAACTCTTTGTATTCTGTCAGTTAGTAGATTACATTTGTCTGTCAAATAAATATGTCACCAAACATATTTATTTGAAACATAGAAAACATCCTTTATTTTCTATTTTAGTATCACTGTGCCACAATTTGAAATATATTTTCTTGTAAAAGAGACAGAAATTTGTAAAAGGTTTAAAATGTTTCGGTACACTATCACATTTGAAATATCCTAAGTAAATGAATATTATATCATTTACTTAGTGATATTATATAATATTATCTCTTCCCATATTATAGCAAGTTCAGATTAATATACTGAAAATCAAATGATCATCTTTGTCACCTAATCTGGTCTGTTGCTGAAATAATTGCTTCTTATAGTTAAAATGTTATTATATAATTACATAATTTTCTTTTAGACTTTGGAACATTTCAGTAAAAAGGATTCATAGGAACTTGGGTTATAAGAGTTATCCTATAGCAAAAAAAAAAAAAATGCTAGGAGAAAATTGATTTAACTATCATACTTATGTTTTCTCCTAGGATTTCTACAGTTTCAAATCTCACATCTCAGTCTTTAGTCCATTTTGAGTTTATTTTTGTGTAAAGTGTAAGGATGTGGTCTAGTTGTATATTTTTTCATGTATGTGTCCAATTTTCCCAACGCCATTTATTCAATAGATTGTCTTTAACCCATTGTATGCTTTTGCCTCCTTTGTCAAATATTAAGTGATCATTAAACTGTCAGTCTATTTCTGGGCTCTCAAATTTGTTCCATTGAACTATTTGTCTGTGTTTATACTAGTACTATGCTGTTTTGATTACTATGGCATGTATTATAGTTAGATGTCAGATAGCATGTACATCCAGGTTGTTTCTTTCTTAAGATAGCTGAGGCTGCCTGACCAGGTGGTGGTGCAGTGGATAGAGCATCAGACTGGGATGCAGAGGACCCAGGTTTGAGACCCTGAGGTCACCAGCTTGAGCATGGGCTCATCTGGTTTGAGCAAAAAGCTCACCAGCTTGGACCAAAGGTCGCTGGCTTAAAGCAAGGGGTTACTCGGTCTGCTATAGTTCCCCATTCAAGACACATATGAGAAAGCAATCAATGAACAACTAAGGTGCCACAGTGAAAAATGATGATTGATGCTTCATCTCATCTCTCTCTGTTCTTGTCTGTCTGTCCCTACCTGTCCCTCTCTCGGACTAAGTCTCTGTAAAAAACAAAAAGATTGCTGAGGCTATTTGGGGTCTTCTGTGGTACCATATCAGTTTTTGAAATATTTGTTCTAGTTCCATGAAATACCCCATTGGTATCTTGATAGGAATTGTGTTGAATCTATAGTCTGCTTTGTGTAGTATGGACATTTTAATGGCATTACTATTACTATCCATGAATACAGTATATGCGCCCATTTATTTGTATCTTCTTCATTTTCTTTCTTCAGTGCCTTACAAGTTTCCAAGTAAGGTCTTTTACATCATTGGTTAAACTTTTTCGTAGGTATATTAATATATTTTTGTAGCATCTGTAAATGAAATTGTTTTTTTAGTTACCTTTTTGATTATTTACTATTGGTATATAAAAATTCCACTGATTTCTGGATATTTATTTTGTATCCTGCCACTTTAGTGAATTCATTTATCAGTTTTAGTAGTTTTTTGGTGGAATCTTCAGGGTTCACCAGATACAGTGTCATGTCATCTGCAAATAGTGAGAATTTCACTTCTCTTATAATTTGCATGCCTTTTATTTCTTCTTGTTGTCTGATAGCTGTGGCTAGGACTTACAGTCCTATGTTAAGTAAGAGTGGTGGAAGCAGACATCTCTGTCTTGTTCCTGATCTTAAAGAAACAAACATTTTTAGTTTTTGCTCATTGAGTATGATGTTAGCTGTGGGTCTGTCAATATGGCCTGATATGTTTACTTGGGCAAGGGAAATAAATAAATAAACAAACAAAGGAGACATCTAACGATTTTTTTTATTTTTACAGAACTAAAGCAAATATCCATAAGACAAAAAAGACAACCCACTGAATGGGAGAACATTTTTGCCATTGATACATCTGATAAGAGGTTATATCCCAAAATGTATTTAAACACTCAAACAAAGCCAAAATAACAACAAAAAAACAATCCAGTTAAAATTGGGCAATGAACTTGAATAGGCACTTATCCAGAGAGGACATATGGAAGGCCAAGGGACATATGAAAAGATGCTTAATGTCACTAATTATCAGAAAAATGCAAATTAAAACCACAATTAAATATCACCTCATACATATCAGAATGGCTATCATCAGAAAACAAAAAACAAGTGTCAGTGAGAATATGGAGAAAAGGGAACCCTCCTGCAGTGCTGGTGGGAATGCAGATTAGTGCAGCCACTGTGGAAAGCAGTATGGAGCTACCTCAAAAAAATTAAAGATGAAATTACCTATGATCCAGTAATTCCACTTCTGGGAATATATTCAAAGAAACCTGAAAATCTGATTCAAAAAATATATGTACCCCTATGTTCATTGCAGCTCTATTTACAATAGCCAAGAACTGGAAGCAGCTCCAGTGTCCATCAGTAGATGAGTGAATTAAAAACAATCTGTGGTACATTTACACAATGGAATCCTAGTTAGCTGTAAAAAATAGAAGGAAGTCTTATCTTTGTGACAGCACAGATGATTTAGGGGATATTATACTAAGTGAGATAAACCAGTAAGAGAGAGACAAATACCATATGATTATACTTATATGTATAATGTAATGAACAAAATAAACAAACAAAAGTTGCCTCATAAGGCTAGATAAAATTCACATTGTTAGCAATAGAAATGCTGTAAGGAAGGTAAAGGATATCTGCATGAGATTTAATTTCCTTATATCACAGTAATTTAATATAAATCATAGTTCACACCCATCTAGTTTAGGAAATTTCCACAAATATGTGTCTTTTATACTTCCCATAAGTACATAAAAGTGGTTCAAATCTGAAAGAAATACAGTGAAATAAATAGAACTACAGTAATTCTTTATATAACAAGGGGCAATAGCATCTTAAACAAAAATTCTTCCACACAACAAAATAGTATCTCAAAGTATAATTCTATAACACTTAACAGATAATTGGTAATATCTAGAATGGTGTATCAACTTGTAGACAATTTTTTTTCTCTAACACTGATCATTAACGACTTATAAACTCCGCTATCGACCTTGTCAAACATAGCTAACCTATCGATGTGATTTCTTGGTCTCTAATTTATGACAAAAACAAACAAAAAATACATGGTGCACATTCATGTAATTAGACAACCTTTTAGGTGAGTCCTGACAGAAGCAAAGGGCATGTATAAAAGCCTCACCATTCAAACTGAAATTATTTGAATAAAATTAAAAGGACAGAAAGCCACATATAGTCATTTAATGTAGTTAGAAAAATACAGAAATAGACAAACAGTCTATAGAAAATGATAGAACATTATTTATGACTCAAGTTCTTGGAGTGGGATTTCTCAGTAATTTACTGGATTATTTTTTACTATATTTTCCAATAATCCTCAAGAAGGGAAGCTCAGTAAGAGCTAATATAACTTTTTTAATTAATTGGTTTGGTTTTGATAAACTCCTCACTCACCCAGACTGCTTAATTAGTTTTCTAGGCTTCATTTTATATCATATGTACATATGCTGTGGGAAAGGTGGGAAAAGAGCTGACTCCCAATTAATAATGAAGCAGGTATATGGAATTATAAGTCAACATATTGAAGGTAGAGAAATTATACTGATATGCAGTGTTTAAGACTTACTCACTTGGTGATATGCAATTAATAGCATACGTTATTTTAGAAGACAAAAAATAAACACAATATCTCTGTATTTGTTTTAAATGATATGGAACATTACAATAGGGACCATGAAAAATGTAGAATAAATCTAAACAGAAATCTACATTATAGAGGGAGGTGCTCTCACTGTGAAAGAATAAAATCATAAAGACTTCCTTAAAAAAAAAAAACAACTAAATATAAGAATCTCTGATAAAATATACAAGGGAGTGGTTTTTCTAAATCTCCTATTGAGCATTTAAAGATAGGATAATTTATAAAAGCCTAAACAAATTTACACAGTTCATGCTTAGAGACTGTTCATATGTATAGTATTTATGTTGAATCGTGTTGGTTCATAAAATAATAGTATTTATTTTAACAGAAACTTATGTTTAATGTTAAAATAACAAAATTACATCTTCAACCAAAAACAAGGTATAGTTTAATGGAAATATAACTTAAATATGTTTTTTTTTAATTGGTGCTAGTATCAAAAGTACAAAAAGTGTACAAAGGACTGACATTTATTGGATTGTCAGTATTTCAGATGACCTATGCCTTCTATATTTGTTCTTAATTTTCATAAATATATACAATAAACAAAAACAGATGCCAATTAGCATAATTGAGTGTTCAGAAAAATAAAATCAATGCCTTTATTACTCATAATGTATTCACCCAAATGTTTCATTAGCTTACTAATATAAGATTAATGAGGAAAATAACTAAATTGCACTGATCCCCAAAACATGTGACCAGCAAGCTAATCATGAAATCCCCATTTCCCCTTCGCTTAGCTTCTTCTGCACAGGTTTTCTCTTCGATTCTCATTCATAGATCACAAAAGAACAATTTGGGTTACTTCAAGAATTAATTAGACGTTTATAGGAAAGCCACTAGAACAACTGTTCTCCCGGCGAGTTCATAAAGCTGTTTAATTGGAGCTTGCATTTTCTTTCAGAGAAGCTGGCAACGACACAATACGGCACAGCATGCACAGAGGGTAAGCCAAATTTCTGACCGAATTGTTCACTTTCACTGGCTACGCTCATTAAAAGGCGCAATGCGAACACCTTTTCACCTTACCAAGTGACACAGCTGGGCGCACTGCACTCATAATGAAAAATGACTTTGGATGATGTTGTCAATGTTACTCTTTGAGGACTATTTCAATTAAAGATAGAGACTTCATTTTGAAAGCCAGTTTGTCTCTCTCTGCCTTTAGACAACACTTGACCATTGATTTACACAATGCTTAATAACTCGTCTAATAGATTTCATTCCACTCAAGGAAGTTCTTCATTCTAATGAATTTTGAAACCTAAGCACACAAATTTCAAATGAGATATACACCCTTTTTTGTATGTTTTTAGTGGAGAACTCACCTTGGGATCATTCATTCTGCTATCATACTTTAAAATTTAAGAACATAATATTGTATTAATAGTTCTACAGTTGTTACCTCTCCTATAATTCAAGTGGTATCAAATCCTGAATATAGCCGAATTATTATTCCTCACAAAGATAAAGTTGCTTCAAAAATTGCAATGTGACATTTAAGGAAAGAAATCGAGTGCCTAACACTTGAATGTAATGACAATATTTTCTCTGTGTCATGCCAACACCTGGGCCCATCTGTGAAAAGGGCACCGTGCCATGCTGAAGGCGGGATGTCAGTTTCAACAGCATGTAGATGCTAATATGCAGAAGTCAAAGTGATAGCCTGTGGAACGCTTCAGATAGCTGATCTTTTGTAAGAAAATCCTCTCAATAGTGAGCAGTGCCAACTGAGGGCCAAATGCTTCATTACCAGTCTTCACAGCTGCCTATGCTCCTGGGCATTCGGAACATCAAAGAATATTTCCTCCTCTATTCCTCTTTCCAATCTGCCTGGAAGCGAGCCACTTTACATAAAGAAAATCAAGGACGTGATCATTTCCAGAAACAAAGACATTCTTATTTGTTGTGTAATATAACAACTGTTTCAAATGGCTTACTTAGTATTTTTTTTCTTAATTGCAGTTTTATCAGTTAGTCATAATGTTTTTTATCATACATAATTTATACATATATTCATCAATAATCCCCTTGAGGATAAAATATCAATATTTTATGTGTGTGGGGTTGTGTGCATGTAGGTGTTAGAAGTAGATGTAAAATGTTCAGATTTTAATTAACACACAAAGAAATGGGAAAGATTTGATGATCTAGAACTGGCTTACATAGGTCAGGTATTATGAGTAAATGCAGATAAAAGTTCAAATGGTTTAAGCTCAAAATCAGCCAGTTTCCTTTGAACCTTAGAGTGCTGTTTGGGAGGCAAAATATTTGAGTGTTTAGAGGAAAAAAATGAATGTTCAGCTTTGTTTGTGCAGGTTATATTAGGTAGAAAATTTGGTCTTTATTTCTGAAATGCAATACAAATTAAGATTTTCTTGGTCTGAGGCATGTTTGGCTTTTTCTTTCTGATCCCCAAATTTCTTGCTGACAGCTGTCTCATTCCCTGTATTTGAAGATATTTATAGTTTTTCTCAGTAAATCAAGTCCCCTTCAGGGGCTGAAGACACCAGTTCTACTGCATTCTCTGGCTGCACATACTAGTAACTGAATTACTGTAAGTTCAGTTCTAAGGAAAGACACAAAATAATCTCCTTATTTAAAACTGTATCGGGGAAGTTTTTATTATCAACAAAATTAAAATATTCTTCATAAGGAATTGGTATTTATCATCCCAAACCCTAGAAATTTATTTCAGTCACTAATAAACAAAATTACCATGACAATCATTCAGTTTATTTTCTGAAAATGCTTATTGGTAATAATGGGAAAAAAATAACAAAGGCTAAATGTTGTACTAATGAGAAACTAATTTGAGACAGTTTTGGGAACTTGGACAGGGTGAACTCTTTATGCTTCAGCTTCCTCATCTAAAGAATAAAAACACCATTATAGGGTTGCAGAGAGGATGAAAACGGCATGTTTGTAGAGAATGCTAAGCCCACCACACTTCCCTATTCTCAACACATGTAAGCAATTATTATTATTAGGCTGAAATCTACTTTGATATTTATATTGTTTCTTTAAAAGGTATTTTTTGCTTTAGAAACTATTATATGTGTGTTGAACATATTTTGGAAAGTAGAGAAAACATGAAAAGTAGAATAACCTATGAACATACTACACTAGCATGAAAAAATATTCACTTTGTTCTGCATAGTCCTTTGTTTCCCTTCCCTGAGGTGCTTCAGAGTATCAATCTGAATATGATCTCTTATCATTGTAAAACTTAGAATTATTTGAAGAGGAAAATGAATAGTCTATGTGTAATTATTTAATCTCTCAGATAGTAAAGAATATTTTACATATTTTTTGCTACTAGATACCATTGCTCTGCATTCCAAAATTGTACCAAGAATCCACTTTGTCTGTTCATCTACTATCTATCTTTATCTGTGTGTGCATTTATATGCACGAAGAGAAAAGAAGAAACAGTCAAAGCCAGATATTTAGTTGAAAATGATTGGTAATCAACACGAATACGTATTTATATGGTTCTGATGTGCACATATTCTCAAATGAATTCCTGCTGGAAAGTATACAACAACATTTAAATGGCATTTAAGTTCTAATTATGTTTGCATTTGGTTGAGCATGGTGCTTCTGTTGACATCATGACAACTATTTAATCCTTTCAAGTTTGAGCCAAAATTTCAAGCAGCTATGGAAAAAAAAAATCACATTAAAATTGCATTTGGTCATTAGAAAACTACACTTTGTGTGTAAGGGCTTGTACATCCCTCAGGAATTGGGATGAAACGGGAGAAAATTAGCATTTACTTTGATTTATATGTTTGAGTTTTTTTGTTTTTTTTTTTTAGAGTTTTACATTCTTATGATTATATTAGCTTAGTGTTAAATATTAAGGAATGCAAAATATCTCTAAGATACTTTGAGTCCCACTCTCGATTATTCAGCGTAATGGGGGTGGGATCATAGGGGTAATTGAAATTCACAGATGATAAAGATGTCAGACAATAGTTGCTCACTCTTCCCTCACAGCTGCCTTTATGAGAGCTGCTATTAAGACCCATTTGAGTTTCTCCTCCTCTCCATGAACTTGGACAGCTTCCAAGGGAGAAGACAAATGACAAAATGGCAGGTAGCTGGAGGATAAAGGGAAATAGCAAGGTGATGTGAACAACCTATGTATGAATAATCGGCGCTGTCTAACAGAGAGGGGGCTCTGATGGAGAAAATACAGGGATGACTTGTAATTAATATTTTAAAGTCAGTCCTCTTGACTGCTGAGCGAATGGGGGATAAAAACATGTTTAATCTCACCGAACTGTATTCACAGGTGACGGATACCCATCAGAAGAAAATGTTGACTAAATCTTTTTTTTTTTTTTTTTTTTTTATTTGTGAAGTTAAAGAAAGATAAGCGTGTGCTGTGCTGGTGAAGAAGGCGAACACTACTGATACACTGGATCGGTTTAAACCCCCTTTCTGTCCGAGCTGCCTGGTGAGCTTGGGAAGCAGCTTCCTCTTTTCTGTACCTTTGTTATCGCAACGATAAAATAGGTGTAACAATTTTTCTACCTCCTGAGTTGTGAGAATAAATGAAGCTAATACATATTACAGGGGTCTTTGGGTTATGACATGTGACATTTCGAGTTTACAATGCTCACTCCCATAAAAACTTTATAAAATTGAGACATGAGAGTTTCGGCTTACACCGTTGGCATCACTTACGGACTACGTGGGCGAACTAGTTTGGTTGTGTGTGGCGGAAGAATACGCAGTATTCCTTTTCTGCGCATTAGCTGTGCTTCTAAGTTCTAGATTATGATGTTACAACTGTGTTAGGACAGGTAAGTGACTTAGGCTGGGGTGTGCTTTGGCTTACACCAACATTCGGGTTATGTCACTGTGGTAGGAACGGAATTGTGTCGTAACCCTGTTTATTCTTACCAACTTCTGTGTAACAAATTACCACAATTTTAGCAACTTAAAAAATATTTTAGGCCCTGGCCGGTTGGCTCAGCGGTAGAGCGTCGGCCTGGCGTATGGGGGACCTGGGTTCGATTCCCGGCCAGGGCACATAGGAGAAGCGCTCATTTGCTTCTCCACCCCCTTCCCTCCTTCCTCTCTGTCTCTCTCTTCCCCTCCCGCAGCCAAGGCTCCATTGGAGCAAAGATGGCCCGGGCGCTGGGGATGGCTCCTTGGCCTCTGCCCCAGGCGCTAGAGTGGCTCTGGTCGCCGCAGAGCAATGCCCCGGAGGGGCAGAGCATCGTCCCTGGTGGGCGTGCCGGGTGGATCCCGGTCGGGCACATGCGGGAATCTGTCTGACTGTCTCTCCCGTTTCAAGCTTCGGAAAAATACAATATATATATATATTATATATATATATAATATATATATATATATAATATATATATATATATTTTTTTTATTACTTCGGAATTCTCAGGAATCAGGAGTCCAGGCATGTGGCTTAGCTGGGTCCTCTGCTTACATCTCCCAAGTCTTCAACCAAGGGCTATATGACAGACTGTATCCTAATCTGGAAGCTGACCTAAGGATGAATCTGCTCTTGAATTCATTCAGGTTGTGGGAAAATTTACTTGCCCCAAGGACCCTGACTTCATGCTGCCTCTTGTTTAAAAGCTGCCCCCAGCTGGCTAGGATGTGGCTGCCTTAAGCGTCTTGCCACAGAGGTATCTCAACATGGCCTCTCCCTTTCTGAACCAGCTAGGGAGAGCAAGTCTGACAGCCAGATAGTCTGATATTATGCAGTGCAATTTTGGTCCTAACATCTCATCACCTTTGCCATATTTTACTATTTAGAAATGAATTATATAGGTCCTGCTCATATTCAGGAGAGGTTTATGATACAAAACCATGAACATCAAAGGCAGAGATTACGGCAGCATTGTTCACAATAGCGAAGTTCTGGAAACAGCCCATGTGTCCGTCAGTGGACGAGTGGATTAAAAAGCTTTGGTAGATATATACTATGGAATACTACTCAGCCATAAGAAATGATGACATCGGATCATTTACAATAACATGGATGGACCTTGATAACATTATACAGAGTGAAATAAGTAAATCAGAAAAAACTAAGAACTATATGAATCCATACATAGATATAGATGGGACATAAAAATGAGATTCAGAGACATGGAAAGAATGTAATGGTAACAGGGGTGGGGTGAGGGGTGGGGAGGGGGCAAGAAAGGAGAGAGAGGGGGTCAGGGGGAGGGGAGGGGCACAAAGAAAACCAGATAGAAGGTGATGGAAGATAATTTGACTTTGGGTGAGGGGTATGCAACATAATCAAATGTCAAAATAATCTGGAGATGTTTTCTCTGAACATATGTAACCTGATTTATCAATGTCACTGCATTAAAATGAATAAAAATAAGATTAAAAAAAAGGCAGAGTTGATGGGAGTTACCTTAGCTTTTGTTCATTTTCAAGAGGAACCACATCTAAACGACATCATCCATATCTTGACTTGACTTTTATGTTAAAGTTCTTGGACATTGGTCTAATACTGCCATGGTATAATATTCTTGGGGACTTTGGGAAGGGGTGAATTTACTTTGGATGTAAGGGAGACATGAGTCGCTTTGGTCCAGGGGACAGACTGTGATGGACAAACTCTAAGTTGGCCCTCCACTGATTCCAAACTCTTGAAAGAGACATCCTTGTAAAATCCCTTCCCTTGAGTGTGATCAGAATCTGGGACTTTATTTTAACCAATATGATATGGCAAAGGGCTGTCACTCCCATGATGACATTACATTATGTAAGATTCCGTCTTGCCAGCCAACTTGTTCTTGAGACTCTCCGTACTGGTTTGACAAACTAGGCAGCATGTTAGGAAATCCACAGAGTCTCTACTGTTAGTGCAGGTGCTCTCTAGTAACTATGGCTGCACTGTAGGAGCTAAGAATGGCAAACAGAGAACAAAACACCAAGACCATCAGTACTACAGCCACAATAAAATCAACCCTGACAATCAACCTTTGAAACTGAAAATAAATTCATCCCCGGTTCAGTATCTACATTAGAACATAGCCAGGTGAACACCTTGATGTTGACTTGTATGATCCTAAACAGAGACCATAGCTAAGTCACTATGGTTTAAACCATAGCTAAGGTTTAACTCCTGAGCCACAGAAACATCTATCTAATAAATATACATTGTTTTAAACTGTTAAGTTCATGGTAAACTGTTATATGGCTATAAATATTTTTTTTTTGTATTTTTCTGAAGTTGGAAACGGGGAGGCAGTCAGACAGACTCCCGCATGCGCCCGTCCAGGGTCCACCCAGCATGCCCACCAGGGGGCAATGCTCTGCCCCTCTGGGGCGTCGCTCTGTTGTATCCAGAGTCATTCTAGCACCTGAGGCAGAGGCCATAGAGCCATCCCCAGCGCCCGGGACAATTTTGCTCCAATGGAGCCTTGGCTGCGGGAGGGGAAGAGAGAGACAGAGAGGAAGGAGAGGGGGAGGGGTGGAGAAGCAGATGGGCGCTTCTCCTGTGTGCCCTGGTCGGGAATCGAACCCAGGACTCCTGCACGCCAGGCCGACACTCTACCACTGAGCCAACTGGCCAGGGCCTATAAATATTATTCTTAAAATTTCTTTGTAAAGTGAGTTCAATAAATATTAGCTCATGATATTTTTTTCCCCCACAGAAGCTGTATAATGTCAGGGTTCAGAGAAAATATTCTAGAGCCAAATCCTGAGTTAAAAACTCCTTAAACCTCACTGGACCTTTTCTTGGTCACCTGAATGCAGAGAGGTAACAAACTCTCTTCAAAGACTGATAATCTGGCTGTTGTTATCAAAGCAGCAGGAAAGGAAGCCAGATGAAAATAAAATTATATTTTTAATATGCTAAAAGGACTTCACTGTTAACCTAGAATTCTACTCTGATGGGAAATGTATCTTAATAATGAGGAACAAACCAAAAAGATTTTTCTAACAAAAACTGCTTTATGGAATAATTCATTAATAAGAAAAGGTAAAGAAATAAGGTGGGGTAACAAGGGCAACGGTGCCAATGTAACTGAGCATAATGGAAGAAGATGTAAAATATGTTGTTTCTTATTAGAAAAAAAATGCATGGTGAATCAGTTCAGTATAAATTATACTTTAAACACTCCAAAATTTCAATGTCTTAAAATGAAAACTATTCATTTTTTTACTTATGTAATATGTTCAACAGTAGTTGCCTACCGGTTGTGTCTTCATCATGACTATATTCACAGAACAGCCACGATCTAGAACAGTATTTTTTAACTGCTGGTCTGTGGACTGGTGCTGGTCCCCCAAAAATTTCACGCTAGTCCCTTAAAGAGTTAACCACTCTAATGTTGTATGAAGATTATACACCCAATGATCTTAGTGGAACTTGCTTATGGTCAGGGTGATTGCCACTTATCAGCCTATATCATTAATGAAAATACAGTTGAGATTTTTTTAGATATCTTTGGAAGTTATACGCTCAAACAACAGGTTGTACTGTACAAAGCATTTGCAGCTCATGCACAGTAGGAAAAGCATGTGGATAAACTTATGTAGTGTTCAATGTATCGCACATGAGGAGTTTGGAAATCAAGCACCAACTTATATCATATTGCGCTGTTATCTGTGGTAAAATTAAACTTTATAATTGTGTGTTTCTGTTTTTGGCCAGCTAAGTCACTAGTTCAAGTATATACAAAGGTTGAAAACCACTTATCTAGACAGAATGATACCTGTCTCCAAATCACACAGAAAGATATTATTGAGGATTCCCACTGTCATTAAGTGGTCCAGTCTAGAAGTGACACATGCCATTTCCCTTCTAAGTTCACTGGACAGAACTAGCTCAGGGGATACAACCAACTCTAAAAGATCATGCAATGTCACCTGTACCTAACGAAGACATAATCTGCATCCTTGTAAAAGCACACATAGGCAGGTAACTTACTTATGTCAAAGAACCAAAAATAAATAAATAAATAAATAAATAAAGAAGCATGCTGGTACCTGTGTGGATACGATGGCGAGTACTAGTAGAAATTTTCTTCTAATTGCTCATAAGAAACAAGATTATTCTCTGAGACCAAAAAAAAGGTATGAAGCATTGGATAACAAAAAATAAATAAATAAATAAAAAGAAAAAAAGAAAAGAAAAAAAAGAAGAAGAAGAAAGAAAAATAAATGAAATAGAACAGAAAAATGTGGCAAATGAACTAGAGAAATAATTATAATTTTTGGTTCATATAAAGTGCCTACTTGATACTAATAACTATTAATGGGACATAATTAACTAAACTGTGTGCTTTCCCGAGTCATGTTCAACTAATGCAAATAGGTGGACCACTGTATTTTTAAAAGGCTGCAGCTTTTCCAAGGGAGTGTGAAAGGGGGAAAGAGGCAAAGGAGTTGAAAGTGTAAGCATTCTACCGACAGACCACAGCAAATAACCTAAGCAAAAAGGAAAGAAATGTCTGAGGATGAGCAGTGTGAACAATTAAAAAGAAAGACGATGAGGTATCTGTGGCGTCAAAGAATTTACCTCTGTTAACAGAGAAAGCGAGATGGGAATGGTAGAACAGTTGTTAGAGAGATGCTTGATGTTGAAGTTACGGAGTTAGTGGAGTGATAATGACTGAGAGACATGGGTTGGATGCTGCACAGGCTAGATTGTTAGAGGATAGGCCTTCAAGAAATTGTAAGGACATCGTATTAAAAGAGTCTCTTACTTATGTGATACCAAATATCACTAAGGTCATAAAGGTGAGAGTTAGAAGGTGCTAAAATCTTTAAAACAAGGATGATAGATACATTATTGATAAAGGAGTGGTAGTTGGTACAAAATAAATGAGAAAAAAATCCTCAAAATGAATGTCCCAGAGCGTGTTCTTCCTCCGAGGAGCACGCCCATTCCTTTCCCTCCCCCTACATGTGTGCGTCTTCTACACTGTAAGGGTCCCCACACACTTGCATCCAGGGGACAATGGGCAGCGGTGGCTCATCCAGGACTGAACCCCAAACCTGTCTCCAGGGCTCCCCTTTTCTGTGACTCTCAAGTGAGCTAGAGTATCCCACCTAAACTCATTTTTTTTTTTCTGTAATATTTCCAATGAGCCAAAGCAGCTCTGCCTGGGCTCTCTTCTGCTGTTCCTTCTATCCTAAACCCCTCCTTGTTTCACTGTCCCAAGTTTAAATAAATGTACTTTCAAAAAAAAAAAAAAGACCAAAAAAAAGGAATGGCTTTAAAAGTACCAAAGAATATCAAAGAGGACTTCCACCCAACCTCCAAGCTCACTGGTATGAGAGATGTAGGAGTGAAAACAAACAGAGCCCATTCTAAGGACCCCAGGCAAGGTCCACAGTGCAATTACAGCTAGAGAGCAAAGTGATCTTTTTGAGAAGCAGTGGAGTATACAGAGAATACTGTTGACAATGGGAAATAAATGCCAGAGACCTCCATAAAAATAATCCAGAAGTTGGATATTTGTGGGAGAGAAGAGTAGAATAGGAAAATATTCAAATCATATAGCACTTGCAGAGTGAAAAATAGGGAGAGACAGGAATCTGGATGTTAATTATATCAAGAAGATAAAGGTTATAATCAGATTAATTCTGCTGGATTTTTGGCAAAGAGTGGCAATGTTGGACAGCACAGAAAGGTGCATGCTTTGAACCGGTACCCCATTCAGAGGAGACACGGAGGACTGGAGATTCAATGGACTTATTCCTTGGGCACTGGGTTCCTCTACACTCTTTCAGACACATATGAGAAAACTTTGGGGAGATGGTGTTTTGCAAAGACAATGAAAAAGACAAAGGATATCATTCAAAACCATAAAAACAGATCTTCATCAAGAACACTACAGTGTAGTATATATTTTTTATGTAATTATACTGATGTGCCTGCTGAAAGTAAAGCATAGATAGTTTACTTTTCTTTTACACTGTTACTGTACATAAAAAAAAACCTTTTATCCTAACAGTATTTTATAAAATTCAACCTTAGGGGTTTTTATATTTTAAGCATTTACCAGAACATGAACCAATCAAAGAAAATGTAATTTTCTTTTTTAAAAGTAAATCTCTGCTTCAGGCATTGACAATTCTGCTAGAGTTTCTAACCAAATAATAATAAACGAATACTGTATCTTCAATTAAACATACAACTTCCTAAAGGGCATCTATAATAGATAACATTAGTTTCCAGGAACAGATTTTCAATGGAGGGAAAAAATCCAGTGTACTAATCCTTATACCTTAATCATTAAAAAATTTAGCTCCCTCTGGCCAGGTAGCTTAGTTGCTTAGGGCATCATTCTAAGATGCACCAAGGTTGCAGGGTTGATCCCCCTGGTCAGGGCACATACTGGAATCAAGCAATGAACGCATAAATGGGTGAACAACAAATCAATGTCCCTCTATCTCTCTTTTCTCTATCCTCCTCTCTCTCTAAAATCAATCAATTAGCTTAAAAAATGGAAAGCTTCTAGCTCAAAAATGGATATAACTCATATACTTTCTGGAATTAAAACGAAACACAAATAACAGCATATTAGTTGCAATTAAAGCATAGCCTTTCTCCCATTTCAGATCTTACTGATTTTAACTTGGTTGGTTAGTTTACCAAAAAGTGTCTCACAGGTGAGCATTAATGGACACAGGTTATGAACATAATTCTGTTCATAGGATCCAGGAATCACTGAACAGATCTATCTAGGAATAGTTTATATGGGAATAAATAGTATTCTTCATCATTGCTACAGAAAATACTATTATATTATTATTCCTTCACATATCAATTGTCAATTGAAGAAAACTACTTCTCCCTAACATGATCTACTTTTTCATCTGCAGACACACTACAAACTATAGGAAGGTTGTAGTGTATAAGTCTAAATAATAGAGAAGAAACATAAAACTAGATTATTACTTGTTACATATTACCTTTACATGGGCATAACTGCATAGTTTACATTTTTTTTTATTTTTTTAGGTTTTTGAAATCAAGAGAGACTTTTAAAAGTTTATGATTTGTACCCTCATGTTTATAGCAGCAACAATTTCAATAGTCAAGAGGTGGAAACAACCTATGTGTTCATCAATGGATGAATGAATACATATGTTGTGGTATATATACAATGAAATATTAACAGCTATAAACAAAAAGAATTTTTACCATTTAAGATGACATAGATAGACTTTCAAGGCATTATGCTAAGTGGAATAAGAAAGACAAAAATATATACTGTATGATCTCACTTGTATGTGGAATCTAAAATAAAACAAATGCATTCCTAAAAAAAGAGACCAGACTTGTGGTTACAAGAGGCAGAGGTTGGAAGGAATGTTAATTGAAGGAAGGTGGTCGATAGGTACAAAACTACAGTTAGAAGATAAATGAGTACTAGGGATATCATGTATAACAGGGTGGCTATAGTTAACCCCGATGTATAATCTGTAGGGTATCTACTACCAAGTGAAATCCTAAGAGATCTCAACAGGAGAAAACAATTTTTTTCTTTTCTTTTTACTGTAACTATATGAAAAGTTGGATGCTAACTAAAGCTATTGTGATCATCATTTCACAGTGTATGTAGTCAAATTTTAGTTCTGTATACCTTTAACTTATACAGTGATGCATTCCATATTTTTCTCAAGCAAACTAGGAAAATATCTTTAAAAATGTTGATGAATTTAGGCAATGTATAAGAGATGGAAATAAAACTAGATCACATAAGTAAATTTAAAATGACTTCAAATTATTGCCATGTAGTTGTCTTGAAGAAAGTGCATAAGAAAATGAAGAATCAAAGTTATAACCTTAATCAAAACGTGTAAATGTCCAACACATATATAAACTATAGTAAGAGTTTTAGAAATATTTTTACCATTCAGCTATAGTTTTAAAAAAATGCCTTATAATCCTGTCTCATTTATTTGTCTACTAACTTAACATGAAAATATAATTTAATCTGTGTGATTCTTTTAACTCTTGGTAAACCTACCAACCTTTAACCCTTGAATTTCAAGTGGGCAAACCATAGTAGTTTTATTTCTTCAGATTCCATGTAAATTGTGTTTCTTACCCATGTTACAATTTAGAGAACTTGGTGAGCTTTCCTTGTCCCTGTCTCTCTCGCTTTTTGCTGTCTTCCTCTCATAAGATAAAATTCTTGCATAATGGATACATACTTAAAATTTGACAATCTTTATTTTATAAAATTGAAAAAAATGTGGGCAACAAAATTTCACAGTAATTAGAATATGCAAAGGATATATCAAGTACATGCGAAATCGGACTTATAATCAGAATAGTATTTTTTATTAAGATGTAGCTAACAATAACATAAGTTTACCATTTTAAAGTGTGTAACTCAGTCATTTTTTAGGATACCCACAAAGTTGTGTAGCAATCATCAAGATCTAATTCCAAATACTTTCATCGTGACAAAAACATAACCCAAACCCATTACCTGTCACAACCCCATTCTGCCCTATCTCTGGCTCCTGGAAATCACTAATCAACTTTTTGTTTCTATGGATCTGCCTATTCTGTATACAGGGGGTCCTTGGGTTAAGGCAGTCTTGACATATGATGTTTCAAGTTTACGACGTTCCCATAAAACTTTAAAAAATTGAGTCATGAGTGCTTCAGCTTATGCTGTTAGCATCATACTTATGGACTGCATGGGTGAACTAAAGAACATATATAATTACATTTTATGAAAAGTACAGGGTGCTTTTCTAGGTTGAGAGAAAATCTCCTGGTGGATATGACAATACAATAAATAAAGCTTATGACTGAAAATAAGTAGGAATTATCTAGAAAAAAAAAAAAGATTAGAGAGTGAGAAAGATAGCTCAGGAAGGAGCAGGGGAGATGGTGGCATTCTAAGGAGAAATAAAAGCAGCTGTGATTTGTGAAGCACGGACCACAAATTAGGCAGTGTGCAAAGCCCAGGCTGGAGGGCTGGGTATAGACCAGAATGTGATAGCCTCAACCAGGCCATACATATTTATCCTAAGAGAATGAAAGCACCATGCTAAACAAGCTTTAGTAAGTACTCATTCCATTTAATTAAAAAATATCAATATTAATAAATTAATGCAAAATATTTGAAATAATAGAGATGTTCACTATAGTGTTAAGTATAAAAAATTAGAAGCTGTTTGAATGTTTCCAATTAGGAAACAATGATACTACTTTCTCTCTGTGCAGCAAATTAAATATAGGGACTTTGAAAAGTGGTACAAAACTATTCTTCGATACAAACTTAAATAAAGCCAATTTTCTAAATATATAGATTCTGGCTATAACTATTTAAAAGTCATTTAAACTATTAATAGTAATGAAAAATGAAGAACATACATCAAAATTGTAAATCAGGCATAATTATTTAATAAAATTATAATTATTTTTATACTCTTTTATGTGCTTATTTTGCTTTTACTATTTATTAAAATAATCATAGACAGATGGATACATAAGGCAGATACATTAGCCTCCTTTAATATGTTTTTATCTGTATATAGCATATATAGATAAACATATTGCAGATAATAGTTTATTTAACTAGAAGTAAATTCTAGATTGTATTTAGTACAGTTTAGTTCTCCCAGAATATGCTGCTATTGAGAAAATCCTAGAGGGTCAGTTGTCAGTATTTTCTGAATTTCCCTCCTGAATTATTTTCCACTTAGTTAACAAAGAAGTGGATTTGTAGCTAAACCACCATTAAGAAGTTACTTAATTCAATCTGAAAGTATTCCTAATGGGGACTAGTACTTACAGAGAAAGTATTGCTGGCATGATAAAATTTTTTGAGGAACTGAAGTGTTTAGTCAGACAGTGAGAACATTAATAATTTATAAAGTAAGTCAGCACATAAAGCCCAAAGCGTTGACTTTCAACCACAAAAGAATAAATCAAGAAACCTGCTGAGGAGATGTTGAGAGTACTGATTAATTTGAAAATAAAAGGTTGTTTTGACCTCTCAAACCTTTGCAGGCTTGATCACAAAATGAAAATTTAAGAAAAAGTTGTATATTTAGAGAGCATATCTTCAAATTCATAACATCAATTATGTAGTATGTACAGCGCATAATCATACTTTTTCAGAAAAAGAATATTAGGTAGCGTTTACTAAGATGACATATTAAGAGTATATATACATGTGTATATAGACACACACATATATATACCCACATGTATGCATATGTATACTTGTGTATATATATGTGCCTATGGGTGTTTAACTGGTATGGTTAAGAGACATAACCGAAATTCAAATTAAGAGATTTAATTTAAAAAATTCATTCAAGGATACCAATGGCTCCAATTTGAAAAATTTTAATAGAACTGACAAGAAGTTTTTCTTCTGAAACTTAAAAACAATCTAAATTATAGTATGGGAATCCCCTGGGGTTCCACAGTATATCACGACACAATTCAGTGCAAGCACAGGGCGTCTCCTTAGCAAAAGCGGATGATTGGTGTGCAGTCCAGACTTCTCCGACACATCGGAATCTTGAACTGCCATAAATACAATAACATCCCCAATGACGCTGAGGCATTGCCCTGCATTTAAATAGGAGTATTTTCCAGGAAAAAAAAAAAAAAAAAAAAGCAATATCATACATTGTTGCGATACCTTGGGTCACCTTACAGCGTCTTGCCACGGTCCGTCTACCAGGTGTACAAACCTTGAAATGACCCTCAGTCCATAGGGGGGGCTCCCGCAGAAAGCCAAAGTTAGGGACTTTTATTCAAATAGATGCCCTTCTTTCTTTTCAATTCGAAAACAAGCCAACTGTTTGACTACCGTAAAGATGAATTTTCTATAACGAAGTGCTGCCCAGCAGGCTGTAGGGACAAGCGGCACGGGACAGCTCCTGCACACATTCTGTGAAAGGGAGCTGGTAGTTGCTTCTGGACCATTCTCATTTCCTTTCTCGATTCTACTGCCTATAACATAGATATTGGCGTTTTGGACAATGATGCCAAAGGTCACATCAAAAAGTCTGCATCACCATGAGTGCACAGGGGCCTGGCTTCTTTTTTTTTTTTTTTTTTTTGTATTTTTCTGAAGCTGGAAATGGGGAGAGACAGTCAGACAGACTCCCGCATGCACCCGACCGGGATCCACCCGGCACGCCCACCAGGAGCGACGCTCTGCCCACCAGGGGGCGATGCTCTGCCCCTCCGGGGCGTCCCTCTGCCGCGACCAGAGCCACTTCTAGCACCTGGGGCAGAGGCCAAGGAGCCATCCCCAGCGCCGGGCCATCTTTGCTCCAATGGAGCCTCAGCTGTGGGAGGGGAAGAGAGAGACGGAGAGGAAGGGGGGGGGTGGAGAAGCAAATGGGCGCTTCTCCTATGTGCCCTGGCCGGAATTGAACCCGGGTCCCCCGCACGCCAGGCCGACGCTCTACCGCTGAGCCAACCGGCCAGGGCGGGGCCTGGCTTCTTGACATGTCGGTGGAGCAGAGCCAAGGCACAAAACCTCATATGCCCAGATATTTACAAAAGAGGGAAGTACGTTTCCACCTCTTGTTAATCGCTGCTATTGTAGGCTTGTGACACTTACTGTAAATCTATCTCTATTACTTGGCAGATGAGAATCCAAGCCTGGATATGTCAAGTGCCTTTAGAAATGCATTGCACAATGTGGTAGCCATCAGCAACCCAGGACCAGTGAGCCCTCGAAGTATATCTAGTCTGAACCGAGATGCACTTTAAGTGTAAAATATACAAAGTATTTTGAAGATTTAGAACAATAATATTTTGGATATATCCTGTTAAATATACTAAAAAAAAATTAAGTTCACATCATGTGGGTGTTTTTTTTTTTTAACTTCTTAAATGTGATTACTAGAAAATTTTAGATTGCTTTTATGACGTACTTTATATTTCTACTGAGCAGAGCTATTCTAGGGGTTACAAAGTAGACTAGGTATCAAAACTTCTGCCTTTTAGGCCAACAGATCACATTACCTGCATTGCAGGGTAAGAAATACAGCTGGGTTATGTTGGCAGATATCACCAGTATTGAAATTAATAACATAAAATCCATATCTTTATCTAAGTTGTAAAAAGGCCCCAGTCAGAAGGATGAGAATAACTCTAAGAACATGCATATTTGCAGCATAAGGTATGCCTAGAAAGATTAGAGAATAAAATGTTCAGAGAATAACTTCTGGGTTGGTAAAAGTTTAAGTAACAACAATAGCTAAGTAGAATAAATGGGTAAAGTTTGCTCAGGTAGACCCAAAATGAGGATGCTAAGAGATAAATGGTCATGGGATTTTTAAAGTCTTGGAATAACCCATTCTTATATACTTTGGACAAAAGTTTGTAATTCATTGCTACTTGTTTCGATAAGCATACAAACTGAGTTCCACCCTCTTAACAAAATTTTCAGGGTACAATACAGTGCTATTGAGTATGCGAAATACAATAATATAGTTTATCTTGAAAGCTTATTCATTGCCTTGGCTGAAGTTTTGTGCCCATTTATTAGAATTCCCCATTTCCTTATTTCCTTCACAGCGACCATTCTACTCTTTGAATATATGCATTTGACTATTTAACTACTTTTAGAAGTGGAATCATGCAGTATTTGCATTTCTGTGGCTGGCTTATTTCATTTAGCATAATTTCCTCAAGGTTCATCCATGTCATTGAACACTGCAGGACTTTCTTCTTTTTAAGGCTAAATAATATTTCAGTATATGTATATACTACATTTTCTCTATTCATCCTCATTGCTTTGTATGTTTTAAACTTTAAGCTGATGATGGATATTTTCTGACCTAGTCAAGTCCACTGCTTCTCTCTGTTGGACCCTGCAGACCCAGCTCCTGCATTTCAATAAACAGCTTCCCCCTCTTTCCCCTTTAGTCCTTGATATTCAGAGAAAGTCATTATCATTATCATCATCATCATCACTATTTTAAAGATGAGGAAACCAAAGCATTAAAAGATTTTTTTTTTTTAATTACAAATGTTCACACAGCTAGAAAGTAGCAGATTCATTTTTCATCGTGGGTAGAGTAGCTTTAATCACAAGTATTAAATATATTATAATCTATTGTCTCTGGCATAATAGCTAATTATTAATTACTTCCCAGCATCCATTCTCTATTTTTTAAATCAAGAGCTGAAGTATATTTTAGAATTCCTGTGGCTCATGGACAGCTGGACCCACTCTTGAGAAGGAGTCTTGTTCCAGGCTTCTGACCTCAATGATTTTTCCAATATTAGTCATGTGGCCAAGGTAGGTCAACTGGGGTATCTCTTAAGTCTTTCCCTGGAAACAAAGTAAAATACTATTGTTCTGCATATGAATTAGAAAGCATGTGATGTTAGGAACCTTATCACCTAGCATGAAGAAAAATAGAGAAGACAAATCAGGTCTTAAAGGGCAATTGTAAAATGCTAGATGGTCCAAACTCCATGTAGTTGTGTCCTAATACTAAAACATCTTAAGAGTTTAATTTCTGTCATAAATCATCTCTATATTTTATTTTATTTTTGTAACAGAGACAGAGAGTGAGACAGACAGGAAGGGAGAGAGATGAGAAGCATCAATTTTTTATCGCGGCACCTTGGTTGTTCACTGATTGCTTTCTCATATGTGCCTTGACCAGGGGGCTACAGCAGACTGACTGACCCCCTTGCTCAAGCCAGTGACCTTGGGCCCAAGCTGGTGAGCCTTGCTCAAACCAGATGAACCCACGCTCAAGCTGGTGACCTTGGGGTTTCAAACCTGAGTCCTCCGCATCTCAGTCCAATGCTCTATCCACCTGGTCAGGCTCTATATTTTGTAATTAAATACATTCTTCTTTTATTTAATCTTAATTATAATTAACTCCTTTAAAATACTTAAGGATAATATATCCCTCTTCTTAAATTTTTGTCCAATGTCTATGTGATAAACTTTTAAAATAATTTTGAATATAATAAAAAATAATTATTTTTATTAATGTCTAAAGTAAAAGAAATGGAGTTGTTGCTCTGGCCACATAACTCGTTTGGTTCGAGTATCATTCTGAATCTCAGAGGTTACCAGTTTGATTCCCAGTCAGAGCACATACAGAAGATCTATGTTCCCCCCTCTCTCATATTCTCTCTCTCCCTCAAATCAATAAATAATAATAAAAAATTAAAAATAAAGAAAATATAGGAGTTATGTACATTTTCTATTAAATATATAGTGTTTCTGGAAAAATATGAAACCTTATTTAAGAAAATATACTTTATAATTATCAAAATTTTAAATAACTCATTACAATGAGAGGCAAGCAGTATATTTAAGCATGTATATTGATAATGATATATGTCTCAATTTTTACTTAGAAATATTTTTATTTTCAAAAATCTATATGGTTCCTTATATGACTCAACATGAAACTAAAATACTTCCTTCGAAAACTGAGTTATATGCCAATGCCTAGAAAAATGAAACAGTAAAGACATCTTTGAATAATGAAACAACTTGAAGCCTTTCCAAATGATAAAACTAGATGACAAATTAACCATCTTCACTTTCTACAGCTCTTTAACAGAGTTTCATTGGACCACTTTACAATTTTCCTGTATATCACTCTACCAGGATGAAAATAATGGAAGATTTAATACAGGATTTTATTCACTGCTATAGTAGACATTTATCAGGTATATTTATCTAGAAAGCAAATCATTTCTTATGTTACCAAAACTCTTATGCCAAAGAGGAGCTTTAATAAAGAAAATGAAATAGATGGTGTTTTTTAGTAAATATTTTTATTTTGGAGAGTTTTATTGTTTTGTATGGTGACACCCACAATCATATATATATATTTTTCTTTTTTTTTCCAAAGCAAGAAGCGGAAGGTGGGGGCAGACAGACTCCTGCATGTGCCCAACTGTGATCCACCTGGCATACCCACCAGGGGGTGAGGGTCGGCCCATCTGGGGCGTTGTTCCACTGCAACCAGAGCCATTCTAGTATCTGAAGCAGAGGCCATGGAGCCATCCTCAGTGCCCAAGCCAACTTTGCTCCATAGGAGCCTTGACTGTGGGAGGGGAAGAAAGAAATAGAAAAGAGAGGGAGAAAGGTGGAGAAGCAGCTGGGCACTTCTCCTCTGTGCTCTGGCTGGGATTCAAACCCAGGACTTCCACACTCCAGGCCGACGCTCTACCACTGAGCAAACTGGCCAGGGCCCATATATGTTTTTTTTTTAGATTTACCATCAGTAAGGTAGCTTTTTATCAATAGCAGTAAGCCATATATCTTTTCTGTCATGTTTATATTTTTAAAATAATTTTTGTTATTGCTAAAATCCCACTGGACAAGTCAAACATCAAATAATTTATACAAATAATCCAAAGATATATGGAAAAGTTAATGAAGAACTTTTAAATTGAAGCACACAGAGAGAATAATCTTTAAGATAAAAGAGTAAGAAATCAATAATGTGCAAAATAAATTTTAACTTCATATAGAAATCACAGTTTATGAGTGATAATTGCGATCTGTCTCATGTCAATATGTATTCTACCTAATCTATTTGCTGAAATCTTAATTATTTCTCCAGAATGGGTTAATTCATTGTATTAAGGCAGAAATAAAAATGTAAACTCATTGAAGACTAATTTTTATAGTTTATATAGATATGGTCTAATATTTAAATATTAACTTTCAAAAAATATATTAGAGTTTAAAACAGGGATATCAGCACCAACATAATTATTTGAACAAGTATGTAGACAAATAGTTTTTATTTGAATGAGATACATTGTAAAGAAATAAATTTTTAATTAAAGTATTACCAGTGTTTCAGGAGCAAGGTTAGCAATATACTAACCTCAAAATGGCATTAATATAATAAAGACATATATTTGAAGAAATGTAAACTACCAATGACCCAAAATTCTACTTTTACTAGATACACTCTATAATAACTAGATTCTGCATAAAACATTTTTGCTGGTTTTGCTTACCCATATGGAGTAAGAAAAGTCTCTAATAAGTCAGGGATATCACAAGAAACAGCCCAGATGTGAAACTGGACCTAATGAAAACACATGCAAAGGAGCCATGAGTGATAAGCACACTGGGAGACAGATGCCAACAGGCATACCACAAAAGAATATACATTTGTAAAATATTACAATTTTAGAAATTAAAATAGATGCTTTAAATACTAACGTAGAGCTGAAATAATTTCTGAACCATAGTGGGAACTGAAAAACTTACTTTGAGAATAGCAGAGAGGCAAGAAGATGAAAGATATTAAAGAAAAGGCATATGGAAGAGGGCTTGAGGAAACTCTAGCATGAACAGGACGGAAATCAAAGGACGTAACATCATAGAATTTTCATAAACTGATATATACGATCCAGTCATGAAATTGAAAACATCCATACTTACATATCCTGTAGTGAAAGTGTAGAGCATGTACACACACACACACATAAACAAACATAAATTTAAAAAAGAAATTAAGGACTACTTGGCCCTGGGCAGTTGGCTCAGTTGCAGAGTGTGGGCCAAGCATGTGGATGTAGTACCGGGTTTGATTCCCATCCAGGGCACAGAAAAGTACCCATCTGCTTCTCCATCCTTCCCCCTCTCCTTTATATCTCTCTATTCCTCTCCCACAGCCATGGCTCTACTGAAGCGAGTTGGCCTGGTTGCTGAGGATGGCTCCATGGCCTCTGCCTCAGGTGCTAAGAAGAGCTTGGTTGCTGAATAATGAAGCAACACATCAGATGGGCAAAGCATTGCCCCCTACTGGGCTTGCTGGGTGGATCTCAGTCAGGGCGAAATGGGAGTCTGTATCTGCCTCCCCTCCTCTCACTGAATATAAATAAATAAATTAAATAAATAAATAAATAAATCTCATATACAAATGTCAGTCTTCTACTCAACAGTAAAAATAAAAAAAAATGAATAAATTTTTTCAGCAAAACTCTCAGAAATAAAGCCAAAATGAAGATTTGTATAGATAAGCAAAAAGAGAAAGCACTGCCCACCCTATGACAACCTAAAGGAACTTTTAAAGATATTGTTTGAAATAAGGGAAGAAGACCCTGAGGAAAGGTTTTAGACAGAATAATAAAATGCAAGGGAATTAGTAAATGTTAAAATTAAAAAAATATTGTATAAGATACTTATGATAATAATACCTAATGGTTACATTAATGCATACAAAAAGAAATATAAAATTAAAATTAGATAACACTAGAATATAATTTTTTTATTAATTTTAATGGGGTGACATTAATAAATCAGGGTACATATGTTCAAAACAACCATTTCCAGGTTATCTTGTCATTCAATTATGTTGCATACTCATCATCCAAAGTCACATTGTCCTCCATCACTTTCTATCTGGTTTTCTTTGTGCCCCTCCTCTCCCCAATCTCCCTTCCTCTTCTCCTCCCCCCCCCCCAGTAACCACCACACTCTTGTCCATGTCTCTTAGTCTCATTTTTATGACCCACCTAAGTATGGAATCATGCAGTTCTTAGTTTTTCTCTGATTTACTTATTTCACTCCATATAATGTTACCAAGATCCATCTATTTTGTTGTAAATGACCCGATGTCATCATTTCTTATGGCTGAGTAGTATTCCATAGTATATATGTACCACATCTTCTTTATCCAGTCATCTATTGAAGGGCTTTTTGGTTGTTTCCATGTCTTGGCCAGTGTGAACAATGGTATGTAAAGACACATGCAGCCCCATGTTTATTGCAGCATTGTTCACTAGCATATAATTTTAAGTGAATTATTTTAAGGTATACAGTTGATGGCATATTTGGTGTAGAGACTAATAGATCTACTCCTCTGTATTTATGTTTTTCATAATAATTTGTGTAGATCTTCCAAACTTAATACAAACATCATCTTTATAACAAATTCTTTATTTCTTCTCTGGACTCTGAACTAGGTGACGGCAGGTCAAGTGTAAACGTGATCCGTATCATCAGCCCTGAGTACAGTATATATACCTGGTAATAGGTTGTAAATGTGATTCATTGAATTAATTAGTAAATAAAACGAATGAACACTAAGGACCTTCTTATATCATCACAAGTCAATAATTTGTTTATAAAACCATAAAAAATGAGACTGCTTCATTTATTTCACATAAATAGTACAGAATGTCTGTAATTTACTTGTGAGCAGTGAACTGACATAGTGTGTATTGCACTCAGCTTGACCTCTGTACGTCTAGAATTCAATTATAGTTCTGCAAGGAAAGTCATTGAACTTCTTCACATCTCAGTTTTCCTGTGCATAGTACAGGGTAGTAGCTAACCTTTGAGTTATGATGAAAAAGATAATAAACTGATGTATAGGAAAAAGTTTAGGAAATTATAAAAGCACTTAAGACATTAAGTAAAGCACTATTATTATACATAGAGGTTATTTGTAAAGATAATTTTATCTGAGAACATTTTTTTAATTGTAATAATACATATTTTCTTTGCATTCTGATGAGAATTAAGTAATGCTAACTATAATTGAAAAATAAAACTAAAAGAATAAAAATAAAATTTTGGAGATAATATTATGTATCTCAGATGATATATGTTCTACGGCTTAGAAACAAACGAGGTAAAGTGCTTAACACCGGGCATGATATTTAGCAGACACTCAATAAATGACAGTTTTTTATTATTTGAAAAATGTATATAATTTGTACTTTGATAAGAAAAAGCAATGTGAGTAGTATAGAATTTTTTTTCCCCCCATTTTTCTGAAGCTGGAAACAGGGAGAGATAGTCAGACAGACTCCCGCATGCGCCCGACCAGGATCCACCCGGCACGCCCACCAGGGGCGACGCTCTGCCCACCAGGGGGCGATGCTCTGCCCCTCCGGGGTGTCGCCATGTTGCGACCAGAGCCACTCTAGCGCCTGAGGCAGAGGCCACAGAGCCATCCCCAGTGCCCCGGCCATCTTTGCTCCAATGGAGCCTTGGCTGCAGGAGGGGAAGAGAGAGACAGAGAGGAAAGCGCGGTGGAGGGGTGGAGAAGCAAATGGGCGCTTCTCCCGTGTGCCCTGGCCGGGAATCGAACCTGGGTTCTCCGCACGCTAGGCCGACGCTCTACCGCTGAGCCAACCGGCCAGGGCCATAGAATTTTTTTTTTTTTAATGTAAGTATAAAAAAGAAGAATGTAAAATTCACCTGATGTTGAAGCATATATTGATAACCATTAGTAATACGGATAACACTGTGGTCAACTTATTTCCTTCCATTGGTACTACTGCTATAGTTACTACCACACACACACACACACACACACATAGTCACAGTGTTGGCATTAATTTATTATAATTATACATTTTATGTTATATATCAGATATTTGTGCTCTACTTTCTTTTTTATTCATCTTTTTTATGTGGTAAATATGCTATCTTAAAATCTCTCAGCCCACATTCATTGAAATGGTTAGACAACACTGCATTAAAATGAAAAAAAAATCATATATTTGACTATTCTTCTACTGAATATAGGTATTTTTCCAATCATTGCTAATAAAAATCACTCAAGAATAAATATTTATTGAATCTTTATATGAATCTACTACTGATTTTACTTTGAAGTAAAATAATTTTTTTCAAAGGGTATAAAAATAAAGAGCAAGGTATGCATTTAGCCAAATTACCCTTCAAAAATAGTTATTGAGGAAGCAGGTTATAAACAGTGTAGAATTGCGTCCATAAAAACTCAGTATTTTAAGTGTCTGGGGCTTCAAGTATCCAAAAAAATTAATCATGATTGAATTATTGTCTATATAATTTGTTTATTCAAAAAAAAAATGACATTATATTATAGTCTATTGTATAAAATAAGTAGATAAACTTTTTTTAAAAGGGAGGTACCCATATTGTATATACAGTATCAAGAGAGTTTAGATGTCCATTAAATAGTAGATTATGGAATATGATGCAATATGTTCTGGAACAATTCGGATACATGATATGAATGTGATAAACAATAAATTCTATAACTCCCGAATATTTCTTTTTTTTTTTTTTACAGAGACAGAGAATGAGTCAGAGAGAGGGATAGACAGGGACAGACAGGAACGGAGAGAGATGAGAAGCATCAATCATTAGTTTTTCATTGCGTGTTGCAACACCTTAGTTGTTCATTGATTGCTTTCTCACATGTGCCTTGACCGCGGGCCTTCAGCAGACCGAGCAACGCCTTGCTGGAGCCAGCGACCTTGGGTCCAAGCTGGTGAGCCTTGGTCAAACCAGATGAGCCCGCACTCAAGCTGGCGACCTTGGGGTCTTGAACCTGGGTCCTTCCGCATCCCAGTCCGATGCTCTATCCACTGTGCCACCGCCTGGTCAGGTCCGAATATGTTTTAAGACTTGGCTTTAATACAGTAAGGCATTGGTATATTATAGCCTCATCTTTATTAGTAGTACCTTTGTAACTAAATGAATATATTTCCATTAATTTGTTATATAAACAAAACAATCCCAAAGAATTTTCCAAACACCCTGGCCATAATTGAAGCCAGTTGGGGATAATGTTTTCATTGTGGCCTAAAAAAATTAGAAATAGTGGATCCATCACTGTTAGAAATAGTGGAAAACATGGTGATGTCGCAAATATGACGTCAATTTACCTGGTACAAAGTATGCTGGTCTTCAGTCAACAATACTAACTTCCCCAAAACTTGAAGACAGCAGGTGAAACCAATAAACCACAAGTAATTTGATAACATAGCAGGCCAACATAAAAGTATACAGGTCTCAAACTGTTACTAAGAGCTGTCTTAAGTCTCATGGGAATTTAAGGAGTCATGATATTTTGCTGGTTAGGGTGGAAGAAGAACAAATGCAGGAAAAAAAACTGCAAGAAATAAAATATTATGTAACACAAACAGCAAAATACAGAGTTCAGAATTTTGGACAAAGACATGGGGATACCTAATCATAGAACTTTTAAGCTGGATTCTACTTACAATGAATCAATTCATCATGGAGAGAACCACCTACGAAAATGGTGCTTAGTTTCTTCTAAAAAGTATGTTTTGTTTTGTTTTTACTTTAAATGTTAGTTATTTTGTTGGAAATCTTCTGAATACAGCTTTTACTAGCAGGGTTAGGAGCTCAGGCTAGTTGAAGCAGTTTACCTGTTGTATTCTTACTCTCTTTTTTGTGTGTGGCAGAGACAGAGAGAGACAGAGAGAGTCAGAGAGAGGGACAGATAAGGACAGACAGACAGGAAGGGAGAGAGATGAGAAACATCGATTCTTCATTGCGGCTCCTTAGTTGTTCATTGATTGCTTTCTCATATGTGCCTTGATGTGGGGGGGGGGCGGGTTCTGCAGATCGAGTGACCACTTACTGGAGCCAGCGATCTTGGGCTCCAGCTGGTGAGCCTTACTCAAACCAGATGAACCCATGCTCAACCTGGCAACCTTGGGGTCTCGAAACTGGGTCCTCCACATCCCAGTCTGGCGCTCTATCCACTGCGCCACCACCTGGTCAGGCTCTTACTCTCTTTTAAGAGAACATAATTTTATAGACAGCATCTCTGATCTACATGTGTTGGTAATCTGAGTATTCTAAAAGGCACTGAGAAAATACACTAGAATAATCAATTGCCAGAAGAAAAAATGCATTTGAAGTAGAAAATCTTTTTTTAATTCTTATGTATTTTTTCAATTGCAGTTTATAGTCAACATTGTTTTATATTACTTTTATGTATTTACCATAGTGGTTAGACAATCATACACTTTACAAAGACTTGTCTCTGATATGTCCAGTACCCAAATGGCACCATACAAATAATTATAAAATTATTGACTGTTGATCCTATGCTGTGCTTTCATCTCCATGACTATATTGTAACTACCAATCTGCTTCCCAGTTTCTCCCCTTTTCCCCAGACCCTTCTCCCCTCCAGCAACCATCAGTCTCTTCTCTGTATCTGTGAGTCTGTTTCTGTTTTGATTATTCATTTATATTGTTTAGATTGCACATATAAGTGAAATCATATATTTTTCTTTCTCTTGAAAATCTTCAAAACCATTTGTAGACTCAGGAAATGGGGGCATCATTTGCAAAGGTATTTATCTGTAGTACAAAATTTTCTGTTAACTGCTAGTGTATACATGTTATATAATGCCCATATATTAGGAGGGCATGCTAATTTCTCCCTTTAGCAGTACTCTATTGCAAATTCTCAGAGGAAGAATAGCTATAGATAATTGCACTAGGTTGAGTGTTTGTATGTGAGTGTATTCATGTGTCTTTGTATGTGTGTGTTTGTGCGGTGAGTTAAGTGGGAGGGAGGGTCACGAAAGGAGAACAGGGCTGTGTTGCAATGCCCTTTGACTTTTAGGCAGTTCCACCAATTCTCAAAAAAGCACTATCCTTGAAAGGAGAAAGTAGTACTTCTAAAAGAGACAGAACAAAGAAAAGAATGCATTGGGAAGAAATGGAGATGTCAGGGAGTACAAGGTGAGGGGTGATAGGCAGACAAAAAGGAGACGGAGACTGTCAGCAACAAATGAACTCCTTGCAAAGGTCTTCTGATAGCATTAGTTACTAATTTCAATTTATTGTACAAAAAGAAATTGTTATATTCAGAAAACTGTCTTTATCTTAGTTAGATGTATTCAAATTGTATTACCCATAATGACCAAAACCTATTGTAAAGCAATAACATAATTATTAAGTAGAGATATGTTACAAATCTCTATCAACACTTAGACAATTTAAGTTTTGAAATAGAATGTTTTCCAACAAGTTACTCTGCCTAAAATGGAACAAGCTTTTTTGGTATTTTAAACTCTGTTAAATTAGAGAATCATCAGAGAAAAAGTCAAAATTTTTCTATCTTTCTGTGACTTGAGATAAACTAAATCTATTAAGCAGAAAATTTCCATAGAAGCATAAAAAATAATTTCCTGCATCTAGCTTTGACATTGGGAGTGTTAAGCTGTGCCAAGGGATAAATAACCATAAACTATGTCCCAGAAATAATGTTCTAACAAGCTATAATAGAATGTGTCCCCATTTTTTAGTTTCTCTCCATTAATTATACTATTGTAGTGTTATAGTTATCTATTGTTCACAGTGATAAACCATTGCATAATTGTCTCCTCCACACTGTTGTCTGAAGAATAGAGAGAAAACAAGTTGAACAAGCTTAGGATGTTAACTAACCTGAAATCACCTACATTAGATAGTCATGACAATAAAATAGTCCTTAGTTATTGAAAGAGGTTAAAAGTAAAATTTAATGTTATTCTTATTAAAGAGTACAAGAAAATAATACCATTGCTCTTAAATAAATAACAATGTTGCATTTTGGAAAGGAAGCTAATGAAAGTTTATGGTTAAAACTGCAAGCTGCTGTTAATATTACTTCAGTATTAATTTCAGCTAATATATTCTATAAGCTACATATCCATTAAATTTTTATTGGTTACTTGTCTAAATAAAAGAAATGCTGAAGCAGAAGGCATCTGTAAGAGAAAGAATATTGAGAGTCACTGCAGGAAGCATAAATAAGAGTGTCCTGCTGAATGTGTGTAGAAAATTAAGATATTATTTATAATCAGTGGCAGCTACGGAGTGGTTTTTGGCAAGAAAAATAAAAAATGATAATAATTTATGAGCAGAAAAGTTTGAGTTTTTAGAAACTTGTCTAAAATGAATTAGTAGGAGTATCATGATTAAGAAAAATTATAATTCCTTAGTGAGAATGTGCCCGCATGCACTTCATGTGAAATTATGCTTAAGGAGCCTACTATTTCAATAAATTTTAATAATTTTTTTTAAAAACTATTTGGACAAAGTAACTTAAATCAGATCCCACTGATATAATAGACTAAAATGAGAAAATCTCCCTGAACCAGAAAAAAATTTTCTAAAATATTTAGTCATGCAACGAATGTCAAGACAAAAGACCGGAGTTTATTCTTATTAATGCAACATTGCAATATGATAATTTTTGTAAAGAAATAAATTTCTAGAAAATATGTAAATGTGATAGTAGAGAAAATGATAGAATAGAAGCATTATTTGGTGTTAATTGAGAGATGCCTATTGCAATTGACCACACCATGAAGTTCCAACCTTGCTGGCAGTCAAAATAATAAAAGGACTGTGAAGTTCTGAGGTTATGTTGCTTTCATAACACATTATGAAAAACACATGAACTCATGCAGAGAGGAAAAAAAATTTGTTAACTCTAATTCTAAGAATGTATTGTCCAGTTTCTTCAAGAAAGGAAAATAACTCAGTATAATAATTAATATCTGCCAAATAATGCCTTATACAAATTAGATGCTCAATAAATTTATATTGACTAATATATGTACCCATGTTTTTTTTAATACTGAAATGACTTTGATATGAACTTTTCTAATGTTTACTTCAGAAAGAAGTCAACATTATCAAAGCATATTTCTGTTAAACCAGGACTTCTTAATAATTAGGGGAGAGCACATTCCCTTTAGCAGTTGGGCTAAGATCAGAAAGCTGTTCCAAAATAAAGTAAATAAATGTATAATATGAAAAAATAGCATTGCTGCCTGACCTGTGGTGGTGCAGTGGATAAAGCGTCGACCTGGAAATGCTGAGGTCGCTGGTTCGAAACCCTGGGCTTGCCTAGTCAAGGCACATATGGGAGTTGATGCTTCCAGCTCCTCCCCCCTTCTCTCTCTGTGTGTCTCCTCTCTCTCTGTCTCTATCTCTCCTCTCTAAATGAATAAATAATAATAAAAAATTAAAAAAAAAGAAGTGTAACTATAAAAAAAATAGCATTGCAAAGAAAACATCCAAGTGTAGTTTTCAAAGGACAATGAGGTCTCAGGTTTGAAACATCGAGACCACCAGGCTTGAGAGCTTGACGTAGGATCATAAAAAATGACCTCATGGTCACTGACTTGAAGTCCAAAATCACGGGCTAGAATAAAATGTCACCAGCATGGCCTGAGCCCCACAGTCACATATAAGAAGCACTCTATAAAGAACTAAATATTGATACAACTGTGAGTTGACACTTCTCATCTCTCTCACTTCCTGTCTGCCTCTTTCCCACTCTCAAATACATAAATAAATAAATAAATAAACAAACAAATAAACAAATAAATAAATAAGATGAGCTGTTTTCCCCTGTATCTCTAAGCTCATGGATTTTCCAGAATTCTAAGCTTGATTGTAGTTTCCACATTAAGAACACATTAGTGTTGTGATGCAACAGTTTTGAAAAGGCTTACTCTAATTTATTACTCAAGCATTTCTTTTTAAATAGGAAAACCACTGCAATTAGACAATTGTTCCAAACTTTAAAAAAACAAAACAAAACTATGGGTTTATTGTATATGACTTATCATTTTAAAAGGTGTACAATATATCAGCATAATCTCTTATGATGAATCTTCCTTCAAAAGCTCAGGAATGTTTAATTAAATTAGCAATTCAAATATTGCTTTTAGAAACAGGTAAATATTAAAAGGTTGACACATTATTGTCACCAAACTTAATGACAAAAATCCATACGGTTAAGCATATGTCTACTTTTTCCACATCTACTTTCAAATTTTACTAACATGCATCCCTAAAAGTATTAAATAATACAGTATCTTCATCACTATTTGCCCATATATTTAACCTTTATACCCCTACATTATTTCGATGCATGATGACAAGTATGTTTCTTTAGTGCTGAATCTGATTAGTGATATCAATCTAAAAACATATGGTAAGGGTATGAAGACTAGATCCAGATTCCAGGAGAGAATAACAAGATGAAGCAACAATAGTTTCCATGTGTATCAGAAGGGTGAAGGGCAAAGTATTTCAAAAAATTTCCATTGTTTAAAAATATGAAATTAATGTTCCCCCAACAAAAAAAATGTATCAAGTTAAGGTTTGCTTAAGATTTCATTGAAAATAGACCGTCAGTAAATAATGCTTCTGGTGTTCTTCCCTACAACCTTTTAATCATAACATCTACGAGTTCTTAATCTTTACAGGTATTTTTTTCTAGGTCAGGTTAAATCAATGGACAAGAGGGAAAACTTATTTTTTTTACTGTTATTCATTAGGACAACAATTTTCAACCTTTTTTTATCTCATGGCACACATAAACTATTTACTAAAATTCTGCGGTACACCAGAAGAACATACTTTTTGCCAATCTGACAAAAGAAAATAATTTTAATTCATTCACACAGGATAGCTATTGTATTCACTGTTATTTTTTTATTTTTATTTTTTTTTTGGCACTCTAAGGGAGGAGAGGTCTGTGCCCCCGACTAAATAGGTATTGCATGTTCCAAAAATACTTGTGGCACACTGGTTGAAAATTGCTGCATTAAGATATTCAAGTATAGGAAACATTTATTTTAAAAGTAACATTGCAACATATTTTAAGGAACCAAGAAAATATGAAACCTTTAAAAAACTAAATTGTTAAAAAGTTACAGGTGAAAGACTCAGCTAATCTATTGGCATATAGCAGAAGCTCAGATATCTAAGCAAAAACTATACAATAAAGTGATCTTCCAAGCCTTTTCAAAAATCTAATGTTGCTATCAAATAATGAAATTCATTCTTTACAATCTTCCCCAATTTCCAATTTTCTGAAGTATAATTTAATTAAATGTTTCATTCTGAATTGACCACAATCTAGAAAGCTCAGAGCAATGATGCTTGTGACAAAAAGTTTACTGGATAAAGTTTACTTAGTGATTTCTTCTTAAAGTCTATAGGCATTAATGGATACATCATGGTTTGCATGTCACCTCTTGCTTTTTAGGCAACATTTTCTTATCTCTATCTAAGTGGCTGATCATCCAAGTGAATTTACCACCATCTTCAGAAAAAGCTCCTGTTTCATATAGAAAGCCCCGACTCTACTCGGTCAGAGATCATTTCCTATAGCTTTTGGAAACACTATTAACAAATTGAAGTAATTTCATCAGCAGCTTTCTTTTTCTTTTGATTGATTTGAGAGAGAGAGAGAGAGAGAGAGAGAGAGAGACAGGAACATGAATCTGTTCCTGTATGTGCCCTGACCAGGGATCAAACTGACAATTTCTGTGCATCTGGTTGATGCTCTAACATTCTGAGCTATCCTATCAAGGCGGGTATTTTAATGATTGTGTGATTTGCTTTTCTCTCTACCTATCTTTTTTCTTTTCTTTTTTTCATTGTATCTCCACCATCTTTGTCACTGCAGTGTTTTGATAGTTTTTATACAGTTACGGAAGTGCTTGAAAAAAGCATCTAGGGACAAAAAACAACATGTAGCACACTCGGACCTAGAGTGCCGATGATGTCAAGTAGAAGTTACCTGTGCCCCGAGTCTGAAGAACGAGAGCCAGCAGCTCTGTTTATAATCATGGCAGGGACTGCTCACCACACTGTAATTGACGTGCCATCAATATACTCTATAAAACTAGTCATATTTAATGGGGAATGAGCAATATTTTTAATTATCAACCATAGCTATTTTGTGTGTGGGGGGATATAATTACTCTTATTAGTTTTTCTGTTCATAAGGAAGCCCATTTACACCAACACCATAAAACCCACCATTCCCCTGGCAATGCTGGGATTACGCAGATGAGATGTATCGTGGGGATGATCGTATTTAGAAACAAAAGGGGAAGAATGGTGAACTTCCTTTCCATGCTAACTCTCTGCACCAAGGCAGGGCCTCTCTACAACACCACATACCTGCTGCCTGTTTATGATGGGTTTGAAATGCAAGTCAGTGTTCCCTTGAGATTGTGTTTTAATCGAATTCACTTCAATAAAAAAATAATAATCTTGGAAGAAAAAAAAAGAAACTGACAGTACTTTACAGCAGTGGTCCCCAACCTTTTTTGGGCCATGGACCTGTTTAATGTCAGAAAATATTTTCATAGACCGGCCTTTAGGGTGGGACAGATAAATGTACCACGTGACCAAGACAAGCATCAAGAGTGAGTCTTAGATGGATGTAACAGAGAGAATCCGGTCATTTTTTAAAAATAAAACATCGTTCAGACTTAAATATAAATAAAACGGAAATAATGTAAGTTATTTATTCTTTCTCTGTGGACTGGTACCAAATGGCCCACAGACTGGTACTGGTCCGCAGCCCGGGGGTTTGGGACCACTGCTTTACAGGCAATATGAGGGAAGATCAGATGCATTTGATAGTTAACAGGTCCTTCAGATAATGGTAAATGCTATTAGGTTAATGCAATTAGCCTTCTACATCCTAAAAATAGTTTTTTCCAACTTAAAAGAATTGGACATATTGTGCTTCAAAAGCTTCAACCATTTATGGATTTCACATTTAGATACTGTATTAGTTATCCCGAGCTTCACTGTTTTAGATATTTTGATACTTCAGCATCTAAGACAATATTCTATCAAAATCACATGAATAAAAATTATTTCATTCTAATCACACAGCAAGAAGCAAAAGAAACCATCTCAGCTATATGAAATTTAATTAAAACTTAACAAGCAATTTAAATATTTTTCTGTGAGGTTTATATTCAGTGATAAATATTAATTTTAACCGTTTGTATTATAAACCATATTCAGTTCAGAATTAAATTATTCTTTGAGAAATATGATTTAAGTCACTTAACCGCTCAGAAGTACAAATGAAAAGCATTCAACTTCCTTTTATAGATTAAAAATGAATGTGTTTTTAGAAGATGTCTCTGGTAATGCTTTTGTTCTAATGAATTGTATAATTAAGAATCATGGTTTACAATATTAATTGCCCTAAGTCTATGTTCATCTTTCGCAGTTCTACATTTTTTACTTTTATTTAGTATGTCACTAATATTTGATACTACCTGTTTCTAAAGCTTAATTCCAGACCTCTGAACTTATAATATTTAAATTTTCTCTTTTATTTCATTTCCTTGATTCTAGCTAAGGCAAAGAATATTAAAACAGTGAAAAACCCTTTTAAACTCTTTAATTTTCTTTCCTTGTTAATGGACTAAACAATAGGCAACCAAAGACCTAAACTTCATTTTACCTTGTTTATATTTATTATGTCTTTGTATTTCTAAGCTATTGTCTGTTTCCACCTACAGCATTTTAAGCATCTAAAATGCCCCCCCCCCAAATGATGACTCTCTCTTGTTATTCATGGCCTTTAAAATTCCCTGCCCTTGAGTAACTTGCTTCCAATCAACTAAATATAGAAAGGCTGAGGTAGCATATCCCTGACTAGGTTACAAAAGAAAGACATACGTCTTGTAGCAGACACCCTTTTCACCTTCTTGGCTTGTCTTCTTGATGAGGAGTCAGCCCTGTGAGAGAGGCTCAGATGGCAAGGAAATGAGGAAAGCCTCTGGCCAATAGCCAACCAGAAACTGTGGCCCTCAGCCCAACACCCCTGCCAAATCTAGATGAGTTAGGTGAGAAGTTCAGGCTTTGGATGAAACTGCAGTCTCAGCAGAGACCTTGATTACAGCAAAAGCCAGGCTTAAATACCCAGAGTGTGAGAGAGAAATAAATGTGTGGTAAGCCACTAAGTTTAGGATATTTGCTATGCACCAATATATAAGTAATACACTTCCTTAGGCTCTATTTACTTGGCATGACTTCCCCTTTTCAAAACCATGAAGTGTTTCTACCACCATATATAGCAGAGGTAGAACCCTTTCATGGTCGGTCCTCACCCTTCTTTGCTAACCCAGACCCTAATATTGCTCTGGTTGTTATCTCACAACTGAGGAAAATTATTCCTTTTCCAATACCCTGGGGGTTGAATCACTATTAATTTCATCATTGTAGACTTTTTTGTGTGTGTTTTTTGATTCTTTTGTTTGTTTGTTTTTGCCAGTGACAAGTCATAGGTTTAGCTCAATCCTTGCCAATGACATCTGAGTGTAAGTATATAAGAGAGTTAGCAGGAATGGCAGGCAAATACACTAAAAAAATATGCTGCGTAGGGAGAAACACCTCTCTTCTTACTCATTTGCAGGTGACGTAGCCATCATGCAACCATAAAAGATCTATTGTTAAGAGTATTTGAAAAAGATGTGAATGATAATTATGATGTTGTAATGCCACTCAATTAATCATTCTAGAATCACCCTGTTTCCAGTGTTCCTATTTTAGGAGATTAAATTTATTGGGGTAAAATTGATTAGTAACAGTACACAGGTTTCCGGTTCATCTTTTTTTTTTTTTTTTGTATTTATCTGAAGTTGGAAACGGGCAGGCAGTCAGACAGACTCCCGCATGCGCCCGACTGGGATCCACCCGGCATGCCCACCAGGGGGTGATGCTCTGCCCATCTGAGGCGTCGCTCTGTTGCAACCAGAGCCATTCTAGCGCCTGAGGCAGAGGCCACAGAGCCATCCTCAGTGCTCGGGCCAACTTTGCTCCAATGGAGCCTTGGCTGTGGGAGGGGAAGAGAGAGACAGAGAGGAAGGAGAGGGGGAGGGGTGGAGAAGCAGATGGGTGCTTCTCCTGTGTGCCCTGGCCGGGAATCGAACTCAGGACTCCTGCACGCCAGGCCGAGGCTCTACTACTGAGCCAACTGGCCAGGGCCCCAGATACTGTACATCTTTACAGCATTTGAACTGTCGATTGTGTTGTGTGCCCATCACCCAAAGTCAAATCATTTTCCAGCCTTGGATGTGGCACAACCAAACTAATTTCTATGCATCTTCAATCCCCTGCAATTCAGAGTATCTTTACTGATCTATAATAATTGCTAGAATGAATAACTTAACTGATACTAAAAATATGCAGAGTTTCTTTTCATGTACCAAGGCAGGCTAAGAGTCCCCATTACTACATCAATCACTTAATACAATCAAGCTCACCCAGAGAGACTCATTTTTAAGATTTTTTTCTTAAAACCCGCAAATTCTATCCTGCACTTATTTGATCTCAAACACACCTTGTAGCTCTGGAATTTTAAGAAAATCTCATGCAATCAAACCAGGAATGGAAGACGAAACTCAAACAAGAATCTAACAGCTCCTCGCCTGAATTTCAGAGCACAGTATGTGATGCGCCATGACTTTGGTATCAATTCTATGGAGGACGACGCCACTTAAGTATTGCACTATTGCCATTCTAGTAGAAATGTTCACTCAGGATAGACAAGGGCTTCAGGCATTCGGACTTAAACCTTTCTAGGGACACCTGTAAGGTATTTTTCCCCCGCCAAGAAGGAAGGAGAGGGGTCGGAGTCATGAAGTGTGGAATAATAAAAGGCTTTATTGAGTATAGTGTGCATCCCGCCCAACGTGGTCCTCTGGTCCTGGGGGACAGAGACCAGAGGAGTCTCAAGGTGTGACCCATGTGAGAGATATTTAAAGGGTGGTCGAGCTAATATGACGTGGTGAAATCTCACTGGCTGACGGAGGTGTCGCTTTTTCCAAAGGGCTCCTGGGAAGTTTCTTTTGGCGCGCTTGGTTGTGGGTGGTCCTAGCCAAACTTCTCGGGCCTGACTTACCCACGTGACCTTCCCCCATTATCCACCAAGCTTACACCACCAGGTTTGGAAGTGTTCTGCCTGTTAATCCCATACTTTCCCAGCTGCATTCACTCCCCCGATCCTCTACTCCATTTACCTTTCTCCAAGAAAACCAGTACTGGCGGAACCTTCTTGATCTCTCTGCTCTCAGAATCGGAGTTGAAATAAAATTCTTTCACCCAGCCATCTGTTCCAAAAGTATCTTTTAGTAATGACAGCATTAGGGGCTCTGATCTATAACACCATGTCTGACATACACTGGGACTTTAAGGAATGCTCCATGTCAAAAGGTGACAAGAGGAAGCTTGTAATTAGCACATTATGATGATGGCATTGTCTACATTCCAAACTTCTACTAAATAAGAAATGATAAAGTGTATTTACTATACACTAATTCTGTGTCTTACTGTTCTCATGTATACTGACACTTTACTTTTAAGTGATTTTGTTGATACTACGGCTGTAAAAAAAAAAAATGGCCGTTCACAAAATTTCAGTCTATCTGCCAACATCAGGCTTTGATGGTGTTTTCAATTCATCCAGATAGTTTTGTGTTTATAATATTTCTTACAAGGGAAAATATATTTTTTTCTGTGGCACCTCATTTTATGACAACAAAGTATATAAAGGGAGTCAAATCCATACAGGAGATATCTGAAATTAAAACTTCAGTACTTATGTTTATATGCAGGGGGGGAAATATTAGACTAATAAGGACATTTCAAATGCAAATTGAAAGAGCACTTTGTGACAAGGCAAGCTCCATCTCATAGTCTTAAGGCTGACTAATTGAATTGCTATTGATAAGATGTCACTTACAGATGCCTCTCTGCAGTGAAACATGAGTTTGCTGTAAATGACCTGTCATTAAAGTCATGGGTAATGTCCGCATCTTGATTGAATTAAAATCTACCTACTAGCAATGTGCTCAGGAGGAGGTAAACCAGAAAGGATGGGAAGACCTCAGTATCCATGACCCACTAGAGAATTATGCCTCAGGTGTTATGTTAATTTACTTGCTAGAAAACATTCATTGACACCAATCAATAAACCAGGTAGTAAAGCTGGGAACTGCAGCTCCATTAATTGCCAACAACTTTCAGGCAATTTTACCTAAAATATGTGGAATATCACTTTTGAGTTTTTAATTATATCCATGTAGATAATATAATTAGATTTGTATAATTTTAAGCAGAAATGATTTTGAAATTATAATTTCAAGACATGATTTTTAATAGGGTTTTCTCCAAGTGGTCCATACTTAGCCAGGAATCACTTAGATAACTAAAGTTCAAACCCAACCAGTATATAAATACTATTCATGACAGACCATATATTTATAAAATACCTACAATTTAAAATGAAATCATAGTGTTTTTACGTCTTTGCTGAATTTCAGCCATTTGCTATTTAAAGGAAACTTCAACTAACTACAGATAGATAAAAGATTTTCTACAACCTGTCTCAGTAGCAAGATTAAAAAAACAAAAACAAAATCTTTACCATTAAAAATATATATATATATTATTTCATGTTTATTTTAATCCTTCACCCTGGGAATTAAACCCTTAAACCTCCCAACCCCTTTCTTCCACATCTTAGGAAAGATACAAAATATTGGCCATGATTCTTTCTAATAACATGACTAATATGTAATATACATGTTCTTATTACAAACAGAATAAAAAGCACATTTATAAGACATAAAAACAAACACATATTACCTACAAAAATTTAGTAATATAATTTTATGTAAAGCAAAGCTCCACATAGTGTAACCGGCTTTAAAACATACTTCAAAATTGCTGAGTCACTGCTAGGCTAGTGTTCCAGACTTTTAAGTGAACTTCAAATATGAAAAGAATAATCACACCCCAAGTTCTCATCACATTTACACACTTTTATATTTATGAGGATTCAGCTATGGCAAAAGCCAGGAAATATGACAATACTGGATTGTTCCTTAATAAGAAATATATATAAACCTAATGTCACATCATAGAACATTCTAAGTTACTTTCACTTCTATTCATATTTCATCTATATTTCTTTTTATTTTTTTGTGACAGAGAGAGAGAAAGTCAGAGAGAGGGACAGATAAGGACAGACAGACAGGAAGGGAGAGATGAGAAGCATCAATTCTTTGTTGCAGCACTGTAGTTGTTCATTGATTGCTTTCTCATATGTGCCTTGACGGGGGGCTCCAGCAGAGCAAGGGACCCCTTGCTCAAACCAGTGATCTTGGGCTTCAAACCAATGACCTTTGGGCTCTAGCTAGAGACCATGGAGTCATGTCTATAATCCCATCCTCAAGCTGGTGACCTCAGGGTTTTGAACCTGGGTCCTCTGCATCCTAGTCTGACACCCTATCCATTGCACCACCATCTGGTCAGGCTCATCTATATTTCTTTATTTCATTATATCATCTCTGACCTGAATATTATCCTTTACTGTTAACACTGGGAGATTTAAAAGTTATAAATTAAAATTAAAAAGGGAAAATATATATATAAAGCAATCATGCAAATTGGTTATTTAAAAATAAACTTTTAAAATTGATAATTACTCATATCATTTACATTACCCTCAAAATATTATCGCATTTCCTTATTTTGTGTAAAAAATGTATACAATATTTCCATATAATTTCTCTAATCAAATTTCAATATATGTGCCTTTTTAAAAGCTTAATTTCAGTCACTTTAAGTTAATTAAAAATTATAATTTTACTTATTTCTTTCAAATTCTATATTATGACGTTTCATTAAGCCGTTCCATGAAAATCTTTACATATAGAAAGTTCTCTTCCAATTTCACACTATAATTTGGCGTGATTTTCGTTATTTCTCACTGAAAAGCTTCATAAATAATGTAAAAGGAATATGAAATAGTGTTGGCTGTTTCAGGAAATTTTACAAATTTGAGTTAAACTTTGAAGTATTTGTGAAAATAGGATGAGACAAAAGTAGGTTTACAGTTGTTCTTATGGAAAATCATACAATCATAAATATGGGTACAAGAATAAACTGAGGCTCTGGCCAGTTAGGTCAGTACTAGAGCATCTGCCCAATGTGTAAATGTCCCCAGTTTGATTCCTGGTTAGGGCACACAGGAGAAGTGACCATCTGCTTCTTCACCCATCCCCCCTCCCTTTCTCTCTCTCTCCATCTCTATCTTCCCCCCCTCTTCCCCACACCCATGGCTCAGTTGGAGCAAGTTAGCCCCAGGTGCTGAGGATGGCTCCAAAGCCTCACCTCAGGCGCTAAAATAGCTTGGCTGCTGAGCAACGAAGCAATGGCCCCAGATGGGCAGAGAATCACTCCATAGGGGGCCTGCAAGGTGGATCCCAATCAGAGAGCACGCAGGAGTCTGTCTCACTGCCTCCCACTTCTCACTTTAGAAAAAAAAATAATAATAATAAACTGAGTTTCACATACTCACAACTGTAAATCTACTTTTGCCTGCCCTGTATATAACCAAATGATGGCCATATTATACATACTAGATATTAGATATATTATTTTTATCACTTTAAAAAAATTTTTTTAGCTAAAGAAACAGAGATAGAAACATAGATGAGAAGCACCAACTCATAGCTGTGGCACTTTAGTTGTTCATCGATTGCTTTCTCGTACATGCCTTGATCAGGGGGCCCCAGCTGAGCCAGTGACCCCTTGCTCAAGCCAGCAACCTTGGGCTTCAAGCCAGTGACTGTGGGGTCATAGCTATGATCGCATACTCAAGCCAGGAAGCCCACACTCAAGCTGGTGAGCCTATGCTCAAGCTGATGACTTCAGTGTTTGATACCTGGGTCCTCAGCATTCCAGGTCAATGCTCTAACCACTGCACCACTGCCTGGTCAGGCCATCACATTTCTTGCACAGTGCATTTTATTTGAAAATTTTTGAAGTATAATTTTTAATAAATTATGTATTTTTCTTAGTTTTGAAAGCTGCTATTATGTTCATTTTATTTCTAATTAATGTTGCTTCATATTTACTAATTCTTCAAAAAATATTAATATTTTGCTTCTTACAACTAACTTTTAACAGAGAGTCGGATTGCCCTCTCCATGTACTGTGATGCTAACAGCACTGCCCAGCCTCCCTCAGCAGTGTTCTCAAGCACTGGTCCGTGGACCGGGCCATCAGAAATTTCATGCCCGTCCGCAAAAGAGATAAGCACCCTGATGTTGAGTGAAGATTATAGACCCCTAGATCTTAGTTGAATTCGCTTACGCTCAGGGTGACTTCTGTCTTAGTAGTCCTAGAATAATTCTCTTATTTTCAGGGGACTCCGAGTGTACAAAGTTTTTTTTGTTGTTGTTTTGTTTTGTTTTTTGTATTTTTCTGAAGCTGGAAACGGGGAGGCAGTCAGACAGACTCCCGCATGCGCCCGACCGGGATCCACCCAGCAAGCCCACCCTGGGGTGATGTTCTGCCCACCAGGGGGCGATGCTTTGCCCATCTGGGGCGTCGCTCTATCGCTACCAGAGCCACTCTAGCGCCTGGGGCAGAGGCCAAGGAGCCATTCCCAGCGCCGGGGCCATCTTTTGCTCCAATGGAGCCTTGGCTGCAGGAGGAGAAGAGAGAAACAAGAGAGGAAGGAGAGGGGGAGGGGTGGAGAAGCAGATGGGCGCCTCTCCTGTGTGCCCTGGCTGGGAATCGAACCCAGGACTTCTGCACGCCAGGCCGACGCTCTACCACTGAGCCAACCGGCCAGGGCCAAAGGTTTCAAACCACTGCCCTAGCAGAACAGTCAACCTATGCCTAATGGAAAGTTAGAGGTTATGGGCAGAAGCCTGCATCAAAGCCCACATTGTCCTGTCTAAAATGACCTCTTCTTCAATTAGAGTGCATGGAAGTTTCTAGAAAGCTAATTAAAATTTCCATCTGAGGTAAAAAGGACATAATTCATACTTGTTATTACATGTATGTCTCTTTGAGAAAAACAATCTTGCTTAGAAAAAAATAATAATGCTTTATTAGTTTCATATTAACTGATTCCAAACAGTGGAATAACAATGTTTCAGCAAATTAGCACAAATCATGTGTAATCTCTGTATTTCTCTCATATTCAACTGTTCAAAGTTTTTACTTACAATTTTCTTTTTATTTTGTGTTGCATCGCTGTTGGAATTATGTCAAGGATTTATTCCACAAGGGACTGTGAAGTGTCTGCCCCTGGGAACAAAAGGCGGGCAAGTGGCTGTCTGCCGACTAATTAAATGTCACTGAGTCCAGAGGCTAAATACGCATCAGTTGATAAGTTGGTTGATTTTACTGCTGCATATGTACATTTAATTATAGAGGGATTGAAATGAATAAAATGTACTACCTGCCAGAAACATTTTATGACCCATGATTTCTCCATGAGAGAGCTTGCTAACCAGTGCCCTTTACATAATGTTATACTTTGCTAAATTCATTAAAGAAACAACTAGATAGCAAATTAACAAGCACTGACCTGTGTTATTACCCATATTGATGATTCTGTAGTTAATCAAAAGTTAACATTTTTATTCTTTCACCTAATACGTAGGTACCAAGGATCATTTTGACAAGTTCTGACAAGTCTTCCTAATATACACTCTACCCAGGAAATTTTAAACTTTTTCCACCATGATATATATAAACATAGCTATTTTCTTACAATCATATTACCTAAGTGAGGTGAGGAGAGATTTGATTTAAAGAGTATCTCCTTTCACAATTATTTTTTTAATTTTTTAAATCTTCTATCACAAATAATAATCAAGAATCAACAAAAGAGAAAAGTCTTGTCAAAATCAAAGCTATGTAACCCTGGCCAGCTGGCTCAGTGGTAGAGCATCAGCCCAGTGTCTGGAAGTCCCAGGTTCAATTCCTGGCCAAGGCACACAGGGGAAGTGCCCATTTGCTTCTCCACCCTTCCCCCTCTCTTTTCTCTCTATCTCTCTCTTCCCTTCTCACAGCCAAGGCTCCAACTGGAGCAAAGTTGGCCTGGGCACTGAGGATGGCTCCATGGCCTCTGCCTCAGGTGCTAGAATGGCTCCAGTCACAACGGAGCAAGGTCCCAGATGGGCAGAGCATTGCCCCCTGGTGGGCATGCCGAGTAGATCCTGGTCAGGCACATTTGGGAGTCTGTCTGTCTGCCTCCCTGCTTCTCACTTCAGAAAAAAAAAAATCAAAGCTATGTACTTCCTCTGTAAATCTATCATCCCCCACTGATCATTCTAATGGAACAAACAGATATGTATATAATCAAAATTACTGATTAGCCATAAACCATTTATATTTGAATTTGGCATTCAGTTCATTTTGTAATATCTAAAAATATCACCAAAACGAAGCAATTTTACTCCTCCCCTCCTTACCCCAACTGTAACCAGTAGGAAAATTTAACATGGAATGTATATATTGGTACTAAAGGAGCTAATAGGAAGATACATTTGATCTAAAAAATTTTTATTCAAAACATACTTAATTTCCTTAGAATTTAAATGATTAAATCTCTAACATCTGGCAGAAATATGTATCAAAAGTTCCATTCTTTCAAGGACTGGCAGTTAAAACTATGATTTGTAATCACTATGAAAGTGTCTTTTTCCTGTATTCAATGTTATGTCATTTCCTCTTCCACATTTTACAGCTGGAAAATTTGCTAGATTGGTGAATTTTAAAACAACAGTGATATTTGTTTCATATGCTTTTCCCTCTTTACTATGTCTTTGCCTCTTGTGAAATGAAGCTGTGATATCAGATACTAATGTAAGAAATATTTTAAGAAGTGTATGTGGAAGGGCAATGTTTAAATACTCGTGAATACTGCTATTCTATAATTAGATGCTTATAAACATACTAGGCACTTAATTGTATGGTATTTTAAGGGTATTCTCTCTGCTTTGCAACCAAAGGTATGCATCGGAGTCATCTGTGAAACATCTGAAGCATGTCCCTGGTCTCCTTAGACCTACTAACTCAAATGTTCTGAGGCTTAGATAAGCTCTAAGCTGCACACAAAAACCAATAAAAACACTACATATCTCGGAGAAAAATATTAGCCAGATCTATACTACAGGCTAGACTGATGTACATATTTCCCAAATTATTATATGCAAATATAATAGAGACACAGTACCTAACATACCCACACAACAAGGGAATTATAAACTCTGCCTAAGGGGTTTCTAGTGTGTATGTCGTTAATGAAATTCAGCCTTGTGGAAGCATAAAACATACCTGCTCAGCTGTTTTGAAAACAAATATGAGTGTAATAAGGTATTTATAATCTTAGTAAATTCCTAAGGGTGGGGGGGGGAGAGAAACCAAAACAAATATTTAAAATCTGAAACTAGATGAACTATTCAAACATAAATATCACATATAAAATTATATGTTACATATTAGCATAAGGAATAAGTTAATATTCCTTATTTTAAATTATTGGGTTTTTTTTTTTTTAAGAAATGGTTATTTTCCAATAGGGAAATAGAACACTTTCTCAGATTGACACACATAAAAGGGGCCAACGCAGTGTGGCAGGCAGACAAACAAACAGGAAAGGTGTTTGGATTAACATTCTCCTGTGACTGTTTACATTCCAGAGCTCAGTGTCCTCTCTCCCCATTCACAGCCAAAACATCTTGAAAAAGTTTTCAACTTTTATGATCTCCAAGTTGCACATTTAAAATCTGTCTCCATCCATGCTCTCCTACTACTGCACGATGAAAATCACTCCTGGTCAAGAAATCCCTTTATTCAAAATTCAGCAGCCACCTGTGTTCATTTTTCTTATTTCACATTTCTGAAGCTGACAAACTCTTTCTTTGACACTGTGCAACTGTTACCTATGTTTCCTTCTTCTTTTTTGAACTCAATTTAAAATTTTAGTCATGCCTTAAAAGTTGATATTCCTAAAGATCTTGCCCTAGGCCTTTTCTTGTTTCTACCTGTTTTTTGTTGTTGTTTTTTTAGTTCACCTGGTCCTCCTGGGTCAGTGCTTCCGTTTTCGTGGTTGAAAGTTTTATATCTATGCTGAAGACTCACCATCTTTCTCTTTCCCTATCTCTGTGATGAGCTTCAGAGCATACCTGTTACTACCCACCGAACGTCATTATTTTTCGACACCAAATTGTAGTGCTGGTGGCCGAGGCCAGGCAGGTTCGCCCTGGATTTGGGTAGACGGTAGAGAAACCGCAGAGCCAGAAAGCACTGGACCATTCCTGTCTGAGTCTCCCAATGGAGGACAAGCAAACAAGCAGGGAAACCTCTTCTCAGGCTACAGGCGAACCAACAGCAAAAATGGCCCCTCACAGTGCTGGGCAAGCGGGCCAGCCTCAATCCGCCATCCGCCAGCCCCCTACTCCTCCCACCCCCAAGGGAAAACACCAATAACCTTGTGCTAAGACTATGCACAAGTGGTGCTGCCAGGTGCTCCCGCACTAACCATGCGAAGTAAAGCAACAAGCCTAACGCAGCTGTTTTCCCAACACAAATCATCTCTACTACTCTGCCAGCTCCCCAAATGATAAAACAAACACACAGAAAGATTTGTATATTCTACTGGGTCTTGATTTAGACACCGACTGCCATTCTGGAATCTTCCCCACTTTTAATCCATCCGTCTACAAGGGCTCCCGTTTCTACGGCCTAACACTCTGAAGTTATTTCTCTATATTCTCATTCTTCCTCCGACACCTGGAATAGGTTATCCTTATTTTTGCCCAAGTTACTGGAAAACCCAACTATCTCCTCATCATCTATATTTCCCATGTATATAACCTTACACTTAACAAAAACTTTCTCATCTGCAAGTATAATCTTACTTTCTCAGCTATTCAGGCGTTTCTGAAAGCATGATAAAATGTTCTCTGAAGAGACAGACCCAAATACTTAGCTTGAAGAATTCTCCATAACTCACTCTTTTTCCGTTTAATCCCTCCCCGCCCACACCTCCTCTCCCCTTCTGCTTCTCTGTTTCTTCACTTACCCAGATAAGCACTCAGCACCCAAAATGGGCAGAATTGGATTCAAATCTGTAGGAGCAATTTGTCCTTTTTCAACGTGTAAGGCTGGTGGCCCAAGCCAGGCGGGCTCACATGTGATTCGGGCAGAGGGTACAGGAACCGAGCCGGAACGACAGGCCATACCCGATTAATGAAGGCTCGCAGAGACAGGCGAAGCAAATAAGCAAAGGCATACCGCTTTTCACAGTGGGGGGCAGGGGTTCAGAGCCACCGCCCTCACAGTGGCGGCTGAGGGAGTGAGGGAAGCGCCCCTCAGGTGGCGGGAGAGCGAGCTGCAGGAACTGCGGCAGAGGGAAAGCACCCGTAGGTTTTCACAGAGACACACACGTGGCTTTCTGCCACGAGCTCACGCACTAATTGTGCAAAGTGCTTGCAGCGGGAAACCACCGAGCAAGCCTAACAGAGATGCTCTCCCCACACAACTCCAGACCCATCTGTTGTTACATGTTCCTCCTTCCCATCATCCTCTTCACTTCACATGTAGGTTTTGACATCAGCACTTCCAGACAGCCTCCTTGATTAATCCCAATCATGCCAGAAAACTGCTTTTTCTGTACAATCGCATTCTGTCTTTACCTTACTCCATCCCTTATCACACTGCATGTGATTGCCTCTTCCTTTTGCTGTATTTCCCCATCATGGGGTATTCCTCTTGAAAGCCGAACCCAGAACTATACTGTTCACACATGCCCAACTTTGGGGCTCCCCTCCCCCTTACGAACACCGTTCTGCCTAAATCACCTAATGGTAAGATCCCCTATCATCACTATCATTCAATTCTTCCATTCTATTTTCAATCATTTTTCTTTCTGACTCCTTCTACTTAGTTAAAATAGACACATCTCTCCCATTTAAAAACATAGAATCAAAACACACAGCCCAGTGCTCAATCTGTATCACCAACCTGCTAACCTTCATGAAAATCTTGATTATATATATATTTTTTTGCCTTACATTGAGTATTTCTCTAACTGTAATTTCATCCCCACCTGCAATTCAAACACTATCACAGTTTGCAAAATGTCACAAATCATCATTGCCCACACAGTGAGCATTTCTATTCAGTATTCTGGCTATTGTTGTTAGTAAAGTTCTTTCTTAGACAATACGTACTAATAAGTGCCACTGGATTATTGCATTCCTATTAAGGCCGGAGAGCAGAGGTTGGTAAACAAATAAACAAAAACCTATTGCTTTAAATCAGTATTTCTCCAATTTAAAAGTATACACAAAACACCTGAGTTCTAGCCAAAATGCAGCACTAACTTAAACAGGTCTCGGTTAGGGCTCCAGACTTAGCTTTTCTAAAACTCCGGTGATAGTGCTGCTGGTGCCTGGATCATATTTAGAGCAGCAAGTCTTTGCAATCACGTTGGAATAACTCTGGAGCTTTAAAAACAGTCATCCCTGGGCACCCTTGGAGACTGATTTAATTGGTCTGCATGTAACCTGGTTATTTTCAATGGTCCCCAGCTGATCCTAATAGGCAGCAAAGCTTAGGAACCACTGTAACTATAGTCACCATGCTGTACATTACCTTACCAGGATTTATCTTAGAACTTATATCTTATTTAAAGAGGTATTTAAAATATTTTTTAAAAAATTACTAAGCTAGAAGGCAATAACTTTAGTAGTCTAATTAGTCATCATTTTACTTATTTCATCTGGGTGTATCTTATATATCGTTGCAAATTAGCCCTTTTTCTTGTTATAATACTTGCTGATTCCTATTGAAGTAGACAGTCTGGAGGCAGAATAGCAGAGATGAGAGAGCATGAATGTTGAAGGCAGAAAGCCCTGAATTCAGATTAACAGCTCTGCTCTGTTATTCTGAGAAAGTCACCAAACTCCTGTGCATGTATCTATATTACTTTAATCTCAAAGGGAATAGATATCTTGGTGATATCTAGAAAAGTGAAATGAGAACTTTTGTAAAAATGCCTGATCCTTCTACATCTTGAAGGTCCATAGATCCATTCAGCCATTTATTTATCCAGCAAATGTTTATTCAGTACTCTGTAATGCCGGTGGCTAAGGCCAGACAGGTCCATAGTGAATTCAGGCAGACGGTAGAGAAACTGCGGAGCCAGGAAGCGTTGGGCCTTTCCCATTTAATAAAGTTTTGCAACAGCAGACGAGCAAACAGGCAGGGAAAACCGCCTCTCAGGTTCCTCACGGTGGAGGGCAGGAAATCCACCCTGAGCACATACACCCACAGCCTTACATAGGCCACGCACACGGGCCTCTGCCACGTGCTCACTCACCAGTCAAGTGCAGTGTTTGCAGCTAGTAAAGCAGCGAGCAAGACTAACAGCTGTTTTCCCAACATTCCACACCTTTACGGTTACTCGCTTCACAACCTACAGGACATAGATCTTCTGCGACGGTCCCTGGGCTAGGAGTGAGGTACATTCCATAAACAGAGTTCACAGCAACAGCACAAGTTACACAACAGTTACAATAATGACAAAGGTGCCCTTCACAATGTCTCCCTGAGCACTCTGCCCAGGGAGTTAACTGGACCCACCTCTCGCCCCCTACTCCACACACAGTAGGTGGGAGGGCCTGTACAGTCCAGGGCCATGTCCAATGAAGAAAGTGTCCTTGGTGTATCTCTGCTACTGGATGGAAGCAGCTACCCAGTGCAGGAGGGCCCAGCCCATCAAGGTCTCTTAAAACACTGTCCACAAGCAGGGTGTCCCTCTAGCAAGGGAGCCAGGACCCCACTCTGGTCACAGTCCAAGAGTCCATGATACTACTCAATGATCAGCCCACGATAGATAGCCCAGCTGTCTGTGCAAATCACCAAGGTAAAGGTCCGTTACAGTCAACTGGCCACACAGCTCATTATTAATGGATCTCAGCACCTTTCCATAAGCTCTCTATCCATTGCCACAGGCCCCATCCAAACCCCTCAGCAAGCTCACAGGGCCTGGTGGGGTCAAACACAACTGGGGCCTGTGCTGCCTTGACAGTTCTCTTATTATAAAAAAAGCACCCATTAGCTTCTAATGCCAACACCTGCTGCTCAGCGGATTGCCAATTTCACATGGGCTCTCCAGCCTCTCACCCATCCCCGTTGGACAGGTCCCTTAGCCTTCCCCTATTCAAACTGGGACAACAGGTCTTGGGGGTCTTCCTCTCCCTCAGCTGTCTCCCCAAGTGATCTTGCAACCGTGCAACCTGAACACCAGCCTTTTTCTTGGCAGCTGCTGGGGCTGTCTGCTTCCCTTGCCTTTTCAGTGGCTGGAACCTCTTTTCTGGCTCAATTGGCCAGATCTTTACTAGATTTGTTATCTATTTTCTCTCTATCTGCCCCAGCCACAATCAAATCTACCCACACCTGTGTTCAGCTAACCTTTACAGGCAACCTGAACAGGTTTCTCTTGTTAGTTGGGAGGTGGGCAGCATGGCCAACAGCCCTCCCAGCCTTAGGGTCCGTCTCTGTTCCAGAGCGCATGATGCCATCCACACATGATGCCATGTCCCACAACCACAGCAACTGGGCTGCCAGGGACTCAGCGGGCTTCTGCCTGAACTGCACCCCCAACTCCATCAGCTGTGCTGGGCTGTAGGCTGGACCGCAGAGTGTGCACTGCCTGGCGAGGGGCTGTGCCTGCCCCTGAGGGGCTCTTAGCTGCTGGGTTTTTACTTTCTCAGCAACCACTGGCCGGGCTCAGAGTCTGCAGATGGCAGTTTCAGCCCAAACCTCCTCATTCTCAGAAGAGAAGAAGCTGGAAATGCCTGCTCCTGCCGATTCAGAGCTACTCCACCGGCAAGGATGCCCCTTCAGCACGCATTTCAGCTCCTGCGGCTGCTGGCTCTCAGCCTGAAGCTGAGGCTTGAGATGAGTCTACAGAGAGAATTTAGAAAAGTGCTTTGGAGACTTGAAAGACCGGGGGGGGGGACAATCACCCCTGTGAAGAATCAGGGGAGAAGTACTGCAGGTGGACGTTGGAGCCACTGCAAGGACTCAGCAGCTTCAGCGAGTCGGGTGCGCCCCAGGGCAGGTAGCAGCTGTGAGGAGAGCCGCGTGGAAATGGGTCTAGGAGGGGCCTGCATCATTGGGTCTTGGGGAACATGGTAAGGGTTTGCAGTCTACCCTAATTGCAAAGGAGAGACATGGGGATTTCAAGTAAATATGATCTCGTTTTCATTATGAAGAACCTGTACTGGCTGCTGTGAGGAGAGTTGACCGTAGTGGGGAGGGCTGAAATGGAAACAGCAGGGCCAGTTATGAGGCTACACCCACGGAAAACGATGATAACTTAGACAAGCAAAAAGATCCTCACTCTCGATGTCTGTCTTTCATTCTGTGCTCCCTGGACGGACATTCTCAAGGTGAAGAACGCCTTGCTGTACAACAGGTGAGTGGGAGTGCTAATGATGTTCCATATGAGACTCCTCTTGGAGTCAACCCACTTTCCTTCCATGGTCTACTTATGAGCAACTACCATGAAGACAGACTCAAATCTAGGCATATGCTCAGAACAGCTCGATGATGTGAAGAGCTCCAAAGGTTTCCTTAAATATACACTTCAGTCTTTGTGACTCTGCAGGCACTAAGCAAATGGCAATGTCCCAGAATTGTTCATTTCACTCACAAGTAGTTTGTAGAACTGTGAAAGCAAATATATTCATTGTAATTGTTGGTGGAATGTATTTAAAATATTATCTCTGTTTCCAGTCTTTAAAACACATTCCAGTTTTAAAAATATTACATGCATTGTTCATTTAATATATTTATTAACTTGCTGTTTCATCCAAGTATTAAACAAAATGCTAGAGAACACTCAATGACCAAGATAACATACATACTCATCTTCACAGTTCTTAGTGTTTACAGAGACTACGGCCAAAATACAAACTGTCTCAAGAGAATGCAACTAAGAGCACACACAGTATTTTGGGAGCATCCATGACACAGAGAAGTTTAGGGAAGTCTTCCTCTAGAAGGACAGGTTCTAATTGTGAAGTAAATGATAAGCAGAACAAAGGAAAGGAGTGAAAAACACAGAAAGAAAGCATTATCCAGAACTTAAAGATATTATGGAACTGCCCATAGTTTCTAAATGTGTGTATAAAAACCCTCAACTCGGCTGATACCTAATCTGAGCCTACCTGTGTTAAAGCAGGAAGAGAGTCAAAAATTCATTCACTCACATATTTATTAAACAAGTACTGAACACCTACCATATCCCGGACACAGTTCACTGAAAACAGAAGTGAGCAAGAAATAAAAAAATTCTCTAGAGCTTATAACTTCCTGAGGGCATAGGAGGAAGAAAGATAGACAATGGATAGAGTTACTTTTTTTCTTTTTTGCCCTAGTTCACTGTTGAAAGTCAGCAGTGTAAACACAGAACAGATGTTCTTTTTTCGATCAACAAATCCCACCTGTGGGACACCCTCCCGTCGCTGTACAGGTCTGTCACAAAGTAAGCGATTCATAAAATCACCTGACAGAGTTAAGCATGTGAAACACGGATGACAAGGTTGTCAGGGCTTGCCAGCTCACCAAATGATGAATGTCATGAGGAATAAACCTGCCTTAATTAATTCTCTCTGGAGTCTTTCGACGAGTCTACGGATCTTTTTGTGAGGATCTCTTTCTCCTCCCTTTGTTTGACTGGAATTAATTCTTCCTTTGGCCACCTACCTCCATATTTCATTCCCTCCAATTTCCACACTCCACTGGAAACCAGCCTGTTAGCCATCTACTTGGTCAAAGATTGACCTAGGATCCCTTTGAGGATTGACAATTTATTTTTTTCAAATAAGCCAGAGGGTACTGTGGATCCTGGGGAATATTCAAACGCCTCGCAATGCTTTTTTTTTTTTTTTTTTTTCCAGTGGACTCCTCAGAATAGTTGAGTCAGTTTAACGCCAAATAAAATGATAAAGTGGTTTCTCCTCTCAATTCAGTCATGCAGTATTTTGGAATCACAGCACCAGCTGGTAAATGATTCTTACACTAAGAAATTCCTTACCGAGATTTAAAGAATGTGAGGTGACAGACCCTCTAAAAAGCCATTAGCAATTAACGAGTGGCTTCAAAGCCAGAATGGAAATGCCAAAATGAGTCTGAATTTTCTGAAAGGTAAGGTAGACTCTGATACAAATAAATCTTGCACATACAATCTTTACCGTTCCCAGCACCTTAGCCTGCAGATCCAATTATCCCCCAACATTATCTTCTCAGCCGCTGCGCTTACTCCCCAGCCCTCCAGCTGAAAAATAATACAAGGCCTGCAGGTGTATTTACACTCAGAGGGACAAGGTGTAGGTGTGAGAATTGCAATCATTTTCTTCAGAGTTTTAAACAGCAAATCGTTTGTGACTAGCAGGACATCTGTTCACAAGTTTGGCTAATTGCATTGTTCTGTTTTGAGTAAAAAATGGGGGAATTATTCCGAGGACATATGACTTGATAATTTTCAACAGAATTTTCTAAGAGAATAAGGCTATTGCAGTTTGTGTTCATTATCATTTAAAATAGTCATTCATTCACTTTAAGCAATCCCCGGCAGAATGAATCCTGAGGAATTATTTCCCTACCTATAATGGATTCATAATCTACTGGAAGAGACAGACTCCCAAAATAGGTAAGGCCAGCAGCATGGAAGACATGTAATAAATGATATGTACCAGCTACTACTAGAATACAGTGAATTCTATCTTGGTTTACTTAGGAGGTCAGCGTAAACACATAGGAGACTACACACGTGTGGTGGCTTCGTGGGCAGCATACAAACTCTTTCTGATTTTCTCACAGTAGCCTAGAGTTTAGGAAAATAAACTTGTGCAGATAGGTTTAAGTTTGTTAACAGGACAGATTAGTGTCTGAAGCTTATTGAATCAAAGCAGGAAAATATGAGGTTTTATAAGGAAAATAAAAGGATAAAACCTGTGAACTATTCCCTGAAGTTTTGTCATTTTTCTTCATGTCCGTCACATGCATGAGATGGTCAACAACAGACTTTAAAGTAAAGAGATGCTAAAATAGTCCATTTTTCACAAGCCCAAGCTAGAATGGCTAATCAGAATGTCTAGAAGAGGTTTAAGGTTGATGGTAAAGACACAGATTAAATAAAGTGCACTTTCTCAACATGGCGGCCCTGGAGCTAATTTTGCAAATCCTCCTCCCCTCCTCTTGTCAACATGTCTTTTACTTGGTCTGGGATGGAGTCTGAGTCCAGACGAGGGGGTGCAAGTTTGGGGGACTCAAAGAAATAATAACCAAGTCAATAGAAATAATATGTGAATGATGTAATATATTAAACTGCCACAAAACTCAAAATATTTCAATTAAAAAACTGAGATCACTCCACATTTATTAATTTTGAATATAGAAAAAAAATAGAAACAAAGCTATTTTAGTAATAATAGAAAAATGAGGAAAGGTCTTTTTTTTTTGGGAAGATGTTCAAGGAAATTTTCTGGAGTATAGCCATTCTTTAAGGCACTGGATATAGAGTGTCCTATGATCAACTGTATCCACCAGTAGGAGGCTCACAGCTGAGAATATGTGAATAATTTTCCTAGGATACAGTACACTGCTAAAGCATGTACCAATAATCAAATTCAAAATATTATCAAAGCCACTTGATAGTAATGATTACAAGTTTCTAGAGTAGTCCTTGAGGTCTAACTAAATTATGTTTATGTGTTCAGGGAGATGTATTATATTTAGTTCAGAATGACAGCATCGACAACCTGTTTCATACTAATAATGATATATCGTTTAAATTATCTCTCTTTTATGACATTTCTAAAATATATAAATGTCCTAATAACTAACTTTAATATAAAAATAATAAATTGTAACAATTCTGGATCTGAATGAACTTCAGGAGATACTACATCCATATATTCAACTGCATACCGTAATGAATTTTCAAATTTTATATAACATATCTATATAAATATGCATATAGATAAGTGGTATTGCATACAAGAACCTGTTAAATAAACATCAGGGCATTTGACTTGTTAATGTTCTTAATTTTTAATTTTTACCAAAATATCCAATGTTGAATATTTTATATGGAGAATGTTCACTTTTATGCGCAAAAGTTAAAATTATGTTTACTAATCAACATTATGTATGTCACAGCAGGACTGACTATACTAATAGCTGTAAAAACTGTAAAAGTAATTGCTGAGTAGATATGGAAGGATGATGTGAGAGAGTATAAAAGTGGTTGCAAATCATTCCTTTTTTATTAACTCCGCATTCTTGCAAGGAGATGTAAAGGGTCTCCGGTTAAGAAGTGAAGTCTGTTTCCCCACATTTGAAACTGGGTTGCCAGGTGACCTGGTTTGGCCAAGAAAACATTAGCAAACCTGATCCGCGTGAACCTGACACAGTTTGCACAGTGGGGCTTCCTCTCTTGATGCACTTTGGAGCACATATCCCTGTTGAAGAGCTCATCTGTCTACCTGCTGGAGCACGAAAGGCCCTTTGGCACACAGACAACCCACCTCAGTTTAGTTGGGTCCCCTGCCGCCCATCAACCACTTGGTAGCTCTGGGGTGAACTGTCAGACCCACTTCATTATGGTGCTGGTAACACTGAGTATGCTACTGCTTTGGACCTTTGTTCCTCCCGGTACATCTCTATCCAGACCTTCTTCTATTTATTTCTGTTTAATTTCATGTCTCTTATCAGAATTTTTTAATCTTCTCTCCCCAAAACAAACTGGTTGCTTCCTGTTATCAGAGCTTAGATTTTATATTTTGAGCCTAATAACTTTTTTAAACAATAGCCGGGCGTAAACGATAAGTTCTCTAGGCTTGTTGCCGAATTCGGCAACTATTTCTGATTCCCTTGTTATGTCCTTCTCTGATACTGCAACACTAGCAGTTGTGCTTTACAGGAGTTATTTTTGAAAGCAGTTGTGCTTGGTGAACTGCTTTCTATCCTAAGTAAGCAGTGATGATTGAAAAAAAGCATTGAGGTAGGCATTGCTGGGTTTGGGGACCAGTGATGAAGGAGACTGTAGGGAAAACGGCTGTGGTTCGGCTTGCTCACCTAAAAATAGCTGGTTTTCCAGCTGCAAGCACTCTGCCGCACGTGTGTGAGCACGTGGCAGAAAGCCACGTGTGTATAGCATATATAAGGCTACAGGTTCTTCCCCTCAGCACAGATTGCTGAGGGGAATCATGCCGGCCACCATGAGGAGCGGGGTGTTCCTGATCGCTTGCCCACCACTGTGAGGAACAGTTTTCCTGAATGCTGCCGTGCCCCCCGCCCCCCCAGAGAAAGAGTCTCCCCCTGCTTGTTTGCGTGCCTCCCTCTGGGAGAATCCAATCATCGGGAATGGCCCAATGCCAATGCCGTTTGACTCCTTAGTACTTCTGTGGTCTGCCCGAATCCAATGTGAACCTGCCTGGCCCCCACCACTGGCATTACAGAGACCACGTGACTCTAATCAGGCTAGGAATGATATTTTTAGGGTCAAGCAGAGTGAAGAAGACTTTCCCGAGTCAAGAAGAATGTTCCTAGTACTAAACATCTTTTGTTTTCATTATTGCTTCAAGTTTTCTGCAAACTACTTGTGTTACCATATCAAAAAATTATATGACCGAAACAATCATTTTGGTTTGCCACATGCTCATTGTTTTAGAGTACAAGAGATAAATAAATTTTTTAAAAATAAGTTTTTATATGTAGGTATATGTTCTAAACATGCTGAGTAGTAGCTTGGGGATATTTCTTCTTTCTCCTAGAAAACACGGGTGACAGGGTAGAAAACCAAGAGTGGGGTTGATTTTACTCTCCATGAACAAGAGAAAGGATAAATAAAAAATACCTGAACAAAATAGTGTGCTGGTTTCACAATTTTCATTACATGAAAACTTCTCTTGCTGTTAAATGTAAATACTTTAATATTTTCTTCTAATTCATTCAGTATCTTATACCTGAGTACACAAGAGGAAACTGAGTTGATCATTAATTCTCTGTAGTTTTTATAGATTGCTCATTATTCATGTTGCCTTTTTTTCTCAAATAAATATAAATTGATTCATTATATTGCTGCAGTATGATAATTGACTATTAAATACAAAGATGTTTGCATGTTAAAAAATATAATTCCATAGTTCTACAATTTAAATGTAAGGTATTTATTATCCACTAGAAATATAAAATTTTATTTTTATATATATCCTTATGGAAGTGAAAGTTATTAGTAAATTCAATAGCTAAATTCTCTTATGTGTTTGATAAATTAGCTAAGTGCTGTTATGTAAATATGTAATAAATTATACATAGTAGAACAAAATGTTACATATATGATCTATGATAGGATGGGGAAACTTAAGGTATTCAATGGGATAATTTAGGGCCATTAATCAAAGTATACACACCTACAGTATACTGAGGTCTTTATATGGACTATTATATGCCCTTAAAGTATAGATAAAGAATAAAAACCATTCATCTCTCACTAGGGGAGCTAGGGACTTTTTCAACAATATTTACAAACTGCAGTCACATTTCAGTTAACTTTTAAAATTGTTCACAATGATATGAACAAAGATTCCAAAAGTATTGAAAATCAGTTCAGAAAAAAAATTTTCAATTTGTCGTATTCATAAAATCATTAACGAATACTCACCAAATAGTAGATATTATGATATTTTTCCCCAGAAGGAAGACATGTAAGCTTTCCATTAAAATAAGTGAGCCTACCACTGGCCAGATTCACTGAATTCACTGAACTGTACAATACATAAAACCAGACATCTACTCAACAAAGTATTTAAGTATCAACTGTGTGCCAGGCACTACCATATGTGCAGAGATGCCTAATAAAAATAATATATACCTCTGACCCTTGCCAGTTGGCTCAGTGATAGAGCATTGGCCCGGTGTGTGGAAGTCCTGGTTCGATTCCCAGCCAGGGCACACAGGAGAAGCGCCCATCTGCTTCTCCACCCTTCTTCCTCTCCTTTCTCTCTCTCTCTTCCCCTCCTGCAGGCAAGACTCCATTGCAGCAAAGTTGGCCCGGGTACTGAGGATACCTCTGGGGCCTCCACCTCAGGCATTAGAATGGCTCCAATTGCAGCGGAGCAACTCCCCAGAGGGGCCGAGCATTGGTGGGAGTCTGTCTCTTTACCTCCCCTCCCCATTTCTCACTTCAGAAAAATACAAAAAAAAATTTATATATACCTCCAATTCCTCAGTATTAGTTTAGAAAAAAAAAATAGGCCAGCGGATTGCTACTTGATATAACTCCTGTTACAGTTTTAGAAACAAGGCAGTGTCCATTCAAAAAATGAGAAAGTTACTATATTTCTATATTTCTGTTTGGAGAACTCCAGAAGCATTTCATATGTGCGTGACACATAAAAAATATCAATTAACCAGGCAAAGATGAGAGAAGAGTAGTCATCTCTCTCAGAAAAATATGTAAACTGACAGAGCTACGAAAAGTTGCTGCATACATCCTTGCACATACACATTCAACACACTTCTTCTGATGACTCCTGTTTGCAAGTCATTTTTCTAGCAACAAGGAAAACCCTAAATACAGAAGTCCATCCTCTCCCCACCCGTGGTGCTGACAATCTAGTAAGAAAGACAGGCATTGGATAATTGTGATAAAACTTATCTGGAAGGAAGGAAGGAAGGAAGGAAGGAAGGAAGGAAGGAAGGAAGGAAGGAAGGAAGGAAGGAAGGAAGGAAGGAAGGAAGGAAGGAAGGAAGGAAGGAAGGAAGGAAGGAAGAAATGGAGGGAGGAAGAAACGGAGGGAGGGAGGAAGAGAGAAAGCATAGTTACCATGGGAATGTAGAAAAGGCTTTAGATGTAGGGTATTTCAGTCAAGGAAATAGAAATTAGGTAGGGATAGCGTTGTACCCAGGTGATAAAAGGTCTCATAAATTATGTTAAGTTGTTTGGACCATACTCCTCAAGCAAGGGAGAGAAGTTTGTATTCAATAAGTGGCACGACTAATTGGTATATTAGAAAGGTAACACTGACAGCATTAAACAAGGAAAAATAAGTCAAAGAGAAACTAAAAATTATGGAAAACAGAAAGGGGGTCCACTTCAAAATTCCACATGAGCATCTAGGATAGCCTAAGTAATAATTTAGAGGTAATGAAAGGGAGGGGGAATATTAGAAAAACATTTCTGAGATACAATAAAAAAATTATAGGTTCTCAAACATGAAGAGTGAGAGAAGTCCCGAATTGAGAGGCTGCGCCACAGGCTTTACTTAAATGACCTGGGGCAGTATGGGGTGGGAAGACCTGAATCGTGTTGGGTATTAAGAAGGCAGCTATTTATGTGGTGACCAAATGATGAAGACTTCATTTTGGAACAGGACAATTCCTGTGATAGGTGGGAGTGAGAACAGACAAATGGAGAGTTAAACCCTGGACAATATATATTAAAAGCTGAGAAGAGAGATCTGTGCCAGAAAAATATACTTGAGTATCATCAATACCTAAATCAGTTTTTAAAAAATTCAAAGCTTGTTTTATATTCCTGGAGATTCAGATTTAAGAGATTTGGGGTGCAGGCTGGACACAGGGATTAAAAATAATTCCCTATCTAATTCTATGAAGCCAAATTAAGAACCTCTGCTATCAAGGGACATATTTGCATGAGGTAAATTTAGGAGCCTGGATTCTGAAGGCAATGAGAACAGTGTTCGAATGGCAGCTCTGCAAGTTAGCCATGAAACCTTGTACATGGAAGCTACAAATTACTTATTAGCAGGACAGTGTCTACCCACTGATTTGTAGAATTGCATGTAAAAATAAAAGTGTAAAGGTGCTTCTCAGGATGCTGAGAGAGCTCTATAAATATCAAATCTATAAGTATCTCCAAATGTTACTATTAATACCACATCATCTAATTCTCCATGTTATAAAGGTTGCAGTCATAAGAGCCAAGGGGATTGCAGAGCAAAAATACACTGACTGTGAAGAGAAATGCCCTACAGGGAGAATCTGGGGAATACACACCTTTTAAGAGATGGGAAGAGGAGAAGGAGGCAGCAAAGGAGAAAGTAGAGAGGTCCAATGTTTGGAAGAGATCTAGAGGAGAATGGAGTCTTGGAACTCATTTGATAAACTTCAAATGTCACAAATGTTTAAATTAGGACGAAGTCTGAATCTTGGCTATTGATTTGGCAAATGCTAAACTCTTGGGCCTAAATTTGATCAGTTTAGGGCTGTACAAACCTATCAATGGTTGAGGGGTGAGTAATTAGGGGCAACTAAGAGAAGGGAAGGGAAGGAGACTATTTGAAATTGTTTAACTTTGAATGTGGGTAGAGTAGAAGATGATTGAAGTAGATACTTGAGGAGGAGAGAAGGTTCAGGAAATTTGACGAACTTTTTTTCTAGAGTAGTAATAATTACAATAACAGCTAAAGGACCCAGTTAATGAAAAGGTTGGAAAATATTGAATATATGAAACAGGAAAATTGATGAGCTATGGCCCCAAAGAAAGTAGTTGTCTTGGAAGAAGAGAAACAGTGATTTTTCTGAATAGGAGTGTGTGAAAAGGTGTTACAGAGAAACTTAAAAGTGGACAGGGAAGCAGAGAGAGAATACCCCTCATGCTGTGGGACTGGAGTCATTCTACACCGTGACCTGAATTAAATGATGGTAGAGATCACATAGTCAGTTTCCTGCTTTCAATGTCTATCAGCCGCTTGTAGAGAGATTAGTATTCAATACATGTCTGATGAAGTGAATTGTGACTTGTTCAAATTAGTAAAAATTCTCATTCTGAAAGAGTAAGTAAGGAAAGCAAGAAGGTCACAGGGAATCATGGCAAAGTTACAGGAAGCAAAAGGAAGAGCCTGTGAACGCTGGAGCATCTCACTGGCACATAGCTCCATGTCTCCTTCTTTACGTTCTCTGTGTCCCTCCTCCTCCCAGAAAGAGAGAAGGAAACTAACGGAGGAAAAAGCAACGGAAAGAAGTTGAAATAAAGCCCCTGATATGGATTTCATGTACAGCATGGTGTTTATAGTTAACAATCCAGTATTATATATTTAAATTTGCTAAGAGAGTAAACCTTAAATGTTATCAACACACACACACATACACACATAAAAAATGGTAATTATGTGACATGATAAAGTTGTTAACTAATGCTATGGTAGTAACTATTATACACAATATAAATGTTTCAAATCAACTGTTTGTATACCCTAAACTTATACAATGTTATGTATATATCAATTATAGCTCAATAAAAAGCAATCAATCAATAAAGTTCTTGGACTGCTGAAGGTTAGGCAAAGCTTTACAGTTTTCTGACAAAAATAAACAAACAAACAAACAACTAAGCAGAATAACCAAAAAAAAACATTTCTTTGCTGCTCTAGCAGTTGCAACTAAGGCAAAATAAATATTTTTACTAGCATATTAGCTTTAGCTCTAAGAAAAAGCAAATTCTTTTGTAATATTTTTCCCTTCCTCTGACCAAAATTCTAATTCCCTCATACTATCTCATTAATTGTTATTCATACCTCAAAGTTATATCACAATGTTCAGAATGAAAGTGACTAATTAACCTGTTTAGTTAAATAAAATAGTTTCTAATCAACTAATCAAATGGAGGGATCTTATTTCCACACTCTTGAGTTTATTACACTAATTTTAATTCAATGAAGGAAGCAACACCTAGAACTAACATCACCAGGCAAAAAAACGTGACTAAGATAATCTAATGTATCACCCCCCTGGGAAAAAAAAAATCATAGCCATGCCCTTTGCATGGTACCTCAACACCCTTCACTTTCTGTAATGTACAAAGAACAGTAAATTCCGGGGCACTTTTTAAGTTCAGTAGATCATCACTGATGAAGAGTTGTACATAAGATGTCAAATTGTACCTCCTTAAAAAATTTAATGGTAAGGGCGTAAGAGGATGGATTAAACCAGTATCATACACAAAGGAAAGGAAGAAAACGTAAGAGAGGAGGATGGGACTTCTGTTTCTTTATTTCCAGCACCTAGAAAAATTGGTGTTCTCACCATTAAGCTTAAGACCTTTAGTTGTACAAATCCTGCCTCCCAAAGAATCAGCAAAGGAACAAATGCTTCATAATCTACAATGCATGATATTTGCATACATTTGTGTCACTATAGTAATCCTATTTGATCACTTGTTCTTTGATCTGGCAGTTTGCATGTGCAGGTGGCTGAAGCATTTACCTTACTGGCCATTTGTACCAGAGAAACATAGTTCAAAAATAAAATGGCAATAAATATGTATTATCAATAATCACTTTAAGTGTCAATAGTTTGAAAGCTCCAATCAGGCCCTGGCCAGTTGGCTCAGAGGTAGAGCGTTGGCCTGGCGTGCAGGAGTCCCGGGTTTGATTCCTGGCCAGGGCACACAGGAGGAGCGCCCATCTGCTTCTCCACCCCTCCCCCTCTCCTTCCTCTCTTTCTCTCTCTTCCCCTCCCGCAGCCAAGGCTCAGTTGGAACAAAGTTGGCCCAGGCACTGAGGATGGCTCCATGGCCCCTGACTCAGGCAGTAGAATGGCTCTGGTTGCGACAGAGAAACGCCCCAGATGGGCAGAGCATCGCCCCCTGGTGGGCATGCTGGGTGGATCCCGGTGGGGCACATGCCGGAGTCTGTCTGACTGCCTCCCCATTTCCGGCTTCAGAAAAATACAAAAAAAAAAAAAAAGAAAAAATCAATGAAACAAAGCAAGCTCCAATCAAAAAACATAGGGTAGCTGAATGGATCAGAAAACAAGACCAATTTATATGTTGTGAATGAAAGACACACACAAACTAAAAAGCTACAGTAAGAGACAAAGAAGAATACTACATATTGGTAAAGGGATCAATACATCAAGAGGACATAACCCTTATAAACATTTATGCACCCAACCTAAGAACACCTAAGTATGAAGCAAATTTTAATAGTCATAAAGGGAGAGATCGAGAATAAATAAACAAGAAATCAAAAGAAAATCAATAAGGCTTTAAATAACATGCCATATCAGATAGATTTAATTGATATTTTCAGGGCATTTCACCTCAAAGAGACAGAATATATATTCTTTTCAGTAACACATGGAACATTTTCTAGGATAGACCACATGTTAGACAAAAAGTCTCAGTTAATTTAAAAAGGTTGAAATCATATCAAGCAACTTCTCTGACCATAATGTTATGAAAATAGAAGTCAATAACAACAAAAACAGCTAAAAAAACAACTCCATAAACATATGAAGACTAACATGTTACTACACATTGAATGATTGACAATGACATCAAGGAAGAAATCAAAAGATGCCTTTAAACAAATAAAAATTATTTTAAAAAATGAAAATGATAAAAACAAAACAAAACAAAAAAATCAGCCCCAAATCTAAAGGAAACAATGAAAGCAGTCTTAACAGGAAAATTTATAGAATCATAGACTTACCTCAAGAATCAAGAAAAATCCCAAATAAACAATGTAACTTTATATTTAAGGGAACTAGAAAAGAAACAACAAACAAATTCTAGAGTAGAATAAAGGAAATGATAAAAACTGGAGCAGAAAGAAATGAAACAGTCTAAGAAACAATATAAAACATCAATAAAACCAAGAGCTTATTCTTTGAAAATCTAAACAAGATTAACAAATCTTTAACCAGATTTATCAAGGAAAAAAAAAAAAGAGAAAAAAGTCAAATAAGTAAAATTATAAATGCATGAGAAGTGACAATTGACAATAAAGAAATGCAAAATATTATTTTAAAAATATATGCAAAATATTGGATAATCATGAAGAAATGGATGAATTCTTAGAAGTACACAATCTCTCAAAACTGAACCAAGTAGAAACCGAAAATCTGAACAGAACAATTATATAATTAATGAAACTGAAGCAGTAATAATAAAATAAAATAAATTTTTAACAAATGAAACTTTGGACCTAGTGACATCATAGGTGAATTTTAACAAATATTCAAAGAACTAACACTAGTCTTTCTCAAACTATTTCAAAAAATTCAGGAAGAGGGAAACTCCCAAGTTCATTTGGAGGCCAGTATTATCTTAACTCCAACACCAGATACAGACACTACAAAAAATAAAATTATAGACAAATATCCCTGATAAGTATACATGCAAAAATCCTCAATAAAATATTAGCAAGCTAAATCCAGCAATACATTACTAATTTATATGCCATGATCAAGTAGGATTTAGTCCAGGGATGCATGAGTGGCACAATATTTAATTAACATGACACATCACATAAAAAATGAAAAATAAAAATAGCATGACCATATCAATAAGTTCAGAAAAAGCTTTTAACAAAATTCAACACACATTTATGCTAAAAACTCTCAGCAAAGTAGAAATAAAGAGAACATATTTCAACATAATAAAAGCCATACGTTACAAATCCCACAGTGAACCTCAAACTCAATGGGGGAAAAAAACTAAAGACATTTCTTTTATGATCAGAAATAAGACAGAGACATGCACTTTCACCACTCTAATTCAACATAGTACTGGAAGTCCTAGCTAAAGCACCAGACAAGAAGAATAAATAAAAGGCATTCAAATTAGAAAAGTAAAGCTGTCATTATTTGCAGATGACCTGACACTGTATATAAAGAACCCTAAAGATTCCACCACAAAACTACTAGAACTGGTCAATGAATTCAGTAAAGTAGAAGCATACAAAATAAATGTCCAAAAATTAGTTCCATTCTTATACACCAATAATAAGTACCAGAAAGGGAAACTAAGAAAATATTCCCATTTATAATTCCATCAAAAAATAAAATAAAATAACTAAAAATAAATTTAACCTCATGGGTAAAAGACTTGTACTCAGAAAATTATGAGACACTGAAGAAAGAAACTGAAGAAGCTACAGATAAGTGAAAGCATATATCTTGTTCATGCACAGGAGAAAATAACATTGTTCAACTATTCATACTACCCAAAGCAATCTATAGATTCCATGCAATTCCTACCAAATATTGTATACGGAATCACAAAGACCCCGAAGAGCCACAGCAATCTTGAGACAAGAACAAAGTTGGAGGAAATATGCAATCTGATATCAAAAACTAGACTACAAAGTCAAAGTAGTCAATACAGCATGACACTGGCATAAAAACAAACATATGGAATAATGGAATGGAATAGAGATATACCCAGAAATAAAATCACACCTTTATGGTCAATTAATATTTGACAAAGGAGGCAAAAAAAAAATACAATGAAGTAAAGACAGTTTATTCAATTAATGGTGCTGGAAAAATGAAACAGATACATGCAAAAAATAAAACTAGACCACCTACTTACACCACATACAAGAATGAACTCAAAATGGATAACACACTTAAATGTTAGACTTAAAATGAATAAAAATTCTAGAAGAAAACATAGGCAGTAAAATCTTGAACACTTCTTATAGTAATGCTTTTTTCTGACATATCTCCTCAGGCAAGGGAAACAAAAAGAAAACTAAACAGATGGACTACATCAGCTAAATAGTATTTGCACAGCAAAGGAAACTATCAACAGAGTGAAAAGACAACCTACTGAATGGGAGAATGTATTTACCAATGATACATCTGATAAGCAGTTAATATTCAAAAATTTATAAAGAAGTCATACAAGTCAACAACCCCCCAAAAATCCAAATAAAAAATGGGGAAAAAAACTTTTAAAAAGACACTTCTCCAAAAACATCCTATGGATGGCCAAGATAATAATGATGCCCAACATCACTAGTTACCAGTGAAATGCAAACTAAAACCACAATGAGATATCACCTCATACCTACAAGAATGACAATCATCACTAAAACAACCAACAATCTTGGTGAAGATGTGGAGAAAAGGGAATCCTTGCGCATCATTGACAGGAATGCAAATTAGTGCAGCCACTATAGAAAACAGTATAAAGTTTCCTCAAAAAAATTAAAAATGAATCTGACTTATATCCCAGCAATTTTACTTCTGGATATATATTTTAAAATACCCAATACATTAATTCAATAAATTGATGCACCCCATGTTCATTTCACTATTATTTACAATAGCCCAGCTATGAAAGCAATCCAAGTACCCATCAATAGAAGAGTGGATAAAGAATAGTCATAAATATATAGAGTGTGTCCATAAAGTCATGGTGCACTTTTGACCGGTCACAGGAAAACAACAAAAGACAAAGGAAATGTGAAATCTGCACCAAATGAAAGGAAAACCCTCCCAGTTTCTGTAGTATGGTGTGGCAGCATGTACACATGCGCAGATGGTGAGGTAACACCGTGTATACAGCAGAGCAGTCCACGGCCATGCCAGTTGAGATGTGGATGGTACAGAGGAAAGTTTAGTGTGTTCTGTGGCTCGCTAAATTTAAATCTGTGGTGCGTTTATAACGAAGTGCACCACATAGGAATAACATTACTTGGTGGGATAAGCAGTTGAAGGAAACCGGCAGTTTGGTGGAGAAACCCCGTTCTGGTAGGCCATCAGTCAGTGACGAGTCTGTAGAGGCTATACGAGATAGCTACCTAAGGAGCCCTAAAAATCTGTGCATGAGCCCACATCGAACTGCACTGAATAGATATGAAACTGGGAGAGTTTTCCTTTTATTTGGTGCAGATTTCACATTTCTATCATCTTTTGTTGCTTTTCTGTGACCAGTCAAAAGTGCACCATGACTTTACGGACACACCATATAATGGAATATTACCTTGCCATATAAAAGAGTGAAATCTTACCGTTTCTGACAGCATAGATGGAGGTAAAGGGTATTTTGATGAGTGAAATGGGTCCATCAGTGAAAGAGAAATGCCATATTATTTCACTTATATGTATAATTTAAAGAACAATATAAATAAATAAAGGAGAAACAGACTTATATATACAGAGAACAAACTGATGAATGCCAGAGAGAAATGTGGTTGGAAGACTGGGTGAAAAGGTGTAGAGATTGTAAAGTACATATTGGTGTTACTAAATAGTCATGAGATTATAAAGTGTATCATAGAAAATATAGCCTATGATATTCTAATGACTATGTATGGAATCAGTTGGTTACTGAAAAAATCAAAGAAAAAACTGTGTAAAGTATATGATTGTCTAACCTGTATGGTATAAACCTGAAACTAATACAAAATAATAATGAATGTAAACAATAATTGAAAAATAATAAAATAGGTCCTGACCAGTGGCAAGGTGGATAGAGCATCGACCTAGCATATGAACGTCTCAGGTTCAATTCCCAGTCAGGGCACACAAGAGAAGCAACCATCTGCTTCTCTCCCACCCAAAGCCAATGGCTCAATTGGTTCAAGCATCAGCCCTGGAAGCTGAGGATAGATCAGTTGGTTCAATCATTGGTTCTAGATAGGGTTGTCAGGAGGATTCTGGTAGGGGTGCATGTGAGAATCTATCTCTCTATCTCCCCTTTTCTCACCAAAAATAAATAAATAAATAAATAAATAAATAAATAAATAAATAAATAAATGATTAAAATGTCAAAATAAATAAAAGTTATAATATTTAATATTAATACAATTAAACATTCAGTGTTTCTGTCACACAAGTTATATTTTAAGTGCTCGATAGATATATACTAATGATTAGAGTGTTAGTAGGTTTACACAAATACATTGAGTAGTTGTTCATCATCTTTATCCTATTTAAAGTATGGTCACTAAAAATGACACACAAATATTGCTTATAAGAATGGGAAGTAGGCCTTGGCTAGTTGGTTCAGTGGAAAGAGCGTTGTCCTGTCTTATAGACATCCTGGGTTCAATTCTCTGTTAGGGTACACAAAACAGAAAATCATATGCTTCTATTCTCTTCCCTCTACCCCTTCTCTCCCTCTTCCCCTCTGGCAGCCAGTGTTTCCATTGGTTTGACAACAATCCCAGGTGCTGAGAATAGCTCTGTTGGTTTGAGCAATGGCCTCAGGTTCTGAGGATAGCTCAGCTTATTTGAGTATCAGCCCCAGATGAGAATTGATGGGTGGATCATGGTCAGGGCGCATGCAAGAGTCTGTCTCACTGTCTCCCCATCTGTCACTTAAAAAGAATAAAAATAAATTTAAACATTAAAAAAAAGAAAGGATAGTATATGTAAGTCATACTGAAACACAAATAAAGAGATAATTTTCCTAGGGAAAAATTAGAAAATGCTTTAAAATGGAGGTAATTGAGTTAGATATTGAAGTATGAATACACTCTCACTAGAGAGAAAAAAATAAGATATTTTAAAGCAAAGGCAATGAGTTGGAACCAAAGTGGTGTGTTGAGAGATAGTGAAATGTGTAGTGTACAAAAAGAGACACTAAACCTCAGGAAGAAGTGAGAGAAATGAAGAGAAATTAGAAGAGTTTTCCAGAATCTGAGTATGATAAGCAGTTTGCCAAAGAATTCAGACTTGAGGTCATTTAAAGGCACAAAAACAACAAATAAGTAAAGGTACACTATGAGTTTGTTCATGTCCTAAAATAGTTCCTTTCCTTAACTTGACTTATAACAAAAATCATTAATCCAAAGAATTAAGGATTAATGGCTCAATGTAATTTGCATTTGGTATAGAACCTTTTTTTATTTTAAGTTTTACCTTTTTTTTTTCCAGGGAATCTTATTAGATTCTCTCATTGGCTAAACCAGGCTATTCTTGAACTCTTTTAAATTAAAACCTAAAATTAATTAATACAAAACTTGCTTTAGCACAAACAATACTTGTTTGGTATTTTATTGTTCATTATAAAATAAAAAGCAAATTCTTACAGAAATTGTCTACAATTGTATGCAAGCAGATGAAGTTGTTTTACAATCTTCCTAGTTCCTCATTCTAGGGTAAGATTTAACATAATATGTACAGGGCACTGCAGAAATTTCCTTTAAAACGTTTTTATTGGATTAATGCTTTAGAGTGCTTACTTAAGGGTTACACATTTATCAGAGTCTGTTGGCTGTTATGTTGAATTGTTGTTCTGCCTGAGGGTTATAACTCACCCATCAAGTGGTCAATCAAGCTTCACTCCTAGAATGAGTGATGGTTCTTCCTTTGATCTATTGATTTCATTTCAAAGGTTTACCCTTCCTAAGTCCTATAAAAAAGGTAAGTGTGTCTATGGGATATTTACCAGTATTCTCTAGAAAGAATTAAAACTGAAGTAAATTATGCTAGATATACCTAAGGACTCATTACACATGAACAATTCAAAAACCATTTTAAAAGATTATATATAGTTTGTCATAGAAAACCCTGGTCTCTAATTCTGGTTAAACATAAACCTATTAGGGTTGAAACCTTAATTGATGCTTTCTCTGGTTTATTAACATTGTGATGGTTCAATGAGATGATTGTCTAAAAACCATCCTAACACATGATGACCAGAAAATCATGTCTCAAATGAGGACAGATGCCAAGTATCCTTATAGGCAAAAAGGCAATCCTACTACATATAGAATACTTATATGTGACGGTCAATTTCTCAGCGCAAGAAAACTACAATCAATTCCAGATAGATGAAAGACATAATTATATAAAGTAAAATTTAAAAACTTCCCAGAAAAATATATGAGGATATTTTAGAAACTATATTTAATGGTTTCTAAAATAAGATGTATACAGGAGAAGCTTTGCCTGACCTGTGATGGTACCAGTGGATAAAGCATTGACCTGGAAAGCTGAAGTTGCCAGTTTGAAACCCTGGGCTTGCCCAGTCTAGGCACATTTGAGAAGCAACTACTAGGAGTTGATGCTTCTCAGTTCTCCGCCACTCCTCTATCTAAAAACCAATAAATAAAAAATTAAAAATGACAAGCCATAATGAAGAAGTTGCATTACTTTTAATGAAATACAATATAATTTTTAAAGTAAAAACCATTGTTTAAAGTAAGGCTAAAGAATACATCTACAGAAAAAAATACCAGCAATGCATATTTCAAAAGTGATTTAGAATATAGGATATATAACGGAAATCTACAAATCTATCACAAAAAGGTAAATGTCTTAGTGAAAAATGGGTAAAGTACATGTTTAAGCAATTCACAACAGAGGAGACCTAAATTCTGAATGAAGAGATGTTCACTGAACATATACTCAGAAAAGAAAAATTAAATTAATTCAATTGGTTAAACAAAGAAATGTGCCAATAGTCAGTGTTGACAAGGACAGATAGAATGGTAGCTCTCACAAATGTGCATGGAAACTATAAGGACTGCTAGCACTGTGTGGAATTGGGCCAATATTAGAAAACAGAAAGCAGTAAATTTCACATAATCAATCAATTTCACTCCTAGGCATGTATCTAAAAAAGTAGTAAATATGTGCACAGCGACGTATATGCAAAAAATATATATCTATGCTACACTGTTCTAAGAAGAAACTGGAAATGCCTATTAATGAGAGAGGAAAAATAAATTGTAGTTGATTTGTACAATGGAATGCTCAACGGCAATGAAAAGAAATGAAGTAAATCTTCCTGAATCAACTTGAATAAATTACAAAAAGTAACATTCCTAAGAATGTACATAGTATGCTACAATATATATAAATAGGATAGTTATTTAACACAATGCTATATATGATTGGGGGTGTACATACGCATGATAAAATCAATAGGAAATGCATGGGAATGATAATAGTACATTTACAGTACTGGTTACCTCCTGGAGAGAGAGGCAATCTGGACGAATAAACAAAGGGCTTCAATTTTGTTTAATATGTTCTTACTCTGGGTACTAACTTAAAGTAGTAGCATACTGTATAGCAGGGGTCCCCAAACTACGGCCCGCGGGCCACATGCGGCCCCCTGAGGCCATTTATCCGGCCCCCACCGCACTTCCAGAAGAGGCACCTCTTTCATTGGTGGTCAGTGAGAGGAGCATAGTTCCCATTGAAATACTGGTCAGTTTGTTGATTTAAATTTACTTGTTCTTTATTTTAAATACTGTATTTGTTCCCGTTTTGTTTTTTTACTTTAAAATAAGATATGTGCAGTGTGCATAGGGATTTGTTCATAGTTTTTTTTTTATAGTCTGGCCCTCCAACGGTCTGAGGGACAGTGAACTGGCCCCCTGTGTAAAAAGTTTGGGGACCCCTGCTGTATAGTATTATGGTGATACCATCAAGTGGAAGTAGGAATTGGGGTAGGTCTGTATGTGGCAAGAAGCTAAGCTCAAAGAAAAAATAAATAAATAAATAAATAAATAAATAAATAAATAAATAAATAAATAAATAAGGCCCTGGTGGGTTGGCTTAGTGGTAGAGTCTCCACCTGGCCTGTGGATGTCGCAGTTTGATTCCTGGTCAGGGTACCCAGGAGCAGTGACCATCTGCTCCTCCATCCTTCCTCCCTCTCACTCTTTCTTTCTCTCTCTGTCTTCCCCCTCTGGCAGCCATGGCTCTACTGGCTCCAGCAAGCTGGCCCTGGGGGCCGGCCTCCACCTTAGGCGTGAAGCAATGCCCCAGATGGGCAGAGCATTCCCCCATAGGAAGCTTGCCAGTGGATCCCAGTCAGGGCACAGGCAGGAATCTGTCTCTCTGCCTCCACTGCTCTCACTTAATTAAAAAAAATAAAATAATCAGTAATTTTGTAGTCATTGCTTGAATATAATGGATGAGGCAGAGGGATATATCAAAGGTGAATTTGGATGCATGATGGTTTTGACTTGAATATTCAAGTAGAACAGCAAATTCGGCAGAAAGAAGGATGCATTTTACTTTGATAATGTATGGTAAATATATTTATATGTTAGAATATATTTTAATATTTATATATTATATTATATTATATATGTATTATATATAATATAAAATATATGTTAATTATATATTATTAAATATTACTTTAATATATATTTAAATATTTGCAGTACATCTCTAAGTAAAGACATCAATAAGAATTTCAAAAATATGTGTGGCAATCAGGAGCAATGTATGAACTAGACATATAAATTGTGGATTTCATTATTGAAATTCTAGAAATACATCACCTGGGGTGACTGACAAGAATGAGAAGTAACAAAGGTAAATGCAAAAATATAATCAAGAAATAGAATATTGTATTTGAAAAATAACTTGTGTAAAAAGATGTAACTTTATAAAGAGAATCATCAAAACATGTTAGTTTGCTCCTCTTAACCCTCAAAGACCAAATTAAATGGAAAGAGTTATAATTGACTAGAGATTTCAGAGGTGAATAAAAACTATGAGGGTTGGAATAGTCAGAAAAATTTCATGGCTAAGGAGAAACATGAACTCCCCTAGACAAAAAAACAAAACAAAACATGGTTTGGTCAATTAAAGAGTAGAAACATCCAAATCTGAGAAGCCATGTGCATAGAAATGTGATGAAGGTGTATTTTTTCTGTATGAGAATAACATAATGAATTCTTTCCAGACTTCTTGACAATATTATTGCAATGTTAAAAAAATAATAATGGAGGTTCTAAGGTCCACTCCCTCTTCTCTGAGCTCTGAAGATGACGCAGTCGGGATGATGGCTGTGGGTGAGATTATTCTTGTAAGGCAAGTATTCTTTGGCTATGGCATGCTTGGAGAGTCACTATTTATAGAAGATTGGTCTAGGGAAATGCAAAGAATGATTTGGATGCGAAGATAATGTTTAGGACGTTCAAAATTATGAATGTTGAAACAAAATTTAAAAAAAAAAAACCTAGTTAAATATAAGAGAAAAATAAGTCCATGGCATACTGGAGAAATATGTGTTATGTCATAGGCAAGAACATGTTTACAATTGTGGATCTGACCCTCATTTGCTGAATAGCTAGGTATATTTAGCTTTATATGGTAAAGAAATCTAATAAAGTCTTATTTCAAAGGAGTCATCTGAGGTTTGAGTGAAATATCTATTGTAAGTGAGGTGCCGAACATTGTGTCTACAGTTTTCTCCTCTATGTCCTTGGGCGAGTCAGTTCCTCTTCTAGGACCTCTACATCCTGGAGAATTAGGAGAGTTGACTGGTCCATTTAGCACCAATATGTTGTAGGTGCAAACAAAAATATATGAACACTAATATTGCTCACCCCAACAGCAAGTTTAGAGAGAGCTAAATGGTTATGAGACCAGGTCATAACTGTAGCCTACTGTTTGCTATTATGTTTTTGTTTCTGAACTCACAGGTGAGAGAGAGAGAGAGGAGCGAGAGGGAGGGAGAGAACAGTTTTCTGGGTGAGAAAGAGGACTCATTCTCTAGCATATTGGAAGGAAGCTCACCTTCAATTACATTTCAAATGGCGCATTGCACTTGCTCATTCATCAAGCTGCCAAAGGCTTTCTTTGATGCTTTTTTTTTCTTTTAATAATCACAACTTTGCTGTGTCTTAAGTTGCCCAGCCTCTTAATGAAAGTAACATAGTAGATCTTGCTGAAATAAAAATAGCTTCTAATATATCTGGTATAGATGAATGTCCAAATGTGGGATTTCACAGCTGAGTAGAATACTAGCTTCCAAATCTTACAAGTGCATAGCTTTCTTTTTATCTCTGACCAATGTGATTTTTTTTTATCTGAACTGATTCTATTATAACATAAAATAAGATCATTATATAGGCCAACATAATTCTCTTTGGGGAGATATTAGGATATATATAATTTTTATTTTGTGCAGTATCGGCTAACAGAAGGTCAGCTTTAAACCCATGAGACTCCTTAAGCAGCTGTTGAGTCTCTGACCTCCTACTACACTCAGTCCGGTGCTTATTAGTAGACATCACTAACCCTCCCAGGATACAGCCTAAAAGATGGTAACACTGGTTCAAAGACATGGCAAGGGAAGGGAAGTAAAAGGAAGCAAGTGGGAAAATATAGTAAACACGTGATTAACAGCTGTTTGCTGGAGCAAGCCTCCTTCCGGGATCTGCAGCTGTGTCATTGTGTTTCAATTCTGCACACCCCCCGCCCTCCCCCCCCCACCCAGGGCGAAATTGGAAGAGGCAAGGAGCTGGAAGATACGTGGAGAAACGTTGAACAACTCCAAAATCCATGGCAACGGTATGAGGTGAATGCCCTCACTCCTTAGATACTCGTCTTTACCCTCCCCTTTTTATTGGGAGGAAGACATTCCTAAGAAAGCCTTCTTACCAATTGCATGTTTATTTGTTCTGGGTTGCTGCTGGAGTTTTTCCCCCCTTTTGGGTGAGGAAAAGGAGGGGCTTGATGAACACCCATCGACCCTTGAATAACCCCCCTTTAATAAAACCAACATGCTGCACGCCTTCCAGAATGCTTTCAAAGGAGCTACCTGTGCCTCCTCAAGACGTAGGAGAGACGCAGGTCTTGGGCAGGCAGAGTGAGTCTCTCCAAATAATAGGACTGAGGATCGTCGAAGTTTGGACCTGAAGCTTAGCTGCCAGGCTTCTAGCCGGTGTCCTAATATATGGGTGAACTCTAAAAATATTTTCTGTTTAGTATCACACCTTAGCTTCCACCATGAAGGGGGCTAATGGAATCTGGGAAAATAATACGAGGGCATTGTCTTCTCCTTGTGCTCAGAGGAGTCAATTTCCTCTGAAAGGTCCCCCTTTAAGTAACCAGCATCCCCAAGTGGACCATTCCGCATGATCCTGCTCCTAAATCCCTTCCCCCAAAGGCTCAGTGACGGTTGGTAATCCACCTTCAAATGAAACAATCGTGCATCACTACTTGGAAATACAGAAACCATTCCTTAACAGGCCTCGGTAATAAACACGGGCCTGAGAAACTCACTTAAAAGGAAGCAGGACTGATAACCCAGAGGAGCTGGCAAGGTCAGGACACCCCCTGGTGAGAGCGTGACTAGGTGGGAGGTGCGAAGGTCGGGGTTAACTGACACTGAAGTGCAGTCCCCTGCCCCGCCGTCCCTTCCTTCATCTCTGCGAGGAGTCTCCAGTGGGCGCTGCGTCAGGAAGCCTGCCCCGCCGGTGCCGCAGAGCGACCGGGGAGCACACTGCAAAGCCGCAGCTACAGCAGCCAGCCTGCTAGAAAGAGCCGGGAAACGCTGGCGGGTTACCAGAACTGACCCACAGCACTTGCTGCCTTCTTCCTCCTGCAGCCTTATTAGCATTCCCCTTCTTTCCCCTTCGCCGCCGTCCCCCCTGGGGGCGCAGGTCTTTTAGGGAGTTAGGGATGCATCCTGGGGATTGTCGGGTAACGGCGGCCGCTCGGACCCGGGGCTGGAATGGGAGGAATGACCGTCCCACTTCTCTGCCTGCAGCGCAGTGGCTTCTAGACAAATCCCCCGGGACCCCTGCGGCCAGGTGTGCGCGTCTTTCGCGAGGCCCTCCGGCGTCTCCCAGCGCGTGGACCGCGGACCCACGCGGCCGAGCGCAGCGCTGCAGCCCCGCGCCGAGCGCAGCGGGGTTGCGGCAGTGGGACCCCCACGCCACGCCGAGCCCCCGCTCCGCCCGCCCGCAGGGCTCTGCCACCTCTCCCCATTGTGCCCGCAGCGCTGCGGGGCTGGGACGCGCGCCAGCCCCGAGCCCCAGACCGGAGAAGGACAGAGGGGCAGGAAGGAAGAGGAAGAAGAGACCCCCCCCCAAAGGTCACGGCGTTTCATCAGGAGTGCGGAGGCGCCCGGACCTCCGCGCATTCCGTTTTTTCAGTCACACGCTACCCTCTGGAGCACTTCCAAGCACGTACCACGCGTGTGTATTTTGCGTGTGAAAAAAAATGGGGCACACCTTGTCCATTCATCTATCTTCTCTCTCTTCCTCCCTCTTCCCTTCTTTCCCTTGGATCAAGTCCGCCCTGTCACCACATCAGCGCTACAATCCCGAGCCAGAAGCTGCACGGTAGAAACGCAGGTCGTGAAAAACCTCACTGCCACTACGCACACATGACCGAGTTTGCCCCAATTCATCTATAGTAATGAAGGGTTTCCGAGCTCCATCCTCGTCCTCCTGGGAGAACGCGGTCAAAGTTGGGGGGACGAGGGCGCGAACGGCCACGGAACTGCTGGTTCCGGCTCCGCGGTCCACATCTCGAACCCGGCGCGGTCCCAGGCTCCGAGATCACGCGGCAAAGTTGCCCAGCACACACCCTGGCCGGCCGCCGGTGCTCGCCGCATCCTCAGAAACCGCTCCGCGTGACCCCACGAAGCCCACTGCGCCATGTAACCTCCTCCAAAAAGATGAACCCAGCCCTATACGCCACACACACCAAATCCCCAAACTTCTTTGTGCGGCGGGCTCAGCCCACCCACAGCGGACACTCGGCGCAACTGGCAAGGAAATAAACGTCGCCACCCTGCAGGGAAACTTGTTGAATCCTGCTGGAGCAGAGGGCTGCGATTTCTGCGGTAGCCTGGGGGTTTGGATGCTCCCCGAAAATACCCGCCGCACCAGACTCAGTTCCTGACAAACCGCAGAGTCCCTTCCGCGCCCGTTCTGCACTCCAACAGCCACCGCTGGGAAAAAAGAAAATAAAGGGAAAAAAAGAAGAGAAAAAGAAGAAAGAAAGAAAAACAAGCGTGTCCCTTGCGACCGTTCCAAAGCAGGCTCTAACTTCCGTGACACTCATTCGGGGGAGACTCACCCTTCGAGGAGACCGTTCTCAGGAATCGAGGGGCTCGGGGTGCAGGCGCAGCCCTCCAACTTTGCTGTGCACGGAGACCTTCCCGAGTTTAAAGCAGGCAAAAGCGGTCTGAGACTTAGAAATGTCAGGCTGGGCAAATAGGGAGAGAGTGAAGTCGCGTTTCTTCTCATCGGCACCCTGGAAAAATCCAAGCCTTCTTCAGTAGAGAATTCTTTCAAACCCGTTATCTGTATTACTATTAATGCGCAGAGCAGACGGCATTGCATGCAAATAGGTCCGAGTGCGCGCTACTATTGGTGGCAGCGGAGGCCCCTGGGTCCTACTGCTCAGCCCGAAAGTACACAGCGACAGTAGTAGGCACGCAGCTTTGGAGGCTCGGAGGGGAAAGCGGATTTAATCCATTCGTTACCGCTAGTACTGTAATGTCTGCTGCGATGTTTAACCGAGGGAGAAACCCTCACATTTAAACTTCTGTCAGGCGATCTATCATTTCATATTTGCTGTTAATGGTCTGTATGGAGTGGCTTTGAGAATACAAAGGCTTTCCAAAGAACCTTTTTTTTTTATTCCTGTGAAAAATTCACGCGTACTTTTGGCAGGAAGACCCTCTTTTACGCATTATTCTGATCTCAATCCAGGAAATATTTAGATGCTCCTGCACGTCACTCAAATAAAATAGCGTCTACTTTTACTATTGAAAATGCAGGATGATTCCAAATAAAATAAATGCACAGGTTAAAATGCTAGAAGCTAAAATATGGGTGTACCGATTATAAAAGAAGGGATATGTTTTTAAATGCCACTGGGGGGGAAAGATGCCATCAATGACAATGTCATGGGACTGAATTTTATTTTGCAAAATAGGAAACTAGGAAGTATTTTATTTTTTTTAATTTTGACAGGAAAATGTAAATCAACTTAAAGATACTGGTAATGTCACAGTATGTCAAACATTTACTATTAATTGCCACATTGTCTATTTACAGTTTCTCCCTCTGCAAACCCATTAGTAATGCAAATTGGCACTGAGATTTAAAGTGAGGCAGGTCTGTGGTTAAGGGCAAATTAGAATATTGTAACATTGTGCAAAAGCATTTCAGTACGTCATCATTAAAGATAGCGATCTTAAAATTAGAATAATAGTGGGATCTTAATAGATATGAATTTAAAGCCATTAAGGATGCATTTTCCTGACCTTTCATTTTATAGAAAGGAAGAGAAATTCTCATGAACACTGGACTGATGCAGACTCCACCAAGTTCCATTAAGATATTTGCTGATGTTACAACTTAGGAAATAACGTAACCTTATTTTATTTTAGATGTAAAGAGTAATGTAAATTTAATTACAAAATTATATCTCTAATTTAGAGCTCAATAATATTAGAAAGTGATGTACTGAAAAAGGTCAGTAGTAACCAACTCATAAATTCACCAACCAGGTGTAAACTAAATAAAAGAAAAGGCAAGATACAAAAATACAGCAGAATTGAGATCTTCCTCCAAATACAATATCTGAGTTTATGTAGTGTGTGCCACAATCTCTCTTCATTTCCATAACTCCTTCCCTTACAGCCCTTTCCCTTCCCCCAACAGTAACCCTTGACAACAGAAGTGTTACTTCAAGTCTAGGTTGCCTATGCTGCCTTCCAGACCTAAGTTACAGAATATACCCTTGTAGGAAACAGAATTAACTCTTCCATGACTGAGACGTAAAAGAAGAGAGTTTCCTTCAGGGCTTAGAAATCCCAGCATTCTTGTGTATTTTGACAAGCATGCATTTCTGGAACATCCATGACGGCCACTCCTTCATGGTGACGAGATGACCAATAGCGTCAATTTGCTTCATTTCCCCATTACTACTGTGTCTTTGGAATAGCTTTTTGGAATAACTTTTATTTTAGGATTATTATTACTTTAGCCCAGGTTAAGAATGTTAGAATGTTTTTCAATTTACAATGGAGTTAACATAAAAATATCTAGATATACACTACTATATCCAGTATAATTGTAAAGGGGCCCATCTGGGAAAGAAAGAAAAAAAGTTATTATTTGGTACAGTAAATAAAGCATGATGACTAAGCAAAGTTAATGGTGATCACTGATATTGAATTCTTTTTTTAAAACAAATGTATTACTGGTCTTTTAACTACCTGCCACAAGTGAACTTGGAAAATATAATTACTTGCATTCTAAGTACAAATTGAAAGTTCTGTATTTAATAGATAGCTATGTAGAAATGAGAAAAGATGTATATTATCCAGGCAGAGGTTGTCCAAAATTAATGCATTCTGTCTATGACCATAATTTAACAGAAAAGTTGATTAGTGGACAAATATGACAGTGAACAAAAGAAAACAAAAATCAAAGCCAGCCTATTTACACATTTAGCATACAATCTTTTGGTCAATTCACACATTCTGCATAAAAGACAGCAAGCTAATCAAAATCACACATTATAGCTTAGGTTTTTTTTTGTTTGTTTGCTTGTTTTTTTTTTAGGAAAGTTACTTGAGTTTCATGTAATTATGTTTATATATTATGATATATAATACATATTGTATATATTTATAAATATTGAAAATATTTTACTTCTTAGACACTAAAGCAAAACTATTTTAAACAATAATATTGAAGCCAAAATGATTTTCATTATGTCTAGATTTGTAGGAGTATCCTTGATCTATTCTTCACTGTTTGAAGTACTGTTGGGACCCTCATCTTGTCAGTGCAGTTTTCAAGGACAATATATACTCTGTCAGAAACTGATTTTCATTATGCCCTTGTATCATGATGACAATGCTTTACTGTGGCTACTGTGAACATCTATAAAAGTTGGAAACCAAAACAGACTTGGCATATCCAGGTACGTCATTATGATAATCAACTTGCTTTCTACATTTAAGTGGGTTAACAATGGCCTAATTTTTGATGAAATATAATGAACTCTAATGACAACCAACTACTAACCAATTTCTTTTAAAAATTCAGTGTTTTCCATATTTTTGAAATATATATATATTTCAATATATATATATATGAAATATATATATATATAGGTTAAAAAATTCAAAAGACATAGCCATTAATTCATTTGTTTACCTTAAACAGAGTATTAATTCAAGTTTGATTTTTGACAGATGAAAAGGCAAATTAGCAGAAATATAAATTATATTTTGAAAGTAGAAATATAAAAGTAAGAATGTGGTCAAATAGGCACTTTTATATGTAAATAATAGTATATATACTTATTATTCTTTGGGCTATACGTAATGATATATTAAATAATACACTAAAATTCCTTCTAAAACTGTGAAATGTTATAGATTATATTTTTGAATACATGGCTTACTAACTAACTTTGATGAATTGCTAAATCAGAGGAAAAAGTACTACGGAAAGGTTAAAAATAAATCTATATAAGATAGAAAGGTGGAAGAGAAATATGGACCTTTAAAAATATAACTAAATCTGACAATAGCAGAAGAGATGAGAACTTTATGGTGTAGTGATTCTGGTAAGATAATCACCATAAATGTAATTTTCAAAATACCCAAAATTGCCATAAAAATTGACAAGAAAAGGAGGCATGGAGGAGGATATTTTACTTTATATCAGATAAGATTGTACAGCGAACAAGATAAACGCTGAGAATAAAAATGTTGATGGAAAATGCTTTGGCAAAAGATAAAAGAACAACCTGACCAGGTAGTGATGCAGTGAACAGAACATCAGACTGAGACGCAGAGGACCCAGGTTTGAAACCCAAAGATCGCCAGCTTGAGCATAGGCTCATCTGGTTTGAGCAAGGCTTACCAGCTTGAGCCCAGAGTCTCTGGCTTGAGCAAGGGGTTACTCAGTCTGCTGTAGTACTCCCCCTCCCCCCAGTCAAAGCACATATGAGAAAGCAATCAATGAACAACTAAGGTGCTGCAATGAAGAATGATGCTTCTCATCTCTTTCCCTTCCAGTCTGTCTATCCCTGTGTATTCCCCTCTCTGTCTCTCTCTGTTTCTGTCCCCCCCCTAAAAAAGGTAAATGAACAAACAACAAAACTCCATAGATATTGTGTAGGCATCTATTAATGATCGTTGACATTAGAGAAAGTATTAAAAAACGTTTTTAATTCAAATACTAAGTTCTTAAGTATGTTACTATCTATTATCCTAAGAAATCTCTGAATGAAAGCTCCAAATGTTTTTGTGATAAAAAGACAAAAATATAAACCCAGCTAAAAATGTTGATAAATGTCAGATAGGTTTTTAGTACAGCAAATACACAAATAGATATGGAAGTAGATATAAAAAATACTACGTCACCACAACTTTCACTTATTGAGGACCAAACAGTCAATTTTCTGTGTTTGTTATATCAAGGTTGACAATTAGATGTTGTGGTTTGACCTTCAAAAGACACAAATTGATATCCAATTTAGAGGAAAATTCTCTACTAGCTGAAGCCTAACATATTTAAAAGCTACTGTTTTAAGAACTCCTTTAGGACATGTTTATAATGCATAATAAAATAATAATTACTTTAAGCAACAGTTTTATTCATATACCATAGTTCTCTGGTAGTTAAAGTCAATCAAACAGTAATGTTATTTGCTTGGTCCTAAGCCAACCTCTGCCTGGATAAAACCAAATATTAAAGTTAAGATTCCCTTGCTTGTTTTGTAAATATTAAGTCTACTTTTCCTATGGTACTATTATGGACACATAAAACTAGATAAATCTACAATATAAATTAAGATTTTTTTTTATTTAGAAGCAAAGAAAACCAAATATAATAGCATCATCCTCTAAAGAGGAAGGGATTGCAGAATATAAATTTTAACATGAAATAATGGTAAATATTGTAGTTTGTGTTTGCTATGCTGTGAGGTTAATGAAAGAAAGTTTACTTACAAACAAGTTGTGCTCCTTTCTTCATTGTTTTTAAAATACTACCTTACCATATCTCTCAGAAAGAGACATTTTTCTTATGCAGCATTTAGTGTAGGTAATCAGTGTGCACTATGCTTAGAACAGAGAATCAAATTTTAATGATTATCAGCATAATAATTTGGCACAACAAGTTAGTTTCTTTGTTATTAACTGCTTTCGTTTCTGCTCTCTAAAGGTAGAAATAAAATATTATTGCAAAAATAAAATGTGTGATAAGATTTAGTAAACTCCACATTTAAAAAATACTATTAATTAATATTAGAAGAGCACCTAGATATTTTAACTGTATTCAATTATGTAATAGGGGAAAATTATATATTTATTCTTATAAGTTGCAAGTATCATCATCTAAGATCTTTTTAAAATATTTTTTAAAAATTTACTAGGAGATACAAAAATATAAGGATTTTATGAAATAGAAAAATGGGGGGAAAACAATAAATGAGAACAAGAAATTTTCTGCACAATTTCAAGAATGGGCTTCTAAAAATATCCTTTAAACAATTAGGGGGTTTTATGGCACAAAAAAAAGTACATGTTTATTGAGAAGGAATCATATGTAGCAAACCTTATTTTCCATTTTTATTAACTTAGACAGTTTTTAGGTCATGAGAATGTTTCAGAAACAGTTTGCCTTGATTACAGGAAAGGAACTGACAAAAGATTTCCTCATTTCATTCTATACAAAGTAGTGAATAATTGGCTGAATAATAATACTTTTAAGTGGAATTGTAGCTAATTAAACAAGTGGACTTCCTGTGTTGATTCATCAATTTCAACAGGAAGGAAACTTCAATACTCTGCCATATTGTGCACTTTATCCTGTGAGGTTTAACATATTATTATGGAAGAAATCTTCATCAAGTGCACAGCTAGGTATATCTGAAAGGGAGAGTCAACAGCTTGAACTGAATATGAAAATGGACACCCAAAACTTAAAAAAAAAACACTAAAGCATAAAACTCTGAAATACAACACTGTATAATAGAATCTTTGAAAATTAAGCTCAGACACAACCTGATGACTCAGTGGATAGAGTGTTGACCCATCATATGGATGTCCTGTGTTTGATTACTGGTCAGGGGACACAGGAGAAGTTACCATCTACTACTCTCCCTCACCCTTTCCCCTTCTCTTCCTCTTCATCTCCTACAGCCTGTGGGTCCATTGATTCTAGTGTGGACTGTTGGCCCTGAATATAGCTCAGCTGGTCTGAGCACATCAACCTCAGGCACTAAAACTAACTTGGTACTTGAACATCGGGTGGGTCCTAGTTGGGGCACATGCGGGAGTCTGCCTTACTATCTCCCCTTTGAAAGAAAGAAAGAAAGAAGAAAGAAAGAAAGAAAGAAAGAAAGAAAGAAAGAAAGAAAGAAAGAAAGAAAGAAAGAAAGAAAGAAAGAAGGAAGGAAGGAAGGAAGGAAGGAAGGAAGGAAGGAAGGAAGGAAGGAAGGAAGGAAGGAAGGAAAAGAAAGAAAGAGAAAAAGAAAAATAAGTTCATAAGTTAATGAGAAACCATCTATGGGAAAAAACTTATCACAGGCTCAATAAAAGCGAATGGTTTGATGTGAATGCTAATAAAGCTACTAATGGTTTGATGTGTAATTACTAAAGTTGTAATTACCTAGATCCTGTGTTATGATTAAGGCATGTAGTAGCCTTACTGCTCCTTGTGTACTGCACTTCAAATTCCAGAAGCTATATTGAAAAAAGAAAGAGAAGAAGAAAGGGAGGAAGTAATGGAGAGAGAAAGTAGAAAGGAGTGAGAGAGGGAAAGAAGTAGTGGGGAGGGAAACAAAGAGGAAGAAAGGAAAGATGGAAGGAAAAGATGGAGGGTGAGAGAGAAAGAGGAGAAAAACTACAGAGCAATATATAAAACAAGAAAGTGACAGATTTGACGCCAACATAAGACAAAGAATTGGGAAAATAAAGATATTTAAACCACAAAAAAAAGTTTTTAGAAAATATGATTGTTGACTTCCGCCACTTGTACTGGTATCACAAAGAGATGTTAAGACATACAAAATATGTTACTCTAACACTCTGAGTCTGAAGTTCTATGGTTTTATTTCTATAAAAAAGAAAAGGTAGTGGTATTCTCCAGATTGCAGTAAGGGTTACAAAATACAAGGCATCCTTGAACAAAAGAGAGTTGCTTAAATTAAACTGAGTGATCACGATCCATCTATTATGAGAGCTTCTCAATTAAAAGTATACACATCAATATGCAAAAAAAAAACCCAACCCAAACCAACTTAAGTCAAGCAAACAAAACAATCTTCCCAGAAAGGAAGAAATGAAGAGGACAAGAAGGATGAAGAGTGTGATATTTGCATGTTATAATGTTAACTGCATCCTTCAACAAAAAACATTCAAAATAAGCTAAATGTATTCTTCTGCCAGGAAGTTAATGATGATGGCATTTACTGTAGTAAAATTCTGTAAATTCTTTACACATAATGATCATTCCAGGAAGATTTATGTTTAAATAATAAAGTTAAAGTGTTTCCCTGAAATAATGTATTGATTATTCTGTGCAGCACACGTTCAGCACAGTCTTTGGGTCACTGACCCTGTGTCCAGCTCCACTGTTTGGCCTGGGCCTATATATCATCTCCACCATTGTAACAATGGAATGCCACACTCCGCTTCTGTAAAGTGACACCCTTCCAGTATGGGGTGGCTTTTCAAGTGGGCATACCTTGATGGCCTGGATAGATTCACAGGTGTTCTGAAAGTGAGCACAAATTTCAAATCTCTTATTTTGTGGAGTTTTCTGGGTCAAGTGCATAAAGAACCATTTTCAGAGGTCAACTTAGGCCCCAGAATAACTTCTAATTAAAAAAAAAAACAAAAAAACAACTTGGTGGGTATTTTTACATGCACTTATTTATTCATTTATTTATTTTGCTTACTAAGAAGAAAACTACTTTATAAGTAAATTTAATCAATACTTCTCACAACTATGGATGCAGAAATAGCAAATGAAGTTATGGTTAGATGGAAATTGTAAATGATAATATAATATTGCACATGGTCTGTACAGATACGTTCAGTTGAGTGTTTATCACATTATCCAATGAACTAAATATTAAAAATCTTCACTCAAGAGAAGTGGACTCCATAATTTAAATTATACAAAAAGTGCCAGAACAAATTTAAGTAAAAATAGATAATATAAAACACATACTGTAATATCAGAGTGCTAGACTTAATGTATAAAATAAAACTTTCATTTAGAGCTGGCCAGATAGCTTGGTTGGTTAGAGCGTTGTTCTGAAGCACAAAGGTTTCTGATTCAATCCCTGGTCAGGGCATGTACAGGAACAGCTCTATGTCTCTCTCTCTCTCTCTCTCTCTCTCTCTCTCTCCCCCCTCTTCTCTCGCTAAAATCAATTAAAAAGAAAAAAACAAACTTTCATTTACAATCATACCTTGAATATAACTAAATATATCTATCAGAAAAAAAACCTACTACTGATGTATTTAAGAATCATATATTTTTCTAAATAAATAAATAAATAAATAAACCCAAATTTTAAAGTGAGCTAAAATGGGGTATGTTGGGGACCAAATAAATAAACAGGGTATTTTGCAATTTGAACAGAGTTGCTGGGCCCAAAGCCCCCCCGATTTGCCTAGTTAACAGAGAGCTACACCTGATTCTCATTTGTCTCACCCATGTTCTCCAGGGGAGGCTGGAAGCTAGTTTCTTCTTAGTGTAAAGTAGATTTGGGGGTTGTCTTTGAGTTGCCTTGGAGACTTACTTGAATTGCTGATGGACCACATTTTGTTCTCTGAACAAAAGAGGATGTATTTCTGGGAGCAGGCACATTACGGCTAAGGAACAGTAGAGACTGTTTGCCATGGAGTCCTCCTGAACATATATATATCTTTAAGTCCTTGTCTATCATTTATTTCAATTCCATGCCTTTTCCTGTTCAGGACCCTGGAATATACTTGTTGTGGTTGGACCCCGACAATTGGCATCCAATGTGGGGCCATTAAAAAAGGGAAAGAGGAGAGGTAATGGCCTGTTTTCAAGGCCTGAATTAAGTTATGCATGCAACAATTAGAAATTCCGGCTCTAGTATTGTAAAAATTAAATATCATCCCTACAAATTTAAAAAATTTAAATGGAACTCTACAGAAGTGTGCACACAAAGTAAGTATAAAGCTTATAGAGAGTGAAGCTTTTAAGTAGAGTTTGGGGGGGAAAGTATAGTAATACTGTCACATGAAGTAAGTGTAAAGCTTTTAAGTAGAGTTTGGTGAGAAAGTATAATAAGAAATAATTCAGGAGAAAAATAAATATGGGCGTTGTAGGATCAAAAATGAGGGACCTTTTTCTTTTTGTACAAATGTTTTTATTTGAGAAGAAGCTGTTTGAACAGAATAAGGTAGAAACAGAGGAATGTAAATATGAGAAAAACGTGAAGTCTGAGAATAACTTGAGAGATGAGACTATCACAGCTTCGGCCATTTTAAACTTTGCACCTCCTCAGCTCTGCTCCCAAAATCTTTGTCTCAGACCCTTGGAGATTCCAATTCCAAGAAGCTTTGGATCAGGCTCGAGATTCAGGGGAAAACATGGAGGCATTTAGCAAAATTAGGCAAAGCCCTGATGAGCAATATCAAGAATTTGTTTCACAGCTGATTCTGGCAGTTGAATGAATAGTGATAGAAAAAGTAGTTTATATCAGAATATGCGCTGATGTTGGGACTTCATACACGCAAGATCTTGCTTTTGCCACAGACCTTCAGGTGAAGATTACAAAAATTTTTGATAAAAGGCAGGACAAACGAAAGAAAGAAGGTCAGGGAAATACTTCTGCCTGTGAATCTTGTTTCCAATGCAGCAGCTGGGTTGGACCCAGACTGGCGGAAGCTGCAGCCAAAGGGAAGGGAAGGCAGGGAGGTGAACGGGGAAGCCTTCCCCACTCTGGTAAACCAGGTCTGCTGCTCGGCTGGGATTGAGATGGAGGCTTTCAGTGGCCCATGACTTGGCATGATTAGTCTAGGCTGCCAGTTGCAGCAGCTATTAGAATTTGAACTCTAGTAAATAAAAATATATAAATAAGAGTTAGGGAAAATTACAGATTTTCCCTATTATTCTCTAACTTTCTCTAAATTATCATTTTATTTCTTTCCTATTCTATGCCTGGAAAGAGGGCAAAGGTGGAGCCTATTTGGATATGCCTAAACAAAAATCTCGTATGACCGACTTGTAAACTGATCTTGTTTCTTGTGGACACAAGGGCCACTTACTATGCCTTGCCTGAATATTTGGATTTTTATTCAACCCTTGAAGATCTCTGTGGGTGTAGATAGTCTTTATTTTCTGCTGCTTTGTTTATATATAGTGTTTCCTTTACTCCTCCTGCCTTAATGCCCCACGCCTATTTTAGATTGGAACCTGCTCCTAATTTAGATGAATTTACTTCTGCCACCCAGCACAGTGTATCCCAAGGTTCTCTTCACCACACCACGGCTGCAGAGCTCCAGGGAAAGGACCCCTGAGTTCATCTCTCCAGTTTAAAGAAAACGGAAGCTCCATCTCCGTACGTTCTGCAGATGGCTTTACCAGTCTATCTCAATCATTATCAGCTAGAAGCAGTGATCATTGGGACTTGGACTCTAGCTGCAAAGTGTGAAAATGTGACCACAATTCCAGTGCCTTATGGACTTTTCCTGAATGTGTGTGACTCCTGCTCCTTGGGACAGTTCTCAGACTGAAGTGGGGTTGGGTTACATCTACAAATAATATGAAGCAATGATGGTGTCAACATGAACTTGGTGAAATTACATTAACATGTTAAGGACATTTTAGACTGTAAGAATTTTATTATAAATCCTGTTGTATTCGTTAAGACTTTGCTTGATAATCTAATCACTTAATTGTATTAGGACACTTGTTATAGTATCTGTTAGCATTGGCTATTCCAATTTTGTTGTTTATTTTACAGTTTTCCAGTCTGCTTCCAAATCAGTACATGGGAATTCAGATGAGTATGAATCATAGCACATGGTTTTAAAAAATAAATAAATAAAAGGGGGATATGTTGGGGACCAAATAAATAGACAGGGTATTTTTGCAATTGGGACAGAGGTGCTGGGCCCAAACCCCACCTCATTTGCCTAGTTAACAAAGAGCTACACCTGATTATCATTTGTCTCACCCATGTTCTTTGGAGAAGACTGGAAGCTAGTTTCTTATTAGTGTAAAGTAGATTTGGATAGTATGGTGGGGGTTGTCTTTGAGTTGCCTTGGAAACTTAATTGAATTGCATATGGACCACATTTTGTTCTGTGAATAAAAGTGGGTGTGTTTCTGGGAGCAGGCACATTACAGCTAAGGAACAGTAGAGACTGCCAAGGTATCCTCCTGAACATGTATATATATATATCTTTAAGTCCCTGTCTATCATTTATTTCGATTCCATACCTTTTCCCATTTGGAACCCTGGAATATATTTGTTGTGGTTGGACTCCAACAGGGGTAAATACCCTTGTTTATAAAATTGTTTATTAAACAGAGGTAAAAGAAATGTTAAATGAATAAATAATAGGTTAAAAACTTTGGATTAAATAATATTTTAAAAATTTTAGTGAACTAAATAATTTTTTAGAAACTATATAACATGTTTTAGTGTACATATGTGTTATAGAACACATATATCATGAGTGTGTTATATAGGATGCAATATCCCTAAATTAACTCCTCTCTACATGGGAACTCCTAGTATCCATTATATGTTGAAGGAAAATTTGAACAATCCAAGCACCTAGGAAAATGAAAGATAACTTCGTTGTAACATAGTGTGTTAATGTTTGACAAATCATCAAGTATCCCTCCTTTTAAGAGGACCACACATCCCTAAGTGACTAGCTATGATCAATGAAGCTGTGGAAGAATTTTCACAAGATAGCATGTTGCTTACGGTGTTTTCTTCCCCCTAACTTAGATGATGGGTTGTGTTTCCAGCAGAGACTGCCTCTTCCACCTGGGTCCCAGTGAAGTCACAAGAAATAAAGCCCCAGGTGCCTCACAAAGGATATAATGCTCGAGTAAAAATTAAACCTTTATTATGTTAGACACGTAAGACTGAGGCGAGAGCACTAGTCTGCAACATAATCTGGAAAGTACTAATTCAGTATGGAATTGAAGAAACTAGATTCTGTTAAAGACTTTCTGTATCCAGCCAGTTATCAACTAGGACTGGAGTCTGTCCTCAGTAGCCACTTTTGAAAGGAGTTGTCTGGCATTGTCCCCATGGCTATATCTGCCTAGGTCTGAAACAACAGGTCCAAAACAAGAGTAGCTTTAATTCCCCCTTAAATTATTTCAAAATTTGAGTTATCTGAGGTTTCTATTTAGAGCCTTTATTTAAAGGATAATACAAATACAAATTTAAGGGTCACAATAATTATTCTGCTTAATTTGAATTAACCTTGGGTTTGAATTTATAAGACATTAATTTTTTTCTGTGTAGGGTATAGAAGGCAGAAGGGATAGAATTAAATTCAATTGCTTATAGAACTTTGGTAGTCTGAGAACCATGATGTTTTTCTTTTAGATATAAAAAGACATTTCCACAAAGAATTCTGTAGAATATGAAATATTTACTTAAAGAACAAACAAAAAAAATCAAGCAAAAACAATGGAATTGTTGCTCTTAAAAATAAAATTAACCTTGCATCAAATTAACAATTTATATGAGAATCAAGTTCACCAAATTCCAGACTGATTAATGTCCCATGAAAAGATCAACACTGACAAAATGATAGAGGTAATAATAGGAAAGATTCACCACAAATCATGAAGCACCTAGAAGATAATGGAACCATTTACTAGAAATAGAGGCAGCTCATGAATAAGCCTTGCCAAAACTTGACCCCCATCAATCACTTTGTTTGTATTCCGAAATATAAAGCACAGTGATTCGTAGATACAAGCACATCAGTAACATATAGAAATGGGTAAATAAGTATTACTGTTAAAGAATATGTTTGATAATTGGCCACAAGTAAAACAAGACTTAGAGAAAATCGTGTAATCTTGTCTCTTATAGAAATGTTATGCCGGCCCTGGGTTGGCTCAGCGGTAGAGCGTTGGCCTGGTGTGCGGGGGACCCGGGTTCGATTCCCGGCCAGGGCACATAGGAGAAGCGCCCATTTGCTTCTCCACCCCCCCTCCTTCCTCTCTGTCTCTCTCTTCCCCTCCCGCAGCCAAGGCTCCATTGGAGCAAAGAAGGCCCGGGCCCTGGGGATGGCTCCTTGGCCTCTGCCCCAGGCGCTGGAGTGGCTCTGGTCGCAGCAGAGCGACGCCCCGGAGGGGCAGAGCATCGCCCCCTGGTGGGCAGAGCGTCGCCCCCTGGTGGGCGTGCTGGGTGGATCCCGGTCGGGCGCATGCGGGAGTCTGTCTGACTGTCTCTCCCCGTTTCCAGCTTCAGAAAAATACAAAAAAAAAAAAAAAAAGAAAAAGAAAAAAATATTATGCCTAGAGGGTGTTATAAAAATTAATAATATACTATTTCAATAAAGTTGTTAATGTTTTATGAACTCCTATAGAACATAAGGCAGAACATTGCTTAATTTGAAAATTTCTAAAAGACTTGAAATTTTAGTGAGCACATGTATTTTAATCATAGAGAAAGGTATGCAAACAGAAAAGGTCTATGATTTTGTTAACGTCATCAGAAGCCACAATGTACGCTTTCTCAGCAGCTTTTGAGGACTAGTTTCGCAGAAAATACATAATAACAAACTAAGTCTTTGTCAACAATCCAGCTATATTTTTTTAAATCCCATTGGCTAACTTATTCCTCATTCAAATGACATGACATTCTGAAGAGAATTGTTAACCTATAAAAACAAATTGTTACTTTAAAATCCACTATGATTTGGTTAGAGCATTGTCCTGATATGGAAAGTTTGGAGGTTTGATCCCTGGTCTGGGCACATACAGGAACAGATTGATGTTTCTATCTCTGTTTCTTTCTATTTCTCTTTAAAATCAATAAATAACACTTTAAAAATAAAAATAACTATAAAATCCACTATGATTAATAACATCTGCAATCTTTCTGTAGTTTTGCTTCGAGGGAATTCTACTTTACAAATACCTGCTAAAACAGCTTAAGAATAACCATAAGCGCATCTTCTTACATGATCCAGGAAGGATGTGTTTCGTACCACATTCTACTTCAGGTTGTCTTCTCAACATAGTCAGTGTTAAAACAGATCATATTCAACAAGGTTATCATTTACTCTGTGGCTAGTGTGTAGAGAGTGAAACAGAAAAATATAAAGGCCTTACAATATTTCAATCTGGCTCTTATATTTTGGTGTTTACTATTGTCAGTGATTCTCAGCATCTCTAAGCCTCTGGAAAATAAAGACTATTTAAAAGCTTAGGCAGAAGCATAACTGAAAAGAGAATGGATATCACTTGTCTGTTTATTTCTTCACCCCCTCAACCTCCTGTAAACTTACCCCTTGTCCTGGACTCCTCATCTTCCATTCTCTGGAATAGCCTGATCTTGGCTATTGTCTTTTCTACATGAAAAAGCTTTCAAGATCTATGTATGCTCTCAATCTGCCTTAACAAATAGTCTACTGAACATCACATTCCCATTATGAGCTGTGAAGATTCCACTGAGAGCAAAAATATTTCATCTGATAAACATTTCATATATTTTGTCTGCTTCAAAAGATATGCGTTTATCTGGAAACCTTCAGCAGATTCAATGGACCTCAAATTTCAAGCAATAATTCTTGAGAAGGTGTGAAATACTAGATACAATGGCTGAATATGTTTTAATCTTTCTTGAAATTGCTCCTGGTTGGAAATCCTGAATATATTTAGTGGGTGGGAGGAAGGTCAGTGACAGAAGAAAAATTTAGGTAGATAAAACTACTCTGTGATTCAGTTCGTAAGTCTGTTGTATGTACTTTGGGGGCTCGTATAAGTGTAATTCCTAGGTAAAGTTCATAAACTAATATGCTTTTGAAAATGAACTATATATGACAGTTCAATGAACACTATACACTCCCAAAAGAAAGAAAAGTAATTTATTCTAGTAAGCATCTTATGGAAATTGCATAAAGTGTGCAAATAAATCCCACAAAAACTACAGAGTATATAATTAATCATATAGTTATTAAATTGCACCCTAAGCATAAATTCTATAGAGTACAAAAGAAAAGAATCATTTCTGAGAGGTGGGATTAGTCTAGGCAGAAATAAGGCCAGTTGAAAATGTTTTTAATTGTCTACAATTCAGAGAAGAAATCTATATTTCTTCAGATGAGAAAAACGTGAACAAATGAAACTTCAGGAAGGAACTATAAAAATGCTTAAGAATCTGAATGAAATGATTGATGAACAGTGATTAAAGGACAGTATCTATTTAATTTAGTGAAAAGACTAATGGAAAATTTAATCACTTGAAAGCATCTGTAAGGTAAAATGGGGAGATGGAGCAAATTTTAGGTTAGAGAAGAGAAAATAACTAGAAGTAATGGAATTAAATTGAGTATAGGAAAATTTTGAGGGACTATCATAGAAAAGACAGCCTTGTTAAGTCTATTAAGCTGAGAAATTGTTTCTTAAGGGACATTGTAAAAAGCCCCTTGCTTGAGCCATTTATGTAGACCAGACAAAGAAGTGGGTAATGGTATAAAAAACAATTCTGCACTCACAAAATTATGGACATTATGATCTAATAGCTTCTATCTTGCTAGCACAAAAAAAAATCTCTGATGCGTGTAACTCTTTGGTTTCTAGCTTTTGTATTTTCTCTTTTTAGGAAAAGCTGGTGGAACTTTGAACAGGAATCCTGAAAATGGACTTATTCTGTGCACTAATGTAATGGTTTTTATAATTGCATCACACATTGTTTCCATATTATTTACTACATTAGTTTTTTTTTTGTGAATTCAGACTCTTTGAGCAGGAGAGATATTCAAGTTTGTGATTTCCAAATAAATGTTGATTTGCAGGACAAGAATATTAGCTGATAGATTAGTTGATCTATGAACAACTTAAAATTCAATAGAGATTACTTTTATCACATTGTTTTGATCATGTTTTTAATGTGTCTTATAACCATCATCAAGTTTTCATTTATCTAGAATTTAAACAACTGAAAAGGTAAAACAACTGAAAAGTATAAAATAATTTTCTGGACTCTCATTTTCATCCAGTGAAACTGACAGTTATAAAAATTTATTCTGGATACATATATCTTCAGAATTCTTTCATTAATAGCATTGTAAATTTTGATTTATTGTCATGTACTGATCTGATTTAAAAGGGGGTGTGGAATCTGTGCATTTGATGAACAGTAAATATAAACTGTAAAAAATTGCTCCACTAGAATAATGTAATCCCTAGATGTACCAAACAAATAAAATAACTTAGTCTAATTTGATAATGCGTTTTTTTCATGAGGGTTTTTATCCAGAAGCATAAAAAAAAATTTACCTGACATTATTATATATAGAGTAAATTAGGACTGAGCTGATAAAAAAACCCCAAAAAACAGCTGATAACACTTCAGGCTTTTAAAGATATGTCTGAGCATTCTCTCTAATCTTCATCAACACCCTCTCTGAAAACTCTAGCTCAGTAAAATTAACTGACTTGCCCACCATCACTCATTTGATTCCAAAATAGTATGCTGATATTCATGTCTGTAAGCTTTAAAAAACACTACCTTTACATGCATTATTTGATCTTTCACAATGAAATGGACAATAGACTTTTTTCAAGTTATTTTATTTTCAGTTTGTGCAGTCACCTTTCCTGGATATCAAACAGCATAGTCTACCTGAAAAAAAATATATACTGTAAGTCTGAAGTGTAAGGTGCTGTTAGTACTGTTGCCAACTGTGATTTCTTGGAAAAGAGGTTTAATTTTGGCCCTGGCAATACATCTCAGTGGTAGAGCATTGACCCATCTTATGGACCTTCCTGATTCAATTCCCCATCAAGGAACAGAAGAGAAGTGACCATTTGCTCTCCACCCCTCCCTCTCTCCCTTCTTTCTATCTCCATCTCTCGCTTCCCCTCCTGCAGCCATGGCTTGATTGGAGCAAGTTGGCTCTGGGTGCTGAGGATTCCTGCATGGTGTTGCCTCAGGTGCTAAAATATCTCAGTTGCTGAACAACAGAGCAAGGACCCCAGATAAGCAGAGCATCCCCCAGTAGAAGACTGGCCAGGTAGATCCTGGTCAGGGCACATGCAGGAGTCTGTCAGTCTGCCTCCCTATTTCTCACTTAATAAAAAGAAAGATGAGGCGAGATTGAATGTGAACTGAGTAATGGAACAGAGGTAGAGGCGGGATCAAAGGGACCAGAGGGAAAGCGGTCAGAGGGAAAGTAAAAGAGAAGATGGGATCAGAGAAGGGAAAAGGATTAATAAAATTATATATACACAACATAGCATTATAGAGAACAGGACAGCAAATCCTAGAGGGAAGGGGGAAGGGGACATGGGGGGGGGGTTGAGGGGAATAAGGGAATGGAGGGAGATATATTCAGTGGGACACTTGAATCTATGTAAACACAAATTAAAATCATAAATTAAAAAAGATTTAATTTTGTGGGTCTCAGTTTCCTCAACTTCACATGTTTCATTACACAGAGTATAAGAATATCAGTCAACTCAAATAGTGATGCAGATGTATGATGGCATAGTTTTCAAATAAAGTGAGACAATCTTTTTAAATTATATATCTAAATGTTATCATTGCCAGTTTGCATTGAACACCTTCATATTCTTAAAAATTATCCAATAAACTTCAAAATTTTCTCATTTTTCCAACAAAGTAAATTAACTCACCAGATGACACATTTTGTTTAATGGGTAAATAAATGGCAATTTAAAATGAATATTAAGCAATTTCTATAAAATATTTCTACAATTCTTAAATTCTATTTAAATTTTCAGTCTTTGGACATATGAGATACATATCTCTCTATATTTTTTCCTGTTAGGTACTTAAAATGTGAACAAATCAATGTCAATTTCCCATCAAGCGTAGGGATATCTATTCTTCAAAGCAACAGAGCAATAGAGTTCATAATATTGCTCTACTCAGCACTACTTAGACTACTATCAATTTCCAGACTTGGAGAACTTAAAAATCAAATACCCTGGGGTGTTTCCAGAGAAGAATGGTCTGGAGAGTAAAGAGCACCAAAATAATAGAATGTGCTTACCATATTGAAGAAACTGGAGAAGGTTACAGTGCAAAAACAGAGTCTGGTAACTGTTTGAAAGTCAACAACGTCCTTCAGTCTTTATTATGATCAGTATCCTGTAGAAAATAATGTACCGTCCCAAGAGTTTCACAATAAGACAAAGTCAAATTATTAACAGGGTGGGGCAAAAGTAAGTTTACAGTCATGAGTAGGCAAAACACAGAGTTTATTTCTGTATTATTATTTATTAATTACTGCATTACTTTTTCATAAGAACAACTATAAACCTACGTTTGCCCCACCCTGTATATTGTCCCCTCAGCATGAGGAGACACACTTGTCTAACATTATCTACTATACACAAACCCAGCATGATAGTTTAATATTAGTTAAAATCACATTTGTTTTTCATTTTTAAATTAATTCATCAAAGAAAAACACTGGTGCTTTTTCTAAATTCATAAATATATACAGTTTCCAGGGACTATTTTAATCTCTACAGATACAGCATGAAACAAACTTGTCCATTTCTTCCCCCATAAGCTTCTATTCTCATGGGGTGAATCACATAGTTAAGGTAGCAAATAGATGCTCTATAAACACACTATGAAATTTTGATATAAAAATACACAAATGAATGACCAGGAGAAAAAGTCCACAATACATACGGTGGGAAGGAAAATAAACTTTGAGATGGTAACATTTACATAAATATTTTACACATAAAACTATCATCCCAGGTGTACAAACTGGAAAAACCACATTTGCAGGGATGAAAGGAGCACAGAGAAAAAATGAAGCAGGCAGAGGAGAGGATTGGGTTAAATGGAAGCATCTGCTCAGCAGTATGAAGACAGCCGTGTGATAGATAGATTAGTGTGTTTTATCAGCGGCAGAGGTAAACATGAAGGTGAAGCATGAGTAAACTATCCCTGATCCATGCTACACATAGAAGAATAAATGTAAGAATAGAACTAAATCTTAGAAAATAATTTCAGAAGCCAAAGGGCTTTTGAGGGATCGTTTTTTTCCTACTTCCCACAATCATTGTTTACACAAAAAAACCTGCTCACAAATGTTTAGAGCAGCTTTATTTATAATTGCCAAAACTTAAAAACTACCAAGATATCTTTCAGTAGGTGAATGGATAAACTGTGGTACATCATGCAGAATATATTTGTCAGAATTAAGGAGCAATGAGTTATCAAGCTTTTAAAAAACATGGGAGCAACATAAAAATAGGTATTTCTAAGTGTAAGAAGCAAATCTGAAAAGCCTATATACACTAGGATTCCAACTATGTGATATCCCGGAAAAGGCCATCTGTGAAGATGGTAAAAAGACCAATGACTTCCTAGAGTTGGGAGTGGGGGAGGGAGGTGTAGACAGGTAGAGCACAGAGCATTTTGTAGGGCAGTGAACTCATTCTGTATGGTACTACAATGAGACATACATGCCATTATGTATTTGCCGAAACCCATAGAATGTAAGCATCAGCAGTAAATCCTAATGTAAGCGATAGACCTTGGATGATCGTGATGAGTCTCATTGCTTGTAAGGGATATGCCACTCTGGTTGGGGATGTCAATGAGGTAAGAGGCTATGTGTATGTTGGGGCAGGGAGTGTAGGTGAAATCTCTCAGTGTTGCTATGAACCTAAACCCGCTCTAAAATGAAGTTCTAAAATTAAATTTTGATAATTTACTTAATGATTCAATCCTCAAAGAATAATGTTGAAATATGTGAAAGGCTGTGGCCTGTGTAGATCTTGAACATTCATTTGCCATTTATGAAGCACCTCTTACTCGTCAGAAACTGCTAAAGCAAAGAGAAAAAAAATAAACCAAAATGTGTTGCTTCAACAAGCTTGCATTCCAGGGGAAGAGACATTGACTAACCAGTTAAATATTGGAGAGCTGCGATAGTCAATTTTGTATTTGATTTCAGCTTCAATTTCTTCTTTCTCTGACTGGCTTTGTATATTAGGTAATTGAATCACCTTGGCTTCCTTAATCTCAGATTTCCAAGTATGTTTTCCAATAAGAAGCACTTAGGGAATACTGGAAGGTGTTGGGAAAGGAAAAGCCAGGGTATTTCAATCCCCTTTTTTCATTTTGGAGGCTTTCTTTTTTTTACAGCAGCTCTGGTTCCTTCTTCCTTCCAATCTATAGCTTCTGCTCGATAGCCCCTCAAACACATGCCAATTAAATGTAAGTTAGAATTGTGATGAGATACTATTTCACATCCAGGTTGACAAAAAATTTATCATCGGACAAAATCAAATGCTGTCAGAGATGAGAAGCACTGGGAAAACATACTTTTTGGTAGGATGCATTTGTACCTGTAAACCAAAAGAAGTATATGAGAATTTACTTTGTGTGATAGAAAATAAATTGCAATGCTCTTCAGAAAATAAGCATTTAGAGAAAAAATAATAAATTAATTGATACATTTTGTCTCTACATACTTGCTGAAGTATTTTGTCAAACTATAAGTGAATGAATTAGAGACTCTTGTGCTAATATAGATGAACTTAAGAAAATACACTTTGAATGAAGGAAAGCAGTTATGTCACAGAACACACATGCACAAACATTCATATAGAGTAATTACATTCAAATAATGTGCAAAGTGTGCAAAACTACATATTTTTGTACATACAGACATAAATGATAAACTATGTATTTTTAGGGCATGGTGAAAAAAGAATTCATGATAGGATCTGGATGGGGAGGCATTAAGGAAGAATTAATTTGAGAATGGAATCTCAGGTGTTTACAAGGTAATTGGTGATGTTCTCTTTCTTATAATGATGAATAGATGAATGAATATGCATTGTTTTATTATTCTTGTCTCTTTTATTTATATCTTATCTAAGTATTATTTTGTAATTTTTGTACTTTTTCCTAATTAAAGTTGATGCAAATATATACAGCCCTATAAAAATATTGTCATCACCAAATGATGCTTATTATTGATAATGGCAAAAATAAATAATATTATCTGATACATAAAACACTTTTTAAAAATATAAGACACATATAAACAAAGCACAATTCAGATACACTAGAGACTAACAAATCAAAGAAGCCATCCTAGCAGAAAAATTCTAAGTTGCTGTGGACATTTATATGCCTTTTCTGTCATTCTCCTGGCAAGTGATGACCACTGAGCACTTATAATCTTTACTGTTCCATTTAATTTTAAGTAGAACTATGCATATACAGGAAGACTTTGAATAAGAATGGATATCACCATCAAAATTTATTTCCCTGTAAGAATTCTTTTTTTTTTCTTCTTTTTACCAGTCAGAAACACAAACAAGACATTTTTCTAAAGGCTTAGACCCTCGGGAAATACATCCATAAAGTGAATCTAGTTGTCATCACACATGCGTGATTTTACAATGCAGTACATTTCCTGAAACAACACCTTAGGCTACGAAAGTGTAAAGTTTAATTTTATTACTTTATCTGTTTCAAGGGATTTGATATTAGTGACAAAATTATCAGAAAACATATGTTAACTTTGACATGTAACTTTTGATAAATATTGGTTTCTTTGTTAAGGTTTTGTGCATTCCATCAAAGAAAATAACTCTGACAAAATCAAAATTTTTTCCAACAGTGGTGAAGTTAGAAGTACTAGGCCTGACCTGTGGTGGCGCAGTGGATAAAGCATCGACCTGGAAATGCTGAGGTTGCCGGTTCGAAACACTGCGCTTGCCTGGTCAAGGCACATATGGGAGTTGATGCTTCCAGCTCCTCCCCCCTTCTCTCTCTCTCTCTCTCCCCTCTCTCTCTCCTCTTTAAAAATGAATAAATACATAAATAAAAATAAAAAAGAAGTACTTTATTTTATGCCATTTCTCCTAACTAAAGTAGCTGTCAATAGAATCTAGAACTTTCCCAGGTGTTCAGGGTGGCAAAGATTTTTAATTCTATTGTAGATTCAATAAATATAATATGAAATATCACAATACAGTTAAGGTAATATGAATAACACCAAATAGATTTACAATACTTGTGTTTCAGGTAAAACCTAAGTATTTAAAACATAATAGATCATTTAATTCTTAAAACTGCATGAGGTAAATGATATTATCGACTTCTCTTTACAAATGAGGAAACTGAAGCACTGAGTAATTAAAAAGACCTGCCATTATTATTCACAGAGCCCATTAGAGGAATTACAGCCTAAAAATACACCTTAAAAATTTCTCACCATTACTCACTAGTCTCTACAGCCCCCCAGAGCACATAGAAGTTGTGCTACAGCTGGAGCATATGCAAGCGTAGGCAGGATGAAAGATCTATTTTAGTAGAACCATTAAAGTTGGCTCTTTGCAAAACTTAATTATATATGAGAAGGTAATGGATTGACGTAAACAATTGGCATCATAGTTAAACTCAAAAGGTCAGGCTTGACACAGAAAAAAATAAAAAATATATAGATGGAGAAAAGAGCTTCAGATAAAAAGACTATAGGGAGAGGAAGGGAGGAAAGTTATCATTCAGTACCTTGGAAAGTTCCCCGACAATGAACGCTCAACTTAACTTCTCTGGAGTTTGATCCACTGAAGCCTTTTAGTTTTACAGTCGCCGAGTGTAGAATTAGAATTACTTCCTTGTGTACTCAATGTTTGTTTGTCTTTAAAACTTTCATTTTGGGACACGTTCAAACTGAATAGAAAGCTGTAAGTGCATGACTAAGGCTTGTCCCTATGTCTAAAATATTTGCAAGAAACTATGCAATGGTTCGTGATTCTGAATGGACCCTTTACTGATGATGTTCACATTTATCACTTAATGGAGGTGGTGCCTGCCAACCTTCTCAACTGTAAAGTTATTCTTCCTCTCTTTGTAATTAATATGATTCTGTGGTAAATTAACATGAATTATGCAATTACGTATATAAATGCATATGTGTACAAACTTGCCTGCAATATTTTTGGAGTACTTCCTTATGTCCGGCACAATAAAATATGTTCATTTGATCTGCCATTTTTCCTGCCTTCAACCTTAAAACATCAACCTTTTCTTCAAAGAGTCTTGTCTCCCATTATTGCATGATACATGCATAAAGGTATGTATACATCTATGTTTCTATGTTTGTAAAGATATGTATAAATAGAAATCAGTCCCCTTATACATAACAAGTTTCACTTCACTTCTGCTGCCATATTCCCCATCCATGAAGACACTGTCCTTCTCCTGTTCTCTGACACCCCACCTACACCAGAGTGCCATTAAAATAGCAATTTTTAATATTCTAGGATCATAGATTATGTTTTAGAATGTCTAGAAGCCAGTGTATTTATTTTGTAAAATTATACTCGACTACAAAAATGTTAAGTTCATCAAAACCGTTCAAAATCCATATAACAAGGAAATTATGAGAAGAGGAATTAGAAATAATCATCAAGACTATACGTTAAAACAAGACAGATTATTCATTGACAGGCTGTGTAGGAGATCAGCCCATGAAAATGCAAAGTCTCTTTAAGAGAAAGGACAAAAATCATGCAGTACTTTACCTTGGCATCGCCAAAATTCAGTTTAACTGACTTATAATAGTTGTTCAACTGATGTGTATTGAACAAATGACTTTAACAAGCATAGTGTCACTAGTGAAAGTATCTGCTGTGTTGTGAAATTGGCAAGATTCATTTACATATGTATCACAGTGAATATGAGGGTGGAGTGTTTTCAGTTATAAAATTCAGTGACATGGCCCACAAAGTCCATGGACTTTGCTCTAGCAATACTGGAAAGAGGTAAGCAAGGTCACTACATTGTGATGGACACTTAACCTCATGTGTGTGTGTGTGTGTGTGTGTGTGTGTGTGTGTGTGTGTGTGTGTGTGTGTAAAACAATTAACTACTTAGCTCACATCCTTCAAGAGTCATGGTCACTAATGACCAGGATATTCCAATGGGCATCTCTGCCATAAATCACAGTGGTTGTAACAATGTACAGTATGTCAGAGTACTGTTTCAGATAAACATTTAACTTATATATAATCAAAGCCACATATTCCTTAGATTAGTGTTATCTTTGTAGATCAATGAATACTATTAAACTAGTCATTTTTAGTATAAAAATACTCATAAAACATGATCAAAGTTCAGATGGTATAAAGATAAAAATAAAATGACTTGTAACTTACTACTTATCCTTTTCTCTCTCCCTAATTCCCATATCTTCTGGTCTCAGAGGTAGCATAAGACGTGTTTCAATTTGCTTCTATATCTCAGAATAAGACTTCTAATGATGAGAATGTATGCAATGTCTTATATTCAAGTGAATTTGCCTTTCTAAATAATCCCGGTAATTAGAAGTCACTGCGTGAAAAATTATTACAAGACTAAATCCCAGTAATGCTAAGGATCATATTTTAGATAATCTCATTCTAATATGGTAGCTCAGTGTTAATGACAAAAATAGAAAGTGGAACTGAGTTTTATACTGATAAAACCTTGTTTTAGTAGAAGATAAATGTTTTCTTATTTAGTTGATATGCAGGCAAAATAACAGGAATACAATTATACTAATTATTATGATTTTCCATTGAGCGTCTTTCTAATGAATTACCTATGTAAGATCTTTAAGATATGTCTGACAGTTTGAATAATTGCATTTGGTGATCATCCTTGGGCAAACATTCTAGTCATCCATCCATTTCTCTATTTATTCAATAATTAGTTATTAAGCCATTCTTTGAATTATTATTTTTTTTGTTTCTTTTCATTCTGTACTATAAACTGTTCAGAAACACTGGAAAAAGTTAGGTTATGTTGCATACCATGAGTTTTAGTTCAAACATTTTCCTATTTAAGAATGAGTAGTTCTGACCTGACCAGGCGGTAGCGTAATGGATAGAACGTCAGACTGGGATGCGAAGGACCCAGGTTTGAGACCCCGAGGTCGCCAGCTTGAGTGCCGGCTCATTTGGTTTGAGCAAAGCTCACCAGCTTGGACCCAAGGTCTCTGGCTTGAGCAAGGAGTTACTTGGTCTGTGGAAGGCCCACAGTCAAGGCACATATGAGAAAGCAATCAATGAACAACTAAGGTGTCGTAATAAAAAACTGATGATTGATGCTTCTCATCTCTCTCCATTCCTGTCTGTCCCTATCTATCCCTCTCTCTGACTCTCTCTCTGTCTCTGTAAAAAAATAAAAATAAAGAATGAATAGTTCTGAAAAAGAAATAGTAGCTTTATTACAATTAATTTCTGGAGCTGTCTTGAGTCTGGGCCCATTGCTCTCCTGGGAGAGAACTTTGGCCTGTGGCTCCGCTGAGTTACCAGAAACTGTGATTATGGATGTGAGGCTGCCACTCTGTCCTAGAAGCTGACTATAGAGCCAAGAAGATTAGCTGATGCCAGAATAAAAAATAAAATTCAAGAACTTTAAAGGTACTCTTTGGAGTTATCTGGGATTAAAAAAAAGTTACTAAAGCTTCTTTTGGGAGGTTCAGCATAAATTTAGGCCTGACCTCTTATGCTAATTTTTTTCTTTACATAAAATGATTTTTTAAAATAAATGAAATAAGAAAAAAATAGAGGAATTGTAAGAACAATTTTTTACTAAAAAATACGTATGCAAAAAAAAAACCTCTTGAAAAGATTCAGTTAAAAATTTTATTTAAATGATATGTTAATATCACAAATAGAAAAAGCCCTGTGTCTGTGAAAAACAACAACAAATAAAACAAACAAAAAAAATTTATGAGGTTATTTTCTTGGGAGAAGACAGGATGAGAATATAATATCCCAATTAGAATTCACAGGTATCTAAGCCACAGGCAAGAATTTTTCACCTATCACTAATTCATCCACCTCTGTGTTCATACTGTGGTTTATCCCTGTGGGTGGTAAAAGTTTGTATCACAATTTATTCTGTGAATAATTTAGAATTGCATTTGAATCAATTGAGATTCAATTAACTGTCACAAGTATAATGTTGGGATGTAACTATGCCTAGATATTGATAAGTGCAGTGTTTAGATGAGAAAAATACAACAAGCATGATGTTTGAGTTCTTTTTTGGTTGTCAAGTCTTCTTGTCTCAGACTTCTGATATTTTTCTTTCTACATAGCTCATGACAAGCTTCTATCTTTATTCCTCACTTCTCTATGATCCAAAACTCCAAACCAGTTGTCCACTTCCGACTTGGTCGTTCCCTCTCAGCATTCTCTCTGATTATCTTGTTTGACCTCCTAATGTTCTTCTAGTCTTTGTCTCTTCCTTGGCCAGGTTCTTTTCATAATAGTCTAGAAGATTGCTTCCATAATCCACACATCAGTGTAATAGGCTTAATGCACTATCTGTAACCAATATCATTATATTTATTTTACAGGTTAATAATTTAATCCTTATAGTGCACACTCAGAAATGTGATCAAGGTCATCAAGACACCCCATGCAGACATCCCAAGCATACTTCTAATTAAGAAAAGGTATTATTTTTACACTATCTGTGGACTGTATAAACTATTCCCACTATGAATCATCATTATATTCATTATAGTCACGGTGAAAATTAATAAAACAAGCTATAAAAATAATAGTTTTAACTATCCACTATGTTCTCAGAATTTTAGAATTAATACTGAGGACAGTAACATTAAATCTTGTTGTTTTTTTCATGATAAACTTTCATTTATCAAAAATCTCAAATAATTAATTTTTAGAGAAAATTAGCTTGTTTTAAAAATAATCATTTCCACAAATAATAAAATATGTCATTTATCTTAGATTTTAAAATTTATGTCTGAAATGTCTTCATGATCTGGGTATACAGACAAAATTACACTTAGTATACAGTTCTAAAGCTACTTTCTTTACCTCTTCTGTAATAGTTGGTACTTTCCAGGAAATCTAAAGGACACACACTTTTCTGGATTCATTCCAAAGCAATGTGTTAAATGTCTTGATTGTGCTTAGAATTTCAATTTGAAACTTCTAAGCTTGAATGTGAATTTCAGATTGAGGTGTTTCTGGAATTTCTACTGGGCCAAGATAACAATAGAAAATGAGCAAAATAAGCCTCTACAATGACATGTTTGAGGATAAGTAAAAATAATAATAAAATTTAAAAAATCATTGAACATGCTCAGTAAAAGAAGGATATGTGCGTTTTAATTTCAGGTTCTCTAACTGTTCATTTAATAAAGAATCCCTTTTAATATTCAATTACATAAACATGTAAAGAGATATTGGATGGACATTTTTTTCTGAGTGCTAGTACACTGTTGTAATATGGATAGTCATCTGAGCTGATAATGAGAAATAAAACCTGTGTTGGTACTCATTTCAATTTTCTTACTTTGTACACAAATGACTAAAACAACGACTCCAAAATAAAGCACGTATTTTTCCACATTTATTTCTTGCAGCTTGCCAGCAAATACTACTGTAAGGTATTTTTCCCCGCCAAGAAGAAAGGAAGGGGCTGGAGCCACGGAGTGTGGAATAACAAAAGGCTTTATTGAGTACAGCACATCCCGCCCGGCGAGGTTCCCTGGCCCTGAGGAAAGATTGAAGACAGGGAAGTTTCCAGGTGGGATGTGCTGTACTCAATAAAGCCTTTTGTTATTCCACACCTGGTGGCTCCGGCCCCTTCCTTCCTTCTTGGCGGGGAAAAATACCTTACATTTTGGTGCCGAAAACCCGGGAGGAGTTGAAGTCTGCAAGGACCGCTCCTCTTCCCCATCCCCTCCGAGAAAGAACCAGGATCTCCGACCTTCCACCCGCTCTGGCACACGGTGCGGTAAGTCTCCTGCCTCCAGCCACCCTTGAGTTCTTTCTGCCGAGACTCCCTGTACAAAACCGTAGCTATGTCAGGGAAGTCTTTTCTGTTCCAAGTGAGTGTGTGCTTACGGAGACATCCCAAGCATATCCACTTACCTTTTCTGTCTGTGGCCAGACCTTGAGTTTTTAGGACGCTAATACTCAAATCTGACCACTCTGAGGACTGAGGGCAGCTGTGGGGGCACAGGAATCTCCATCCCAAAAGAAGAAGAAACTGTTCTTCTTCTCTGCTGTGGCCAGGCCACAGAAACCACTGAATTAGCCTCCTGAAGGGCCTTTCGGTGTTAACACCCTCACCAATTTAACTATCACCAAAAAAGCTGGGAACTGATTGGAGATCTCTTACATTCACGGCTTCTAATTAGTCGTGCACCCGTCCTTAATCTCTGTGCCACCTGGTCCACTGTGCAGGCTTTTTTCTGACCAGAGAAACCTCACCTAAAACCTCAACTCCTAATCTTTCCTTCTCCGCGGACACCCAACTCTCTCCCCTCCTGTCTGACCCCTGCGGACACCTCTCTCTCGAGACTTTTCTCTGGTCCCTCTACAGACCTCTTTTGTGCTTGGGTCTCTTCCCTCTGAGAGCCCCCTCCACTCCCTTCGCAAAATCCTGTTTCTTATTCACCACTACCACTCTCTTTCTCCTCCCCTGCTGGCCAGAGGCCCCTCCCTTCTCCACTGTGTTCTTAAGTCCCTCCTCCATCAGGCCATTCTCAGCCTGGCATTGGCTCTTACACCAGATTTCAGGATGTCCAACCACAATTTTCTTACAGGAAGTTCTGGCCCTGTCCATCCAGCCTTTGGCTCCAGCATTTCCTGAGGGATCTGGGTGCCGGGCTCTGCATGAGCCCCCCTCCTCTTATTCCCAATCTCCAAACCCCTATCCAGGACCTGTGAACATGGCATTTAAAGTTTTTAATGGTCCCAACTAGTAGAAACAGGCCAAGGCTGTTTGCCAGGCCCCCATGCAGCAGAAGGTAACGCTCTAAACCCCAACTCTTGTGGCAACCCTGAGGCCGGCAGAGCCACCAGCAGCTTGCTTTAAGTGTGGCAAGCAGGGTCATTGGTCCTGGCAGGGCCGCTGCCCATGGCTGCCCACTGAGCCCTGCCCTGACTGCAAGCAGCCCAGTCACTGGCAGAGTAATTACCCCTTTGGGCAACAGGCTTTTTCTCAGCGCCTCTACATGGAGGACAAGCTGCCTGAATGGGAAGGCCAATCCAGCCAGGTGGGTGCATCACTCGAGCTCCTAGGACACAGCCTGGACTCGGAGAACCCAGGGTTCTACAACAAGTGGGTAAGTCCATCTCATTTCTTGTGGACACAGGGGCTGCCTTCTCTGTTTTGCCATCACATTCTGGACCTTAATTCCCTCACAGGTCTCGGTTATGAGGGGAATTCCTTTCCCCTTTTTACACCACTCCTGACATGCAGTTTTGCCTCAAGCTTGCCTCCATACAGGACCACTGGCAGTCAGAACCACTGGACTCCATCCATCTCCAGCTCACCAAAAGGCTGGACCCTGCAGATCCCCCTATTACTCCTCTTTTTTTTTAATCGTTACAGGACCACATCCACAAAGCTTCTCAACTCATAAATAGATGTTCCTCCTGACACCCCTCAAAGCCACCACCTTCTATTCTCCCCCTCCCCATGATGCCCCTAATCAGCAGGAAGTAGCCAGAGGAATAAACAGTGCCCCTTTTCTATTTAACTCAAAAGGTCAGAATGTAAGGTCGGTGGATAATGGGGGATGGTCACGTGGGGAACTCAGACCCGTGAACTTTGGCTAGGACCGCCCACAACCAAGCGCGCCAAAAGAAACTTCGCAGGAACCGTTTGGAAAAAAGTGACCGTCTGCCAGCCAGTGAGATTTCACCACATCATATTAGCTCAACCTCCCTAGAGGGACCCTTTAAATATCTCCCACGTGGTTTAATCCTTGCGACTTCCCTGGCCTCCATCTGGCCTCCATCTTTTCTCGGGGCCAGGGAACTTTGCAGGGCGGGATGCGCATTCTGTACTCAAAAAAGCCATTTGTTATTCCACACTTGGTGGCTCTGGCCCCTTCATTCTTTCTCGGCGGGGAAAAAAATACCTTACAACTACATAGACATTAATTTAAACTAATAATTTATTGCAACTCTCTGTGATTACTGTTCAAAAATAGACGAGAAATGAACACTGGTTTAGGCACTCCCATTTATACTCTTGAAACTACAGTGACAAATGCAATGAGAAGATCCCCTTCCATGGGAAGAAAGTGATTTGTGCCTACAAATGGTACAGCCAACTCTCCTAGAAAATAATTTAAATCAACAACTCTTGGAAGGCTATCTTGCAAACTCTTGCGCTCTTGACAAATACTGGTTGAATGAATAAAGTAATGACGTTGAAAATCACCTTCATAATATTAAAAAGATTGAGCATTATCTTATGAAACATTTTTATTTAGTTGACCAATAGCAAAAAAAAACCCTACAAAATGTTTTTTTTTATAAAATGGAAATGGCTGAGTGAAATAAATATCTTTTTATAGTGTGAGTTATAAAGAAAGGCAAATTCTTGTCCCTGATATATAATCTTAGCAGGAAAAAAGTAAACTCATTAATTGTGTTATAATGAGAAAGTGTTCTATTAATATGTTAAATTCATATACTCTGAGTAATGGCAATAATTAACTTTGTTGAACGTTTTCCCTTGTTTGCCACAACAACTCTAGGATGTAAGCACTCTTTTAATCCCTGGCTGTATCTATGGAAAATAAGTTAAAATATATTAATAAGCTTTCCCTGATCACAAGGGTTGGAACTAAGGCAGACTTATAAAGTTTTCATGCACTGAGCTACAGCTATAAAAGTATAGAGAAGAGACATCACTATAGCCAGAAAATTTTTCCTGTAGTATGTGACATTTGACTTAGGTCTCAAACAAGAGTTTGAAGTCGAATAGTATTAATAAGCCTTGAAAACCTGTGGCAAAGACCCAATTTTTATAACAGATGGGCATGGTAATATTGGAGACAGAGGTTTTTTAGATTGAGTATGGTAAAGTGGGTCAGAATTTTATTGATTTGCAAGGCAGTAAAAATGAAAGATTTTATACTCTAAGAGATGAAAGATATTAACTATTTGGGAGATTTATATAAATTATCTATAAGCATTGCTTACACTGACTCTGAAGTTAATGTTAAACAGTAGTCTAGAATAAATTACTGCAACACAGTTTATAAGGTAAAATAATAGATGTGTATAAATATGTACAATGTAACCAGAGGAGGCACCACAAAGCATCCAAAGGAAGTGACATCTGAGTTTTGTCTTGAAGGTAAAAATAATGTGATGAAAAGATTCATCTGACAATAATTCTCAGAACTAATTAATTAAGGGAAGGACCTGATAAGAGTCACATAGAAAAGATAAGAGACATTACAGTGAAAGAAGTAATGTATAGTAGAGGCTTGATCAGATGCCAATTTATTTTAAATGTGATGAATATGTATTTGGAGAAAGGGTTCACCTTAAAGAATTATAGTTTTAAATTAATATTACATGTAAATAATATGACTGTGGAAAAGTTATTTACTTATACTATACTAACTATGAGGTAATAAGACCAGGGTTATGGGGTTCTTTGCTCCATTCTGTGACATCGAAATACAGACCAGTCAGGAGCTTTAGAAGTCCTTTCAGAATGACAAAGGCAGATAATGTGAAAACCTTCATGAAGTTCATGTCTATGATGGTCAACACTGAAAAAAAATAAAACCCTCAGAACACTTATTTAATTAAGTGTGGGCCAAGAACATCATCACATAAAATTATAATGCTATACTAATCAATGTGATTTCCTCTGAGTCTTCCATATAGAGGTGTATATTGGATCATACTACATAAAGTTTTGTTTATTCATGTATAGTGTCTCCAGCACCACAATCTATGACAATTTATGCCTAATAATGACAATGATAAAAACAACAACAACAATGGAGAAAATAATATTGTGTTCCAAATAGTTTTGAAATCAGGTACAGTATAAATATATAAATATGTATAATTTATTTAGCACATAACATCTTTTCACATTGTATGAATTGGAAGTTATTATAAACCTATATTACAGATTGATAAACTGAAACTTTTATAGCTACAATGTGTCTGAGCTAGAGAGAATTCAAAGCTGGAAATGTTTTCAAAGCACAGGGAATTATCTACTACTGTTTCTCTTATATAAACATTATTTATGACTTGGAGAAACTTTATTTTTATTGTTTTTCTGCTTTAGTTGCCTAAAATAGTGTTTTAATAATTTCAAAATGTAGATAAAGAAAATGTACAAAGATTTGTTCATATTAAAAATTAAATCTCAAGCCACAGCAGTACTTACAGATTCTTTGTGGCACCTCTAAAATTTACAGTTTAAATTATAAACCCAGGTCTCCAATGTAAAAATAAAAATCTGTCTTCAAATCCTATCCCTTGAACAATATGAGATGCATTTCCTGATTCTGTCTATGGGCTTCCCTCCCACAGGCTCTTAGTCTCATTTTCTTTTTCTTTGGGCTGTAATACTGGGTCTAGCTCTTGAAATCACAGTGGAGAGATAGGGTGGAATGAGATTCCAATGCAACAGAATTTTATCCTAGATCCTCACTTCTCTCTCATCCATACTGTCTTCAAAGGCTCTCCAAGTGCAATGACTCTATCCGTGGTCATTGTCTTTAGGCATCAAGGTAAAGAGAGTGACCTGGGAAGAGAGAGTATTTTCCTTTCAGTTAAGCTGTATGGACTCCAACTTCCAAACCATCTCTAAAAATTCCAGGTTTAAGGAAGTTAATGAAAATAGGATCAAGATGGTGGCAGAATAGGTGAACACTACACACACAACCTCCCAGGACCAAACTGGCATCACACCTGAATTAAAAATCAGTCATCTGGAATAACTGCCTGAAGACTAGCTGAAGAAGGATGTCATACCTTTTGGCAGAGCATGGATGGACCTGCAGATCATTGTGCTAAGTGAAATAAGCCTGTCAGAGAAAGACAAGTACCACATGATTTCACTCATATGTGAAATCTAATGAATGAAATTAACTAATAAACAAAATAAAAACAGACTCAGAGATACAGAGCACAGTGGTCAGAAGGGATGGAGTTCGAAAAGGCTGGGCAAAAATTTAAAATGATTAAGCAAAGAAAAAAATCTTGGAGACACGGGTAACAGTGTGGAGATTACAGGAGGGAAAAAGGGTAGAAAGAGGTAGACGAGGTTAGAGGGGGTATAGGCAGTGATGGAAGAATACTTGACTTGGGGTGGTGAGCACATAATGTCATACATTGATGATGCATTGTAGAACTGTGAACATGAAACCTATATAATTTTATCAACTAATGTCAACCCAATAAATTCAATTAAAAAATTTTAAAGATGATAAATGAATTCATATTATTAGTACATGTTGCAAGGCCTGAGGCCTTACATTGGAAAATTTAAATAGTTATTTTTATAAAAACAAAAGAAAGTTAATGAAGTTGACCCAAAACTATTTGATATTCAGGAAATGCAATGAATCTGGTATTTTTCTCTGGAATAAATTTTCCTTTACCTTCTTGTTATTTCTAGATTTTATCTTACTGCCTGAAATTATTGTCAGTAATTTCAAATATTTACCATTAATTCATTTAAATAAATGATAAGCCTCTAGCATATGTCAGTTCCCATATCAGGCACTGAAGAAAAAAGAACCAAGAGAATTAACTGTCCCAGGAATCCAGGGGTATTGTTACATATTGTAGTTTAAAACCTGTTTTAGCAAAAGGATGAGGAAAGTTAACTGATATTATGTAACATGTTTTCATCTACATTTTGTTCCAGAGCACAGCTTCTGATAATGAGCAAGTCACCCAGAGACATAGGTGGGGATGAAAGATGACTGGTCACCAAAATTTGTTTTATCATCCATAAAATAGTTTTCTGCTATGTTTAGTAGCAATTTTTCAGGAGCTAAGATTTGCTTTGTGGCAAATGTAAATTTAAGTAAAATACACCAAGAATATCTAACATCAAAAGTGCTCTGTTGAGAATGGCCATCATCAATAAAGTCACAAACAGCAAGTGCTGGCAGGAATGTAAAGAAAAAGAAACCATTGGCACTGCTGGTGGGAATGCAGATTGGCGCAGCCACATAGAAAACTGTATGGAGATTCCTCAAAAAATGAAAAATTGCTTCCTCTGTGACCCAGAGATTTCATTTCTGGTTATATATTAATATTAGAAGAAACCCAAAACACTAATTTGAAAGACTTTATACATCCCTATGTTCATTGCAGTGATATTTCCAATAGCCAGGACATGAAAGCAACCTAAGTACCTATCAATAGATGAGTGAATAGAAATGTAAATAGATATTACTTGGCCATAAAAAAAACTGAAATCTCACCATTGGTGACATCATAGAAAAACCTAGCATGTATTATGTTAAGTGAACTAAGTCGGTCAGATAAAGAGAAATACCTTATGATTTCACTTCCATTTAGAATCTAAAAAACTAAATAAACAAACAAAATTGAAACAAACTTTATGACACAAAGAACAGAGTAATGGTACCCGAGGAGAGTGTGGTTGGGGAACTGGGTAAAAAACATGAAGAGGAAGGGATGGAGATGTACTAATGGGTAGTTATGAAATAGTCATGAAGATACAGAGTACAGCATAGGGGATATTGTCCATAATATTATGATAAGTATATATGGTGCCAGGTGGGTAATAGAAATATTGGGAAGAATACTTTGTAAAGTGTATGATTGTCTAACCACTATGTTCTACTCTCGAAACCAATACAGAATAATATCAAATGTACTCTCTAATTAAAAAATAAATAAATAAAAAAAAAAAGTTCCCCTGTTGAAAGGAGTCATATGATTTCATTTTTTCATGTAGACCCTTTACAGATCATGATTATCCTGAATTTTGAGCTGCACTCAGAGAAATAAAACTAATTTTAACTCTGTTCTAAATGGATTGCTTTAAGTGAGCCTCTAGCTAGCTACCAAAAATGTTTATTGATTCCATTTTCTGACTGACTCACAGAGAGTCTAGTATCATCTTCCTGATTAGAATATTTATTTGTACTGACAGAAACCGTAGAAAATTTTCTTCTGCCTGAAACAAACTTTGGGCCCAATAAATATAACATGGTGTGCTTCTTCTTCTCATTTCTTTTTTTTTCTTTTTAGATGAAATTAGACTAATGTAAAGAAATACTGCAAGTATAGAGGATAAAAGAGCTGTAGAAGAGCTGTAGAACGGCTGATTGCTGGATTAAGTGGTTGTGGAATTTACTGGCTTCTTGTAGCTTTATTGCTTGGAATGTGGACAGTGTAGACAAATCTAAACATTTCTGCTTTTTAGTAGTGGGTATTAGAACTATTATTATCGTCAGTTAGCACTCCACTCCTCATTAACTGCCTCCCTTGAGTTCATTCCCAAAGTCGGTAGACAGGGTCCTCCCGAAGTAGGAGGTTTGAGGGAAATTGTTGTGGTTCATAGAGAAAATATGCCATAAAATCTCAATAGCAAATAACTGGCTGCTACACAAACAGCAGCAGTAAAGCAACAATCACTCATACCTCTCCTCTTCTTTCCCATATGACACTCCTCCTGATATCAATAATGTGCACTTAAAAGTCACCTGTCGTGTTCCAGACATAGTAATATCTACCTGAAATATATACAGTGTATCATTTACTATTCCATTCTTAATTGTTGTTTGAGGTAAATGTTGAAATATTTTATCAGATGTGGAAAAAGTGTTTGATAGGTAAAGTAATTAGCCACATTAACCCATCTAGAAAGTGAAAGAAATGTAATTCAAACTCAGGTATATATCTGTGTACAAAACCTCCTCTTTTTTATTCACTCTTATATTGCTTCAAAGTAGCATACACTAGCATATGAAAATATTAACTCTTATAATTATTTCTTTCTATTTTATTTGAAATAATAGCAATATAAATATCTAGTTTTTGCTTCTAGGGAAAAATAACATATCCCAGAATAAATATTATTTGAACAAGGATAGATATCTTGTCTTAATACCTGTAAGTTCACAGTGTTTGTCAAACCAACTGTAACACACAAAAATATGGGCTGACTTAGTTCATCAGTGATTATTAAAATATCTTCAGGTTTCTTTTCACTCTCTTTTAAAAATCATGGACCACTTTACCTCATTAAAATTAAATATTTGTTACTAAGAAGGTAATATATAGCATCAAATACATTTTAAAAATAATCTACATCTATAAGAAAAAAAAAACAATTGAAAGTTCTTTCACTTGTGATGGTGATGTTGGATGGTTAAGTATCTTTTAGGAAATGAGCTGAAAAAATGCCCTTTGAGTTGACTCAGCACCTTAATTGGTATTTGATTCTAGTACTTCCCTGATCCACAGCCAAAGAAACCTAGAATGTTTGGGCTATTTAGGTAAACCAGCAGCGGAAATGGCACTATTCTCAACCTGGCTCTGGTTTGCTTTCTGAGCTTGGAGTAGGAGCAGCCATCCAAACTTTTTATTATTATTATTATTGATTTTAGGAAGAGAGAAAAAGTTTGAGAGAGAGAGAAACTTTGATTTGTTGTTCCACTTACTTAGGAACTCATTAGTTGATTCCTGTATGTGCCCTGTCCAGATATGGAACCTGCAACTTTAATGAACGGGGAGGATGCTCTAACCAGCTGAGCCACCCAACCTGGGCCTCAGGATCAGCCATCTAAGCCTCATTTTATTCAGTCATCAAACAGCTCTAGGAGGGGTGGCATGCGAATCAAATAAATTAATACGTAAAGACCTAGGCATACTATATTATATATAAAGACTTTTTAATTGCCTATATTTCAACCTTAATTTCTATTGCTTTCTTTTTTCAGTGATATTTATTGGGCTCTAATAGTCTATATTTAAAATGGTTCTTAATTGTAAGAGAAATAAATGCCTTTAAATAAAATGAAAGCCCTGGCTTGGGTAGCATTGTTCCCATTCACCAATGTTGTGGGTTCAATCTGTGGTCAGATCGCATCCAATAATCAACCAATGAATGCATAAATACATGGAACAAAAAATTGATGTCATTTTTTCTCTCCTCCTCTCTCTCTAAAATCAGTTTTTAATACAAGAAAGAAGAAAAATACTAAAATATGAAACATGGCACTTTGATACAAAACTAAAGTATTGCTTATTCTCTGGAAATTGATGGATTCCATAGTTCAGTTCATTCTGTCTTCTTTTCTGCGGGTGGTTATTTTCAATCTGATTTTGCCTGAATCACCACAAGCTAGGCAGTGACTCATACACTTTGCAATAATAGCTCTGTTAACCGACTTTTAATGCTATTCTACTTCCCAGTTGCTCTCCACATGTCCCTGAAGTTTAATAAAGCTGAACACATTTTATTTTATTGTCTCAAACTATTGATTATCTGTTTAATGTAATGTTGAAAACTCCGTGATATATTGCCTTTGCCACGCTGATTAAATGAATTATCTTAAAGAAATAAGAGTTCTGCTTTAAAGCAAAGAACCCTTATACAGAACAAAATTGTTCCTTTCCGACATTACTTGTGGCTCCATTAGAAAACACACAAATCTTATTTCAGCCCTGCGAAGAAATGAAATTTGATTGTTTCACAACTGATTTAGATATTCCTAGGGGCATTGCATGACAACTTAGATTTCTTCCCTTCATTTTATTGCCAACATAAGATTAATTAAAGAAGTGAATAACAGTGTCACTTCTGGACTTCAGAGAAATGGAACCAGTAAGAAAAAGTTCTTTGAATATTGACTTCATTTAAAAACAAAATGAAAGGAAATCGCTTGAAAGAAAAAGGAAGCACTGCAGAAGATGAAGGAAAAAGGTATGTCACTATTTAAACTGATCCTAAGAGTTGTCTAATGTTAATACAGATTAATAAAGAAACAAACATGAGTAAAGTACCATATGAGTTTGTTAGGGTTGCCATAGCAAAGTACCAGAGACTGGTGGCTTAGCCTTAGACAGCACAGATGTATTTTCTCACAGGCTAGACATCACAGATCTAGATGACCTCAGAGTTATTTCTTCTGAGGCTTCTCTCCTTCGCTTGCCGCTGGACAGGGCGAGAGGGCTTTCCTTCTGTCTTCACACTGTCTTCCCCTGTGTCTTTGTCTTGAACGCGGCTTCGTAAAAGGGCACTAGTCATACTGGATTAGGGCCTGTACCAAGGACCCCATTTTAACTTAATTACCTTTTCAGAGGCCCAATCTGCAAATACACTCACGTTCTAAGATACTGGGAGTTTGAGCTATCAACATATGAATTTTGGGAAGACACAATGTAGTCTAAACAACCACTTAACGTGAGGATGATGCATGTATTTAGTGCCTTCTTGAGAATGTGGTGTTGAGTAATGGAACTTGCTCCCAGACCTAATTCACTTGCAGGGATGCACTAACACTGCAGAAACTGACCATAGACCCTGACCTTAGACATTGTATTTCCTCCTAAAACCTCTTCCTTAGCAGATGACAAGTCTGGGTGTTTTTTCAGGGAACAGCTTTTTTTTCTTTTCACCCTAACACCCAAACAAGTTCAGATACAATGACCTAATTCTTAAATATATGATATATCACATGTCTGACCATACGGATTGGTCAAGGGGAGAGCATTGGGCCTGAGCCATCCTATTTAATGTTTAGATCCAGCGCTGAGGCAAGTGACTGCTTCCCACCCGAGAGAAAGCCGAGATTTTATAAACCCTAGAGTTTTAAGATGTGCCAGTTCCAGTCTCGTGGGAAAAGCCAGTCTGCAGTAGCAGAAGATGAAATCAACATGCAGCAGGCAAAAAAGTCTGAAAATTTTAAATATTAGTCATCGCTACCTCATTAATATTTTTTTGTTTATACTAAAGAAAAATTCTCCTTTTTCTTAATCTAGCTCAAATTTACATTTTGTAACGTTCAAAGAAAGATTACTAATTTTCTCTCTAACGAGGCAAAGACGGAATAGTACAGCAACAGAAGACGCCCCTTGCAGTTTCATTTGCGGAGGGTTTTTGAACATACAGTAACCAGTGTTATATTCTGAGTCTTAGTTTTAAAATGTACCTCTGTTGAGTCTCTCTTCAAAAGATACATTGTATTTATTTATTTGGCTAATTTATGGCATGAACAGAAAACAGAGGCAGCCTAATTGTGGAAATATGAATTCTTTTAAAAAGCATAAAAATAAGTCCATCTGTGCCTGCCCGTCAAGACTCTGATGCTGAACCCTGGTTTGACTTAGAGTCAGAAGTTCTAAATTGAATACAGTGTAGTTTATTAATTCGTATTCTTGATGGGTAGTGCTTTCTTTATAATTTGTGTCTTACAGCATGAAGAAATTCTTCTATTTTTTTCTAAAAGTTATGTTTTTGATATTTTCCATTTAGTTCTGTCACCCAGTTTGAAATTCATTGTTATGTACAAATGAGGTAGAAGTCAAGATGCAATGGTTAAGTAATTTTACAAGAGGAGTGAGCAAGTTTAGGAGAAGGTAATGCTGATGATAACTGAATCCATTTAGATACTGAATTGAGAATAAACAACCAAGAGATTCAAGGCCAAAGAAAATTGAAATATTCAATAAGTAACTAGTATCAGCTGGTATTAATAATAAAGAAGCAATAAATAATAAAAGGGTGATAATAATAATATTGTATATAATATAAGTAATAAATATCAGAAGCAATATATATAACTAATATCAAGAAGTCAGAGAAAGAAAAAAGTGACAAATGTTAGTGTGCTATTTATATCTTTCTTTTTTTTTTTTTAACAGAGACAGAGAGAGAGTCAGAGAGAGGGGTAGACAGGGACAGACAGACAGGAACGGAGAGATGAGAAATATTAATCATTAGTTTTTCGTTGCACATTGTGACACCTTAGTTGTTCATTGATTGCTTTCTCATATGTACCTTGACTGCAGGCCTTCAGCAGACCGAGTAACCCCTTGCTTGAGCCAACGACCTTGGATCCAAGCTAGTGAGCTTTTGCTCAAACCAGATGAGCCCACGCTCAAGCTGGTGACCTCGGGGTCTCAAACCTTGGTCTTCAGCATCCCAGTCCAATGGTCTACCCACTGTGCCACCACCTGGTCAGGCATATTTATATCTTTCAAAGTAAGAAATCAATCAATAGAAAACACAAACATGCATAATAATTCCAAGCTTTCAATGGATTTTGTAAATTTTTCTTCTCTTAGGAACCAATTTCTCTTATGGTAACTAGAAATGTGTATCTGAACTTCAGAAATTTCTCAGCTCAATATTTCCTATTAAAAGTTTCTTATTTTTTTCTATTACAATCAGACAGCATTGAAGCTAATAAGATATATATAAATATGATTGTATTAATGAAATTATTCCTCCAAATATACCTAATCATGTATATGTGTGTGCATATGTTTGTAAGAAGGTTATTTATGGGAGTTTGTAAAGACTTTGGATATATTTTTCTTTTTACTTTTCATCATTGCTTGTTTTTTTTTTGTTTGTTTGTTTGTTTTTGTTGTTTTTTTTTTGTATTTTTCTGAAGCTGGAAACGGGAAGAGACAGTCAGACAGACTCCCACATGCGCCCGACTGGGATCCACCCAGCACGCCCACCAGGGGCAACACTCTTCCCACCAGGGGGCGATGCTCTGCCCCTCCGGGGCATCGCTCTGCCGAGACCAGAGCCACTCTAGCGCCTGGGGCAGAGGCCAAGGAGCCATCCCCAGCGCCCGGGCCATCTTTGCTCCAATGGAGCCTTGGCTGCGGGAGGGGAAGAGAGAGACAGAGAGGAAGGAGGGGGGGGTGGAGAACCAAATGGGCGCTTCTCCTATGTGCCCTGGCCAGGAATCGAACCAGGGTCCCCCGCACACCAGGCCGACGCTCTACCGCTGAGCCAACCGGCCAGGGCCTGCTTGTTGGTTTTTTTTTTTTTTTTTTAAATGGGTATGCTTTATTTATTTAATTTTTCTTCTTTTCCAAGTGAAAGGAGGAGAGATAGACTACTGCATGCACCCTGGCTGGTATCCACCCAGCAACCCCTATCTGTGACCAATGCTCTATCCATCTGGGACCATGCTCACGATGGAGCTATTTCTAGTGCCTGAGGTAGAGGCTGCAGGGAGCCATCCTCAGCACCCAGGCCAGTGTGCTGAATCAATCAAGCCATGGCTGCAGGAGAGAAAGAGAGAGAGAGACAGAGACAGAGAGGCAGAGGGGAGGGGAAGGGTAAAGGAGCAGATGGTCACTTCTCCTATGTGTCTGACCAGGAGTCTAACCTGAGATATTCAAACACTAGGACAACACTCTATCTACGGAACCACTGACCAGGGCCAAGAGTTGAAATTCTTAATAAAAAAGTTACATATGACATCAGATCATTTACAGCAAAATGGTGGGATCTTGATAACATTATAAGGAGTGAAATAAGTAAATCAGAAAAAAACAAGAACTACATGATTCCATACATTGGTGGAACATAAAAATGAGACTAAGAGACATGGACAAGAGTGTGGTGGTTACCAGGGGTGGGGGGAGGGAGGACAGGGGGAGAGTTAGGGGGAGGGGGAGGGGCACAGAGAACTAGATAGAGGGTGGCGAAGGACAATCTGACTTTGGGCGAGGGGTATGCAACATAATTTAATGACAAAATAACCTAGACATGTTTTCTTTGAATATATGTACCCTGATTTATTAATGTCATCCCATTACCATTAATAAAAATTTATTTAAAAAAAAAAAAAAAGTTACATACAATAATGACTTACTTAAAAGAGGCACTAAAAATTGAATGACAAAGCTTAATTATATGAACTTTCAAGAGCATGATGTATTATCAGTTTACAATGTCACCAACATTACCAGAGAGGATACTTGACCAAATGTATCCAATATTAAAAGTGACCTTGAAGGAAGTGGCATGCATTTAATCTCACAGCATTTTAGAATTAGCAAAAGCAATGGTTTTGGCAGAGATGACCATCAAATAAAAGAATAAGTAATTAGCTACAGCAATATATGTAGGATACATGAGTCTGGGAAATAAGCCAAGATAAAGGTGATAGTAATGTGTATTTTGAAATGACAGAGAGAGCCAAGAGGGTAAAAAATTTGGTGCCAAAAACCCATGATGTTGTATTATCTCTTAATTCGTGACTCAAGATAAAATAGAAAAAAATATGCAAAGAAGAAAAAAATTATTATACTTGGCTTATAATCAGATTTTAAAATTCTCAAGTTAATTTCACTTTTTTAATAAATATATAACTTCTCCCCTTACTTTTTAAAAGTAATTGCAATCTCATGCTGTTGATTTGAAAACAAAGACACTTAAGAACCATGCTTCAGGCAATTTCATAATTTCACTTAATGTGTTAATGTAAACATTATGGATCATGATCTTAAAATTACATCTTAGTATGTAAGTAAGTCAACCCAGCACACCTCCAGGGCAATCTGAAATGCCTCATGATATGTGAAGGGAAGGGCAGTTAGCTTTCAAAAGTAGAATTTATGAATATATTAGGGCACTGGAAGACTATAAATGAATATAAAACTAAGAGGTAAGTTGAGTGTTAACACTTCAAAGAACCAGAAATCTGGAAGAAATAAAAAACAGTTAAGAGGCAAGACCAGGGCAAGAGAAAGCCTGCCATAAAGATACAAATATTTGGAAATAATTGTAGGATTTACATAAAATAACAAAGATTTGGGCAAAAGTTATCCACCAAGAGCTCAGAGAAATGAAGCATTTACCCGACATTTCTCATCTCTTTCCTCTCTTGCTCTCTCTCTCTCTCTCTCTCTCTCTCACACACACACACACACACACACACACACACACACACACACACTATCGTTGGTGGAATGAATGGCACCAGGGTTTAGAATGATGGGGTCAGACCAGACCTGGGTTCAGCAACCTCGGTACTTGAGTTCTAGTTCTGGCTAAGACGGAATTCAGACTGAAGACTCAAACTATAAGAGAAAGTTTATTTAGATAGTTACAGAAGTAGAAGAAATGGGCTCAGAAAACAAGTTACATAGACAAAAACCATTTTGCCCTTGGAGCTTAGGAGAGAGACAGGTAAGGAAAACATGCCTGAGAGAAAGGGGGCTGGAAAAGCTCACGTGTGCTCCCCGGAGAGAGCCACACCGGTTCCTCTGTCTTGAGAGTACTTTTCTGGAAGACTCAGGAAAGGAGCCCAATAGAATATTATTCAGCTTTTTACTTATGTCCTTTCAGGGTTGTGGTCTCTCTTAATTGGTTGGGCCTAGAGCTGAAATACAACTGAGGTCTAGTGATATCCCTTGGGGTTAATGCTTAAGGGAGTGGTCATGCAGCAGCCCATCGGGGAGTTGAAAGAGGCCACTGTTTAGCACCTTGTTCCTCTTTGTAGGGGGTCTACCACATGTCTACTGAAAACGTATCACAGGATCAGTATGAAAGGTCAGGGGGTCCAAGTGACATGGCCAGTAATATGCTATGTATATACTATAAAAATCGGACATGCTAGGGGAGGAAAAGCTACCCTAGGTGTGAAGTCCTTGTTTTCCCAGTTTTGCTAGTTGCTAGGTTCCTGAGGCTTTCTGCCCCGGTGACCTCCTGTGCCTGGGCCATTGTCCTTGTTCTGCTCATGTCTGTCTGTCTAACTGAAGGGGAGGGGAAGTTACCATACTACCATGATAAAAAGGTCGGAATTGCATACAGACTTCAATGACATTCCAAGACTATGAGTTGAGAAAAATTTCACAAGGAGGGATGTAAGATATAGTAGATTTTGAAGAATCGTTTAAGAAAATCTTCGAAAAGTGTAATTCTTTGGCTTTTTGTCAAATCTAATTTTACTTTCTAGAAATTTTTCTTTGGGCAACCTGGATATAACCTACTAAATTGTTACTAAAGCTCTAAGTAGGTTTTCATATGAGTTTCTGCTAGTCTTCTTCAGGCTGAATAAAATGAGGCAAAAAAGAATTTTAGGTGGTTGCATCTTGTGAGCTCATCAGTCTAACCTTCGCCTCTGAACACGTATAAATCATTCAGGCTCTTTTGATTCATTTTAGTAAAATGAAAAAAAAAGGTAATTATTTTCAATTACATTTTTATAGGTTTCTATTTAATCATACTTTTGGCAGTGCAATTTTCCAGTTTTATACACTTGTATTTATTGAATTGGCACTTAGAACAAGGCTAGCTATAATTAAGTAGACCATGACCTTGATCTGATAGATCTATAACTTTGAAATTACACTTCCTAATATAATTATTAAATGGATTTAACGTATATCTAAACTCCATAGAATTATTACAATCAGCTTTTTATAATCTAGCAGCTATATATCCAACTTGGAAATTAGATTCATTACTGCTCTGACTGATTATATTATTTTGTCCACTTAGCTATCTCATTATTTATTAATTCATCACTTTAAAAACTTCTCCTGTTACTAATGAAAAATTATGTGCAAAAGTAGAGCCAAATTAATAGCAGACATTTTACACATTAGTATTTCTATTATTGTTTATCAATAGGTGTTAAAAATTTTTATTTTAAACTGCAGAATAAAACTTAATTTTCATTCGGTTTAAAGCATTATTAAACTATAAAAATCAGATTATATTTTGAACAAAAGTTTGTATTTACTTTTCACAATTTTATAAGCTTTTTATCATAATAAGTACAAAGTAAGAAAACCTCAAGATATGATAGAGAGGGCCTGGCCAGTTAGTTCAGTAGGTTAATAGCATCATCCTGGAACAGCAAGGGTGCGATTTCAATCCCCAGTCAGGGCACATATGGTAAGGAGATCCATTCAACTTATGGTGCTGCTGTATTCAGGATGCCACCCCCCTCCCATGTCTCCAATGTACAGACACACCATGAAACTGAAGTAAGTCTATTTAGGTAAAATTTTAGTTTGCATTTGTAAGTTGCCAAGGATTAGGGTTAAAGATATTCACATGCTCTTATTTTCCCCAAGACACTAAAGAGTGAGATATAAGCAATCAAACTACGCTCACACAGTGTTAAAGCAAGCAGTGCTGAAATACATGATGTTTTCATCTAAACGTTAGACTGAGGAGAGACTCAACCGGTGTTGGAAAGATAAACCGAGTAACACATCGTCCCATAAATTTAATTGGTGCATTTAGAAGCAAGGAGAAAACATGAACAACAAAATGTTCTATGTCCTAAGCCAGATAGCTCAGTTCGTTGGAGTGTTGCCCTGAAGCACAAAAGTTGCTGGTTCGATTCCCTAGTTAGGGCACACACAGGAGGAGCCGCTCAATGTTCCTGACTCTCCTTCTCCCTCTCCTTGCTTAGGAGGTAGAAAACATTGTTTACAACTGGTTAGAAATTTAAATAAAGGGTTTACATATTTTTTGCTGTTGTTGTTTTCATAAAACTACAGACCTTTGTAAATCACCATGTTCCATGAGGAGAAAGGCTTTGTCTATCTGGTACCCTCAACTTATAGCTCAGACAGGGCTCTTAGCAGTCATTGAAACACAGTACAGATTTTTTTAACACATAGAGGTAAAGGAGACAACCAGTCACTCTACTATCCCTATAGTTGGGCCAGGATTAGGATTAAGGACAAAGATAGGGTTAAACAAAAGAAACGTGTATCTTTTTACAAAGAGTACTAATGATTACTTTAAAGACTTATTTTGTTAGAATAAAATACAATGGATGGCAATGTCTTAGGAGAAAACATGACAGTTCAGATATAATAGTTCACATTCTTTTCAATACGGAACACATGGAGAGCAGGAACCTGGTGTCTGGTCTGGGATGTGAACCTGTGTTTATCCATGGCTGCCAAATAATCCAACAGGTCGGATTCCCTGTGCTCTTGGAGAAGAATTACAAAGTGAGCCAACATCTGTATTATTAATTAGTTGGGTACAGGATATCTTTCTCAGGAATTACATGGAGAAACTGCCACTTTTGGAGAGACAGTAGCCATAGGTGGACCAAGAGTTACATTAGTGGCTGTGCTGTAATCAGGGAGGAGGTATGGGCTGTCTAGGTGAAAATGAAGGTTTGTAGATGAACAAATTCAGCAAATGAAAAGAATAGAAGAGGAGCTATTATCTTGTTACTTTAACCTAAATCTTGTTTTACTTTTATTTATTTGTTTTTGTTTTTTTTTAGTTCAATTGTTTGCATGCACTGGCTCAAAGAAATATACCAGCTAGAGTTTGCAGCATTGAAACAAACAAAAAAAATAGTTTAATTATGAATTGGTCAATATGAAGAAGGGGAGCTTATGCTCTAAAGATCCAACTTTTTGATGGCGTATAGGTTACAGATGATATAGGGCAAACTCACAAGACGCTGTGGGTTCGGGGGTTAGGGTCATGCTGTGTGCTGACCCGTTGAAGGTAAAGTAAGAATACAAAATCATTTTCTCAGGTCCTGAGGACAGTTCTGAGGTCTTTTCCAATGTCCTTTTGTCCACTCTCAGAAAAGTAGCCAGGGAGTTGTTACACCTTAGGGCGCAGGAGCTGAAACATACCAGAGATCAAGATGTTATCTTTCAGCTGCCAGAGGTCAGGACCTTGTGACCACTAGTCAGGTCTGCTCTACTGCCTTCTGCTGCCGAGAGGGCTGTTGATTATCCGGGGGAGGGGCTTGGCATATGAGGGTGTAGAGATAGAGATACGATTTCTAGGGCTAGGAATTAAAACGGAATCTAATCAAAGCCAGAATGACCCTCAGGTTTGGAGACACAGTGCAGGACGTGAAGAAAGGCACCCAAAGCCACGCCAGGAGCACTGAGTATTTGGAAACACTAAAGGGGACCTGAATTGCAATGTGGAAACCAACAGTGAACATACGTCTCTCAGCATTTATACCTCAAACTATGTAGAATGTTTAAAGAGAGTAAAAACCTGCCCAAGCAAACGGTTGATGCTCAGGTGAACTCAGTGAAAACCAGAGGATGCTGCTGCTGCCCTTTGTCCTCTTTCCTACTTCCAGCTGTGCGTAAGAATTTAAGAACTACAGGTCTTAAGGTCTTAATTGAAGCCAAAGTCATTTCATAGTGACTTTGAAATGAGACAGCAATATTGGAAAACTTCTTTCTTATATTCCTTTGCTTCTATTTTTTTTTTTTTTGCATTTTTCTGAGCTGGAAACAGGGAGAGACAGTCAGACAGACTCCCGCATGCGCCCGATGGGGATCCACCCGGCACGCCCACCAGGGGCTACGCTCTGCCCACTAGGGGGCGATGCTCTGCCCATCCTGAGTGTCACCATGTTGCGACCAGAGCCACTCTGGCGCCTGGGGCAGAGGCCACAGAGCCATCCCCAGCGCCCGGGCCATCTTTGCTCCAATGGAGCCTTGGCTGTGGGATGGGAAGAGAGAGAGAGGAAGGAGAGGGGTGGAGAAGCAAATGGGCGCTTCTCCTGTGTGCCCTCGCCGGGAATCGAACCCGGGTCCTCCGCACGCTAGGCCGACGCTCTACCGCTGAGCCAACCGGCCAGGGCCTTTGCTTCTATTTTTTTTTTTTTTGTTGTTGTTGTTGTTCTTTCAGTTATCTTGAGACAAAGCACAGGTCTTCTTTTTTCTTAAAGAAGAAAAAAAAGCAAAACAAAAGCTAAGTGAACCACATGTCGGCTTCATCCTCAATAACATAATCACTTCAGTAAACAAGCCAAAAAGTATTTTTTCCAGGATGCTAGAGCTGTGAACTTCAATTCTGAAAGAGCTTAATTGTTTTTTTGTTTGTTTATTTCCTAATGTGTTTTATTTTCTTATTGATTTATTAACCTCCCCTAACTGTACTCTCAAATGTCTAAGTAATCTACCATATAATCTATAAGTCATTGCTGGTAGGGTCATCTACACCCATTAATCAGAAAGGATTTATTAAACATGGGCTATATATTCTAGGAATAAGAAAGAAGTAAAAGCTATATCCCTTGATCTAAAAAGAAGAGCTACTATTTTGTCATAATCAACAATGAGACTGTGTGAGTGTAAATAGAAAGTATATTATTTGGTAAAAAAAAAAAACCAACAAGATTTTCTAGGAGTTTGAAAAAATATCAATGATAAATTTGGAGTATCGAGTCTTGGGCATAGACCATTTTGTTGTTCAAGTATTTTCCTTGCTTTTAAATGTGTCAATAAAATTTAAGAGAATGTGTATCACTCAGTTTATCTGTCCAACACCTTTTGAGTCTCTCCTCAGTCTAATTTTTAGAGTATAACCATATTTATGTTAGTACTATTTGCTTCAGGAATAATGAGATGTTAGCGCACATGATAGAATAAATAAACATATTTGTGATCTCAGTATGATGGCTTATATTTCGTTCTTTAATGCCTTGGGGGAAATAAGAGAATGTGAATATCTTTAACCCTAATCCTCAGCAACTTACTAATGCAAACTAAAACTTTACCTAACTAGTCTTATCACAGTTTCTCGGAATATTTGTGCATTGGATATACGGCATGGCTGGCATCCTGTACACAGTAGCACCATAAGCAGAATGGAATCTATAATCATTACCATTTTCTCAACATCCTCTCCCAAGGTTTTAGTTTACTCTACATCCAGTTGGGTCAGTATTTCTCTATTTTATGAAATGGGATGATCAAATCCTTGACATTGCAAGCTGCTAAGGCTACTTTTCTTTTGCAGTGTATTCTAACTTCAAAACAGACAAATCCTTTATTACTCATTTTTAAGCTAGCTCTTTCCCTGGACTGCTGATGATCCTCCAGAACTTTCCTGCCATGTGCAAAAAAGTCAACCAGCCCTGGCCGGTTGGCTCAGCGGTAGAGCGTCGGCCTAGCGTGCGGAGGACCCGGGTTTGATTCCCGGCCAGGGCACACAGGAGAAGCGCCCATTTGCTTCTCCACCCCTCCGCCGCACTTTCCTCTCTGTCTCTCTCTTCCCCTCCCGCAGCCAAGGCTCCATTGGAGCAAAGATGGCCCGGGCGCTGGGGATGGCTCTGTGGCCTCTGCCCCAGGTGCTAGAGTGGCTCTGGTCGCAATATGGCGACGCCCAGGATGGGCAGAGCATCGCCCCCTGGTGGGCAGAGCGTCGCCCCATGGTGGGCGTGCCGGGTGGATCCCGGTCGGGCGCATGCGGGAGTCTGTCTGACTGTCTCTCCCCGTTTCCAGCTTCAAAAAAAAAAAAAAAAAAAAAAAAAAAAAGTCAACCACCCTGATGTTTTTAGAAGATAAAGAGTCTACAATCATTGAGTCTATAACCTTCAAACAACATCAGGGTGGATAATTCTTTCATGGACCAGCAGTTGAAAACCACTGATTTAGGTAGTTTTCCCAGCTCACTTTTTAATGACAATTAAAAAATAAAACCACAGGAAATAAAAGGTCAATAGGGTGATATTAAGCAATAATCCAAGGTCAGGTCACAGCTTGGCATATCGGCCACCAATGTCCAAATATTTAGATAGATAGATAGATAGATAGATAGATGATAGATAGATAGATGAATGAACAGATAGATAGGCAGACAGATAGATGGATAAGTAAATGATTAGTAAATGCATCACCATGTTGACTAAAATCGTATCTTATAGCTAGATAGCTGTGAGGGGGTCTATTTCTCTCCCATTTGCTAATCACTCAATAATACTAGTGATGCTGATTCTCTTTCTTACTCTCTCTTTCTCTGAAAAAATCTAGACAAATTAACCTACATCTGAAATGTTTTCTATTAAAAAAAGAACATGTCTACATCAGACTGCACCACTAATTTTGTGTTATAAATATTTCTTGTACTTTTCCTGAAAAAATGTTTTTTGCTTTTCTGTTTATTTTTCTTGCTTTTTTTTGGGTAAGTATTCTTCAAAAGAAAAAAAATAAGACTTCTTAACCATTTTCAAGAAAAAAAGACTGTGTACTTGAAAATAATTATATAAATAAATAATCAATGGGATTAGAACCCTCTTCATGGAAATTTTCGAACAACGGAAAAGTTGTGGTGCGTGGAGGCAACAAGACCTGTTGCAAAGAAACTAAATCACAATTTGCACCCATTTATTTACAAGCTTATTTGTTTATTTTTGTTTACTTTGTTTAGAATATAAGTGTTTAAATTTTCGTAAGAAGCGGTTATGCAAGATAAAGAGAAGCACTGTGAGGTGCTGCTATGACTTCCTCTTTAAATGAAACAGAATCTCTCTCCTCGGGTTTTAGGAGATAGTTCTCAAGTGTTTTTGTAGCTAGATACCAAGGTTCTAGTCAACATGCTTCTTTTTTTTTTTTTTTGGTTTGATAACTTCCCTTAGATATTTGTTCATTGTTCAACCAGAGAAAAGTGAACTAATTACTGATGGGCTCTTTCAACTTTCCTGCTTCTTCTAGAATGTCATTGATGCTTTAAAGATGAACAATGCATTCTAGAGAATGAACTTTCAGGAGCTGTACCTAGAGACTGTCAATAAAATTTACCCATGCCTATACCAATAGTAGTCTAAGTTTTACACAGACACAGAGAAAGCACAATTTTGGACAACTCATTTACTTCAGTTTTCTCTTCTGTAGAGTAAAGGGGTCTGAGTTTAAAAAGTTAGGGTCCTAAATTTTCCTTTCTATTTCCAATTATTTGCTCATGTGCACACGGTCACTTTCTCTCTGCCACTCACAAATTGACTTTAGCAGTCGATTTGTAGTTTAGAAACATTTTAAAACTTATGAAAATAATATTGCACTGTATTTATTTTCTGATACTAATATATATAGCTTACTATGGAGTATTTTAATGTGTGTCAGGAATACAGAGAAATATTGTATTGTGATGGTGGGTAAAGCATAGACATTAGAATAGACTAGTTTGGGGCTTTTTGGTCACTGGATAAGTACCTTGACTCCTCTGTTCTTCAGATTCCTTATTTGTGAAATGCATCTCATAGAGCTATTGTGAGAATTAAATATAATGAACTGACTAGATGTATATGTGTATGAAACAATTCTTCAGTGTCATACACTTTATTACATAAATTTAGGTACCTTCTTTTTCTTAAGCCTTGATGGAATAATTTTGATTAGATCTGGGCCTTGGTACTTTATGTGTTAATTAAATATATGTGTAAGTGAATTTGAAAAAATAAATGTGTGTATAAAATATAATTATATATTTATATATATATTAATGTTACTACATAAATACACAAAAATATAATACCTTACTAAATGTATGTACCTTGAATCAGTGGAAAACAAGTTGGTCTCAGCAGGTCTGAGGGCAAAAATTCTGCAGTTTATTAGTCCTTTAAGGGCAGTCACACTATTCTTTAGATATTTGCATTCTCTATTATTTCATTTACAGAACGCTGCATAATTATATTACATTTAATTTAAAAAAATTGTTGCTGCAAAATAAGAGTCCTCGTCTCAGATCCTATTCCTAGTCATTTTGTTCAAACTGCACATTTTCACAGTTTCTGAAGGTATGGGCTGATGACAGGGTCTTCTATACTCTGGTATTTCAGGCTCGCCTATTATTTTTTGAAAAGTAATTGTGTCCTGGGCTTTAGAATAACTGAGTATAACTCCTAAGGCACTATGGTCTATTTAACATGAGTGCAATATTTTATTGCACAATCCCTAGAGCTTTGCAATTTGTCTGTAGTTGACACTTGGAAGATTTTTCTCTCTTGTACTTTTCCTATTGCATTAGAAAGATCAGATTGATCTTCAATAAATCATATACAAACAACTTTATTATCACTATCTTGGTTGTACTTGAAAGTATCTCGACAATTTGATATTTTCTACGGTGCCTGTGACAACTCTGGCTGCAAGTCAACCTGAGGCTTTGTTTTCTTGGCACTGTGGCTATGCTACAGGCATCGCCTTATTCAGAAGTTTATTCATTTGTTTATTCTGAGTGAAATAAATATTAATGTTAAATATATATTATTGAGTACCCACTATGTTCAAGCCATGGTTCTTGACACAGGGAATACCGATCCTAGCTTATCACTGTGACACTCACATCCTAGTAGAGGGGCTATGACAATCTAAGCCACAGAAACTATAATACAAGACACCTGTACACAGATTGTGCTGAGTGAGTTCAGGGAACATACATCATAATAATCTACCTATTGTGAGGGATTAGGAAAGACTTTTTGAAGACACTTGAGAGCTGGCTTTGAAATGTATGGATAAGACTTTGACTCGATGAAAATTAACAAACAAACAAACAAAAACATTCCATGCAAAGAAGGCAATAATGTCTATAGTACCAAAGTAGGAAAAAGGAACAGTGAATGGTTGGTAAACTGAACTAAGTTTTACACAGTTAAAGCCAACAACAACAACAAAAGAATGAGAGGAGAAACTGAAGAGCTTTTGAAGCACTGAACAGATGAACATTATAGACAATGGTACGAAATCGGTTATTATTTTAAAGATCTGGGAAACCACCTCAGGCGCTAAATATAGCTTAGTTGCAAGCATGGCCCCAAAAGGGCAGAACATAAGCCCCAGACAGGGGTTGCTTGGTGATTCCTGGGTGGGGCACATGCAGGAGTCTGTCTCTCTATCTTCCCTTCACTTGGAAAAGAAAAAAAAAGAAAATAGAAAAAAGAAAATAAGACAGAGAGAGTTTTCAGAAGGACAATGCCAAAACAATTGAGTGCTTAAAAGGTCAGTAAATAAGGACGATACTCAATGTCTATTGGCTTTAGTGACACAGAAACCATTTTTGCCCTCAGCAAGGGCCATTTCATTGGAGTAATAAGAGCAAAAGACAGATTAGAGTAAGTTCAGAAGCTCTTGGGAATAAAGAAAAGAAGTCTGTGATGTTAGACAGCTTGTTAAAGAAGTTTGAAGATAAAGAGAATCAGAGAGATGAAACATCAGAAGAGGAGTTGAAGTTGAACTATCACTTTTATGGATAACAGAAGCTTGGTTTGGGGATACATCAGAGACTGTTTGGAATGATTTTATGAGAGTACAAAACAAGGTAGTTATTCTGCCTTTCATGAAATAGAGTAAAATACTGTTATGTATTTAGGCAAGATTTGAGAAGATGTCCTTGAATATAAACACTGATATTTGGAGGGGGTTTGTCTGTTTTGCCACTTATTTCCAAAAACAGGAACATCTTTTAGTTTTGTTTGAATGTGTTTTATTTGTTTTTATCCAGAGGAAAGACAATGAAACAAATAATTTGTCATTATAACTTTCAATTTTCTGATTCTAAATGCCAAGATCACAGTATATTTGTTTCTGATAATAAAAGGGGAATTTCCCCCCTAAAATGAGTATATTATGTCAAGAATTTATACAGATTTTATAAAACTCTGCTTTAGACATTAAAAACCAATTTAGGGACAATAAAATGTTTGAGAATTTGAAACTCATTTCATGATGATATTACACTTCAGTATCTCTAGACACAATATTTTACAAGCAATGATTATTATGCCTACTTTCAGAAAGGGGTTTATATCAATACTGGCATGCACATATTTGAAATGAAGGAATATTATTTCAAAACAAGCAATTTCTCAATATCTCACACATAAAAATATTGAAGCAAGATCATACACTGTTATTTTATTGTGAGATCTCACCTAAAGCTTTTTACAAATATAGCTTGGAATACAATAAAAAATGTATGCTAATCTTCACATATATAAAATAATCACATAACCCTAGGGCAATATAACTTACCTATTTAATGGTGGTCCAGCTTATATGACTTCAGCAACCATATAACAAAGGTGCAGAACTTATATTAATTATACATACTTTTGTACATAATATTAAAACTTTAAAAAAAATTACCAAAAGCATTAAAATGTTTCTACTTAAATATCCTGCTTAAAGAATAAGACCTATGACATGTAGTGACTGATATGATTTCTTAAAATACTGCATATTTTCCTAAAGAATTATTATGGTAGGACATTCTAGGGCATAAAAGTTTTTCCCAAGAAGTAAAAAACTTAAAATGAAGTCACTAATTTCAACTTGTTATATAGTACATTGAAGGTCAACTTAATAAGGTAGTTATTAACTTTCTGAACTACTAATTTAACTTCCAGCACTTTTGCCAATTTAGAATTAGTTTTCTGTGCTTAAATCTAAATGAGTATGTTTGCTTTTAGTATTAAATGTCTGTTGTATTGATAAGTAATACCTATTTCCCAGAGTTATTGTGAAAATAATTTACATAATTTATCCTTTAATTTTAACTATCAACCTTTAAAAATATGAAGTTTTATGAAAAGCAAATAGCCAATGGACAAATAAGTTATTCTTAGCATTGGGTAAGTACAGACATGATATATAAATGAGTTACCCTCAGGCACTTTTAAATTATGCAATAGTCCTTTTTCTTAGGAAATTCAAAGATTTAATGACCTTGGCAATACGGTAACAGTACTGCATACTTATTGCAATGTGTTATAAGAGAATTTGATATCATAAAATATCTTGAGCTCTTGAGCAATAAAATACCTTTTAAGCATTAGCCATATTACTATTTTTTATATGTCTTGTGAGATGTTTACTAATCTGAAAAGCCTCTCAGGTCTACACAAGGAAAATAAATAAATTGGCTAGAAATCAATACCTCTTTTCTGAATTTAAAATATCCACTGAAATATCAAAAAATGGGTATATTTTTTACTCACTATCTAAATATTATATTACTGTATATTTATTTTTAGATTTCTGAGTAAATGATTAATGATTTTAATATTTATGATTCTCTTTCTTTTGTGACAGAGACAGAGAGAGATTCAGAGAGAGGGACAGATAGAAACAGACAGGTAGGAATGGAGAGAGATGAGAAGCATCAATTCTTCATTGAGGTTCCTTTAGTTGTTCATTGATTACTTTCTCATATGTACCTAAAAGGGAGGAGTGGGGGGCTCCAGCAGAGTGAGTGACTTCTTGCTCAATCTAGTAACCTTGAGTTTCAAGCTAGTGACCTTTGGGCTCAAGTCAGCAACCCTGGGGGTCATGTCTATGATCCCAGGCTCAAGCCGGCTACCCCGTGGTCAAACTGGATGAGCCCACACTCACACCGGTGACCTCAAGGTTAAGAACCTGGGTCCTCTGCATCCCATTCTGATGCTCTATCCACTGTGCCACCACCTAGTCAGGCTTAACATTGTTTTTTAAAAGATCAATATTAGATGAACAGGAACCTGAGGGAAGTTGCATAACAAAAAGTTCAAAATCCCTTGACTAGTTTTGGAAACTAATCCAGGTTAAAGACACCAAACCCACTGACAGAAGAAGTGACCGGTTCCCCGTGGAGAAAGACTGGTACTGTCATGGCTATTATACATCGTAAAGACCTTCTCAGTCCTTTCCCAAAGGCCATTAACTTAAGTGGTTTTATAATGAGTGAAGGAAAATGACCACATATTTTACTATTGGACAGCAGCTCTGCATAGACATGGGCACTGGGGACCTGAAGCATCAGGATTTTTCTAAATTAGGAAGTATATGGAGGCCAGAAATAAGCGGCCTCTTGGTTGGAATTCGACCTTCAGAGCGTCTGTAGCTTTTTGCCTAGTGATCGTTTTGCTGGGGTCCTGAAGTGAGAAGGACATACTTGCAACTTGGAGTAACCCCCACATTGTATCATCATGAAAAAAAAAAAAGCAAGGTGGAATCTCTAAAACTAGTCCCTGGCCAAGGGAATGAGTAAAAACAATATTACATTGAAAGGGGTTTGGTGTGGCAGAGATTATTGCTAATCTCAAAAAAGGAATGGATGCAGGAATGGTGGTCCTCATGATATCTTCATTTAATTCCCAGTTCCGGCCCTATGGAAACCAGATGGGTCCTGAGAAATGACTGGGTCACTGCAAGCTCAAACTTGTAAAAGCCCTGATTTTAACTAATGTGATGCCTCAGCTAGAACATATTAATTTGGCTTAGATATCTAGTGTGTGATACTTAAATAAACAAACCCATCCTTCTATATTCTAATCAGAAAAGACAATTAAAAACAATTCCCATTCACAACAACATACATTTTTATTCCCTCCCAGAGCTATATCAACCCTCCCATCTTTTGCCATGATATAATCCAAATAGGTCTGGATCATCTGAATAGTCTACGGGACGTCATACAGATTCATCACATTAAAGGCAAGAAGATTTATAAGAACTTTAACACCACAAATTCTGGCCTCACATTTGGATATTTTGCAGATGGATTCTCAAGCTGCTTACAAGGCATGACTTTTCTCCTTTGGGCTCCCAAACCACCCACAGGGCTAACCGAGCCCTGTGCTGACTGTGCTGTGTGGGAAATCATAGTTTCCATATGGCTGATAAGCAACAGACCCTGTACTACCAACTCTCTTTGTGCTGCAGGCCTGAACTGAGGCTTAGACTTGGATAAATGCTTTATCATATATTACCCATCGTTCACACTTGCTGACCACTCAGTCAGCTGAACGTTGACGGTCCCATTGCCCCCTCCAATCAGAAAGTGAACGATCTAAGTTGACGACCTTGCTTCCCTAGGAACTCACCTCTTTGTCAGTCACCCCTCTTACAACTTGCCTCTTTGGAAACCCTGTCCTATCTTCCCCCCTTCGCAGCATGTTTTTGGTTCATGTCCAAGGGTATGGTCTCCGATTTGTAGATTATATCAGAACAAAGCTCTCTTTTAGTTTCTCAGAGGTATTTTTTGGAAGTTTTGTTTACAAGCATCATGCTGATCAGACAGAAGATGCCAGAAATGGCCAGTATGCTGTAGGCCTTGATAAAAGATATGTGTTCCAAAGGGTGGAAACAAATCCCGTGAAGGTTCTGATGATGTCGTTTCAGTAATGTGTTAGGAGTCCAGTGATTTATGGCATGAGAGAACAGTTTTTTCAGGGTGAAAAACTAACTAATGCAACTTGTATTCCCTACACGAATAAAGGCAACATAAACCCTGGGAGACCTCCCTCGGTTCTGGAGATAAAATATTCCATAACTTAAAATGCTATTCTGGTCTTTATACCAGATGGTGTAGAAGGCTGATAGCTTGGAGGTGGGCCTAAGGCAGGAGAGAGAAGGTCCAGACTGCATAACAAACAGTACTGCCATTTGGACCGTACAATCTGCTGACCTCAATGTCAGAGTGTTAGCAGTGGGAAAAGAGGCAGTGAGCAATTGAGAGTCGGTGCAATTAGGAGTAGTACAACAGGGACTTGAGGTTCTGGAGCAAAACCATTCTGTTTGCAGCAAAGAATGTAATTACACCTTTGAAGGACAGCTTCTGGGGTTTGACGGAGCTCTGGCAGAGACAGAATGCTTTGCCATAGGGTACTAAGTCACCATGTATCTGTATCTGGAACTGCCCACCTCAGGCTGGGCTATTTTAGACTCAGAAGTTATTAGGCAAAGTGGATGCAGTTGTCTTCCACACTGAAAATGATATATCTGGGTTCAAGTACAAGGTTCTGGTCAGAGGGCACAAGCAAGATGCATGTGCAGTTATCCCATAATCCTTTGCAACCACCATGACTGTGTTAGCATTCTTTCCTCAGCTCACGTACACTGATCTGTGAGGGTTCTGTGTGACTGACATAGAATGAAGAAAAAGACATAACTTAGTTATAAGTGGGTAAGCTTGGTATAAGGAAGCAAATAAAAAAAATGACTGTCAGCTGCAATGCAATTTCACACAAAAGTAGCTTTAAAAAACAGCGTAAGAGAAAATCTTCTTTGTGTATAGAACTGTAGGTAGTCTACCTAATTATCCATTCTGTGTGGAAGGGGAAATGGTCTGAATTTAGGATATCTATACCCTAAAGAGGAAAACGTTCTGGCTTGCTGGTCAAGGGTCAGACAGGAAAATAGTGGCAGACAAGGGGCAAAGAGAACTACAGGAGGGATCTTTGCAGAAACATGTGGGAGTAGGTATGAACTGAGGATCTTTGCATCCCATGTTCTCCAAGGAACATGTATCACAGAAGAACCACTAGAAAACCAAGCAGAAAAAAAAGCGACTCAACACATTGGTGTCAGCAAGCATTTTTGGGATTCTCTCCAGGACTGGGATGATGGGCACATGAACTTATGGGCCACTGTGAAACAAAAGGAAGCAACGCGTGGGCTCAACAGCCTAGGTTTCCACATGCCAGGGACCATCTAGCCACGAGGCCAATCTGCCATCAATGTGATAGCTCCGTACCACATTTTCTCATATTCAAAAAATGGTTACTTGCCTGACCTGTGGTGGCGCAGTGGATAAAGCGTCGACCTGGAAATGCTGAGGTCGCCGGTTCGAAACCCTGGGCTTGCCTGGTCAAGGCACATATGGGAGTTGATGCTTCCAGCTCCTCCCCCCTTCTCTCTCTCTGTCTCTCTCTCCTCTGCCTCTCTCTCTCCTTCTCTCTCTCCTCTCTAAAAATGAATAAATAAAAAGAAATTAAAAAAAAAATGGTTACTTGGTGATACTTTAAGTGCATATGTCCTTTCTCTTGTGAAAGGGTCATTGTTTTTTGTTTGTTTGTTTGTTTTTGTTTTTCTCCGGAATAAATATTTATTTCAGGCTCAAGTTTATCTCTCCTGTCTGCAGGACCTAAGCCCTCAGTATGTAGGGGCTTAAAGAAGTCCCGATCACAGGCATGCATTTCTACACAATATACCGTGTGATTAAGTGAAGAGACCCATCACTATCAGATCCCCTGGATGAGTTACAGTCTGCACCCTCTGGAAACTGTGGGCATCATAATGGTCTGTGGAAAGTAAAGCTGAAGTGATACCCCAGAAACAATGCCTTCTAAAGATGAGGTGCCACTCTCCAAGATTCAGTGTAGGCATTAAATCGAATGCCAATGGATGGCATTATATCCACAAAGGTAGGGACACATAGATTTAGGAACCAAGGAGTTGAAGCACAAGTTGCTCCACCTTCTGTTATCCCCTGTGACCCACTAGGAATGTTGTGCCTCCCATCCCTTCCATTTTGGATGCTGCTGAGTAGAAGTCCTGGGTCTGGTCCCCAACAGGAATGTGTGATTGCCTAGAGCACAGCAAGAGTCTAAAGTGGTATGCTAGTGGTGCCACTTAGGCAATTTAAGGATCAGCAGGGAAGGAAATGACTCACTATCTTTTCAGGGGTAATTGGATCTGGTCACCAGGAGGAGAAGGCTGTCATTTCACAGTGACAACAGGGAGGAATATGAATGGAGCTTGACTGATGTACTTAGTTGACTTACTTGGGTGACTCAAGACACTCCTTGGTCTCATTGTTACTGTAAAGAGACAAGGAGAGAATTTCCAGCCTGAGAGGGTTATGGCTACTGGGACTTCAAATACTTCTGGAATGAGTGTTTGGATCACCTCTCCAGATAAATCACAGTGGCCAGAAAAAGGGGAATCTGAGGGTCGGGAGAATTTAGAATGGACAGAGAAAGGAGAAATGAGCACTAACTGCAGCTCTGAGCTCATTGGAGCAGCTGGATCTGCTGTGGTCTTTCCCTCTTTTCCCACTTCTAATTTTCCCCTTAAGAAGAGATCCTCACAGGAATTGTGGGGGCTCTCTCCTGACCCTGAATAGAGAAGTGGCTCGCCACAGTGCAGAGGATGGGCTGGTGGGCATGTGGAAGTGCCCTCAAAATCCCCTTCTAGAAGTGATTTGCAGCTCAGTTGTCAGAACTGTGTATCATTGACAACCTTCCTTCAAGATTCACTCTGGGATTTATCAAGCTGGAATCATCTCTTCTGGGGTAACCCTAGCCAAAGTCTAAACAAAGCAGTGTTAGATGACGATATGTTCTCTACGGAAGCCCTGGGCAGTAACAAAGCTCCTCTGGGTGGGTGGGAGTGGGCACTTTTTCCTGGAACTCTCTGTTTGCCTGGAACAGACTATCATGGTCTGATGGCATCTCTTAACCAGTTCTGCTACCTCCCCCTTTTCTTCACAGCTGCTTCTTCTCCATCTCCCTCACCCTCTCTTTCTCCTTCTCTTTATTCTTCCCCCTCCTCCTTCTTCTTCCTCCTCTTCCTCTTCTTCTTCTTTCTAAATTTGTCCATTGACTTGAGTGAGAGAGGAAGGGAGAGAAAGCTAAAAAGAGAGAGAAAGAGAGAAACATCAACTCATTTCACCTAGTTGTTTCATTTTGTTGTGTACCCATGGACTGCTTCTTGTAGGTGTTCTGACCCGGGGTCAAACCCATGACCTCAGGTGCACCAGGCTGATGCTTTAACCACTGAACCACCCAGCCAAGGCAGGTGCTACTCCTTTATAAAACTTCTGCTCTGTCAACTTCCTCTTCAGTATTTGCTTCATTGAGAAACCATGTATGAGGTGTACATGATTTTATTCCTATTGCTTAAGAGAGTTCCTAGAAGATATTTATTTCCCAGTCAACCTCAGTTAAATGATTTCATGCCATGTTCTATATACAACTTCTGAGAGATGGGAGTAAAATTACCCATTATCTAATACTCCTTTTTTCCTTATGGTACATTCATAACACTAGAAATAATGTTATTGGAAAGGAACAGCTAAAGCTAAAGTACTGGTAGACATATGTTTTCCTTTAAATTCAAATAATCTTTATTGGATATTTTTTTCAAAAATCAACAGTCCACTAGAAAAATTATGCAACTGCCATATTTTTGTTGTGGTTCTGGCATGTATTTTTTCTAAAACATTTACGTTATAAACTTTTGCAATTAAATTGATATTCTTACAGAGGTGATGGTTGTGGCCAAACTGTAAAAGGCAATACTTGGGACACAGACTCTGATCATCTCAAAATCTCTCTCATGTTTTTATATCTTTTTTATTTGTTTGTTTGTTTTTTCTTTGTATTTTTTTGAAGTTGGAAACGGGGAGGCAGTCAGACAGACTCCTGCATGCGCCTGACCGGGATCCACCCAGCATGCCCACCAGGGGGCGATACTCTGCCCACCTGGGGCGTTGCTCTGTTGTATCCAGAGCCATTCTAGTGCCTGAGGCAGAGGCCACAGAGCCATCCTCAGCGCCTGGGCCAACTCTGCTCCAATGGATCCCTGGCTGTGGGAGGGGAAGAGAGAGACAGAGAGGAAGGAGAGGGGGAGGAGTGGAAAAGCAGATGGGCGCTTCTCCTGTGTGCCCTGGCCGGGAGGAAATCAAACCCGGGACTCCTACACACCAGGCCGACGCTCTACCAATGAGCCAACTGGCCAGGGACATTTCTTTATATCTTAAATCTCCTAAATCTAATGTAATTTTCACATGCACGCACTCACATGTATATATTGATTCATTCTAAGTAGTTGGCTTACACAATCATGCATGCTGGCAAGTACGAACTTTGTAGGGCTAGCGGGCAGGCCAGAAATTCGGATAAAAGTTGATGTTGCAGTCTTGAGTCTGACTTCTTCAAGGCAGACTTGAAACTGACAGGTTTTCTATGTTTCAGTCTTTAGGAAAATTTCTTTTTCTTCTAGGAATCTCATTTTTTATTTCTCAAGGCTTTTCAAATGATTGAGATTAAGTTTTGAAAATTAATCTGCTTTTTTGAAAGTCTACTGCTTTAAAATGTTAATTGCACCTAAAAAAATGACATCACAGCCACATCTAGAGTAGTGTTTGACCAAACAACAGGGTACCATGGCCTGGAAATGTTGACAAAGTAAAATTAATCATCAAAGTGTTATTTTATGTGAATAACCAAGTTTAAATTCATTTTCTGTTATTTGTTTAATGAAGAAATCTTGGAGTTATACTTTGCATACCATCAGAAATAAGCTGTCCCAGTTAGCTAGGAAACCAGCCCTGATTAGAATGAAGTGGCTCTCCGTGGAGCTGGGCATGGTAAAGATGATCCTTGTCTCTCAGGTCTGCACTTATGAGACTAGAAGTCAATTGAGCTCTGGAGGTTAAGGAAACTATTAGTGCATTCTCCTTTCTTAATGTTTTTGAAGAATGGTCTTGCTCAGAATACCTGTTTGAAGTCGTTTGAGGTCTCAGTGCAGAGGCAGACACAGGAAATATATAAACTCGCATAGTGACAGGAAATAAGAGATCATTATCTGTTCTTTTCTTTATCCTAATGCATTGGACCACATACATTTCAAATTTACAGATAAAACATGTGCATGCTAGAAAATAGGAAACTAGACTGTGTTCTAAAGCAATTCAGTCATGTCGTCTCTGAATCAAGAAGAAGAAATTTGGTATTTAAAGAATGGGTAAATAAAAAAAAACATTGTTAATTTGACTCTCAGGTTTACTGAAAGGCTTCATTTTATTTTAAAACTAAAAGTTAAAAGAAAAAACTGACCTAGAGTGAAATATGGATCACACTTAAATATGACGTTAATAATTTGAAATCAATGATTTGAAGGGCCATTTGCTAATACTACACTGAAATGAAAGGTAAAGTAATAGAAATGGACAATAATGAGGAACTCTATTTGCTTTGGGACCAGAATCTTTTAAGAGAAGTTGAAGTCTCATAAGGTTCTATTGCCCTTTAAATCTACTCACTAGGCAGGTAGACTAACCAAAAGACAACTCTGCTTCTTTGTGACAAAATATTTTTATCTACCTTAAGTAAATGTTCCATTTAATACAGTAACGTTTTTGAACTAAAAGCTTGTTGTAACTCTACTATGATTTCCTATTCATCTCCTTTTGATACCAAACAAAACTGTTTGCCCTAGTTTCTTTTTTTTATTTTATAAAACTTTATCTTTTTGTTTTCATGCCAGATATGTAAAGCGATATTCTCTGCAGAGTAAGTCATGAAGATGAAAAACAAAGTGAGAGAGTTTGAGTATGAAGAGAAATAGTCAATATTTCAAATATGAAATCATGCATGGATCATAAGGCCCTAGAGGGAACTATATCAATTTAACTAATTTGTTCTAGAAATGCATTTGCATTATAAGAATTTTTTCAAGTAATATTTCACATGGATCCAGATGTGAAAGAATAATGGAGGATTATCTTTATAAACAAACAATAAGGTGATTTTTCTATAAAAATATTTTAGTAAAATATGTGTCGTAATTTATTGTTTATTTTACTGATGCTTTAAACTAAGAAATTTGGTTATATAATGGATATATACGTTGTTGATCTTACTGTTTGAAAGGCCTTATTTCTGGTGTTTCTGTAAATAGTGCGTTTGCAATGGGGTACTTAAAGGACTAGTAACCTTACTTGTTTGTTCTGGAATTTAAGATTCCCACATGATACTTTTCAGCATACAAGGGTTGTTTGTATGGATCAAGTCTATCATAACTCATTGGAATTATTTAATTCACATTCTGTTTGGAGAAGATAAGGGGTCGGCCATCTGTTTCATATGCAGATATTTACTCAACCTCATTAGAATCCTTGGTAGTTGATGGCTACACCAATAGGTTTCACCTGAACCTTCACTATGCAGAATGAAAACTGGTGAAAAACAAAGGTTCTCAGCAAATCAATAGAGTCCAGGGTCTAGAAACAGACCCACATATATAAAATTAACTGATAATTGAAAAGGTGACACTGCAGTTTATTGGGGAATGGGTAGTGATATGAATTAAGTGGTGCATGGTTAATTGAATTTCTATATAGGAAATACTGTGTATTAACCTGAAATTCAAAAAAAAAAAAAAAAAAGGATTACTTTAGACAATTCACATATCTAAATGTAAAAGAACTTTTTCATGAAAAAAATAGTTGTTTAGTCACATAGTTACCAAATTTACCAGGACACAGCTCTCCTGCTCTCTCTCTATTCTATCCCCTCTTCCTAACTGACACAGTAGCACTATGGTTACTAACTTCAAAATTTCTATCAACATTTTGGAGCTATCCTTGAGCTCAGTCTTTTTTTTTTTTTTTTTGTATTTTTCTGAAGCTGGAAACGGGGAGGCAGTCAGACAGACTCCGCATGTGCCTGACTGGGATCCACCTGGGTGGTGATGCTCTGCCATCTGGGGCGTTGCTCTGTTGTGACCAGAGCCACTCTAGCACCTGAGGCAGAGGCCATGGAGCCATCCCCAGGGCCGGGGCCATCTTTGCTCCAATGGAGCCTTGGCTGCGGGAGGGGAAGAGAGAGACTGAGAGGAAGGAGAGGGGGAGGGGTGGAGAAGCAGATGAGCGCCTCTCCTGTGTGCCCTGGCCAGGAATCAAACCCGGGACTTCCGCACGCCAGGCCAACGCTCTACCACTGAGCCAACCAGCCAGGGCCAGAGCTCAGTCTTGTATACTGGAGGGGTACTGTTGGGCCAGTAGTCGCGGCCACCATCACAGCCACCTGGCCAGTCCAGGTTCCCATTGCATTTGTGCAGACGGTAATGGAACAATGGAACCAAGAACTGGTGGGCCATTTCTTTATTTCTAGCTTTGCACCCGGCAAACAAGTAAATACACACAGTGGGAAAACACTTCCCTTTCCACTCAGGGCTCCCAAAGCCACTGACTCATCGGAGTCCACAACGGAAATAGTGTCTTTCCTCCTCCATCTTATTTTCTCCTGTGTTCTACACTTCAGTAAATAATACTGTTTGACTTCATGGTTGAAGTCAAATATATAACATATAGGTGTTTTCTTTATCTTTCTTTTCATCTGAAGTCCATCCTATCTCAGAAACACATCTCTAACGTGTCTCTAATGTGCCTCTAATGTTCTTCTAAAAGCTTACTAGACATTTTCTGTATTGGTATTCTCTCTATACTATAAATTATCTAGATGTTACTGGAAGTTTTTGTATTTACTGAGTCCTCTGAAGGCTGTTTATGCTGTTGTTGCTTTTGCGAGAGAGAGAGAGAGAGCGGGGTAGGGAGCAGAGATAGAGAAACAGAGAGACAGAGACAGAAAGACAGATACAGGAAGGGAGAGAGATGAGAAGCATCAGTTCTTTGTTGCAGCATCTTAGTTGTTCATTGATTGTTTCTCATATGTGCCTTGATTAGGGGGCTACAGTCCAGTGACCCCTTGCTCAAGCCAACGACCTGGGGCTCAAGCCAGTGACCATGGGGTCATGTCTATGATCCCATGCTCAAGCCAGTGACCCAGCACTCAAGCTGGTGAGCCCACACTCAAGCCAGATGAGCCTGTGTGTAGTGAATTACCCATCTAACCTTGAACCCTCTATGACTTTGGGGAACTTTAGTTAAAAGCCCCAAGTGAATGCCTCTTGGATTCATACGCCAAGAAGCTATGTGAGTGAGTGACCTTGGTGCAGAAATAAAGAAATGCATGTGAACTGGCTTTAGGAAATTAGCCTAGAGGTTCTAGATTGCCCCTTCCTTTGTGCTTGTTAATTAGCAAAAGAAAAAAAATACTGACCCAAATTAGCTCTTTTTCTATGTCAGCAAAATGACTATTAGTCATCTTCTCCCCTTATCACCTGGCATCCCTTGTAATCCTGTTACCTCTGTTCTTCTGACCAATAAAAGCCAATGGAGAAGGGAATTCAGGAGGTCTTCTTTGCCTCCCTTGGTAGGCCTCCCCCTCTTCCTATTGACATCAGTTTGTGTCTTGAGAAGGTTTCTTACACACGAAAGCGGTGGTTCCCAGTGGGCTTGACTGCTACACCTGTGCTCAAGCCAGCAACCTTGGGGTTCTGAATCTGGGACCTCGTTGTCCCAGGTCAAGGCTCTATCTACTGCACCACCACTGGTCAGACTGGAAGCTGATTTCTTCTACTCTTTGCATGACTGGCTCCTTCATTTCTTTCAGCTCACTATTTAATTTCTACTTCCTCAGTTCTTCTCTAAATATCTTATATGAACCAAATATTCCCCATGTACACTAGGGAATATATCCCAGTTATTTATTTTATTGTTTTATCATTATTTTTAATGTATTCTTTATTGGAATTTAAATCCTGTAAAAGTTCGAGCCTTTATTTTTCTTTTTTCTTTTCTTTCTTTTTTCTCCCTTTCTCTTTCTTTCTCTCTCTCTCTTTCTTCTTTCTTTTTTTTCCTTACCAGTTAATCACTAAAATCTGGTACAGTGAAATGCTTGATGTTTCAGTTGCAGTTGATGTTTGGTAAATATTTTGAATAATTGATTATATCATTCCCAGATGATGTCAGATATTGATGGATTAACACCTCACTACTCAAAGTTATTGTCTCAGATCAACAGCAGTGGCATCACCTGGGAGCTTGTTAGACTTACAGAATCTTCATTTTAACACAATCCTATTTGGTTTGTATGCACATTGAAGCTTAGGAAGTACTAGATTGACACTAAGAAAATTTTTTTAAACATGTACTGCATGGGAGTCTAACATCTTTGTATCCAAGTAAGGTTAATCATAAAATCCACTTAGAAATAAAGAATAATAAGTACTTAAGCCCTGGCCGGTTGGCTCAGTGGTAGAGCGTCGGCCTGGTATGCAGGAGTCCTGGGTTCGATTTCTGGCCAGGGCACACAGGAGAAGCACCCATCTACTTCTCCACCCCTCCTCCTCTCCTTCCTCTCTGTATCTCTTTTCCCCTCCCTCAGCCAAGGCTCCATTAGAGCAAAGTTGGCCTGGGCGCTGAGGATGGCTCCATGGCCTCTGCCTCAGGCTCTAGAATGGCTCTGGATGCAACAGAGCAGTGCCTCAGATGGGCAGAGCATCACCCCCTGGTGGACGTGCCAGGTGGATCCCGGTCGGGCGCATACTGGAGTCTGTCTGACTGCCTCCCCGTTTCCAACTTCAGAAAAATACAAAAAAAAAAAAAGAATAAGTACTTAAAATGTAACATGTTGCCTAAATGCATATAGAGTACGGTAGGTAGGAAAAATGGAGTGGTTTAAGTAAGGCTTATAGACAAGAGTTAGTGGATATACAAGGGAATCAAGATTATACAAATAAAGACTACTGTGGGGAAAACAGCTGCGTTAGGCTGGTTCATGGGTTTACTGGCTGCAAGCACTTTGCCTGACTGGTGTGTGGATGCTGTAGCAACACCATGTATGTGTGGTCTACGTAAGGCTGCAGGTGCTATCAGTGGAGGCTGAGCCTCCCAGATGGCTCTCCCGCCACCGTGAGATGTGGTTTTCCTTGCTCCCGTGCCCTTACTGCAAATAGCAAATTTTCCTTTGTTTATTAGCTCTTTCCCTTTTGTTGTTTATTTGCTCGTCTTCTCTTTGCGAGCATCCAATAAACGGCTATGGAGCGACAATTTCTGGCTCTGCAGTTTCTCTGCTGTCTGCCCAAATTCAATGGGAGCCTGCCTGGCCACAGCCACCAGCATTATAACTATACCATGGTATCTGCATAGAAGTCAGCATCTGGCAAGGATACATTTAAAAATTTTTAAGTGAGGCAAATGACTAGAAATTAAATTTTTTTCTCAGATATAAAAGGAAGTGGAAAGCAAAAGGATCCCTAAAATAGAGTGTTTAATATCACATGTGGGAAAATTTGTAGCAGATTGCTGTGATGGCTGAGAAGGGAAAGTTGGCTTTAGCTTTCTTCTATGTGTGAGTCAGTTTGTGCCTCCACCTCCATTTTTATATAGTGTCCTGAGAAACAGGCTACTGTGAAATAAAGTGTTCTATTTCTTGCTGTCTTTCTAAAACACAAAATAACAAATTTCCCAAAACATAAAAAATAAACTTGAACCAATGCCAAAAGTTGACCTCAGAAGGTACTCTTTTGTGTGTACTTTTCAAATGTTCAATGTGACAAGAGTGTAAGTAATCACTTTATTAATTTTTTTCTACGAGACTAGGAACATCAACAAAAATTTCAGGTGTTGTGGCTAAAGGTTTAGAATGTATGAGAGGAAATAAAAGGATACCTATGAGAATATTTTGATTAATTTACTACAAATACAATTTGGATAAATAGGCAGTAAAACTTGAAATATTAAAAAAGCTACCTAATGAATACATTATGACTTTCTTTTCCAACTTTTTGAGTGAATAAGTATTTACCCAATCAATATGCCTCCTAGTACCACAATGAATGGCTACATGGACTTTGTTAGTGGAAACATAGGATAATGAATATATATATATATTTTTTTTGCTGAAAGCTTTTCATGAAATAATAAATTCATTTCTCACAGCTGAATAAAAAAAATTACCAAATTTAAAATATTCAGAAATATTCAATAGATTAAATTGTAAAGTTTTTCAACCATGCACATTGATATTCTTGTGAAATCAACACAAATTGAATTAGAATCAAGGAAATATGCTTTGGATTACATTTGTAGAAATACTGTCTCCGAATAAGATATATGTCTGCATAGCTCTGATGGCGCTTAGCACAACCTACAACTATTTGTTGCTTTGCTGACACAAAGTAAGTGATAAAAAAACTATGACTGTAAACATTATTCCTCTTTTTCTTTGGGTCTATATACATGATTTGATTAGCTTAACATTAAAAAAAATGTGCTGCAGCTATAGTGAACTTTTCAACATAACTAAATTTATTTTTCTATAATTATATCTTTTGCATGCAATATTTTCTTAGCTTTGGATGCTGCTCTTTTATCCATGATTTCCATAAAACACTTGACCAACTACAAAGCCAAACTCAAGTGCCTCTTCGATGGAATATACTTCCTGTTGTTTTATCTGATCACATTTTAGAAATCTGTGTTCATTGCCAAAGTCAAAGACTACACCTAATTCATCTCTGTACTCCCAGGTCTAGCAAAGTGGTCAACACCATCACAACCCTTCAATACTTCCTAAAAGAATAAAGTACAAAGAATTTGGATCTTAAAGCAGTACTTTATTATGATCGTTTCTCCAGGTTTTAGATGACAGTTGAATTCAGAGAAGTTTACCTTTACCATTTTCATCAGTCAGATTAGACTAACCTATAATGCTATGAAAAACTGAAGGTCTTGATGGATTAAAATAATAGGAATTTATTTTTTGCTCATGCCATATGACTATCATGGTTAACAGTGGCCCCTGCCCACTGTGGTCAGTGAAGTACCCAGGCTGATGGTACCCCAGTTTCTTGACATTGCTTGTTCCAGTGCCACAGAGAGATAATGATGAATCACTCCTGCTATGATGACTAGTATCACTTTGGCCAACACCAGTTAACAAGGCCAAACTTGATTCCAAGAGTAAAGAACTCCAAGGGAAGGGAGGCATACCCCCCTATCATGTACCTGAGGAACGCTGAGAATACATGACCCATAGCACTGATGATTATTGCTACACCACATTTATTTCAATGGGTAGTAGATTCAGAATACGGTGATCTTTCAGCATCTCTCATGTTGGCAAAATGTGTGCATGACTTGGGGGGAGAGGACAAAGAATCAGTTTTTTGTGTGTGTGTGAAATGCTATTAATTTTAGTGCTGAAAACCTTTCACTCATTGACAATTTTATGACAGAGACAATACATACTTGAATAACATGAAAACTAGCTTAAGACAACTATATCTCCCCTATGCTATTTTGAGATTTTTTATGTATTTTGAGTTATAATGTGATATATAGTCATATATATTTATACATGCACATACACACACATACAGAGAGACACACCACATATGAGTATATGACATCTTAACCCAAACCCAAGAGAAACATCTAGAATATCATCCTGCACATAATTGTTCACCATTAATAAGTTTTCACTTACTCTTATTACTAATATAGAATACATTCAGATTCCACCTATTACTAATTGCCAAACTTTACTAGAATTCTAAATAAAATATTAAAGGAGTTTTATTTTCAAGTTTTTCTTCTTGTTATGTCCAAAGTTATAACTATAATATCTTTTGCATGCAATATTTTCTTATATTAAACAGCTTTGCAGTATTACTTTATAAGCATTTTAAAATTAAAAATACAAAATATATTATAAAAAACCCATATATTTTGAAGTAACATCTGTAACAAAAGAAAAATCCTTAATTCACATCTTGGCATTATATCCAATAAACAGTACATATTATTATTATTATTATAAATAAAATCACTAAGCATATCACTAAACTTATTTTGTTTTGAAGCTAAACATGTACTACTTTGAGTGCTGTAGTTTAAAGAGTGAATGATTCTAAAGACTGGAGATACCATTATTTAAAGTATACCTGTGTTTCACAATGCTTTGTCAAAGGGAGTTATATTATGGAAAAGAATTTTTGGGCACACACAGGTCAAATCCCTCCTACACGCATCATTATAATAAAAGTTCACTGTAATAAGTTCATGTAAGTTCTGGCTGGTGGCCGGTGTTGACAGAGTCCTGTAGATCTAGAGCAGGGGTCGGGAACCTTTTTGGCTGAGAGAGCCATGAATGCCACATATTTTAAAATGTAATTTTGTGAGAGCCATATAACGACCCATGTATGTCAGGCATTATCCAATAAAAATTTGGTGTTGCCCCGGAGGACAGTTGTGATTGGCTTCAGCCACCCACAACCATGAACATGAGCGGTAGGAAATGAATGGATTGTAATACATAAGAATGTTTTATATTTTTAACGTTATTATTTATTTTATTAAAGATTTGTCTGTGAGCCAGATGCAACCATTAAAAGAGCCACATCTGGCTCTCGAGCCATAGGTTCCCAACCCTTGATCTAGAGAGAATGAATTTCCTAGCATTAAGTAACAGTGTCAAAAATTTTCATCTTTTAAAGTCATAATAATATTTAACTGCCAAAGGTTTGTTCTTTATTGTAAATTCCTTGTTTTTCTGTGATTTTGTTGAGAAATTGTTTGACTTTTTTTCCTTGTGAAAAGTAGGATTGTACTTGATTCTCAGCATTTTTTTAAAAAAAGGTTCCCTGTATTTCATACTCTGCAGAAATAGGAGGTTCAAGGAAAGGGGTTTTGCAGTATCTGTGGTCTAAGGGAGTGGCCAGAGTGTGAGTTTCTGAGATTGTATAGAACATTTCCTTCTGTATTCGCATCACTGTATCATAATGTGTAAGTAAACACCTACTGTCAAATACTTTTTTTTTCTGATATCAGAAAATATTAACTCTGGGAATCCAGGGCCTAATAAGAAGAAGTTGGGTTCTTTGTTAATATGAAATGGGAAGAAATCCCTCCAGGAATTTTCCTCCTTCCCCTGCCAATTTTATCTCTACTTTTTTTTATGCACCTGGGCTTTTGGGGTTCATTGTTTAAATAACTGTGATGACATAAAAAGCAGTTTACCTAAACTGTCTGTGGTTCATTAGAGAAATATAGAGAACAGACAATTTTGGGAAAATATTTGAGACAGACAGGGCAGAACCTCTGCCTTCCCCTGCCCACCATGTTGTCTCTGAACATTTACTCAGTACTTGCTCGGACCACACTCCCTGACTTCCATTTCTCCCATTTCCTCAACAAACACACACAATGTGCTAAAGTGTATGCGTTCGGCATTCAGTAAGAGGGTGGTGGTACAAGATCAAGCCCCTCCCCCCACAACTCTTTCATTCCTGGTTGTTTGGGGGATAAAGGTGACCAGGGTTGCATAGAATCATCACCGGATTCACACTTCACTGGAACCCCGCAAAACGTATAGATCATATTACGTATGTTAAGTGATAGACGTTCTCCAGAAAGCCCGGAGAGGAACTTAAAGATGATTGAGCGCACACATAAAACTGGCTCGCCACATCACAGCTAGTAAGACGTGAAGACAGAAGAGGAAGATTGACAAATAAATTTAGGAGGAAGCTGATTGGTTACCAGACATGGGAGAAGTAAAAACAACAACAACAACAACAAAAAAAAACCTATATGTCACATAGAAGACCGAGATGAGCTTCACTGAGAAGAAGCAGATGCGGAACATGACAGGAGAGGAAGGACCTATGGACTGAAGGTTTGGAAACGAGTCCACTGTACATGGCAACAGACATAGCCATGCTGTGGAGGGCTCCGGCAAGGTGAATGCCGAGATCACCGGAACCAGGCGATCGGGAGGTCTGTGAAATAAAAGGCATGTAAAAGATCTGGAGCTACTATTTAAGGTAATACTTTTGACTAGTAGTGAATAAAGTAACTAAAACTTTATTAGGTAGTCAGATAAAGGTAGTCAAAGCTAATAGTCAAAGCTTAGGTTGAGTAATTCTTGGCATAAACCAGACTTGGTTTGCCTAACAAATAGACTCCTCGTTGCCTAAAGTTGATTGTCCTAAGAGAACTGTAATTTTATTTCACATGGTAATGTTGCTAAATATATGTGCTCACCATCAAGCCTCTCTTTTAGTTAGGAGTGGGTGTCTGATATACGTACTTCTCTCCCCACAGGAAAGAGCCAGGTAGGTTATTTCTTTTTTTTTTTTTTTTTAATAATTTTATTTTTTTAATGGGGTGACATCAATAAATCAGGATACATATATTCAAAGATAACAAGTCCAGGTTATCTTGTCGTTCAATAATGTTGCATACCCACCACCCAAAGTCAGATTGTCCTCTGTCACCTTCTATCTTGTTTTCTTTGTGCCCCTCCCCACCCCCTTTCCCTCTCCCATTCCCCCCTCCCCCCTGTAACCACCACACTCTTATCAATGTCTCTTAGTTTCACTATTATGTCCACATTTACAGCAAAATGGTGGGATCTTGATAACATGATACGAAGTGAAACAGGTAGGTTATTTCAAAAAAGGTTTTGTGGTGGTTGTTTTATTTGTTTGTGTTTAAAGAGAACTGGCTCTACTGGTCTCGTCTTTTTTCTTTTGTCCCTTGCCCTTGTCTCTTTACACCTCCCAGGACAGAGATAAAAATATGATGCATTGGAGCTAATTTCTGAACACCCAGATGACGGTCTTTGTTTAAAAATGTCTGAACATAGTTCTGGAAGGAGCATGAACTCTTATGGTTGAGAGATATCAGTTTATTTTCAGTCCTGGGGCTTCCTGCTATGTTACAAAATTACCCTTATGTAATTAAGCCCCAAAATGCCAGTGTCTACTACAGGCAGCCAAACATGACCTTTAATTGAGAAAAGATCCAGTTATAGTGGTGTAGTCGTGGAAAAGTTAATGCCTTGGGTAGAAAAACTGATCATTCAGGTGATTGACATAACTTAATGGTGGATACACTGATTAAGAAGAAGGGGAGTGGTCTTCTGCTCAAGCCAGTGGCATAGGTAAATGTGGTACTTTTATTCTCCCACAACCACATCAAAATGAAAAATAAACTATAGAGCAACCACCTTTCAGAACTGCCTGAAACCTAGCTTCATGACAGTCTTACAGCTACGGATTTGAAGAAGCCGCATTGAGACTGATAGTAAGGACAGAGACACAACAGGCTGGTACAGAAGGGATATCTCAGCTTCTAAGGCTCCCCCTGAGAAGTGAGGGGCCCCAGTCCCATACCAGGAACCCCAACCCAGGGTTACAGTGCCAGCAAGGAAGTCCTCAGAATGTCAGGCTGTGAACGCCAGTAAGGATTGTGACCGAGGGAGATGAAGGGCTGCTGGAGTCCCAGGCATTCTCTTAAAGGGCCAGAGCACAGATGTTCTCAGACTCACTCTCATTGAGTGCCAGGGTTGAGAAGCATCTTCAAAAGGCGCCAAGGACATATGGGTAGAGACTGAATTGTCTGGTGTCAAGGCAAGAGCTGGGAGTAGCAGCATTCTTCCAGACAGAAGTGCTGGCACAGCAATTATTTATTTTCCGAGCGCTCCCCCCACCAAAGCTGGCAAGCAGGTACCATATCCGGGTCTTCATCAACTTGGCTATGACTGTTTGCCCTTCTCTGGTGATTACCTGTGACCATGTCCACCCAACTTTTGGGACCCCCAAACTGTTTCCAGTGGCTTTTCCATACCAGCTATCAATCCGGGCTCATGCTCAGATTTTCCTAAAATCTCCCTAGCAGGTAGCATCTGGCTTCAGCATGCCACCTACTTCACATTATGTGCCCAGTGACTAGTTGCAGCCAGCATTGGTTCAGTGCTTGGCTTCACATGGGTACCTCCAAGCCCCGTACAAATAGCTCTTAAAAAGCCTTCTGAATATCTAGTAGCTTAAAGAGAAAGACACCATTCTGTCTTAAGATTAGATATTTCATTTCAGATAGACCTAATGATATGTTACACTTACTTTTCTGCTATCCATCATCCATAATTCTGTCTTCTAAAGTTATGGGTAACAGGTGTAATCAGAGTAGGAGATTTTTAGCTCCAGGCTAAGCAACCATCATTTTTTCAATGATTTCATATATACGCATATACTTATCTCTGCTTCTGGTTGCTCTATTTTGACATACATCAAGAGACTTCTAAAGGAATTGTCATTTCTATGGGCTCTCTACTCAAACAGTCTGAAATTAAATCCTGCCTCAGTAATTTACTATTTTTTAAAGTTTTATTTATTTACTTTTTCTTCTTTTCCAAGTGAGAAGAGGGGAGATAGAAAGACAGACTCCCGCATGTACCCCACTGGGATCCATCCAGCAGCCTCATCTGTGGTTGATGCTCTGCCCATCTGGGACAATGATCACAACTAAGCTATTTTTAGCACCTGAAGCTGAGGCCCCACAGAGCCATCCTCAGTGTCCCGGGCCTAAGAGCTCTATCAATCGAGGCACTGTGTGCAGGAGGGAAAGAGAAAGACAGAGAGAGAAGGTGAAGGGGGAGGGGTGGAGAAGCAAGTGGTCACTTCTCCTGTGTGCCCTGATTGGGAATCAAACCCAGGATGTCAACACACCGGGCTGATGCTTTACCACTGAGCAAATCTGCCAGGGTCAGCAATTTGCTATTTTAAGTAGGTTAGTTAATTTCTCTGTGACTCAGTTTTCATATGTAAAAAATGAGGATTATAATTGTATCAAATTTATAAGGTTGTTATAAGGATTGCATCAGTTAACATACACCAAGTGTTCAGTTCAGCGGCCGGTACATAATAAGTGTTCACTATATGTTAGCTATGATTATCTCATTTATTCATTTACTTTCAAATGTACACAACTATCTATATGTTGATAACCCTATTCATTGCCCAGAAGTCTAAGAAGCTTCAGACACACAAAGCCAGCTCTTGTCGATATCGGAGTTTCTCAAAGTTGGAATTATCCTTCACCCTTCCAACCTGTCTTGTCTGACACAAACTAGCCCACTTAGATTCCATGTAGGATCCTGGGAATAATATGCGACTCTTCCCTCTTCCGCTCCACTTCTCATATTCAGTTGTGTTGTGGCTTGAATAGTGTCCCCTCAAAAGATATATTAATGTCATCAAGTTAAGAGGAGGTTATACTGAATAAGAGAAGGCCTTAATCTAATGATCCAGAGATGCACAAATCACACAGACAGAGGGGAAGGCCACGTGGACAAGTGAGCAGAGATTGGAATGATGTAGCTGTGATAAAGGGAAGCTGAAGGTAACTACTTCCAGCAACCACCACAGTTCTAGGAAGAGGTGTGGGATATTTTTTCCTAGAGTTTTGGAGAGAGCATTGTTCTGGTGACACCTTGATTTCAGAGTTCTTGCCTCCAAAAATGTGAGAACAAATTTATGTTTTATAACCCCAGCTCACGATACTTCATTACAGTATGCCTAGAAAACTAATACAGACTGATTCTTCAGTTTTACTTCTTAAATATCTCTAACTTGGGTTTGTGGTGTTTGTACTTTAGTTAATTTTAAAATCATTTTTATTTATTTTTTTTCTTTTTTCTGAAGCTGGAAACGGGGAGAGACAGTCAGACAGACTCCCGCATGCGCCCGACCGGGATCCGCCCGGCACGCCCACCAGGGGCGATGCTCTGCCCCTCCGGGGCGTCGCTCTGCCGCGACCAGAGCCACTCTAGCGCCTGGGGCAGAGGCCAAGGAGCCATCCCCAGCGCCTGGGCCATCCCTGCTCCAATGGAGCCCTGGCTGCGGGAGGGGAAGAGAGAGACAGAGAGGAAGGAGGGGGGGGGTGGAGAAGCAAATGGGCGCTTCTTCTATGTGCCCTGGCCGGGAATCGAACCTGGGTCCCCCGCACGCCAGGCCGACGCTCTACCGCTGAGCCAACCGGCCAGGGCCTGTACTTTAGTTAATTTTGAATGTAGCTCAAGGCAGAGGTCAGAGCCAGTGGTGTCTCCTAGTGAGTTCAGCTGGTTTTATTCTAGGTCTTCATGAAGAACGGCTGCTGGAATACACCAACCTAATTGGTGCCTTGGTTGTTTGTATCTAGTAAAAAGCTAAAGACTCAATAGATATCAAAAGAGCCTCATAAATAAACAGAACACATTAGCAAGATGATTTGTATCATTAAGAAAATATCAAACAAATTAATATAATTTAGAAACTGAAAGAAGCCAAATATGATTTTGAAATGGCTTTAAATTTGGGGAGTTTTCTCATTAAGAAAAATTAAAGTTTCCAGTTGAGAAAATTGACAGGCTCAAAATCAATTGTCATATTTAATTTTAGCTGGAATCACATGTTTCTTTTCAAAATATGTAGTATGAAATAATTAATTAACAATAATTGTTTTTTTAATCTAACTAATATTTTAATGAAATAAGTGACCTGATTATTTTGGCTTATTATAGACTTCATTTAAGGCAAGGATACACATTAATTCAGTAAAGACTATAATTCTATCATTTCATTGTTTCTTGTCTGAGGATGTTAAGGATCTGGTTCCAAGTATTATTTTAAATATTACTCTGATATTTCTAAACATATTTTGTGTTTGCTCAATAATTAAATCATTTAGGATGATATTATATCTTTAGTAGTTCTAAGTAGTTATTGAGAAATTAAATTATTTTTGTAAATAATAAAAGTTTTAAATCATTTACGTGAAACTCTAGTTTAATGCTTCCCATAATACTTTCATATGGTTCCTGAAAAAGTAAGTTTGGGAAATGCTGAAGAATTCATCTCCATTCACAGAGACATATGCCCTACATTAAATTATTAAAGGCACCAGAGAAATAAGAAATTTTTTAAAAAAAGAAATGTAAAACATAACAGTTTGCCAAACGTATTTATTCACAAAGGTCTTTCTTTTTTAATATAATAATTAACATATGTCTGGTTAATGAAAACAAAATGAAAAACCATAAACCAATCCAACTCTGAAAAGATGAGGTTCATTCTATTTTTTCTTCCTTGCAAGTACTCTCAAGTGACATTTGGTGATTGTCCTGGAGCATCTCAGATCATGGAAACTGTGCCAAGTGTTTGAAACAGAAGGTGTTTTGGAATCAGGAGAGGTAGGAAGAGCCCAAATTACCTCTTGTAATTACTCTCTGGATGTGGATCAGCATGTTCCCATAAGGCCAAATTGGTGAGCATCACCATCAAAGTGTCCTCACTGCCATTGCCTTAGTGGAGATATTGTCATGGGCACTGAGCTAGCATTTAATGCTCTCTGCTTGGCTAATGCACACAGCGGTTCTATAAGGTGTCTGTCCTAAACATGTTCATTGAACAGAGAAGGGATCTGGGACCCTGACTCACTGTCTCAGGGATATACCCTTAGAACCTGAGAAACTTAAGCCAAGCCTAGGCTGTTTAAGCCCAACTTTTTCAGAAGCACTGTGAATATGATTTTATTCCTCAGAACCAATGTCTCAGATCAGCATTCAGAAAACTTCAACTGTTTCTGTTTTTACTGGCATACTTTGGGGCTGCTGCTATAACCATATTGGCTATTTTAAAAATGTCAAGTGTATTGAAAATTAAACATACATAATTTTACACACAAGTATACTATATAAAAAGTTAAAACTTTAGCCTGAACAAGCAGGCAGTGGCACAATGGATAGAGTGTCAGACTGGGACACAGAGGACCCAGGTTCGAGACCCTGAGGTCGCCAGCTTGAGCTCAGGCTCATCCGGCTTGAGCGAGAGCTCACCAGTTGGAGTGTGGGGTGTCTGGCTTGAGAGTGGGATCATAGACATGACCCCATGGTCGCTTTCTTGAGCCCAAGGTCGCTGGCTTAAGCCCAAGGTCACTGGCTTGAGCAAAGGGTCACTCATTCTGCTGTAGCCCCCTTCCCCCATCAAGGCACATATGAGAAAGCAATCAATGAACAACTAAGGTGCTGCAACGAAGAATTGATGCTTTTCATCTCTCTCCCTTCCTGTCTGTCTGTCCCTATTTGCCTCTCTCTCTGTCTCTGTCACAAAAAAAAGAAATAAAAAAAGGAGAAGTTAAAACTTTAGGCAAAATTTAAGAGAATAATTGCCTGGGAAAAACCTTGAGACAACTTGCATTATCAAGTATGCCTATTTCCTCCATTATTTTGCTAGAGAAATTATTTGTTGCATACATATGGAAATACAGCAAGATTGGTTGATAGTGATTTTTACTTAAAATTATGTATGGATATTTCTGTATGAATAAATATAATTAGGCCATATCTTTTTTTTTTAATTTTATTTTATTTATTCATTTTAGAGAGGAGAGAGAGGAGAGAGAGACAGGGGGGAGGAGCTGGAAGCATCAATTCCCATATGTGCCTTGACCAGGCAAGCCCAGGGTTTCGAACCGGCGACCTCAGCATTTCCAGGTCGACGCTTTATCCACTGCGCCACCACAGGTCAGGCATTAGGCCATATCTTGATAACTAAATAATGTTCTTTGAAATGGATGTAGAATGGCTTCACTTTGCCTGAGATGATAAAGGAAAACAATTACCACATTTTTGTGTGTGTGGTCAATTCACAAAAATCTGAACATTTTCTCCAAAAGAGGGCCCGCTCTCCAAGTTCTTCCACTCCCATAGAAAGCCTGGAGGTGAGTACTGAATAATTCAGTCACCTCCACAGTGGTTTGGCACTGGCTGAACAGATTTAGCGTCTTGCTCTGTGTACTTGGAAATTACAGTATTGCTTTCAATTTTGAGCCTCTGTAAAGCACTAGGAAGGGAAAGAAAAAAATTCAACACTCTGGCAATAAGTTCAGCCACTTTGGCTTACAAATTATGTTCTTTATCTCTAAAGATTAGTCAAATTACCTAAAAAATACAACTTACAACCCCAAACTTTGTTTTTGATCTTTCTCAATATGCCATTCTGGTTACAAGTGACAGGGAATAATGCTGTCTAAAAGATATTAAATTTTTTTGAAAACCTAAAATGACAAACAAAGTTAACAAAAACTGAAAATCCAACCAACCAACCAAACAAACAAAAAAACTAAGAATCAGGCTGGGAACTGATAGTAATGAGTCATCATACTGAAGGTCAGTCACTTAAGAGTAGCACTTTGTTCAATGTTTGAAATTCAACCGGAGATTAATATTTGCAGAAGGAATCAGATGTGCGAAGCCTCCAGGCATTTCTTTAACTTCTGCGGAGAGTGGAAACAACAGCCTGCTTTACTCTCCCACAAGGTACCCGTGTAGGTAGAGTGGGAGAGAGTCTAGCCCAGTAGCAAATCAGGTGCTGCTATGAATGGCTCATGGGCACTTGGGGGCCAGAAACGACAGAAGTCAACTACATGCTCCGAAACTTCCCCTGCAGCTCAAAGCTGGGAAACACTGATATGTTCAAGCATTCTAAGGAAACCGGCACTAGAAAAATTCTATTATAAGATAGAAATTGTTAGATTTCATTCAGCTTGCCTAATCAATTCATAGTAACTTTAATCACATGTAATATAGATGAAAATATCTTTATAAAATGTTTTGACAACAAAAGTTACTTAGGAAATTAAATCCATAATAGAAAACATATTACTCTTTACTGCCAAAAAGGACTTAAAGCATAAAAATAGTAATTGAATTTTAAAATACGGCAAAAATTCCTACACTGCAATATAAACAATGTTAAATATAGAGTTTCTGAGTAATTTTGATGCAAACCCTTGGTAATTAATGTTGCATCATATCGCCCAGTAAAGCATCATTTTGAACATCATAAATTTCAAATGAAAAAAATTAACCCTTATATTCTTTTGTATTATCAATCAAAATCTCTCCTGATGATGAAGTAATGTTAATCCAATTTGATGAGTAAAGTGCTACAGATAATTTTTGAGAGACACTTATTGTGGTAACACTAGAGAGGAAGCAGGAAGCTTCAGCTCACTCTAAAATATGACCACAGGGCCTGATCAGGCGGTGGTGCAGTAGATTGAGCATTGGACTGGGATGTGGAGGGCTCAGGTTCAAAACCGCTAAGGTCACCTGCTTGAGGGTGGGGTCGCTGGCTTGAGCATAGGATCATGGATATGACCTCATGGTCCCTGGGCTAGAGCCCAAGGTGTCTGGCTTGAAGCCAAAGTCACTGGCTTGATGCCAAGGCTTGAACAAGGGGTCATTGACTATGCTGCAGCCCCCTGGTCAAGGCACAGATGAGAAAGCAATCGATGAACAACTAAGGAGACAAAGGAGCCACATTTAGGAATTGGTATTTTTCAATCTCTTTCCCTTCCTGTCTATCTGTCCTTATCTGTCCCTTCCTCTGTCTCTCTCTGTGTGTCTTTGTCACAAAAAATAAATAAATCAATAAAATATGACTACAGGGACTTAAAATGGCAGAAGCACAAACATTGAGGCACAACATCCTTCAAGTATGAGTTACCTGAGAGGAATTGTTGTTTCCTTCATCACTTTACTAATTATGTTACTTAGAGCTCTGATGGACCCTTAGGTAGTATGATAAAAAAAATATAGAGACAATTTATTTTGGATGGGATGTTTCAAATGCCTCTATCTGTCCATCACACTGGAAGTAACAATTTCTCAATGAATTAGTATGTTAATGTCACACTCATCCATTTGGAACCCATCTTGGGACTCTGCTGAATATGACCTCATTACATAGAATAACCAAAGAGGGACAGATGTTGAAACTAAGTGTCAGGGTACATGGATACTTCTCCTAAGAAAGTTCTATCTCTAGGTCTTCATATTTTCTCAGTAAGACAGTGGAGTCTGGGATTAGCTATGAGCTCAGACACTGTAGTGGGATACCGCAAATAACAGTCAAAGTGTTGCTGGGGGGGGGGAGGGGCTATGACAGCTGACTCCAGTTGTTAACTAGTTGGCATGAGACTTGTAAAATATTCATCAAGCTGAGGCATAAGATTTTAATCCTACTAAGAAGACAGAATTGCGAGAAATATAAAAAAATTTAAAAAGAATACAAAATAAAAGAATATAAGCACAGATAGGAAATGTGAGGATAGTTTCATATAGACAAAATTAGAATTTGGGGAAAAAAAAAAGATGATTTTTTTTTAATTGAAATTGAGAAATTGAGTCAAGGCTAAACTTGTATCAACTAGCAGAGATGTGACCATACTGAGCCATGAATGCAGAAATGGGCTTAAATTCCACTATGCAATATTCAAAAGCCTGTTGACAAATTGAATAAAATTCCTTCTCTCTTAAGTCTCTGTAGCTTAAGACATTTTTTAGGGGGGATCTACCAGTCTTTCTCTTCACTTATTCTCATATGATTTCTCTCCAATGTATATTCTTTTATAATATCCAGGCCTGTCTTTTTTGTTTGTCCTTGTAGATTGCTAGTCTCCTTGGTTTTATCAACCAGAAATTTTAGTTGAATGGCTTTATAATTGTTGTTATATGGTTGGTTTACTGAATAGCAGCAAATGATGGGGCTTATTCACTTATCAGGCAACAACAAGAAAACAGTGGTTTACTTAATCTTCAGGAGATAAGCTGAGAGGTGAGGAGGAAGGCAGAGAAGACCTAGTCAACAGCCTAAATAAACTTGCCACTATAGCAACTGGAGAAGTCTTTTTTTTTTTTTTTTTTTTTTTAATTGACAGAGAGAGGGACAGATACGAACAGACAGACAGCAAGGGAGAGAGATGAGAAACATCAATTCTTTGTTGCAGCTTTTTAGTTGTTCACTAATTGCTTTCTCATACATATCTTGACAGGGCAGCTACAGCAGAGCAAGTGACCCCTTGCTCAAGTCATTGAACTTGGGCTCAAGCCAGTGACCATGGGGTCATGTCTATGATTCCAGGCTCCGGTTGGCAATCCTGTGCTTAAGTTGGTGATACTGCACTCAAGCTGGTGAGCCCCCACTCAAGCTGGCAACCTTGGGGTTTCGAACCTGGGTCCTCCACATTCCAGTCAGATGCTTTATGCACTGCACCACCTCCTGGTCAGACTACAATTGGAGAAGTCTTAATCCTCTATGGAAGTGCACAAAGAGCAATCTGTATATAATCCTGGGTTGGGTCTTTGTACAATTTCATATGATTCTATTGTGCAGCCAGTAATGAGAACTGTTATAACAGTTGAAAAGTTAGAGGTATGGGTTAAAATAGTTACCTCTGTGACCTCTGTGGGTTCTTGAAGACATTTTCAGAGTCCTCAAGATCAAAACTATTTAATAAGAATTGCATGAGATCATTTGCTTTTTCATTTTTATTCTCTCATGACTGTAGAGCATGTTTTTTCAATGGCTACATGATATGGGATATCAGCAGATCGAAAGCAGAAGGAGAAAAATGAATACAGATGTTTTCTATTAAGCTAGCTATTAACAATGCTAATAAAAATATAAATAACACACACTACTCCCCAATTCTTAAAAAAAATAGAGCTATTTTAAAAAGGATTATATTAAGTAGGGGTTCGCTATTGCTATTTTTAAATGAATAAATATTGTTTTAGTTTTAGTTTCTAAAAAGTACATATTGATTGATTTAATCTCAATAAATTATCCTTCTTTGGGGTTTTCTATTATTTTTAGGAGTATAAAGGGATCATGCAAATGTTGGGAACTGCTGCTCTATAGAGTGATAGGTCAAGAAGAAGTTTTTAGAGATGAATCTCTCTAGCTAAATGGAAACTTTCTGCAACTCTTTTCTAAGAAGCATGTTAGGAATCGGTGGAACTTATCAATGTAACCCATTGCTGAAAACTCTAAACTTAACGAGATATGTACTCAGATCTTACATGTACCAAGCAACACATATGCCAAATACTATCAACTTATTTATATCTTTATTGTTTGGAAGACTGTTAGGGGCATTCTATCTGAATGGTAGCTTCCACCCAGGAGCAACTTACTGTTGGTTCTGCATCTCTGTTGAGATGAATATACTTCACACTTTCAGGGTTTAATGACATTGGCAATAAAATATTCAATTAACTACTCCTGCTTTATTCCCATGTTGACTGTGAAATCATATAATTATAATTTAACTTGCCTATAGGGAATGAATATATTAATAGGTAAATAGAAGTATTCAGACTTCCTGACAGCTATGTGTTTTATTTAATAATAATTAGGTCCCACTTGGTTGTCTTGTGAATTCTAGACTCTTGTGAGCGTGATTTAGCTTGATTTCATTCCCCGGAGACTGACTGTTTTAGAGTTCACAAACAATCACATTTCTTGCCTCAAAAGCTGAGTACCATATGCTGGAAATGGAATTACTGTCAAGTGAGAACCTCTTCAGGGAAGCCACCCATCCCTTCTCTCTTAAACATGTCTTTGAAATCTCCAGTAATGGGTTAAAGTGTATTTTATTTGGCTTTTGGCCCATAAGAGGTAGCCAACTGCTCTTATAACCACCTATATCAACCTGTGCCCACAGTACACATTCAGTGTTGAAAGATTTGTTCAGTATATAGATTTTATCCATTTTTTTATGTGTCTTATATATTATGGGGAACTATACCAACATTCCACTTCATAGGAAAAATAAAATGCAACTGAAGAGTGAATTGCCCATTAATCTTTATAAAAACACTCTTAGTCTATTTGAGCATTGAGTGCTCTTAGAAGCTTATTGAACTTTTGAGCTATAACTTTAGCTTTTATACTAACTCTTTACAACCATGGTTTCAACCAGAGAGATAAATGTTTTAAATTAGGTGTCCAAGAAAACCATTAACCTTTACAGGTAAATTGCATTATTTTCTTCAGTAGTCTGAATTATATAACTAAAAATAATGCTGTGTACAGAGACCAAGATGTTACTAGTGACCCACCATATAAAGGATGTTAGAGAGCTGTGTTTTCTAGAATGATGGATTTGTGCTGATGATATCAAACTCTTTCCAGAGTTACCCTTAGCATATGCCTCTGCGGTTCACTCCGTTTCATTGAGAAGGCTGTAGCTCCTGTCAGCCTGTGTTAACAAAATAAAAATAATAAACTCGAGGCTCATATAATCACCATTCCATCATACAACCAGCTGGTACATGAGGTTTGCTTATCTGCCTGGCAGTTGCCATCACTTTATAATAAATTTTCTTCGCTAAACATTCCTTTTGTCCATCTTGAACCCAGGCCTGTGGATGGAGTGGACATAAGTGTATTAAGCCAGAATGTTGTTTCTCAGATAACTACATTTTCTGTCCCACTTTACTTAATTTTTTGGAAGCAATGGAGCGCATATTTAAAACAATTCAGCCTAGATCAAGTATATAATCTGGAACTGTGAAACAGTTTATTCTCTGCATCCCCCAAAACTTCTAATTTCTATTGTTCATTCAGGAACAAAATAATTAGCCAGATAATTGTGGCCCGAGGTGCTGTGAATATAAATGGGCTGGGAGAGGAGAATTTTCCATTTATATGAAAACAAAGTAACAGCGAAATCATTCCACTTCTACCACAATTTTCCTATTGTTTCTGCCCATAGAATGTGGTAAGAATTTATTAGGCAGAAAATTATAAAAGAGTTGTATCTTGTCACTGTTCAGAATATTATGGTTTTGTAGGTTTTTTTTTTTTTTTTGAATTATGGCTAACATGCTGAGGGAAGAAAAAACCCTTTATACTAAACTCAGAAGGAATTAGGAAAGTCTACATTGCTTGAAACAGTTGGAGAGAATTCAAGTCACACAGGATTAACTATAGAAATATAAGGATATGGACACCTCTCTCAGCAATGACACAAATCGCATGAACTACTGAGAAGTCTTCTATCTGTTGCTCAATCTGCCCAATAGCAAGCAGTAGTCATCGAAGTGAAGAGGAATTTTAGACCCCGATTTTTGTTGCCATTTTGCTGCTATTGGATTTTAGTTATGGGCAATATTGTTCAACACATTTAAATTTTACCTACTGTAAGAGTTATGCATGTCTGAGATGTGCATAGAGGTACTCACATATGAACATGAAGATACTAGTAAAGTTTTCTATTAAAAATTATTTCAATATGATTAGTTCAATAAAAGGCAGTTACAAATGAGTACTCTAACAATAAAAACGCATGCCTCCTTTCCAAACCAAAATATAAAAACAAAATAAGTTTTATCTTTCTAACATAGGCAATTTAATCACAAATATTGGCTAATTCTTTCCCTAGATCCTATACTAAGTGCACAAATAACAGTTAATAGGAAAACTGATTTGTTGAAATTGTCATTCCAGAAATATAATACATTATTCAAACTAAAATATGTTTAACTCTCAAAAATATTAACTAAACAAATATTTACTTAATATTTACTAGATTGTATGAAGAGAATACAATGAATAGCATTAATCTGAACCTTCAAAATTTATTGTATCCAAATAGTATAAACTATTTAAAAACAAAAGAGATATAATATTTGGATAATACAAAGGATTCTACCTTCTGCAAGATAAATACCATTAAAGATTGTGTGAACATTTAATCACATGTAAATCTGGATTGCATGATAATTCTCTGATTATGAAGAGACACTTTTGGAAAACTGTTTTTCATTCCAGTAATTTATTTCCTAGGAGGCTTGCATTTTAACACTCTGGACAAAACATCATAGTTTGTTTGATTTACACAGGCCAGGGTGTTTGTCTAGACAGTTTCTTCTTTAATCTTTATACTAAAAGGATTCCATCTCCTTGGTTGTTATAAAGAAGATCAAAGATATTCCGCAGTAGTGATAGGTTTTTATAAAGCTGCAATCCTAGTTCAATTCAAGAGCATCGCTAAGGAACTGAACTGTCCCATCTTCTGGTTTCAGGATTAGTGCAAATAATCCAAGAGGTAGAGGGATTAAAACTTTAACTTTTAAACACTGAATTTACAGATTTCTTAATCGTTGCAGAAAAGCTAGGCTAAGGGAGGAAAGGCTTGATTTTTCTCAAAACCCATACTTTGATTTACATAATTTACATAGAACATCAACCCTCCAATTTTTGTTTTCTGATTGACTGAGCCTATGTTGTGGCCTCCTATTTCTGTTGATTTTGCTTATAATATCTAAAGAAACCTTTAGTGAGTCATTTATTTTATACCCCAAGTTGTCTTATTTATCTACTCTAAATTATTGTTAATAATAAGTATAATGTTTTGGGATCTAAGTTATCTTATTTGTTTCTTGGACAGTATTTCCCTCATGATAATCCTAATTCTAAATGGATTTCATTTATATATGATAAACCATTCAATGCTTCTCCTTTGACTATTATGTAAAGTACCAGATGTGTGTTTTTGTAGAAAGCAGCTGGTTTTACACTGATGTGTCTATTTTATCACAGTCCTTGAATTTTTGGTATAAAACTGTTCCTTACATGTTTCAGACTAGCATTCTGAACAGTGGGCTATGATGATTAAATTGGATATTTTGAAAACAAAATAGGTAATTAAAGAAAAATGACTATGGCCTGACCTGTGGTGGTAAAATGGATAGAGCGTCGACCTGGAATGCTGAGATTATTGGTTAAAATAAGTGGGCTTGCCCAATAAAGGCATATATGAGGGGCAAATACCATGAGTTGATGTTTTCCACTCCTCCCCACCCTATCTCTTTCTTTGTCTCTCTTTCTTGGTCTCCTCCCTCCTAAAATCAATAAATAAAGTCTTTAAAAAGAGAGAAATGACTATAAATGACTAATATATACTACTCAAGTTTATTAAACTACTGTTTTGCTTTATTGTTGATTGTTGGTTAACATGGGTAGGGACTTTGAAGAACCAAGTTTGAAAATGTGATAACAAGGATGTTTGTGGAAGAGGTATATAGATAAAACCTACAGGTAGAAAATGTGAGATTATTTGTTGTCATGTAAATGCCTCCGGTCATATCGAGCCTTAGTGGTCAAGATATTTTGTATAGAGACATTCTAAATAAGCATTACTTTCAGATTTTCAGAGACTCCCTCAAGTTAGTTCCTATTTAATTGCTTTGAATTTGATTTGATTATTTATTGCTATATCTTTTTAGTTTCATATATGTCACTATAAAAAGTACATTTAAAAAAGATGTCTAAATGAGTGAATTCCCATAATGTGAGTAGATTTGTATATAAGTCTTCATATAAAAAAAAAAACACAGAATATTAACTGCACCTCGAAACTGACTTCTCAATATTTGATTAAGGGTGACCAATATTCTGATTTCACCTGTTTTTGAAATGTATATAATAATTCATTATATATATATTTTTGTGCCTGTTTTTCTTCATTATTCATTATAAGATGTAGAGTTTTGGTTCAAAATTCTCATTGCTGTATAGTATTTCATTATATTAGTATACCATAATTTCTTTTTTTTAATGTTTATTTTATTGATCAGGGGTTGAACCAGTATCTTCTGCGCTTTGGGAGGATGTTCTAACCAACCAAGCTATCCAGCCAGGGCCAGAATTCCTTTATTCATTCTTCTGTTGATAGAATTTTAGGGTATCTTGGTTGTTGCAAATAATGTTCCTATAAATATTCATGTACTTGTCTTTGGTAAATATAGTACTTTAGAAAATAATAAATAAAGCATTTAGAAGATAATTAAAAAATATATATAACCTTGGATTATGCAGAAATGTCTTAGTTTCAATATCAAAAGCATAACCCAGAAAAAAAATTAATAAACCTAACTTCATTAAAAAAAAAAAAGTTTCACAATTTGAGCTTGCTATACTAACAAAGTCTAACCTATTCGGGCACTCTCTCCTCCATGAGACAAACCTTTATATAGACTTAGACAATGTTAAAAAAAATATTTTTTTTAAATAAATAAAAATTAAAAAAAAAAGTTTACATGACTCAGTTTTCACCTGGATGGGCAGAGAAGGTAGAATTCTGGCCCCCATGAACTTTGCCCCCTGGTCTTACTCTCATGAGCACATTATGTTACAGGGCAAAGGGACTTTGTAGATGTAATGAAGGTTACAAATCAGCCAACTTGGAAATATTATCCAGTTGGCCCAATGTAATCATACAAGCCCTGAAAAACAGTGATCTTTTCTGGCTGGTAGCAGAGAAGAAACCAGATATTCAATGATCAATTTGATATGCCTTTGTTGGCTTGAAGATGGAGACACAGGGCAAGGAAAGAGGAACCTCAGTCCTACAACTGGAAGAAACTGAATTTCTGCCGACAAACCGAAGGAGTCATGTCTCAGAATAAGAACCCGGCACAGCTAATCTTGATTCTGACCTTGTTCCCTAAGCAGAGGACCCAGCTGGATCACACCGACCTTCTGGCCCATGTTAGAGTAGCCATAGACAACTAACATGGCAAAGGAAAATAAGAAAAGAACAACCTCTTCTTTCAAGATAAATGCATTCCATATAAAGAGCTCTTTTAAATTTATAGATAAGATCTTTCATGGTTTGTATGGTATTGGAATGTTTTCATATGTATATATATAATATATATATATATATTATATATATTACGAATTGCAGCAAATTAAAAAGTTTTTCACCCTAAAAAAATTTAATTGAATATATTATTAGGAGACAATCTATCCACTGCACAATCACAGATCAGGCCAGTTACATTTTTTTTTACACTAATAATAAGTTATCAGAAAGGGAAACTAAGAGAACAACCACATTCACAACTGCCTGAGACAGAATAAAGTTTCTAGGAATAAATGTAATCAAGCAGGTAATAAACCTGTATTTAGAAATTTATAAGACACTGAAGAAAAAAATCAAAGAAAATACAAATAAGTAGACGCATATACTGTATTCATAGATAAAAAGAGTTAACACAATTAAACTGCCCATACTACCCAGGGCAATCTATAGATTCAATGCAATTCCTATCAAGATACTAATGGTGTATTTCACAGAACTAGCACAAATGTTTCCAAAATTCATATGGAACCACAAAGGATCCTGAGTAGCAACAGCAATTTTGAGAAAGAAGAATGAATTTGGAGGAATCACTATACCACAAGGCCACAGTCATCAAGACAGCATGGTACTGGAATGAAAACAGACATATAGATCAGTGAAACAGAATAGGGAGCCCAGAGGTCCACCCACACCCATATGGACAATTAATATTTGAAATAGGAGGCAAGAACATAGAATAGGGTAAAAACAATCTCTTTAAAAAATATTGTTAGAAATATTGAACCAATGAATGCAAAAAAATAAAACTAGACTGCCATCTTATATCATACACAAGAATAAACTCAAAAGGGATTAAAGACTTCAATGTTGGACACAAAATCATAAATATCCTAGAAGAAAACATAAAGCAGGAAAATTTCAGACATTTCTTATAGTAATATTTTTTCCTGACATATCTCCTTGGGGCAAGGGAAACAAACAAATAAATAAATAATAAAATAAATAAATAAATAGGCCTACGTTGGTTATTTGTGTATGTGTCCTGAGTGGGGATCAAACCTGTAACCTTGGAAATATGAGTCTGGCTCTCTGAACAACTGAGCTATCTTGTCAAGGTTCTGCCTTTTCTTTATTGAATTTTATGACATTTTTAGGTATTCTGCATGTGTTTTCTGCCGGATGTATGTATGACCAGTATTTTCTTCCTCTCTTCACTTACCTTTCACTCTTTAATGATGACCTCATGAGGACAGCAGTCATTAATTTAAGCACAGTCTGATTTTATCATTGTGTTCTTCTGTATATAGTGTCCATGTTTGCCTCTCCAGGAGTGTCAGATATGACCATATTTTTGAATAAGGATGTTGTGTTTTATTTTTCTAATTTAGGTCTACAATCCAGCAGGAAATAATTTCTGTGTACATTCTGAAGTAGAGGTCAAAATTATTTTTTTTTCTATATGATAGTCAATTGACCCAGCACCATTTCTTGAAAATGCTAGCTTTTCTCATTACTCTTTAGTATTCACAACTATCAGAAATTATATAACCATATACATATGGCTACTAGTGTCTTCATGCTGTTCATTTATTAATTTTAAACTTATTTTATTAATAGCATACTGACCTAATTAATATTGGTTTTTAATAAATCATCATATCTAGAATATGCTTTCTCCAGCTCTCTGGTATTTTCTCTTTTTAAATTCCGCTGGCTCTTCTTGATTAACTTTTGCATTTTGCATTTACAAAAGGCTTTTAGAATTTGTCAGTCAATGTCTCTTATCCTTCCCACCAAAAATATTTTTTATGAAATTTAAGTGATTGTATTAAAAATACTTTCTTATCATACCTGGGAACAAGGTTGGAGTAGTTTCTGTTTGTCTGTTTGAGAAAAGCAAGTAGAAAGGGTCAGGAACGTAGAGCTGCTCTTCTTGTAAGTGCCCTGACCCTGGAATCCAGCAAATAGGCGGCATTCCAACTAACCGGCCAATACTTATTTATTTATTTATTTATTTATTTAGAGACAGAGAGAGCAAGAGGGAGAGAGGAGAGGGGAGAAGGGAAGCATTCATTTGTTGTTCCATACAGTTGTGCATTAATTGGTTTCTTCCTGTGTGTGCCCTGACCAAGGATGGAACCTACAACCTTGTCTATTTGGGAGGACACTCTTGACTGACCGAACTAACCAGCCAGGGCCATTGCTGGAGTCGTTTAATAAAAGACATACGTATGTATATATCTTGTCATGTAGGATACCATATTTTAAAAAGAAAAGACTATTTTCACGTACAAAGAAGACTGGTAAGAGTTTTGTAACCTTACTAAATAACAATCTAGAATAACTGAGCTATTGGCATTATTCATGGCCTTTCATTACAATATACAAACTCAGTAGAGAAAAATGACATTTATGGAGTACTGCTTGAAGAATATGCAGAACATAATGATTTGAATAAATTTATAATGCAGGCTTTTTCTCAAATTCCTTGGCCGATTAATAACTAGGGGCTCCCTGGGGCCAAATCTGAACCCAGGAAAAACAGATTTAACTACCAGTTAAAGGTGTGCATCATCAGCATGGGAGATGTGGTCTTTGAGAGATGTAGATGGTGTGTGTGTTCATCCTACAACTCGACACTATAATTTTTCCTCTGCATTGCACCAGGTTTTGGAGCTTCTTAATAAAACTGTTTTGTAGTGGTTCATTCTTAGAAATTTCCCCTGAATTTCAGAGTGATGTTATAATATTGACCTTAAAAATGTCTTTAAAATTATTGTCATACAAGACTTTTACTAATTATGTTTCACAAATATTATGTGCTGAATTATAGTGTTCTTTTTGTGAGAACAAATAAGAAATAGATTAATTTTAGGTTTCTAGCTGAGAGAATTCAACTCTTCAACATTCTTGTTTTTATCTTATGGAGATCACCAGTCATGTAACTAAATATGTTTTCTTTCTTTAAATTTGGATTAAGTTGTTAGAAACAAATGTATAGAATATCTGTAGTACATGGATAGTTTATTTTTAAGATCATATTTTATCTTAACTTTATTCTTACATATATCTTATTTTTCTCATCACTTTTTATTCCATTTTTTTCTTCCAGTTATTTTCTTTACCTTATTTTTTGTTTTATTGTAACTTTTCTTTAAGTATATCCAGTTTTCCATTTTTGTTTTTGTTCTAGCAAATGAATAAATGACTTATCAGTGAATAGATAGATGATAGGTTGAGAGACTCAAGGAAACCAGATGAGACAGAAAAGGTAAAATGAGTTTAAAAGGATTTGTGAGCAAATGTATTAAATAGCCTTTAACCATAGAATCGGCAGAGTTATGGTTTGAAATTAATTTAAACAGAAAGGAGAACATTAAGAGGGGAAGAAATAAGGTGGTGGTAAAGGCATGTTAGAGGAGGTGAATTTTGTTGACAGCCACCAAAGGGCAAAACATGACAGCTTGGTTATAGTACAAAGCAAATCATGCGGTAGAAGCTTCAGGTAAGACAATGCATTTTGTAACACTGTGTGATGAAAGCACATTTATATATTCTGAAATCATTTACAAGTTAGCTTTTCAAAGAAAGCAGAACAAAGGTTTAAATTCAGCCTGAGCTCTATGGTGAAGCACACAAAGCATTGATTAACATAAATACAGTAGGCACTGATTGCCATAAACATGCTTAAGCAAATTCTGAAATGAAGGTGATCAGGATTCAGGGACTGTCTTCACACACAAGTGCGTGCACGCACATACAGACACACACACACACCTGACAACAATACTGGAAAGATTACGCAAAAAAATGTGCTTTGTCATTCAGTACAAAGAATGATGAAGCTGGACCTGTTCTCAGGACAAGCAACAAAGTCTTGAGAGGAATATTCTTGAGTGGTAATGGCAAACAGTAAGGCCTGACATATAAATACTACCCATTGTTGGACAACCAAAAATTAAACCAACACAATTCTGCTGAAATGTTTCTACTGAAATACTAAACAAACAAACAAACAAAACAAAAACCCTTTTTGATATAAAATAAGTTTCTCTTTTATATACCCACTACACGCATAAATATCTAAAACTATCAAGACACCTGATGGACCATAAACTCGTAAGTAATTCTGGGGAAAATGCTGGCTTATTTTACTAAGTAATATGCGGGCGGTTTTTTGAAAAATCTTTTCTTAACCTATAACACATCAGTTAAAGATTTTTAGGATAATCACCACTAAGATGCCTTCAGGGTCTCAAATTGTGTAATTCTCTAATTCTATAACTGGTGGTTAACTTTTCTCATATTTTCTCATGGACAACCACAGTGCCATGCACACTAGGAAGCTGAACATGTTTAATCCATGAAAGAATTTTTGTTTGTGTTGTTTAAATAAACATAATAAAACGTATTTTTCACCAAAAAGATTCCTTTCCAAAAATATTTTTAAAAATATATTTTCTTTATAATAATTGTGAGAAGTAAAGAAAACTATAATTTATTTTAACAACAATGTAACAGATTAAAATATTAATTACACACAGTGAAAATGGAATACAACACTAAAATGGCCTTAGCAAACAATTACTTTCATTTTGCCCAACAATGCTGTTACCCTCATGCCTAATTTCATAATATTTGAAATACTCAAGAGATAGTTGGACAAAGACGCCACAGAGGTATGCAATCCAACCAGAAGAGTTGTATGTAACTGGTTCTAGTTAGATTTAATTAGAATTTATTTTTTGGCATTGTATTTAAATTGGTAAATTCTACCTATTCCTGGAAATTTTTAGCAGATTGCTTATCATAGACATTTATTTCTGCATCCTAATAACAAAATTTTTCAAGTTTATGCCCAGTTTTCTTATTTCTATTCCCTTATATGTTTTTACCAATATTCGCCAATATTTCACCAATATTCAACTCTACTTTTCCATACCTCTGTTCACCAAAATTTCTAAGTTACTAATAGTAAAAAATTACTCTCTCTCTCTTTCTTTTTTTTTGTTTTCTCTTTTTCTAACTGGCAGAATTAAAAAAAAACATCCTAATTTATTTGAACTTGTGTTAAATTTAATGCTTTATTAATTTTGGGTTCTTTGCATTGCTTTAGATTATTTTAATTAAGAGTACCTTTTTTAAAAGAATATTTTCTTCTTTACTTTTATTTAATGTTCAGTGTGTTTTTAGATATAGAATTCCTCTGGGAGGGAACAAATTCGATTAGAGTGATTAAGACTGTGTTTAGGCTGACTGATCAGGCAGTGGTGCAGTGAGTAGAACATTGCACTGGGATGCAGAGGACCCAGGTTCAAAACCCCAAGGTCTTGAGCATGAGATCGCTGGCTTGAGTGTGGGATCATAGACATGACCTTATGATAGCTGGCTTGAGCCCAAGGTCGTTGGCTTGAGCAAGAGATAACTCACTTTGCTGTAGCCCCCTGGTCAAGGCACATATAAGAAAACAATCAATGAACAGCTAAGGTGCTGCAATGAAGATGTTTCTCATCTCTCTCCCTTCCTGTCTTGTCTGTCTGTCTCTATCTGTCCCTCTCTCTGACTCTTTTTTGTCTCTGTCAAAATAAAATAAAATAAAATAAAGGATTGTGTTTAAGCCAGTTATGTATTTAGTAATACAATAATGATGTTATTTTGAAATTTGGTTGGTACTGTAAGACTTTCATCTTTCCCTGAAGTGATTATTAGAAAATATACTATACTGCAATGCAGAACAATTTTGGCTCTTCCATTTTTATATCTATGATTTCTATAAGTCTCTTCATATGAAGAGCCTTCAATTTCTCATCAATTTTTTTTAAAGATTCCGTAAAAAACTTCTACAAATTAATAAGAGAAAAGAAGTTTATTGTAAAAAGTAAAGAAAATTCTTAAACAGTCTCCTCACATATGAGTATATCCAAAGGCTCAGTAAGTATATGAAGAAGTATTTAACATCACTAATTATCAGGAAAAAATTTAAAAATTTATCCAAATAAGATGTGAAAACAAGCAAAGCAACAATAAAAAAGCAATAACAAATGTGGGTAAAAATTAAAGCCACTGAATTACTCAAATGTCGGTCAGAGTTCAAATTGTCACATACACTAGGTCAAGGGTCCCCAAACTACGGCCCGCGGGCCACATGCGGCCCCCTGAGGCCATTTATCCGGCCCCTGCCGCACTTCCGGAAGGGGCACCTCTTTCATTGGTGGTCAGTGAGAGGAGCACATTGACCATCTCATTAGCCAAAAGCAGGCCCATAGTTTCCATTGAAATACTGGTCAGTTTGTTGATTTAAATTTACTTGTTCTTCATTTTAAATATTGTATTTGTTCCCGTTTTGGTTTTTTTACTTTAAAATAAGATGTGTGCAGTGTGCACAGGGATTTGTTCATAGTTTTTTCTTATAGTCCGGCCCTCCAACGGTCTGAGGGACAGTGAACTGGCCCCCTGTGTAAAAAGTTTGGGGACCCCTGCACTAGGTGAAACGTCTTTACCAGTTGTAGTAAAGCTAAAGATATATCTAACTTATTACTCAACAATATCACTCCTAGGTATATAAAAAGGACAGATAAGTGTTTATGTTTAGTAACACAATATACAAGAATGTTTATATCAGCTCTCTGTATCGTAATTAAAAACTAAAATGTTCATGAAATAATGTATAAACAATAGCATTGTCTCAGAGCGAATAATTGCATAATGATAAAAAGAAATAAATTATGCTACATAAAACACCATGGATCAATCTTAAGGATATTATTGAGTAAAATAAAGTTATATAATTTAAAATCTGGTACAATAATCTAAGGTGACGAAATTTGGAAAAGAAGTTATGTTTGGGGAAGGTTGGTGACTGAAGAAGAACAGGAAGGATTCTGAGATATTGGGGATGTTCTTATCTTGATCCTAGTGATACAATTACTTAGTTGTATATGTGTATAAAAGTCCATTAAACTGTACTCTGAAGATATGTTCATTTTATTATGTTATACTTAAAAAAATGGGTTAATTATGAGAATAGAGGAAACAGTTCTCTATGAACTTTTCCCTAATCTAAAATTCTATGCTTCTTAGAAATCCCCAGACACTCCCCTTTTGAACTTCCTTGTCTCCATTCTGTCCCTGGCTTCGGATCTGCTCCTCTCGGTCAATATAAATTATTCTTATAACTTGTAAGTCCCTAAAACTCAAATGATAATTTAACTCACAGTTATAGCTTAAAAATTTCCACTGTCCCACTCTCAACTTTATCTTAATGACCTATTTTTCCCCAAAGTAAATCTTTATATTTTATGTGTTAAACAGACTGAGGTAACAATGTCAGGCATCAATTGTAATTTGCTTTTCTACCTTGGTTGGAAGAAAAGCTTTAGAAGATATTGATCCTATAAAATTATAATATGTTAGCAGGTATACTTTAATTCAGTGGTCCCCTATCCCCGGGCCGTGGACTGGTACCTGTCCGTGAGTCATTTGGTACCGGTCCACAGAGAAAGAATAAATAACTTACATTATTTCCATTTTAGTTATATTTAAGTCTGAACGATGTTTTATTTTTTAAAAATGACCAGATTCTCTCTGTTACATCTGTCTAAGACTCACTCTTAATGCTTGTCTCGGTCTCATGATACATTTATCCATCCCACCCTAAAGGCCGGTCCATGAAAATATTTTCTGACATTAAACCGGTCCGTGGGCCAAAGAAGGTTGGGGACCACTGCTTTAATTGACTGTCATTTTTATTGACTAATTCAGTTTTTGACCATGTTTTACTATTGAGGTTTCAACATCAATATCTGGAAAAACTATTTTGGGGGGAATAATTTATCTCTACATTGTAATTCATTAAAATGAAAAAAGGATTAATTCATATACTTAACTTGTTAATAAATCAAGATTCTTTACCTATTTTACTTCCACATTTTACTATTTAAATAATCTTCTTAGAAATCAGTTCTTAGTTATTGGTATTTGTGTTTCTAAAAATGATAAATTAGAATGACCTGGAAGCCTTACACTATAGAAAATTCGATGTCTCTCCTGGTAAGATAGGACACAGCAATATTATTTTTCTTTGTTTATTTTTTCAAGAGTTTGTCATAACACTCATCCCAGATCAATCCTCACACACAAATGTGTCTTTTGAATCCCCTGTTATTTGAAGAGAGCCACTTCCCCATAACAATGTGATAGCACAGCTCTATTCTAGGGGATTTTATACCTCAGTAAACATCAATACAATGCAAATGATGATTTACTGGTTTTCTTTTATCTGTGATCTTTTATTCATTGCCTCATGTAGAGCTCATGTGAAATGTAGTCTTTGTTCCTCAAATGCAGAGAAAGCATGCAGAATTCTTCAATCAGTTATTCTTTATTATTTCTTTTAAATAAAAACACAGGCATTCAACATTTCTACATTCTATTTTCAGGTGAGTCCCTTCTAGAATTTTAAAAAAATTCTAATGGCAATTATTTGTCCTTAAGAAATTAATTTGGTTTTTATATTTAAGCTGCATCTAAGCATCATATGGAAATGTTTTTCTTACTCAAAAAATACTTTGATTAAATAAGAACTAGAAGCCCAATTTTATTAAACTCAAATATGCAGTGTTGACATTCAAATACCAGCTCCTTACTTAAGCACAATGAATAGTGGAAAAGTAAACTATAAACACAAGAAAATAAGCGCAGATGTCTTATATTAAAGTAGAGTGCACATAAAGATGAATATTTTCTGATATTTAATTCTGCAATATGGCAAGTTATAGGTCCTAAAAAAGCACATTGATTCTCATTAAGCAGAGAGTTTTGAATGAACCAGACTCCTTTATAAAAGTTTCTCCAAGCAGTCCTCAGATATCTAAGTGTCTGGAAACAGCTGCCTTTTCTACTATTGGCTAGATTTACTTTGTACCTCTACTTTTTCTGGTTGTCGTTATTCATTATTTGTTTGTTTGCTTTCATGTTGAGACATACTGCTTACCTACAACTTCTGCCCAGTAATAAGCCCTGCCTTCTGAATATATTTAAGGAACATGTGTTTATGTGACAGCACAGAAATACAGGCACACACCTCTCATGAGTTTTCATCATCAGTTCGTCCAGTCTAATCATCTTCACCTGTATGACTTTTAACCATTTTTCTCTTTCTTTTTCTTCCTCTTTTTGACCATCCTTTCATTTATTCTTCTTTTCCCCTTTTTTATTTTTTTTTAAATTTTCAACAAGCATTTTTTTTTTGTGTGTGTGTGTGTGTGTCTGTGTGACAGAGACACATTGATTGCTTTCTCGTATGTGCCTTGACCGGAGGGCTACAGCAGACTGAGTGACCCCTTGCTCAAGCCAGCAACCTTGGGCTCAAACTAATGAGCCTTGCTCAAACCAGATGAGCCCATACTCAAGCTGGGGACACCAGTGTCTTGAACCTGGGTCATCTGCGTCCCAGTGCGACGCTCTATCCATTGTGCCACCGCCTGGTCAGACTCATTTTCAATAAGCATTTAACTTGTATCTACTCTATACCAAACATTGTAGTTGCCACTGGGGTTATAAAGCTGAATATAATAAAGACATTATTTTCAAATACTTTAGTAAATTTTCTACTATCAACTAAGCAAATGATTATAATCCTGTAAAACAATTACTGTAATGGAAATAAACATGGGGATTATTACCGTTTTTAATCTTGGTAATAATACTCTAGAGATGGGAATTATGTTTATTGTGCAAAGTGTAAAGGTAATATATGCCCATTGTAAAAAATACCTATGTGTAATGATAATAAAAAATAGTATTATTAGTATTATAAATGTTTTTTACTTATTTGCTTTGTGTCAAGACAATTAACTAAGCAGTTTGCATTTATTATCTATATTAAAAAACTTTCTTATTCTAATATTCAAGTGTAAAAAGTAAGGCAAAAACATAGTAGATAATTTGCCTATGTTTATTCACTTAGAAATGGTAGTTCTTTGTTACAGTTAAGATCATCTGATTCCTGGACATGGACTTTTATAATGCTCGAAGTCACATGAATATCACTCAAATTACATTTTGCCATTTTCCACCAGCACCCCGGTTTTTCCTTCAGGAATTCATGCTGAGCTGTGGGACTGTTCCATTACTCTCAGCGCTAGTGTTGGCTAAAAGCAATCAGTAGCACTTTTTCCCTATGGGCATGTGAATAGCTTGTAGATGACCTTGACACCCAAATCCAGCCAAGGAGATATTGGATTAGGATTTTGAATAAGAAAAAAACATCTATGCTTCTGCAGAAGTCACCTGAAATCCCCCTAAAAATAAATAGGAAAGAGTGCAGCCGTTTGAAGTTGTTAGAAGCCATCCTGCCGTCACAAAGAGAATCGAGGTTATGGATCTTAGAAGAGAAATATAAACACAAATTAGTAAACTATGCTACAAGATCATACCCTGTTTGAGCTATTCAGATACTGATGCCAAAAGTTTTCTTTTATTATCTGTTTGGATTGGGTTTCTATTATTTGAAAACAAAAATTTCAACCTGATAAAGTTCAATAAGCAAAGTATACTTTGTTAACCTCACAGTATAGATAAACACAGATTGTAGATGAAACTATTCTTATTGCCCCTTCCAAATCTTCTCCAACCACTGTCATTTGATGTAGTTAACCTTGACCAGAACTCTGACATTCCTCTCTCAAAAGTAATATCAATATTTAACTTCAAGTGTTACTGAAACAAAACAGCAAAGAGAATTTCCCTTAAAAAATTCATGTGATAGCCTGACCTGTGGTGGCGCAGTGGATGGAGCGTTGACCTGGAAATGCTGAGGTCGCTGGTTTGAAACCCTGGGCTTGCCTGGTCAAGGCACATATGGGAGTTGATGCTTCCAGCTCCTCCCCACCTTCTCTCTCTGTCTCTCTCTCCTCTCTCTCTCTCTCTGTCTCTCTCTCTCCCTTTCTCTCTCCTCTCTAAAATGAATAAAAAAAAATTTATGTGATAAACTATGTAGGAAAGTTTGGGATAAGATTGGTTATATCTGTTTACATACTTATTTAATAAGTCACTAAACGTCTCTGGCATATATACTGTGGAAATGAAAATATGAACAAGTAAACAAATTCTCTGTACTCACAGAGTGTACACAGTTTCATTTTTTCCCAACACATGCACAGTCTTTAATGACACTAAATGCAAGTACTGTGAGAAAGCAATTTAGAAATTGGTAGCAAATAAACGTAAAAATGTAGATTCATATTTCTAGTAACACAGTCCATTTAGAATAGCAAAAGTGAGCTGAACGTTCATGTTTAACAAATGCCCTTCAACTACATAGACATGAAACGATCGATAATTAGAAAAATGTCACAATGGTTCTATGTTGTTCCTACAGGAACCTTTGCTACACAGAAGACGTGACATACATTCCACTGTTTTGACATGATTAAGTGTCAAGGGAGTGACATTTCTGAGGTAATGCAAGGTTGAATTGCACTGACTGAAAATACAGGTTTCTATTACCTGAGCTTGAAGGAACATATGTATAACATTTGTGATTGTAAATGATTAATAATTTAACAGAATTTGATTTTTAATAGGTAGAGAAATAACTATTAAATTAGAAAAATAACCCCATTTCAAAAAGTCTTAATATCATGTTGGAAATACATTAGAACACATTTTCATTTTAGTGCTATTATGTAAGTATTTTGCTGAAAATAAATATGCTATGTCTTTTTCTTTTTACATTGAATCACTGGTAAATAGATCCTGGTGAGACAGGAATTGCCAATTAGCCTCACCTTCTTCAGTATTTTTGGTTAACTATTATTGGTTAAATATTGTTAGCTATCTATTCTGTTTGTTTAAATTTTAGATATATTTAAAAATAAAATATGCATTTTTCTTCTATTGTCTTTTATTTATGAGAAGAATATTTTATGTAATTTATTTTGTAGAAAACATAATTTAAAAAATGTATTCTCCTCATCTATCACAATTTTATTTGTTTTTTTGTTTGTTTGTTTGTTTTACAGAGACAGAGAGAGAGTCAGAGAGAGGAATAGATAGGGAAAGACAGACAGGAACAGAGAGATGAGAAGCATCAATCATTTGTTTTTCGTTGGGTCACCTTAGTTGTTCATTAATTGCTTTCTCATGAGTGCCTTGACCGCGGGCCCTCAGCAGACTGAGTAACCCCTTGCTTGAGCCAGCGACCTTGGGTCCAAGCTGGTGAGCTTTGCACAAACCAGATGAGCCCGCACTCAAGCTGGCGACCTCGAGGTCTCGAACCTGGGTCCTCTGCATCCCAGTCTGATGCTCTATCCACTGCGCCACCGCCTGATCAGGCTTATCTATCACAATTTTACTTAACATACTATTGCAGGATTGAAAATCTACAATTTACAAAACAACAGTTACCTTAATTTTTTAGCTTATATTTACATTAAAAAGGAGAACCTTCTTAATTATTTCCCATAGAAGATTGTGAATTAATTTATTTAAGCAAGAGTCGGTTAGACTTGTCACTAATTGATATAAAAATAGCATTTTGATTTTTTAAAAAAATTGTGTTTTAATATAATTGCTTTTATTCTCATTTGGAAAGGAAATTCTTTCAATTACTGAAAATGATGATATGGGATATTTTCTGCCTAAGAAAAAACACTGAAAGGTGTTACAGACTGAGTTGTGTTTTTCTCCCTTACTCAGAATTTACATATTGAAGCCCTGCACTTAAAGTGACTGCATTTGGAGATAAGGTCTACACGGATGTAATGAAGGGTAAATGAAGTCATAAGAGTAAGACTTTTAAAGGGGTAGTGTCTTTAAAATTGAAGACACTGAAGAGTTCCTCTCTCCATGTGTTGATATAGCCAGAACCCAACCATACTAGCTTACTATCTCTGACCTCCAACCTCCAGAACGGTGAAAAAAAAAATGTCTGCTGTTTAAACCACTTAGTCTATGAAATGATGATGGCAGTCTGAGCTGACCAATAAAAAGAGAGATTTTAAATGAGCACCTAAGGCAGCCCTGGCCGGTTGGCTCAGTGGTAGAACGTCGGCCTGGCGTGCCGAAGTCCCAGGTTCGATTCCCGGCCAGGGCACACAGGAGAGGCGCCCATCTGCTTCTCCACCCTTCCCACTCTCCTTCCTCTCTGTCTCTCTCTTCCCCTCCCGCAGCCAAGGCTCCATTGGAGCAAAGATGGCCCGGGCTCTGAGGATGGCTCCGTGGCCTCTGCCTCAGGCGCTAGAGTGGCTCTGGTCACAACAGAGCTACGCCCGGATGGGCAGAGCATCGCCCCCTGGTGGGCGTGCCAGGTGGATCCCAGTCCGGTGCATGCGTGAGTCTGTCTGACTGCCTCCCCGTTTCCAGCTTCAGAAAAATACAAAAAAATAATAATAATAAAATAAAATAAACACCTAAGACCACAGAAGACAAAAATAATAAGAAGAAAAGAGTAGCTACAAATGTCATTTAATCTCAATTTATGAATTCCTTTATTAAGCACATATTGATTCCATACCTACTATGTGCCAAGCAGTGAGAGGAAAGCACGGATAACACTGTCCCGGGCTCAGCAGAGTGTGTAGTTTAATGTCTTATGTAAGGGAAGCTATGTCCAGGAGTGGAGTGTGACGGAACTGCTGTTGTACATGGAATGGCATAGCAGTCACAGATACCAGAAAGAAACAAGAGCGAATGTTGGAGGAAAGGCATACAAATTCTTAAAAGAAAAGTATTCTGGGAAAAGAAAAAGAGCCCATTCAAAAGTATTGAGACAAAAAAAGCATGCCTGGTGCATCTGTGTGTGCCAACATCAAGGAGTTGTTATGGATAAGTGTGTATGTGGTGCGTGTGTAGCGAGAGGAAATAAGGATTGAAAAGGATGGACATCATGTTGGACCATGGAGGCCATAATAAAGACTATGGCAGTGATTCCTAAAGGTCTGGTATCTTAGTTTAAATTGTACATATATTGTAATTTGAAACACTGGACAATTTTTCAAGAAAATTCAAGAATGTGAAATTGATGAAAAGTTCCTGGTTTTATTTTTTTTAAATTTTATTTATTTTTTTGTATTTTTCTGAAGCTGGAAACGGGAGAGACAGTCAGACAAACTCCCGCATGCGCCCAACCAGGATCCACCCCGCACGCCCACCAGGGGGCGATGCTCTGCCCCTCCGGGGCGTCGCTCTGTTGCGACCAGAGCCACTCCAGCGTCTGGGGCAGAGGCCAAGGAGCCATCCCCAGTGCCCGGGCCATCTTTGCTCCAATTGAGCCTCGGCTGCGGGAGGGGAAGAGAGAGACAGAGAGGAAGGAGAGGGGGAAGGGTGGAGAAGCAGATGGGCACTTCTCCTGTGTGCCCTGGCCGGGAATCGAACCCGGGACTTCGGCACGCCAGGCCGACGCTCTACCACTGAGCCAACCGGCCAGGGCCCCTGGTTTTATTAACAATAAAGAAATTTAGGGAAACTAAAAAAAATAATTGTTCATAATATATTCTCCTGCTTAACCTGCTTAACTTTTCTCCATGTCATTTACTGGTAATCCACAGAAAGGTATTCTGGAATTGGGATACCTTCGTCCCTCGTCTATCGCGGTGGAGAGGTTCCAGAACTCCCAGCAATAGGCGGAAATCCGCAAAGTAGCGACCTTAGATTTAGTGTATTATTTATATCTATTTTAAGGCTTTATAAACCCTCTTTACACTCTTAATAAACCTTTCCCACACTTATTTTGCTTATTTTACTGCAAAAAATAATTAAAATAATAAATAAATAAAAATATCTAAAGACTGCAAGGTTCCGCAATAAAGTGAAAAATCCATGATATGAAATTAGATATATACAATTTAAAAATCGGCGATACAGTGAGACTGCAAAAAGGGAACCCTGATATGACGAGGGACGACTGTATTGCTTTCTTTCATGTTTAGTTCAGCTCCTTCACCATTAGAATGTGAACTATGTGAGGGAAGGGATTTTGTCTTCCGTCCTCCACATTATATTCTAAAAGGCTAGACTAGTGTTCGTCAAATGTTGAATGGCTGAACTAATAATATTCAGCAGCTGAAATCATATTTAATATAATGGTGAGAGATGTGTCATAGTAAAATGGAATCTCTAGTATAGTGAAGTATTTGTCTATTTCACAATAACGTTACAACTTCTGTAGGACTGACTGTGTTTATATCTACCATATTTACGTAAAATTACCTAGTACGGCACTTTCAAAACAAAGAAAGTCAACTGCTACAGATAACCTAAGGACAAAATTACAGTTTGTAGAAAATGCTACAAATTATTTTAAAATATTTTCTTTAACTTATTGGAAAAGTAATTCTATTTTAAGGAAAAAAAAAAAACCCTCTGAAAATATAAGAGGCTGAAGGAACAGGTTGGAGGTTTGGAAATCAGGACACTAAATGGTAGAAGTCAAAAATCAAGAAGAACAAATACAAAAGTCAAACAAATCGGATAAATAGGCATGTTTAATATTACATAGCATTACAAAAAAGAGTGTATTGAATCCTTTTGAAAGTTATTTTACGCCCTGGCCGGTTGGCTCAGCGGTAGAGCGTCGGCCTAGCGAGCGGGGAACCCGGGTTCGATTCCCGGCCAGGGCACACAGGAGAAGCGCCCACTTGCTTCTCCACCCCTCCACCGCGCTTTCCTCTCTGTCTCTCTCTTCCCCTCCTGCAGCCAAGGCTCCATTGGAGCAAAGATGGCCCGGGCGCTGGGGATGGCTCTGTGGCCTCTGCCTCAGGCGCTAGAGTGGTTCTGGTCGCAACATGGCGACGCCCAGGATGGGCAGAGCATCGCCCCCTGGTGGGCAGAGCGTTGCCCCTGGTGGGCGTGCCGGGTGGATCCCGGTCGGGCGCAAGCGGGAGTCTGTCTGACTGTCTCTCCCTGTTTCCAGCTTCAGAAAAAAAAAAAAAAAAAAAAAGAAAGTTATTTTACTAATATATTTATCAATTTTAAATTAAACAGAACATTATTTTTATTATATTCCAGAATTTTGAGAAAATACTGACAAAATAATTGTATAATACTACTTTCTTAATTAATGTTGTAACTATCTATAACAATATTTTCCAACTTTTTTGCATATTTATTATAGTAGTTGGCCTCGTACATTTTAATACTGCCTAATTTTGAGAAGGTTAAAATTGTCCTATTTAAAATGTATCCATTTTAAAATAAACTATTAGCAACCTATGAATTTCTTTTTTTTTTTTTTTTTTTTTTTTTTTTTTTCATTTTTCTGAAGCTGGAAACAGGGAGAGACAGTCTGACAGACTCCCGCATGCGCCCGACCGGGATCCACCCGGCACGCCCACCATGGGGCTACGCTCTGCCCACCAGGGGGCGATGCTCTGCCCATCCTGGGCATCGCCATGTTGGGACCAGAGCCACTCTAGCGCTTGGGGCAGAGGCCACAGAGCCATCCCCAGCGCCCGGGCCATCTTTGCTCCAATGGAGCCTCGGCTGCGGAAGGGGAAGAGAGAGACAGAGAGGAAAGCGCGGCGGAGGGGTGGAGAAGCAAATGGGCGCTTCTCCTGTGTGCCCTTGCCGGGAATCGAACCCGGGTCCTCCGTACGCTAGGCCGACGCTCTACCACTGAGCCAACCGGCCAGGGCCAACCTATGAATTTCAACCTGAGTAGTAGCTGTTTTATTTATTTCAAGAAAAAGATTTTTCCAGTGATTTTTAAAGGCAGATATGGCTTCAGTATCAATGGGGAATTAACACAGGGATGATCTTGGGATTTGCATAGTAATTGGTTGACACATATGCCGTACTGTACAGGACCATGGACACAGCTGGAAATAAATATACTAGCCACGGTCCCTGAGATCAGTATAAAAATGTGATGAAATTGATTTTTTTTTTATTCTTTGAGGTTTATAAGAAACCATGCTGGGTAATGAGCTAATTTAGATAAGCTTCAAACAAGAATATTATCACATTAATGGTAATTAATAAAAAGTAACACAAAACGGAGCTTTTTAGTTTCCCCTCCAAGTTTTAATTAGCAATTAAAAGAAAAGTGACTTGACCTAAGATTAAGTTTCATTGGTTTTTATAGTTTTATATAAATATGTAAAATCGTTTTAAAACTGTTAATTCACATAAAAATGTCTCCAAAGAAGATCTTACCAAATATCCTTTCAGCAACGAATATTCTAAAATACATATTTAAGCTAAATAGTGGGAAGAAGGTAATGTTATGAGTATTATTGTTATATATGTAAATGGGAAAAGAAAAAGTTGTTCTATATGAAAACTTCATCTCAATTAATGCCTATTCTTAATGTTTTCAATGATTTCTGATTGTTTTACATAATTGGAAATTCTCTCATGAACTCTGTCATAATTATTGAAAATTGTTAATATGTAAAACTTTAGGTTATTGACAAAATAAATTAACACATACAAAACATTAAAATGATTTCTTAAAACAACCTCATTATTTGTCATGTTAGCTATAAAATTTATATAACAGAATGTTCAAATGCTATTGCCAATCATATATGACATATTTTAAAAGAACAATATAATATTTTGCCCTGGCCGGATGGCTCAGTTGTTTAGAGCCTTGTCTCAAACTTCAGAGCTTGCTGGTTTGATCCCCAGTCAGGGAACATACAGGAACAGATCGATGTTCCTCTCTCTGTCTCTCTCTCCCTTTCTCTCGGTCTAAACTCAATAATATTAATGTTAAGAAAAAAATAAATAGAAAGGACATATAGTATTTTCATTTAGGAATATATTGTACAAAATAATATAATTTTTAGTAACTCTCAACAGGTAGGTAGAACAAATGCACAGAGGAAAATATATTAAATTGAGAAGTGTAGAAGTTTACTAGACTAAAGTTTATCTAAGGGTATACAACATAATCAAATGTCAAAATGATATGGAAATGTTTTCTCTGAATCTATGTACTCTAATTGATTGATGTCACCCCATTAAAATTAATTGTCTAAGTAAAATTTTAAAAATAGAAAAATAAAAAAATAAAGTTTATCTAAGATAATATCTGTTCAATAAGAATTAATTCATCAGCAAAATATTTTTAAGTAGCATTGCTACTTAGTAGTTTATAATTTTTCTTTGTGTACTATGAGCCTTTTTTTCCAATTTATTTTATAAGTTTTTATAAAGTAAATATATTTCTTTTATTTAATATTTAAATATAGCACTTACTATGTGTCAGTTGATGCTTTAAAGCCTTTACAAATAAAAATGTATTAAATCCTCATTTTTATTTCAAATGTTTATTTCCTTGCTAGCACTTTCCCTCTACCACCCCAGGGATTCAAGCATTATTTGGGTAAGTCAAAGTGTGTCATTTATTTATTTCAAAACCTGTTCTTTTTAGTTCCTAGTGCAAAGAAGGTTCTTAACAAATATTTGCTCAATGCAAAAGCAAACTTAGCTTTATCTGCTATTACTCACAAGGGGAACTTTCTCCAGATAATAACTAGGGGTATTTAAACTTTTAAAAATGGCTGATGTGTTAATAATTTTACTGGTGATTTTACAAATTACACTGAAATTGCAAATATCCTTCAAGATACTATTAACCACAAAAGTGTACCAAATATTTTTCAAGTACTTTTAAACATGAAGGCTTTATAACATAATATGATCCTAAGAATCCATAGTACTAGAAAATATTTACACCTCATGGCACAGGGTTAATTAAGCTTTAAGAAAAATAGTATAACATGCATTCTATGCTCCACTGTTGTTTTTTTAAACAGAGGAATCAGAATATACTTTAATGTTTTCTTGGTGACTTGTAGTTGTCATCATGTACCGCAGTTATGTGATATTCTATACTCTTACAGGTATATTGGGACCACAGATGTTGATGGTGTGAATCCTGTTAACAAGTTTTAATAGCCTCATGGAATTAAGTGCAAGATCATTACAAATCACGAATCATTTTTTCCCATATTTTCGTCACTTTCTTTAGTTGTCAGGATTTGTCAAGTCCCTGAGATTAGCTAAGGACAAAGCTCAAGGTCAGAGCTTGAGTAATTTGATCGAAGCACAAGACATTAGGGCGTGTAGGGGAAGAAGGTAAGCAAATAAGAAGTAAGCAATATTCAAAAAGATATCCCAAAGAAAATGTACAATCTACCTAAACATTCTCCATAAACTTGGTTTAATTTTATCTCTTAGAATGATCTCTAAAACAGTAGAAATTCCCCAAAACATCAGCACCAGCCCAAGGGGTCAGATGCTTTATTTAACAGGTTTGAAACTAATAATCTGATTGCCATTCATTGCCATTTTGAGAAGTTAACCCCAGAACTGAGTCAATGAACAGAAGAGAAAGACAGACAAGAAATTCTATTTTATATTAAATATCAAAAAATTTTGGTAATATTAGTTCATAATTGTATAGGAATATCTTGTATTTAGAGTCAACAGGTACTTACTTATTCATATTCATAAACTCATAATAGGTCTATTATTCATGGAGATACTTATAATTTTATAAAAACCCTAAATAATGAGAATAATATATTTAAACATTCTTTGAAAAGGCTATCAAATCTGTATTTAATTTGAATCTTTGAAATTATTCTGCATTTAAATTTTCAAGATGGCAAAACATCTACAAATTAGGGAGACTCTCTCATATTTTAGAGCAATTTTGCTTATTTTCATATTAGTCACAGTCAAGCAAATATTATTAAAGGTGACCAGAGTATCTAACTTCGCAGTTTGTTTAGTTATCCTGTCACTAATGGAGATAGTAGATCTAATTATTTTATATGATTACTTCCTGTTGCATTTATATCAATGCCATACTTATTTCTTCTATATCATTACCACGTATCAAATAACTTAATGTTGATCCTTACTCGCATACTGGAATCTATCAGCCCCTCAAACAGACTAGGAAGGTTAAGATGCACTGTCATATATGCGGAATGTCATCTGTTAAAGAGTGTCCCAAGAAGAAGAATAATAGGTGCTAGCTGGTCAAGCACCTCAGTGATATTTTACTCTGTTCTTAGGTATTGTCAACTGAGAGAAAATATGGTATTCAAGAAGTGAGAGAGGAAGAAATATTTGTAAACTATTTTTTATTTTTAAAGTCTTTCTTCAGGCCCTGGCCAGTTGGCTCAGTGGTAGAGCATTGGCCTGGCGTGCAGAAGTCCCGGGTTCGATTCCCAGCCAGGGCACACAGGAGAAGCGCCCATATGCTTCTCCACCCCTTCCCCTCTCCTTCCTCTCTGTCTCTCTCTTCCCCTCCTGCAGCCGAGGCTCCATTGGAGCAAAGATGGCCCGGGCGCTGGGGATGGCTCCTTGGCCTCTGCCCCAGGTGCTAGAGTGGCTCTGGTCGCAACAGAGCGACGCCCCGGAGGGGCAGAGCATCACCCCCTGGTGGGCAGAGCGTCGCCCCTGGTGGGCGTCCCGGGTGGATCCTGGTCGGGCGCATGCGGGAGTCTGTCTGACTGTCTCTCCCCATTTCCAGCTTCGAAAAAATACAAAAAAATAAAAATAAATAAAAATGAAGTCTTTCTTCAAAAATATATACCTTCAGTTCTTAATTACTCATTTATTGTTTATTTTTTCCATTTGAGTTTACTTTTGTTCTTTTTGTTTGTTTGTTTTGTTTTGTTTTCCTGCTGGAATCCAGAATTCAGCATAATGTGATTTATGTAGGTGATTGAAAGGAAAAAGAAGACCTGGACTTCTGCAAACTATTTCTATTATCTATTAAGCTTGTCAATTATTTTTATCTCAACATCATAATTAATTTATATGTGCTAATTATTTTTATCATAATCAGTTGGTTGTGACAACCTCCCCGCACCCCTCCAAAATGAAAACTTCTCAGACAATCTTGTACATAGGTGTACTGACCTACCCTGCCACTGATTTGAGTAGACCACGTAACATTTTGGGCTTTCAGATTAATCTGCTGGATTCCATATATAGGAATTTTTCATCTCTAGGAGACAACATGCAATACTGCATCTGCTTTTCTGAAATACACGTTGCCTTTTCTTAAGTTTCCGGGGTTTATTCATGCTCCTTCTTGTTGGAATTTATTTACTTCACATTTTGGAGGAAGCCTATTCCTACTCTTCCTTCCAGACTTACAAGGAAGCACTTCTATAATCCTAATTTAAGGAGCTTTTCATCGTGAAGTTTCCTGTAATGAAGCCATTGTTCCTGCTCCACCACCGCCATCACCAAACCACACCCAATTGCCAGTTCTCTTGATATAAATCAGTGATTTTCAACCTTTTTTGAGCCACGGCACATTTTTTACATTTACAAAATCCTGGGGCACACCACCTACCAAAATGACACAAATTGACACTCTAACAGTACATATTATACATATAGTTAATAATATAGTTTCTAAATGTATTTATACTCAGTATGAAACCTGGGCCTGTTTCGATGAACACAAAAGGGATATCCTGGCAGGAATGGTAGAAAGACACACATGAAGCTCTTCCTCAACAGTTCTCAGTCTCTCTCTGTTTTTAGTTTTTATCGCAGTCAAGCCTGAGAAGCTCAGCTCACATAGATAAATGTGGTTGAAAACGGGAGCAATGTCAAAATAGCTTTGTTAGCCAGAATGGGGAACTCCTTGGCAACAGATAACCAAAAACTGTCCAAAGGAAGATCAGCAAACTTTAGCTTTAAAGTTAGATAACATTGTGATGCATTGTGATGCATTGTATATCACCCTCTACGGGGGCCTCTTTTAAAAAGAAAAAGGTCAAATATCTATATACACCATCAGAATAGACATAACCAGCTGAAATTGAGGCTTCATCTAGTGGTGGCAACATTTACCTCCAGTCCTGACCAGAATTAGAAATCGGGACCATGGGGAGGAGTAGCAGCTTCAACTACTCGCGGGGGCCACACAATGACAAGTGCTCGGCAGCCTGAGCAGGGACCTTCCTGGGTGTGAATGAGAGGCGGCCTACTATTGGTTCATCGCTAGTGGTCGGGATGAATCCTAGAAGGTGATTGGTCAGTGAGCGTTCCCTGTGACTCCACTCTTCCTGTTGCTGATAGCTGGAGGGATTGTGAGGGGAATGTTTTGTTCGGATGGAGGCGGCTGGCGGGGGGCTGGATATCCAGCACGCAGGCATATAGTTTGGGGACCCATGTTTAATTTCCCCATGGCACACCTGACCATGTCTCATGGCACACTAGTTGTGCTGCGGCACACTGGTTGAAAAACACTGATCTAAATATCATGATGGTAGGACTTCATCCACCTACAGCCTAGATGTGTCCTGCATTGCTCATACCTTCTGTCTTTAATCATTGTGTATCTTCTCAGCTTTTAGATTCTCTTCCCAGATATAATGTCCTGAATAATATAACAAATGCATCTTTATTGTATTCTTCAAATGTTACAAAGCAGTTCCATTTTTACATAATATTTTTAGCTACAGATAATAAATTATTTCAATTGAGGTAGTAGATGCCTTTATACATACGAAATTACTGTGATCACTTTAATGATTTAAATTGAACAGGTAAAACTTAAAACAAATCATTACTATTTAAGATATAATAAAATTTTTAAAACATCCTAATACCCAAAAGTAGTTAAGGTAATGCATTTAATAAACTAAAGTCACGGGTTTAAGCAAACTGCTTTCCTTAATTAGGTATTAGATAATGAATAGCACTTTTTCTTTAATTAAAAAATATTTACTCAATATTACTAACAATAAACATAAATTAATTAACCATAAAATAATTTTAAAAGCTTGAAATATTACTTAGCACCGTTATTATAACATTATAAGGTAACTTAATCCAAGCTTGATTCTATTTGCAGCTTTGACAAATAAGGTTTTTTAATAAGTAATCCTGGGACATACTCTTTACTCTGGGACTTGGCATTTATTCAAGTTTTCCTCAGCTTCATTTACTGCTCACAGTCCTGCTATTTTTCTGCTTCCATCACCTTCAATCAAAGAGATTATTACAGCACTGCTTCTTCAATTTCCTGTGGTAGCTTCCTGCTACCACTTTCTTTTGGCAGAAACCAAGTGGAGAACAGAAAAGCACTCGAGATGAATTTCCACCCTATGAGAATAATTTTATCTTATCAAAAAAACAGGTTTCTTTCCCAGTCTCTTCCTCTCTCTGAGAATCTTAATTCCACCACTGGGGTAGAATAGAGGCAGCCAGTTATTTAATGAAAATAGTTTTTCTCCAATTTCTTTGGGCTCCTATGGGCAATCCACAATTTATCTCAAGATTTTTTTTTTTTAGTTAACTCTACCTGGTGCTTTGTTGGATTTAAGATCCTTTGTCAGCCTCTTTAAGAGGCTAACAGTCAAGAAAAAGTAGAATATAAATATGAATTTCAGTAAAAGCCATTCAAACATGATTTCATAAGGAAAAAAAAGTAATTAAGGACAGAGTCAATTTTTTAATTTAAGCCGATTAAAGAGACTTTGTTTACAGACACAAAATAATATACTTCATTCTTGACATTGGTAAAATATTTTTGTATTAATGTGGGTTTTTTTTTTCTTTTTTAATGAAACGGTGCTCTGATGAAAGTGTTCCTTAATCAGAGTTGATGTTTCATGTTGTATAAGGGGTATCAGTAGCAATGCAATCCAAGAATGGAACAGAGAAGACTCAGTCTGATGCCTTTCTCAGACCTTAATATGGGGCTTGACTGGGATATTTATTACAAACAGTTAATGCTGATTGATTCCAAAACAAGTTGATCTCTCTTTTCTTAAAGAAGTGTAGCCTTGGTTTAATAAGTATTGTAGAGCAAAGGAAAAGAAAAATTAAAAAAAAAATAATGGTTTTCTCTAGATGGTGAAAGACAGAAATTTTGTTTAAACAAAATAAAACCCATAGGAATGCAGGCTTAGAATTTTAGTGAAAATGGATAATCAGCAATCTTTTATACATTCTGTTAACCCTAAAAACTAAATCCTTTGTTTTATTTTTAATTTTATTTATTCATTTTAGAGGTGGGGGCGAGAGAGAAAGAGATGGGAGAGCAACAGGAAGCATCAACTCCCATATGTGCCCTGACCAGGCAAGCCTGGGGTTTTGAACTGGCGACCTCAGCATTTTAGGTCAATGCTTTATCCACTGTACCACCACAGGTCAGGTAAATCCTTTGTTTTGTTTTGTTTTTAATATTTTGCCTGGGAAAAATTAACTTTTAGTCATTTTATCTATTGATTCATTTATTCTTTCACTAATTCAACAAAACTTGAGTTCCACATACAGCTATGAATGAGATTTGGTACCTAGCCTGAAGTAGCTTACATCATAGTTAGGGAAACTATACTCCCATGTATGGACATTAACAAATGAACAGGTATTAATATTTTATGTAATTCCTAACAAAATGTTTGTTTTAGATATACCACTTACTGATGAAAGTAAGTCTAGGAACTCCTCACAAATCCACTATGTAAAACAGGTGTTAATGGAATAACTTTTATTAAAGCTCATGTAAGGGTCCTGGAATTGTATCCCCTATATTTCCATTAGGTTCCTGCCACAAGCCTTTGGGCCATTTGAGGGAATTTGATGCAAGGAATGAAATAAAAAAGATGGGCATGGGGTATGAGAAATACAAGAAGAATCAATTGCCTTTGGCGGTCCCATTCTGGGCCAGAGCAGTGGGGGGGGGGGGGAGGGCAGGGGAGGGGTGAGCACCTACCCACCACAGAACCCAAAGTTGGGCAGATGGGGATAGGTCCTTGGATGGAGGGTCGCAGGGGCTACAAATCATCCCCTGGTAGGGATGTCTGGGAATAGATACAGCATTTATTGTTTCATTCTTAAAGGCAAAGAATATCCTTTGAGTCCCTAGAGGATTCAGCATTGTGGTTGCTGAGACTCTTTTTTTTGTCTTCTTTACTTTTTCGTGTGTTCTTAAAATAACACTTTTTTTTTTCTTTTAGCTGGAATATTTCTTCATTCTTGGAGAGTGGAAAAAGCTGATAACTATAGCTGCCAGAGTTTAATCGTGCTCACAAATCATAAACCTAGCCGTGAAGAACGATGCGATGAGAATGTGAACACCGAAGGGAACGGAGCAGCGGCCCCACAGTTGATAACTACTTAGGACTGTGATTAATAGCTTACACGGTCTGGGCTTCTTCGCTGGTCTCCCTGTGCTGCATTCTGCTCTCACCCTTCCTGGTATTAAGCGCACAGAGGGAAAGCCCACGTAGCTGCGTTTCCTCTTCCTCACGCTCTGCCCTAGATCCCAGCATCCGCATCGGGCCTTCTGCAGGGCGGTCACCCCTTGACAAGCCTTCAGCATCTACCTTGCTGCCGGGCCCGAGGGCCCCCGCCGAGCGCCTCACCTGGCGTCCAGCCGCCAGCGTCTTTGTGTTTACCTGAGTTTACCTGTTATCCGGTAGTGTTATCTTCTTACACCTGCTTTTCCCATTTTTGCTTTAAGTTTTATCTCAACATGACTTCACCTATTATACTCATGTCCAAGCGATCTTTCAAATACTCAGACCTGAACATATTTATTGCTTAAAAACGATCAACACCTTTTCCATCATTCCGCATTTTTATTGTGTGTTTAAACGTCAGCGTCCTCCGAGGACGCATGAGTGAGCATCCTTTGTCTTTTTATACAACACATAGCATAACCGCAGGACCTAATTACATGCTTGGTAAATAATAAAAAAAATTTTTTTAAAGTCTGAATCTTGATTATTTTATTTCTTTAAATATGTGCTACACTGTAACCCAGTTATGTTCTCCTTATGTGGATGTAGAATTGAAAAAAGAAACCAAACACCGGACATGTTGTGAGACATTATCATAAAGAAAAATTTCCCTTCTTTATGTGCTCCTGGAGTTTTAATCATGTTCACCATTTTAGCACACAGAGGCTAAAAGACAGAACAATGATTTTATATAAGGGTTTCTTTTGAATGCATGAGATTATTTTAAAAAAATTTTTTTTGTTGTTTCATAATAGCTGCTTATCATTCCCATAAAACATCATGTTCTTTGGCATAATTATGGAATGAATAATGTTCACATATATTTTAAAGTCAAGAATTTTATTTTACTTTATTCTATTCTATTTTATTAATATACTTAAAGAAATTGTATTTTTCTGAAGCTAGAAACGGGGAGAGACAGTCAGACAGACTCCCGCATGCACCTGACCGGGATCCACCCAGCACGCCCACCAGGGGGCGATGCTCTGCCCCTCTGGGGCGTCGCTCTGCTGCGACCAGAGCCACTCTAGCGCCTGGGGCAGAGGCCAAGGAGCCATCCCCAGCACCCGGGCCATCTTTGCTCCAATGGAGCCTTGGCTGCGGGAGGGGAAGAGAGAGACAGAGTGGAAGGAGAGGGGGAGGGGTGGAGAAGCAGATGTGCGCTTCTTCTGTGTGCCCTGGCCGGGAATCGAACCTGGGACTTCTGCACGCCAGGCCGACGCTCTACCACTGAGCCAACCGGCCAGGGCTATTCTATTCTATTTTAAATGAGAGGAGGGGAGATAGTGAGACAGACTCCCACATGTGCCCTGAACGGGAACCACCTGGTAACCCCCAGGGGCTGATGCTCAATCAACCGAGTTGCTCACTGGTTGAGAGGGAAAGAGGGAGAGAAGGAGGAGAGGTTGGAAAAGAAACAGATGGTCACTTCTCCTGCGGGCCTTGACCAGGAATTGAACCTGAGATATCCGTATGTAGGACTGATGCTCTATCCACTGAGCAAACTGGCCAGGGCCAAGAATTTCATAAAGTAAATTTTTAAACATTTAAGTAATTGTTAAATAGTTGAATCATTGATGGTTATTGATATTTTTCAAGTTAATAACTTTATTTCTAGGTTTATGAAAAATAATTAGAAAGTACCCAGTTCTCACATATTTCTTACTTTGCTCCCAGTTCCCCTTATTTTTAATATGTTGCATTAGTGTAGTCCATTTGTTACAACTGATGAACCAATATTATTACATTATCATTGACTGAAGCCTACTGATTACGTTACTCTTCGCTCTTTGGGTTGTACGTTCTATGGGTTTGACAAAGGTACAATGACACATATTCATGAGGACAGTTTTGTACAGAATACTTTCGCTAACCTAACCTTCCCTGGTGCTTTACCCATTCACCACCTCTGCCTCCCACCTGGGCTCCTAAACCCCTCGCAATCACTGATCTCTTTCCCTGTTCGCACAGTTCTGTCTTTTTCATGATATCATATAGTTGGTATCGTGCGTTTTGTTTCGAGGTTTTGCTTAAGGCTGGAGATCTGGGTTCAGAAATGATTCACAGCCTCTCCAACACCACTCAGGTACACGGTTCTCACTTCAGGCAGGTTGGGACAGCAAGGCTCACTCCACACTGCAACTACTGAAGGAGGTGTGCACGGTGGAGTCTGTATCTTTAGATATCATGATAGTATTTGAAGGTGTCTTAGGATAACCCACACTCTTCATATCACACACACACACACACATGCACACACGTGAAGGAACATCCATTTCATTGAAACATTTTAAGCTTAAATAGGTATGTTTTGAAAATAGGGTCACACAACTAATGCCTTTATATTTTTTCTACCTGATGTGGACAGCTGCCACTGCTATACACCAGCATACCCTCTCAGATGTTCACATGTATTCACTCATACAAATCAGTTATCCTGACATAAAGATCAAAGTTAATTTTACTTAGCTGTCTGCCTACACCTAGGAAACAGCTTATGGACTAGAAAATATGTGCGATTCTATAATTGTTGTTTTCCAGAAGTATTTCTTAGGTGTTGATTCTTTACTAAGTATTTATATTTCACCCTCAAATGTATAATGCCCGATATTCATAATTTGAACCAGTACAATCCTAGGTCTTCTAAACAAATACTCTCACATTATTAAATTTTATTAACATTCTAACACTATCATGATAGTATAATGATTGGCTTACATGTCTGACTACATGAAAAACTGTGGGTTTCTTGATGCAAAAAGTTGGCTTACTTATTTCTGTATGTGTAGTAACCTAAAAAAAAAAAAGAAAAAAGAAAAGAGACTAGGCAATTTGTCAAATAAATGTATAAGTAAATGAAGAAATAAAAAATTAAAAGAATAAAGTATACTTTAGATCATAAATTGATTTCACATATTCACTTATTTGAGTAGACTTTTTCAAAGCTACACACTGCCTTAGATATATATATATATATATATATATATATATATATATATATATAATACACATTGCCTTGGATTTATATATATATATTTATATGCATACATGAATTGATACATGTGTATATGTTTAGACACCACACATGAGTACAGCTGGAATTCCTGCAATGTACCAGGCATTGGACTTACATACAAGTTTTCTGAACCTCACCTTCTATGTAAGAGAAGGAAAGAGACCAGAAACTTACTCCAAGTCACCTAGTTCAAAAGTGACTTGACTTGCAAACTATCACTACATAACTTCAAAGTGTACAGATTTTTATTACAGAATGATTTGAATAAAGAAAGTCTGCTATTCTCCACTAATAGGGCACAATGATTAAAAAAATACTCTTTTCACATCCCATTATTGATAATTGGATAAAAAACAGGAGATCAAAAAAGAATACTTCAATTACAAATGTTATAAAAATGCTAAGAATAGGTGGATAGAATCCTAACTTCCAAGAGATTTTAAACTCTAAAAATTAATTAAGTAAAAAACAAAGTATATCTAGTTTAGAAGGAAAAGCAAGCTGTCAAAATAAAAAACGTCCAAACCTATAAAGATTATGAGTATATTTGAGCAAAACTGATGGCATATGCTGGGGAGCAAAATCTCAAATACTTTACAGTGGCCCTGGCAGGCTGACTCAGTGGCAGAGCATCCATCTGGTGTGGGGATGTCATGGGTTCGATTCCCAATCAGGGCACACAGGAGAAGTGACCATGTGCTTCTCCACCACTCCTTCTTCCCTCTCTTTCTCTCTCTGTTCCCCTCCTGCAACCATGACTTAATTGATTCCAGCACATTGGCCAAGGTGCCGAGAATGGTTTCAAGGAGCTTCTGCCTCAGGTGCTAAAAATAGCTCAGTTGCAAGCATGGCCCCAGATGGGCAGAGTATCAGCCTCAGATAGGGGTTACTGGGTGAATCCCAGTAGAGGTGCATGAAGAAGTCTGTCTATCTCCCACCACTAGCTTAAATTAAAAAAAAAAAAAAAAAAACTTTGTGTAATAACAGTTTTGCAGATTCTTTTATGCACTTGAAATTAAGAAGGTGACTAAGGAAGATTGAAGAAAGCAAAGTGGGGATTACAGGAGAGATAACAAGAATATGTGCTTTCTTGACAGTTAATACCCGTTTTGAGGGGTATTACTCCTGGTATTTCAAAGTTGTGCTAAAGCCAAGAACAACGATCAGGGATGTCCTAACACCTTTCATTAAAGAAGTTACAGACCTGGGGATGACTGCTGACCATGTCTTGCTCAGTTAGGAATTTAAGATCAAACCACTCTCTGAGATTACTTTCTACACACCTCACTTTGTACTCACAAGTCTTAAAATGGTAATTTTATAATTGAGACAATATAGAAATTATAAAAATAATCTAGACACCAAAAATATCATTTTTTTTTTGTATTTTTCTGAAGTGAAAGTGGGGAGGCGGAGAGACAGACTCCTGCATGCACCCAGCCAGGATCCACCCAGCATGCCCACCTGGGGGCGATGCTCTACCAATCTGGGATGTTACTCCATTGCAACAGGAACCATTCTAGCACCTGATGGCTATGGAGCCGTCCTCAGCCCCTGGGAAACTTTGCTCCAATGGAGCTTTTGCTGAGGGAGGGGAAGAGAGAGAGAGAGAAGAAGGAGAGGGGGAAGGGTGGGGAACCAGATGGGCACTTCTCCTGTGTTCCCTGGGCTGGAATAAAACCCAAGAGTTCCACACCCTGGTCCAATGCTCTACCACTGAGCAAACCTGCTAAAGCCTATCATTAATTTTAATGAGGAAAATAATGAGTCAAAGATATTGTAATAGGGAGACTCCAAGATGGCAAGGAGGAGGCGAATGTTCCAACTGCCACCTCTCGGGACCAAATTAGATTACAACTTAATTTAAAAACAATCATCTGAAAAACCAACTCTGGACTATGGAAAAGAACTCTGTAACCAAAGATCACCAAAGAAGCCACACCGAGACTGGTAGGAAGGGCGGAGACGCAGAAAGGGCTGCCTGCTTCTAGGAGCCAGCGGGGGCCTGGAGGGACTCTCACTGCGGGGAGAGTTGCCCTGAAAGGTATGGGTCACAGGGAACAGAGGACAGTTGTCATAGGGAAGAGGGATGAAGGGATGGGATCAAAGAAGGTGAGGTTAGTGAAATTATATATGCATAACACATACAGATAACAGCACAGCAAATCCCAGAGGGAAGGGAGGAGGGGGTTAGGGGAAGGGTGATAAAGGGAGTATAATGGGGGACATGGGAATAGGGATGAAGATATTGCATTTATTGGACACTTGAATCCATGTTAACAATAAATTAAAATTAATAAAAATTTAAAAAAGATCTTGTAATGGGTACCAAGGAGAAGAAAAACATTTAATAGTTAGGCTTTTTGTTTCTAAGTGGTGGCTGACATTTATTTTTGATTAAGGATAAATTGAGTTGCATCACTGTTATGTATCACACACTATTAGTTGAGCTTCTATTATGTAATCAAGATCTTTGCTATGTGCTGGAATATAGCAGTGAGGCAAAAATAAATGTATTTATCCTAAGAGGTTTTAGACTTTATTATTAAAGCTATTCATTAAATAAGTGATTGCACAAATTTGTGATGATTATTCTAATGTGAAAGTATACATAGAAAATATACAAAGCATTGTAGGAAATAAGAGTAAAAGAAATATCTGGGGGGAACATAATAACAAAAGTTACTCTGTGCTTTTATTTATTTATTTTCTAATTGAACATCGGAATGCTGCCTTTAAGGCTCAAGGACCCTCGTGGAAGAGGTGGATGGGTGAGATTATAAAAGCCAGTTAAAAGAGGAACAATGAGCAAACAAATGCGACTCCATCTTAAAGCTAATTCTTCCTCTTAACTGAACTTGAACCCAGTTGCTTGATGTTCCTCAGGACTGAGGATTGAACAGGAAGGGAGAGGAGGATTATAACAGAGTGACATGCTTGGCCTCTTTGACTCCAAGCCTGCTTTGTTTAATAGGTTCTGTTTAGTTTGCACATAGACATGCTAATTCTTAGAGGAATTCTACTTGTGGCTTGAGTTTTTAAAGAAAGAATCCCTTACAGTGGTTCCCAACCTTTTTTGCGCCACGGACCAGTTTAATGTCAGAAAATATTTTCACGAACCGGGCTTTAGGGTGGGATGGATAAATGCACAAAATAAAATTATGCAACCGGCGTAAAAACTGTGGTATTTTTTAAATATAATTGTCGAACCTATGAGACAAGCGTCAAGAGTGAGTCTTAGATGGATGTAACAGAGGGAATCTGACATCGTTCAGACTTAAATATAAATAAAACGAAAATGTAAGTTATTTATTCTTTCTCTGCCGACCGGTACCAAATGGTCCACAGACCGGTACCAGTCCGCAGCCGGGGGGTTGGGGACCACTGCCTTACTAGAAAGTGCATCTACCAAGAAGATAAGGGAAGTATGTATTGTCTACTAAAGGTTTGTGGAAGCTGTGACTGGACTCACATGAACTAAATGGTTCACAAACTCAGGCATTTTTTCTCAACCCGTGCTAGCACCTAAATATCTGTGGTCCTCAATAACAGCTTGTCCCACTCACCATCCCTTCCCCTGACAGAGAAGAAGCCTGAACGCCATACTTTTTAATGATGAATTTGAGGCACCAGTAAGACTCCCATGATTTTCGTTGGCACCTTCTTTATCAATAAACCCTTCTTTCGTAAGAAGAAAAAAGTGCCGGAGATATGTAGTCTAGGGATCAGGAAACACCATCCAGTGGCAAACATTTAAGCTGAAATTTGTAAGACCCTCCAGAGTCACATGTTATTAGATACCATGTGAAAATAAATAGACTTATGAATACATAAATCTGATCTGCATTTCTATCAAAACTGAAATTTCATCACCATGGCATCAGGGTGGTGCCCGTTTAGTTACCATTTAAGCAGCCCAGTTTGTTCAAAAATCATGAAGTAGAGAATTCCAGAATATAGCCATTTTTCTCCTTCTTTTCTCCCCAGCCTGTGTTTGTTCTTCCCTGGGTCAACTCTGGAGACCCCGTTTTCTTCCACCCTACAAAGATGCATTGGTAGCTCTGCATGACAGAATCTCTTTGTTAAATGAGATTCAGGGAAACTGATTGCTTTGTGCAGAAAGAAGAAATTGTCCCCCTGTTCCATCTCTATCATATTCATAGATATGCTCTACCCATCTGTCTATCATCTATCTATCTATCTATCTATCTATCTATCTATCTATCTATCTATCATCTATCTATCTATATCTATCTATCTATCTATCTATCTATCTTCTATCAATCATTTATCATCTATTTATCATCTCTCTAACTCTCATTCGTCTACTTATCTACCAACCTACTCAATTCTGCTTACCTACCTGGCTGCCTATTGTGGGGTGTGTGGAAAGAATGGTGCAAAGATGGTGGATGGACTCCATAGAGAAGAAGATGACAAGGCAAGCAAATGCGCCATGTGCCACTGAAATCTGCAACCTTAACTCTCTTCTTGTTTCTCACAGATATTCAGACATACCTGTTTATTCCCTCATATTATCTTATTATTTGCATGTTTCCAAGATCACATAATATAATTTTTATTGCCTACTATATTGCTTACTTATTGTGAGGCAATATTAAATTCTGGATAAGAGTGGTTTAAGTAAATGTAAATAGTTGCACTTTTTATTCATTTCATATTAATTCTCAAAAAACAGAACCCTATATATTCAATTTATATATATCTATATACACAGTTTTGTAAATTATTTATGTTAATCAAGAACTTAACCCTCTCTTTAAATGAAATGGCCGTGTCGGTAGAACTGACACTATCTATGGCATCAATAGTGAAGGTAAGCTAGATTCTCCTAGGGCAGGAGATATGATTGCAGCTCAGTCCTACATATCATACCATACAGTCCACATCATACATCTTCACTGGTTCAGACATTGTATTTTTGTCATTTGCAAAGACTAATAAAATTCTTTGGGAAAACTGTGTTCAATTTGGTATGATCAACAATGTTCATCACTAATCCATATATCCTGAGGCTCTATAAATGATTGATTTCATTAATATAGCAATCTTTTTGTACTAATCTTTGTCATCACTATTATCACTGTATTTTAACTGATTGACAGTTTTGTTGGTACGTTATCAGCAATAGGGAATTTTCATCATAATCACATCGTACATTGATAAAATTTTCTAAAGGTATCTCTGTTGATCCTTCATGAGAACAAGACGCTAAGGAAGTGGAGAAGATGGAATTTCTGCAGTGCTGTAATTATTTGAAATGATTTTCCACCATTTTAATACAAGGATTTAAATCTTACATAATATGATAAAAATTCTTATCCCCTAAATAATTTATGAAAATAGCTAAAGTAAATACAGTCTTTAAATGCATACATTTTACGAAAAGTGGTATATTATTTAATCTTCTTGCAATTCTACTATATAAAAACAAAGGTTATGTTACGGAAGGTAAACAAGAAAAAATAGATGAACTTTAAAAAATGTGCTTTTTATTTTCCTTTTTTAGTATCATGGAGTATTGTGTTATACATTAGTTGTTAGAAATGTTTGGATTAGTAGACATAATTAATAAAAATATTTAAATAACACATTGTAGAGGACTTTTTAAATGCCTTGTTTCAGAATGAAATAGTAAAAAATGTTAAAAATTGAAAACATACAAATCTAGGCCTTGACCAGTTGGCTCAATGGATTCAGCGACGAATCAGAGTGTGGAAGTCCCAGGTTTGATTCCCAGTCAGAGCACACAGAAGAATCGACCATCAGCTTATATTCCCCCTCCCTCTCTCCCTTTTCTCTCTTTCCCCTCTTTCAGACAGTGGCTCGACTGGTTCAAGCATCAGCCTTAGGCACTGAGGATATCTCAGTTGATTCAAGCATCGGCCCTAAATGTGAGTTGCCAGGTGAATCTCGATTGGGGCATATGTGGGAGTCTGTCTCTCTATCTACCTTCCTCTCGCTTTAAAAAAAAATACAAATATTGATTCAAATATTAAATGTCACTTATTTGGGGGATTAATTAATTCAATAAATAATTTTAATCTCCATTTTCTGCATCAGAAGAATTTAAGTCATATTTTCTTCTTAGAATTGCTTTGTGAATTGAATAGGTAATGTTTATACAATCTGTGAAACACCTAATGCAGGGTTTGAACCATAGTAGGTGCTAAAGAATACTGACTGGTGATGATGATGATGATGATGATGATGCTGATGATAACAATGAAGAGGAAATAATCAAGACAAAGACTGGCACTGAAGGTATTGAATAAATACTAGTTTGCTTTCTTTAGAAAATATCATTTTTGACTTAATGCAAGGTTCTAAAGTGTTACTAGTAAGAGCAGGAGCCATACCTGGAGTTCACTCAGAATTATGGCGAGTAGATTTTGAATTCACACAGTGAAATAATATTATGGGGGAAGAATTACTTAATAATCTTTGAATTTTATTGGAAGTAAATTCCAACCAAATGGTGGTGGTATGGATAGAGAAGTAGGAAGAAAGCCTTGGATTTGGTAACTGAAAAAAAAAAAAGATGTCAACAAAATAGACAACAATATATTAAAAAAAAAGTATATAAGTTCATTTAACCAATTCCCCTAGATAATGCTTTACTTTTCACCTCTTACTTTTTTAATGAACCAGAAATTTATCTGGTGGAACCTTAAAAATATCAGTAATTATGTGAATACAGATAAGAGAAAAATGTGGAAAATTATAATGATAATTTGGTAACATATAATTAAACTTATTTTGAACAATCTTGATGACATTTAATGATTTTCAAAATATACTTAACTCACTTGACACGAATACTCCTTAATACCTTCAAAAGAAGATCTTCACTTTCTCTCATCTTCTCATTTTTATGGCTCTTTTGATGAAATGTTAGCTCTAAGGCATAAAGTTATCTTTAAGTCATGTTTGTTGTACTGTAGAATAAACTTCCCTGAAGGAACTGCTACAGATCATATGCCTTGATATTCAACAGCTTATTTCCTGAAAGACTGGAAAAATTATATAAGAAATTTTTGCCTCCTTTTAAAATAAACTAAGAAGTGGTTGTTCTAATGTCTAATGTAGGAAATAAGCCATATCTACAATATTTCAGACTTTGAAAATAAAAAGAAAGGGTGCTTTAATTATTTTCATCTTGTTATTTTTAAAGTAGACTTTTTTGTAGGTTTGTTGGAGAATTCTTACATTACTAACATGTCTCAAAAATACTGAAATAAAGAGACGTTAAAAGGTGGAAGATTTTTATTAAAAAATAGCCCTTATCACTATTTTATACTTGCAATGATAAGAAAAGCTATTCTTCACTTTACATTTCAGTTGTGTGATAGCTGGTTATGTGGCATTTTCACACTTCCTCTAGTAAACACACATCTGTCATCTGTGTATATTTGATACTACTATACAATATTGTATAAATATCATGCAACTATATTAATGTATATGTGTGCCTGTGTTTGTATTTTTTTCCCATGGTAATCTCAAGAATATTCAATTAAATTTTATTTCCTTCTTTTGATAAAGACTATTCAATAGTAGCTCTGTTATTAAATTGACAAATTATTACAAAATCATTCACATGGTATCCAAAGGAGATCGTTTTATTTTTGAGATAATAACACTTAATTTGTAAGATACTTTTAAAAAGCTATTGTGTTGTTGGTTTTTTTTTGTATTATTTTTTTTTTTTTGTATTTTTCCGAAGCTGGAAACGGGGAGAGACAGTCAGACTCCTGCATGCGCTCGACTGGGATCCACCCGGCACGCCCACCAGGGGCTGATGCTCTGCCCACCAGGGGGCGATGCTCTGCCCCTCCGGGGTGTCGCTCTGTTGCGACCAGAGCCACTCTAGCGCCTGGGGCAGAGGCCAAGGAGCCATCCCCAGCGCCCGGGTCATCTTTGCTCCAATGGAGCCTCGGCTGCGGGAGGGGAAGAGAGACAGAGAGGAAGGAGAGGGGGAGGGGTGGAGAAGCAGATGGGCGCTTCTCCTGTATGCCCTGGCCGGGAATCGAACCCGGGACCCCTGCACGCCAGGCCGACGCTCTACCACTGAGCCAACCGACCAGGGCCTATTGTGTTTTTTTTTTAAAAAAGCTTTTTGAGCTTGACCAAATGGTGGCACAGTGGATAGAGAGTCCCACTGGGATGCGGAGGACCCAGGTTTGAAACCCAGAAGTTGCCAGCTTGAGCACGGGCTCATCTGGTTTGAGCAAGGTTCATCATCTTAAATCCAAGGTCTCTGGCTTGAGCAAGGGGTCACTGGGTCTACTGTAGCCCCCCAGTCAAGGCACATGTGAGAAAGTGATCAGTGAACAACAAGGTGTCTCAATGAAGAATTGATGCTTCTCATCTCTCTCCCTTCCTGTCAGTCTGTGTCTCTCTCTCTGTCTTTATCACCAAAAGAAAAGCTTTTTTTATTACAATTTGAACTACAAATTAGGAAATAATATCCTTAATTATTAGAAAATTACCAAAAGGAAACTAAGTTATCTATGTATGAAAGCTGGAGAAATAACTTAAAAACAAATGTACAGATTTTTTTTTTCAGAATAAATTTTTAATAAACTTTTGATATATTAATAAATTTTAAAATTATTTCTAAATATTGAATGATGCCACTTGTTCAGTCAAACTTATTATTTAGGTTTATTAACTTTGTTAAATTTATTGCTGTAACATTGGTTAATAAAACTATCTAGGTATCAAGTGTAGAGTTCTACAATTTATCATTTGTATATTGCATTGTGTTGTCACCACCCCGTTAAGTCTTTTTCATCACCATAGGTTTATGCCTGTTACCTCTCCCCTACCTCATTTCCCTCTGGTAACTACCGTATTTTTGTGTGTGTCTATAAGTTTTTGTTTCTTTGTCTTGTTTATTTTTTTTAATTTTTAAAGATTTCTTTTTAAAAAGAATTTCATTTATTCAGTTTTTAGAGACGGGGGAGAGAGAAAGAGAGAGAGAAGGGGCAAGAGCAGAAGTATCACTCTCAGAAGCGCTCTGACCAGGCAAGCCCAGGGTTTTAAACTAGCAACCTCAGCATTCCTGGTCGATGCTTTATCTACTGAGTGACCACAGGTCAGGCTGTCTTATTTGTTTACTTGTTGCTTTTACTTTTATATCTCACATGTCAGAGAAATCATATGCTTCTTGACTTTTCCATGTGACTTATTTCACTTAGCATGATATTTCTCAAGATTCATCTACAGTATTTTGTCATAAATGGTAGTATTGCATCTTTCCTTATGGCTGAGTAGTATATATGCACCACATCTTCTTTATCAACTCTAGTCCTTGTTTATCAAAAGACCTTTCAGTTGTTTTCATATCTTGGTCACCATGTGCAATGCTGCAATGAACAGAGGAGTACACATATATATATTTACAAACATATTAAAAAATATTTAGATAGATACCAAGAAGAGGGGTTGCTGGGTCAAATGGTAACTCTATTATTAATGTTTTAAGAAACCTCCATACCATTTTTCATAGTGCCCGTACCAATCTACATACCTACCAGCAGTGTATAAGAGTTCCTTTTTTCTACAGCCTCTCCAACACTTGTTCTTACTTGTCTTGTTGATAGTAGCTATTCTAACAAGTATTAGCTGGTATCTCATTGTAGTTTTGATTTTCATTTTCCTAATAGATAGTAAAGTTGAGCCTTTTTCTATATATCTGTTGGTCATTTATATGTTTTCTTGGGGAAGGTATCTGTTCAGGTCCTCTACCTATATTTTAATTTGATTGTCTGTTATTTTGTTATTGAGTTGTTTGAGTTCTTTATATATGTTAAAGGTTAATTATTACCAGAGGTATTGTTTGCAAATATCTTCTCTCCTTTGGTTGGTTGTCATTTTTGTTGTTGTTGTTGATTTCTTTTGCTTTGTAGAAGCTTTTGAGTTTAATATAGTACATTTATTTATTTTGGTTTTAGAGCAATTGCCTTTGAGATCAAATTCATAAAGTGTTCTCTAGGACCAACGTACATAAATTTGGGACCTATGTTTTCCTTTGTGTATTTTATTGTTTCTGATTATATATTTAGATATTTGATCCATTTTAATATAATTTTTGTTTATAGAAATAAGCAGTAGTCTAGTTTAATTCTGGTAGCTTTCTAATTTTCCCTGCACCATTTATTGAAGTGGCTTTATTTTTCATCATTATATTTTTTTGGCTCCTTTCTTAAAAATTATTTGCCCTACATAAAAGTGGACTTATTTCTAGGCTTTTAATTCTGTTCCATTGATCTGCATGTTTTTCTGCCCATACCACATTGTTTTGCTTGTCTCTTTATAGAAAAATTTAATACTTCTGGCTTTTTCTTTTTTCTCTTCTCAGAATTGTTTTGGTTATTGGGGCCTATTGTGGTTTCATACAAATCTAATAACTTTTTTTGTTATATTCCTTTAAAAAAATTTAGGTTTTTAATATCTGAGTTCCCTCTTATGAATAAATTTTTGCTACAATTTGATTGACTTTCTAAAATTTTGATATAGCAGTTATATCAGAATATATATGTAGAATTTTGATTAATGAAATAATACTATTTGAAGAGCAATTCTTTACAAAATATTGTCCTAGAAATAAAAAGAATGAAACAAATGTAAGATTTTAGATATTAAAGAGTTTATGTTTAATGAAGAAAAGGCATATTAAAATGGATAAATTTTGATAGAACATTGTAAAATGTAATAATTAAACTGTGAATGTTATTCTGTGGGAATTCAAAAAACTGTAATTCATTATTTTCTCAAAATTTTTGGTATGTTCTCTGTCATAATGCGACTATTTTGTTTTTTTCCACTTCTATAATGTTAAGTAGTAATTGGTTTATGAAAAAGAATCTTACTATTTGATGGTTTCTTACAATGTTGTTAGTGAATACTGAATTAGCATGAAAGTAAATAAAGAACAGCTATCTACAGCACATTACATATTCTCATTATATTAGGGCAATGTTTTTATGAATATGTCTGTATCCATTTATTTTGCCTGACCTGTGGTGGTGCAGTGGATAAAGCATCAAACTGGGATGCTGAGGTCACCAGTTCGAAACCCAGGGCTTTCCTGGTTAAGGCACATGTGGGAGCTGATGCTCCCTGCTTCTCCCCCCTCCTTTCCTCTCTCTCTTTCTCCCCTCTCAAAAATAAATTTTAAAAAATTATTTTAAAATGATACAATTAAAAATTGTAACAAAAATGTGTTATTTTGATAACAATGGAATCTATTTAAGTAAGAAACTTGGAAAAGATGGGCAGAAATTAAAACCCTGTACATAACTGATAGGATAATTTATTTTAAAACCTCTATTTAATAATACAAATGTCAATATCTGATACAGTGTTTCAATTCTACTTGTGTTTTAGTGTCTTTCTGGCATTTCTATAAAGCATGTACACGCTTTCATTCAGGAGGCAAAAATGTATGGCTTGCAAATATGCAAAACACACTAGCCATTGGATAATATGATGATAAATAAAATAAAATCTTTTGATAAAGGAATTCAAAAGATATGAGGAGAGACTGTGAAGACACGGCCCATTATAATTCTAAATGATACAGTGTGAAAACATACATTGGGGGAAATTTGGAAGCAAGAAATCAATCCCCAGTAGAAGTCTGAGAGAGAGAACACTCTTCAGGTAGAAGAATCTCAGAGGAGCACTGCAGGGGATGTACAAGTTAACACAGTCAAAGAGCAGTGTTGGAGGGGTGGGCAAAGTGATGAGGCATGTACCCTGCCTGCAGATGCAGAGTAAAAGGAAAGCGAACCTTGAAAGGACACTGGAATTAGAATGACGTTAAAATTTAGTGACTTTTGCCCTGGCTGGTTGGCTCAGTGGTAGAGGGTCGGCCTGGCGTGCGTGCGGGAGTCCCTGGTTCGATTCCCAGCCAGGGCACAGAGGAGAAGTGCCCATCTGCTTTTTCACCCCTCCCCCTCTCCTTCCTCTCTGTCTCTCTCTTCACCTCCCGCAGCCGAGGCTCCATTGGAGCAAAGTTGGCCCAGGCGCTGGGGATGGCTCTGTGGCCTCTGCCTCAGGTGCTAGAATGGCTCTGATTGCGGTAGAGTGACGCCCCAAGATGGGCAGAGCATAGCCCCTTGGTGGGCATGCTGGGTGGATCCCGGTCTGGTGCATGCGGGAGTCGATCTGACTCCCTCCCCATTTCCAGCTTCGGAAAAAAAAAAAAAAATTAGTGACTTTTTAAGTCATTTAATAACATTCTTGGCAGTTTATCCAGAAAACAATGCAGAACCTCTGCAATAATGCAAGAAGAAAGTGAGGACCAGATTTCTGTCTTAGAAAAGTCACCAGTAAGAAACAGCATGTGTATACGTCACAACGATGTTAGCAGCTTTTGGATTCATTGTCAGAAGTATATGTTGCTTGTCGGATGTTTAGGATAAACGGGAAAATATATTGCCTTGAATTGTAAGGTGTTCTATACCCTTGTAAAATGTAAGCTTCCTGATGATGGAGGCCATACCTTTGATTCCACACAGAGTATTTTACATAAGAAGATATAAATGACCCGATTTTAAAGTGATTGACAGCTTTCATCCTTGTTAGAAGATGTTAGGATGTCTGCCAGATTATGTGAACACAGTTTTCATAGGATATGGGCTCTCTGTGCATGCTTCTGCTCTTCAGCAATGGTTTCACTGACTTCTGTTTTAACCTTAAAAAAAAACAAAACCTAGACTAAACAAACATTAATTATAGTCATCACAGTAAGATAAGAAGACAAATTGAGTTTTCTGCTTCTACAAAACAGTATCTCAGTGGTAAAGTATTTTTTCCCCTGGTCTCTTAAAGGAGATTATTTTGTAGAAGTCCAATGTTACCAAGAAATTGGTAGTGTTTATTGCTTGTCTGTAATGGAAATTACATTTTATGGGGAATTGAGATTGATTACCCTTATCTTGACAAGTGAAGATTGAGGGCATATTCTATGGAAAAGTGTACAGTCTCAACCGCGAAGAGAAAATATTTAACACCTTAGATACTAGGTTTTTAAGGTCACATTTATAGTGAGGGTCTGTTTGATGCAAACATATCTAATTTAAAAAATAACCTTATTTAAGACTTCTATAGTGAATTATTTTACTTTTAATATTTTTTCCTAAAGCAAAAATAATAGCCTTACTTTGTTGATTAAAACAAAATCTGGTCTGGACTCAGTTTTATTTATTAAAAATAATAAGGAAAGAATTAGGAGAAATATAGAGTCAAATTAAATTATAATTCTTATGAGAAACATTACCATGTATTTTCTATAGTCAGTACTATGGAATACAAAATAATACGGGTATCTGTAAAATATATTTCTCAATCCTCACCCTTACCCTGTGCTCTTAGAAATGAAAAAAGAATATATTTTCTAGTAATATAAAATGTTGTTTTAACAATATGGTCTCTATGAAATAGAAGTTATAGTTGTGCCTGTCAAACTGCCAACACACATTGTGGTGCATGTATCCCTGGTATTAGATTCATTGGCTTAATGTTGGTGACTTAGAAAAAATGGTTGAGAATAACCAAGATCCGGTTATAAGATAAATGAGTTCTGGAGCTGTAACATACAGCTAAATTGTGACTATAACTAACAATACTGTAGTATGTATTTGAAAGTTTCCGAGAGAGTAGATCTTAAAAGTTCTCATCACAAGAAAAAAAAACTACATGATATGATAGATGTTAACTTATAACAATAGTTATACCTATCAAATTATTATGTTTAACACAGAAAACTAATACAATATTGTATGTCAATCATATCTCAATAAAGTAAAAAATATAACTAATACCTGCGCATTCTTTTTTTTTTTTTTTTGGTGAGAGGAGGGGAGATACAGATGCCCTCCTGGGTCCCAACCAAGATACATCCATCAACCCCATCTGAAGCTAATGCTTGAATACTGAGCTATTTTTAGCACCTGAGGCTGACGTGCTCAGACCAACCAATCCATCCTCAGTGTACAGGGCCACACTCAAACCAATTGAGCCACTGACTGTGGGATGGAAAGAGGGAGAGAAAGGGGAGAGGGAAGAGAAGCAGATGGTTGTTACTATTGTGTGCCCTGACTGGGAATTGAATCTCTAATGTTCATACTCTGAGCCAACACTCTACCCACTGATCCACTAGCCAGGGCCTCTATCTTATTTCTAATTTGGAAGCCGAATTAAAAGAAAAAATTATGAGATTATATAAATACATATTTTAAGATACAGCTGTTGAATCTCACTATATTGTTTCATTGTTTCAATATCAGGACGCCTGGGGATTAAATTTAATACTGAATTTTGGAGAATATCAATTGAGATCAGTTTAAATGGTTATAGATCTTATCTAGAGGCACAGGTAAAAGTTCATCTTTCGGGAGATATTTTCATACTGTCAGTTGATATTTCACTGTTCAAGAAACGTTTCTTGGATTCCAAAAAGATTTTACACCTAGACCATAAATATCCTCAGAGGAGGAAAACTTCAATCTTCTTATAACCATTAATAACTTTACTATTGTATTATCTGGTTATCAACTTGCCGTTCAAATGAGGACTTGAATCTAATTCATAGTATTTTATATCACAGTAAGCTTGGAGTATGAAATATTGCCCAAAGAGAATTCTTCTAGTTAGGCACTGTACATACAAAATATAACAAGGCAGACTCATCCAGCGAGGCACAATGAAATGAAGGGTCGTGGAGAAGGTCAGGATAGCTGTAAAAGCATGGAAGAGGACAGTGATTACCTGGACTTATTTCATGATGTGCCTAAGGCAGAGCTCGACTTCAGTGGCAGTATGTTCCCATCATTGTTGTATTAGAAATAAGCTGTAACACTCAGTTAGTTTGCTTTACCTGCAGAATAAAGCTGGTTCCTTACTGATCATTGTAAATACAATACTTGAATGTATAACACACAGGGTTATAGAGAAAACTGAACCTGTAAAAAAATTGTTTGGCTTAATAGAATTTTATCTGAAAGATCAATGTACAAATCTCTTTGAATTTAAATTATTGACCATCTTTATATTATTAAATATTTATACACTGTCTGAAGGTGAAGATTTACTGACCATTTATACAATTCAAACAAAAGATAATTTCATTATACAATATGATATACATTAAATTCTAAAAATGATTTTTTGTGAAATAGAAATGTATTTTTGAAATAGAAGATATCTTTTTTATTTTTACTATGCAATGGAAGTTTGAAATTTGAATTATTTAGAAGTGTATCATTGAATAATATATTAAATATTAATATAAAATTTTTGATGTTGAAAAAGAACAAAAATTGTATACCATCTTTCACAGAACTTCAGAGAAAATTTATCACAATACTATTTTTTAATTGAATTTTAAAACCAACTTTAAGTTGTAATGGAAATGACATAGTTTTAATTAGATCAGCATGCTTTGTGGGTACTGTATTTGAACAAGTTAATTTAGTCCAGATACATAATTTCAAATGTCACATGTGTATAGAATGTACTCAAAAAATATTTATCAGATAAAAGTATATGTGATCGCTAACTAAAAGTATTTTGTCAGTCGGTATTACACATAAAATGTCAATACTAAATAAAAGCATCAGAGCACTAAAATTAGAATTATATAACACAAAGGAAGTATATGATTTCACCATGATTGTCAGAGTTTATGGGATTAGACATTTTATCCTTTGAGTTACCAGCTCAGAGAATGATTTTTCCTTACTCTTATTTATGAATCTGAATAAGTGTAGTGCTGACCCTAGCTACTGCATATTTGACTTTTATTCCTCAGGACGGCCTATGATTATTTGGCTCTGAGGATTATGTATATCCCCTTCAGTTGCCCTTCGCTTTACTTTGTGAATGCTCCAGATCCTTTGACCTCCTCCTGCTGATCAAGGGACACAATTGTAAGTTGCAAATTTAGAGCAATTTTTTATTTCTTTGATGTTTTCAAAGCGATTGAATAATTTCATGCTGAGCGTAAAGTAACTGGAGGTAAAGAATATTTTAAGATATGTGAACGAAAAGGTGTGAGATACATGACAAATACTGTTTCTTGTTAATAATGTATCTTTCTCACCCCTATCTTATTTATAACAGTTCTGTCCCAAGAAATTTTGTCAGCTAAAAGCTTCTTGGAATTTTAAATAGATATCCCAAATAATACTTTTAATAAAAATGACCTGTTACACTATGAATAACTACACATCAATGAAATCAATATGATGGTTAGTCTTAATTTATATAATAAGTTATATTGAAATTAAACAAGCAAAGGAAATTTGTAAATGCAGTATTTGCAACTAGGTGTAAAGAGCAACTAACAAATTCCTTGAGGCGGATCCAGATAGAGATTCTAGTCCTGACTTTGGGTCAGATTGGAAGGTTGTTTAATCTTTAAACTTTAGTGTCTTCTATTCAATAATTTTAATCAGGCCAACCTCAAGAATTGTTAGAGGAGGTGAATACCACAGTATACACAAAGTACTGCGTGGTTCCTGGCACATAGTAGGTGCTTACTGAATGACCAATCTCACTTTTCCCTTTTTCATCTGTATTCAGTGATTCAAAAACTTTTAGTATAATAAATCTATCTTTAAATATGTATTGGTTTTCCTTCTTTCATTGATAGAGAGAGCATTTACACTGAAATTAAAGTGAATATATACTATCTTATTTTTTACCGTAGTTTTCAAAGGGATCTCAAAGCAAAGACTCAGACACTTGCCACAGCTGTTGTAATAAATTCAATAGCTGTTGTTTTAAGAGGATTGTATGATACCTACAAAACTCAAACGCTACAGTTGTTAGTTTTTATTTTTCATTTTACCTAACCACTTTGTTACCAGACTTTACCACAGGTTCTTCAGTCTCAATGTCATAGAAATGAGCACTGAGCTGAGGACAAGATTAAGCAGATAAAGTGTACTGAAAAGAACTTGAGTCAACAAAAAAGAGAAGTCACATTCCAGAGGGGTTCTTGTGGATCGCTTATCATAGCCCTTGGGGTGGTTGTAGGGCTTGGGTGTAAGGATGAGGTCAGTTGTTTTACCATTGTTATCTGGAGGGGGTTGATCTCAGGGTAGTCTCAGATGTTTTCCGTGGTTAGTGGACCTCTAAAATAACTTGCACAAGTATTCTACTTACCATGACTGTTTTACAGAACATGATTTTTAAATAGGATGTTATTGTCATATATTCTTTCTTGTATGGAGGTGGTTAAGCCAATTTCAAATATAAAATTTCACTAAAAGCAAGAATTCACAATAAGGCCACTAAGATGGAGTTCTTTCCATCAAGATGGAGTTCAACTGTTATTCTATACTTTCCCAACTTCACATAAATAAAAATATTTTTGTGATGCCTCAAATTATTTCCTGTTGTGCTCAGAATTTATTTTAAAATGACAATGATTCATATATTGCAGCTAGATGTGTGTTAATTATTTCATGAAAAATAAAGAATATATCACTTAACTATTTTAATTAAATTATGCATACAGAAATAAAGTCCAATGTGTCTTCTGAAAATAAAGTTGGTGATTAATTGCAAGTCAAAATCTCCTTCTTTCTTTACTCCACCTATATATTTTTTCTTAAGTGTGAATTTTTATGTTATTAATAATTAATTTTCATATATATATCCTCAATTTCTTAAAAGTAGCTAAGTTTGACTAGATTTTATTCTCTACTCACAAATTAAGTTATATTTCTTTACAGATATTTAACAAGGCTTGTTAAAACTCATTCACTTTATAAAGTTTTATGCCTGTGTATTATCAAAATCTATTTCATATATACATATATCATTTGTCATTTATACAAACTTTTAATTAATTAATTAATTAAAATTTTATCGCTCTACTTATACAAGTCAGAAAAAAACTTGTTTTATTTGTCTTTAGCCATTTCTCATAGTTTACAAAAAACCATCATATTTAAAAACAAATAATAATTATAAATATAAGAGATAGCTATATAACTAAATACTTATTAAATTAATTTTTGGTAGATTATTCTCCTCATTTGAATACATGATGGCTTGGTAAAAACTTTTTTTTTTCAGAAGTTAGAAGTGGAGAAGCAATCAGACAGTCTCCTACATGCACCCAACCGGGATCCACCTGGCATGCCCTCCAGGGGGCGATGCTCTGCCCATCGGAGGCATCACTCCACTGTGACTGGAGCCATTCTAGAGCCTGAGGCAGAAGCCATGGAGTCGTCCTCAGTGCCCGGGCCAACTTTGCTCCAATGGAACCTTGGCTGTGGGAGGGGAAGAGAGAGATAGAGAGGAAGGAGAGGGGGAAGGGTGGGGAAGCAGATGGGTGCTTCTCTTGTGTGCCCTGGCCTGGGAATCAAACCGGGGACTTTCACACACTGGGCCGATACTCTACTGCTGAGCCAAGCAGCCAGGGAAAAACTTAACCTTAATATTAAGGAGATATTGCCCTGTTCAAATAGCTCAGTTGGTTAGAGCATTGTCCCAAAGCTCAGAGGTTGCCGGTTCAATCCCCACTCAGGACACACACAGGAACAGATATTCCTCTCTCCTAGTCTGTTTCCCTTTCTCTCTCTAAAGTCAATTAAAAAAATAAACATTAAGAAAATTAAAGGACATATTCTGCTTTAAAGAGTACAAAATGTCAAATTACACTTTAATGTCTTATAATTCTTTATTGTTTTCTTTTTAGAATTCTTCATTCTCTCTATATTTACGAGTCAACCAGTTTCACATAGTAAACCACCACTCAGATGGGGCAAGTGGAAAATGGTCATTCTCTTTTCAAATGTAAATATGAATATACCTTTGAGTGTATAATTTACTCATTATTTCCCTTTTATTTCTTAATTTTGATATTAAACATTTATTTAATATTAAGAATGTGCATTTCTTTGCCAATTATATGCATCAAATAACACACTAAATCAGCTGAATTTTTTTACATAGTCTAAGTAAATAATTCATGTCTAGAAGACTGTAAGAACATTTTAAGTCTCAACTTTGATTATCTTGTACTTACAAATGTATATATCAAAGGGAAAATTGATACTTTATGTATCTATAGATATGTTTATAATTATTTATCATCTATTTATCTATTATCTATCTACCTATTTATCTATCTTTGTTAGTAGACTAATAGAAACATAACCTTTATCTAGTATTTCACTTCTGAATTGCAGACAAAATTATCCACGAAATTTTTTACATTAGGTTCAAATTCCCTCAGAAACATTCTTTATTTTTTTCTGTTTTATCACCAACATAAAGTCAGAGAATGTACCTGATATAGCTTAGAAATGCTCTTTTCATTCTATACCTACCAACATAACTTGATTCAGAACATCATATATATTTATTATAGCTATCACAGTGGCCTCCTTAACATGATGCTTCTCATCTCTACATCAACCTGTATTTTTAACTATTTTCTAGCCTATGTTGGAACATAGGATAATGTTTGTATACAAGATAATACCTAGGCCCTGGCCGGTTGGCTCAGCGGTAGAGCGTCGGCCTGGCGTGCGGGGGACCCGGGTTCGATTCCTGGCCAGGGCACATAGGAGAAGCACCCATTTGCTTCTCCACCCTCCCCCCTCCTTCCTCTCTGTCTCTCTCTTCCCCTCCCGCAGCCGAGGCTCCATTGGAACAAAGATGGCCTGGGTGCTGGGGATGGCTCCTTGGCCTCTGCCCCAGGCGCTAGAGTGGCTCTGGTCGTAGCAGAGCGACGCCCCGGAGGGGCAGAGCATCGCCCCCTAGTGGGCAGAGCGTTGCCCCTAGTGGGCGTGCCGGGTGGATCCCGGTCGGGCGCATGCGGGAGTCTGTCTGACTGTCTCTCCCCGTTTCCAGCTTCAGAAAATTTAAAAAAAAAAAAAAGAAAAAAAAGAGAGAGAGAGATGAAAAAAAAAAAAAAAAAGATAATACCTAGACTTCTAAGCATGCCATGCAAAAATATACATTTACCTTCTGATTTCCAGGTACTTGGTCTCAATCCATCTGTACATGGCTATAGTAAGAGACAAACAGGATACTATATAATGATAAAGGGAGCATTTCAACAAGAGGATATAATCATTGTAAACATTTATACATCTAACATAATATAGCTCCTAAATATGTAAAGCAAATCTTGATGGGCATAAAGGGAAAGATTGACCATAATAAAGTCATAGCAGGGATCTTTATTTTTATTACAGAGACCAAGAGAAAGCCAGAGAGAGGAACAGATAGGGACAGACAGAGAGGAACGGAGAGAGATGAGAAGCATCAATCATTAGTTTTTTGTTGCAACACCTTAGTTGTTCATTGATTGCTTTCTCATATGTGCCTTGACTATGGGCCTTCAGCAGACTGAGTAACTCCTTGCTTGAGCCAGCGACCTTGGGTCCAAGCTGGTGAGCTTTGCTCAAACCAAATGAGCCTGCACTTAAGCTGGCGACCTCAGAGTCTCAAACCTGGGTCCTCCGCAGCCCAGTCTGACGCTCCATCCACTGTGCCACCGCCTGGTCAGGCCATAGTAGGGAATTTTAACATCTCAGTGACATCAGTGGATAGATCATTCAAACAGATAATCAAAAAGGAAATGGCAGCTTCAAATAACATACTAAATCAACTGGATTTAATTGATATCTTCAGAACATTTCACCTCAAAGCAGTAGAATATACATTCTTTTCAAGTGCCCAGCAAATATTTTTTTTGATAGAACACATGTTACTACACAAAACAAATATCAATAAATTTAGAAAGAATGAATATATATTGAACACCTTCTGTGACCATAATAGTATGAAACTAAAAATCAATCACAGGAAAAAAAAACTGAAAAAAAAAAAAAAAAGACATGGTGGCTAAATAACATGATATTAAACAATGAGTTCAAAGAACAAATCAAAAGATAGCTTGAAACAAATAAAAATTAAAATACAACAGCACCAAATCTATGAAAAATAGTAAATGCAGTCTTTAGAGGGAAATTCATTGCATTTAAGGCCTATCTCAAGAAACAATAAAAATATGAAATAAACAATCTTATTTTATGCTTAAATTAACTTGAAAAAAGAAAAAACAGTGCCCAAAGTAAGTAGAAAGAAGGAAAAATAAAGGTCAAAGCAAAAATAAAAGAATATCATATATATTTATGATCAATAAAAGCAAGAGCTGGTTTTTTCATGAGATATACAAAATTGACAAATCTTTAATCAGACTTATCAAGAAAAAAAAGAGAGAGGAACCAAACAAACTCAGAAATAAAAAGAGGAGAAATAACAACTGACACCGTAGAAATACAAAGGATTATAAGAAAATATTATGGGCCAACAAACTGGACAATCTGAACAAAATGGATACGTTCCTAAAAACATATAATCTTCTAAAACCGAATTAAGAAAAGTTAGATTATCTGAATAAACAGATTACAACTAATGAAATTGAAGCAGTAATTAAAAAATATCTGTACAAATAAAAGTCCAGAGCTGGGTGGCTTCACACATGAATTCTACCAAAGAATCAAAGATGAACTAACACCAATATTTCTCAAACTGTATCAAAAACTTCAAGAGGAGTGAAGTCTCCCAAGCTTACTATAAGAGGCTAACATTATATTAATTCCAGATAAAGTCACTAGAAAAAAAGAAAATTATAAGCTTATAACCCAGTTAAAAATAGATGATAAAATCCTCAACAAGAGGATAGGGGGGCAGAAATAATGGTGGAGAAATACTAGATTGGGGATGTGTGAACACACAATATAGTAATCAGAGATGTGTTGCAGAATTCGACCCTTTAAACCTGTATAATTATGTTAACTACTCACCGCTTTTGCTGTTTTAATATTGAGACTATCTTTTTTATTTAACTAATTAACTTATATTTGAGTTGTCATAAATAACACATGACATAAAATTAACCATCTTAACCACTTTGAAGTGTACAGTGTTGATTTAAGTATATTTGCATGAAAAATGCAAAATATGGTATTATTTGGTCTTGAAAAGGAAGGAAACCTGTCACATGTTACTGTCACATAGATAAACATTAAGGATATTAGACTTAATTAACTTTTAATGATTCAACTTTTTCTTATTTTCAGTATTTTATTTTTAATAGTATAGTAGAAGAAAAAAGAAAATAGGATTTTATTAAGCAAAGTGCTATAACCAATTATTTAATATGATATCTATTTATTGTTATGGGGAACATTGAATGTGATGATTGAAATACTCTTTGTCTGAAGTTTCAAAATTAGGAGGTATGCCATCAACAGTAGATTTTCAATGTCGATCACAAAAACTTCCAGGAACAGTGGGGACAGCCCCCAACTGTCTTCTGTTACAGGCAGGCCAATTTTGATGGCCTGAGATCCAGATTGTTTACAACACTCCCAGCATCATTTATCACCTTCTAACTATCACACCAGCTAAAATTCTGCCTTCCACCAGCCTATTTTATCATCTTGAACCCAAACTTTTTTTTTTTTTTTTACCAGAAATTGGTGGAGAGTGAACGAAGAGTTCCTCAATATTTAATTTAATTATGTGTTAGATTTATACCCATGTCTAAATTTTGCAATACTTACAGTGATGAAAATTGAAACTATATTTTTAGACCTCCTTTTCAAGTAGCTTTATTGTTTTACGCAGAGGCCATTTCACAATTACTTTTCTTGAGCTACATCTTAATCAGACCTTACTGCATCTCATCTTCGCTTAGGTAATAGGCTCTGACAGGCAAATAACTCAGGATACTATTTTTCTAGGCTAATGATATTGGTATGTATAGGTCATTGTGGTTTACAAGTCCAAATGAATGTCAGTTTCCTAATAAATAAGAATTCTGGTAAATAACCTAAGAATATGCTCTCTCAAATACTGTTATTTATACCTTGCCAGCTTAAGAAAAAAGATAGTGCTATTTTTATGGATTCATTAAACTAGTAGGGGTCGCTCTATTCTTTATATTTTTCCATTGTAATCAAGTCTCTATATAAATTACTCTTGAAAAACTAAAATTCTCGATACAACATTATTTATTCAGACATGAAATTGGAATGTTACCTAAGCTACAGTCTAATAGTCATCCTGGAAAGCAGAGTTAAACAATTGTCAGAGCAGAATAGAAAATGTTTTACTTTCTGAAGCGGTAGAAACTGGAGGTAGGGAATGGGTCATAAAAGAAGGCAGAAGAAAACCAGAATAATTTTTGAGTATTAACATTAATTTGCCGTGTATTATGATTGAAGAAATAATAACTTCAACGATCAAGTAATATATCCAAAATTTGAGAAAAATCTAGCAATTATATTAATTTGTAATGAAGAAGAAATAAAAAGCTGGAAGATAAATGTGACAAGTTGAACCACTGTATAAAGATACCTGGGGTAGGGTAGAATTAAAGTAGGTGCTCACTCTCATCTCAATTATTTGATAGATATATTTTATTTATATAAATTTATTTTTGCCTTTATAAGTTTATTTGAATTAGTTTAACATAGTATTAATTTGTCATAGAAATGACTGCTATTCTTCTCACATATCATCAGAGAATAGGTGATCAGGCAAAATTATTGCTGAAGATAAAGTCATAATGTTCTTGTTTTAATTTTTAAATATATATATATAATAGGCTTTTTACTCTAATATAGCAGAGATTATTTGCAGTGAAATAGATAAGTCAAGACATATATATCTAAATGTACAAACCTCTGGAAACTAAGGCCTTATTTTAACAGTATAAATTTATCTGGAAAAGAAAAGTCTTTAAAAATATATTTGTTAATAAAGTGTATTAGGTTCATATTGAGGCATCAAGAAATCTCAAAAATTTTAGAAGAGAATTTTATATTACAAATGACACCAGAATAACGTAAACTGGATTAAACAGAAAGTAAAGTATCCTGCTTTGATCAGCTAAAGTGTCAAGAGAGCTAGCTTCACTTAACCTCTTTTCAAGAGCATAGACAATGCCCTCCTTGGTAGATTTGTCCTCAAAGCCCGTGTTACCCAGCTAAGGGCTCTCCCATGGGTTAGCTCAGTGACTACAACAGCTTCATACTCCACATTTCGATGTCATCACTTACCCTGGAGGAAGGATCTGGGACTCTCTAACTACACCTGTGGCATAGACACATTTCCTACAGACTCCAATTATAAACCTTCTTTTTCTCTGTCTTAAGTTTAAATTTAATTAGTTTCAAAACTAATTTTAGCGTTTTAGGAGCAGTTATTAATGGCATCACAGTTTAAAATTTTCAGTTTGCCCTGGCTGGCTGATTCAGAGGTAGAGAGTTGGCCTGGTGTATGGATGTCCCAGGTTTGATTCCTAATAGGGACATACAGGAGAAGGAGAAGGGACCATCTACTCCTCCAACACTCCCCCTCCTCCTCCTTCTCTCTCTCTCTCTCTCGCTCTCTCTCTCTCTCTCTCTCTCTCTCTCTCTCTCTCTTCTCCACTCGCAGCCATGGCTTGAATATTTCTAGCAATTGGCCCTGGATGCTGAGGATGGCTCCATCACCTCACCTCAGGTGCTGAAATGGCTCTGTTGCCGAACAATGGCCCAGCGGCCCCAGATGGGCAGAGCAACACTCCTTAGTGGGCTTTCTGGGTGGATCCCCGTCAAGGCACATCCACAGGAGTCTATCTCTCTATCTCCCCGCCTATCACTTAATTAAAAAAAAGAATAATTTTAATTTTAATTCTATCACAATAGTTACACCAATTTTAATATCAACACAATAACATTGAATACCATTATTAACATTATTTCCTAAGTTTTGATTTCTAATATTTATTGATTTATTTCTATGTGATACTTTTTTCAGAGAGCCTTACATGTGCTAACATAGTCAAAGTTTTTAATAGTTTACAACATATATATTAATAGTATTTTACTTGCAAGGAAATGGAAGCAAAGCAAATTTAAATCACCTTATTCAAATTTACAGACATAACATATGGGAAGCCTAGAATTTAATTTTAGATATACAGCTGCAGCTCCACAATTCTTAACCACCCATAGTATTACTTCTTTCTAAAAATTACCAAAATATTTCAGGTTGCCTAGAAAGTAAGGGTGTAAGGGAATTATTTTTGTTTAACAGATGCACTGGAAGTTAAGGAAAAGAAAAAGTCTATGTGAAGATATTAATACACTGTCTTCTTTAGCTCAAAGAAAAATGGAGCCCCTTCTTGCTGAATTACATAACCTACCCAGCTAAGAAGAATTTATGCTCCACAATTTACACTCTTTTAAACAAATTTTCCTCGGAGGCTGAAGCTGTTAGAGGAAAGAGCTTCCTAGAAGGAACATGAGCAATGACTCCCTCAGCCCCGCAGCCCCCCGCCTGAGTGAGTTTAAAGGCACACGTGCAGATGTGGGCTCATCTCAGGAGCAACTTATTTCATCCACTGTTCCATGATACAAAGCTTTTGTTTAGTTAGCAATAAAAAGTAATTTTAAAACTCCCATCATAGCAAGTTAAACTGTTAAATAAATGTTAGCGTTATCATTTAGAAGGGTTCAGTGGCTGTAAGTTTCTTTTCCTTGATACAGGGATACAACCTACATCGTGTAAGATGAAGGGTCTCTTGCTCTCTTATACACAAGTTGCAGTTAAGGTCATATCATGTCACAGCTGCACATTGTGATTGTTCAGTGCTGTCCTCCACTGCTGCACTAACTAATATCATTCATCCTAGATGACTTCCTTGAAAATCACTTCTAAAAATGTGTGCCAAGAATGCTTATGAAGTGAGCAATTTACTATCCTTTAGCCGCTAAGATATTTAAAACTGTCACTTCAGGAAATTGGACATTGTACCCTGTAAAAAGCATGCTATTCTGATGCTTGGCTTCAACAATTACTACCCATCATCCACCAACTTGTGAAAGTTGGGTTTAGTTGTTAAATCTAATACTATAATGACAGTCAGATGTCAGGAAAAGAGAAACACTGAAATCTCATACAGTGTTTTGGATCTGAGCAAATTGAGGGTGTTCATATTTGTGCTGATATTGGCCTTTTACGTTTTCATTACCTAGCTACCAAAAAAGACAGGGTATTTCAGGATACCTGCAGGTTTGCTCTACACTTTTAATCATGATCACTTCACTGATGTTAGTACTGTAGACCCTATATTGACAGCACTTACAGATAAAGTCAAGTATTGAGGACTAAGATTTTTATTTCTTTACCAACAATAGCTATTGTTGTTTATTAACTTTCTAGGACATAAACTCCTTTAGTCTAGGGTGGACCAAATCTGTTTACTTTTGATCAATTTAAATAGCAAATGTATACTTAACACAAGTAAAGTATACATATCAGTAGCAACAATTAAAAGGTGAGATAACAACTCAAATGCATGCTCTACTTTCAAGGCTCAACTCATTGTCCCATTCCAGCATGAAGCTATTTCTGACTCTTTCATCTTACAGTGACTTCTGCCTCTTTCAGAATTGCAGCACTTACCCTCGTTATCTGACAAGCAATCAAGTCCAGCCACTTCACATCTTTTGAAGTATGGTATTGCCGTTTAACACATGTGCTAATATTTCATGTTCTAAATCCTACAATAATGAGCAGAACAAATTTGTAGTTTAAAATTCTGACACCGAATGAGTTACTTAGTCTTTCTAACTCAGAGATTTATCCTCTTTTTAAAACAAGCTATAATTTACCTTCAATAAAATGCATGGATACTGTGTTCAGTTCAATGAGTTTTAGACATTTTATACACTCTGAAATCATCACTCAAATTTTTCCATCACCCAAGGCTGTTGCTCCTTTATTCCCCTTTCCTGCCAATCCCTACCACCATCCTATTATCTGGGGCAACCATTCTCTGATTTCTATTATGGTAGGTTGATTTTGCCTAGCTTTGACTTTTAACTGGATTCACTTAGAGTGTATTCTTTTAGGTTTGTTTTATTTATTATAATATCTTTGAGATTCATCCATATAGCTGTACGTAGCTCTAATCCATTTGCTGTCCCATTGTTTTGAATAAAACACAATTTGTTTTCATTTCCTGGTTGTTGACATTTGAGTTATTTTAAAATGTTGGCTTTTATGAATCTCTTTTTAAATTATCTTGATTAAAGTTAGTATATCCAATAGGTCCTGACTAAATATTCTATGTTTGCATTTAGAAGTACAAAAAAATTTATGTTGTCTTTGTAAGTTAACTAATGAAGCTTACTGTGCTAGTTTTTTTGGTAGATATTTTAAACATTTCTAGATAAACAATCATTCAATCTGTGACTAGACTTTTAAACTTCTATTTTTTGAATCTGTGTAATTAATACAGATTCTTGCTTTATTGTATTGTTTAGTATCTTTAGTGAGATTTTGATAAATTTAGTCAGAGAAAATGTGCTCACTTTATGGTAATATCTCACCATTTAGTATGATATTAGCTGTAGGATAATGTACTTTTTGTAAATACTTTTTGTCTAAGAAAATTTTCTTATATTTCTAGTTTGTTTAGTTTTTATCATGGAAGTGTGATAAAGTCCACATGATTATAATTCATTCTCTCTCTCTATTTCTCTGTCTCTTAATATCATATTAATCTGTCTTAATTCTGCAGTGTCAGGATTAAGTTGGACTTCAGACCTCCTTCTGAAACTGTTACATTTTAGAACTTGTTGAATTTAGAAGTTGATGAACAAATTGAAGAGTTGTTAGTTGGAGTTTTGTAGTATCTAACGGTCAACCTACCTAATTAAATTTTTTCATTTAGAAGTTAGATATACATTGTGATCAAAACATATATAATCTCACCTTCTAAGAAATTAGAATCAATTACTTCTCTTTTATTTATTATTCATTCATGCATTTGTCCATAAAAATGAGTCTTTATAAACGTGAAAGATGGGTGCAGAGATACATATAGTCTATAGAACCTGTTTTCTTCTTTTATCTGATTAGAGAGGACATAAAATATGTACTATATCTATAAAACTGTGTATAGTGAGATATTTGTTATATACTATATGACTATCTGGACAATATTTACTGTATGACAATGCAAGGCTGAAGTGATCCATGTAGAAAATATTACATAAGGTCAAAGCAGAGATGACTTCTTCCATTTGGAAGAATTTACCAGAATAACTTATTCCCCCAAATTGATAGATAATTAAAAATATATATATATTAAAATATAATTATATTATTTTATTTGACATGTATACAACATTTCCAAATATAGAAAATTATTTGTCATTATTTAAGGTTGTGAAAACTAGAAACATTTTTAGGGTAACATTGTATAAGAATATACTCATAAGCATGAATCTGGGCAGATGATGTCTATTATAGAATCCAAAGAGCTTCTAGGTCTTCAAGAAGATGAAGGGCTATGGTTAGACGTATTCAAACACTAGGGCAAGGACATCTACTTGAATACAATTTCCATAGGTCTTTTGTATTTCTGCAAATCTTGTTAGCAGGTCTAGATAGTCTCTCTTCTGGCGTATCTTTTCAAGGATGTTTGTAGTGCCTGTATCTGGAGCAAACACTAATATGTTTACTGTCCAGTATAATAAAGTCTTTGTCTACGGCATATGCCAGCAAGCTTACAGTCCATTATAAAAGACTTGTGTTTCCTAAGCTTGAGGTTATTTGTAGCAGTGACACAAACCTACTATGTGTACAGCATTCAGCTGGGGTAATTTTTTTTTTTTCACTTTGGGCCCCAGGACTTGGGGTTGAAGGGAATAAACATAGCTGAAGTTTGTTGCATAATAGGTTTTTTGTCTCTGATCCAGGACTTCAGTGTTTCTGCTAGCATTCACAAACTTTAGCACATTACTTTGTGAGCTGGCAAACAGAATAACAACTCAGACATTTCAAAAGGTCTAGATCATGGCAAGAAGTGGAAAAAAATATGAGTAAGTAGCAGGAGTACAAAAATATTGAATTGACTTAAATAAGAGAGACTGTACTTCCATTGGAGTAGTGTGGTTATGTAAGTTGCCTAAGCTTCCAAAATGCTGAGTAGTGGAATAATGTGGTAGAATTGAATTTAAACAGTACTTCCAGTTCTTATCATGTGAGAGTTCTAAATGAGCTGAATACAAGGTATGACTGATACAGAAAGGATTCTTTGCACATCCTTCAAAACCTCGTGTTGATGTTTGGTGAAGCAATTAAGAGCTTGTCTGTACCATTTTCTTGTCTTCTCCTAAGAATGAATGTATCTCTTGTGTTAGTTTAAGGAAGAAAGTGGGCTTTTGATCTGGTCATATTAAATTCCTGATACCATTCTGACTGTGCCTAAACAAAATGCTGCTTTAGCATTAAGTCAAATTTCCTTTACTATGGCATATAAATTATCTAAAATTTAGAAATATGGGGTTTTAACCAAAGAACCGGCATCATAGCCGAAGTTCTTCAGATGACTTCCCACTGAAAATACTCTGATAAGATGGCTGATGGGTTTGATAGCTAAATATCTGTAGAAGTGGAAGGTAGACAACTGAGCAAAAGAGAGGAAGTGATGAAATGGCTTATGCCATCTTAAATTTGATAGCAACATCTTCAACCAAATTGCAGGTGATATGACAAGAGATACAATCCTTGCTTCATAGTAGTAACTGGTGTAATTGTGGAGAGCTCACATCTGTGCCAAAAGAAAATGGATTTAAATTTTTATTAAGGAAAATCAAGGTGTCAAGAAAGGACTGTCTTGGACACTAAGAAACACAAGGGTGATCTGCAATTTGAATAAAATTTACTATGAAGTGTTCAAGAGTTGGAATTTAAGATTTCTTTACCCCTTGTTTCATACTGATTTATACTTTATTATTATTTTTTTGTTGAAGTAATTTTATCAAGGTAAGAATAACCTGAATCTATCTAAAAATCAAAAGATACACAAAGAACTAGGACAGGAAACCAATTAACATCCTTTTAAGAGAGATGAAGTAACCTCAGAGAGCGGGTCAGCTTGAAAGAGCCAGAAAAGATTTGAAATTTAAGTCTTATCTTTGGGGTACACAGGGCTCCTTAGTAACAGCATTCTACATTTTGATGTTGATGTGAAAAGAATGGTGAAGTGCATCTTCTTGGGGAATTTTTTCTAAGTGTTAGAAAAGGATGGAAGTCTACATTTGGGAATATGAGGTATAGAAAACAGTAGTTCCTGCCCCCTCTCAGATCCCTGGTGAATAGTGGAACCACACACAACTGCTCTTATTCAGCGATTTTATGGAAAACATCTTTTGTCTCTGATAACCTAAGTGATGTTACACTTCTAGTTGTGCACTTATGATGACCCTGAAATTTACAGTGAAATTTGCAGCATAGTCAGGAATAATGGTTACATATGTTATATGGCCAGCCTCAGGGAAACAACTGTAACCATTTTGAGTTTCAATTTCACTACCTCACCTATAGCCTGGGGAATATTGTTTAACAGTGCTTCTCATTTATGTTTTGGTGTGTAACATAAAAGCTAGGAGGAAAAGAGAGGTGGTATGGTTTGTGGCAGCTGACATGTATCCGAGTTTAGACAGCATTCACTTCACTGATTCCCAGCAATCAGGTAGAGGCAGGAAGGAAAAACAAAATGAAGCTCCTGGTTGAGGAGTTAATGCCCCCTCCCTCCAACTGGAAGGGACTTCATTGTGTGTTAGAACTGTAGTACATAGTGGAGTTAAAGAACAAGGTTGGAGATCCTCATTGGTTGCACCACCAGGAATGTGACACAGTAACAACAGCAAAGACTGGAATTCCCAAGTGTGGTGCAATAAACAACATAGAGAGAGGTCTTCCTTCTGAATTCGCGGGATCCTAGGAAGGCATGTATTAGACATTTGTTAAATTTTAAACTTTTTATTATGTGTAATAAGAGAACATTTTGTGGAGCAATAAATGTGGCACATTACAACCACCTTCGACCAAGAATATCTGCCTAATAGCATCAGAATATCTACTCACTATATATTTCATATGGTTTGAAATTTAGATCAAAACTCAAAATAACTGTATTTTTAAAAATTTATCTGAAGCATTGATTCTCAACAGGGAAGATGGCTATACCATACAGAGTTTTGGAAATTTGTAGAGACTAAGATTGCTTATCACAATGACTAAGGAATTGGTGTCAGGTACTAAAGGCTTTTAATGGTCAAGGTTAGGTGTGTTAGACATTCTGAAATATCTGGGGTAATACTTCATAATGAGAATTGCTTTGAATTTCACAAATTTTAAAATTTACTCCTCCAGCTGTTCAATTATATGAAGAGCCTATGTAAATCTCATTTGTAATACATATTTTGTAGTTAAACAAAGTATATATATTATTTGACTCATTCACACCAGATTTATTGATTTTATAGAGAGAGAGAAAGAGGACCAGGTGAAGAGAGAGAGAGAGAGAGAGAGAGAGAGAGAGAAAGAGAGAGAGAGATAGGGAGAGTCAGGAACAATGACCTATTCCTGTATGTGTCCTGACCGGGGATCGAACTGTCAACTTTTGTGAATGGACTGACCCTCTTGACAACCGAGTTATCTGGCCAGGGCAAACAAAGTATATATTTAAGACTTTTTAATATGTAATATAATTTTCAGGTTGGGATATATGATATATTTTGGAAAGAAACATATTTTTGTTATTTTTAGTAGTACTAAGAATTAGTGTTTATTTTAAAAAATGTTAAGTTTGATATCAACAATAATCATGCCTGTGCCACTATGCATTTGTAACTGAGCTGAGGTTCATGATGACTGCAATTGTGTTGTGTGTGAGTGTGGATTTCAGTGAACACGTGTGTGGGTTTGAGTAGGCATTATCTATTAGGATTCTAGTCGCAGTCACACATAGCATTTATAACTAAAACGACTTTATTATAATTACATTATCCTTCTTTCCCTTTACATTAAAGTTAATATATTATGTTTTTAAATTATGTGTGTAATAAATGAAGTGCTACAACATATTTGCTATTAAAAAGAAATCTTTTGGCCTGACCAGGCGGTGGCGCAGTGGATAAAGAGTCAGACTGGGATGCAGAGGACCAAGGTTCGAGATCCCGAGGTCGCCAGCTTGAGTGCGGGCTCATCTAGTTTGAGCAAAGCTCACCAGCTTGGACCCAAGGTCGCTGGCTCGAGCAAGGGGTCACTCGGTCTGCTGTACACAGCCCCAGAGTCAAGGCACATATGAAAAAGCAATCAATGAACAACTAAGGTGTCTCAACGAAAAACTGATGATTGATGCTTCTCATCTCTCTGTTCCTGTCTGTCTGTCGCTGTCTATGTCTATCCCTCTCTCTAACTCTCTCTCTGTTGCTGTGTAAAAAAAAAAAAAAAAAAAGCTTTTGTTCTGAGATACTTGAGAACTGTTTTTCTAAACTTCTGTAAGCAATCTACCATCCTCAATGCTCTCCCCAGTCACTGTGCTTCCCACACGAAATAAAGTTTGTTGCTACGAGTGAGGCCTGTGCATTGGAGCCCCCTCTGGAAGTGGTGTCAAGGACACTTAGTGGGATGTTATGTTAACTCGGTCCATGCTGGTGACAAGCAGGATGAGTCTGTTTTTCTCAAGCATAAATATTATTATTTAGCTAAACTCTTTTTCTAGATTCTTTTCTTTGAACTCTCCAATTATGTCTCTAGCTTTCTATAATTCATATTGAAAACCAGCTGAATTCATTTGTCTTTCATTGACGGTTCACATTTAATTAGAAAACGATAAAATTCCCTTTCTATTTATCCTAATATGTTTTGACAATTAATTAGAAATTGATAAAATTGATATCAAGGCTCATATAAAATTAGAAATTATATGAAGCAGACTCTAGAAAAGATATAGTGGTCTCTGACCATCATGTTTAATATTACATGAATTCTTTCTTTCAGTGTTTCTGTAAGAAGCCGTTTTTATTCCTGACTGATTCAGTAATATATTAATTACCTCATGTGGTAGGTTCCTGTAGGACCATAGTAATGTTGGTCACTTCGTTTAACTTTTAATAGAGAGTCATATAACAATGCTTTTAGACACATACGCCAAAGACAGACCCGATCTAATAACTTCCTTTTCATCTTTCTTCTTCTCTTTCTTTGTTTCTCCTTGACCCTCCTTTTTTGAGAATTTGAAAGTTGGTTTATTTAAAGCAGTTCTGTTAATGCAACAGTGGTTTTGAAACACTGTATTAGGAGACCGTTTTGAAGGAGCCACTCAAGAAATTGTTAGCAGCTTATATTAAAAAGAAAATAGCACGGAAGGAACACTTTTAGGGCTGAGTTCTGACATTTACAACAGAGAATAAAAGGGGGAGAAGTCTTTCTTCATTAGCAGCATGACCAAAGCACTTAGGGACCTCACTCATTTCACTCCCGCACATCCATTATTTCATCTATTGTCCTAATTTAATTTTCCATGATTTTCCTGACAGTGAAGGTTGGCAACTCTTAAGTACAGTACAAAAGGTTTGCAGCCGTCGTGTTAATAATTGCACAAGCTGTTGAAGCATTTTGCTGAAGGGTGTATTGTCAAAAATATCAAATTTAGACAAAAGCAGAAGCTACAAATGGGAATAGAAGTGGAATCCTTGAGTGCTTTTGTTTTTTATCCACAGAAAGGAGCCACCTTGTGAGGCCTTAATGTTAATAAAGCACTTGGAACCTTTTGAGGGCTCTAAACGGGAACAAGATCTTTGGAGCGCTGCCACCAAATTGTTGCAGTTGTTGTCTCTGCTGTCACTTACCAGGGTCACTCTGATGATTTCAAACTATGATTTCTACATTCTACATTCTTTTACCCAAATCAATTAGTTTTCTAAAATATATATTGGCCAGGTGTAGAATACCCAACTTAAAAAATATAGCTGCCTAATTGTGGGGAAAAAAAGTAAACTTTAGTCTTTCATGCTTCTACCTTTTCTTCAAGGATATAAACAGTGTGTCCGTAAAGTCATGGTGCACTTTTGACTGGTCACAGGAAAGCAAAAAAAGACGATAGAAATGTGAAATCTGCACCAAATAGAAGGAAAACCCTCCCAGTTTCTGTAGGACGATGTGGCAGCATGTGCGCATGCAGAGATGATGACATAACACCGTGTATACAGCGGAGCAGCCCACGGCCATGCCAGTTGAGATGTGGACGGTACAGAGGAAAGTTCAGTGTGTTCTGTGGCTCACTAAATTCGAATCCGTGACCAAAGTGCAACATGAATATCAAAACATTTATAACGAAGCGCCACCACATAGGAATAACATTACTCGGTGGGATAAGCAGTTGAAGGAAACCGGCAGTTTGGTGGAGAAACCCCATTCTGATAGGCCATCAGTCAGTGACAAGTCTGTAAAGGCTATACAGGATAGCTATAAGGAGCCCTAAAATATCTGTGCGCAGGCCCTGGCCAGTTGGCTCAGTGGTAGAGTGTCAGCCTAGCATGCAGGAGTCACAGGTTTGAACCCGGCCAGGGCACACAGGAGAAGCACCCATTTGTTTTTCCACCCCTTCCCCTCTCCTTCCTCTCTGTCTCTCTCTTCCCCTCCCGCAGCCAAGGCTCCATTGGAGCAAAGTTGGCTCGGGCGCTGAGGATGGCTCTATGGCCTCTGCCTCAGGTGCTAGAATGGCTCTGGTCGCAACAGAGCAACACCCTAGATGGGCAGAGCATCGCCCCCTGGTGGGCGTGCCGGTGGATCCTGGTCTGGTGTATGCGGGAGTCTGACTGCCTCCCTGTTTCAAACTTCAGAAAAATACAAAAAAATACAAAAAAAAAAAAATCTGTGTGTAAGCCCACATTGAACTGCACTGAATAGGTATGAAACTGGGAGAGTTTTTCTTTTATTTGGTGATATTTCACATTTCTATCGTCTTTTGTTGCTTTCCTGTGACCGGTCAAAAGTGTACCATGACTTTACGGACACACTGTATTACAGCTATTTTGTTCTTTGTTTGTTACAGAGACCAAATTCCCCACAGTGTGAAATTGTTTCATACCTCCCAGACCCACACATTTCTGCTGTTCTGTACCTGTGAGCCAGGTGCTCTGTCTGAGCCAAGGAGGAGGCCTTGGGTTATTGTAAAGAGGCTTCCAATATCTGTGTCCATCAAATATGAATCACAGACTAAAAGAATTAGTTACCTTTCATTTAGTACCAATTTTCATGAACAATGAGAAGATACTTTTGTGAAAAATAACATAGAAATACATAAAAATGAGATGCCTAGTGTACCATCGTGTTACAGAGATATTAGAGATATAAAACAGACACACTTTCATCCTCATCCTCCTACCTTCCACCAACTGAGGTGGAGAGAATGTCATTGTAAACAGTTGGCTAGAATATAAGCAGAGACTTGCTCATCTTTGATTTATTTTTCTTCTTTTTGAAGTGAGAAGAGGGGAGATAGAAAGACAGACTACCGCATGCACCCTGACTGGGATCCAATTGGCAACCCCCACCTATAGTCCATGCTCTGTTGATCTGGGGCCATAATTGCAACCAAGCTATTTTTACTGCCTGAGGTGAGGGCTGAATGAAGCCATCTCAGGTCCTGGGGCTGATGCGCTTGAACCAATTGAACCATGGCTCCTGGAGGGAAAGAGAGAGAGAGAGAGAGAGAGAGAGAGAGATGGGGGAGGGGAGGAGAAGCAGATGATCACTTCTCCTGTATGCCCTGACCAGGAATCAAACCCAGGACATACATATGATGGGTCAACACCCTACCAGAGAGCCAACCAGCCAGGACACCATCTTTGAATTTAATTAGATTTTATAGCAAAGCTTACTATAAGTCATTATTTGAAAACTATGAATATAAGGACTGTTTTTTCCCCAAAGGAAGGAGTGTGGAGTTCTTAGAGTTGTCAAATAAGAGGATTGGAGGAAAGAATATGAGCTAATTCCTTCAGAAAGGTTGTAATGCCAGCTGAACAGGGAACCTGAAGTAGAGATTTTTCTCCCTTTTACTCTTTGGGGCTCATGAATTAGCTGCATTAACACAGAAGTGACAAGACATGTTTAGAAAAAAGGAAGATCTGGGACAAGGGTCCTATTTCTACATAGGCTGCACATGACATTGAACAAACACTCAAATTCTTGTGTCACATTTAAGCAGCGAGGATTGAGTGGGTGTTTCTGCTTAAATAGAGAAATTCATGTAAAATCTTAATACTTTTATATTAAACTTAATTTTAGTAAAGGAACAAATTAAGTCATGTTTATGTTGTTGGCAATGACAATCATTATTTGTTTGAAGTAATATACCAGTCCATTCCAGACACTCAGATTTTAGTTCCATAGTATACATGAATCTTCACCCATTTCAGTAAGTCAGGCAAAAGGACTTTCTAAAGACTAGCAGGTAAACGTTCTTCACAATTGCGAGAAATAACTTTAAAACATTTTGCATTATGTATTATAATTATCACAGCGTTTGTACACCCCTCATAAGACTTCTAAAATCACAGTTTGATACATACTTTTGTCCTGGTATAATATCTCTTTGAAATGGCTGAAGAAGATGATAAGAGAATAAGGTAGAAACAGAGTGATTAAGTAAACTATCCAAGGTCATCCAGATAATTAATTGTAAAGAACAGAATAGAAGCAGAAAACTTTGGACTAATGTAACACACATGTAATTGGCTAGAAAGCAGTTAAACAGGAAAAACACAATGAGAAAGCAGAGGGCTTTTAACTCCAGTTTATGCAGCTGTAGCATTAAATAGTGAATCTCAAGAGTGTGCTAACAGGACAAAAGCAGACTGCAAGATCTTATTTACCTGCTTAAAACAGGCTCGTTTGCCGCCCCTTTTCCTGCAGCAGTGGCATGCCTTCTCCGGAGATGCAGTCTTCTGTTTAAGGAATTTTATGAAAAGCATTAGTAGACAATACACATTCAAAGAAGAACACCTCACCTCACCTCCAGCATGTCCTGGACAGAAAATAGAACAATGAATGGAAAGAAAGAGAGACATCGTCTCTGAAATCTATGGGATAAAATTAAGAACCTCTCTATGGGCCCTGGCCGGTTGGCTCAGCGGTAGAGCATCGGCCTGGCGTGCGGGGGACACGGGTTCGATTCCTGGCCAGGGCACATAGGAGAAGCGCCCATTTGCTTCTCCACCCACCCTCCTTCCTCTCCGTCTCTCTCTTCCCCTCCCGCATCCAAGGCTCCATTGGAGCAAGGATGGCTCCTTGGCCTCTGTCCCAGGCGCTAGAGTGCTCTGGTCGCGGCAGAACAACGCCCCGGAGGGGCAGAGCATCGCCCCCGGGTGGGCAGAGCTTCGCCCCTGGTGGGCGTGCGGGGTGGATCCCGGTCGGGCGCATGCGGGAGTCTGTCTGACTGTCTCTCCCCGTTTCCAGCTTCAGAAAAATACAAAAAAAAAAAAAAAAGAACCTCTCTATGGACCAATCCCAAGACGACTCCATAGCGCAAGTGGTGTGGAAGTTCAGGCCAGCAGGCCTGTAAATTCAAGGAGTCTGACCTCAGCAAGACTGCAGCCCTCTCGGAGAGCCTGTGCTTGGTGCCTGGAGTCCCCAAACCTCCACCCCTTTGACCCTCAGGAGTTGTGAAACACTCTTTCCCAGAGGGTAGACTTTTGAGGCCCAAGGGATGACCCCAAAGAGTCTATGTTTTTATTGGGAAAGGGGACTGGCTTGAGCTTATCTGTCCACATGTGGATGACTAAGGCTTTTCACCTTATAGGATGGAGTCAAAGGTGGGGGTAAGGTCCCCTTGAGTTGTCAGTTTCCATCACAGAACTCCAAATACTACTAAAATTTCCATCTTTGATCTAGTCTTCCAGGTCATTGCGAAGGTATATTTTTAAGGTAGAATAGTTGATATATTGTATTTACTAGTTTTGTACCTTGATATGAAATGTTAATATTTGGATGTAAGGCATCCAGCCATCCTTTTGTACTCTTGCCCAGACTCCACAAGTATCAAGTGTAATTCTTCAGAGTTGCAGTTCTTGAACATCTACTTAGAATTTCATATCAATTATTCTACTTTAATATCCTGAGTTTCAATGCCACCATTTGATTTCACTTTAATATCCTCAATTCCCAAAACCACCATTTACTACAGGGCACTGACTTCCTCCCATTTTCCCAAGGCACCTGTGATTTCCACATCTTCACCTTTTCCTTCTTCCAAGCTAGGCTTCTGCCTTGCTGACTAAAGGCATTTAATTAGAATTCATTAACATAACATCTGATAACAGCATTCTGTAACTAAAATTAACATAAACAGCCCCCCCCTCCATTAAAGGGCTACATTCAAAGTCTGAAATGTGGGACAGAAAGGCAGACATACTTGAATGTCTCCTATTTACTTCCTCTCTCTGGTCTCTCAGCTTCCATGCTTTTGCAGGCATTACTCCTTCTGCCTGGAAACTCTTCTGTTTCCTCAGATTGAATAACTTCTATTCATCCCTCAAGATTCAGCTCATGTCTCCTACTCTCTGGAAAGCTTTCGCTATGCTTCACAGACTGAGTTAGGTGCTGGTTCTTTGTGCTCCCACCTGTTCATCCGTCCATTAGCTCTCATCTGTTATAGATTTTCTTGTCCATCAACTCTAGACACTAAGAAATTTGAACCTGACCTGTGGTGGCTCAGTGGATAAATCGTCAACCTGGAATGCTGAGGTTGCCAGTTCAAAACCCCATGCTGCCTGGTCAAGGCACATATGGGAGTTTATGCTTCTGGCTCCTCCCCGCCTCCTTCTCTCTCTTTCTCTTTTTCCTCTCTAAAATAAATCAATAAAATATATATTAAAAAATTTTAAAATTAGTGGTTGTGTTATTGTATTTTTTTTTTTTACAAACCTATGTCTTTTTTTCTTAAGATTTTATTTATTAATCTGAGAGAGGAGAGAGAGAGATAGAGAGGAAGAGAAAAGGAAGACACAAGGGGGGAAGAGCAAGAAGGATCAACTCCCATATGTGCTCTGACCGGGTAAGCCTCAGCTTTCCAGGTCGACGCTTTATGCACTGCGCCACCACAGGTCAGGCGCGTTCTTTTACTTTGTGAAATAACATAAACATCTGCTTGATCTGCTTCGATCCATACACTTGCAAATCACCAGCCAGGTAATTAATGATAAAATACACAAGCTGTCACTGATGATGCAACAAGAAAGCATGATTACAGTCTCTATACCTTTGGACTTGGGCTCAGATGGGGTGAAGTATAGGTTCTGATGGCAACCCAGAGGTAGGTCACCCAGTTTTGTCTTCCTGGAGAAAGCATCCTGCACTAAGTGGGTCTGGGGCTGAGAACTGCGTAGGATGAGTGTCGAGTAGGTTCTACAGCTTTTGCAGAATATGCATACAGGATACCCTCTGCAATCGATCCAGGGGCACTAACCCAAGAAAATGACAAATCTGGTGTGTCCTGGTGTGGACTGCAGAAGTGGTAGACAGAAAGAGGGTAAAGCTAGAGATATCTAAAAAAGAAGTTCTAATCAGAATTAGGGCCAGATCACTATCTAGCCATTCTAAGCTGAAAAAGCATAGTCAGGGCCCTGGCCGGTTGGCTCAGTGGTAGAGCGTCGGCCTAGCGTGCGGAGGACCCGGGTTTTATTCCCCGCCAGAGCACACAGGAGAAGCGCCCATTTGCTTCTCCACCCCTCCACCGCGCTTTCCTCTCTGTCTCTCTCTTCCCCTCCTGCAGCCAAGGCTCCATTGGAGCAAAGATGGCCCGGGCGCTGGGGATGGCTCTGTGGCCTCTGCCTCAGGCGCTAGAGTGGCTCTGGTCGCAACATGGCGATGCCCAGGAGGGGCAGAGCATCGCCCCCTGGTGGGCAGAGCGTCGCCCCTGGTGGGCGTGCCGGGTGGATCCCGGTCGGGGGCATGCGGGAGTCTGTCTGACTGTCTCTCCCTGTTTCCAGCTTCAGAAAAATGCAAAAAAAAAAAAAAAGAAAGAAAAAGCATAGTCAGTAGTATCAAACTAGGGATGTAAAAGCATGCAGACCATTCACCTCAGCATCCTAGGGATGAGGTAACCTCTGCACAGCCCGTTGCAGCGTGGGTTTCTATTTCAAGGGTTTAAGCTTATAAATAAAGTTTATATATACGTACATTTCCTATACAAGTCACAACCTGACAGCTTAAAGAAAGTAAATACTGCACTTTAACTTTTTTTTTCCAATTTTTTTTATTTATTCATTTCAGAGAAGAAAGAGTAAGAGAAAGAAGAGGAAAGTAGCAGGAAGTATCAACTGCCAAATGTGTCTTGACCAGGCAAGCCTGCGGTGCATTTTAACTTGTTGATGCATAGATATGGCAGTTTATTCTTTCCTTGACTTTGGAATATAATGAAAAAATATGCTAAAAATAATCTAAAAATGAAGTTATTATAAGTGAATATTATTTTAATCAGTTACACATTGTAATAAATTAGAAATTCTTTATTTCTGCCCCTACACACAGATTTATGATAACTGGGTAAGAATATTTAAAATGTATTCCATATGATGGGTTCAGATTTTCTCAGCTATTTCTAACATAATATATCAATTTAAAATTTCACTTACTTTGGGAATGTGTACTTACTAGGTAAAAATAACAAATTTGCAGTCTGCATTTTATTGTTATTTTTTTAAATAAAGATATCAGTCAATAAGACATTTTACTGAATGAAGCAAAACATTGTGACTATTCCAGTTTAAATATGTTATGATTTACATGGCTACCTCCTTTTAAGAACACATCAAAATTTGGGAATAACCCCCAGCAAATTTTTGAGCAAATATAATACCATATATATATATATATATATATATATATATATATATATATATATATATATATATATATAATAAATCATACCATAAGAATAAGGCTTTGTCCATATGACCTCTACTGATATCAGTAATGTCATTTCTCAAAGCAATCTTGAGAACTCTTATACCAGTGGATCACCTTGAGTACAATAGATTTAATTGATTTAGGCCAGTGATAGTCAACCTAGTCCATACTGCCCACTAGTGGGTGTTCCAGCTTTCATAGTGGGCAGTAGCGGAGCAACCAAAATATAAATAAAAAGAGATTTAACTATAGTAAGTTGTTTTATAAAAATGTATTCTGCCAAACGTAGCAGAAATCTGACATAAAGTACTTGGTAAGTAATTATTATTATATGCTTTGACATGCTGTAACTCTGCTTTATAAATTTTATAAAGTTACTTCCCTATTTTATAAATCACCATTATTATGGAATCGGTGGGTGGTTAGAAAATTTTACTACTAACAGAGATACAAAAGTGGGCGGTAGGTATTAAAATGTTGACTACTCCTGGTTTAGGCCATTCTACGTCTGGTCACAGAATAAACCTAAGTTGAACATTTAGTCAATGTAATTTACTAAAAATACCTTATATAAAAAAAATATTTGGCTATGTAGTCAATAAACCTTTCAGAAGACATTGAAGGGTGAGAAAAATCTTAAATTTGTTTGAAAATATAATTTTGAGAATGGATGTCAAGGGCCAATCAACTGTATTCAGCATACACAATTCATCTAGCTAGCCAATGTCCTTAAGCCCTACACAGGTCATTTTCTTTAGTAAAAGAGAGATCCTTCCGTATTTTTTAAATTTAAGAAAACTCTAACTAAATCCAGTAATATTTAAGCTATTTTTTGCAATATGTTTCAAAATCTACACATTTTGCTTTCACATAGTTTGAATTCTTGTTTCATTATTGTATGAAATAGACAAATTGAACCTGGCTTTCTTAATTGTGATATGCAAACTTCTCTACTTTGTGGTCACAATCAAATTTTATACCTGCTCTATTTTATTACGTACTTTATAATACTTGACTCCTGAATTAATGTGTTCATATAACAAGATTCAGCAACTGTCGTTTTTACTTTTCATGCAGAAAATAAGATCCAACTATACGACCATTATATTTCTATACTAATTTATTTTGACTAGAATTTTTCTATTAATTAGTAAGAATTGTTCACATAATTCTCAATAGCCAAGCTGGAAAGTGATTCACATAAAGGATTCAAAGGTGTAAAAATTTTTTGATAAGCCTGAAGCTATCATATTTCTCATAAAGATTATTAAAATTATTCTTCAAGATAAATTTGTGCTCTCCTTGCATTAATTGTGCTAAGCATATTTTTTTCTACCTAGTCTCTCCCATTTTCTTTTAATAGGTTCTATTAATAGGTTTAAAATATGGAACTATATTAATAATCAGTCTGTAAGTAAAATGTAAAATAATATTTAATTTTTCATGTAGTGCTAAATACTCAGCCAGAATTATATATATATATAATTTATGCAATATAGACAGGCCAACTTTATGCAATGAGGTTTTTATTTGTGTTTCCCAAAGTACCAGGCCCAGAGCAGTTCTGAACGAACTACTTGCAGGCCCATTACTGCACACAGTATGGAGATCAGAAAGCGTGGCATCAAGTCATTGCAATCACTGGCTTGAATCCTGAATGATTCCTCTGCCACTTCCTCTAATGCTGCTTCTATTGTAATCTTCTCCAATTTGAATCTGATAACGTCAGTCTCTAGTTTGAAGTCTCATTAATTTGGGGCTGATATTCTAAAGTGGAGGAGCGTACAAAGATAAACTTGTCTGCCATCTCATATCTTATCTCTTGCACATGTTTGTGTATATCACTGATGTTTTTGCCCATTTTGCTCTCTGCCTGGAAATACGATCTCCATCCTGCTTGGCTCCTGCACATTCTTCATTGCTCCAGGTCCAGACAGTGTGAGCTGCCCTTGCTCTGTGGCGCAGAAGCACCCAGTGGGCTTTGAGGTGTGAACATAGTGCCAGAGCATTCTTACTTAAAAAAAAAAAAATCATAACATTTAAGCCATCTGTTGGGCAGATAAAATGTATTATGCTCATTTTGTTAAAGATGGTGCTGCCCACGTGGAGGCTGTTGCCCAGGTGATATTAATGTGTGTTGGGGGCGGGCTGTGGGCAGGCAGAATCCTTCTAGCTTGGGGCTTGGTTTTGGGATTCAGCCTTTCCCACCCTTTTTGATGTGGGGTGGTCCAATCCCATTATGTCCCAGATAAGTGACTTTGTATTAGAGACTTCCCTATTTTGTATATTGGATTAAAGGTTTTGATTTCTACACTATAAAATGGAGGTGGAACGAGAGCTTGCTCTCTTGGTTCCTGAGATTATCATTAGAGGAGAGTCCAGAGAGGAGAACAGAGAGAGGCCATGTGGCCAGGAGAAGCAGCCAAGATGGTAGAGTGCTGAGGGAGAAGCCAGTTTGTGCAGAGTTTGTGCAGGGAGAAGGAAGGAGATGGGGAACAGAGGTGAATAAGTCTGGTGAGCTAGAAATCTTTGATTCTAGAAAACTCAGATAAGTCAGTAGCTTTGTGAGCACTGAATGTGAATGGATTTTGGAGCCCAGTGTGTGTTTTTTGCTTGCCTGCCGGGTGCAAGCTAGGATTAAAGACTATGGCCCACCAGTTTTTGGCTCCATTGTTTCTTTACCGACTGTCCGAATCCAATGTGAACCTGCATGGGCCGGGTGGTTGTGATGGTGGCCCTGGCCCTGGCCACTGGCTTTACATTTGGCGTAGTCAGCAGGATTCGATACAGATCGGCAAGGAGCCTTTGAATGGTGGAGTAGAGGACTGACTGCTGTTATGGTTCCCCACGGCTGTCCTTTTGGGGACCATAGGCTGGCTGACTTTTACAGCCATGCATGAGGAAACTGAGAGCTCTGTGGAAGAGGCTTCCCTGGACCTGCAAACCGAGCAGTGGAAGAAGCTGAAGCAAATGTGGGAGAAACAGATGCTGACCCTGGAGCTGGAGGAAGTGCTGGAGGAGGAGGCCGACCAGGTTTGTGAGATTCTCCTGGAAATGGAGCAGCTGCTGGAGGAGGATTCACAGGTTCATGAGTTGCAGATTGCCCTGGATGTTGTGGAGAGCCAGCAGTGGCAGGAGGCCGGAGCTGAGGCTGAAGCTGAGGCTGGGGCTGAGGCTGAGGCCAGGCCTGGGGCTGCAAGCCTGGCAGTGGGAGCTGGTGTTTTCAGTTCCTCTTTGGAGGATGAGAATTGGGCTGGAGTTGCAATCCACAGTCTCCAGAAGATGAAAGCCAGCTGGAAGCAGCACCTACTGCAGCTCTGGTAGGTCTGCAATTTTGGTACATAGGGCTGGACATGCTCTCCGGAGCAGAGATGGAAATGCTGACTGCCATTGCCATGTGCTCCTCTTTGGGACAGTGTAAGACCTGCCAGGATGGCAGGGATGAGGGGGGTGGCTGACGTCCCATGTGCACGGACTGATTTCCTGGACTACGACCGGAGTGGGCATTGGCTCCTTTGTTGGATGGACTTACGGATATTGGACAATGTGAAATACCCTGATGGGGGTGGGGGGTGGCTTTGCTGGAAGCAATCCCCTGCCCTGGGAAGCTTTTCCCGTGGCTAGAAAGAAGGCTGAGGACATTTTGTGCTTTGGGCTAAGTGCTCAGAGACTGGTGAAGTGTACCTTTGTGATTGTTGAAACTGTATGATTTGTGCTTTTGTAATTTGTGTAATGTGCCTAATTTCCTTGAACAGGGATGCTGGTATAGATTGTGGGTGGTAAAGTGAGCATAGGGGTGGATTGTTGGGCAGATAAAATGTATTATGCTCACTTTGTTAAAGATGGCGCTGCCCACGTGGAGGCTGTTGCCCAGGTGATATTAATGTGTGTTGGGGGCGGGCTGTGGGCAGGCAGAATCCTTCTAGCTTGGGGCCTGGTTTTGGGATTCAGCCTTTCCCACCCTTTTTGATGTGGGGTGGTCCAATCCCATCATGTCCCAGATAAGTGACTTTGTATTAGAGACTTCCCTATTTTGTATATTGGGTTAAAGGTTTTGATTTCTACACTATAAAATGGAGGTGGAACGAGAGCTTGCTCTCTTGGTTCCTGAGATTATCATTAGAGGAGAGAGCAGAGAGGAGAGCAGAAAGAGGCCATGTGGCCAGGAGAAGCAGCCAAGATGGCGGAGTGCTGAGAGAGAAGCCAGTTTGTGCAGAGTTTGTGCAGGGAGAAGGAAGGAGATGGGGAACAGAGGTGAATAAGTCTGGTGAGCTAGAAACCTTTGATTCTAGGAAACTCGGATAAGTCAGTAGCTTTGTGAGCACTGAATGTGAGTGGATTTTGGAGCCCAGTGTGTGTTTTTTGCTTGCCAGCCGGGTGCAAGCTAGAATTAAAGATGATGACCCACCAGTTTTTGGCTCCGTTGTTTCTTTACCGACTGTCCGAATCCAATGCGAACCTGCATGGGCCGGGTGGTTGTGATGGTGGCCCTGCTGGCTTTACACCATCTTCATATTCTGAGCATCTAATTCCTTTGAAAAGTCCTTAAAGAATGATTGTCCTCGGTGGGTAAGATGCATCTTCCCTGATTTCAGTGGCTGGGCTTCAGTCAACATTCCTTGCAGAAATCATGAGCCAGTCTTCATCACCATTCTTGGTTGGGCTGGTTGAGTCTGGAATTAGCCAAGTCAGTAATTCCCTTCTCCATGAATGGGGGAGGGGATACAGAAGAATTATAATTAGTTCTTTTTCCCCTTTCTTTGGTTATTATTATAATTATTATTGGCCTGAACCTCTAATGTATAAACTCAGAACATTTTGACTACTAAGTTTTTAATGTTTTGGGGTGGGCAAGAAGAGAGAAGTATTTATTTCTAGTTTATTATATTAACCTTTTTTTTTTCACTACTTCTTCTCTTTATCTTTACTATTGATTTTACTTATTGATTTTTAGAGAGAGGAGAGAGAAACAGAGAGAGAGTGTGAGAGAGAGAAAGGGGGAGCAGAAGCTGGAAATATCAACTTATAGTGGTCACTTCCTGTATGTGCCTTGACCAGGGAAGCCCAGGGTCTTGAACTGGCGACCTCAGCGTTCCAGATCGACGCTTTATTCCCTGTGCCACCGCAGGACGGGCTTACTATTGATTTGAATTACTACCCGATGTAGTTTCCTTATTTCAATATAGTTTCGATCTCACTCAACTGCGCTGAATTATTTTTATCAAATAGAGTACATTTCTAAATGTTTTAGGCCTAACACTACAATTATATATATACGTATCGTTCTATAAATTGTTTTTTAAAATCAGTTCAGAAAAAAAAGATCTATACATTTTACTGTCTTTCACAATCCCGTGATTGTCTTGACCGGTGCTCCGTTTGTGTGTGTGGGCATAGAGTGTGGGGAGGTTCAGGCTACAGGGTGTTCCTTAGTATTTCTTATAAGGTGGATCGTCCACCAACAAATTCTCTCAGCTTTTATTTACCTGGCAATCTCTTTATTGTCTTCTCTCTATTGTTTCTATACAATAAAAGGCTGACTTTTTTTTCTTAATTGTGATTCCTTTTATATGAAAAATTATTTTTTCTCTTACTGCTTTCAGAAGTTATTTTTTCTTTGTATTTTAACATTTTTATATAATGTAGATGAGAGTTTATATCTTGTTGATCATACTGGATATTTTTGTGTTTTTGGTTGTATAGATTAATATTTTTCATTAAATTTGAAGTTTTCAGTAATCAACTTTTAATATTTTTACTCCGTTTTCTTTTCTCCTATGATAGTCACATTTTATGTATGTTGATATGCTTAATAAAGTCTCACATTTCCTTTCAGTCTGTTAATTTTTTATTATTGCCTCCACACTAGCAATCTACCTTCAAGTTCATTGATTCTTTTTAAAATTTCAATTATTATACTTTTTCACTCTAAATAAAAATTCTGGTTTCTTTTTTATAAATTGTATATTTTCATTGATATTCTTTATTTGATGAGACATTTTAATCATCCTTTCTTTACTTCTTTAAGGATAGCATCCTTTAGTTCTTTAAAATTTTATGATAGCTACTTTGAAATATTCTTTTTCAAATCCAACAAATTAAATCTCTCCCAGTAAGTTTATGTTGTCTGCTTATTTTTCTGTTGAGTCACTTTTTTTTTTCTTTTCTTTTCTTTTCTTTTCTTTTCTTTTTTCTTTTTTTTCCTTCCTTCCTTCCTTCCTTCCTTCCTTCCTTCCTTCCTTCCTTCCTTCCTTCCTTCCTTCCTTCTTTCCTCCCTCCCTCCCTCCCTCCCTTCTTTCTTTCTTTCTTTCTTTCTTTCTTTCTTTCTTTCTTTCTTTCTTTCTTTCTTTCTTTCTTTCTTTCTTTCTTTCTTTCTTTCTTTCTTTCTTTCCTTCCTTCCTTCCTTCCTTCCTTCCTTCCTTCCTTCCTTCCTTCCTTCCTTCCTTCCTTCCTTCCTTCCTTCCTTCCTTCCTTCCTTCTTTCTTTCTTTCTTTCTTTCTTTCTTTCTTTCTTTCTTTCTTTCTTTCTTTCACTGGACCCTTTAGGTAATAATATATTATAGTAACTGTGGATAATGCTTTGTTTCACAATTCTCGAGGACTTGCTTTTGCTGTTATTAGCCTGTTTGTTTAGTGACTTTGCTGGGCTGCTTTAGTGACGTCTCTTTGTCTGGTAGAGTAAAACTTCTGATGTCCCTCCTCAGATGGGACAGGCACAATCTTGGGCATGTACACGGCCACCGGAGACTGACATTGTTTCTTTGACTGTCTCTCTATCTCCATTAAGGTTTCTGCTTCTTTTCGTATCACCTCCAGACGTTAGACTTTACTAATTGCTGGATGATTGCTCCATCATTTTTACCAATTGTCAGGGGGATAAATTACTCCATATTCTGACCCAGTGAAACTTGGGCAGGAGTAATTTTTGAGGCCAGCCTTTGACCTATTTTCTGGCCCTAGAAGAACTTTTCCTGACACTTCCGTTCCCTGGCTGTCTCTGATACACCAGTTGGCTGACAGTTGAGCTGACTGCTCTCCTGGGGCTGCCAGACTGCTCTGAATTGCTCACTCCTGGAATCTCTGTTCAAGAACAATCTAACCGCCTGACCTGTGGTGGCGCAGTAGATAAAGCGTCGACCTGGAAATGCTGAGGTCGCCGGTTTGAAACCCTGGGCTTGCCTGGTCAAGGCACATATGGGAGTTGATGTTTCCTGCTCCTTCCCCCCCTTCTCTCTCTCCTCTGTCTCTCTTCCCCTCTCTCTCTCTCCTTTCTAAAATGAATAAATAAATTAAAAAAAAAAAAAAGAACAATCTAACCTCCCCTCACTGGTTCACATAAAGTTAGTTGCCCTGGGAAAAACCTTAGATATCATTTTTTTTCTGAGGAATTTCCCTTACCCTGAGTGTGATTTCGGAGCCACTGCACCTAGAACTGGAGGGGATAACCACTGGTCTCCTCGTAAGTCTCTCCCTGGGAGCTCCACTTTACCCGTGAGCGAGGGTGAGGAGGAGGAGCCCAGGATTCTTGCTCTGTCATTCCTGTGGGAGAGTCTCTGCCTTATGAGCAGAGAGGCTGGTTAGAGGAACAGAGGCCCCAGCTTCTTAGTTACACTTATCAAGAATTTAGCTTCTGCCATTCATTACTGGACAAAATGATCATTGCCGGAGGGCTTCCATTCCCGGGGAGATGCCACATTTTACTATTGGGAGCTGGAGCAAGGGACAGAGGAGACCCCTCTTGGCAACAGGGACTCCGTGTGGAACTCCCATCAGGATGAGCTCGAGTGGGGAAAGGGAGAGTGGGCTTCTTCTCAGATCCCAGAGATTCTTGCGATTCTTACCGAGAGTCAGTTCAGGTTTTTGAATGAACGCTTCTTCATGTGCTGTACACCCTATGACAACTTCCAGAAACTTTACATGGTGGTTATTTTCATAATTTTCACCAGGTACAGTTGTGTTTCAGAGGGGACTAGGTCCAAAGACTCCTGCTTTACACATTTCAGGCACTGATATTGGGCCACTGTTTTTAATTGTGTGGCTGAGAGAAGTAGAAGTGACCTGTGCAGAGATAGAAAAGAAGACAAACACACAGAAAGAGGAACAGGTAAGAAACAGAAAGAAACATCTCTCTGGTGTCCTTATGGCTTTCAAATACCTGGCTTTAGTCTGTTGAGATTGAGCTGCATTCTCGCCACTGCGTTCTATGAGGTACCAGTCCATCCTTAGGACATATGACCCCTTTGCGCGGGGATGAATGCTCTCTGTGGTCAGCGAAAGTTATTCTAACCAAGTACATAATTTATGAGTTCAACCACAGAAGTTTTGAACTTCAAGCAGTAAGGGGTGTGGAGTCAAGGACAGCACTGCCAACAGAGACTTATTTATGACATGTTTTTTATAACAGTCGAAATGTCCGAGAGTTCTAACAATTCCTTTGAGATAGGTTACTCAGTAAGTGTATGGTCGTAGATATCTCCCCGTTTCAATTTTCCCATCTGTAAAGTAAACATAATAATTGTACCTACCTATCAGAGCTGTCATACGAGTTAAATGACTTAGAGTACGTCAAGGGCTTTAACAATGCTAAACATAGTAAGCACCCAATTTAAGTCTAAAATTCCTTAAGCAAAATTTAAGGACAGTTTTCTTAGAACTTGGAATATTTATAATAAAAAAATAGTTTAACTGCATTAATACACGAATAATATCTATTCTTTCTGTCTTAATTTACAGTGATTAAATTATTTTGATAAATTTAATTCTATTTAACTAGATTCAAGGCAGGGGACTAATCCCCCATATAGTGAATCCATTATAAAATTCTCAGGGCAATTTTATTTATCTAAAAATTAGCTCGTATTTCACTTTTATTATAATAAAATTCAATAATTTATTCTGTAAACTATTTAACTTCATTGAACCATAAATGGTCACATCATTTCAGCATTTACCAAAGGAAAGATACAGCTATATGATCAAACCATAATCTTTCCTGGAAAAGCGGGACTCTATATAAGTTGACAAGAGAAAATATTATTCTAGAAGATGTCAGTGCACAGTTCTACTCTGGGCCAATTTTTGTTATTCTTAACATAAGCAGTTTTAAAATCAGACAAGTTATGCAGTTGCATGAGTAAAGGATGTGATGGAAGTTATTATTCTCCCACTAAAATTTTCCATTTAGTCATATAAAGTAAGAATGTGTCACATGAGTAAAAAAAAAAAAAAGTTTAATAAATGTTGACTATTTATAGATACTATTAAATATGCAAAACATTTGTTTCATAGACAACTGTGACATTGTTATCCCTAAACTAGGTTCAGAGATAGTTTTTCTCTTAAGATTTTTATTAATTAACAAGTTGTGGCAAGGGGGGGGGCACTGGCTATAACAATAGGAAAATGCAACTGGTTTCTTTTAGCAAACTTCAGTATTTAACTTATGTTTGCCACTGTGATTGTTTTCTCCATAATCTTGAAAGAAAGAATAATAATAATAAAACTATTGAAAATTTAAAATTGATGTCCTAAAACTTTTATTCTCTAATTTCAACATAAAAAATTTTAGAAAAATATGTAATATCAGTTTCATGTTAATTTTAAAGGATGCAAAATAAATTAAAACATATTTAGAATAGAATCGAATAATTTTTTTTGTTTACCTTACTTAGGTGCTGTAAATATGGGCATATATTATAAGTGAATTAATGACAAAGCATATACTTATAGTTTCAGAAAAAATAAGTTATGTAAACGAGCAGGAATTTCCTATACTTTCACACTGCAAATAAGTCATTTCCTTTAATATTTTTTTTGTTTTTATATCATCTACTTCTCCCTCTGAGAATGAAGGAAATGGACTATAAATCAAACCAATAACTTTTGCATGATAGATTATGAAAAACATTTGATCTTTTGATCTTGAAAACACATAGTAAAAATGCTTTTATTTCCTGGCAGGAGTCCCAGACTCTAAGTGTCATTCAAAGGAAATATTTTCATGATATATAGTGTTTGATATCATATATTTTTAAAATAAATTACTCTCTATTCTTTTTTATTATTGAATTTCTTTACAAGGTTTTCTACAGCATAGCTGCAGAATGTTACCAAAAGAAAAAATAAAAATAATTAAAACATGAGCTCTTCAAGACTTGCAGTAAAATTAGCTAAGACACTGTAAAAAGAGAGAAAGAAAATTAAAATTAACATGTATTGGAATTGTTCACCTTTACTGCTAGCTATGTACATACCAAGGTTTATGTTCAGTCTCTGAACACAACCTAAGCCACCATATCTGCGAACTTCATAAATACTTGATAAACCCACAGGAACAACACCAGAATAAAAACTGTGTTAATGTTTGCACAAGCAGAACTGCCCAAGGCTAAAAACAAAAAACAGAAAACAGGTCTTTTTGGGGGGAGTGATTCTTAAAACGTGCATTTATTTTCACACTTGAAAAATAAAAAATAATTTTTTAGTTTGCACCAGTTCATTTATTGCTATTTTAAATATTATTTGTACTGCAATGTATAAAACCATAAAGATATTAAAAGAATAGTCATCTAAGTCATTATAGTTAATAAATATCATTTTGGGGCATTAATCAATTCCACTTTGTACATTACACATTAAAACTTAAAATGTAGGACCTGACCAAGCGGTGGCACAGAGGATAGAGTGTCGGACTGAAATGTGGAGGACCCCGAGGTCGCCAGCTTGAGCTCGGGCTCATATGGTTTGAGCAAGGTTCACCAGTTTGAGCCCAAGGTCACTGGCTCGAGCAAGGGGTCACTCAGTCTGCTGTAGCCCCCCGGTAAAGGCACATATGAGAAATTAATCAATAAACAACTAAGGAGCCTCAATGAAGAATTGATGTTTCTCATCTCTCTCCTTCCTGTCTGTCTGTCCCTATCCGTCCCTCTCTCTGACTCTCTTCGTCTGTGCCACAAAAAACAACAACAACAACTTAAAATATAGAATACTCCGCAAATATAAAGTGAGTAAGCTCTCTGATTTCTTAATGCATAATATTTGCTACATGATATTTGAAATATTTGTATAAGAGAATTATTTTACACATCTAATACTACAAATTTTATTAAGAAATTTCATGAACTTTGCTCACATCACATTATAAAATATTCAAGCAAAATGTGGGAAAGCTTCATTGAGAAATATGGACTTATAAGGTTTTTTTTGTTTGTTTGTTTTTGTTTTTTTGTAATTTTCTGAAGCTGGAAACGAGGAGAGACAGTCAGACAGATTCCCACATGCGCCCAACCGGGATCCACCCGGCACGCCCACAGGGGGGCGATGCTCTGTCCCTCCGGGGCGTCACTCTGTTGCGACCAGAGCCACTCTAGCGCCTGGGGCAGAGGCCAAGGAGCCATCCCCAGCGCCCGGGCCATCTTTGTTCCAATGGAGCCTCGGCTGCGGGAGGGGAAGAGAGAGACAGAGAGGAAGGAGAGGGGGAGGGGTGGAGAAGCAGATGGGCGCTTCTCCTGTGTGCCCTGGCCGGGAATCGAACCCGGGACTTCTGCACGCCAGGCCGACGCTCCACCACTGAGCCAACCGGCCAGGGCCATAAGTTTTTTTTTGTTTTTTTTTTATATAATTTTATTTTTTTTAATGGGGTGACATCAATAAATCAGGATACATATATTCAAAGATAACAAGTCCAGGTTATCTTGTCGTTCAATTATGTTGCATACCCACCACCCAAAGTCAGATTGTCCTCTGTCACCTTCTATCTTGTTTTCTTTGTGCCCCTCCCCACCCCCTATCCCTCTCCCATTCCCCCCTCCCCCCCCCCGTAACCACCACACTCTTATAAATGTCTCTTAGTTTCACTATTATGTCCCACCTACGTATGGAATAATACAGTTCCTGTTTTTTTCTGATTTACTTATTTCGCTTCGTATCATGTTATCAAGATCCCACCATTTTGCTGTAAATGTTCCGATGTCATCATTTCTTATGGCTGAGTAGTATTCCATAGTGTATATGTGCCACATCTTCTTTATCCAGTCATCTATTGATGGGCTTTTTGGTTGTTTCCATGTCCTGGCCACTGTGAACAATGCTGCAATAAACATGGGGCTGCATGTGTCTTTACGTATCAATGTTTCTGAGTTTTTGGGATATATACCCAGTAGAGGGATTGCTGGGTCATAAGGTAGTTCTATTTTCAGTTTTTTGAGGAACCACCATACTTTCTTCCATAATGGTTGTACTACTTTACATTCCCACCAACAGTGTATGAGGGTTCCTTTTTCTCCACAGCCTCTCCAACATTTGCTGTTACCTGACTTGCTAATAACAGCTAATCGAACAGGTGTGAGGTGGTATCTCATTGCCGTTTTGATTTGCATTTCTCTAATAGCTAAAGAAGATGAGCATCTTTTCATATATCTGTTGGCCATTTGTATTTCTTCCTGGGAGAAGTGTCTATTCATATCCTCGTCCCATTTTTTTATTGGATTGTTTGTTTGTTTGTTGTTGAGTTTTATGAGTTCTTTGTATATTTTGGATATTAGGCCCTTATCTGAGCTGTCGTTTGAAAAAATCATTTCCCATTTAGTTGGCTTTCTGTTTATTTTGTTATCAGTTTCTCTTGCTGAGCAAAAACTTCTTAGTCTGATGTAGTCAGGGCCATAAGTTTTAAATGCTTATGCACGTTAGTTAATTTGCTTTCAGTAAAAATATGTGGTTTTTAAAACTGAGTTTTTTGGCAGGCTGTTCTGAAACACGCCCAGCCTTCCTTCCATCTCAGACGTGCATCCTTACTTTTCTCTCCTAAACTCAGTGGGTCCTCATAAGACTTGCATCTAGGAGAGCAATGGGCAGCGGCAGCTCCTCCTGGACTTACCCCCTGGAGCCCTCTCCAAGGCACCCATTTTCTGACTTCCCACTGAGCTGACAGCATCCTCTCCAGGGCTCATGTCTTTCCTATCACATTTCTAGGAGCCAAAGCAGCCCACGCAGTCTCTCTCCTGTTGCCTCTTCTACCCTAAGCCCTTCCTTTGTATCCCTGTGCCCAGCTTTAATAAACATACTCTCAAAGTAAAATATATATATATAAAATAATAAAAAAATAATAAAGGAAAATTTTGAATAAAATTAAGAGACATGCAATCTAGTCTCAACTTTCTGTCTACCCAAGAAGCACACTGATTTGCCTCCACGGGGCTTTGTTTCTTGATTTATTTAAACACTGTAATCCTCTTAATTATAGAAGAAAATATTTTGGTACCAGGACTACCACAGTAGTTACACCTCACCTTTCAGGTTTAAGCTCTGAGACTACTTTCTATGTAAAACTGTCTCTCAATGAGGTGCCTGGTCATATTGCAAATAAATCTTGCCTGGCAAGGGTTATTTGGTAAGTGTAGCCATGTTCGAGGCAGATAAATTTAATATAAAATTTAACAAGGTTAAATAGCCAGAATTCTTATGACTCAGCTGAGAAAGCCAGAAGCTATGGAACAAGAAGAGCTCGTAGCCTGGTGCACAGCGCCCCTGGACCTCACTGGGAGAGACGTGAAGCGCACTAGTACAGAAGCTATGGAACAAGAAGAGCTCGTAGCCTGGTGCACAGCGCCCCTGGACCTCACTGGGAGAGACGTGAGGCGCACTACTACAGAAGCTATGGAACAAGAAGAGCTCGTAACCTGGTGCACAGCGCTCCTGGACCTCACTGGGAGAGACGTGAAGCGCACTACTACAGAAGCTATGGAACAAGAAGAGCTCGTAACCTGGTGCACAGCGCCCCTGGACCTCACTGGGAGAGACGTGAGGCGCACCACTACAGAAGCTATGGAACAAGAGCTCGTAGCCTGGTGCACAGCTCCCCTGGACCTCACTGGGAGAGACGTAAAGCGCACCACTACAGAAGTTATGCCCTGCAAGGCACCAATCAATATCCCTCAGAAGAAACGTTGAGTGCACTTGCCATTCATAGACATCTAGGAAATTAGATGCAGTTCACAGAGCAGGGAGGGAACACACAGGCAGATTCTGAAATGAAGAGCCAAAGAGGATTGGAGAGTTCTCAGAGGTAATTAGTTGATGATACACCTAGTGGGAAAGGTGACTTATTCAGCAGGTCGGGAATCTCTGGGAGCTGAATTAATGGCCGTTGTGAAATAGAGAGCATGACCAAATTTTAAACCACCGACTAATCCTGTTTCAGCTGCTTCAAGTGAGTATAGTCTGCATCCGTGAAAATCCTGGCAGGAAACAAGACATATTTAGCTGGGATTTTAAAGAGAACTTAAAGTATAAATACATGTATATATTTAAGATATAAATACATATATTTGATATATACTATATCTCTATCTATAGTATACATCGTGTGTGTGTGTGTGTGTGTGTGTGTGTGTGTGTGTGTATGTGACAGAAACAGAGAGACAGATAGGAACAGACAGACAGGAAAGGAGAGAGATGAGAAGCATCAATTCTTTGTTGCGGCACCTTAATTGTTCATTCATTGCTTTCTCATATGTGCCTTGACTGGGGGCTACAGCAGACAGAGTGATCTCTTGCTCAAGCCAGCGACCTTGGGCTCATGCTGGTGAACCTTGCTCAAACCAGATGAGGCTGCGCTCAAGCCAGCGACCTCGAGGTTTCAAACCTGGATCCTCAGCGTCACAGTCCCACGCTCTATCCACTGTGCACCGCCTGATCAGGCTAGAGTATATATCTTAAACATAAGTATATAATTTTAATATTTGTACCTTAAACATATATATATAATGTATATATGTGTTAAATATTTATTTATAAAATATACGTATCTTCGGGCATCCAAGGACTCACAGCAGCAGGAAGCCACCCATAGGCTTAAAGGGACAAGGAAAAAAAACAACAACGTTTCACCATAGTTGAGAGCTCCACCATGGAATTGGAGTAGTCTCACAGGGGATTCAGCCCAGTTCACCACCTCTGCGAGAACACCAGGGAGGAAACGGAAAGGGTTGAAGAGAGGAGGGGTGGGGATAAAATATCCTAAGCTCTGTCTTCAAACCCTCCAGTCTTTTTTTTTTTTTTTCAGAGACAGAGAGAGAGTCAGAGAGAGGGATAGATAGGGACAGACAGACAGGAACAGAGAGAAATGAGAAGCATCAATCATTAGTTTTTTGTTGCGACACCTTAGTTGTTCATTGATTGCTTTCTCATATGTGCCTTGACCGTGGGCCTTCAGCATACTAAGTAGCCCCTTGATGGAGCCAGCGACCTTGGGTCCAAGCTGGTGAGCTTTGCTCAAACCAGATGAGTCCACACTCAAGCTGGGGACCTCAGGGTCTCGAACCTGGGTCCTCCACATCCCAGTCCGACGCTCTATCCACTACACCACCACCTGGTCAGACCCCTCTGGTCTTTTGTCTGAACCTCCCCCTTGGTCGGATCCTATTGGCAGCAGAGAACAAGAGAGGCTGAATGATGTAATTGGTAAGAACCAGTCTCTTAGAGGCAAAGACAGGACAGAGGCTGTAGAGAACAGGAGTCAGTGGGGTTAGGGAGGTGGGAGAGTGTGGGGTGAGGGGATGGAGTTATGGTAGAAGTGGGAATAAGGATAGTCAGTCCAACTAGAATAATCTTTTAGAATCATTGAGTAGTTGAGTCATCAAACTGCTTGATTAATATCTAAGAAAGTAAGTTTTATACTGACTTCCACTCAATTTAGTAAGATGTAAAAAAAGAATGGAATTTTCCATAAATTTTTTTACCACAGGTATAAAATATAAAATTTAATTCTTGGAAAATTAATATATCAAGAACTAAATGCACAGATATGCAGTATCACAATTTAATTCTTAAGTATATAATATATATTCATATACTTAAGTATAATATATATGCATATACTTATATATATATATAATATTCCAAGATCAAATTTTTATTATTAGAGATATGTGCCATATCTATAGCTATATCTATATTGAGTTCTTTAAAACTAGTTTTTGCAACATATTCTATACCTGATGGAAATCTCTCCAAAATAACCGAGTTCATTGAAATTGACTCCTAGGATTAAATGTCTTCAGACCTTGTATAAGGTCAAGCACCTTATCTAATTTGAGCATTAATACAGGACCAAAAAAGAGCCTCTAGTAGTAGATAAAATAGTTTCAGAGGGTCCAGAAGGTAGATGCAACCACTAGCAACTTATTCTGCTAAAGATGGATGATATTTGTAAAGCAAAAGAGATTTATTGACTTATTTATTGATTTGACTTATTGGTTTGGAATGATTTCTTTTTATTTCTTTACCGAAGAAGCATTCAGGAATGTGCCGCAAATACAATCAGAGAAACGCAGCGTCTGCAGCTGGATGGAGTGAGGCCCAGCAGGCAGCTGCGAGTGAAAAGGATTTAAGGAAGAAGAATGATTTTTGCGGCGGAAATATATTACACAGCACAGCGCTGTTCCGAGTCAATCATGATGACTAACCAAGACCGGACGAGACCTAGAGTGGCAGATGATGACTGTGGCGTGAATACAGTAAGGAAGAAGGAAAAAAAATCATGTAATTATAGCTGTTTTATTTTTCCCCCTGACTGAGGAGTATTACAGACTAAACACTGATGAATGGAGAGGAAGTCCTACAAAATAAGCAAAATCAACAACACATTTCAGTTTTAATAGATATACAGAATAGCACGCGTTTACGTTTGAATGAATAAAGTAATTACAAATAATATAAAATACATGTGCTACTGATGACTCATAGTTGACTGCACGAGTTTATAGTAGCAAAAAAATAAAATAAAAATAAAAAAAAGAGGAACTGATTCTGGAAAAGGAATTCAGTGGAAAGATACTGAACAGCTCAGAGGACCTCTGAAGATCTGAGGACCAGATCTGGAGGCCATACAACCAAAACTAATACCCACGGCATGGCATGCTGCAGTTCCGGCTGCCTCTGGGAACCAGACGATACCGTTTGCCTCAGGGAAAGGGCGGAGGCAGTCAGAGACACTCCCTGTCGTAGTGCATCCCTTGCTGAGACTGGCCCCTGGATTCTCTGCACTCCCTCCAGCACCAATCACCAGGAAGTATTTATTCTGTCATGTCTTTTCTTTAGGTCACTAGCTTTCATTCAGAGTCAATGTGTGCTGAGCACAACTTTCACCGGATATTTATAATTTAACCGCAAAGGACTGGGAAAGTGAGGTTCTGGGGTGTTTGGCTTCCACAGGAGGCTGGGTATGCCTCGTTAGGTGGGAGATTCCTCAGACATAGTATGGGAATTCAGATGTTGGCTGGGCAAAAAGAATAGCAAATGACATTTGAAGCAAATAGGCAAATGGAACTAAAATATCCCAGAAGATGACTATGCTTTAGGTGAAAGGCCTCATACATAAAGAAGCCCTAAGCGATGAAGATCACCATCACGCTATGGCTGTTACCATCAAATGTATGTAACTGGGTATAATTACTATTGCAGTCTGGTTTAGCTAAGTGACCTAATTGACCACTGGCATTTAAAACATGTATTAATTAAAGTTCAGTAACAATCGTTACATTGCTTATTAGTATCTCATCTGGGTATTTTGACCAAATCATATTTTATTCAATGAAGATACTATATAAACAATTTTTTTCTGCTATTTTCTTTTAAAATCTCACTCTCTAGTGTCTCCTTCTTTTCTCAATTTTTAAAATTCATTATTAGAGTGGAAAGAGAGAGAGAGAGAGAGAGGGAGAGAGAGAGAAAATGGAGGAGGAGCATCAACTCCCCTGTGCCTAGATAGGGCAAGCCTGGGGTTTTAAACCAGCAACCTCAGCATTCCAGTCGACGCTTTGGCCACTGCACCACCTCAGGCCAGGCCTTCTTTTCTGACTGTAAGCAAACCCATGTCTGTCCTATAGTGCCATGATTCTTGCTCCATCCTCACTCTACCATTGTACTACTTTTAAACTAATAACATCTTAAAATCTGTGTAAGATGTTTGTCTCTACTTCTTGTCCTTCAGTGAGACACTTCTGAACACCTTCGAACTTGACTATTTCTCTTATGCTTGTACTGAGTATACTTTTTTTGGAGGACAACTAATAACTGTAATATTAATCTTGTGGGATTAACAGTCCTCAACCTTCACAATCTTCATTGTTTTTGTTTACACTATCCAGTGCATGCTGCATACTTCCCCCTTTGGCTTCTGTATTACCACATATTTATGTCTGTTTTCTTACCATTAAAGATGCTAATTTTTGGCTCTTTTTCCTTTGTTTTCCTTCTAAATGAAAGTATCTTCCCAAATTCTATTCTTTATTCTTTACTACATGCTACACAGCCACCTTTGGTCATTCTTTTCATAGAACAGTTTGTAGAGTCATTAACAATCTTAATCTAAGTGTATGATTCTTTAATATATGTCTTTCTCAAACTCACTTCTGAGCTCCTGTTCCATTTCTGTAAATATTGAAAATTAAGTATTTCTAAGGTCAAAATCATCACATTTTCTCCCAAATCTGCTATTCCTGAGGGACTCATATACTTTAAGGCAGTGGAAGTCAACCTGGTCCCTACTGCCCACTAGTGGGCATTCCAGCTTTCATGGTGGGTGGTAGCAGAGCAACCAAAGTATAAATAAAAAGATAGATTTAACTATAGTAAGTTGTTTTATAAAGATTTATTCTGCCAAACTTAGCAAAAATTTGACATAAAGTACTTGGTAAGTAATTATTATTATATGCTTTAACTTGATGTAACTCTGCTTTATAAATTTTATAAAGTAAAGTTACTTCCCTACTTTATAAATCACCATTACAGTGGAACCGGTGGGCGGTTAGAAAATTTTATTACTAACAGAGATACAAAAGTGGGCAGGAGGTATAAAAAGGTTGACTACCCTGCTTTAAGGCTTGAGAGAAGGCTAATTGCAGGACATCCAAATTCCTGTCAAAACTTAATCTCATCCCACCAGAGACAGGGTTTGTATTTATGCAACTGTTACGTATGTTAAATTTTCCATGGATGTTAAACTTTTAAATGCTTGGAAGTAAACATAGAACGATAACAATTTGAGAAATTAGAATCTGAGAAGGTTCACTATTTATGAGCAAAAACATAACATTTCATAATATTTATCTATATATAAAAATATATTTCTTTCATATTTCATAACTATAGTGTCCATTGTCCTTTTCTTCAACATTTTTATGAAGTAAAAGGTGAAATTTGTACTCTGCATTTAAAAACTTTGCAGTTATAAAATTTCAAGGTTGCCGAATGTGAATGTCACATCTGAGAGAATTTTTGTTTTGGTCAGCATTTTATGGCTTTCAATTTATTCTGATTCCAGTAAATCCCCTAGTGTTCTCCTACTGACAGTTCTTCATCATTTGTTTGTCTATTCAAAGTAAGACGCATGCGCCCCTATGCCACCACAAACACGCTGCTGCCGTGGACATTTTTGCTGAGTACCATACTTTAGCTTGCCTTCTTACTGAGGAACTTAACATAATGCTCCATATGCATTCACTCTACTACAGGGATTTGCAATCCTAGACAGCTGCAATATTTTCAAGGTTTTTATAGGGTGAACCAGCCAAAGCATAACATTTCAGCCACGCCATAAATTTGGTAAAGATAGAGCTGTCTAAAACAAGCAAGAGATAGTGATCAAACACAAGTTCAATTAAGACGTTGATCATCTTCTGTTCTAATCATTACGTAAACCAGCTAATAAAATTCAAATAGTCTACTTCTCAAAGCTTCTGGGATTAGTCCCTGAACTGCTCTCTCAAATCCCAGCTACTGAGATAAAACATTAAAAATTGCAACTTGTAAGAATGAATAATGTACCGTTTCATTCCACTGGTATGATAAATTATAGAGAGGCAAAGATTTTGTGTATTATCTTAATAATGAATGTGAGAACAATGTCATTGTTACTAATATTTCAGAGCTGAAATTCTCACTCATTGATTAATAGTCATGTATAATTTATCAGATAAAAATGTGCTGACATGTGCACAGGAATAGATGTTATGAATTTGATCAGTTTTGTTAGATTTTTATGTTGAGAAGCTCACACTGCTCTGAGAGAGAAAATCATAGGCTCTGCCAGTGACATTTGAATACTAGTTGTAGGTAAAGAAACTTAGTAGAAAGATGATGTAGTGAATATGCTTTCCATCTCTTCTTTTATTTAGTTTCCAGGGAATAAAAAAACTAAAGAAAAATTGGGTTCTAATAGTTTTGTTCTTTCTTCTGCGAGAGAACCATAATTTTGTATATTTAAACTTATGAGCAGAGGCTGATGGCCAAATGGGCAGTAGTGTGCTATTAATAATAAAATCACTTTAAACATTAATGTAAGAGTCTTCATTGCTTCTGTGTATAAATTAATGCTTTTAGAGTGTTAAAAATGTAAAAAGGCAAAAGTGCAAAGGAAATATTCTTGTCTCACCCAACAAAATACCCACTCTCTTCCCAGCAATATCCACCAAAATAATTTTGCACTACTTTTATTTTTCTGTCTTTGTAGTTATTTCTTTTTTTAATTGATTTTAATTTATTGTGTTTATATAGATTCAAGTGTCCCACCGAATACTTCCTCCCACTTCCGTGTTCCCTTCAACGTCTCCCTTGCCCCCTCCCCCAAAGCCCTCCCCCTTCCCTCCAAGATTTGCTGTCCTGCTCTTTATTTTTTATTTTTTTAAATACTTTTTTTAATTTTTATTTTATTTATTCATTTTTAGAGAGGAGAGAGAGAGGGAGAGAGAGAGAGACAGAGAGGGAGAGAGAGGAGAGAGAGACAGAGAAAGAGAAGAGGGGAGGAGCTGGAAGCATCAACTCCCATATGTGCCTTGACCAGGCAAGCCCAGGGTTTCGAACCGGCGACCTCAGCATTTCCAGGTTGACGCTTTATCCACTGCGCCACCACAGGTCAGGTTGTCCTGCTCTTTATAATGCTGTGTTATGTATATATAATTTCACTAGTCTCTTTTCCTTTTCTGATCCCATCCTATCATTCCCTTTCCCTCTGTCCGCCTTTTCTCTGGTCCCTTTGATTCCACCTCTGCCTCTAGTCCGCTCCTCAGTTCATATTGTTCATTGGATTCCTCAATGAGTGAGGTCATATATTTTTCTTTCTCTGCCTGGCTTATTTCATTTAGCATAATAGTTTCTATGGATGGACCTGGAAACTATTATGTAGTTATTTCTTACCTCAAACAATGGACCTACGGCTCTTTGTCAAGATATATTTTCAAAACCATTGACTTTCCTTTATAAAATATAAATTATTATATTTTCCTTTATAAATTATTTCCATCTACTCATCGTGTTCTTCTTTTAAATGTTGCTGGCTACATTTTCTTTTAAGATATTCTAGTACTGAATTTTATGACTTAAATACATTAAACCTCCATTTCTTGATCCAGAAACTTTAAATAGAACCTCTAATGAAGTAGGATGAAGAATCTTCCAACTCACTCACCATCGATCCACCAGTTTTTTTGTTAATGTGGTAAGTAGAGGAAAAAAAATGTCCTCCAAAAGATATATTAACTTGCTATTTCTGAAACCTGTGTATATTATCTTAATGGGAAAAGAGCGACTGTTATTTTTTTATTATTATTGCATGTCACTCCTTTATTATACTGATCTAGAAAAAAGATTTAGTAGTTATGTTCAAAATGCCCAAGAGGCAGGCCAAGCAACAATCAGACACAGTGAAAGACATACCTGGACATGATCAGCAGCCACTTCATGGCCATAAGACGATAAGACAGGGAAGAGATTCTAAAATACACAGCCATATGGACTCCTACACCTTACAAGTCAAGAAGCTGCTCTCAGCCTGGTGTAAGGAATGGCTTATTTTGTGATGACCACATGGGGGGATATTTCAACCATCACTAGAACCCCCAGAAAAATGTTTGTTTTGTTGTATACATACATATACTTTTTTTTTTTTGGTAAAAATAAATGCAACACATAAACATTCAGGATTGATCCTGATCTTTGGGAGCCAGCTTTTTTGGGGGTCAGAAAGGGAATATCGCTTCGAATCACTATGCATTCATCCTCCACCGAAATGACTAGAACCTGGCAGTCAGTCACCTGACCACAGAAGAGCACGGGACCGCTCCAAGGAACACAACAAAGCTCTCTTGCCTCTCCCATTGGTCATGCCTTAGCATGTGCCCCCAATCCATTACTAAGGACTCAAACAGGTCCTTAGTAATAAACAAAGCACTAATAAGAATCCCGAGTTACTGCTTCTGGACTCTGTCAGATAAGAGTCTTCCTCTTCCCTGGGCTCGGCCGGAGGATCCAGGCCCCAGAGGTGCCATTCTGACTGGATTGCATGAAAGGAGTGGTTGCGAGAGTCAAAATGGTTAAAACAAAATTGGGAGCCATGGGTCCCCATCTGCAGCTACAATTCAAGAGGCCTACATATACCGTCAGTGTGACCAGTGGGGAGGAGACTTGCAGAACAGGATGGACAGGGAGGGTGTCTTGGACAGGAGTCTGCCAGCACACCTTCACCTCTTGGGCTCGCCCCGGGCAGTCACAGCCTCCCTGGGGGGATGGGCTTCAAGTTCTTGTCCGATTCTTAGACATCAGGCATACCAGTCAGGAGGTTTAGCTGCATGATGGCTCTTCACAGAGAGACTCTTGGATGTGGAAGAAGTGCCCGAGAGACTGTGGCCATGGGCTGCAGTCAGTATCAGTTTTCACTCCTTGATATGAGAAATTATTTCTTCATTCCACAAGAGCAGAGTTCTGGCAATAGTGTCCTTCAGACTCACACCAAGGGGGCTGATCTTCAGTGAGGTCTGCACACCTGTGATCCTTGCTAGTGATGCTGTGAAAGGGACAGACAGGCGGTGGTGGGCCCTCGTAGAAGCACTTCCAGATCTTCACCGGGGCTCGCCATGCTGGGCAGCAGTTTCTGCTTCGTTAGGGCCAGACCTCCATAGTGCCGCCTACTGAGACACCACGTCATAACTACAGGCAGCCACACTCCGTCAATGGCTTCTAGCCCTTTCCAGAGGGTCCAAATTGCCCTCTTCCGCACTGAGGTGAAGCAGATGTCAGACTCGTAGCTGGCATCGGGCAGTGCCTGCCCACGGGGCAGTGGTACCAGCCGCTGAAGCCATTCTTCAGCTTCCCGTACACTTTCCCCGTGCGCCTTGTGGGATCAGCAGGCGGCTGTGGCCGCGGTTCCCAGGGCAGTGCTGACTCCAGTGCGATCACCTTCCACATCAAAAGATATGATTAAGATAAGGATCTGGTGAAAGGAATTTGTGCTGGGTCGTCCAAGATAGTTTAGATGTGAAAATGTGTAGCCTTATAAAAGAGGGAAATGAACACACACAGCAGAGGAGACCACTGAAGACAAGCAGAGATTGGAGCGATGCAACTATTATACAAGCCAAGGAATGCCAACAAGCACCACAGGAAGCAAAAGACTCTGCTTAGAACCTTTGAAAGGAGTGTGTCCCTGTCAACATCTTGACTTCTGACCTCCATAACTGAAAGAATACATGTGATTTTTAAACCACAAGAATAGGTCTGGTGTTTTAAAATAAATATGTGTTGTTTAAGTGACAAGAAACTATAAATTTCCTGTGGTTACTTGTAACAAATTATAAGTAATTTGTTACTTGGGCTCATTTGCTACAAGCAATCAGAGGCAATTTATTCAGTGAGCAATACTTTTGATTTTGTGTTGTCGAGGTTTATGATGTTTTGCTCTTAAGTATAATTGCGGCTTTTTAATTTTTTTGTATTTTTCTGAAATGAGAAGCGGTGGGGGGGAGGCAGGCCGATTCCAGCATACGCCCATTGGGATCCACCTGGCATGCCCACCAGGGGGCGATGCTCTGTTCATCTGGGGCATTGCTCCGCTGCAATTGGAGCCATTCTAGCACCTGAGGCAGAGGCCATGGAGCCATCCTCAGCGCCCAGGCCAACTTTGCTACAGTGGAGCCTTGGCTGCGGGATGGGAAGAGAGAGACAGAGAGGAAGGGGAAGGGTGGAGAAGCGAGCACTTCTCTTGTGTGCCCTGACTAGAAATCGAACCGGGACTTCCACACGCCAGGTTGAAGCTCTACCACTGAGCAAACCAGCGAGGGTATAATTGTGGCTTTTGTTTAGCTTTATTTTGCTATTTTCCTTGTTAATTTCATAACTATAAATTATAAAGTGTTTCAAATATTATGTAATATAAATATCATACACTAGGGAGCAAGTACAGTGGCTCGGAAAAACGTCTGGGATAAATGGGGAAATAAGGAGACTAGACTTGGGGTGGTGAACACACAATACAATACACAGATGAGGTACTAAAGCAGGGGTCCCCAAACTACGGCCCGTGCGCTACATGCGGCCCCCTGAGGCCATTTATCCGGCCCCGCTGCACCTCCGGAAGGGGCACCTCTTTCATTGGTGGTCAGTGAGAGGAGCATAGTTCCCATTGAAATACTGGTCGGTTTGTTGATTTAAATTTACTTGTTCTTTATTTTAAATATTGTATTTGTTCCCATTTTGTTTTTTTACTTTAAAATAAGATATGTGCAGTGTGCATAGGGATTTGTTCATAGTTTTTTTTATAGTCCGGCCCTCCAACCGTCTGAAGGACAGTGAACTGGCCCCTGTGTAAAAAGTTGGGGGACCCCTGTACTAAAGAATGGTACACACGAAACCTATATAATCGTATCAATCAATGTAAACTCAAAAAATTCAATATAAAAAATTTTAGGGCCTGACCTGTGGTGGCGCAGTGGATAAAGCGTCAACCTGGAAATGCTGAGATCGCCGGTTCGAAACCCTGGGCTTACTTGGTCAAGGCACATATGGGAGTTGATGCTTCCAGCTCCTCCCCCCTTCTCTCTCTCTGTCTCTCTCCCTCTCTCTCTCCTCTCTAAAAAGGAATAAATAAAATAAAAATTAAAAAAAAATTTTAGGGAACTTGAAGGATGTTTAAAAATTGTTTTTTTTTTCTTTTGTTAACTTTATCAATTACTCAAAATCACTTCATATTCCAATTTATATTATATTGGGACCATGAATTTACTGTAGAGTTCTTTTCCTCTTTCTGAGTCGTTTTTCTCTTTTTTTCATTCACTAAATAAGCCCTGCCTTTATCACATTAATTATGCAACTTGGGTAATAAAATCCACTTCATTCTGAAAGACACTCTTCTCAGAGTCCTTTGATGTTCTTTTCCGAGTGAGATTGATTGCTGCCTACCAGGGGTAGTCAAACTTTTTATAAAAACCACCCACTTTTGCAGTGCTGGTCAACCTGGTCCCTCCCTCCCACTAGTGGGTGTTCCAGCTTTCATGGTGGGCTAATCGCAGTGCTATTTGGTTGCTCTGCTACCGCCCACCATGAAAGCTGAAACCCCCACTAGTGGGCAGTAGGGACCAGGTTGACCAGCACTGCAAAAGTGGGCGGTTTTTATAAAAAGTTTGACTACTCCTGGAGGCCCTACACACAGCTGTCTTCCCAGCCGTTATTTTGTCCTTTGCATTCTTGGATTACTTTCATTGTTTCCTACCTCATATCCTTCATATCTTTCTTTTTATTTTAGTGCCTTTTATGTTTTTTGGTATTTCTTATCAGACGATATTCTCAGAAAGACTTTAAATTTATTTATTTATTTATAGAGCTTCACCAGTAGACTACTCAGTTGGTTTGCTATTAAATTCTGGATTCAAAATTGCTGAGACTAATAATTTAAAGACTTTTCTATTAACCCTTAGGATCTGGATGATGAAAATTCTGACACATACTATGTGTGGCCTTGGCCTTTCCCCCCATTCATGGCCAAATAATTAATATCCTTTCTCTTCCTATCTGTTGAATATTTTAAGGGGTTGCTGGAGGGAATAAGTTTTCCCAATATTTAGTATTTTATGTATTATAGGACTATATCTAGAAATACATCGTTATTTAATTATTTTTTCAACCTTTCTTCATCTTTGAGAAAATTCCATCCCTTACTTTATCTCCTTATTTTCTCTTTCCTTGAAATTCCTATAAGGTAGATGTTAATATTCTAGATTGATTCTAAAAGTTTCTTCAATTTCTGTCTCATTTATCATGATATAACCATCTTCCTCAATTTTATATTCCACATGTTCTGTTGACTAAATTAATTCAAGTGGTGAAACCAATCAGTGCTAGCGTTTCCTTGACTAGTTAATTTTTGTAATTGTTTGACATGGACACCTTGATTATACTCACAGTTCATTATAATGCATATTTGCTTTGACTGGTTTTTTTTTTGTCTATAAAGTTCACCCTTGAACAGCACAAGATTGAACTATACCAGTCCACTTATATGCAGATTATTTTTTAATAAATACAGTAAATGAATGTTTTCTTCCTTATACTTTTCTTAACAGTTTATTTTTCTGTAGCTTACTTTATTGTGAGAATACTGTAACAGTCAAGTATATATTAATAGTTTAAGTTATCAGTTGGGCTTCCAGTCAACAGTTGGCTATTATTAAATGTTTTAGGAATCAAAAATTCCATGTGGGTTTTCAACCAGACAGGTGTTAGGCACCCTTAACCCCCACATTGTTCTAAGGTCATCTGCACTTTTGGCATTAAACTTGTAGTATGATGTTTGCTGCTTTCTATACTGTGTAAGATAAAAAAAAAATGAGTGTGATTACCAAGTTTCAAAATAATTCAAGGGCCCTCTGTGAAAATACATTGAGGAAGAGAAAATCCTAAGAAAGAACTTGCTCATTGTTTTATTTTTCCTTATACTATTTTCATGAGAATGATTATTCATGGTAATGGTAAAAAAATAAATAAATACCGCCCTGGCCGGTTGGCTCAGCGGTAGAGCGTCGGCCTAGCGTGCGGAGGACCCAGGTTCGATTCCCGGCCAGGGCACATAGGAGAAGCGTCCATTTGCTTCTCCACCCCTCCGCCGCGCCTTCCTCTCTGTCTCTCTCTTCCCCTCCCGCAGCCAAGGCTCCATTGGAGCAAAGATGGCCGGGGCGCTGGGGATGGCTCTGTGGCCTCTGCCCCAGGCGCTAGAGTGGCTCTGGTCGCAACATGGCGACGCCCAGGATGGGCAGAGCATCGCCCCCTGGTGGGCAGAGCGTCGCCCCTGGTGGGTGTGCCGGGTGGATCCCGGTCGGGCGCATGCGGGAGTCTGTCTGACTGTCTCTCCCTGTTTCCAGCTTCAGAAAAATGAAAAAAAAAAAATAATAATAAATAAATAAATAAATAAACCTTAGTTAGAACCAAGGACATAAACTGGATGATTTTCATTTTAAAAGAAATAAAATTTATAATCCAAGTATAAAGTAATATAGTATATTCACTATAAAATATTTGTTTTACAGGATATACTATTTAAAATTTCTCTGCAAAAGGAATCAGTGTCAGATTTTGTAGAAAATACTCTCTGCATACACATTTTCTAAAACCAGAACTAGAAGTTATGGAAACAATAACTTCCTAGATCTGCATTATATCTTTGCTTCATATGTAATGTAAATTGAGAGAGAAAAAATTAACTAAAATTTAGATACTCCACTTTTTAAAAATTAAGAATGACACATGTTGATCTTATTTGTATCTCTACTTTGATTCACTGAACCACTATTTATTAAATATTATAACGTGAAATTCAGAAATAATTTTGAAGAATTCCAAAATGATATAGAGTTTGAATTCAAGAAGCTTCAAATTTGTAAGTTAGCTTGAACATGGCTAAGTTTGTGGCATCATTCTCCAGTACTAAAGAAAAACAGACTGAATCAAAATAATACCTTCTCCATGATGCTAAGTAACTATGTGCTCAACATTTTGAATGCTGACCAGTGTGACTATAATTAATCATAATATTTTCTATGATTAATGGTATTTTAGAGAATGATATTCAATGAGCACAAAATGTCACATGAAGTCTTTCTTCAATTGGTTAATATTCTGCAGAAAATTTATTTACTCAGATAATATATTAGTTCCCAAGGGTTGTTATAATAAAGTGTCAAAAATATGTGGCATAAAAGAACTGGTATTTATTGTCTCACAGTTTGTAGGCAAGAAGTCCAAAATCAAGGTGACAGCAAGGTTGGTTCCTTCTGAGAGATATAAGGGAATATCTGTTGTATGCCTCTCGCTTCTGGTGCTTTGTGGGCAACTCTTAGCATTCCTTGGCTTGTAGATGCACCACTCTGGTCTATGCCTTCCTCATCACGTAGCATTTCCCCCATATCTCTTCACACAGTCTTCCCTCTGTTCTTGTCTACTTCTGTAATCAAATTTACCCCTTTTATAAAGACACCTGTCATAGTGGCCCACTTTAATGATATTATTTTAACTCCATTACCCTTGAAAGGACTCTATTTCCAAATAAGGTCACATTGTGAGTCACTGAAGGGTAATGTTTCAGTGTCTCTTTTTTGAAGTCTACAACTCAATTCATTACAGATGAAAAATGATTATTCAAAACTTAAAATCATATTTGTAACTCTAAATTTCAAATACAAAGTTAATTCAAATTATCCCCTTTACCTAGCAGTTTAGTTTTCTGCAGCACTTTTAAACTCAAATAAATTATGTTATATAGTTTTATAAAACAAATGTTCCTTTCTTGAAAATTGTCTATCTTGATTTAACACTTCAATCAATTTTTTTGCACATTTGATTTCTCCGGTTACTCATTACAACACAAATAATTTAAAAATCTCTGTGCTTTTCATCTTCCCCAGTCTACTTATATATTAACTTTAAAGAACTCATCACACCAAAACTTCTAGACCTAAATATAAATAAGGATAAACAACTTGTCAGACTCTGGTTTTTTTTTTTCTCGATTCTTTTTATGTTCTATTCTACCAAACTCTATATTCCTGTAGATATAATTTTTCATGAAATTGGAGTGTTTTAATTTAGAAGGCAGTGATCACAGCTTTGGGGACACTTTAAAATACTTCTGAAAGAGAAATATTGAGAGGTTTGGTTAAAACTCTACAATGAACAGTTAGACCATTCTCAAGGAATTAATAGCCCTAATTTGGTTGTCCTATTAAATGCCTTATTAGCTATTAATTTTCTATGCCTTTAAAAATTTTTTTTCAGATAATATGTGATAATTCGACATTCAAGTTACTTTAAATTGATTTAAACATTTAATAGCCATCCAAAAGGGAAATCAATGTAGTTATTTTATTCCAGGAAAATAACTTTTTAAAAACAAATGCATAATGTACCCATAAGAGGAAATACAGTATTGATATGAATTATTCAAGTAATTTTTTTCTGGTAAAAATGGATACAATGGGTATTCAGTCAGCATGCTGAATTCTCTTTGTTCCACTTCAGAAATCTCACAAAGTTTTTTTGATACTATGACTCTGTTCTGTCTAGTAGTCTATCATTATGCACTTATGAGTTAAAAAATGGAGTCATTTCCTAATAATAGCATTTTCGTATTTCCCTAAATGAGCTAACCAGAAACACTAAGAACATAATAAAAAATTTTATCTCATTAAATACAGGATGTTATTCTAACATACAAATCTGGTAGAATTACCCATTTGTTTAAAATTTGTCAATAGATTTCTGTTGTTCTGCAAATATATATATATATATATATATATATATATATATATATATATATATATATATATATACACACACACACACACACACACACACACATCCAAAAGGAAAATCAATGTAGTTATTTCATTCCAGGAAAATAACTTTTTAAAAACAAATGCATAATGTACTATAAGAGGAAATACAGTATCGATATGAATTATCCATATATATATACATATATATATACATATATATACAGAGATAGAGAGAAAGAGAGAGAGAGAGAGAGAGAGAGAGACTCTACAACAGGGGTCCCCAAACTACGGCCCATGGGCCGCATTCGGCCCCCTGAGGCCATTTATCCACCCCCGCCTCACTTCTGGAAGGGGCACCTCTTTCATTGGTGGTCAGTGAGAGGAGCATAGTTCCCATTGAAATATTGGTCAGTTTGTTGATTTAAACTTACTTGTTCTTTATTTTAAATATTGTATTTGTTCCCATTTTGTTTTTTTTACTTTAAAATAAGATATGTGCAGTGTGCGTAGGGATTTGTTCATAGTGGTTTTTTTTTTATAGTCTGGCCCTCCAACGGTCTGAGGGACAGTGAACTGGCCCCCTGTGTAAAAAGTTTGGGGACCCCTGCTCTACAATATGGCAGACAGAGGTGCCCATGTTTACAATCCAGGCTAATGTTGAGCAAAATTTGATTTTGCAGTTACTTTTTGGTTTTTCTTCTAACCCAGGTTGAACTCCTGAAAGTGCCTTTGTTTTCATGCCCTAACCACTTTAATTAGTCCCCAAATTCCTGATCCTCTATCCATGTCCTCAGAGTCCTTGAATTCTTTTGCTGAGCTTAATAAGAAAAAAATTAATAATAGTAGTATTTTGACTCACATATTGTTGTGTTTTCAAACATATACATGGTCACTGGCATTATGTAAATTATAATGAAAACTTTTTATTGTAGAACTTTACATTTTAGTGTATTCTAATGATGGAAGATTTGCTTGGTTCATGGAATATTCTTTACAAACATGATTGTTTCCCATGTATGCAATCACTACTGCCTTGATATAAGTGCAGAAATGTTGAAAAAAATATTTATGGCATGATGACATATTTAATAGTAAAACATTACAAAACAAAATTCTTGTAGAAAACTCAAATATACAATGTTAAAAAATTTTCAAAAATAAATATTGAAAATAATTCCATCAAAAATGAAACATTTTATTTTTGCATTTATATAAATAACTAATAACTCTTTACTTTTATTATTTATTTATTTATTTATTTATTATTATTTTTGTACTTTTCTGACGCTGGAAATGGGGAGAGACAAACTCCCGCATGCGCCCCACCGGGATCCACCCGGCACGCCCACCAGGGGGCGATGCTCTGCCCACCAGGGAGCAATGCTCTGCCCCTCCGGGGCGTCGCTATGTCACGATCAGAGCCACTCTAGCGCCTGGGGCAGAGGCCAAGGAGCCATCCCCAGCACCCGGGACATCTCTGCTCCAACGGAGCCTCGGCTGTGGGAGGGGAAGAGAGAGACAGAGAGGAAGGAGAGGGGGAGGGGTGGAGAAGCAGATGGGCGCTTCTCCTGTGTGCCCTGGCCAGGAATCAAACCGGGACTTCTGCACGCCAGGCCAACGCTCTACCACTGAGCCAACCAGCCAGGGCAATTTTACTTTTATTTTTTAAGTGTTAATTTATAATTTTAACTTTTAGAAGTTGTACTGAATGTGTCTCAACCAATATTTTAGAATATATTTGAAAAATTAGATATTTTATTCTATAGTTAATGCCTATAGATCAACTTAAAACCATAAAATCAAAATAAAGATTTATAAACAAAGGCAAAGATGTGATGTGAGACTCTGAGTACCAGCACATTAGTAAATTCAACATCTAATTTTAATGTATTGCAAACGATTCTTCTTGATAGTTAATAAAAAATGCTTTTCAGTTTGTAATCTGGTGAAAACAAAAATTTCTCAGAAGTATAAAAAAATATTTTTTACCCCAAATTCCCTTCAATACTTTGCACATCATTTACCTTTATTTTTACTTTTTATTTTTAATAAATTGAAAAATGGCTATACCTCAAGGTATGTAATTAGAAGACAAAGATCCCATATTCACTTTACCACTAAGAACGTCTTCTAATTAGTCACTTACCTCTCTAAAGAAACCAACGAAAAGCTTAGACAGAAAATGAACACCTCTGGAAAGATGAGATTTAGGGAGTATTATAGCTTGCATAAAGATAGATAGTCTGTGCATGAAGATATGGAACTGATTTGTTGAAAAGCTAAGCTGGAGGCTGAATAAAAGAACGTGGAGACTAACAGATGAGGATGTTATTTTATCTTACAGTTTAATAGCACTCAAACCTTGTTCTATGTACCAATAAAGAAGTTTTTTAAAAATCTGCATTCTCAGATCCTTATTCTTCCATTAGCAATTTTTATTTAATAAGTCTCAGATAAGACAAGGAATCTTGTTTTTAACAAGTACTCCAGGTACTTTCAATAATAATCACTACTCCAGGCATGAGTAATTAACAGACTTCTTAAAATTCAGGAATGAACACAGATTAATTTATTTCTATTAAATGCTGAGGCAATATAAATGATGTCTTCACATGTGCAGATGTAACATATTTCAAATAAAATATAATTCTATATATAGTACACTTCTGAGAATATATACAGAATTTGTATGACCATGTATACAAATAAATTATGTTCTCTATATGAATAATGATGTGATAGTGACATAGAATATTAAAAATTATTTGTGCTACTGACAGTGCATGTCAAAGCCTTTCAAAGAATATGTATTTTTAATAGAGTGTCATTTTAGATAATATCCTCTGTCTAAAGCATTTACATGTATAATTGGTATATAAATGTTCATGAAAAATGAAATATTCATAGTACAAGTAAAAAGTTTTATGAAGAAAAAGAAATTTGATAGATGTTTCTGTAAAAATTAACCAGCTGCATTAAAAAGTGACAAGTTTTATAACTGTTCATAATGGTGATCTCTTATCAGCTATAAAGCAGTTAGCAATATATAAAATTTTGGTAATAAAAATACTTATCACACTTTATGGCATTATAGAAAACCATAATGCTCAACATATGTTTATTCTTATATTTTCTTACCTTGTTTTTTAATTCTAATAGAAAAGTAATTGTTTATATTTAAAATTGTTTTATAAATATTAACCTTGAGTTTTTCTGCTTGTAACAGAAAGTAAATTTCAAAAGGTAAATTCTTACTAATTTCACTGAATGTTTAAAATAATCATTGTATTTTCAAAAAAAAAAAAAAAAGATTTCTGAGATTTGAAAAGTCTCCCCAGGGTATAAAATATTTTTTAATAATATTTTACTATTTTATTTAGATGAGAAGTTGCTAATTTGGTAAAAATTCACATCACATTTACTATTTTTTTAATGTACTTGCAAATTATTTTCAAATATTAATAGTTGCTGTTTGCAGTATTGGCATGTTTTTAGATATTTTCTTTATAATTCTAGATTTAAAGTTTCCCCTTTTTGATGTATGCTTTGATATTTATATACTCATATTTTATTGTCAGTAACTATTAATTATTTCTAGTTGTTTGAGACTGTGTATCCATTGAATAATTGGCTTTTTCTCTTTACCAAGAAAATTAATCAAAAACAAAATGAATAAAAAATTAAATTTTACAATAAAAGCCTTTTTTATTTGTTTTTAAGTTTGTAGGCAGGCAATATTTTGATTCAGATGATATGATGTTAGATCCAGATTATTGAGAGACAAAGTATGTGAGTTAGTGTCTAAAATTTGCATTTAAAATACAAAAATTACATCTTTGCTGAATCAAAGAATATAGAGTACTTACAACAAACCGGAGATGGATATTTAAGCGTTTAAGTAGAGTTTTACCTTCTAAAACACTGTAAAAGACAAAACCAAAAGAGCCTGACCAGGTGGTGGCGCAGTGGATAGAGCGTCGAAATGGGACGCGGAGGATCCAGGTTCGAAACCCCGAGGTCACCAGCTTGAGGAAGGGGTCCCTCGGTCTGCTGTAGCCTCCAGGTCAAGGCACATATGAGAAAGCAATCAATGAGAAACTAAAGTGCAGCAATAAAAAATCGATGCTTCTCATCTCTCTTCCTTTTTGTTTGTCCCTATCTGTCCCTCTCTCTGTTTCTCTTTGTCTTTGTCACACACACACAAAAAAGACAAAACCAAAATAAAGGATGGAGTTTCTAATAGGAACATTTCCATAATGCAAACAAAATAAATATCTAGAATCTTCCCAGATAAGAGTGGGAAACTGAGAGAGAAAGCCTGCCGGTCAAGACTCCAGGGTCAATGTGTCCACAGTCTATGTCACACTGTAGAATCGCTGGCCTCACGGTAAACCTTCACTTTATCGTGGTGCCTGAATGGTGATGGTAGAAGCTAAGAGTTCATGAGCCCAGACCAAAGTGTTTGAAGTAAAAAATGACAATAAAAGGGACCTCGGGGCTCTTATCAGAGGTCACTTAACACATGCCTGCCTCTTGATAACTGAAACATGCTTTAGTCAGAGGAAAAAATACCGAACATTAATGACAGGTGAGATGGAACACTATGCCTCAGTGGAGGCCAGTGATTTTTCCTTATGCATGACAGCACAGGTAACATGCTTCTCATTTAAATCACTATGAATTTTGGAAATGCAATTTTATGAGAATCGTCCAGTATGAATTTTTGTATGCCTGAGACTATAGAAATCATTTCAAAATCTGCCTCTACACACACCTTTAAAAGTATGTATAGTACATATCTCTAAAACAATGCAAGTTAAATTGTTTTTTCTGTAAGCAACTTTATCCTCATTTGTTCATGTTTTCACATATGTACAAAATATTCTTCATATATATATCAGTTACATGTGTACTTATATATATCATATATGTTAGAACTGATAGTGTTTATTGCATACCTGGTTGGAATGTTTTCAGAAAAGATTTAGCAAACTTATTTATGAATCACTGTTCTCATAAATGAATGTTATTCATATCAAACATCTTAAATCTGTAAGCTCACCATATATACCTTATTATACTTCAACACCCCAAAGAGAAGGTGACAATTCTGGTCAAATCCTTTCTGCCATTATATAGAGTAGCAGTTAATGCATTTCTTTCTCCCAGTTCTTCAACTTTTTAATATGTCAGTACTAACATGTCTTCTCCCTGCTCAAACCTCTGTCATGTTATCAACTGTGTTTGAAATAGAAATCAGGCCTTTTCCTGAGGTCGGCATGCGACTTCACCATGTTTTCCTGACCTGGCTTTTGAAAGGAATTCATGCCACACTCTTTCCCTGCTCACTGGCTCCAGGTGTCCTAAATTTTTTATGCTGAGATATACAAAGTCTTTTCCCAAGTCAGTCACTTTGCACTGCTGTTTGTTCTCCCTCAGATCTTCAACTGTTTGATTCTTTCTTGCAATTCAAGCTTCAACTGTCATCCTGGGAAAAGAACCTCAGAGGAAAGGCTTGCTAAATAAACTACCTGAAGGAACCTTCTCTCCCAAGCTGCACGCAGAAGTATCATATCTACACCTACAGCACAATGCTTTCTTATTTTAGAGCGCTTCTGACTGTCTCATTGGAAGTTTTATTTGCTGCTTGAGCTGAGATATAAAATGATAACACTAACAAATGAAGGGTTTAGTTATATATTGATTTGATACATTTTAGGTTTAGAATAATTAAAGGAGTTATATACACACTGGAAATTTTAACCAGTAATCAAATGATAGCTTGGTTACTGATCATAGTTTCAAATTACTAGAGCACACATTACAAAGCAATGGCTGTGGAAATGGTTTTCATGTGGACCATGGAAGACTTTGATTGTCTTGCTAAAAAGTTTCTCTGTGATTAGGAAAACAATAAATGTTCTAAACTCTGGAGTGAATTCATCAAATGTGTCCCTGAGGGGGGGGGGATACCCTGGGTGTAATAAGTTAAGAGATTTGAAAGGATGTTGCTGTTTTATTAATTTTTATTTGTTTATTCAATAGTTATTTATTGAGCACTGTTTTGGACACTGGGGATACAACGGTGAACAAACAAAATTCTTGCCCTTCTTGAGATTACATTCCAGGGGGATACCCAGAAAACAAACAGATGGTTAAATATAAATGTAAAAATAAAATTCTGAATAGCAATAAATGCTATCATGAACAATAAAACAAGGCCAAAGAGATGCAATATAATGGTGTTATTGTGTTAGGAAACTTTTTTTGATACATTTTAAACAGAAATATAAATTTACTGCAGAAGAAAATAAATACATAGGGAAATATGCACACATCCCATTTCTCAGACATACTGGCCTGAGGACCCCTTTACACTATAGAAATTATTGAAGATTCCATGAAATTTTCTTTATGTGAGTTATATTTATGTCTGTGTCTATATCCAAATCTATACCTATATGTGCATGCATATATATACATATACACATCTATATTTATCGGCATTCTAATATCTTTATGGAAATGTTTTTGAGCCCACAGATTTCCTTGAATTTTCTCAAGTTTTCCAACGATTACATAGTTCTTGAGAATCATTGACACACATTCTCCACTGGATTGCACATGAGTGTTCAGTTGGTATAATCCACTCCTTATCAACAACAAGTTTTAATACTACATTTTACACATAGAAGAGATAATCTGAAATTGGAACAAAAGATTTGAAAAGAGGTTATGGAAGACTTACTCATAGTTATAAGTTTTTCTATTCTATCATATGTAGAGAGTTATTTCATAAAAGAGTCAATGTTTTAAAAGCTCTCAGTATGATTGGTATTTCAGCCAATATCAGTTTCCAAATGCTTGTCTATCATATACAATGAAGAATATCTAATGACAGTAGATATAATACAGTTAAGATATACTTGTGTGAAAGTCTGCTAATTTATTTTTGGGAATATGCTGAAAGGATAATTTTTACATTTAAATATCGAACGATTACATGGAGCTGATATTATTACTTGTCACCTTGTTTCTGTATGCTTCATGTACTTGTTACCACTAAGAATACAAGTGGGCACAAATTAGAACCTTTACTTGGGAGAGTTTGGAAGTCACTGAAGTGGCCAGATAAACTTCTTATGTTACAGTATTCTTGATGCTTCACGCACGTACCACACATTGACAATCTACATTGTTTGTACAAGTTCCCAATAAAACAATACCTGGAAAATTTCCTATAGCGGAAATGAAATGCCATCTGCAGTTACTGGCAAATGACTCTGTTTTGTGGCTATCACTAATCTCATATTGTTCCCATACTCATCAATTCCTACACTCAGACAGAAAACAAAACTGAAAAGTTGTGGGTGTATTTACAGAACGTCTCCGAATAGATCAACTTTATTTTTAATGTTCATCATTTTCTCTTCTCCCATAGCTATGTGTTCATCTAGAAGAGAACTTGAGACAGGCTTTGCAGCCACCAAGAAAATGTTGCTTCAAGATTGCTACATCAATTCACATGGTCTATGATATTGTTTGCATTAATTTTTAGTTAATTATAGTCTGAACATACTTTACTAGCACTAGTTTCATTGTAGAAACTTTAAATGTGGCTGAAATAAAAGTTAAATTTGTATGGTTTTATTAAACAAAATCATCACAATAAATTCAATAAAAGTTAAATTTAATCCAACTGTGTTTTTCAAATTCATAAAAAGGCATGACCTTAGCCATGTTACTTAACCTCTCTGTTCCTGATTTCTCCATGAAGATATTAACTCTATCTACTTCATAAAGTTGTTTTTGAGGTTAAGTACATTAAATTAGAACAGAGAACAACAGTACTTGTCTCATAGTAACTGCTTAAAATATTTTTGTTATTATTACTATCGTACTAGATAATTTATATGTTTAATGTTCTCCTAGTGAATTTGGCAAACATAATTGTAGCATGACTACATTTATACTTTATTTTTTCTTGCTATTTTATAATTAATATTAATTATCTATGATTTAGTAGTAATGGTATTATTTTCTTTTAAATTTAGTTTCTGGATTTTTAGCTTTTGGCTGCAAAGCCTATGGCAAAAAATAGTTTTCCTGGAGTTTCAAAAATCTATAGTACAGATTGAAAACATTCTTCTCAAAGAATTGTAGAGAGAAAAAAGTCAGGCCAAAAAATTATAAATCTCCTTACAAGACTATCATTGGCCAGAGAGATTGTTTTTGGAAAATAATTAACTCAAGCTTTGGAAGTGTATTGTTTAATCTATTTTACAAAAGAATACACAACAAAGCCAAATAAAATAGAGCTTTACAACCATTCTTTGGGTATATCAAATTAGGTCTGAAAATCATGTAATAAGAGTAATTGTTAAGCAGTGGGTACATAGTTCATTACTTTAAAAAATATGCAATTATAATTGAATAAAGCTGAAATAAGATTGTAACAAAACATTGCTGATTTTTGGATTTTAAAGATAAAGGCTATCATCTCCCTTGTGTGTTAGACAGAAATATGTGTTTGGCAACCACCTTGAAATTTTGCCCAAGCTCTATTATAGCCATCCTTATCTACGTTTTATACTGAGAAATAGGGAAAAAAAGACAAATCCCAGTCTGCTGAGGCAGGAGTAAGTGCATTGTGTACCTGATATAGTTCATTCATTCCACTGAAAATAGTCTTGGCGGTTCACCAGTTTGCAGTGAAAAAAAAAATGTCTTTTCAATACTGAAATTATTTCTATTAAAATTGCAAGACTCTTTCCACCAGCAGACTGTCTTTGTTAAGATGAATAGCAAAACTAAACAAAACAAAGTGAAAAAGTGCTATGAGAGGAGGAAAGAAATGGACCTTACCAAAATAATACATATTTTGAAACAACTTGTTTCTCTAGGTCACTGTTATTTATAATTGAGTTACTTTAGATTAATTGGAAAAGCTTGGGAAGGGAAAGCTAGCATATTTAAAACATTAAAAAAATAAAATTAGAAGTGCAAAAAATAGGTTAAATGTTGAGAATGAATTTAAGGTATATACAGTTGTCTATAGGTATATAGACATACACATACATACGTATATAGCATGTGTAACATCCACATATTCTTTTCTTAAAATATTTTGACTGAATACTGATCATTTCATTACACTTGGATTACAGATTCTGGAGAAAGTCACTTTTAGTTCCATTATTAATTAGAGATCGATAAAGTCTATGAAAAAAGAATTGTATTGTTTTAATTGACAGGAATCAGTAGAAAGTTTTTTACTAATGATGACAGTTGTTAGTGAAAATACTTGGTTCATATATAACTATTCAAAATTTTTCTATTATTTTCATTCATCTGTAAAGAATTTTCAGGGTAAAAAAGAGTTCTAAGCACACCTTAAGAAAATTAGAAGCACACTGGCCTGACCTGTGGTGGCGCAGTGGATAAAGCATCGACCTGGAAATGCTGAGGTCGCCGGTTCGAAACCCTGGGCTTGCCTGGTCAAGGCACATATGGGAGTTGATGCTTCCAGCTCCTCCCCACCTTCTCTCTCTCCCACTCTGTCTCTCTCTCTTTCTTTCTCTCTCCTCTCTAAAATGAATAGATAAAATAAAACTAAAAAAAAAAAAATAAAAAAAAAAAAAGAAAATTAGAAGCAGAGCTAGAATGTAGTAGAATTTTTTCTATCATGGGAGAATGAACAGATTAAAAAGTCAGATAGTAACCAGAACACACACATATACACACTTTCATAAGTATGATCTAGTTAAGTTTCCCTTTGCAAAGGTCAGTGTCATGTCCTGAGTGATTTTTTTGTCCTTAAATTCTAATTAGCAAAAGACTAACTTATTATAATTATTAAAACTCCTAAAAATACATCTTTAACTTTCTCAAAAATCATCACTAACAACTTAATTATCCATTTGAAGAAAATATTATTGAATTTAAAAAGCATTTTGTTAGGAAATTTATGCAGTTTGAATTTTTTTTTTTTTAGTTTTTCTTTATTGTCCCTGGCCAGTTTGCTCAGTGGATAGAGCGTCAGCCAAGCATATTGGACATCCTGCGTTCAATTCCCAGGCAGGACATACATGAGGTGTGACCATCTGCTTCCTTCCCCAACCGTCTCCCCCTTCTCTCTCTTCTCCTCCACAGCCAGTGGGTCAGTTGGGCTGAGCATCAGCCCTGGGTGCTGAGGATAGCATGGTTGTTCCCAGCGCTTTAGCCTCAGGTGCTAAAAATAGCTTGCATAGACCCCAGTTGGGGGGTCACCAGGTGGATCCTGATCAGGGTACATATAGAGTCTTTCTCACTATCTCACCACCACTGACTTAAAAAAAAAAAAAGAGACAAAAGAGAAAAAAAATATTGATTAAATTGGGAGAATAGAAGAGAGAGAGAGTGTGAGAGAGACATTAATTTATTGTTTCACTTAACAATCCATTCATTGGCTTGACCAGGCAGTGGCGCAGTGGAAAGAGCGTCGGACTGGGATGCAGAGGACCCGGGTTCGAGACCCCGAGGTCGCCAGCTTGAGCACTGGCTCATCTGGTTTGAGCAAAAAGCTCACCAGCTTGAACCCAGGGTCACTGGCTCCAACAAGGGACTACTCTGTCTGCTGAAGGCCCGCGGTCAAGGCACATATGAGAAAGCAATCAATGAACAACTAAGGTGTTGCAATGCGCAATGAAAAACTAATGATTGATGCTTCTCATCTCTCTCTGTTCCTGTCTGTCTGTCCCTGTCTATCCCTCTCTCTGATTCACTCTCTGTCTCTGTAAAAAAAATAAATAAAAAAAATTTAATTAATTAAAAAACAACAACAACAATGCATTCATTGGATGATTCTCTTATGTGTCCTCACCTGGGATTGAAACTGCAACCTTGACATATCAGGACAATGCTCTAACCAACTGAGCTATCTAGCCAAGGATTAGTTTAAAATTTCTAATATAGTCATTCCTGCCTCTTATAGCTAAGCGAGTTGTATTTATAAAAGTCACTTACTAGAATGCAAAGTCTTCTACTTAGAGGATCAAAAATCTGTATCAGCTCTCTGAATAATTTCAATATGTAACAAAAGCTATATTTTCTTCTTCGTATACAGTACAGTGATATAAATGACAAAGATATGATTGTTAGATAAAAGACAGTTGCCAGATAAAATATGATGATGAGTCAATTTCTTTCCAATATTCTATTACCACTCAAATAATAATCATTCATAGTCAAATTATTCATTAATGTTTTTCAATATACATTCATTATGTTGCTTACTAAGTACTCATCAGTATGCTGGGTCCAAGAGATAATTGACTAAGCTTTATCCTCTGCCTTTGAAATACTTACAATTTAAAGTAAGATTTTAATGCTTTTTTTGGAAGTTTTGTTCCTTTCTTTTCCCTGCCTTTAACCACCGACTTTCTTGATAACCAGTCCTTCTCCTAGGAGAGCACAAAGGAAAAGATAAGTGTGGGTGTGTCAAGATATAAAAAAACAAAATTAGATCAAATGCTATGTGCAAATAGAAGTAGTTTGTTCTGTGTATTTGTTTATCTCCATTAAATATTTAAAAAGAGAGGGTAGGTTAATGGAGCAGAAAACACTTAACCACAAGCAGTAAAAACAACTGGTTTTAATTTAAAGCAAAAGGAAAAAAAAATAACCCAAATAAACAAAAAGTCAAAGTGAAAGCAATAATATATGCTAGGACAGAAGGGAAAAGATTGACCTTAAAAGTATACAGGGGTCCTTGGATTATGACACTCTCGACATACAACGTTTCGAGTTTCTGATGCTCACTCCTATAAAAACTTAGCAGAGGTAGAATCATCCCCTGAGTCTCCCGCCTGTTTCTTAAGCAACCCTGATTCACTTGACCCACTATCTTCAGCAGCTTCTGCAGGTTCTGCTGCCTCTCCAGCTTCCTCCTCCCAACAGGTCACTCTATCCCATCTTGCAATGCCCCTTGCAGTGTGCAAGCCAAACACAGAAAAAAGGTAAGAAATTTTTTTTTACACTCATATTTTGTCATTTTTTTTCTGTTACTACAGTTTAGTGTACAGTACAGTATATTTATATCCTTTTTCTTTTTCTGTGGCTTAGTTGTGTTTTTATCTTCTAGATTATGATTTTACAACTATGTTAGGATAAGGGCCTGGCCGGTTGGCTTAGTGGTAGAGTGTCGACCAGGCGTGCAGGAGTCCCAGGTTCGATTCCCGGCCAGAGCACACAGGAGAGGCGCCCATCTGCTTCTCCACCCCTTCCCCTCTCCTTCTTCTCTGTCTCTCTCTTCCCCTCCCGCAGCCGAGGCTCCATTGGAGCAAAGATGGCCCGGGCGCTGAGGATGGCTCTATGGTCTCTGCCTCAGGCACTAGAATGGCTCTGGTTGCAACAGAGCAACGCCCCAGATGGGCAGAGCATCGCCCCCTGGTGGGCATGCCAGGTGGATCCCAGTCGGGCACATGCCGGGAGTCTATCTGACTGCCTCCCTGTTTCCAACTTCAGAAAAATACAAAAACAAAAACAAAAACAAAAACAACTGTGTTAGGATAGGTAAGTGACCTAGGCTAGGGTGTGTTTCGACTTACACCAAAATTCAGGATTATGTCACTGTCATAGGAATGGAACTGTGTCGTAACCCTAGAACCCCCTGGATGTATATTCACAGTTATGAGTACATGAAACAGACTTTTCTTGTATTATTTCTTGTATTATATTCCATATGAACAACTGAAAATCTACTTTTGCCCGTGTGTGTGTGTGTGTGTGTGTGTGTGTGTTGTGTGTGTATCCTCAGGCAACTTTTTTTTGTAAGGTAAATGTTACACAGGGGTTAGATTATTTAGACTAATTTGAAGAGTTTGAGTATTGGAAAATGAGAATATTAAAGACATTAAAAAATGCTAAACTTTTGGGCTTACATGTAAAATAAAAATGTAGTTATCACACTGTATATATCTGAAGAAGTACAAAGCAGAGTGAGGAGTAAAGTTTTTCTGTTTGTTTAAAAACAGTGGCCATACATATACTTGTTTATCCTGTTGAATTATAGTTTATTATTCAATTTTTATCATTTTCTATTCTTAATTTACTTGTAGATAGACAACTAGTTTACTATGTTATATATTCCATTAAGAATAAAAATTATTATGAACTGATTATAAATTTCTAAAAGTACTATTTCAAAGGTACTGAATTAGATCTATGTTCTCAAATTCACTTTATAAAGTGATAAAGTATGAATTTCATATTTTCTTTTTTTTTTTTTTTTAAAGTACCTTTTCTTTTTTTTTTTTTAATTTTATTTTATTTATTCATTTTTTAGAGAGGAGAGAAAGGGAGAGAGAGAGACAGAGAGGGAGAGAGAGGAGAGAGAGAGAAGGGGGGAGGAGCTGGAAGCATCAACTCCCATATGTGCCTTGACCAGGCAAGCCCAGGGTTTTGAACCGGCGACCTCAGCATTTCCAGGTCAACGCTTTATCCACTGTGCCACCACAGGTCAGGCCATATTTTCATATATCACATTAAAACTTTTATACATTACAATTGACCCATGACATTTATTAGCAAAAGGTAGTGGTAATAATGGACCCTTACACATGTTCTAGAAGAGAGAACTAATTTCACTCGTGAATTAAGAAGTAGATAAAGTGACAATGTGAACAAGCAATCTCTAATAACTCCCAGTAAGTGAAATCCATTTCATTACTCTTGATAATGCTATTAAAAAAGATAACCCACATTACTGCCTGACCAGGTGGTGGCACAGTGGGTAAAGAGTCGGACTGGGATGCTGAAGACCCAGGTTCGAGACCCTGAGGTCGCCAGCTTGAGCACGGGCTCATCTGGGTTGAGCAAAAAAAGCGCTCACCAGCTTGAGCCCAAGGTCGCTGGCTCAAGCAAGGGGTTACTCGGTCTGCTGAAGGCCCGCGGTCAAGACACATATGAGAAAGCAATCAATGAACAACTAAGGTGTTGCAACGCGCAATGAAACACTAATGATTGATGCTTCTCATCTCTTCGTTCCTGCCTGTCTGTCCCTCTCTCTGACTCTCTGTCTCTGTAAAAGAAAGAAAGAAAAACAAACAAACAAACAAAAAAAAGATAACCCGCATTATAAATAACATATATACTTTTCTCTACGTTGCGGTCTGGCCGATCTCTCCGTCTCTCCAAGGCCCATTATTTCTTCCAAGGCACTCAGATTGTATTGGATTTTCCTGTTTTCTTAACATTTAAATGTGGCATCCTGCCTAGCTTTCATCAGTAGAGTGAGAGCCACCGTGATATGAATCAGTTCCAAACTAATGATTTTTCAGAAGTGTTTTTGCTATGCTATGCCCTTTACCCCTTCTTCCGGTGAGAGGCGGCTGCACAGTGATGCATCCTTGACTGACCTCGGTGGCAGCAGAATCAAAGATGAAGTTGTCTGGATCCATTGACACTTATGTGGTGGAAGAGTGCCCACAAACCAATAACTACAGTGTTTTGGTGACAAAACCTAGAATAATTCTGATGTTGTGAAGCTATAAGCTTATGCTTTATCTGTTCATCTTTTTTGAAAATTAGCTTTTTATCCAGAAACCAGTAAAGTGATACCAAATAAACCAAGAGATAAAAAGCATTGGTAAGGACAGCTGTAGTATACGGTTTTAAAGGAAATTCTAAAGGCAGACTTCCTGAGCTGGAATTCTGGCTATTTTTCTATTTGACTTTTTGACTTTAAGCTGGTCATTTAAACTTATCAACAAAATTAGCATAATACACGCATCGAAATGAGCTAATTCCAGTCAAACACTTAGAACAGTTTTCCAAATAGTAAATGTGAGTTAGGTTGTTGTTATTATACTACTAAATATACTTACTTTAAGCAGTTAAATGCTATCTGATTGATGATCTGTGGAACCCGTTTTTCTTTATTCTCATTACATAAACAATATTTGATTTAAGTCATTAAAACATGACATTTAACTTAAATAAAGACAAACATTTGGTTAAAGATCTTATTTTAGGATCTAAGCAGATTGAGTCAACAGTTTAGCATCCTCGTATTCTCAAAAGAGAATCCACCTGAACTCCAGTAAGGGAGTTGGACGGACTTGAGTTTGAATCCCAAAATTCCCATTTCTATACCTTTGGCGAGTTTACTCAATTGAAAATTACAGATATGCCTTTGTTTTATGTATTACAGGAGATATATTGATTTAAAATGATAATGGCTAACACCATTATATTCAAAGAAGAGAGCTTTCAAAAACCACCTTGCCTGACTAGGAGGTGACACAATGGATAGAGCGTCCGACACAGAGGACACCGGTTCGAGACCTCAAGGTCACCAGCTTGAGCGCGGGCTTATCTGGTTTGAGCAAGGCTCACCAGCTTGGACCCAACGTCATTGGCTTGAGCAAGGGGTTACTCAGTCTGCAGTAGCCCCCGGGTCAAAGCACATATGAGAAATCAATCAATGAACAACTAAGGAGCTGAAATGAAGAATTGATGATTCTCATTTCTCTCCCTTCCTGTCTGTCTGTCCCCACCTGTCCCTCTCTCTGACTGTCTCTGCAAAAAATAAATAAATAAAAATAAATAAATAACCACCTTTGGGAAGGCGCCACGCTCAGTTTAGCATTTTGGTTTGTATTTGATGAACTGCTTCAATCGTCACATTGGCACCAGAGCTTTTTTCCTTTCCCCATTAGGACAGTGCCTCTTTCTTTCACTCCGGGGAATCCCACTGTGGCTGGGTCATTACTTCACCATGGCAAAAGTTAGAAAATTATTAGCAAGTGGGACTTGGACCTCCGCACTTTGCTGTAGCCATTAGGAGTGGTTTGCTGATGCTAACGGATGACATCCTGCGGTGTGTTTTTTTTCCCCCTTACTCTTTGACTTTCTCTTTTGTAACATTTCACATGTGGAGCTGGAGTGATTAATATTTTATGCAGTTGTTCTTATGTGCGGCACGATCCTGCGGGTTTCGTTCAACTCCTCAGCATCTCCGGTGCCAGTGCACGGGGGCTCATGGCTCCAGCCGAGCCTCTCAGGGCTCTCTCTCGGAGGTCTCCTGCGCAAAAGAAACAGACAATATCTTGTCACATCATAAATTTATAAGGAGTTCATTAAAGGCTTTTCCTTGCATCTTAAACATATCCAGAGTCCCACATCACAGGGAATGATTCTTGTTTAATTACCACTGGCTTGTAAAAACTTGCTGCTCAAAGTGTATTTTAATGTCAGTCAGATTATTAGTACAAATGGAAAACCGTGCCTGGAAAATATCCAAAGAATATAAACTTGCACGGAACTACATGCATATATTTTCTCTTAATTATTTGTGTAGAGAGACATATACTTTAATTTTAAAACTTTCTAAACTGTCATAAGAATTTATGACTTCGTCACATTATGCTATAAAACTGAATATTCATGCATTATACTATTTGCATATTCTTCACTAGTACACACTATTAATTGCCTTTTCTTGCTGTTGTAGATTACTTTTAAACATAAATACATGTTCTAATTTATGCTGCTGGAGGATTGTGAGTGGATTTTTAGAGATTTCCAACAAATGCTGTAGAAGCATAGGTTTTAATTCTGACTTGGGACATTGTCAATTATTTCATATTCTATTGGAAAGGAAGTGTGATAAAAATCAGATTCTAACATGATTCAGGATAAAAATGCGTTTAAAACATCTGCTTAGATTAATTTGGAAGAAAGGTGCCCTGAAGAACTCTTTGATTATTCCTGTTAGATAACTTATTTGAGCTAATGTATAATAGATAATCCATTTAAATGCTTTTATCAGAAACCCTGAAGCTGTTTGTAGTGATTTCAATATATTACCGGTCTTTGACTGCAAAGTACATAATCACAGTTATTAGTAACTATGAGACATGTAAAATCATTAGGCAATATAAATAAAATTTTTTTCAGCACCTGACTATGGATTATTCAGCTATAACTGATCATTTGAGCAGGTACTATTGACAGATTGTAATTTGCACAATAGCAAAAGAGTAAAATACATCTTTATGTGCATTTTAATTTTATTACTCTAATGCATATATTTTTACTAATGTAAAATACAAAATCTAGAAAGTTCCATTTTTATATAACGATTCTAAAAGATAGGTTTTTTGAGGTAATAAAAGGTTTTTACTTGTTTTTTTTTAAACTCCCTTAAACATAATAGAAAATATTTTCCACTTCAGTTAATACTAATAAGAAGAAAGTAAATTTTTCAACAATTCAGGCTTTCCTTTAAACTTTTACTGAGCAAAATATTCACCTATATTTGGAGATGAAAAAACCTAGAACAACTCCCATTCAAAAGTACATTCACTTTTATTTACGAATTTCAATCTTTAGGCCCTCGTGCATCCACATGAGACAGTTTTTCAGAACAATGCAGACAGCAGATGCTATGGGCAGCTTTTCTTCTGGTACCATCGGGGGAGATGAAACCTTTAGAGACAACAGTGTCGGTGGTTCAAGCTTCCAGCAAGACCCCTGGTGTTCATGCTAAGTGACATGATTGGTGGTGGTCCAGTTATCCTCCTTCTGGGTGTGGCTTCGATACTGATGCTGGTTAGGAAAGTCCTGCACTTGACTCTATATCCCCCAGAGATGTAATGAGCCACCAAATATTTTTAAATACTTTTGTCTTACACTGGCAAGATCAGATTTTCTCGGTGACCAAAGTGTATGTGTGCTAATTAACAATGTATCTATAGGTGAGGAGTTAGCTATATGGTGTAACCTGTTATAGCTTATGTAGAATGTCACCATCCTTGAAAACAGTTTACCCACATACCCTTGGTTAAAAAAACATCCAAACCTGCAGAATATTTTTATAAGAATTTATTTGCAACCGTACTGAAGACAATTTCTAGGAAGCAAGCTCTTCAAATGCTTTTCAGAGTGACAGTTTTACAGTATCTTTTATGCATTTAGAATTAAAGAGGGAACAAAAAGAAAATTATGTGAAGGTGGGAGAAACGGGTGGGGTTTGGATTACAGAATAGTTAATAAAGATAATGCGCTCTACTGAGGGTGATTTCCTTTCTTTATTTTATTTTTCTTTTTACTTGAATTTAGTGGGATGACACTGGTTAACGTAATAATACAGGGTTCAGGTACCCAATTCTACAACACATCACTGTACTCAGGACTGTGTATTCACCCTCACAAGTCAAGGTTTTGTCCATCACCACATTTCAAAGGTGCGTTAACCTAGATGCACATATGCAACGGACAAGGCTTTTTTAGGACAAAAATAAATCCTATACTAAAGAAGCTCTATGACTGAGGATGATTACCTACCATGACCTGTTCATTTAGGAATTTAGGATCAGATCATTCTGTGAAGTTATTTTCCATAGAATCCCTTTCCTGTTTATGTAAATAACTAAATTTCTTTCATCCCATCTGCATTCTTCTCAGTTTCAGGATTGCTCCTTACAAAGTATCTTTAGCAAGGCTTTTCCAAATTATACTCCTAAATCTTAGTCTGGATTTTTATGACTGGTTGTGATTTGGTTTGATAGACCAGTCTGCAGAGGCCCTGAGGGCAGAGGGAATAGAATGAGAACTGGAATTACTGAATTTAAGCTGTGAAGACCCATTTCACTTCTTTCACTATTTTGCTAAAAACTTTTTGTAATCATACTACTTACCATTTACTAATTGTGTTTGTGTCTAATTTAGAAAGCCATTAAATCTACTCATATTTAACACAATATATATATGAGATGCAATAATATATGCTAACATATATTAATTATGTAAACTTTATAACAATCTCATGAGACATGAATATTATAATTTGAAAGGAGGGCAAGTCAGAGTATTTAGTCACTTGTCAAGGTGTAAGAGTTAATGTGCACTAGAGTCTAGAGTCAACTCAAGCTTGTTTGCCTCAAGATCCATATTTTTTTCTCTATACCTTCTGTTGCAATGGTATATATCATGATTTTACTGTTTAGTAGGTTGTTAAAGGGTTAAAGAAGTTTTCCAAATCGACTAGTGATAAACTCCTAAACACATAGACTAAATTGGAGCAGCACCATTGCTGTTCCTCTTAGTTACTAATCTAGTTTAACTAGAAATTATTTCAGAAATAAATGTTAAGATTCCATTCTGCTACCTTTTAATTACTGAAGGAGGGTAAACTCATAATCACATGTTCATAACTACAAAATTGACCTCCTACATCCTGAACTATTCCCTGAATTTTAGATCCAAATTCCTATTGTAAAAATTGTAGTGAATCAAATGATGAACCCCACCTTCTGAAGATGTCTACATACGAACACCCACAACCTATGAATATAATCTTATTTGGAAAAAAAGATTTTGTAGGTGTTATTCAGGATAAAGAGATGACATACATCTTGTATGATCAGAGTGGATCTTAATTCCAATGACAAGTTTTCTTATAAGAGAGAGAGAAGAAAGAAAGAAATATGAAAGAGAAAGCCATGAGACAATGAAAACAGACATTGAAGTCATGCATTCACAAGCCAAGGATTACCTAAAAACACCTGAAACTAAAAAAAAAGAATAAAGACAGATTCTTCCTTAAAGCCCCTAAGAGAAACATAAACTCATCAATCATTTGATTTAGGTCTCTGGCCTCCAGAAATGTGAGAAATACATTTCTGTTGTTTTGTGACCAAGTTTGGGGCAATTGGTTATGGCAGCCTTAAGAAATGAACACGCATATCTTTTTACATTTCCTACTATAATCTCAAATGTAATATATTTGAAGCATTTTATCTCTCTTGCTTTGATACATCTTTATTTTTCTGTCTGCAAAGCTGAAAGGCTTAAAACTATATAGATATTTTGACTCCTCTGTTATTTCACCACTTAATTAAATTTTCTATTCATCTTTACTTCCTTTTACAAGTTTATTTTTCTTCTTTTCTTCCTATTATGTGCCAGACATTGTAAAAGCTGACAAGGATAGAAAATTCTGAGAGATAAACATAAACTTAGAATTTATAAAATTTCAGTCTGATAGAGGCCTTTACCCAATAATTACATTAACAAATAAACCCTGATGCTTTAAATCTGAGGACCAATTTTACCACCCCCAAGTTTCCTGATTCATCCATATGACAACTTCTGTGCTACCTGTTCCATAGAAACCAGGCAAGAGAGAGAGAGAGAGAGAGAGAATAAAGTGGGCTTAAAAATAAATGAATGGGAGGGCCCTGGCCAGTTGGCTCAGTGGTAGAGCATCGTCCTGGCGTGCAGAAGTCCTGGGTTCGATTCCCAGCCAGGGCACACAGGAGAAGCACCCATCTGCTTCTCCACCCCCTCCCCTCTCCTTCCTCTCTGTCTCTCTCTTCCCCTCCTGCAGCCAAGGCTCCATTGAAGCAAAGATGGCCCGGGCAACAGAGCGACGCCCCAGAGGGGCAGAGCATTGCCCCCTGGTGGGTATGCCGGGTGGATCCTGGTCGGGCACATGCAGGAGTCTGTCTGACTGCCTCCCTGTTTCCAGCTTCAGAAAAATGAAAAATAAATAAATAAATAAATAATAATAATAAATAAATGACTGGGAAATGAAGGAGGGTAGACACCTAATGTAGAAAACTTCCTTAGTGGATTTGGTTAACAAAAAAAAAAAGAAGGGAAAACCACAATTAAATTTGGGAAACTAGGTTCTATTTCACATGGAATATTTCTATAAGATTTTCTAAAACCAATCAAATACTACATAGTTTGTGTGTGTCAAACTGTTTTGACCTAAACTGACCTGATGCTTTATATATGTACATGTGTATAAGATAAATGTATGTATTTTTATATGTATGTATAATTTTCATCTTTTATTTAAAATGGGTAGCACATTTTATTTCATCAATGTTAATACATTTTTATTATGGAGTATTTCTAAGACTGTATTCGTGTTGTTAAATAATATATACTATAAGCAAGTTTTAATCTTTTTTGAAATCTAAACGTCCTATATTCCATTTCCCTGGCTGGCAGGATAGCTCGGTTGGTTAGAGAATCCTCCTGAAGCACAGAGGTTGCCAGTTTGATCCCCAGTCAGGGCACATACAGGAACGGCTCCACGTTCCTGTCTTTCTCTCTCTCTTCTCTCCCTCCCTCTCTTCCTGAAATCAATAAGAGAAATTTAAAAATAAACAAATAAATAGATGTCCCATATTCCAAAACCATCTGGACATGTATCAACTTTAAAAAGGAAGCGTTAATATACCACATTTTTCCTTTCTATCATTTGGTAGAACATAGCTCCACACAAAACAGTCGTTTGCAAACTTGGCCATAATAAGATTTGGTGACATAGTGACCAAATATATAGTATATATTATTTAACAACACCAATACAGTCTCAGAAATTCTCCATAATAATAATGTATTAACATTGATGAAATAAAATGTGCTACCCATTTTAAATAAAAGATGAAAATTATACGTACATATAAAACTATATACATTTATCTTATACACATGTACATATATAAAGCATCAGGTCAGTTTAGGTCAAAACAGTTTGATACACACAAACTATGTAGTATTTGATTGGTCTTAGAAAATCTTATAGTGACATAGTGAAAATTAAACACTTTGTATGGGGACAGTAAAGAGCAAGTAATGCTTTAGGCTAGGGTCAGTCCATGAGAACTGACATGCTTCCTAATGTCATTCTGAAATGATAGAAAAGGCAGGAACTTCAGGGTTCCGAGTCTCTGCCAAAGTGGATTCTTTATTACCTAGGGGCTATTTAGACCAACAAACTTAAATTACAATGGAGTCAATAAGAGGTATATTAAATAATTTGAATTCTGGATTTTGAAGACATTTTATTGAGTCTTTAAATACAAGAAAAACCGAACTATTAGCCTAGGACAGTTTAATTAACCTTGCTTCAGTGTGATGTCAATATTTCTCCTTTATATTCTTAAAAGTATCTTCATTTTTACAATGATAAATATGATCTTTATGGTTAAATTATGTTCCCACAAAATTTTTATGTTGAAGTTACAACCCTCAATGCCTTAGAAAATACCTGTATTTGGCGTTATAGTCTTCAAAGAGGTAACTTAAAATGAAGCTATTTGAATGGGCCCTAATCACAGATGGCTGTTCTGTAGAGAAGAAATTTGGACACATAAGGATACCAAGGATGTGTGCACAGAGGAAAGACCATGTGAGGACACAGCGAGAAGACAACAATCTACACGTCAGAAGAAATCAACCCTGCTGACACCTTGATCTTGGACTTCTACCTTCCAGATCAAAGACAATATACATTTTTTGTATGTTTGCTACCCAATCTGTGCCACTTTGTTATGGCAGTCCTAGTAAACTAATGAATTTGTGAACTCTAAAGATCAATACAGAGATAGAGAAATAGAAATAGAGGTATAGAAAGATGAAGATTGTGTTAATTTATTTAGAAAATAAAACATGCTAATGCATAAAAGTTTGGGCCCTTAAAACTAATGGTTACATATGATAGTTCCTATGAAATGATGTTTGTGTGCCCACAAAATTCTTATGCTGAAGTCTTAGTTCCCAAATGTAATTGTATTTGGAGTGGGGAATTTGTGGAGGTAATTAGAGTTTGAGGGTGGAACCCTCATAAATAAAATAATTGCTTTTTATTTTTAATTGAACTTATCGATATGACACTGATTATCAATATTGTACAGGTTTCAGGCACACAAGTCTACAACATAGACTTAATGCTCTTATTAGAAGAGACACCAGAGTATCTCAGCCATGTGAGGAGACAGCAAGAAGGTGGTCATCTGCAAACCAGAAAGAAGTCTCTGTTCTTGGATTTCTAAGAGACTTTAGTTGTAAGAAGTAAACGATTGCTATTAGAACAAACAGTGTATGATATTTTTGTTATAGCAAATAAAAGTGACTAAGATAATTATAATAGCTACAAATTATTTTAAATTTTATTCTATAAACTTTATGCAGAAAATAATATAAATACAGAAAGCATTTATTGTATAAAATAACATTCTAAGATATTATGTTAAGGGACAATATAAATTGCATATTGTAGGTAAGAGTAATGTATTCTTTAGAAATACACAAAGTACAGGCATACTGACATTTATGAAGAGTGTTAATTTTTAATCTGCTACTTATATTTTGTTTATAAGTTCTAGAAAATTCAACTCAAAGTTGTTAAAAAAAACAAGCAAGCAAACAAAAAAATAAATTCTTGGTCCATCGGGTGAACAATCAAGGACAAATTTCCCCTCAAGCTTATTTAAATCAGAGACACATACTTTGAAATGGATTGGGTTCCTTTTGTATTTCAACTTTATTTTTTTTTAATATTGGCTCCATTAATAAACTGTGATTGATGGCAGAAAGGCTACTGTCTTAGTCTGCTCAAGCTGCAGTAACTGAATAGCTTAAGAAAATACCACAGATTGTGGCTTAAAAACAGTCATTTGTTTTCCTACAGTTTGTGGACAAGTCCTGCTGGGGGTGAGGATGATAGAGACTCAAAGACCTGACTCCGGGGACCAGGTTCAGTGACACAGATCCACTTAATTCAGGAAGTAAACTAGCTTATATAGATGGTTCAGCCAATAGGCTGTTACAGCGTGTCCTTCATAGCCAATGGCTGCAAAGATCAGGGAGCTGCGTGGCTGGCGCTAAGTCACTTCCTTATAGCGGGCGATCTCCCTTCTTGGGTATGCCCAGGAGGCTTCTGGGAGCTAGAGTGTTCTCACATCATTGCATCAACCGCAGCTGCTAGGAATGTACTTTGCGCTCCACCCACAATAGTTAAAGAGACTTGAAGACCAAGTACAAGTTACCAATATAGTCAGTTTGGGGTGAGAGCTCTCTCCCTGACTTGGCAGACAAATACCTTCTCTCTATATCCTCACGTGGTTTAGAAAGAGAGAGGGAGAGAGAGAGAGAGAGAGAGAGCGCTTTAGTGTCCCTTTCTCCATTATAAGGATTCCTGCTGTATCAGATTAGAGTGCTGCTCTTATACTTTCAATAACCTTTACTTTATCACCTTCTCACAAACCCTATCTCCAAATACAGTCATGGTGTGTTGGGGCGTGTTTACTGCTTCAACATATAAATTTGGGGCAAGCACAAACATTCAGTTTATAATACTCTGCCCCTGGTTTTCATAAATTCATGTTCTTACATGCAAATATATTCATTCTATCCTAATAGCTCCAAAGTCTTAACAAATTCCATCATAAACTCTGAAGTCCAAAGTCTCTGGTAAATATTATTTAAATCAGATAAGCATGTGACTTGAAGTATGTTTCATCCTGAGGCAAAATTCTTCTCCAGCTGTGAATCTTTGAAACCAGAAAAATTGTGTGCTTCTAGAATATAGCAGTAAGTCAGAGAGGACAGACATCCCATTCTAAATGAAAGTGACAGGAAAAAAAATGTAGGGTAACGGGTCCCAAGCGAGTCTCAAACCTGGCAAGACAGTTTTCATCAGATGTTTAAGGCTCAGGAACAATCCTCTTTTACTCAGTCTCCTGTCCACCAGGCCCAGGCCCATCTTGGTGGCACGGTCACTCTGTGGCTCTGCAGGGCAGCGGCCCCATCCTGTCAGGGGCACTCGGCCCCCTGGGCTCTCTGGGGTGGAGCCTGCCCTCTGAAACCTGGAAGGAAGCAAGCGGCCTTGGAGTTCTGCTGTGCGGGCAGAACCCAGGCCCTGCAGATCCAAAGGGCCTGGTCCAGGTTCTTCTCCAAGGCCGTGGCGGCTTCCCTGGCATCCTGAGTGTCACCCCATTCATCTAGGGAATCAGGCCTCAGCACATCCTGGAAGAACACGTGGCTGCGAGCTGGTTTTGCATCTTTAAGAGATGCTCAGCCCTGGCCGGTTGGCTCAGCAGTAGAGCGTCGGCCTAGCATGCGGAGGACCGGGGTTCGATTCCCGGCCAGGGCACATAGGAGAAGCGCCCATTTGCTTCTCCACCCCTCCGCCGCGCTTTCTTCTCTGTCTCTCTCTTCCCCTCCCGCAGCCAAGGCTCCATTGGAGCAAAGATGGCCCGGGCGCTGGGGATGGCTCTGTGGCCTCTGCCTCAGGCGCTAGAGTGGCTCTGGTCGCAACATGGCGACGCCCAGGATGGGCAGAGCATCGCCCCCTGGTGGGCAGAGCGTCGCCCCCTGGTGGGCGTGCCGGGTGGATCCCGGTCGGGCGCATGCGGGAGTCTGTCTGACTGTCTCTCTCTGTTTCCAGCTTCAGAAAAATGAAAAAAATAAAATAAAATAAAATAAATAAATAAAGAGATGCTCAGCATGCTCATGCTTCCCCTCAGCCAACTCCGGGAAGAAGGGGCCCACGCCCTCCAGAGCCATGTCTTCCAGGTCGAAACGAAAGCCCAGGGAGAGAAATGAACACAGCTCTGCCAGCACCTTGACCTTGGCTCTGTGAGACCACGTGCAGGGAAGCCAGCTGGGCTTCTGGCCTACACTACAGAGCGGGCTCTCTGCACACCCCGATTCTCCAGGCTTCAGCTTCCTTCTCTGCCTGGGATCTGCACAGCTTGAGAGATCCCAGAGTCACCCTCAAGACCCCCAGCAACCCCAGGTCTGGCCAGTCCCACCATGACAAAGCAGTATCAAGCTCTTCAGCACCTGGACAATGAGCAGAGTGACCACCAGCTCTGACAAGGGCCACCTCCTCCCCAGCCACTCTTTCAGCCGCTCTGCTCTGGACCCCGCCTGCTCCTGCCGTCCCTGGGCCTCAGCCTCCCGCTGCTGCTGGTGGTTGTGTCCCTGGGCCTCAGCCTCCCGCTGCTGCTGGTGGTTGTGTCTCTGGGCCTCAGCCTCCCGCTGCTGCTGGTGGTTGTGTCTCTGGGCCTCAGCCTCCCGCTGCTGGTGGTGGTTGTGTCCCTGGGCCTCAGCCTCCCGCTGCTGCTGGTGGTTGTGTCCCTGGGCCTCAGCCTCCCGCTGCTGGTGGTGGTTGTGTCCCTGGGCCTCAGCCTCCCGCTGCTGCTGGTGGTTGTGTCCCTGGGCCTTAGCCTCCCGCTGCTGCTGGTGGTTGTGTCCCTGGGCCTCAGCCTCCCGCTGCTGCTGGTGGTTGTGTCCCTGGGCCTCAGCCTCCCGCTGCTGGTGGTGGTTGTGTCCCTGGGCCTCAGCCTCCCGCTGCTGCTGGTGGTTGTGTCCCTGGGCCTCAGCCTCCCGCTGCTGCTGGTGGTTGTGTCCCTGGGCCTCAGCCTCCCGCTGCTGCTGGTGGTTGTGTCCCTGGGCCTCAGCCTCCCGCTGCTGCTGGTGGTTGTGTCCCTGGGCCTCAGCCTCCCGCTGCTGCTGGTGGTTGTGTCCCTGGGCCTCAGCCTCCCGCTGCTGGTGGTGGTTGTGTCCCTGGGCCTCAGCCTCCCGCTGCTGCTGGTGGTTGTGTCCCTGGGCCTCAGCCTCCCGCTGCTGGTGGTGGTTGTGTCCCTGGGCCTCAGCCTCCCGCTGCTGCTGGTGGTTGTGTCCCTGGGCCTCAGCCTCCCGCTGCTGGTGGTGGTTGTGTCCCTGGGCCTCAGCCTCCCGCTGCTGCTGCTGGTGGTTGTGTCCCTGGGCCTCAGCCTCCCGCTGCTGCTGGTGGTTGTGTCCCTGGGCCTCAGCCTCCCGCTGCTGCTGGTGGTTGTGTCCCTGGGCCTCAGCCTCCCGCTGCTGGTGGTGGTTGTCTGCGTGACCGGATCCCAGAACTCTAAGCTGCAGGAGGAGCTGCGGGCCCTGAGAGCGACGCTCAACAACTTCACAGCGAGCACAGAGGCTGAGGTCAAAGACCTGCGTGTCCAGGGAGGAGGTGTGGGCAGGAAGATGAAGTCCCTGGAGTCGCAGCTGGAGAAGCAGCAGCAGGACCTGAGTCAAGATCACTCCAGCTTGCTGCTCCATGTGAACACGTTTGTGTCGGATGGGCGACCCCTGAGCTGTCAGCTGGCCGTCCTCCAGGGCAACGGCTCTGAAAAGACCTGCTGGTCGGTTTACTGGGCGGAGCATCAAGGCAGCTGCTACTGGTTCTTGCGCTCTGGGCAGCCCTGGCCCGACGCTGAGAAGCCCTGCCAGCTGGAGAACGGGCACCTGGTGGTCGGCTCCTGAGTGGAGCAGAGATTTCCCAGCACCACGTGGGCCCCGTGAGCACCTGGATGGGCCTCACTGACGAAAATGGGCCCTGGAGATGGGTAGATGGGACAGACTCCGCGACAGGCTTTAAGAACTGGAGGCCGGACCAGCCGGACGACTGGAACAGGCATGGGCTTGGGGGAGGCGAGGGCTGTGCCCACTTCACAGGTGCCGGCTGAATGGAATGACGACGGCTGCCGGAGGCCCTACCGCTGGGTCTGCGAGACAAAGCTGCACGGGGCCAGCTAGCGGCCTGCTCTCCACTAATCTATTTCCTCAAGGCCTTCACCTGTCCGAGGGTCCTTGTTTGGGGATCTCCTGTCCGGGGGCCTCCTGCTTTTCCCCAAGGGATTATCATCTAGGATTATAAGGGAGGGGAGAGGAAGGTGTCTGAGGAATAAAAATGATGTTTGAAGGACTGGTGATTGAAACCCATACGACACTCTACAGTTTGTCGGTTATTATTGTCAACTTTTTAAAGAGTGAAATGAAGAGAAATTATACAAAACATTAGTTGACTGGTTATGGGGAATTAAGAAGGAGGGGTGGGCCTGATCGGTGGTGTGAGGGTCAGCCAGCATAATCCCTGAATAACCTTAGGGGTCATTCTTCCATTTTTCATCCTATCTTGTTTTCCCTTTTTCCTTTCGTTCCATTCGGCAGTGTTTCTGCTGGTATCAGCCCACGTCGATTCCTGGCTGCATGAGGCTGATTCAAGTCAACCTTCATATCCACACTAACCTTCTTCTCAAAGGCTAGTTCAGCCCTACCTTAGTGCTTCTTCCAGAATGGCTTTCTTGTGTTTGCAATATGGATGGAGAATTTTTCGTATCTTCCAGTTCTGTTTTCATTTTGTTTTCAAAATTCCTTCTTCAGTTCATGTCTCTCCTTTCACATTTTACTATACACGGTCAGGAGGACCCCACACCACATTTTCAATATTTTCCTTAGAAATCTCCTTAGCTAAATATCCAATTTCATGGTCCACAAGTTTTACCTTCTACAAAAGACTAGGACAGAATTAAACCAAGGTCTTTGCCACTTTATAATTAGGATTGCCTTCCAATTCCAACAACCTGTTTCTCATTTCCATCTGGGATCTCCCCAGGAAGACATTTATTTATTTATTTATTATAAAAAGGAAGGGAGAAACATCAGTTTTTTGTTCCACTTTTTAAATGCATTCATTGGTTAATTCTTGTATGTGCCCTGATGGGGATCAAATCTGCAACTTTTATATCAGGATGAAACTCTAACCAACTGAATGAGCTACCTGGCTAGGCCAGAAAGCCAGAAATCCATTTAATGTACACATTTCTAACAATATTCTCTTCAGGGAAATTTGGCTTTTTAAAAGCATATACCTCAAAACTCTTCTAGTTTCTACCCATCACCCAGTTTCAAATCCACTTTCACATTTTAAGGTATTTGTTACAGCACTTCTCGGTGCCAAATCTGTCTTAGGGCTCACTAGAGAAACAAACAAAAGAAAAAGAGGAGAGGGGGACAAGAAAAAGAGAGAGAAAGAACACCAGAGTCGAACTGGAGTTAAAGTAGTGAAGGGAAATTTTTTCAGGACAATGGCAGTAAGGGGAAAGAGACCCCATCATAGAACTGAGCTTCATTCCAAATACAACAGTGACAAGTAAGGGTGGAGAGGCAGAAGCATGGGGTTGGTCAACAGAAATTTACTAAGAGGAGCAGTATCAAGTCTGAGAGAAATTCTGGCTGAACCCATCTAAAAATACACACACATATGAAAGGGTGGACAACACTAGGTTTAAAGTCTTTATAAGGAAAATAATACAATAGTTAATAAATATTAATGAAAAACTGTTCTGCATACCTACAAGTTTAACCATATATATATATGTATATATATACAGAGAGAGAGAGAGAGAGAGAGAGACAGAGAGAGAGACAGAGAGACAGAGAGAGAGAGAGATAAATATAGCCATAGTTATAGCTATAGATACAGATGTAAGGAATTGGCTTTTTCATGATTATGGAGTCAGAGAGGTCCCTAGACCTGCAGTTCATAAATTGGAGACCTAAGAAGAGCCCATGGTGTAGTTCCAGCCAAAATGTGGGCAGGCTATAGACCCAGAAAAGGCAGGGAAGAATCAATGCCCTAGCTCAAGGCAAGTAGCTAGAAAGAGATCCTTCTTACCCTTCTGAGGGTGATCCTTTTATTCCACTCAGGCCCTCAGATAACTTGATTAAGCCTAGTCACATCAGGGAAGGCAGTCTACTTTATCCAGACTATGGACTTAGTGTTAATGTCACCCAGAAACACCCTCACACACACCCATACTATGTTTTGCCAAATGTCTGAGCACAGCATGGCTTAGTCAAGTTGATACATAAAATTAACCCTCACAATTGCCAAGAGGATATTTTCTGATCACTTACAGCAAGTCGTATGGTTCACTCTGTTTGGATCAACTTGCATTCTGTCACCATCCCCACACTAATTACAACATATGAGGAGACATATTTACACACACAGATTGACAAATCTAGGTTATGTTTCTTTCTTTAAGTCAAAATTGTCATTTTCGATCTTGACAATATCCTCTACTTCATGATTAGGAATTCTGAACAGATGGCAATAAAAACTCTCCAAAATTGGTGGTAATATTTCCAAAGGAAATTTAGAATTCAAGACATTTTTACTAGAAGAAGAAGGAATGACAGAAGAAGAACATAACTTGTTTTTCCAAATTGAAAGCTGATTATTAGAAATTTATAATTGATTATCATGTATATATAAATAAATAAAATATATTAATTCATAAGATACCTGAATTTTGTACAGTACTATACATTATAGAGAAATTTAATTTAAAATTTTATTGAGTTTAGAGAGGGAGGGAGAGAGAGAGAAACATCAGTTTGTTGTTTCACTTATTTATGCATTTCTTGGTTGTTTCTTGTATTTGCTCTATCCATGGATGGAAACTGCAACCTTGGTGTATCCTGACAATACTCCAAATAACTGAACCACCCGGCCAGGGCTTTATAGGGGAATTTAAATCAGCACTAAACAATATCTACCTTAGTTATCTATGAACAAAAGGCCTCTTTAGTTACAATAACTCATAGCTCCAGGAATATGTTTTTCTCTCTTTGTATAGTGTTTATTCTTTAAGATGATAAGAATTTTCTCCGGCCTTGGCCAGTTGCTCAGTGTACAGAATATCGGCGTGACCTATGGACATCTCAGGCTCTATTCCTGGTCAGGGCACACAGGAGAAGTGACCATCTGCTTCTTCCCCCCTTCTCCTCCTCCTCTCTCCTTCTTTCCCTCCTGCAGCCAGTGGTTTAACTGGTTTGAGAGTTCACCCAGGCACAGAATACCTCGCTTGGACCCAGAGCATGAGCCTCAGGTGTTAAAAATAGCTTGGTACTGAGCCTCAGCCCCAGATGGGGTTGCTGGGTGGATCCTGACAGGGGCACATGTGAGAGTCTGTCTCACTATCTCCCTTCCTCTCACTTAAAAAAAATAAAAATAAGAATTTTCAATGTTATTTTAAAAAAGCAACACTGGCCTTGGCAATAGCTCAGTTGGTTAGAATGCCATCCCAATATGCTAGGGTTGCAGATTCCATCCTGGGACAGGGTACATACAAGACATACTAGGATCCACTGATGAGTGTATCAATAAGTGGAACAACAAATCAGTGTTTTCTCTTTCTTTCCCTCTCCCTTACTCTCTCTCTGAAATCAATAAAAAAATTAAAAATAAATAAAAAATAAACACTAATAAGTACAGTGTGTCCGTAAAGTCATGGTGCACTTTTGACCAGTCACGGGAAAGCAACAAAAGATGATAGAAATGTGAAATCTGCACCAAATAAAAGGAAAACTCTCCCAGTTTCATACCTATTCAGTGCAGTTCGATGTGGGCTCACACACAGATTTTTTAGGGCTCCTTAGGTAGCTATCCCGTATAGCCTCTACAGACTCATCACTGACTGACGGCCTACCAGAACGGGGTTTCTCCACCAAACTGCGGGTTTCCTCCAAAAGCTTATCCCACTGAGTCATGTTATTCCTATGTGGTGGCGCTTCGTTATAAATGTGCCAATATTCAGGTTGCACTTTGGTCACAGAATCAAATTTAGTGAGCCACAGAACACACTGAACTTTCCTCTGTACCATCCACATCTCTACTGGCATGGCTGTGGGCTGCTCCACTGCATACACGGTGTTACATCACCATCTGCGCATTCACACATGCTGCCACATCATCCTACGGAAACTGGGAGGGTTTTCCTTTTATTTGGTGTAGATTTCACATTTCTATCATCTTTTGTTTCTTTCCTGTGGCCGGTCAAAAGTGCACCATGACTTTACAGACACATTTTACTTTAATATCTGGGTTTGTATGAAAAAAAAAATCACTATAGATTAGAATTTCTAAATCTTTTCTCTGCCCTTTTACTCTTGTGAGGTCTAGCTTACTCTCCGTAGTAAAAGTATACAGTTCACAAAAAAATTAGGGGACATTTCAAAATGAATATGAAGTGATAAAGTATCCCCTAATTTTTGTGAGGAGTATAGCTTAGCGATGTACCAATCCTAGTGTATATGAAGAAATATGTTACAGAAGCATTTCCAATCAGGCTAAATCACTAATCTATGTCAAACATGCCCCAAATATCCTATGTCCCAAATGAGTGTTTTTATCACCCATTCTTACATATGAGTCTTTTTAAAAGTTTATTAAAAAGATGAGGTAGAATTTTTTCTTACATATCATTCACATAGAGACCATTTGTGCATTGGTTAGTCAACTTATTTACTGAAATTCATTCAGAGATTTCCCCTAAAAGAAAAAAAAAAAAAAGTTTTCGTGGATGGAGACGATACTTGTGTGATTAACTGTCTGCGGCGAGAGCGGTTGGTGCCGTACCTGTGTCCCTGGTGTCTCCCATTCAGCGCCCGCCAGAGCACTTCCAGCTACTAACATCTGCACTTCTTTTCTCTGGAGCTTCCTTTGGTGGATGGAACCCGTTCTTTGTATTTGTTTGTAGAACTACGATTTACATATCAATATTCAATAGAACCATAGGATACATTATATCTATATATGGAAAAATTTTTAGAGAACCATGGCTTTACTTCTGAAACCAACAGAGAAACTGGTCTCAAATTAAAGAATAAAACATTCCATATTCAAGGGATGAGACCCCGAAAGAGGCCTTACTCCATAGGCTATTGGAAACTTCAGTGGATGGCTTAGACAGCGGATGCTTTTCAAGGTAGCAAAGAGAACATGAGAGTTTTTCCAGAAAGCTGGACCTCAGTCATGAAGTGCTGCCATTCCTGGCTTTTTATCAGTTCTCATCGCAGAAGACCAGTGCACTTATCCAAAGTTAGAGCTCCATGAAAAGGTATCTGTGAGCCTATTACCTCTTTTTCCTGACTTTTCTCTTTAATAGCTGAATGAATACTAAATGTGGACCTCTTGGTAGCAACTGAAATACTGAATATTTGATGGCATTATTCAGTACTAAATACAATAAAAAACACTTGAGATTCAATGATGCAAGTTTCGTGAGATAAGGGAATCTGAGAACTGACTGCAATTTAAACTTGCTCACTTATATTTTAAGGGTTTATTTTAAGCCCTAAATTAGATGTTATATTATTTTGTGTAAATTAAAGTTTCAGTATACTTCTTTAATAATCCACCTTACTAAAACATACTAACAAAACATTAATATATAGCACAGGGCTATATATACATTGGTACCATTAAAGCTAAAATATGAGATAAAACTAAAAATATGAATGAGCATTTACTTTAATGCACTTAAAAACTGTAAAGGAAGAAAGTGAACTGTTAAAAAAAATGTGTATTTTCCTATTTGAAAACTTCAACGTATTTTATAAGCACTTATAAATGGAGAAATATTGGAAAAAAAAACCCAAATGACCTCCCATTTAGAAGAGTGCTTTTCACAGTACAAACTAGAAAGCAATAACTCCTTTCTGCACATGCGAGGACGGCACTCTGTGGTTCTGTCTCCTGGATCTGTGTCAAGTCAACAATAATTATTATTCTAAAACAAACTTGGAGAGCAGCAAACCTGGATCAGGAAGATTATGCTCGAGCCAAAAACTGTCATCCCTATCATTCTTCTGGCTTTCAGAAATATGAGGAAAAGTGTGAGCAGAACTATTTACAAACTCTCAAATATGCCCTGGTGGCCGTCAACTCTGTAAATCATTCATCCAACACACAGATGCCAGAAAGGGAGTGCGGATATGCAGAAGGTATCTCCGTTATTCGGTACCATTTCCAGCAAATTTGAGGACAACAGATGGACATTCAGAAAATCGTTACTCTGCACAATAGTTTGGTTGGTGTCTTATTTTGGGTTACCTGACCCTAACTCAACAATTTAAATGCAAGTAGTTTTTTTTCTGTACATGATTTTAGGAAACTTTTATAGGGAGTATGGAAATGAGTCAGAGGTGGGAAACGTTATTCGTTTTCTTAGGGCAGGGGTCGGGAACCTATGGCTCGCGAGCCAGATGTGGCTGTTTTGATGGCTACATCTGGCTTGCAGACAAATCTTTAATAAAAATAATAATAACGGTAAAAATATAAAACATTCTCATGTATTACAATCCATTCATTTCCTACCACTCATGTTCATGGTTGTGGATGGCTGGAGCCAATCACAGCTGTCCTCCGGGACAACACCAAATTTTTATTGGATAATGCCTAACGTACATGGGTCATTCATTGTATGGCTCTCATGAAATTACATTTTAAAATATGTGGTGTTCATGGCTCTAAAGCCAAAAAGGTTCCCGACCCCTGTCTTAGGGGTTATTATAACAAATAGTCACAACTTGGTGTCCTTGAAACAACAGAAATGTATTCTCTCACAATTCTGGGGGGTCAGATCCAAACTCAAGATGTTGGCAAAGTCACATTCACTCAAAGTCTGTATGATTGAATCCTTCCTCATCTTTGCAGGGCTTGGTGGCTCCTGACATTCCCTGGTTTGTAGCAGTATCCCCTCAATCTCTACCTCCTTCTCCACATGACTTTCTTCCCTGTGTCTGCCTTCTTCTGCCTCCGGTAAGAACACTCGCAGTGGATTCAGGGTCTCTGCTAATCCACTATGATCTCAACATACTTAACTAATTACATCTTGAAAGATCTATTTCCAAATAAAGACACATTCTGACTTTCTGGGTGGCACTGAACTTTAGGGAGGACACTACTTAAAAGGCAGTCATTTAAGTGTGTGCTGTTAACCAGGAAATCCTAGCAGGGAACTGGAACTCAACCCTAATAGCAAATGCTGGAACCCAGTGGAGAACTGGAGCCTCAGAGCTATATTTTACACCCCAAAAGGGAAGCCAGATGTTTGTTGTTTGAGAGATTTTATTTTTTTAAGTCTGTAGCACGAGCCATGATGGGCAATTTGTACTGAAAAACCACTAGAAACATCTTGGGTGGGCTCACCAGTTGAGTGGGGCAGAGACTCAGGGAATCACTAGGACATACAAGCATTGATAGGTTGATGGAGTCTCAGCTATGGTACCTGCCTGCTTGCCAGCTCTAGGTCAGGGTGGGAGTGGCGGGGGGGAGTCAGAAAAGGAACTATGGTCTCAGCCAGCACTTTTATCTGGGCGAAAGCTGCCCCTCCATCTCTCATACTGATGCCTGACAATTCATTTTCTCTCTCTATGTCCTTGCTGTCTTTTGAGCAGCCACTCTAGTGTAACAGCTCAGAGCAAAGAAGTCCAAGTAAGTTTATATGCAGGCCTTTTAAGAGGACCTGCCTTGGGCTTCAGCAGCCTTAGTTTTCACTCCACCACAATCACCGCTGGTTTTTACCTTCAGAAGTTATGGGGACTTCTCTTCCCAGCACTGGTCCCCTGGGCTGGTGGCCCTTATACGGGGCTGGGACCTCTTATCTTTCAGGGGTGACCTCTGAAACCATCCCTGAAGATATTTCTTCCAATTTTTATTTGCCACACATAGGTGCAAAACCAGCCTATTCTGAGTCTCTACTCCTCCTAACAGCCTTGATGTGGCTTCTTCTTAATGTCCTTAGTTGTAGAACTTCCTTTCAGCTAGTTTTCAGGCAGTTCTGATTAAGTTTTATATAAATAACCTTAATCATATGCAAAATAAGCTTCTCTTCTTTTTTTCTAAGACCTTTAACAATAAATATGATAGTTATTGAATGCTACCAAATGCTTTGTATCAATATGGGTTTTTTTGTGTGTGTATGTGTGTGTGTGTCTTTTTACAGAATTAGATATTTCTGATCCACTTATTCCTGGAATAAATCTTTCTTTAGTTATTATTTATTATTTTAATATACAATTAGAAAAACTTAGCTAATAGTTTAATTAGAAATTTGGTTCAGCCTGACCAGGCGCTGGTGCAGTAGATTGAGGGTCGGATTGGGATGTGGAGGACCCAGGTTCGAGACCCCAAGGTCGACAGCTTGAGCGCAAGCTCCTCTAATTTGAGCAAGGCTTATCAGCTTGAGCCCAAGGTCACTGGCTTGAGCAAGGGGTCAGTCGGTCTGCTGTAGCCCCATGGTCAAGACACATATGAGAAATCAATCAATGAACACTAAGGAACCACAAGGAAGAAATGATGTTTCTCATCTCTCTCCCTTCCTGTCTGTCTCTATCTGTCCATCTCTGATTTTTCTCTGTCTCTTCCACAAGGACAAAATAAATTTAAAAAGAAATTTGGTTCAGATTTACAGGAAAATTGATTTGTACTTTTATTTCTACACGATCCTGATCAGTTTTGAATTAAGATTATTATAATCTCATAAAATCAATTCTTACTCTTGCTAATTATGAAAAATAATTATTATGTATATTAGTCACTTATCACATAGTAAGTATTTTTTATGTTCACTCATATAAATTCTGAAATTATAGCATAACTAAGTGCATCTTAAAATATATGACCAGCAAATATGTTTCTTTTTCTTTTTTTTTATTAATTATGTAGTGATTTGTCACAATTAGTATTATTGTCTTTTAACACAGAAGACATGCTGTTGGCTAATGTTTACTAAGCACTTGAAATCATCTAAATTTTATACATGTATTAACTCATTTATTCCTCACAACAATGCTGTGAGGTGGAGATCAGTAGTTTAAATGTATGTGAGTAAACGGGTAGATCTGTGCGGGGTTACAGAAGTGGGACCAGGACAGAAACCCAGACAGTTTTAACCACCATGAAAGATTGCCTTTCAAGTGATGGTGTTTTCTAACAATTTATATGCAAAAGAAATATTTTACTCATAGAGAGTTTGATAAAACTCTATTATAAAATGCATTTGCATATTTTTAAGAAGTAAAATTATCACCAGTTTAATTTCTTTAATGTTAATCTGATGAAATAGTGCTACAGTGATATCTATCAGGTTAAAGCATAGTTAAGAATTTGTCAAAGTAGCCAAATTGATTAATAACAGATGCTATCCAAATAGTACTTTCGAGGCATTATGTTTGAGCTAAATTTTAGCTATATAAAACATGTTATAAATCAAAATGATAAGAAATGATATAGGTCTATTTACTGTTATTTATACCTCATACTCAAAGTATTTCTTTACTTTAAATAATGGTCTCAGTTTCGCATTATGCTATCAAGGCAGTTGACTCCTTGCCTTGGCTGGCCGTGGGGTGGCGCTATGCTGCGCCCACTTTTTTTTGCCTCTCTCACCCCCTGTCACCTCCGCCACCTCCGCCACCCCTTCGTTGCTGGCAGATGGCCTACAAGCAGATCTACTACTCAGACAAATACTTTGACCAGCATTTCACGTACCAAGATGTCATGTTACCCAGAGAGCTTTCCAAACAAGTACCCCAAACCCATCTTATGTCCGAAGAGGAGTGGAGGAGACTTGGTGTCCTAGCAAGTCTAGGCTGGATTCATTACGTGATTCATGAGCCAGAACAACATAGTCTTCTCTGAGATGACCTCTCTCAAAGGTCAACAAAAATGAGATATATCTGGGGGTTGTCAATTAAATCTTCAAATTTAGTGCATATGTGTTTATAAGGTAATATTCCTTGAATAATGTACTTGAAAAATGTACAATTCATTCATCTGTACCTGTGCATAAGTTGTATTCTTCACAACAGAGCTCAGTTAAATGTAACTGCAAATAGGTTACTATAGGATGTGTAAGGTAAAATTTCTCCTCAAATTATGTTTTCTCTTAATATAAGTGCCTGTTTGACTTTGCCTGTTACTTTTATTATTTAAAGTTTTATGTTGCTTTAAAAATAATAAATAATAAAATGATTAAGTTATTTTTGTTATTATATCATTATAAAATATGTTTTCCTCTCACTAGCAATCTTGTTCCATTTATGGTAATTTTTGGTTTCATTATTCAGGTCAATGAAACCTAAAATGCATATATATGATATATTGAATATATATATCTACATATATATATATACTTTTCAATAATAAAACGTCATTTAAATGCCACCTGCAATGTTTATATAATAACGACAAGTCTGCCCTTTTGAAAATTGTTGCTGGCAAGTTTAAGCATGTTGATTTGTTGACACTGAAGAAGTGCATAGTGGGGTCAAGGCAGTAAAACATTATTTAATGTGTTTCAATCTCATCCATTTCATTACCTATATTATCACCCACTGAGTTATCAGTCACTTGATGTCAGGCAGGATGCTCACTGAGAACACTTCAGCTTAGTGCTTTACTCTCCAGGACAGGAAGCTTAATGGAAAGCTCACCTCCACTTATTAGAAAGGTAACAAGAGGACAGTAGGAATTAAAGGGCATTTTGTAGAAAATATGCAGTGATCAAGCTTTTTCTTAACCTACGTTAACATTTGGAAGAAAAGAAAACAAAAATGAACAAGGAGATGATTTCTATGCTACTCACATACCTTTCAGTGTTAAATTTAATTAAACTGATTAAAATTTATGATCTATAGAGCTTTAATTAAAACACTATTAAAACTTCTGATATCATAAACACAAATTAAATGCTAATACAAAGAGTAATTTTCTCTTACATGTGTGATTTCAAGAATATGTAATTTTTTTGTATTAAATCACTACCCATTTATCTGATCTCTTTAAAAATATTTTAAATTTATATTTTAAAAATATTTAGAAAAAAATACAATTTTGTAGCTTAAAATTTATATATAGTCCTTATTCATTGATATTTAAGAGATGTTCAGTGAATAAGTAAAAGTTTAATATTCATACTCTACAAATATTTTTTTTAAATCTCAGATAAACATTTTTAGCAAATAAATGTGCAAACCAATAGCTATATGTGGTAAGCTAAGTAATGGTCCCAAAATGTTTATGCCCTACTCCTAAGCATACACAAATTATTAATTTAAAATCGCTTATTGACAAAACATGTTAGAATATCAACATCTAGTTGATATATTTGGATTTGAGGAGATAAATATTTAACATCTAGGAATATTGCTAAATCTAATGAATAAAACTACCTAAAAGGAGTACTGGAGTATCTATGGAAACAAGGGCTTATGGCAAAATCTTGTGAACATTAACCAGCGATTACTGCTGGGATTTGATTCAGAGAATTCCCACTTGCAGGCAATTACTAGCTTGCTATCAGACATTTAGTCCCACTGCTCCAGTGAGTGAATGACATTAAATCATCTTGAAACCTGAAATACTCACAATGTCTTCTGAGTGGTGTAGGAGAAACAACCCAGTGAGAAGGACGGTGTCCAGCTGTGTTCCATAGCAATATTGTAATGGTTTGTGCTGGAACACACTACATGGGGGAATGCAAAGAGGTACTTATTCTATCTGTTCACAGATAGACTCTTTCCCCCTAAGACCAACATAGGTACAACCTGAAGAGTTGCTACTGCTATTTGAGTGATAACTTACAAACAAGTCTTGATGAACCAACAAAGAACTGCTTGGTTTGTGGATAGCAGTTGCAAGGTGGATGAGTGGCATCCTTGTTGGAAAGTTACCTTCCTGAAGAAGATGAAAACAAGTCAGGGTGGCAAGCCAGCCCTGCATGCTGCTTTCTCCTCTGCTTGAGTTTCTACTGACTAATGGGCAATGGGACAGGACCTGGCCATGTAGTCAGGCAGGAATGCAATAGAAAACTGGCTTGTTATGGAATGACCATACAGGTATTTTCCTAAGAAAATCACTATAACAATTTGAGGGGTATATTAAAGTAAGATTTGCTGATACCAATTAAAAAAACAACAACACAATTCCAAAATCGAAAGGTGAACGGAAGCAGTGCATAGAGATCCTAATGTGTTTGCTTGAGGTGCTCACCATGGTCCATGAAATACATGGACCTTGGGGAGCTACAGCAATGTAGAGATGGGCTGGATCTAAACGTACTACTTGTGGATTCTGTTTGTCCATTTATGTTATTTGGTTCTCACTAATGAGGGTGCATTTCATGTTATAATTTTTTTTTTTGAAACAGAAAGAGAGTCAGAGAGAGGGATAGAGGGATAGATAGGGACAGACAGACAGGAACAGAGAGAGATGAGAGCATCAATCATCAATTTTTTGTTGCTACACCTTAGTTGTTCATTGATTGCTTTCTCATATGTGCCTTGACCATGGGCCTTCAGCAAACCGAGTAACCCCTTGCTGGAGCCAGCGACCTTGGGTCCAAGCTGGTGAGCTTTGCTCAAACCAGATGAGCCCGCACTCAAGCTGGCGATCTCGGGGTCTTGAACCTGGATCCTCTGCATCCCAGTCCAACGCTCTATCCACTGTGCCACCACCTGGTCAGGCCCGGTTATAATTTTTAATAACTGCTTGTGTTTTGTTTGATTTTGTTCTCATTTTTTTCTGTTTTAGTCTTTTATTTGGTTATATGAATGCCTCTAGAAAGAGTTTTCATTGTCATTTTTAAGAGATGTGAGAAATCAATCAGTATGAAAGACTTTTGATGTTATCACTCACATTGTCAATTCTTTTGTCAGACAGGTGAGATATATTTGGACTCTGCATATACAAAATGCAATTTTTTTTGGTCTTGTGGTATCATGAACATTCCCTCAGTCTATCTTGTGGGTTGAATTATGTTTTTTCCCGTCTTGATACATATATCCTGGTACCTGTGACTATAAACTTTATTTAGAAATAGAGTGTTTGAAGGTGTAATAAAGTTAAGATGAGGTTATTCCGGATCACAGAACGTGCTAAATTCAATGATAGATAATCTTATAAAGAGGGAAAGATTTGGAGAATACAGACATAAGAAAGCCATGTAGTGAAGGATGCAGAAATTGAAGTAATGCAAGTATAAACCAACAGATGTCAAAGCAAGTTTTTTTCAAACTCATCTCTATCTCCCTATTTATTTATTTATGTATTTATTTAATTTTAGACCACACAAGGGATCCATATTCAGCCTGTGGTATTGTAAGATGTGAAAAACTCTCTTCTCTAACCCCACCCCTAAAAATAATGTCTGCTCACTCTATAAGATGGCGCTGTTTGCCGAAGTGCCATTATGCTGTTTTTCCCTTACCTTTATACATGCTGCCTTTTCAATCAGAATTCTTTTCTTGTCATTCTTATTCAAGCCTTCTACTTTTCAGCTAAACTTTCTCTGAACATCACGAGGTAAAACAAACATATTATTTGCTTGTATTTTCACCTGTATCATATATATATACTTCTATATATTTTTGCCAGTACATCAAATATATTTTTATTTTTATATCCCAGGTCTTGGAATAAAATATACATTCTTTTTTAATGATAAAATGGAAGAACAGGTAATATTTCGATATTTTTATTCATCTCATGTAAAAGTTACTAAAAATAATTTTATGACTTTCAATAATCAATATATTGATATATTGCTTTGAAAATGACACTGAATGTTCATAAAAATATGTTGCATTATTTTCAGCATAGAAAAATATTTTGCTATCCAGATTTTAAACAGTATATTGTATATTCAGTTATGCCAGTATATGTCATTGTTCGAAACTGATATTGTACTTGGATATTATAAAACCATATTTACCATGTTGTCCACAACGACCTAGCAAAGTGAAGCAAATGGCCTCCATGAAAGATATCTGTATTATTTTTCCTTTGAATCTCAGTGGTTTGAAAAGTTAATGGCACATAAAAAGAGCACATAATATACTATATAATGATCAGGTATTTATACGTATATATATATACACACAAATATATACTTTCATATCTATATTTACATAGAGAGATATATACACACTTTTATAGTCAAAGGCCAACAATAAAATGAATTTGGAGCCTGACCAGGCAGTGGTGCAGTGGATAGACAGTTCAACTGGTACACAGAGGACCCAGGTTTGAAACCCCGATGTCGCAGCTTATGCACGGGTTCATCTGGTTTGAGCAAGACTCACCAGCTTGAGCCCAAGGTGGCTGACTTAAGCAAGGGGTCACTTGGTCTGCTCTAGAACCCCCTGTCAAAGCACATATGAGAAAGCAATTAATGAACAACTAAGGTGCCGCAACAAAGAATTGATGCTTCTCATCTCTCTCCCTTCTTATCTGTCACAAAATAAAAAAAAAAAGTATTGCCTGACCAGGCAGTGGCGCAGTGGATAGAGCGTCGGACTGGGATGCTGAGGACCCTGGTTCGAGACGCCAAGGTCACCAACTTGAGCGCGGGCTCATCTGGTTTGAGCAAAAGCTCACCAGCTTTGACCCAAGGTCACTGGCTCGAGCAAGGGGTTACTCGGTCTGTTGAAGCAGTGATTTTCAACCTTTTTTGAGCCGCGGCACATTTTTTACATTTACAAAATCCTGGGGCACACCACCTACCAAAATGACATAAAATGACACTCTAACTGTTAGAATTTATTTAAAGTTTAAATAAATTACATTTATTAAAAAAAAGTTAAATGAAAAAGGATAACCCCCTCATATATACAGTCCCACGTAACATCCCCTCATATACAGTCCCACGTAACATCCCCTCACATACAGTCCCACGTAACTCATATATACAGTCCCATGTAACCTCATATATAGTCCCATGTAACCCCTCATATATACAGTCCCATGTATCCCCTCATATATACAGTCCCGCTAATAGATACTAGAGCTTTCATCAAGATTGTGGGTTCAAATCAATTTGGCAAATACCCTCTCTATATAGAGACTGGACAAAATCAATTTTAGAAAATGTTGGGTACTTGTGTAACATCATAAGTCCTCAGAGCATTTCTACTGTCAGATTGAGAAGTTTGCTTTCTAGGTAAGGATTCTGATAAATACTAGAGTTCTCCCTGAGGTTGTGGGTTCAAATCCTATGGTCAGCTGGGTGCAGGGGCCTTGGTTCTGTCTATTTTGATGGTGTATATAGAGATTTGAGCTCTTTAAGAAGATGATCCTTCAGGAGGCCATATACAATATAGATAACATTGTGATGCATTGTATATCACCCTCTGTGGGGGTCACTTTTAAAAAGAAAAAGGTAAAATATCTATATACACCATCAGGATAGACATAACCAGCTGAGGCTGAGGCTTCATCTAGTGGTGGCAACATTTACGTCCAGTCCTGACCAGGATTAAAAATCGGGACCATGGGGAGGAGTAGCAGCTTCAACTACTCAGGGCAGCCACACAATGACAAGTGCACGGCAGCCCAAGCAGGGACCTTCCTGGGTGTGGATGAGAGGCGGCCTACTATTGGTTCATTGCTAGTAGTTGGGATGAATCCTAGAAGGTGATTGGTCAGTGAGCGTTCCCTGTGCCCCCACTCTTCCTGTCGCTGATAGCTGGAGGGATTGTGAGGAGAATGTTTATATTCGGATGGAGGCGGCTGGTGGCAGGCCGGATAAATAGCCTCCAAAGGCCGTATCCGGCACACGGGCCGTAGTTTGGGGACTGTAAGGCCAGGAGCTGCCATCCTGGCCATTCACATGCAGGTTTCCATTGGATTCGGGCAGACGATAAAGAAATGGCGGAGTCAGAGGACGGGGGGCCATCCTATTTATTGGTGTCTCACCAAGACAGGCAAAGAAGACAAGGGAAAAGCAGAAAACCAGCTCTTCCCATGAAGGGCAAGGGATCAGGGAAGCCCCTGCAATTGTGATAGCAGGAACTGTGTGTCCAAGCTCCTGGTCTGTCCCACTTTATAGAGTAGAAAACCAAAATCCCTTAATCCAATATACAAACAAGGAAGTCTCCGATACAAAGTCACTTACCCAAGGCATAATTGGATTCCTCATGAGAGTGCACCACCCAGATCATACAATCAGTCAAGGGTGTGGGGAAAAGCTTAGTCCCAAAACCAAACCCTAAGCTACAGCGACCTGGCCTGCTCACAGCCTGTCCCCCACACCCAATACAAGTCACAAGCGAGCAAACATATATATCATATTTACAAACTTATTTGACCAACAGGGACCCATGTTTAATTTCCCCACGGCACACCTGACCATGTCTCACGGCACACTAGTGTGCCGCGGCACACTAGTTGAAAAACACTGTACTGAAGGCCCGTCATCAGGGCACATATGAGAAAGCAATCAATGAACAACTAAGGTGTCTCAGTGCACAACGAAAAACTAATGATTGATGCTTCTCATCTCTCAGTTCCTGTCTGTCTGTCCCTGTTGAGCCCTCACTCTGACTCTCTCTCTGTCTCCGGAAAAAAAAATTATTTGGGCACATTTTATGTTAAAGTAGGTATTTTTTAAATTTTGGAAATGTATTGATTTTAGGCTTCTGTGACAAAATTTATTTTATATGTCATTACAAGGCTGTTTTCCAATAATATCTAGTACATAATAGCTGTCTAAATTAATAATTATTTTGTAGAAGTTCGTGACTGCCTTCTTCTCTTTGCTATCTGCATTTTTGCCATCCTCTCAAATTTTGCTGAATTCAGAAGAAATCAAGTTGGACTCATTAAGGAAACAAAGAATGCTTTTTCCAATCACGTGATAAGGTTAAATCAAAGAGCTGCCTTGGCGGAGGCGAGATCTTTTCTGATGAATTAACTGATGCATTTCATTAGAATTGGAATGTATATCGTGCCCACTTGCTTTGACACATGGGTTACGTACTCAGCCTTAAGACTGAAATATATTTTCAATCGTTGCTTTTGGGCTGCTTCCACAAAGGAAATATGAATGTCTAAACCTCAGAATGACACCACCTGGTCATCCATTCATCCATAAAATGAATATTTATTGAGCATTTACTATTAAAAATAATGTTGTGGATAAGATTATACTATTAAAGAATAATACTTTTTAAATAATAAAAAGTTGTGGTAATTTTTATATAATGAGTCTACAATGGTTGTACAATCCCATAAGTATGTAGCAGAAGGTGGATAAAAAGTATATATATTGGTATCTGGTCATGAATAACTTAGCTGTTTTCCTGAGGTGACCTTTCAAATCCAGTTTTCAGTTGTACTGAGTGTAAGAATCTTTTCTTAATGATTTTTCTTGCTAAACCGATGTTCAACATCATTATCCTTCTTAACAAAATCGAAGCCCACACTGGCCCTCAAGATAAAACATTTTCTTCCATCTTTGTTGATGTAGATTAAATTCTGATGATGCGCCCACACACACATAGGCACATACAATTTATTTATTTGTGTGTATAGGTGTGATGTGTATATGTGTTTATGCTATTTTAGAATTTTTTGCATCTTTATTTATAAGTATATATTTTATTTTCTAACTACTTTGAATGATTATAAACATAATATATTTATATTTATAATAAATATTTACAGAGTGTTCATGAGACATTTATGCAGAACTAACGTCAACTTTCAAAGCAAGTGACATGCTTTTAAAATATTTAATCTGATCAACATTTTATTATAATAAAAAGAGTATACTTTTTTTCTAAAGAGAGAGAGAGAGAAAGAGGGACAGGCAGGGACAGACAGAGAGGAAGAAAAAGAGATGAGAAGCATCAACTCATAGTATTAATAGAAGCACCTTATTTGCTCATTGATTGCTTTCTCAAATGTGCCTTAACCAGGGGACTCTACCCGAGCCAATGACCCCTTTGCTCTAATCAGTGACCTTTGGGTTTCAAGTCAGCGAACTTTGGGCTCAGATCAGCGACCATGGGATTTTGAACTTGGGTCCTCAGTGTCCCAGGTTGACACTCTATCCACTGTGCCACTGCCTGGCTAGGCAAGAGTATACATTTTTGTATACTTGAACCAGAAAATATATACCCAATGAAGCAAAAATTAGCAAAAAAAAAAAAAAAGTAGATATAAGCACACCCTTTTATTTATAAAAATGGAACTTTGCATTCAGACTCTGTTCATATATATATATATATATATATATATATATATATATATATATATATGATTGTGGGTATTTATATTGATATAACCCTCTAAGTATGATTATTGTACCTAATGTCATAAAAAAACAGTAACATCTCTTCATTTAAATAATCATTTGGGACCTCTCATTTGTTTTCTATGTTAGAGTATATTTCATTTACCCATAGCACTTTTTTTCTCATAGTGAGTTATATTTTATTGACATTGCTGTTACATCATTTTGATTAGCCATTAGTGGTTTAACTCACCATGTGGACTATGAAACTGTTGTTCATAGGATAAATATTAGCATCATTTATTTTCTATGACATTTTTACGTGAGAAACAGTGCTGCTAACATAATTGCAAGATGGTCTGGAGCTATTAATTCCACAAAGTTCATTGTCATTCTATTGAAATTCTGTGGGTTATGATGATTACCAATTAATTTATGCAATGTAATGAGTTCTTCATTTCTTTCATCAGAATTAAAAATATGTTCACGTTATACCTTTATGTTTTCACAGAGATTCAGTAATCCTTTTATATATATATATAAATAGTGGCAATGAAATTGGTTTTGGATATGATGTCTTCACATTTTCCTTAAGAATAACAGAACTAGAAAGAAATTGCTGGCATAAAATTATTAAATACAAAATATAATTACATTATTATTATTATTTTCATTCATTTCTGTTACTTCTGAGTGAGTGTATTTAGAGGTAGAATGCTATATGTTTTATTAATATGCATATGTATATACTTTAATGTATATTTTCTTTACTATATTAAACCCATCACCCTAAAACACTAATACTTTGCTTTTTGTGAATCTCTCTACATATTACATAATAATCACCAAAATAATATTAAAAGCAATATATATATATATATATATATATATATATATATATATATACACAGTATATTTCTGTTGTGTGGTAAAATCACTTTTTTGATATCTCAGTCAATATATAGGAACAATATTTTGGTGTCTTTTTTCCTCACTAATATAATATCTGTTTCTGTTTTTCTAAATTAAGTTATTATAAACAATTACTTTAAACTAACAAAAAATTAAATCACTGTGATTTTAATTTAATGCATTTTTTATTATAAAAGTTTCATAAATCATACATTATTCAAGTTATTATGAGTTTTCTAACTTAAAATATCCTGTTTTGGTTACAAGTTGTAAGTACCTTTAAAATTATTAGTCATTGTTTCCTGACTGGTTGTATTACAGTGGTTAGAACATTGTCCTGGGATGCTGAGATCCCAGGTTTGAAACCCCAAGGTTGCTGGTGTGAGTGTGTTACTGCTAGCTTGAGCATGGCATCATCACCATGATCCTATGGTTGGTGGCGTGGGCCCAAAGGTCACTGGTTTAAAACCCAAGGTCGTTGGCTTGAGCAAGGGGTCACTGGAGCAGCTGGAGCTCCTTGATCAAGGCACATATTAGAAGCAATCAATAAAAAATTAAAGTGCTGCAACTACTAGTTGATGCTCCTCATCTCTTCCTTTCTATCTCTTTCTTTCTCTCAGGAAACTAAACTAAAATAAAATTATTAGTCATTGTTTATCAATACAAAATATACTACATTTAACATACCATTACTAATTATTTCATTGAGATCAATCACATACTTTCTGATAATTGTGACTATTGTATATTTCCAAATGACAGCTGTATAGATTGCTTTTTGTTCTTTGTGCACCGTTTTCTCTCCTCTGCATTTCTTTCTAACACTTGTATATTGATACTTTATTCTCAAGGACTATGAAATAATCCTTTATCATTTGACCTCCCTGGGAAGTCAAAATAAAAGGGGTCATTTTATTTACAAGTAAGTTTAATTTATTCTTTGCTTCTTTTTATTATACACCTATTTGCAAAGACTCTTTCCTTGACAAAACTTTAGTATGGCTCTCCTGAGCCCAATTTTTTTACTTGATTTTGGTTTTGGGTCCTGTCTTCAACTTGCTTAATCCAGTTGTGGCTTAAGTCAGTTTAATAAGAATTCCCCACTCTTGATAACTGATCACCCTGGTGTGCCTTCAGCGAGAATCTTGTTAAGTCAATTAACTAAGAATCTCACTTCCCATAGTTTCTCCACTTAGTTGTATGCCATACACCAGGGGTCCCCAAACTTTTTACACAGGGGGCCAGTTCACTGTCCCTCAGAACATTGGAGGGCCGGACTATAAAAAAAAACAACTATGAACAAATCCCTATGCACACTGCACATATCTTATTTTAAAGTAAACAAAACAAAATGGGAACAAATACAATATTTAAAATAAAGAACAAGTAAATTTAAATCAACAAACTGACCAGTATTTCAATGGAAACTATGGGCCTGCTTTTGGCTAATGAGATGGTCAATGTCCGGTTCCATATTTGTTACTGCTAGCCGTAACAAGTGATGCAAGTGTGCATCAGTTAGTCTAGATCTGGTTGGAGATTTCAGATGTTTTATTCTGGAAAAAGTCTGTTCACTGACCACCAATGAAAGAGGTGCCTCTTCCAGAAGTGCAGCGGGGGCCAGATTAATGGCCTCAGGGGGCTGTATGCGGCCTGCGGGCCGTAGTTTGGGGACCCCTGCCATACACTAAACTTCCAACTTTGTTCATTGGCTATATATTTATATTTCCCCAGTCCTTGTGTCAGAGTTGAGCTCAATCTCTCTTCCTGTGCAATAGTCTTAATAAAGTTCTCCCTACTATTTTAGCAGATGTCAGAATAAATTTTTTCTTTAACAGTATTTAGCTTAATGTCTATGGGTTAGTGATTATATTTATTTCCTCACTAGAAAAATTATAAAAATATAATCAAAATTTAAATTCAAAGAGCTGCCAAAGATTTTAGTAATTAAATATGGAATGACATTTGAAAACTGATATAAGGCAGTGGAAAAAATAAAAAGAAATGGACACCCTTTTATTAGTAGACAATATCACATTCACAAAGGATGAGGAAGATTTCTGGACACTGCTCTGGAACAATGCTTGGGAAAGACACTAAAGGCAGGTTTGTAAGATTCTTCCTACTTCAGAATACCTTAGAGAATTTTGCCCTGACTTGCTGCCTCCCCTTCTGCGTACATTGGCAGGATTTTCCAGCTAGAAGAAAACCCTGAGGCTATTAGAATACCTTTAGTTTTTATTAGTGAGCTACTTTAGCAGGATACACATAATATATCCTGAAAATCAGCCACTTGCCACTAGACTGACTTGTATTACACAATGTGCTTAATTGCCATGTGAGAGCCCAGTGTCTGCCAGTGTGAAAAGGAGGCTTAGAAGAAGCTAACTAAGCCTGATGGTTCCGGGGCTTCCCACACACTGATGCTGTAAGAGTCGTCACACTAGAGAAGACAGAAAGCATTCGAGTATGTTTGACAGTCTAGCCTTTTAGTTGTAACTCAGTATCCAAGATGTGTGGGTGCACATAAAGCAAATGGGAGAACAGAATGTCTGTATAAAAGAAAAAATATCAATTGCCTCTTGTGCAAAGTAGGAAGAGTACTTTTCTGAATGGATACACAAGAAATTGTGAACAGTAAGGAATAAACCTGAAGACTACTTTATGCACTAAATTATTTTTCTATGTGTAATATTAATTTTGATTTGCACTCAAAAGTACAGCAAGTAAACATTTTTTCTAACTCCATGTACATATGAGCTGTCCATACAATCATTATTTGTATTCATATTTGTGAAGAATTTGTCATTGAATTAAGTATTATAAGCTGGGTGAGAAAATTCAAATTTAATTTCCAAGTCCAAGCTGACTGAATAAAGCTTAAACATTATTGTGTCAAGACTTAGAATTAGCCTGACCAGGCGATGGCGCAGTGGATAGAGCATCAGACTGGGATGCGGAGGACCCAGGTTTGAGACCCCAAGGTCGCCAGCTTGAGCGTGGGCTCATCTGGTTTGAGCAAAGCTGACCAGCTTGGACCCAAGGTCGCTGGCTCGAGTAAGAGGATACTCAGTCTGCTATAGTCCCATGGTCAAGGCACATATGAGAAAGCAATCAATGAACAACTAAGGTATCACAACAAAAACTAATAATTGATGCTTCTCATCTCTCTCCATCCCTATCTGTCTGTTCCTATATATCCCTCTCTCTGACTCTCTCTCTGTCTCTGTAAAAAAAAAAAAAAAAGAAAGAAAGAAAGAAACCCCCCCACACACAAATCTTAGAATTACCTTAGAATAAACCTATTAAAGTAGACATTCATAGGAAAGTTTCCTTTTAAAAATCAGGACTTAATCATTCTCATCATGACAAAGGAAGATTAAGTTGAAATACAACATGACAAACCACTTGAGCAAGCCTAGTTATTGTTTATATTTTTATTGTATTTAAAATAGCTAACATATAAATAGTCTACTCCTTCTTTCTTTGAGTTATAAAAAGTTATTCAGTATTAGGTAGCTCAGACCTTTGTAGTTTCAAAGGGTTTTTCCTACAACCCAAAGTCTCCCATTTTCTCTGGTTTCATGACTTTGACATTTGTAGCTTCTGGTCTCAATTAACTTTTCATAAAAGCATATTTAAAACAACTGGCTTATATATTTTAAATTTTCAGTATAATCTTATGTGGAGTTATATAATTTGAAAAGGATTGGTGGAAAGAGATTTTCAGATTATGTCATTCTGAATTATTCTTACCTTTTTCCAAAAGATTTTTTTTACAATTTTTATAAAAGAAATTGGAAATATATCTCATGACATTTAATTACCAAACAAATTAATTCAAACAAAACCTATTTGAAATAAACATCATATTTTCCTTCATTTTTCTTTCTGTTTTTTATGTCTCCCTTTTAAGAATATAGGTAAATACTATTGTGAAAGAAGATTTTATGTAATAGATTTCTGAAAATCACTCAGAACTGAATTAAGTACATGATAAATCTCATTTTGTTTATAGCTGCTAAAAATAAACATCAAAAAGTAGAAATGTATAACTCAGCAAAGATCTAGAATAAAAGTAATACATTAGATAAAAATCTTCATATTCTAATCTTTGCTCAATCTGCAAACTTTCAGTATGATTTGTGAAGAAAACAACTAATGCTTTAAATCCTTATTTTTCAATCTTATGTAAGAACAATGCTGCTCATAAGCTAAGAAAAAAGTTTGGAAGAAATAACAGATGATAATGTAATGCTTTATATGTTCAGTTTAAAAATATGATGAGGATCAAGAATAATAGAAGCATAAGAAACATCTTCAAGGAGAATTAATTAAAACAATTATGATAATCCTTTTTTCAAAGTCAACTAATTTGTCATAAATAGAGGAGGGGAGATAGTGAGGCAGACCTGCATGCCTCTTACCAGGATCCTCCCAGCAACCCCATCTGGCCATGATGCTTGAGTACCCAGCTATCTTTAGCACCTGAGGCTGTTGTGCTCAGAGCAACCTAGCTATCCTCAGCACCCTGGACTATGCTCAAACTCAGGGGTCTCCAAACTTTTTACACAGGGGGCCAGTTCACTGTCCCTCAGATCGTTGGAGGGCCAGACTATAAAAAATACTATGAACAAATCCCTATGCACACTGCACATATCTTATTTTAAAGTAAAAAAACAAAAACAAAACGGGAACAAATACAATATTTAAAATAAAGAACAAGTAAATTTAAATCAACAAACTGACCAGTATTTCAATGGGAATTATGGGCCTGCTTTTGGCTAATGAGAAGGTCAATGTCTGGTTCCATATTTGTCACTGCTAGCCATAACAAGTGATATGACGCGCATCCTGTGTGCATCCTGTGTCACCGAAAGTAGTACTGTACATGAGCGATGACGTACTTTGCGACATCTCACTGACAACCAATGAAAGAGGTGCCCCTTCCGGAAGTGTGGCAGGGGTCGGATAAATGGCTTCAGGGGGCCGCATGCGGCCCGTGGGCCGTAGTTTGGGGACCCCTGCTCAAACTAATGTAGCCACTGGCTGCGGGAGCAGAAGAAGGAGAGAAAAGAGAGAGGGAGGGGGAGAGAAGCAGATGGTCGCTTCTCCTGTGTGCCCAGATTTAAGATCAAAATCGAGATGTTCATGCATCAGTCCAACGCTCTATCCACCTAGCCACCAGCCAGGGCCCATAATTCTTTCGTTAAAATAAAATTTAGTTATATTGTGAAAGAAAAAATTTGGACACGTTTTCTGTTACATAAACAATGATGTTTCATATAGAACTGAAAGTATTTCATTCCAGTTTGTGGCAAAATGTAATGGTTTCACAAAAATATATCATATATTTTCTTCTCAGACTTGAATTGAGTTTATAAGCATAACATGCTTTAAAATAGCCAGTGCTAAGAAGGATGACTTTACATCCTGTATGATGTTCCATCGTATTGTATCTGCTTTGTTAGCCAGCACTTACTGAGTATGTACCTAGTAATAAACAACAGAATGTACCACACACTTACCACATGCAAGACCTTACAGGTACTTTTGTATATCTGCAAATCAGTTCTTATGTCAGCCATATGATACAGGGACTATACTTTCCCTCATGACTTTTCCAAAAATGGCAGCCTAGTCAGATTTGACAATAAGGAGGCCCTAGTCTTTTATAAGTACACTTTATATTGTCTTCACATAAATCTACTCAAAATTAATAAAGTATGTATCTACTGGCATCATTTTTAGTTTCAGTGTACTTAAAATCCAATGAAGAATATTGGAAATATGTCCGCTAAGCTACATATAACACCGCAGTACTGAAATCATATGAGGAATATATATTAAGGTAGAATTAATATTTTGAGTATTTTAATGATGCCCACATACATTTTTGCTTAAAACTTTTAGAGAAACTATACTTTTAAACAATTACTCTGAGTGATTAAAAACAGCCAAATGATTATGTTACTTTAATATTTTTTTTGTAAATGATTAAATTTTTAGCAAATATTAAGTATTAATTTTAGCACATAAATTAAATTATGCATTTGCTGATAAAATTGTGTCAATAAAATTGTAAAGTCCAGATTTTATTATTAAATAAGCATGAACATATTTAATGTTAAATATCAATAGCTACAATGAGGAGCACAAATATTGCAGTTAATACTAATTGGTTATTTATATTTATTTGCACTGTTATATTTTTTAAAAAATTAATATTTAATTGATCATTTTAAAGTAATTATTTTAATTACATTTGCTTTGATATTTTATGAGGTTGATTTTCAATTATAATATTCTTTATTATAGTTTATCTAAATAATTTTATTTATAATAATGCTTTTATTTTTTAATTTTGACTACTGTGGATGTTACAGGGGTTTTATTATAATGCAAATTAATGTAGTGCATATGCACAGTTAAATTATTAGTTCATTTAGTTCAATATATTTTATGTTTTAATTACAAATAAATTAGGATTTAATTAATGACCCCCAAAGTTTTGAAATGAAAACCACAGTAGAATTAATAAATATGTTTCCCATCTGTCTGGAGAAAATAAGCTTTATTCATGATTTAGCTCTCTGGAATACAGCAGTTTTAAAACTCCAGGAAAATATACATCTCTTTTTGGAGACACAACTATAAAATCTCAAAGCAGAAAACCATAATCTTTTAATTAGCTTTTATTGTTTTCAATATGGAAATAAAAGTCAAAAGATACTTTAATATAAGCTCATTGTCACTTGTCCCCAGCACCCTGCTGCAACCAAGTACTTGAATATTTGTAAAATCTATGGTTCAGGGCATGGCGTTTTCCACTTAGACATTATTTTATATCAATTTAATAGACTATAACAAACTCTGGGATATAAAATGTTTTTCATTATTTTTTGAGAAAAGAAAAAAAAAACCTTTGGAGTTATGATTTCTTTTGTTGTCTTCTAAAGATTTCAAATCTGTAATTGGGTGAGCCAACTTTTTATATTGTGATCATTTTATTATTTTTCTTCATTAATTTTATTTGCATTTTTTCAATATTATATTTTAATGTTTTTCCTCTTGTGGTTATTCCATAGGGTTAGCCACTCTATGTCTTGTATTGAATATCAACTTTTTGGTCTCATTTTGAAACCGGAAAAATGACTCTCAGGTCCAGCTGCCTGTTGCCATGAATACCAATTAAACGACACAGGTACTGGTGCACAGGAAAGAGGTTTATTCAAGTGTCGGCCACCTGAGAATAAGGGGGGGGGGGGGCTTCTGTCCTCAAAAACCTCTCTTCCTCTTCTGGTGCAGGCAGCGATTTATAAAAGGAAGGAGAAGGAGGAAGAATGAACAAAAATCGAACAAAGGGGGGTGTTGAGAACGCTCTGCGGAATGCGGGCCTAGAGCAAGCTGGCTCCGAGGGTTCAGATGACCGTGGGAAGGCTACACATCTTCCGGAGCTGACACATCTGAAAGTTGCAGTCTGTTCATTTGCTTGTTACGGGAACTGAAGGAAGCAAGTAACTGACAAAGTAGGATTTTTGTTTCATGTAACAAGAGTAACAAGTGTCCACAGATTCCTTAAGTCAAGCTGCCTTCTTTGGCCTTGAGCCAGAATCAGAATTTCAAGCCTGATTCTGGGTGGTGGGAGTGAGGGAAAGCGGTTAATCCTCTTGCTGGATGTTGACCCTTGATGTGCATCATTCAGGGGGAACAGGCCTTTGAAAACACAGGACTGATTCTATACTTTGATTTGTTACAAGAATACATAACTTTGATTACTGAACCAGTAATATTGAATTGTGGTTATAAAAGCAACAAACTAGATGTAACATTTTACAGGAATCCTTTTATAAACTTATTTTGTTAATAAATGCTTATTTAGTTCTACTTTATAGCTGGTCAGACTAAGATCAGAAAATCAGTACTATAGCATATTTATTCCTGGTTATAATTAATTAGTCCCACGTGGTATTTCATGTGTCTTCGTTTGCTGTTGCTGACATTTTTGCCAGTGTCTGTTCCTCTTTTAAATCTTTTAGAGCATTTATTTATGTATGTCTTGAACAGTAATAATAATGGACCTGACAAACATCATGAAAAATAATTTTAAAATAAATTATTAAAATTTATTTTCCTTCAAAGTTAATTTCCAATATATCTTTATATATGGCATTATCCAAGACTTCACCAGGTTATAGGACTCTCAAAATTTTTCAAATGTTATGGCAAGGGTTGTATGATAAAGGACAATCCATAGAAAATTCAAGGCACCCAAGCAAACATAAAATTTCCATAGAGACCTCAACAAGTATGCATTAATGGGCTGGTAGTTTAATTAGTCCTTACTGTTTCTACCAAAAGATTTAAGTTTTTCATTTGTTGGACTGAAAATCACAAGACCATTATAACAAATAATTTATGTAAATTGTAGATTGGCACATATCATGCTCAATAAATATTTCTATCTCCAAATCAATTTTCTTAATGAATAATGAAAAGAGCCCGTCCCTCTATCGGACCAGGTATGAATAGCTATCTCCTTTAGAAGAAACTGCCCCTAGGCAGATAAAACCCATTCTCAAAGAATCATTTATCTGAATGTGTCTTCATTCTTTTTTTCTGAGAGTCATATACTTCATATATTTATACATTACATAGGTAGAGCACAAAAACATTGTAGAAATATAAATTCCACTAATTGTGGAAGCTATGGAAGTGTGAGACATAGATCTTCTGTCAAGAGAGTGATTGCTAGGCCCTGGCCAGTTGGCTCAGTGGTAGAGCATCGGCCTGATGTGCAGGAGTCCCAGGTTTGATTCCAGGCCAGGGCACACAGGAGAAGCGCCCATTTGCCTCTCCACCCCTCTCTCTCTCTCCTTCCTTCCTTTCTCTCTCTTCCCCTCCTGCAGCCAAGGCTCCATTGGAGCAGAGTTGGCCCGGGTGCTGAGGATGGCTCCAAGGCCTCTGCCTCAGGTGCTAGAATGACTCGGGTTGCAACAGAGTAATGTTCCAGATGGGCAGAGCATCGCCCCCTGGTGGGCATGCCGGGTGGATCCTGGTCAGATGCATGCAGGAGTCTGTCTGACTGCCTCCCCATACAACTTCAGAAAAAATACAAAAAAAAAAAAAAAAAAAGAGAGTGATTGCTGGGAGAAGTTGAATTGTATCTTCTGGTTTCACCGAAGTATTCACACCATAGCCACACTTTCTTCTGTCTTCTCCCCATGAACCAGTGAAAATAGTCGGGAGAAAAAGTCCTGGGCAATTTCTGCCCAATGAGGATACCTTACACGGGTAACTATTGCTATGATTTTGCCAAGACCTCCTCAGAACTGCACTGAAGTGTGAGGCTCCCCCTACCTATTCTTCTCCCTGACCTTACTCCTTTCACAAGTGTCAGCTGTGCAAAGGCTCTCCCTACCTATCCCTGTTCTGTCTTTTTAGTGTTCAAGAATTTTATTTCCCTCAATCCTTTTATTTTCTTTTTTTTACTCTTCTAATTATATCTTGGCCTCTTCTTCCCAGAGGACTCATACTGACAGACACACTACTGATTTGAGACTTTTCCTTAATCCTCATTCCTTATAAAGGATGTGCCCTCCCTTACTAATGCCAAAGCTGGTTCACCAGAAATAAAATTATGTACATAAAATTTTTACATTGTATTATTTAAATTCCCATGCTACTAAGTAAGGGTGTAATAAATCAAATCACCATATTTACCATGGAATGAAACCTCCACTGTTGTGTTTTTTCAAATGAAAATTATACATCTGCATTCTTTAATATAATTATGATCAATTTGAAAATTTTGGATATCAGAATCATCAAAAAGAGCTGCAATAATTTCAGAAATAGATTTTATAAAATCAAGGACTTTTAAATCTATTTTTTATCTGAAATTCTTTTTGCTAATACAGTCTACCTCATAGTATACTTTATGTAAGATAGGATGACTGATTTTTATTTAAAGAAATCAATAGGACCTTTAAAATTATTTTGTATAGTCCCCTCTTTTAACATAAAAATAAATTAGAATTCTGAGAAACTAAAATTACCATTACTGTCAGACCAGTGTTAAAATCCCTGTCTCTTGATAGCATTGTTTCATCAAAATAGTGTAGTACTTTTGATATCGCTTTGATCAGAACACCAGTTGAAAGGGTTATAGATGAAGTTTCTTCAATCATTTCTTTCTCAGACCTACAAATATTATACAGTCTCAGGTCACAGAAGGTAAAAAAGTTACATGAAAGTAAATTCGCATGTTTTAGGATTTCAAATAAAGGAAACTGGAAGTTAAAGATTTGCTGGTTATTGAAAAACTCAGAGTCTCAATGCTAAATGCAATGGAGGATTATTAATGGATGCAAATGTCCTGCTTAGTATGAAAGAGGAATACTTCACATGTTCTAAGAATGTGCCAGTGCCAATTATTAGATTTAATGCTGAAATAAAGTGTCCTTTTATCCCTATTTAAAATCATAGTGTCATTACACCAATTCATTGGTTATGTATCATTTTAACAATTTTTTGAAGATGTAATACAGTTTCTTTAATAAATTAAGGTAAAATAACGAGATTAACACTTTGTTTAATTAATATCCGCTCATATCACAACACCTTGTTTTCTCAGAGTTTATGCTAATAACCTCTAATCTTTTAATCCTATAGAGGGCTACAAGTGTGCATTGGGTGGGGGAAGACAATCCTGTGTGCTAAATATATGCTAATGCCAGGGGATAGAAAATAAGCATACTGTTCTGTATGTAAATTTTATGAGGGCATGAATAAAAACTTGTTGCTAAAATCTGCTTCAGATGAGGATTTTGTATTAATAATGAGAAAACATGGATTGTGGTCTCTGGGATGTTCAGAAGAATTTACAATGGTAATTAATGTCAAAGAGCAAAGCCTATAAAAGTAGATGCCCTCGTGGAAATAAAAGAGAGGGTTGTGATGAGAGGAAAGAAGAGTCCATATCCTCTTAGAATAATAAATAGAACAAAAGTGCTTTCATAGAAATAAGAAAATAAGAAAATACATATTCATAGCTAGAAAATTTATGAAGAGTAATTGAATCACGGCAAAAAAAAATTTACAAAGAGAGAATAAAGGTTAAAAGTTGTAAGAGGTAAGCATAGCAGAGAAGCCTTATGTATTTGAACACAATTTAATATAACTCCATAATATCTTAAGTGGTAATTTTGATCAGCATTTTCATTTTTAGTCGTAGAACTTATTCTAATTTATGAATCTCTGCATTATGATTTAAAAAAATTATTATGTTTTCCAAAATTAAAATTATGGTATTTTTTTTAGTTTTAAAACAACCTTGTCACCTTAAAATTATCAAATAATAAAACATACAAAAGCATAAAGTAAGAATAAATTTTTTAGTAAGAATAATTTTATATAAAATAGTTTTATATATTTTCATGTGTGTGTTTATTGACTATCTGTTATGAAGTTTCTATACACTACTTTCAACTTATTTCTATTGGGTTATTGGCCTTTTTATTCATTTGTAAGGACACGTATTAGAGACATTCTAGTATAGCAGATGAGAAAATAATAACAATATATAAAAATAATGTTAACATATTTAAGAAAAACTTTTCAGATATCACTCTATGTTACACACATATATAAACAGGTAATTTTACAAAAATGGAACAAGATGTGTGCTCCTGTATAAAGCTTTGTGGCGAAAACTCTTCCATGAAATTTTTCTTTGTAGATGTTTTTCTCTTTTACACAAAGTGATACACTTTAGTAAGTATTTACTATGTGCCAGGGTTATAGCAATGTAAACCACATATAACAGATGCTATTTGTTGGTTGTTAATATTATTATACCACTTAATCTTTAGAAATATCCTGTACATGAATAATCATGAATAATCATTATCTCCATTTTGTAGACAGAAACTTATCTTAGGTAATAAAAAAATTTTTAAGGTCACAAGGCTACCATTTTTTTGGTTTGATGTCATCAGATTTTCTTAACATTGAATTAATGAATGCAGGAATAATAATTCCAAATTTATTTACTGAATCCTCTATTTAAGAAAATTTTATTTATGTAACATCTTATCACTAGAAGTCAAAGTTTGAGTAAATTGTTGCATTTACATTTTTTTTATCTATTCAGAATAAACCCTTAGAATTGTGACCAATGCAAGGTTTTGCTGAAATTTTAACTTTTTCCAATCTGATAAAGAAAAGAGAGCTCATTGTATTATATATTTTCATGTGTGTGATCATTAGCTTTATTATTCTATTATGAAGTTTGTGTTCACTATATTCATATTTCTATTGGGTTATTGGAATTTTTTATAAATTAGTAAGAATATGTTTCATCACATTCTACGTAACAGATGAGTAAATTGTTTTTCTTGATCCATCATATTACTTGCAACATTTAAATAAAATCTCTCATATGCTGATCTTGTGTATATTTATTTTGTTCTAATATTATCAAGAGCATAAAACCTTGTCAAATATTTTAACATAAAACATAATTCATGGTTTCCGTAGAAGGAAATTCTTTCATTTAGAAACGTGTATTATCTATTTATCTTTTCGAGGCTTAATTTTTTATTTCAATTTTATTGTTAATAGAGATATTCTCCATATGCTTTCAAAAATTTGAAATTTGTGATAACCTGATAAAACCCCAGCAAATTATGGATTTTGACCACTAGTCTGTGTACGCTGAAAAAGAATGTTTGTTCTGATACTGTTGAGTACCACTGCCATGCTAAGTTCTTTCTGGGAGACAAGATGAAAAAAAGTAAAGAAAATTATAAATAACCAAAGGATAAGAAAGTGGTCTGGCAATAACCACGAAATTGTGGTGTCTCTATAGAGACATAACATTCCACTAAGAATGTGGGTAGAGTCTTCTGTATCAAATGCTGTTTATAAGAAAGTGAAATAATTTGGATTTGTCATCAGAAAGTCTTTGGGAATCCTAAATTTCTAGAAGATCCTTACAAAAATGTCATCTAATACACCTCTAATACAGAATAGAAAAGAAACTTGGAGACTAGATGTTTATATTTCATTCCGTAATGGCTATAATATAAGAAGAAACATTCATGTTTCTAATATTTTATTGACTCATCCCTCAGTCTGAATTCTAAGGGAATCTAGGAAATTCTTCCTTTAGAAATATGACTTCTATAAAGTCTTAGTTCTAGATTAGACTGAATTAAGAATATCAGAAATGAAGTTATTACGATTGTTATTTCATTTCCCAGTGACTTTTATTATGGCTACCTTAATCTAAAATAACAATGTAGAATAAATTCTTCTCAATCTTCAAAAATAGATGCACCAGAAAACAAGTTTATTTTTCATTGACACCAACTTACTGATTATTTAGAAACCACACTTTTGTTTCTGAGAAATTATAATCTTAAATTACTTCATAAAGTAAATACAAGGTAAGAAGTGACCCATTAAAGAAAAACAATATAACCACAACAACAAAACAAACAACACATAACCCTTAATCATTTACGGATCCCTTAACCATGTTATATGTAAAAGCATTCTATCAATATTATGTTCAAAACATGTTTTTCCAGCTATGTAAATTACTGTCTCTATATCTTTTATGTGGGGTGTTTTAATTTGTTAAATAAATAAATAGTAGAAATTTTTTTTCCATAGAATTGAGACTACAGGTAACAATTTATACTAGAAAACTAAGTAAAGCATATTCAAGACACACCCATTAAAAACACTGTTCTTTCACAAATGTTCTGTATGCTTACCTTGTTCTAGCATGCAGTTTTTATTTGAAATTCAAAATATTGTATTTTAATTTAAACAGTTATCACTTAGTGGCTTGAAGTAGAAGACAGAGCCAGCTTTACAATCACAAAGGCCAGTTGAATGCATCACACTAAATTGAAAGTATTGTAAAGAATCCTTTTACTCACAAAAATCTTTCCGATTTTGTGCTGTATGCTATTAGCAAAATTCTTCTAAAAAGTCCATTCGATATAATTGAAGATTGTTTTTTTTTTCTGTCAACCTGTATCATTTTAAATTTTATTTCAAATGGATAGTACAGTGGGCCCTTAATCTCTTAGCACCAGAATTACCTCTTAAATGTTGTCATCTGCAAAAAAGGGGATAATAGTTAAATTTTACCCATAAGATTGTTAATAGTTAAAGATTAAATGAGTTAATTTACTTCTAGAAAGGTGCCTGGTATAAAATGTGTTCAGTATATGTTAGTTATTGTCTTACCATATATTTTATTTATTAAAACCTCAACATTTAATGATACATATATGGGGAAATATATATGATTGATTCTCATTGAGAAAGTATTCCAATGATTCTTTATATATTTGCTTTATTTTACACACACTAAAACAAGTCTAGATAGGAATCCTTAGCTATGTTCGACATTGGTTTAGTGAGCAGGTACATGAGTAGGTATTGATTTCAGCATCAATCATTTAAAATACCAAAACTACTAAGAAATAACTTAAAACTAAATTTTGATTTCTGTACATTAAATATGTGTTTATAGATTGTGAATTCTAAGCTAAATTTTATTTAATACATTTTATTCCCTTAAAAAACCTTCAATCCTTTCTACATTCCAAGTCAGATTTATTAAAATCTAAATTTATATTTACTTTTTATTGACTTCAGGAGTTTGACTTTATAAGAGCTTAAGAAAATTTACTTATTGTGAATACTGTACATACATTACTGTAAAAGTACAAAGTCCATTTGTATGCTGTGAGTGTTCAACCATGTAATTAAATATGCTAACACAGTAATTACCTGTTCTAATTATAATACATTATTATAAGTGCACATAATTATGTAGTTACATGAAACATCCATGTGATAACAAAAATTTTTATATTATTATTGAGAATGAAAATGGAGAATATAATAGTGAAGAGAATCAAATTTAGAGGAAATACTGATGGCACTCACAGTATGCTCTGCAATTTTCTTCCCTATAGAACAGCAGCTATTTGTTTAGTACAACTAAGTTTATTCTTCCTGTTGCTTGTAATAGTTACAAATAAATGAAAGAAGGCTATAAGGTCAAAATATCAGATTAAATAATTTGAGTGACTTTTTGAATCATCCAGAATAATTAGTTCTCTAATAAAAAAAGTATTAAATTGCCTAATGTCAGCAGTACCTAACAGAACTTGTGATGTAGTTGATTTTAGAACCACTTAGAGGAACCATTTTAAAATTAAAACAATTATCTTTAGTAGATATTTCTACATATCTAAATGATTTCTCCACACCTAAAGAGTAGTCAAATACATTTATTTATTTAGAAGTCTCTTTATTAAAATATTACCTTGCTTACTGTTAGTTCTTTTTGGGGGTTATGTGTTGTGACTTTTTTAAAACTCAGGGTAGAAAATTGGTAAAAGCTGTTTTAAAAACTTCACTGAGGCAAAATGATAAAGAATATTGCACATTGTTCTAGTCACATATCAACCAATTAATATAAATACATATATATAAATATATACACTGAATGAGTAATTTTATTACCTCATGACGAAATGGGACATGTAGAAATAACTCTTGGCCATATTTAAGTGCTCACTCCTATGTTAGTTCAGATTTAGAATTGTTTCTTAACAAAAAAGTACAGGGTGAAGTAAGATGATCTTATATTAAGTCATCAAGAATGGCCTATTTAATGTTTTTAAAAAGATAACCCCACTCATGGAAGTCATACAATATGACTCTGTCTTTAATTGACATCATAGAATGTTGATACACCAAATATTTGTCAAAAAAGTATAACTCTCTGATAAATTACACTGAGCATATCTGAATATTTATGGAGAATTGCCCAAAGGAGATTCAGTCCATATTGTTGTCTAAGTAGTCCTAGATTTAATCAAATTCTCAGAAAACAGCCTATTTAAAACATACCTATCATAGAATTGTTTGGATTGAACTGTAGTCTTGTTCTATGATTGTGACATTGACCTTCATTTTGAGGTTATAAAAACTATCTCAACTTGAAAATGCCAGAGAAATATCCTTAGGAAATATCTTCTCTTCCAGTTTGCACAGATTGTCAATGTATAAACATTTCAAAGAGAGTATTGGGTTCAGGGTTCTGAAGAAAGTACAATTGGCAATGACTGATATTAAAATATTTTCTAGATTTGGCAAAAAAATGCTCATTGTGAATATTGAGTTTTCTAAACACTATAGAAGGGGTCTGAGTAGAACCCAAGTATTCAAAATTGAAGCATTGTTTAATAAAAACTTATAATAAAGACAAAGAAACACAACATGTATTAAATAAATATACATATAATATGAGTCCATATCTAAGTATAGGACTTCAATCTTCCTACTATTTTTGTGTGTGTGACAGAGACAGAGAGAGGGACAGATAGGGACAGAGAGATAGGAAGGGAGAGAGATGAGAAGCATCAATTCTTTGTTGCAGCACCTTAGTTATTAATTGATTGCTTTCTCATATGTACCTTGAATGGGGGGATACAGAAGAGTGAGAGACCCCTTGCTCAAGCCAGCGACCTTGGGCTCAATCCAGCGATCTTTGGGCTATTGTCTATGATCCCATGCTCAAGCCAGCGATCCTGCGCTTAAGCCGGTGACCTCAGGGTTTCAAACCTGCGTCCTCTGCATCCCAGTCTGAAGTCTATCTGCTGCGCCACTGCCTGGTCTGGCTCTTACTTTTTTCATAGTTGGAAGGTTTCTCTTTCAAGTCCCTTAGAAATGTAGCTATTATTTTTTGCATTTAAGCCTAATATACCACACTGAATTCTTCTGTATCGCTTGTTCATTTTCATATTAATATGATAAATATGTCTTTTAAGCTGGGTAATTTTTTTTAGTGCTTAAAGTTCATCATTGAGTTGCAACAAATCAAAGACCCTAGAGGACAATGACAAAATAAAAGTAAAAAACCTTCCGTGATGAGGGAGTCCCAAGTCAGCTTTTGCAGTGAACATATATTATAAAACTTAATGAATTTGACCTTAATTTTAATGGTTACACAATATTAAAGATGAAGAAAAAAAGCCCAGTAGCTCATCCAGTATAGAACGTATAATACAACTTACTTACTTAAACTTTAGATCTTTAAATATTGTTCCTCAGTGCAAGGCTAAACAAGAAAAAAACCTGCAAAGCAGAAATAAGCAGTACATGAACTTGACTGTTTTTAGCTACACATTGGGTAAATGAAGGAAAGAAAAAAGAAATATTAATTAAAAATGAAAATCTTAAAGGCAGCTACTATGTGGATTCTTGGCATAAGTTTGCAACATTTCTATGGTTCTGAAACATATGAATTAGACTGAAAATAGTCTCCAGTGGACCTTGATTTAACACAACCATTAGAAGGCTACAATATCCATTTTAGGAAGAAAACAATTTCACATTGATGTTAAATAATTATGAATAAAGTGCCAAAGGAACTTCATGGTCAAAATTCATCCTGCACTCAATTAAAAAAACAACAACAAGAAAAGCGAATTTACAAAAAAGAACAGACATTGGAAACAAACGTGTGAAGACTTAAGATTGAGAATATGAGATATAGTAAAGCTTAATATAGTTAAAGGATTTTAAGAAGTAAAAGAATATACTGATAATATGATGCATTGCCAAGAAAATATGTAAAACAATTTAAAAATGAAAAATAGATATGAAATGTATAACTATAGATGAAAGCACATAACAGCCAAATTAAATATTTTGTGGATTAGATACACAACATATCAGATGCAGCTGAAAAGAAAGATTGATTAACTGGAATTTAAGTTGAATTAAACTATTCAAAATGTAATCAAGAGGGTAAAGTAATTTAAAATATGAAATAGATGTACCAGCAACATATCAACATATGTGATAGTGTGTGGTAATTCAACATATATCTATCTAACCAGTGTTTTCGAAGTACTTAGAAAATGAGAAATAAAAATCATGTTCACAGAAAAGATATAAAAACTTTTTAGAATTGTTTAAAAAACACACACACAAATCACAAATTTTAGATTCAGAAAATTTAATGAGGCCTTGGCTGGCTGGTTCAGTGGTAGAGTGTTGCCCATCATGCAGATGTTGTGGGCTCAATTCCCAGTCAGGGCACACAGGAGAAATGGCCATCTGCTTCTCTCTCTCTCTTTCTCTCTCTCTCTCTCTCTTCCCCTCCCACAGCCATGACTTGATTGGTTTAAGCATATTGGCCCTTGGTGCTGACGATGGCATCATGGAGTTTCTGACTCAGGTGCAAAAAAAAAATTGCTTAGTTGCATCATTACCCCAAATGGGCAAGAGCATCAACCCCAGACGGGGGTTGCCAGGTGGATCCCAGTCGGGGCACATGTAGGAGTCTGTCTCTCTATCTCCCATCCTCTCACTTGGAAAAGAACAAAGAAGGAACAAAGAAATTCAATGCATGCCTAAATATAATAACTCAAAGAAAAGATCTTAAGAAAAAAAAGAAAGTGGGGGGAGGAGGGCAAGGGGGCTGTGGTGGGGAGCAAGGGGCAGGGGGGAGATTTTTGAGGAGACACTAGAATCTATGTAAACCCAATAAATTAAAATTAAATTAAATTAAAAAAATAAAAGAAAGAATGCTGAGTGAATAAAGTGGGGGAATATTGAGCACTGTGATATCTATTAAATTAGACAATCCCTATACAGTGAGTTGAACTCTTTGGATCCTGAAATTGGAAATGTGTGTGTCAGTTCAACATACAAATTTTATATACCATTTATATATCTGGGAATTTCCCATATTTCTTAAATATCTTCTCAATGTAGATATCAGAATTTGCAGTTCCATTAACTACAAATAAACAATGAGAGATATGTTATCAATCAGGTGTACTCATGGGAATTCTATGTAGAAGGGAGAAGTGTGTGAAAGAGAAAACATTATGTGGATTTCATTTTCTGTTGCGGGGAGAAGGGAACCTTCTTCTGACTCCAGTTGACAACAACAATTGATGTCTTCCTGGCACCTGGTGACCAGAATCAACGGTTCAAGTTGCTATGACCGTTTTCCCGTTGCAGATTGCCTTTTGTTCTTAGATTCTATTTTTCCAAGCCAAAGTCTAGTTAACCTAGGAAGTCTGTAAGCCAGCAAATACTATTTAATAAATAAGATTTATAGCTGGCTAGACTTGCAAAAGTAGTTTTCAATGTATGGTTCTAAGAACCTTACTTATTACAGAAATTGACATTTATTGTGATTTCAGCTTTCAGACTCCAAAGGAATGAGAATCAATAACAGGTTAACTGGCTTCAATGAATTTAAAGAGGCATGAAGTATTCTCCTAGTATTCAAGTATAGAACTCTAGTAACCCACAGGGAAATGATTAATATATAATTTCTTTTGATCATCCCTAATGAATTGTAATTGAGAGCAAGTTCTTGGGAGTTCTAATTGGCTCTTGCCAAATAATATCATAAAGTTCAAGACGAATAAAGAAACTAGCTAATTGGCTCTTCTAAATATATTGGAGAATGTACAGAACGAGCCATTCATCAGTCTTAATTTCAACACAAAGAATGTTATAAGAAATAAGTACTTTCTATGATTTGCTAAAAAAAAAAACCCAAAGCTATTATTTATTCTAGTTATGGGCTAAAATAGCTGCAGACCACAAATTATATACAGTACAACTAAAAATAGTTTAAATACTTACCTTTATTGTATCTCTGATATAGCAGTTAAGACACTTTTATAAAAAGAGTGGGACCCTGAGAATTGAAAAAGAAACACGTTTCAGGATTTAAGATTGAATTGGTAAGTATCTTAAACTTCTAAATCCCATAGGCCTTCATTTTCATCATAAGTAGCCTTTCTTTTCCTCCCTTATCCTACAAGTTCATTTTTTTTTTCCTGCTGTCCTCAAAGACCTTGAGGCCATTTTGCCAAGGAGAGATAGATTTTCCCAGCTTCACATCCAATACCTGTCACTGTTCTTAAATATAAGCAGACTTAGGCCCTGGCCGGTTGGCTCAGTGGTAGAGCGTCAGCCTGGCGTGCAGAGGTCTCGGGTTCGATTCCCGGCCAGGGCACACAGGAGAAGCGCCCATCTGCTTCTCCACCCCTCCCCCTCTCCTTCCTCTCTGTCTCTCTCTTCCCCTCCCGCAGCCGAGGCTCCATTGGAACAAAGATGGTCAGGGCGCTGGGGATGGCTCCTTGGCCTCTGCCCCAGGCGCTAGAGTGGCTCTGGATGCAACAGAGAGACGCCCCGGAGGGGCAGAGCATCGCCCCCTGGTGGGCAGATTGTTGCCCCCTGGTGGGCGTGCCGGGTGGATCCCGGTCGGGTGCATGCGGGAGTCTGACTGTCTCCCCGTTTCCAGCTTCAGAAAAATAAAAATAAATAAATATATATATATAGATTCCAGTATTTTCGTAATGTGAAATACAAGGTTTCAATTCTGAAATGAGAAAGCCCAAAGAGCTACTGTTTTTAATGTTAGGGAAAGTCATTAATAAGACACAAACACCAGTTTGACCCACAGCTGGAACCCGACACCTGGAAGCTCCCGACTCCCTACCCTGTGCTTGGAGTGTGCACTCTGCTTGCCTTCCTTATGCATGAAGATACCCAAGGAGAAGGCCTCAAACAGTAATGTAGTGATGAGAACATCTTGACTGGGCATGTTACTATACCAAGTTAAGACCTCCTTTGTATCTGACTGAACCTAGTTAAGGCCCCTGTATTCACTTTTAAGTCAGCTAAGTAAGTGCAGAAAACTACATACTTGTCTTGCAATCACCCAAGGCAAGACTCATCAGCAAGTTTCCTGGCTCCGTTGCTTATTAAACGCACCCCATATCAAACTGGAACGGTCTGACATTTTCTTTGGTGTCTCCCAGCCTTCTGAACTGGGTGCCAAGACCCAGGAAGCTACAGGCCAGGTTTGGTTTGCAAACCAATATTCACATAAATCAAAATTCAGAAAATATGTATGTGTATTGATGTTATTAGAACAAAGAGAATAGAACATGTTCTAGATCAATTGAATTTATTATCCAAGATGAAATTATCAGAAATTTTGGATGTAATGTGCTAGATTAAAAAATATGGTGAGGCCCTGGATGGTTGGTTCAGTGGTAGAGTGTCGGCCCGGTGTTCAGGAGACCCGGGTTTGATTCCCGGCCAGGGCACACAGGAGAAGTGCCCATCTGCCTCTCCACCCCTCCCCCTCTCCTTCCTCTCTGTCTCTCTCTTCCCCTCCCGCAGTCGAAGCTCCATTGGAGCAAAAGATGGCCCGGGCGCTGGGGATGGCTCCTTGGCCTCCACCCCAGACGCTAGAGTGGCTCTGGTCACGACAGAGCAACGCCCCGGAGGGCAGAGCATCCCCCCTGGTGGGCATGCTGGGTGGATCCTGGTCCGGCGCATGCGGGAGTCTGTTTAGACTGCCTCCCCGTTTCCAGCTTCAGAAAAATACAAAAAAATAAAATAAAATAAAAAAATAAATAAAATAAAAAAATAAAAAAGCTTATAGTTTCTCAGATTTAAAGGACAACATTTAATCTGACTACTGAGTGTAATGTTACCAGTATTTTTTCCTAGCTTTCCTTAGGAATTTAAAAATATTCTCTTTTATTCCTAAAATGATAATATTTTTTCTGATGAATGCACATGGGATTTTGTTATTTTTTTTTACTTTATCAATTAATATGATTATATTATTACCTTTCTTTACAGTTCAGATGAAGATCATATTGATTCATTTTGAAATACTTAATCATTCTTGCATTTTTAGTATAAATATCATTAGGTTGTTGTGTATTATTAGTTCATGTATTTATATTATCTAATACATTATATATTAGACATATTTATACAGTATGTTGCTGGGTTCTATTTGCTTATACATTGTAGGGGCATTTATGTATAGATTTATAATAGATAATGGTCTCTTGTTGCAAGTCTTTGAATGTGGTACATCATAATAGTACTGGTCTCTAATGCGTTGTATTTCCTCCTCCCTAAATTTCAGACTTTGCGAAGTATTTGTATCATTTCTTCCTTAGTTATTGAGTAACATGGAAGATTTTCAAGGCTATCAAATAATACTGAATATACTACAGCCAAATTTACAGAATAGAGTTACCAAAATATCAAAGTTATTATTGGACAGCTAGTTTAAATTATATTAATTTTTAAAGTTTTAAACATTCTTAAAATCTGATTGATGATGGGCATCTGATGTAGTGCTTAGTGAGATACTTAATTTTTAACTTAAAATAAGCATTTCTACGAAGGATTAGTAGTTTAATTTCTTTTAATTTATATCTATACATGCATGTACATAAAGAAGTATCTTTCTTGTTTTATTGGAAATTATTATATATTTTAAAACTTTAGTTTAAATAATGCAAATTCTTTACCCTTTGCATATAACATTCAAGCATAAATACCACTCATTGGGAGTATTTATAGATATCTGATCAATTCAGTTGTAGCCAAAATTTACATTACATTAAAGTAATTTCAAATTAAGACCTTTTTAAGGGAGTGAAAAATTAGAAGTGATATAACAGAAAGAATCATGCCCACAAATTTATTTATTTAATTTAGTTCTTTCTCCCATGATTTTTAAAGTATATACTAAATGTGCTACTAAATGAGAGAGAGAAAAAAAACACAATATGAAAATAATTTGGGAATGCCTGCTTAATTTTAAATAGCTTCTAACTTAAACTACTTGTGTGTTCCTACATCAGTCATAATATGTATGTAATATTTGTAAAAAGAAGAAAAAGGAGGAGGAGAAGAAGAAAAAGAAAAGAAAATGGTAATACCAGGGAAAAAATTCTTATCTTTTTATACTAAGATTTCAATAACCATGTGAACTTGACCATAACCTTGCACGTGACTCCTCTACCAATATAAATAAGAAAGTTGAAAAATGATGAGAAGAAGGCTTTAATTTCAGATACACTAGGAAAACCTTTATCAGATCTCTCTTGGTAATTTCCATGTAGACCCCTTCATTGCTGCTCATAAGCACATATCAAATTTCTCATTCTGAGCTATCTCCTGTCAAGTGATGCTTCCAGTCTCCTGCAATCCCCTTCCTCATGAAGGGAGAGATTGTTTGGTTCTGACTTAATCTGATAGTGTTGTAAAATTGGTAGATGGATTGTTTTTTATCTCTTGAAATGAAGGATGTTGTACAATCTTGTCCACAAGCTCCTCTCTTCTGATATCTTCCTTCATGTTTTCATAGAACATAAACAGAACACAGAAATGCTTTCTCATTTCTCACCAATATTTTGCATGTTCACCCACAACCATCAGGAACTTGCTGATCCATGAATTTTTCCACAAACTTTGGAAAAGATCCAGGATCTGGATGACCAGTTACCATTAAAATGAATAATAAGAAACAATCACATCCTTGGCATTCCGACAAAGATAGGTCATCTAAAAGTATCGTATTTTTTATAAATCTGCTAATTGCTTATTTTGGATTAGCAGAATATCTCAGCCGGTTAAGAGGTAATTATGAATTACATATGTACCATAACAAATTCTAAATATATTTCTCCTCCATAGTTTTCCAAATTTAGTAAGGATGAGGTGCTTTACAACTATTCTGTTACACAAAATTTTAGTCATATTATCACAATAAAAACACTTTTCTTTCTTAATATTGATATTTCAACCTAGTTTATGAAAATTTTCAGGGACATATCTCATTTCACTTCAACAGAATGAGCTTATAAAATCTAAATATTGTTTTCATGAATTGAATAAAAAAAGGTCTATTGATGTAATTAATCTGATTTTTCATTTAAAGCACAAAATAGAAAATAAAATGATAAACAAAATAAAAACGGAGTCATGGACACAGGGAACAGACTGACAGCTGTCAGAGAGGATGGAGGTGAGCAAACTGGGCGAAAAAAGATGAAGGGATTAGGCAAAATAACATATATACAGCCTGACAAGGCAATGTCGCAGTGCATGGAGCGTTGGACTGAGATGCGAAGGACCCAGGTTCGAGACCCCGAGGTCGCCAGCTTGAGCACGGGCTCATCTGGTTTGAGCAGAGCTCACTAGCTTGGACCCAAGGTCGTTGGCTTGAGCAAGGGGTTACTCAGTCTGCTGAAGGCCCACGGTCAAGGCACATATGAGAAAGCAATCAATGAACACTAAGGTGTTGCAACGAAAAACTGATGATTGATGCTTCTCATCTCTCTCTGTTCCTGTCTGTCTGTCCCTATCTATCCCTCTCTCTGACTCTCTCTGTCTCTGTAAAAAACAAAATAAAACAAAATATATATACATAACATATAGACACAGACAGTAGCGTGGTAATAGCCAGAGGGAAAGGGGTTGGAGGTTAGGTAGAGGTGGGCAGAGAAGGGGTAACTGGGGATGTAAAGAGACTTTGCTTTTAGTGGAGGGCACACGATATAGTGTGAAGATGGTATATTACTGAATTGTACAATTGAAACCTGTATGATTTTTCAAACCAATGTCATCTCAATAAAATTAATTATTAAAAAATATAAAATAGGCCATGGCTGGATGGCTCAGCGATAGAGCATCAGCCTAACCTGTGGAAGTCCTGGGTTCGATTCCCATTCTGGGAACACAGAAGAAGCAACTATCTGCTTTTCCACCCTTTTCCCTCCCACTTCTCTCTCTCTCTGTGTCTGTCTGCTTTTCTCCTCTCTCTCTCTCTTCCCCGCCCACAGCCATGGCTTGAATGATTCGAGCAACTTGGCCTCAGGCACTATAATAGCTCAGTTGTCGAGCAATGGCACAGTGGCCTTAGTTGGGCAGAGTATCACTCAGTGGGAGGCTTGCTAGGTGAATCCTGGTCAAGACTCATGCAGGAGTCTGTCTCTGCCTCTGCACCTCTCACTTTATATATAAACTATATAACAATAAAAAACAAAATGGCACAATATAATCATTTGCTAAGTTCTTATAAAGCTGAAAATTTCACAGTCTTCAATATATATGCCAAATGAATTTAGAAAAGTCTAAAATGAGCCAAATTTAGAAAAATAGTCATTTGTTCAAGATAAAGGACATGTTTCAGAATAATATGTAAATGTAATTTAACAGATAAATGTAATTTAACAGATAAATGTAACTTAACAGATGTGTAGCTCAAATTTTGGTCATTAGTCAAATTTTATTTTTAAATAGTTACAAACTTTTGAATAAGTTCTGCAGTTACTTTATTAGAAGATTTGTGTCATATAGTTTGCATGTGATTTCAGATATCAACAAAGACCTGACAGTGGATGGTAAATATCAACAAATGTTTTGTGCAAATTCTGTTTCTTTTAAAATATTTTTTAAAAGAAGAGCAGTTTTTGATTTTTTTTTTTTTGGTTAAGTATGAAGTTTATTGGTAGGCTGTGCTCATTTCTTCTAATGGCTTTATCAAAAAGTTAAAAAACATCACCAAAAGATGGAATTAATAAGTAGCTGTTGAATCAATCCATAAAACAAATAACAAATCCATTATAATAAAAGAATTCACGCTATTTCCTATCTGCTATAAGGCAGAACTACTTGGACTCTTTTTTCCGTAACTATTTCACATTAACCTCACTTATAGTCTCTCATATCTCTCATGGATTATGGGTCTGTCGGGCCCCAGCATACCTAGCTAGCACACCAAATGTAGCTGAGTAGCAGCATTGACATTGAGTAGTTAGCATTCCTCTCACTAACACCTGAGACTCACGGGTGTTCATCATCCGAAGGCACGTCATTTCATTAAGAAGTTCGCTATGTTTGGGAAGGCTACTGAAACCACTCTGCCTTACTCTAATAAAACAATGAATAGTAATGAATAATAACAATGAATAACATAACCAAGTGCTAAATTGCAGGAGACATGGAGACAGCAGTAACCAACCAATATAATCCCAAGCAAACCAAGATATGTGCTCATCATTATAAGAAATGTCTTCCTTTCTCTTGGCTACCAGATCGTTCTTTTTAGCATTTAACAGTTTATAGCAAAAATAAGTTTTATAAGTAAAATTAAATCTTCATTGGTTTGATCTTAAGCTGATTTTAAACTTTAGAATTAACAAAAGCCATTTAAAATATTTTGATGTGCAAGTGAAAAGCCATGTAATATTGAGACTAAAGATCAGATTCACTGGATATATGATAGTTGATGGAGAAATGCAACAACAAAAAAAACTAAGAGGCAGAGAGGAGAATGGTTGGTTATAAAGGCAAAGAGGGGCATTTTCAGTTATTAATTTATTTGCTAATACAGGATGAGGCAAAAATAAGTTTACCGTTGTTCATATGGAAAATAATGCAATCATTAATAAATAATAATAAAAGAATAAACTGGCTTTTTATACTCACAACTATAAACTTACTTTTCCCCACTCTATACATATTTTTCAATGCAAAACTTACACCCTTTAACAATTACACTCATACAGCTTGTTAATAATCTTACATGTTACAGTGAATATATTTCTTTCATCAGAGAGAGAGAGAGAGAGAGAGAAAGAAAGAGAGAGGGAGAGAGATGAAGGGAAAGAAATGAGAGGCATCAACTCATAGTTGTATCACTTTAATTATCCATTGATTGCTTCTAATAATGTCTTGAAGGAGGGGGTGGTCAGGGGAGCTCCAGCCAAGCCAGTGACCTTGAGCTCAAGCCAGAGACCTTGAACTTCAAGCCAGTGACCTTTGGGATCAAGCCAGTGATGATGGGATCATTCTGATGATCACACTCTCAAGCCATCAAAGCTGTGCTTATTTGACATGGCTGAACTCACTTTTTATTATTATAATTTTTTTGGTAGATTCTTTGGAATTTTCTATATAGATAATGCTGTCATCTGCAAACAGAGAATTTTATTTCTTCTATGCAATTCATATGTCTTTATTTTATTTGCCTTATTTCAGAGATGAAAATATCTAGTACTATGATGAGTAAAAGTGATGAGAGCAGAAATCCTTATCATGTTTCTGAGCTTAGGGAGAAAGTTCTGTCTTCCACCATGAAGTATGTTTGCAGTTGGCTCTTCACAGATATTATTTTTCAAGTTAAAGATGTTCCTCTCTATTCTCAGACTGAGAATATTTTATAATATTATTAATGAGTATAGGATTTAGCAAGTGCTTGATTTGTTAATTGATATGATAATATAAATTTTCTTCTTTAGCATATTATACTGAATTGCATTGACAGAGTTTTTATACCTTTTTTTAATTGATGTATTATTGACATGCAATATTCTATTAGTTTCATGTATACAATGTAGTGATTTGATATTTATATGCATTACAAATGATCCCCATGATAAATCATTATATCTGGCATCTTGCAAAGTTATTACAATGTTACTGACTATTGCTATGCTGTACATAAAGTCACTGTGACTTATTTTATAACTGGATATTTGTATCTATCTCCTACACTCATTCCCCAACCCCTCCAGCTCTGGTAAATAATCACCAACTTATTTCCCTGAATCTATGTGTCTCTATCTGTTTTTGTTGTTGTTCTTTTGCTTTGTTTTGTTTTATGTGTGAGTTTGGCTTTTTAGATTCCAGGTGTAAGTACAATCATAGATATTTGTCTTTCCTTTTCTGACTTATTTCCCTTAGCCTAAAACCCTCTAGTCTATCCATGTCATCACAAATGACAAGATTTTCGTTTTTATGGCTGAATAATATTTCATATTATATATTATATCTTCTTTATCCATTTATTTATCTCAGAACACTTTTATGTAGACAAAAGGGAACCTTCATATTTTGAAGGGAAAGTGGATTTTCAGAACACCTTACTTTGCCAATTTGGAAATGTTTTCTTCTCAGTATGCCTTAATTTGTGGTTCTCTGGTTACTTATAAGATTGGGCACCCTCTCATGTGTATATTGGCCATTTGGATTTCTCATATTGAGAACTACGTAATCAAAAATTCTGTGTTTTTTTTTTTCTTTTGAGTTGGTCTTATTCTTATTTAGTATTGTGTGTTTCTACTTTATAAAAAATATGAGTTCAAGTTGGTTTTTTAGGGTTGTAAATTACTTCTATGCCATTGTGATTTGACTATTTTCATTCTCATAATATTTTGATGAACAGAATTTCTAATTCATAATGTAATATATAATCAATATAATGTAATATAATTAATCAATCATATCCTTTATAGTAAGTGCATTTTTATTTCCTGCTTAAAATATATCCTACACTAAGATTATAAAAATATTAGTTTATATAACTTCATAAAATATAACTGCATTTTATATATATAATTACTTGAAAATAATTTTCTCATGAATTTGAGGTATAAATATAATTTATTTAATTAAGTTCCATATAGATACATATTTTGCCAGCACCATTTTTTAGAAATATTTATTTTACCTACTGACAAGCAGTGTTTTTTGTCTTTTTTTGTATGTGACAGAGAGGAACAGATAAGGAGAGACAGACAGGAAGAGAGAGATGAGAAGCATTGGTTCTTCTTGGCGGTCCCTTAGTTATTCATTGATTGCTTTCTCATATGTGCCTTGACACAGGGGCTATAGCAGAGTGAGTGAGTGACCCCTTGTTCAAGCCAGCAACCTTGGTCTCAAACCAGAGAACTTGGGCTTCAAACCAGCTCCTTTGGGCTCAAAGGCGGCATGTCCATGATCCCACACTCAAATCAGTGACCCTCAGCTCAAACTGGTGAGACCAGGCTCAAGCCAGCTACCTTAGGGTTTCAAATCTGGGTCTTCTGGGTCCCAGTCCAACGCTCTATACACTGTGCCACCACCTAGTCAGGCAGTGTTTTCTGTCTTAAATCAAGTCTCAGCATATGCAACACTCATCATATCTAATAAAAAATATTAAAGCACAATATTTTAAAATGAAATAGTAACAAATAATAAACAAATAATAATTTACATATCTATCAAATAGAAATCAAACTGCTTTATATTGAATAATTATTGTTTTTATTTAATTCAGTTAAGCTAAAAGATTAAATTTAACAAATCTCTATAAACACTCTATATTTTTACATCTAATTAATTTTTATCTTTGTATCATTAGAGTTCAATTTAATTTTGATTCAAAAGCAAAGTTGAGCTATTATAATAATGCAAATAGTAATTCAATGTTTACTGCATCAAATACTATGAATAGCTTTCCTCAATTAGTATATAGTTATCTAAGATACTTTAAAAGCAATTTCTGTATCAATATAAAAATTACTGTAGAAAAATGTACTACTTATTCATAGTAACTCTTGGACTGTCTTGCTTTAAGACAACTTCTGCCAGTTGGAACAGGTGGCATTCTTTCTGGGTCTCCATTTATAACCGTGTATGTGTGTGTACAGGTGTATGTAAATCTATGTGTGTGTGTATATATATATATATATGTGTGTGTGTGTGTGTGTGTGTGTGTGTATCACTTATGTGTTTATATATCCTGCATTTATATGCTTATATTGTGTTTATGCCTATTTATACACCGTTATGGAAAGAAACAATTATTTGCTGTTTGTAAATACTATATTTTAGTTGTACTCGGAAATTTTTATATGAGAATCTTAACATCAAATCACTCTGCTGTCAGATTTTGAAGTCACACTGCACTATTCTTAATTCACAGAGAAATACACAGCAGGGAAATAAAGTATATTGAGTTAGCAGGCTGGAGGGGATGGAATAGAACAGGGGATTGGAAGTCAGTGGGCAAGCAAAACATAACAAAATAGATTAAAAAAGAATCAAAGTAGAGGAAGGTGATGGTGTGTGTGTGTGGTGGGGGAGGGAGATACTAAATGCGAGAAGAAACAAAAATTGCCACAAGCAAGGTTTACCATAATCTTTCAGTGCAGTTTTTCATAAGGATATTAGATCTGTCTGAGAGACTTGAGCTCCAAGCTTTTTCGGGTAGTAAAGACTTGAGCTCTGAGCTTTTTCGGGTAGTAAATCCTCCTCTTGAGAGGAGGATCTGCTAATACACTGATGGAGGATTTGGATCCAATAAGATGTGATGATATGATGATAACAACAATGAAAAGGAAACAAAACAAACAAGCAAAACTCTTCTGCTAAAATCCAAGGGATACGTGTGCAGATTTTTAGGTAGAAAAATATGTCTCAGGAAATTTACACTGAAGGACTTTCTGGTATTTAGACTAATTGTAGAATGTGTTCTATAACATACAACCAAGGTATGGGCAATAGAGATTTTATTAGGATTAGAATTTCCAAAATATTTACTAAAAAAATACCAATTTTTAAAAATCTCAAAGGGAAATCTATGGGTTTCATTTGCCCAGAACAGTGATATAAGCAGCTAGGTTTGGTTGTTTACTATCTCAAAGTATGATGATTGATCTGGTCCCAGAGCGGAAAGGGTGCCGGAAGTAGACATTCTGTCACCTTCCGATTAAAATGTAGCTCAGATTTGTGTGTTGTTTCATAATGATTGAGTTAATAGATTCCATATTACACCTGATTCCATTTAAAATGTCTCTCTTTTTCTTTTCTTTTCTTTTTTCTTTTTGACACAGAGAGAGAGAGGCAGGGAGAGAGAGGAGAAGGAAAGGGGAAACATTCATTTGTTGTCCCACTCAGCTGTGCTCTGGGTGCTTCCTGGGTGTGCTCTGACCAGGGATCAAACCTGCTACCCTGTCATTTTGGGACGACGCTCTTAACTGACTGAGCTAACCGGACAGGGGTCATTTTTTTTTCCTCTCAATTGTTGAATTATGACTACTTGAAGCAAACTCTAAAAATTTTTGTCACTCTCTTCTGGTCAGGAAGGTGATATAACATAAAAAATAACTCCTAAAACACAAAAACCAGAGAAAAGCAGGTTCAGGTTAATATTGTATTCTCAGCTTGTAGACCCAGCATCCTGAGTGCTACAGACTGCTACGATCCCAGATGATACTGAGCTTAGTGTGTCATACCATCTTTGAGAGAAGAAAGCTTTGGCTTGCTATCTGTTGCTACTACACAGAGGCATCAAGAAAGTAAAATCTGACAGCAACCTGGAAAGAAAAGAAAGTACGGTTTTTTTTTTAATGCTTTAGCACAGGGATTGGGAACCTTTTTGGCTGAGAGAGCCATGAACGCAACGTATTTTAAAATGTAATTCCATGAGAGCCATACAATATGTTTAACACTAAATACCAGTAAACGTGTCCATTTTATGTAAGACTAACACTTTTAAAGTACAATAAGTCTCTGAATTCTTTTTAATAATGTTGTTATGCTGTTGCTAACCAATGATGAATAAAGTACTTCTTACCATTAATGTGACTTCTGGTGCTGCATGGTTTTTGCTGATAGCTTTGTAGTCTGGTTGATATGTGGTGAGGTTAAGCTTCATGCAGGCGTTGAGACTTCCATCCGTTAAACATGAGTGTAGGGTGGTCTTAACATTCTTTAGATGTGAGAAAGACTACTCACATGCAAATGTAAATCTGAACATTGTCAGTACAGTAATACTCACATGCTGCAATGTGTGGTATGTGACTGAAAGTGAGTTCCAAGTTTTGACAATCAGCTGGTCTGTGGGTTGAAGTTTTTTCATTTCTCCCCACTTGTGTTTGCTCATCAACTCTGCTTGCTGTCGTGCAAGTCTTTCCAAATCTTTATTCAGTGACTTGAACTTATTCACCCACATGTCTGAGACTTTTAGGTCAGTAGCTTGTAGCTCAAAATCTCTTACAGAGACACCAGGGATGTAACTCAGGTCGGAGCTGTCCACTGCACACTCATGTGGATGGGTGATGTACTTAAAAAGATGAGCGAGCTCACTAAATTCTCCAAAGCGCTCTTTGAATGAAAGCAGGAGATTAGATGTGAAGCCCGCTAGCTGCTGGAGATCAAGATGTTGAGCAGGGTCACTTGCTGTGCCTGCATCTTTAAACTCTCCCAGTTTTTCAAAGTGTAGTAAATAACCAGTTTCAATGTCGGGATGAAGAGTTCCAGCTTGTTTTCAAATGCAAACACTGTTTGTTGAAGGGATAAGACTGTATTTCCAATGCCTTCCATTTTCACATTGAGCTGGTTCAGATGTTCAGTCATGTCCACGAGATAGTAGAACTTCAGGAGTCACTCAATGTTAGCTAACTCAGGATGCTCAACATTTTTCATTTCAAGAAAAGTCTGGATTTTGCTCAGATAAGCCACAAAATGGCTGAGCACCTTCACCCTTGACAACCAATGCACATTGCTGTGCAGAAGCAGACCAGGATAATTATTTCCAACTTCATCCAGCAGTGTTTTAAACTGGCAATATTTAAAGCTCAGGCAACAATAAAGTTGACCATCTGAATGACTAGCGACATCACCTCACCAAGCTGCTCGCCACACATCTGAGCACAAAGTGCCTCCTGATGTAGGATGCAGTGAAAACTTAGGATGGGTCTCTTTTCATGTTCACAAAGAAGTGCTACGAATCCTGTTTTTCCCCACCATGCACGGAGCACCATCAGTACACCCCGAAATAATTTATCCATCAGTAGATTTTTTTCTTTAGCGAACTGAGTGAAAGACTTGAATAAATCTTCCCCTCTTGTTGTCTCTTTTATAGACAAAACAGCAAGACTTTCTTCACGTAGTGTTTCACTGACAGCATACCTTGCAATCATGCTGAACTGGGATAAATGGCTTACGTCTGTTGACTCATCCAAAGCAAGAGAAAAGAATGGTGCTGCATTTATGTTCTTAACTTGTGTTGCCTCAATTTGATTTGTCATCATGATGGTACGATTGTGAACAGTTCTTGCTGACAGAGGCATGCCTTTTATTTGTTTGATTATCTTGTTTTTATCCAAAAAGTCATCAAAAAGTTCATTGACAACATCAAGCATGAATATTTTGGCAGGCTCCCCATCTGTGAATGGCTTTCTGTTTCTCACAATTGCTAAAGCATCAGCAAAGGTAGCCACAATTTCAGTCACCTTGTTGGGTCCAAACACAGAGTTCCTGCTGACTAGCTTGCACTCTGCACAGTAGCTCTTGACATGCTTTCTTCCTGCTCTCTCCCACTGGATATTTCGATGCAAAATTAGTACGGCATGTGTCGAAGTGCTGCTGTATATTTGACTGTTTTATCAATGCAGTTTTATCATTGCATATTAGACACACTGTAGAACCTGCTCTCTCCACAAAGGCAAATTCCTCTGTCCATTCCTGCTGAAAAGTACGATACCCTTTATCTTTTTTTCTTTTAGCCATTTTCTTCATCAAAAGGGTTTCTGCAATTAGTTAGCTGACTACTTGATAAAAAGGAGGGAAGTTTGCTTCATGACCTCACAATGATCCGTGTATGTTATGCATTATCCAATAAAAATTTGGTGTTGTCCCAGAGGACAGCTGTGATTGGCTCCAGCTACCCACAACCATGAACATGAGCAGTAGGAAATGAATGGATTGTAATACATGAGAATAGTTTATATTTTTAATATTATTTTTTTATTAAGGATTTGTCTGCGAGCCAGATGCAGCCATTGAAAGAGCCACATTTGGCTCATGAGCCATAGGTTCCCGATCCCTGCTTTAGCAAAATGTATGTATATGTGAGCAACTCTTTAAATATTGCCTTTGTGCCACTGTATAAACCAAATCAAGATCTCAATAATTTGAAAAAAATTTCTCTGTTTTATTTAATGAGTAAAAAGTGACATTGCTGACAGTTAATCTAACTAAAAATTAACTAATTAACAACTGCCTTCCTTTACTAATTGGATGTCTTTGTCATTCTGATCTTTATGAATTTTGTACTTCTAATTTCTTGTTCATGTCTATTGTTGCAAATTTCTTGACAAAGTTATACTTAGGAGGCCTGATTTACTTTGCATGTAGTGCAAGGTGAGCTTAAGTTATGTTCACTAACTGGGACATCAAAAAATAAGGTTCAACTTACAAATTCAAACCATTATTCAACTAAACAATTAAACTATTAAGTTTAATTGAGATAATATTGATTAGAGTTATTGACACAAATTAATTGGGTGGAGGATCTTATTTTGCCGAAAATACAAGACTTGTGAAAAATAAACATTTTTATTACAAAGAGTTGCAATATGTTTAGAAGCTCTTTTCTCAGTGATTAGCCCTAGAAAGTTTTTTTTTCTTCAAATTTAGGCAAATAATTTGAAAAAAATTTCTCTGTTTTATTTAATGAGTAAAAAGTGACATTGCTGACAGTTAATCTAACTAAAAATTAACTAATTAACAACTGCCTTTACTAATTGGATGTCTTTGTCATTCTGATCTTTATGAATTTTTTATTTTGGAACTCTTCCAATTCTTTAAGCATGATTTAGTGTTAATTGATTTTAATCAGACAATTAGGAAAGTGTTATATATATCTTACCAATATTTGCTGTGTGTGGGGGGGTCTGTTCTAATACAGTATTTGAAATAGTAAGGAATATGAGGAACCATGTTTTCTTTGCTTAAAGATCTCTAAAGTTACTTGGTACATCAGTGAATGCTTTCAACAGACTGAGTGAGATTCTTTGTCGCCCTGAGATTCAAATCAAGCCATTCATCCTGTCATTCTTGAGAGAATACCAACCTTTCACTTTTCTTGAATTTATGGTGTTACAATCTATTCTTCTGAGGAGTTAGTGAATGTGACTTACTTCTGACATTCTTATCGGTCACTCTATTTCCATTCTTGTTTCACACATTTCTAACTTGAGATAAGAAAAAAAGGAAATGTCAGCGTAGATTATCTGATATTTATAATATTGCACCTAAACTCAACCGTAAATTGTCTAAATGTTCATAAGCAGGTGGTCTAGAGGAAATACACAAAACTTTATACAGCCAGATACACCGACCAAGGGGACCTTTTTGCAAGAAAAAGCTTGAGTATCTGGCACATGTGGCTTTCATCAACCACAGGTATTTGTGTTTGGGTAGCAAGTTGTGTAACATTTTTATAGGCCTCAATTTTCCCAAGTGAAACATGAATGATTATGCATAGTAATCATAGGACTTAAAGAATTCAAAAGATGCATAAATATAAGATAACCATATTATAAATATTAGTTACCATACTTCATTAAGTTCCCAGGAATGTTTATTTCTTAATCTACAACTGGGACACAATATGACATTTTTCTGATATAATAATAAATGTTTTCATATTAAAAAAAGGTTTTTATTATTTTTTTACAGTATCTATAGCTGTATTGATATGTCACAACTTTTTATTTTATTGGCAAGCATAAAATTCCTTTTATAAAGTGGAAACTTTTCCTAAATTCTTTTGCAGCTGAGTCATACATTACTTGGAAATTAATATTTATACCTTCTCTAACGGCTGAGGTTAGATAAAAAATTAGAATATAATTACTTTTTATATACATTTCATAGAAAATTTGCTTTTATTTAAAGATGCAAAACAAAAACTCATTTTCTCAAGTTATTACTCAGTGTCAAATTAGTTTATTTCAGTGTCAATTAATGTCTAATTTTTGCAATATTTTTTACTTACCTATCCCTGATATCACAGCAAAAAGAATATTGAATATGTATTGTTTCCCAGGAATTGGAGGATGCCAATAGCTACTTAAGGAACAGCAACTGTACCCTTATTCTCTTTTTTCTCTAAAATACAAGGTCTACAAATGTTAACATATTTCAACTTCTCAAGGCTTATGAATTCTCTTGATTTTTCACTGAAATTTAAGAAGTGTTAATTATTAGAGGGGTTTTTGAATCACTTCATAAGATACTTTATGATTTATTTATTTCTAAACTTTCTTCTTTAAATGATTTTTCATTGAGGCTTGCCACTAAATATTACTTTTTAATTATTTTCTCCTTTGAAAATACTATAGACATTTTCTAGCCTTTATATTTATGTTGAGCTTTTAAAATAATTTTCCATGGCTCAGTAATAATGATTAATGTTTGTGTATGAAGGTGTCAAAACTAGCCTGACCAGGCACTGGTGCAGTGGATAGAGCGTCCGACTGGGATGTGGAGGACCCAGGTTCGAGACCTCGAGGTCGTCAGCTTGAGCGCGGGTTCATCTGGTTTGAGCAAGGCTCACCATCTTGAGCCCAAGGTTGCTGGCTCAAGCAAGGGGTCACTCGGTCTGCTGTAGCCCCTGGGTCAAGGCACATATGAGAAATCAATCAATGAACAACTCAAGAAGCCACAACAAAGAATTGATGTTTCTCATCTCTCTCTCTTCCTGTCTGTCTGTCCCTATCTGTCCTTCTCTCAGACTCTCTCTGTCTCTGCCACAAAAAAAAGATGTCAAAACTAGAATTGGCATGTACGAATATCATATTTTATTACTTTAATATTGTACATCTCTGGGATTTTATAAGGCTAACAAGTTAACTGATGGTTGATGCATATTAAGACAAATTTCAGATTATATTTTATCAGGTTAAAGAATCAAATAATATCATAAAATATTTTGCCAAATCTAGTTGGAAAACTATAGGGACACTTTAAAATTATTATTTACTTTTAAACATTAAAAGTTTTTGTTTTATCTTCCTATATTATCTAAAGAGGATTCTTTGGGGTAAAAATAGAACTAGGTATAGAAATCATATTTAAAAAAAGTAATTATTTTAGATCACTTTCATTCCCTTTGCTGAAACTTAAGCATAATGTGTAGAATATAGGAGATTTCTATTATCTTGTAATACTCATTTATTTTTATTTCTTTTTGCTAAAACTTTGTTTTATATAATCTGATTATTTTTCATATTAGTACTAAAATTAAGTAATTTGTAAGTTTATTTCAGTTATTGATTTTTAAAAATATATAATCCCCAAATATAAGAACTATTAAATTAAATTAATACAGCTAATGATATATATGAAGTACAGAAAATATAGAATTCAGCAATTGCTAAAATATAATATGAGACTTTAATATGAGACCCTTCTCTTACAGTCAATGTCCTTTTTGTTGTTCTTTATTAGCTCAAATTTTATGCTAGATGTGTCTTACAAGATTTTTACCACAGGTTGCTTAAAGATATAAAGTATTAGTGACCACTCATTGTTTAAAGATTTAATAAAACATGTAAAAAGAAGTAGCTTGTTGACCAATGAACACACAACTAAGTAGATCAACAAATGAATGCTTCTCTCTCTTTGTCTTTCTAAAAATTAATCAATAAAACGCAGCTTACAAGTCTGTTTAATAAAAAATACTTGAAAGCACTAATGCAATATGATCATAATTGCTATACAGTTATTATATATCTTTGTGAGTTGATAGAAATCTTAAAATTGACAAAATATAATTAACCATCAAAGTAAAAAAAAAAAAAAAAATTTTAAAAGATACCCAAAAATCATTTCAAGCATTTGTTTTCTGCACTTGAAATGAATAACTTGCTTTACTAAAAACTTTCCTGAAGTGAATATTGTTAGTATTTATGCCAAAAATTCAATTTAATGTCCAAGGAAAATCTTATCCTCCATATTCTGTACATTGATAGGACTGTGGGCAACAGTTTGAGCTGTCAATAACTAGAATTCTTAAGAGTGTCAATTTATTTTAAAACATGAAATTGTGAAGACGATGACTCCTTGGAGACCATGTGACGTGTACTGAGGGACCAGGGGAGGCCACCTCACAATCTCCTATACAGGTTTCATGAGACAGCTCTGACCCCCAATTCTTAAAGGTATTTATTACCTTTAAGACAGAAGCAGGGACAAAAATGAGGAGATCAGGAAGCAGAGAAGAGAATAAGAGGAGAATGAGGAAGTCAGGAAGGGGAACTTCTTTAGTGCAGATTAAAGAGCAAGCAAAGTAGCTCAAATGTCCACACTTATTTATTAACCAGGATTGTTCATTCTATCCCTATTGTGCTGCAGTCAGTACTTTTTTCCGTAAAGCTTCAGTGGCTTTTGCCTCAGGGCACTCGACTCTGTCTCTGCTCCATGTTCGTATTCAGGGCCTCTACATGAAATAATATTTAATATAAAACCTGGCAAATACACATGTACATAATTAAAATTACATCAAAAATTAAAACAGCTAATGATATTGATGAAGTACAAAAAAAACCCATATAATTCAGCAATTCCTAAAATATAATATTCATCTAATCCAGGGGATGGCAAACTTTTTTCTGTGTGGGGTCAGATAGCAAAGCTGTAGAATTTCTGTGCAACTACTGACTCTGCTATCGTCGTACAAAAGCAGCTGTAGACGATGCATAAACAAGGTGTACGGTGGCTACATTCAACTGAACTTCTGTTACAAAGAAAAGAAGGGCCTGTGGTAAGCTGCCTGTACCAACAAACACTACATAGCAATTTTAAAGTCACAAGTTCTAATTGCAACATTTTCTTAGTTGAAAGGTTTGTGAACTGGATATTTCACTAGAGTTTATTCATATGCAGCTCAACTATGTGAAAGATGGTTTATTCTACACAGTGATAATATGAAAGGCAATCATTATGAGCTTTTTTTACAAACGGTTTCTTTCAAAACTTGGAGAAACTTTTTTTTTAAGGAATACTGCTAGAGAAGGAAAAGGATACAAAAATATTATAAGATTATAATTAATAAATATATTTAAACAACCATTTCTCTAGACATTAATATTTTAGTTTAGCATGACATACTGTACTCACAAATGATCAATGACAAACTACTTTAATATACATATATGCATTTAAACACACACAAATATACACACATATGTATGTACAGTTATCTAAGTATCTATACATATGAGTTTGTTAGTTAATTTGGTGCCAGTGGTATATATTTATATATGCTCAATGTTATTCCAAAATTAATTCTGCTTTTTGCCAAATATCTGGACCTATAATTCACACACTATATTTAAGTTTCTAAGATTGTTTTCTATTTCCCTGGCACTAAAATTTATAAGCAAGAAATATGAGCTTTTCACTGCATCTATATTTTTCAGGGAACTCACTAAAGTAAATCTCATATACAGGCTCCAATACTAGGGGGCTCATATTCAATTTCAACACGTGGTTTTGAAATACCAGGCATGGTGCAATTTTCTGAATTATTCACACATAACCACTCCAAGGGATTGCATTTAAGTATGATAGAAATTGCCTTAAAGCAGGCAGCCATGAAGAGTTTTGTTCTGTGGTCGATATTCAGACTACATTAAGGATAATGATAATATAATGTTCATGGCCTAAATGTGTTAAATCTAACTGTTCAAAGAGGAGGGCAGAGATGATGATTTCAGATATCTCAGATCGGCATTTAATCATCATTTTCTCCACTTACTTGTTATTAGAGGAATATGCATTTAAAAAGGAAAAAAAGGCTGATTCAGTGAGAGGCATTGATTCTACATAATACATAGTGAGAAATGTCCATTCAAAACATGACAATCAAAAATAATGGAATAAGTAAATTATCTCTAAAACTAATAATAGAGTACAATTTTTATCACTGTTAAAATAAAATGAAAGAATATATTATTTTGGGGATCTAAAAGAATTACAGAAATATAAGCAAACAATGTTTTAAATCATCCTAAATTTCTATAAATTTAGGTGAATATTACCAATGATTTGGAACAAGATAAAATTTCCTAAGTTTAAAAATGTAAAGCATCTTGTAAATTTTGAGAAATGATCCACCAAGCTACAAATATAGCCCAATGATTAGTAAAAGCAGATGAATATTTTAACATTTGGATAATTCTATAATACTTACTGTTTTTATAAAGCTTGCTCGCATTTGAGAATTCCATTCTTCTCAATTCATAAGGTTTCTAGCTTTCATTATCTAAAAATACAGCTGGATGTCCTGCTTTGATATGGAAGGCACAGGAAAGAACCTTGATTCTGGAGCTTCATAGCAATTGGCACTTTGAAAAGAACTAGAACACAATTTACTGAACAAAGAAATGACTTGTAGAAGATTAAAGGTGCATAGCCAGGTCTTATGAAAATCTGTATACCATAATATATTTCCATTGCCACAGATGCCGATTAGAAGGTTTTAAGTAGCATGATGACATAACATTCAATATGAAACAATGTCACCTGGGAACCCTCTGGTGATGAATTGTTAGGAAGCAAACTTGGAAGTTGATAATTGTGCAGATTCCAGATATAATTTGAGCATAGAAAAAAAAATCTGATGGATTGATTGCAAAGAGTGATGAGGAAAGTGGAAGGTGGAAATGAAGTAGGCTGAACAAGAAACAGATTGGAGGTAGGTGGAAGCAGAGAAGTACAGTTCATACTAATTCACCAGGGAGAGTCCAACAAGAGCTTCCATAGCACTAGCAAGTACTAGTATGGTATTTAGAGTACAGGGTGGGGAAAAGTAGGTTTATAGTTGTTCATATGGAAAATTATGCAATAATTAATAAATACAAATATAAGAATATATTCAGAACTCTAACACTACTTTTGCCCCACCCTGTATATGTTCATTCAAAGTCAGGAAATACATTCAAGAACTGTAAACATGGCCCTGGTTAGTTGGCTCAGTGATAGAATGTCTGTCCGGCATGTGGAAGTCCTGGGTTCAATTCCTGGTCAAGGCACACAGAAGAAGCACCCATCTGCTTCTCCACCCTTCCCCCTCTCCTCTCTCTCTCTCTCTCTCTCTCTCTCTCTCTCTCTCTCTCTTTTCCCCTCCTGCAGCCAAGGCTCCATGGGAGCAAAGTTGGCCCAGGTGCTGAGGATGGCTCTATGGCTTCAGCCTCAGGTGCCAGAATGGCTGTGGGCACAAGGGAGCAGTGCCCCAGAGGGGCAGAGCATCGTGCCCTTGTCAGCATGGTGGGTGGATCCTGGTCAGGTGCATGTGGGAGTCTGTCTGACTGCCTCCCCGATTCTAACTTCAGAAAAAACACAAAGAAATACAAATAAAATAAAATAATAAAATAAAATGATTATAAGCATGGGTCCTAGCCAGTTATCTCAGTCAATTAGTGCATCATACTGAAACCACAAGGTTGCGGATTTGAGTTCCAGTCAGGACATATATGGGAAGCAAGCAATGAATGCACAACTAAATGGAATGACAAAATGAATTATTCTCTCTCTTTCTCTCTCTGTCTCTCTAAGATCAATCATAAAAAAAAATTGTCAGCATGGAAATGTCAAAAAAAATTGAAAGTCAGGGATCTATTGATAAAGGAATACTAAGATTGTACTAGGAAAGCCAATTTTAACTATTTTGATAAGTGTACTCCAATTTCTTTCTGCTAAATGGGATGCTAGCTTTAATGAGAAATGAAGGAGGTGAGAAAAAAAATTATTTAAACAAATAGTTTTGTACATTTTTAATTTTACCATTTAATTAACAACCACAGCTAAATATTTATAATAATCACTTTAAGAAAATAAATTCGTTCCTTATTAATAGAAAATTTGCCCTGGGGAAAATAAAAAAAAAGAACTATTATAAGAGATACAATTTAAAATTAAGTTTAGGTGATTATTTAGTATAATTTCTATTGATTTGATTATTTGAGCTTAACATAGTGTTTTTAATAATTAGTCAAGAAATGAAAACCATAGTTCAAAATAAATAAATATTCAATTCATTTTCTCTAAGTTTAGTTAATAGCTCCTTTTCGCATAGGCTACTTTCTTCCACAGCAAACACATTTGAGAAAATCTATTTTAAACTCAATGAGTACACAATTTATTAAAGTTATTAACATGGGAAATAAAGTAAAATGTTTCCGAGCATCACCAACATGAAGCCATTTTTAAAGGAAATGATACCTGCATGTCCTTTAAATGCCCGTGATATCTACCAGACAGCTGTCTGAAAGAAGGAAAGTTTGTACTTAGAAAAAAATCTAGTGTTTCATATTTATAAGATCTGCAAAAATATCTGCTGATTTAATAACGATGACTACTTTGTAAAAAGTTTTATATAAATACTAACTTGAATGACTAGACAAGCATATTTCTTTGGAAAGTATTACCTGATGCAAAATGTTAATTTAGCATGCTTTCTCAGTGATTTCAATGTAAAGATTTTATGTCTTAATTGTAAAATAAAATATACATGAAACAATGACAAACATTTTCTCCAATAATTGACTAGAGGAATTATTAAGAGTAAAGACACTCTACTTATTAATATGATTCTATATTCATATTGATAAATGTTAACAAAAATATTAAAACTTCAAGTAACTGAGATAATGTATGTAAAGTGTGTAGAAGACTACCTAGCACCCAGAAGAGTCAATGAAAGGACTTTCAAAACTCAATCCTAAGAAAATAAGCAAACTAAAATATGGGTTTAAAGTCTGAACAGACATCTCACCAAGGAAAATATACACATGGCAGATACGCACATAGAAAGATATTCAACATCATGTCATGAGAAGATTCAAAATGAAAACAAAATGAGATACTACTACATAGGTGTTAGATGGTCAAAATTCCTAACACAAAAATTAAATAGTAGCAAAGATATGGAGCAACAGAAAATCTCGTTCACTTATCAAAAATGATAAAAGTATGGTAGTTTCTTTTTTTTTAATTTTTTTTTTACTTTTATTAATTTTTAGAGAGGAGAGAGAACAAGAGAGAGAGAGAGAGAAAGAGAGAGAGAGGAGAGAGGAGCAGGAAGCATCAACTCCCATATGTGCCTTGACCAGGCAAGCCCAGGGTTTTGAACCGGCGACCTAAGCATTCCAGGTCAACGCTTTATCCACTGCACCACCACAGGTCAGGCCGAAAGTATGGTAGTTTATTACAAGACTAAACATACTTATATCATACAATCCAGCAATTATGCTCTTGTTAATTTACCCCAAATGATAGAAAACTTACATATACACAAAAACCTGCACATGATGAATGTTTATTTATAACAGCCTTGTTCGTAATTGCAAAAATATAGAAGAAACAAAGCTATATGTACAGTACTGTGAAATGATGTTATAAAAATATTTAATCATATTCTATCATAACTTTCTTTCATTATTGCTATATATCATAATTTTCTTTGTTCATTTTATGCCATTTGTTTCATCTCTACACCATTTGTTTCTTATTTTTATATTCGTCAGGTTTAAGTAAAACACTGCATTACCAGTACAACTGGTTTCATATTTGCAAAGACAATTTCCTCTTGGTAGACATCTTGGGAGGGGTTTGATGAAAACTATCCAAGACACAAAACACAAATTGCCGAACCGTCTGGGATAACAGTTGAAATGGTGCACACGGAGATGGTAGTGCTGCCGGAAGCTGGTCCACACTGTTGTAAGCCCAGCTGGGCAACCCTTGCTGCACTGCCAGACACGGAGCAGTCATGGCTAGTGATTGTGGTCATAAAGTCGAATGGTCGTAAGTTGCATAGGTCATAAGTCAATATTTGTATTTGTTTTCAAGCCATGAAAGACATGGAAGAAGTTTAAATGCATATTGCTAACTGAAAGAAGCCAATCTGAAAATGTGACATATTGTGCTATTCCAAGAAGGCAAAACTATAGAAAGAGTAAAAAAAGTAAATAGTTGTCAGAGGTTCAGAGGACAGGTGGGGAGATACTAGGTAGTGAACTGGAGGTATTTTAAGGCAGTGAAACTGTTTTGGATAGCACTATAAGAGTGGATACATGTCACAGTTTTCAAAACCCATAAAATATTCAGCACAATGAATACACCTTATGCAAACTATGAACTTTAGTTAATGATGATTCAATACCGATTCATCAGTTGTAACAAATGCACAGCACTAATGCAAGATACTATAAAGAGCAGGAAGTTGGGAAGAAAAAGGAGGGACTGTATATGAGAACTCTATGTACGTGTTGTTCAATATCTTCTTTGCACCTAACATTAAATGAAAAATAAGTCAATCAATTAAAATAACCAGAACAAGCATCATATACAAGAAATCTTTATATCTTATAACTGCATTGCTCTGGGAAAGTAATTCACAAACTAAAGTATGTTCAAAGTCATGAATATCAAATGAGATACTGCAGTTAAAATGCTAACTGTATATATGGCATCTAATGACCCTCAATAAAAAATGGCTGTTTGCCGATAATTGTGCTCCTTGGAGGATGGTTATCTGAAAAACCATCAGAATTTAAGTTCTATGAGATCATAATTTGAATAATGAGAAAAATTGGAAAGAATAAAATATTAATTTTGTATTCCTAAGCAGGTCATGGACACTAATGATTAAAATTTATAAGGAAAAAATCGTTTTAAAAATAAAATACATTTCTTAAAGTAAGAAAATAGATCCCATCTAATAAAGAAATAGTGAAGTATCAGTGGTGACTGTATGGCCAGGAGCCACCATTGTGGCCATTCACATGCAAGTTTGCATTAGATTTGGAAAGACAGTAATGAAACAATGGAGCCAAGATCTGGTGAACCATCATCTTTAATCCTAGCTTGCACCTGGCGGGCAAGTAAAAACACACACTGGGCTCCAAAACCCACTCATTCAGTGCTCACAAAGCTACTGACTTATCCGAGTTTCCTAGAATCAAAGGTTTCTAGCTCACTAGCATTACTCACCTCTGTTCCCCATCTCCTTCCTTCTCCCTGCACAAACTCTGCACAAACTGGCTTCTAGTTCAGCATCCTGTCATCTTGGCTGTTTCTCCTCTCCTCCACGTGGCCTTTATCTGCTCTCCTTTCTCTGCTCTCTCCTCTAATGCTAATCTCAGGAACCGAAAGAGAGCAAACTCCCAGTCTGCCCCATTTTATAGTGTAGAAATCAAAACCTTTAATCCAATATACAAACAAGGAAGTCTCTGATACATAGTCCTTTAGGGTGGGAAATGCTTAGTCTTAAAACTAACGCTAGGGCAGTGGTTCCCAACCCCCAGGCCGTGGACCAGTACCGGTCCATGGGATATTTGGTACTGGTCCGCAGAGAAAGAATAAATAACTTACATTATTTCCATTTTATTTATATTTGAGTCTGAACAATGTTTTATTTTTAAAAAATGACCAGATTCCTTCTGTTACATCTGTCTAAGACTCACTCTTGACCCTTGTCTCGGTCACGTGATACATTTATCCGTCCCACCCTAAAGGCCGGTCCGTGAACATATTTTCTGACATTAAATCTGTCCGTGGCCCAAAAAAGGTTGGAGACCACTGCCTTAGGGTATAACAATCTTGTCTGCTTACAGCCTGTCCCCCACACCCAATGCAAACTATAAGTGAGCAAACCTATTTATCATATTTACAAGCTTATTTGACCAACAGTGACCAAGAACATACTTCTGGTTCTCTCTAATTTGCTTTTCTCATCTCCTTCAAAAACTTGTCATCAAACTATAAATGATAGGGGGAAAAAACATTTAAAAAACTAATTATACTCAAACGTTGATGCAGAGTTGGGGAAAATATGTGAAATGAACTGAATATTTTCAAGACAGTTCATGTCTACAGATCAGAAGCACAGATGACTCTTACACATTTACTTTCAGAAAAAATAGTTAATGAGCCAAACCACAGAGATTTGTGAAAGTGCCAAAAAAAATTGAAGTCAAATATTATTGCAATTTTCCAAAATGAGAAGTACAGGGATTTTAAAACTGCATATCAGTTAGCCAATAAGTTTGACATGTGTCTTTGGCAAACTTCTGAAAACAGATTATGTAGCAGATGGTTGTGAGGATTTCATAAGTATAGTGTTGATCACTAGGCACCAACATAAATTCACGCGGCACAAATCATATTAAAGTAACTGCATTTTCATTAAGACTGTGGCATTCAGGCCAGTAGACTAGGGGGGACAAAAATCTTAAAATCTTGAATATAACAAAAACTTTTGCAAAGATTTATATCAAAATTTATATGTGCCTCTAAGATAGTGCTGGCATGACAATGTTATTGTGGATTTTTTACCCTTGTGGTCAATCTACGAGCCACATCCTCCCAACTCTTCCTGATGTTCTTTCAGTGACTGAGCCTAATAGGCAGCTGACAGGTGGAGGCAGAGGGAAGTGGATCTCAGGATGCCTTGGGACCTTTGCTGTCCTGCCTCTGGGCTCAGTACCAATAGAAGCTAGCTTTGGTGCACAACTTGCTCAGTCTCGCACACACCCAAGCCCAACAGAGGCAGCAACAGACTGTGGGTCACTTGTAGCTCCAAGCAGGTTGCTGAGGGCCATGCACAGACAATGTGTGACACCAGAGGCCCTCCCAAGAGACTCAAAATCAGCACACCCAGTGGACAGATTCAGACATCAGAGCAGGAGCCAATAAACTTACAAGCAGCATATCTAATGGATGATATTGGCTGGCACTAAACTCTGCTGAGGTAAATTCTGCTTTGTGAGGTCAGCACCTGCACAACAGCTCACATGATGCAGTGGAGGTTAAGCCTTACAATCAGCCAGCCTGAGGTTTGAAATAACACACGAATGGGTCAATAGCAATCAAGACACAATTACAACAGAAGAGCCCACATAACCCTCACAAGAGACATTGTTGGAGCACCCAACTAAGGTGACCAAGGAGACAATGCCACTGCGTGCCACAGGACACCTACTAATGGGACTACCTCATGAAGACTGGGAGCCATGGCAGATCTATATAATACAGCAGGGGTCCCTAAACAACGGCCCGCGGGCTGCATGCGGCCCCCTGAGGCCATTTATCCGGCCCCCGCTGCACTTCTGGAAGGGGCACCTCTTTCATTGGTGGCCAGTGAGAGCAAAGCACGACGTTGCTCACGAACAGTACTACTTCCGGTGACACAGGACGCACGTGTCACAGCTCCAGAAGCGTGTCATATCACTTGTTACGGCTAGCAGTGACAAATATGGAACCGGACATTGACCATCTCATTAGCCAAAAGCAGCCCATAGTTCCCATTGAAATACTGGTCAGTTTGTTGATTTAAATTTACTTGTTCTTTATTTTAAATATTGTATCATATTTGTTCCCATTCTGTTTTTTGTTTTTTTTTTTTACTTTAAAATAAATATGTGCAGTGTGCATAGGGATTTGTTCATAGTTTTTTTTTATAGTCTGGCCCTCCAACGATCTGAGGGACAGTAAACTGGCTCCTTTTGTAAAAAGTTTGAGGACCCCTGATATACAGAAACAAACACAGAGGCAGCCAAAATGAGAAGTAAAAGAAACAGGCCCTGAATTCCAGAACAGGATAAAACTCCAGAAAAAGAAATAACTGAAATGAAGTTAAGTAATTTAACAGATATAGAGATCAAAGTAATGGTTACAAGAATGCTCAACAGTAGGCAAAAGGACATCAAACCATAAAAAGGAATAGTCGGAAATAAAGAATACAATATATGACATCAAGGATACACTGAAAAGAATAAACACTTGGTTGTAAGAAGCAGAAGATCAAATTAGTAATTTGGAATACAACTTAGGAAGAAATAACCCAACCAGAGAAGCAAAACGAAAAAAAAATTAAGAAGAATGAGTATAGTTTAAGAGACCTTTGAGACAATATGAAGTATAACAACATCTGTACTATATGCATATTCCCCCCAAAAAGAAAAGAAAAAAAATGATGGAAAACCTTCCTAATCTGATAAAGAGAAAAGAAACAAAACTCAAGAATGCACAAAAAGTCCCAAACAAGATGGACCCAAAGAGGCCCATATGAAGACAAATCAAAATTAAAATGGCAAAGTTTTAAGACAAAGAGAGAACTTTAAAAGCAGCAACAGAAAAGCAGTTACCTACAAAGCAGATCCCATAGGCTATCAGCTAATTTCTCAACAGAACATTTCAGGCCAGCAGGGATTGGCACAAAGTATTTACAGTGGTAAAAAGTAAGAATCTATAACTAAGACTACTTTACCAAGCAAAGGCATCATTTAAAATTAAAGGAGATATAACAAGGTTCCCAGACAAGAAAAAGCTAAATGAGTTTGTTACTACCAAACCAGTATTAAAAGAAATGTTAAAGGGTCTGCTTTCAAGGAGAAGTAGAAGAACGAAGAGTGGAAGTGATGGAGGAGAAGTCGATGATGATGACAACAAAGGAGAAAAAAAAAAGAGGAGTATATTGAAAGAGTAAAATGGCACTAAATATGTACCGTACCTAACAATAATTACTTATAACAAATGTGAATAAATTAAATGTTCCAATCAAAAGACATAGGGTAGCTGAATAGATAAGGAAGCAATACCCATATATATGCTGATTACAGAGATAAAAGACATGGAAAACCCTTAAATGTATGTTGCTGAGTGAAAGAAGCCAATTCAAAGGGGTGCATTGTATTTTTCTACTAGGGATATCACAACAAAATGCTATAGACAGGGAGGTTTAGCAGACATGTCTCACTGTTGAGGAGGCTGAAAGTCCAAGGTCAGAGGCAGCTGGTGTGGCTTCTCCTCAGGCCTCTCTCCTTGGCTTGGAGTGGGCCGTCTTCTTGCTGTGTCCTCACTTGGCCTTTTCTCTGCTTGTTTATATCCCTGAAGTCTGTTTCTCTTCTTATAAGGACATCAGACATATTGGATTAGAGTATACCCTTATAATCCTTAATTCATTTCTTAAAAACCTATCTGTAAATATAATCACAATGGTGGTTAAAATTTCAAGACATAAATTTTGTAGCCACAGTTCAGTCTATAACAGCAACATTTTTTTTTTTTTTTATGATTTCTACTGTATGACATTCTGTGAACAGAAAAACTATGGAGACAGTTACAGTTTCAGTTACCTGACCAGGCAGGCGGTGGTGCAGTGGATAGAGTGTCGGACTGGGATTCTGATGATCCAAGTTCAAAACGTTGAGGTCACCAGCTTGAGCACAGGGTCACTGGCTTGAGCATGGGATCATAGACATGACCCCATGGTTACTGTCTTGAACCCTACAGTCGCTGGCTTGAAGCCCAAGGTTGCTGACTTGAGCAAGGGGTCACTCAGTCTGCTGTAGCCTCCGCCTTCTAGGCACATATGAGAAAGCAATCATTGAACAACTAACGTGCCACAATGAAAAACTGATGCTTTTCATCTCTCCCTTCCTGTCTTTCTCTCCTGATCTGTCCCTCTTTCTGACTCTCTCTCTGTCTTTTTCAAGAAATATATAAATAAATTAAAAATTCAGTGGTTTTTAGAGATCATAAGAAGTGGAAAAAAATGAATAGGGTAAACAAAAAAGGATTTCTAGGTCAGAGAAACTATTCTGTTTGATACTAAAATGGTGGATATGTTATTATATGTGTGGCCAAATGTAGCATTATGGCTGTGAGCATACTAAATGTAGTTTATTTTTGTATTATTGTTTATAAATTATCATGTTATATATATATCTATGACAACTGTAAACCTATTTCTTCTCCTGCCTGTACATTTGCCAAACCCTGTAGAAAGTACAACACCAAGAGTGAACCCTGAAGCCAACTATAGACGTTGGATGATCACGCCGTGTCAGCTAGGTTCATCGGTTGAACAAACGCATTGTTCTGGTGGGGGATGTTGAGAGTGTGGGAAGCGGAAGGTGTGTGGGAGCAGGGGGTACATGGAACTCAGTGCATTCTATCCAGTTTTACTGTGAAACTAAAACTTCTCTAAGACTATTTTTTTAAAAAAAGATAAAGATTACATATTAGTTTCCTAGGTTGCTTCAACAAAGTACCACAAACTGGGTAGCTTAAAACAACAGAATTTTTTTTTCCTTAGGGGTCTGGAGGGTAGAAGTATGAAATCAAAGTGCTGGCCAGGCCTGGCTTTCTCTGAAAGCTGTGCGCAATCCTTCCCAGCTTTGGGTTATTTGCTGCCAGTCTTTGGTGTTCCTTGGCTTACTTACAGCTATGTAACTTCAATCTCTACCTTTGTCATTATGTGGCATTGACCTGTCTGTCTCCATGTGTTCACGTGGATGCCTGTTCATCAAGGAACCAGCATAATGGATGAGAGGCCACCCTTTTCCACTATGAGCTCATTTTAATCAATTTTATTGGCAATGACCCTTTATCCAAATTAGGTCACATTCTTTAGTACTGGAGGTTAGGGTTTCAATATATCTTTTTCGGGAGAAGGGTTGGGGGTGGGGCATAAAATTTGACCCATAGCATGACTATACGGTTGTTTCTGATCTAGCTTCTGACTTCCCCTGCATTCACTTTCTTCCCGTCTCCTCCTCATCCGTTGTGGTGCTGCCATCATTGCTGGCCTGCAGACCTGTCAAACATGTTTCCACACGGGGGCCTTGGCAGCTGTAATTTCTCCTGCTTGGAATACCCCTCCCTAGAGATAGTTGTGTGCCTCACTTCTTCACTTGAGTCGGATCTCAGCTCAGAAATCTCCTGAGAAAGCCTTCTTGGGGCAACAGATCTGCTACACTGACGCTTTTTTTTTCTCATTATAAGCCCTTTTGTTATGTGATGTTTCTTTTACTTAATATGTTCAAATATATGATCATTTAAAAATATTGTATCTCCACGGATGAACACACAATATGAGATGTGTTGTAGAATTGGGCACTTAAAAACTATATAATTATTTTAACCAGTGTCACCCCACTAAATTTAATTAAGAGAAAATAAATATATTATATCTCTAGATAATGAATTGGCTTAGTATTCATTCGATAGATATTAAGTGTGCGAATGATGAAAGTCTGATGAAATAGCATTAGTCAATCACCATCCCAGTCATTGTATCCTCAGCCCATGAGATGCACAGATAACCTACATACAGTTTTTCTCTTCGCATGTGTGTACCCCCTGTGTTGTTCTTTGTGACTTTCTTTTTTTTTTCTTTTTTATTTATTTCTTTTTATTTTTTTTATTTTTTTTTATTGTATTTATTTTTAATGGGGTGACATCAGTAAATCAAGATACATATATTCAAAGATAACATGTCCAGGTTATCTTAAAGTTCAATTATGTTGCATACCCATCACCCAAAGTCAGATTGTCCTGTCACCCTCTATCTAGTTCTCTTTGTGCCCCTCCCCCTCCCCCTTCCCTCTCCCTCTCCTCCCTCCCCCCGTAACCACCACACTCTTATCAATGTCTCTTGGTCTCACTTTTATGTCTTTGTGACTTTCTTAATTGCAGATTGGATTTAGCTCTTTCTTACTAGATTGAAGTTTGCTCTTTTACAAGAGTTGGTTCTTAGAATTAGAGATTAAAGAAAAAAGCTTATATCATAAACATTATCTTTAAACATCCCTTAAATCCCATAAAAGTATAATTTTGTCATGATTTTAGAAAAATTCACATTCAAAATGTAATTTTGCAGCATCTACAATTACAATAGGAGAAATAAATTTTGTACAATTAAAATTGTGTAAGATAAATACAAAAGTTACCTAATGTAATAAGTAAATAAGAAAAAGCTAAGAACTATATGATTTCATGCATAGGTGGAATATAAAACTGAGACTCATGGACATAGATAAAGTGAAGTGGTCACCAGATGATTAAGGCTAATATAAAACCTTGAGCTAAGCAAAAATATAGGGGTCTATGATTTCAAAGGAGGAAAGACAAATTCAGAGGAAGATAAGAAGATAAAATATTTCGTAAACAAAGGTTCCCCTGCTTGGAAAGTAAGTCTCACAGGGGTAAACTATATCTCTTTTATTAGCGCTCTTCTTGGTATGCGACCCCTTTCTAATGTAAATCTTCTACTTTGTTATGCAGAGCTTCCCCTGTGTCTGCAATTCCTCAATCCAGATGCCAAAGAGGCATATTTTGCGGTGGCATATTCTGCTACATGCATAAGCTATGTAACAATAGTAAAATGACCTCATTGAACATCTGGAACATTCAACAGAGACACCAGAAAGGCCTTACATTAGGAGTAGGGCTAACCTACGCCCAGAACACAGGTTACTCTAGACCCACACTAAGATAACTGAAAAATAAGTCTTCAAAGAATCAAGCTGAACTATATTGAAATTAACTACCTGTCAGAACAAAATTCAGCACTCTTTAAAGAATAATTTTAAAAAAGCATTAGACACTCAAAAAATAACATCTACCAAATTCAACTTATAGTAAAACTGAATAGATATGCAGATAATCAAGAAGTCAATCAATATAATACAAACACACCCATAAATGACAGAGATGAAAAAATTAGCATACAAAACTTTAAAACAGTTATTATAAATATGTTCAAGGAATTTAAAAAATCTTGTCATTCTCTTCCCATTATGTTAATTTTCTTTTGATAGAACTAGTTTTCCTTTTAAAATATTCTCCATGTTAACTTTCACTTTTAAATTGATGCTTGTCTTATTTTAATTTTTGGTATTTATATTATTTATTTGATTTTAACCAAAAAATTTTAAATATTGAGTATTAAAAATATATTTAAAATATTTAAATATTTTGTCCTTTGAATATTTATATAACAACTTTATTTTAGTTCTATTTCTATTTTTAACTTTTTAAAAATTTTCTTTAAATAGTTGGTTGAATTACTGTTAACTACCTTAATGGATTTAGAAATTATCCATTTCAAGTTCCTGTCCCTAATTTATTTTTAGCTAATGTGATCTGAGGTACTTATAATTTCATATTAATTGCTTATTCATTTTTCTTATATTATTTTTATGTTATATTGGGTAAAGTCATTATTTTTCCAATAGTTCTGACAGAGCATATAAAGAATGAAGGATTTGAGAACAGTAATATCTGGGATAACTTCAAATTCTTTATTCATTACTTAAAAGATTTAATTTCCCAAATCCTAATTACAACTTACAAAGAAGACCTATAACATAATGATTCATTAAAAAAAAAATCTGAGATACTGAAAAGAACATAAATTAGGCTTTCTCTAAACATTTATGCAGCTTCCAAGTGTGAACAGTACACTTATTAAAACATGGTACCTCAGTTGGTTAGAGAGTTGTTCTGATATGCCAAACTACAGGTTTGATCCCTGGTCAAGGTCATACAGGAAATCAACCAATGAATGCAAAAATAAGTAGAACAACAGATCAATGTTTCCCTTTCTCTCCCTTCTTTTCCTTTTAAAATTAATAAATAAATAGAAATTTTAAAAATTAACTTTAAAAAAAAAAGAATAATCAGATAGTGTTTTAGGAAACAATCCAGTGCTAACCTAATGTTTTCTTGTTCGCAGGTTTAAATACCAGAGACTCAAAAAGAGCCTCGTGGAATGTGCAATAGTTCAGCTCAAGGAGCTTACTGGTTGGAGAATGGGGACAAGCCTGAAACTTCTGCATATCCAGAATTACAGGGGCCCTTCAGTGTCTCGACACCAATCCCGAGGAATTCTACTGCCTCCTACTGTTAGGTACAGGTTATCATGATGGTAACATCTATTTCATGATACCCACTGACCTATCCAGGGTTGAATTTCTGGAAAGAGTTAAAAGTGGAACGGCTCTTTTCTGTCTACCATTGAAAAGCTTCCAGATTTAAGAACTATTATCAATAACCTGCTTGTTAGATTAAATATCTATCACTCTGTCTAGAGCCTAAGAATGATTTCAGGGAAACTATATATAAGCCATATTTCTGGTCAACTCCAGCCTGAAGTGAGACGTCTGAGGAAAGAACAATGGGTATAAAAATGGAATACCAAAAATGTCTTGGAAGACACCAAAAAGGTCACTTTCTAGTTAATTCTGTACAACCTAGTTTTTCAAATTAGCCCACCACAATTTCAACTTTTCTAAATAAAGCCACTTAAAAAAATAAAAGAGAGAGAGAGAAAGTAATCAGGGCTTAAGATATAAAGATGTTTGGAGTTCTTTAAAACTACCTGTTCTGTTGGTTTCTCCTATTGGATGTACTGGCAGAAAAAATTAAAAAAAAAAAAAAAGAGCTTTGGTGTCTCTTGCTATAATGGCACTAGTTCTGTTGGATTAAGACTTCATACTTATGATGTCATTTGACTTTATTTTTCCTCTTAAAGGCCCTATATCCAAATACAGTCACCTTGGGAGTTAAGGATGTACATGGTGAGGTCTTGTGGGTGATTTAGTCCATAGCAACTATTGTTACAGGCATCACATAAATGAAATGCAGAGTATGAAATAAAAATAATTCACAAATTATAAAAAACTTTTATATGGCCATGGCTAATTGTCCCAGTAGTAGAGCATTGGCCCAGTGTGTGGATGTCCTGGGTTCTATTTCTGGTCAGGGCATACAAGAGAAGAGCTCATCTGTTTCTCCACCCTTCTCCCTCTTACTTTTCTCTCTCTTCTCCTCCTATAACCATAGCTCAATTTGAATGAGTTGCCCCAGGCACTGAAGATGGCTCCATGGCCTCCACCTCAGGTGCTAGAAAGAGCTTGGTTGCTGAGCAATAGAACAACACTCCAGATGGGCAGAGCATCACCCCCTAAATGAGCTTTCTGGGTGGATCCTGGTCAAAAATGCATACCAGAGTCTGTCTCTGCCTCATCACCTCTCACTGAATAATAAAAAAAAATTATAAAGTTAAAAAACACACATACCATACAGAACATTATGTTTTAGGAATATATACATGTATTCAAACTCTAAGTAAAGAATGAAAATTTAAAAATCCATACTTGGTTGATTTGTTAACTTCTGCTGTAGTTAATGAGAGTGAGGCTACTGTGTCTGAACACACAGAAGATGTATATAGTGTGGTTGATGTTCTAGTGCTTAACTTGACTAGTACATATGTGATGATTTATTTTATTATTCTTATTCACTTTCATTTCAAATTCTATACTTCTTATCCTAATGTCATTTACTGTAAGCTATATTCAGTTTAGGCATGTTAAAAAAGAAAAGGATCTTATTATTGATGAAATATAACATATCCTTTCATACCAATGACATATTTTACCATTCAAATTGTAAATCATTATTTTTGTTTAATTGATTTCATATCATTAGCATATATTTTTATGAACTTATTCTAAATGAAAGCAAGTTATATATCTTTTATAATTTAAAATAATAGTGTATTTTCCCCCAGAGTCAAATTTTGATTTTCTTTTATATTTCATCCAGAACATAATAAAATAAATGTATTTTAGTAGAACTGCACATTTAATATCCTATTTTTCTGTGTTCCTTTTACTGAACTTTTTACACTCAAAAATATTAATGTCTTAGATATATAAAATGATATGCAAATTTTCTTTTTTTTACTTTTAATTGCAGATTTGATGGTTTGTAATCCTAAAGGTCACCCCCACCTCACTCCCCACTCTCCACATTCCATGAGACAGTAGAGCAATCAACTTTCAGTTTTTATAATTGGAAATTGTATCACTTGTCTGTGTCAGGTTCTCTGATTGATTGTAAAAAGCATTATGCTTATTTTGGTAATTAACTTCAATCCCTGTACAGTCAATTAAAAACATAACTCTCAGTAATCTACTAAAATGTAAGAAATTTAAATGTCTGTCGCTATCCAAAACTCTGCTAAATTCATTTCAGCAGAAAAGGTTGTCAAATTTCCAAGTAAACATATCATTATCTAGCACTCATGCATTATGAATTTTTTCTTCTCTTTTAGTTTTACATATCATGCATTTCATTATCCATTATTCAACTAGAGAGCATGCCCACTCTACAAATTTTATTTAATATACCATGTGAGAACACATAGTTGAATTACTAGTGCAATGACAGAGTCAGGTCTATGGGACTAGGTATTTTACAATTAATTTAGTGTAACAATGCTAACTTAAGTCTGCATTAGTACTTTTCAAACAACTTAGAAAAGTAATTGCAGTGTACACAGGACAAATAATAGGAATGGCTTGCCTAGTTTATTACTCTACAAAAGAATTAGTATAAAGTCAATTTAAGAATGATTTTAAACACAGTTATTAATATTGTTTGTCATGCAGAACTAACTCAAGGAAGGTAGAAGTTGTTATTAAAACATTAGTTTAATTCCTTCTATCATGACAAAATTATCATAAAACAGTACATAGTCATAAAAGAACACTTTAATGAAGTCTTGGAATAATTAAAGGTGTACCATGATAGTATGCTGCTTATTAAAGAAGTCTAATAGAACATTTTCTTTTTCTTGTTTTCAAGGTAATGCGATAAATTTAATAAAATTGGTTATCTTATATTTTATATATTATATATACATACATATGCAATTGGCAGCAGTGCCATTTTTGTTTGTTTTGATAAAGATCACTGCTTTTATTCCAAATGCATGAAGTAGAAAATGTTGATCGACTATAATATTCACACTGACGGTTTTGGTTTTTGTCTTTTGTCTTTCCATACAAAGTGGAGTTAAAGGCAACACAGGCAAGGGTGAGATACTGAAAATCAGAATGGATAAAGAAAAAGAAAAACACAGTTTCTGTTTTCCCTAAAACTATGCTTCAACCAAATTTACAATCTTTTGTTATTATCCTAGAAAACAAAGCATTCATTCTTATATGCTTCTATTAGTGTTCCTTAAAACTGTTTTTTTGTTTTTGAGATACTGTTTGGTATTTTATAAGGAAAAATGTTAATTTTGATTTTATTGTTAATTGTTTTCTATCTTAAACAAATATAATTTAATCTCTAACAGAAAAACTCTTGTTTTTTAAATAGGTGTTAAAAATCTTTATGGATTTCTAATAATGGGGAATAGATTATATTATTTCCCCAAAACAATTTTAATTAAAAGAATAAAACACCTATCAAAATTTCTAAGTACACTCTATATTATAAAAAATCTGTACAATTTAGTCAATTTGCATAAAATAAAATTCTGGTTCTCAAATACCTAACAAGTTCCACCTTTATACAGGCTTTATGGTATATTATTGAAGTATCTAAAAAAGTCATTCAGAAAAATCTTCAGCTGATAAGACAGCAACTGAAGTATAAGAATCCCATGAATTTAGTAAAAAAATCATGTATTTGAATTCTATTACCTTTTACTCTTGAGAAGCAGAAGTTTTGCAACTATTAGATATAAGAATTTCTGAGTACATAGCCCACAAATCTATTGATTCCAGCATACAAGATGTATACTGACAGTACACTTATTTTGTATTTTAAGACAGCTAAACAATACAGTTTTTGTGAGACTGACGTGCTGCCTACTGCGATAAAGAGGCCACTAGCAATACAGTTTTTATATGCATATTTATAACTAAGAAGTGCTGAATCAGGGGTGATTATGATTAGCGATTGCTCAAGCAATATCAGAATTTATAATGAGTAAGGGACAGCTTCATCTTTAATGCATAGTGGAGAAATATTTAAAAGAAATATATCACTGACCCCATGAACCAACTTGTTAAAATGCTCTAATCCAGATGAGGTGATGTTTATTCCAGGATGTTACAAAGGAGAGGAAGAAAGAAATTCCTGCTGAAACTCCAAAGAGATGCATCAAAGTTTATCCATTCCTCTTTCTTTATACTAACCTCTATTGTTATAATATATGAGTTGTTTTAGCAATCTTGGAGCAGAATGGAGTTATAATAGCTATTTCCATTTAGATATGCATTGATTCTATTTAAACTTTAAAGACTTGCTTTACTTTGAGACATAACATGGCATCCAGGTGCCGATTTATAGGATGGCATCAATAACAACTAACATTCTACAAACCAAGCTGTTTTAGATTGCTACATTAAAAAAAAAAATTGACTCCTGAGATATGGATAAAAAGGGTCATTTTCAGCAATTATTTCAGTTCCCAATACCTAATGTCTTCAAATATTACTTCAATATTGGTTATTGAGATATAGGTAATCATTTATAATTAATAATATTGTACTTATCTTACTTCTTACTTGCTAATTAATAATCTAAAATAACATCTTCTAAGTCTGTTTTGCAAGCTTAGACAATAAAATATGTACTCACTACAGTATTTTATTTTAGCACTGGCAAAATTATAAAAATCTGATCTTATATGAAATTTACAGACTAAATTTACCTCTCCTACATTCTTGGCTCCCTTCAGTTTATATTTCCATTCTATTACCACTTCAGAGATATCAAAGCATCTCTCTCCTTTTATAACACATCCTGTACTTCACCTATAATAGTTTGTTTTTATTCATTTACAACTCACTTCAAAATCTATGAATCAGGGAGGATTCCCTGGTCAGGGCACACAGAGGAGCAGCTCGGTGTTCCCATTTTTTTCTCCCTGCCTCTTAAAAAAAAATCTATGAATTAGCTTAAATGTTAAATACAAAATTATATAATATGTTATTTGGAAGAAAGTTGCAATAGAATTTTAAGAAGTAGTAAAAAATATGTTTACTTTCTTAAAAATCTACGCTTGTTTTGTAAAAAAAATTCTATTTTAAATTATGGTAAATTATTTTATATTTACCATTACCATTAATTTAAATGTGCTTGTAGATGTAATTAATAGTTTAAAATGTGAACAACGATGAACAGTTTTAGTTTTAAGCAATGGGTAGTTATAGAGTAGCTATTATTCAGGAAATTATTCTAAACACTCTGTAGGATTTCAAATATATTCAATAGGTCCCTGCCTTAAAAATAAGTAAGGATTTACTTAGAGAATTTGCATGGTGGCATTCATTCCAATACATTTGTTTTGCTACTAATTTATCCCTAAATGAATTGTCCATAAACATTTTTCCTGCTAAGGACATTAATAACTCCAATCCAGATATTATCACTAGAGATCACATTCAATTTTTCTGTGAAAGATTCCATCTTATTTCTAATATCAGACAGTGCAATAGGTAGCTAATTTTTTTGTCTATTTTCTTTTTTTTCTTGGTAGAATAAATACTGAAGCATGACTATAACCTTAAAATAAAAAATAATATTAAATTCAAATGTCATCATTAACATCAGCCACTATTGTAAAAGATAAACTGTGCTTCTCTCCAGGATAATGGCAAATAAAAAAAATCTCTTTAATAGAAAATATGAATGTACCTTTAGGAAATAAAATGCTTTATTAGTAAAGATAGTTGCACTCATCTGTGTGGGTTTGCAAATTCAGTTACAATGTCTCTGTCTATGTTGAGTGTGAGAGTTAGGAAGCTTAAAAAATGTAACATTTGTGTGTATTTTGACTTATCTTTAGATAAACACTTTTTTTTAAAAGAAGACTGAGTCAGAGATAGGGACAGATAGGAACAGACAGACAGGAAGGGAGAGATGAGAAGCATCAGTTCTTCATTGCGGCACCTTAGTTGTTCATTGATTGCTTTCTCATATGTGCCTCAACCAGGGGGCCACAGCAGACCAAGCTACCCCTTGCTCAAGCCAGCGACCTGGGGCTCAAGCTTTTGAACCCTGCTCAAACAAGATGAACCCATGCTCAAAATGCAACCTTGTGATTTCAAACCTGGGTCCTCTGCATCCCAGTCTGACACTCTATCCACTGCGCCACTGCCTGATCAGGGTAGATGAACACTTGATTAAAAATAATCATGCTTCCATTTTCAAATGCAGCATATTCCAATCACACCATTCCAGAATCCTGGAATATCATTTGGTCATAAAATGGATATATTGCATTTCTAATAAAAGAAAATATTTAGGCACAAAAAATAACCACATTCAAGATAGATCACCTAAAATTATATTGACATATTTTAAATTGTCTTATAGTACAATATATACATCTGAAAGTTTTAAAAATAGCTAGAAAGATGACATTTGAGATGTTACTCAGTTCAAGAAATAGAGCACCCTGTTTTAGTTTTAATGCACAAAGTGTGCCTCTCACCATTCCTACGCACCCTGATCGTTTCGAGAAAATATAAAGTGAACTTAGTGTAGTTTTCTTAATTTTATTTAAAGTAAATAAATTAGCCCTGGCTGGATAGTTCAGGGGGTGAAAGCATTGTTCCGAAGCACAGAGGTTGACAGTTCAATTCCTGGTCGGAGCACATACAGGAAGAGATCAATGTTTCTCTTCTCTCTCTTTCCCTTCCTCTCTCTCTTAAACATCAATAAATACAAATTTAAAAAATAAAATAAACAATAGTTTATTTTAATGCATGCTTAAATTTTCTCTGCTTTTGAACAATTTGAATAAACTCATTAAATAAGACTCATACTATGTCATTGTGATTTATTATTCCTGTTGGCAAATTATGGTTATAATTCTCATTCAGGTGGATTCATCATTAGAAGTCTGGGTTTTTTTTTCACCCCTTCACTGTACTTTGTAGCATAAATATACAGCAATCACTTTATTCACTTTACTATTCATGGATACCAGTGTTGTTTTCAGTCATTATTAACCAAGCTTGCTCAGATGCACCTGTAAAACTGTTTCTATGTCATGCACACTGAAGGTGAAATTCTATATATTATATGTATATTTAACTTTATTTAGTAATAACACCAAGTGAACTCAACTGCTCAATAGTAGATCTTAAAATCAGGGAAACTGGTTTTCCTGGCAAGTATGATGGTAGAGAGTTTATATAGATATATTCTGAAGCAATGGGGACGTTCTTTTATCCTGTGTCCAGTATTATACGTGGTCAGGCAGCGCTGAAACTGGGTTTCTACTAGGAAGCCTCGTAACATATGGAAATTTTTCTATAGGTTTTATTTTCCTTGACTGTCTAGAATTCAAGTCACATTTCTATTGTATATATAACTGAGAACAAAATTGCTGTTCCATAAACTATATATGCTTTCCATTTTAGCAGCTACATCCTAAATATTTTTTCCAAAGCCTTATACCAGTTTACATTCTTAGGAACAGTTTACTCCTAGCAACTCTTCTGTAACTTGGTAACACTGGAAATTGTCAGATGTCTTAACTTTTTGCCAGTCTGGTAGATGTGAAATGGTACCTTATTGTGGTTTTATTTTTCATTTCTAGATTGCTAATGAAAATTGACCCCATGAATAGCTTATTCTTGTGCCCATTTTTCTTTTGAGTTGTCTTTTTTCTTATGGGGAGTTCAAAAATATAGTCCCCCACTACCACAAATTATGCCGTCGAGCTTCTCACATTTGGGAAAATCACAGGGGTCAGCAAGTCCGGAGTGTGATGGATAAGCCTCGCCCCGGGGAAACCACCTTTGTGATCATAGAATTTCCCTTGCCAGGTAAGTATGTTGAGTTGTCTTTTTATTATAACTTGTATGTATCATTTGTATTCCATGTACTGGTTAAAATATCTTCTAATATGTGGTTTATCTTTCTAATCCTTTCATTATGTTTTTTTACAATTAACATTTTAATTGTCAGATTTATCAAATTTTTTTATTTACATTTACATTTTGACATTTCATTTTAAGTAATGTTTACTATCTAAAATATGATGATACATTTCTGCATTTTCTTCCAAAAGATTTAAAATTTTTCCTTATACAGTTAGGTCCTTTATCATATATAATTGATATTTTACCTTTTGGATATGGTATGTTAATAATCCTTAAAAAGTCAAAAATTATATTTAAAGGAAGTTGAAATTTATTTCAATAAGGACCAAGGGGACATCATTTAGAAAGTATTTTTAGAGCTATTATCTTAATGCCACAAAGCCTAGGAGAAAGACAGGATAGAAACTTATTTTTTAAATCTCCGATGGATAAACAATTTCTCCCATCAACCTTTATTGAAATTTCTATGCTTTCGCCACTGATTAGTATTGACAGTTCTAGCAGGTGTCAGGATTTGATACATTTGAGGGTCCCTTCCTGGACTCTATTCAATGTCTGGTTATATTGTTCGAACCTAACGCTAATAACAAACAGTAGCAGAACAGAGAGTCTTATTGTTGTCAAGCCCCTTTTTCTTGGTGGGAACTGAATTTCAATTTCCAGTGAATCCCAATGTTCATCATGTGATTCTGGTGAAAGCCTGTCACTGTTTTTGGAAAAGACAAGTCTTAAGGGAGAAACGTATATCATTTGTTAGGCTCTGCTATGACCTGAACGTCTGTGTCTGCTTCAAATTCATATGTTAAAATCTGAACCAACAAAGACTGTGGTATGAAGAGGTGGAGACTGTCAGAATGCAAAACCAGACATGGTCTGAAAGACAAAGCAATCATCAGAACCAGGCTAAGATATGACACAGATATTGAAATTTTCCAACAGGCAATTTAAACAAACTATGATTAATATGTTAAGTGCCCTAATGGAAAAAGTAGGCAACATGAAATAATAGATGAGTAATGTTAGCAGAAAGGTGAAAACTTTATCCAAATAAATGGATGAAAAAATACCTTGCAAATAGTAAGCTTGAGAAGGCTGGAGCCACTATATTAATATTGGCTAAAAGTAGATACCAAGGATATTATCAGATATAAAATAAAATTCATAATGATTAAAGTGTGGATTCAAACACACCAACTCCTAAATGTGAACACAGCTAATAATAACAGGGTTTGGAAATACATGAAAAAAGTCAGAGTTCAAGAGAAAATAGACAATTTCACATTGTAGCTCACAATATTAACACCACTCTTTCAACAATTTATAGATTAATAGATCAATAATTAATAAAGATATAAATGATTTTGACAAAACTAATGATTATCTTGACCTAATTGATGTCTGTAAAGGACTACTCTCAATAAATATAAAATAAATTCTGTTTAATTGCATATATTATATTCACCAAAATGGATCATGTGTTGTGGTAAGTCTCAATAAAAGGGTTGAAATAATTCAGAACATATCCTCTGGCCACAATAAAATTTAATTAAAAAGCAATTAACAATAACATATATAGTGAAATATGAAATTTTGGGAAGAAATAACACATTTCTATAGTTTGTAGATAAAAAATATCACAAGAAAATACAAACTAGTTTAAACTGAATGGAAACTATACATCAAAATTCATGAAATATAGCTTAAAATGCTTAATGGGTAATTTATTTTAAATATTATATTAAAAATTAAAAAGTATAAAATTATCTAAGTTACCACCCAAGAACTTAGAAAAAAAAGAATCAAGTCAAACAAAATAAGAAAATGGAAGGGAATAAGAAAAGGCAGATATCAACAAAATAGAAAACAGACATCTTGAAAACCAACAAAGATAAAGTTGCTTCTTTAATGATCAATAAGATTGAAACCCCCTAACTAGACTGAACAAGAAAATAATTGAGAGAAAACACAAATTAACAATATTAGAAGTAAAAGATTATCACTACAAACCTACACATATTAAAAGTATAAGAAAACATTATGAGCCACTGTGCCAATAAATATAAGTTAGATAACATGGACAAGTACCTTGGAAAAAAATCAATATACCAAAACAGACACCAGAAATAGAAAATTAGAATTAGCCTTATATTTATTAGAGTTAATTTATTATCAAAAACCCTTCCATAGAGAAAACTCCAGTCCCAATTATTTCATTTATAAATTCTATATTTAAGGAAAAAATAACACTAACCTTACAAAAGCTCTTTCAGAATATAAAGAAAAAACACTATGGCTTGTTTCATAAAGTCAGCATACCCAACCCTCGTACCAAAAGCTGACCATGTTTTTACAAATATTAAAAACAACTTTAATGACTATAGAAGTTAAAATACTAAAGTAATAGCAAATTAAATCTAGCATGATAAAAATATTTACCATGAATTATGAAGTGGAATTATCCTAGTAATGAAAAGATTAAAAATCAATAAGTGTAATTCACTATATTGACAAAATAAAAAAGAAAAATAGTATCACTTGAAAGGATTCAAAAAAGCACTTGAAATAATTCAATACCCATTCCTGATTTAAAAACAAAACAAACAAAAATGTCCAGCAAACTAATTCTTCAAGGTAATGAAGATTATCTTATAAAACCTATAGCTGGTCCTGGCCAGCTGGCTCAGCGGTAGAGCGTTGGCCTGGCGTGTGGAAGTTCCGGGTTCAATTCCAGGCCAGAGCACACAGGAGAAGTACCCATCTGCTTCTCCACCCTTCCCCTTCTCCTTCCTCTCTATCTCTCTCTTCCTCTCCCGCAGCCGAGGCTCCATTGGAGCAAAGTTGGCCTGGAAGCTGAGGACAGCTCCATGGCCTCTGCCTCAGGCACTAGACTGGCTCCAGTTGCAATGGGGCAATGCCTCAGATGGGCAGAGCATCACCCCACTGGTGGACATGCCGGGTGGATCCCGGTCAGGTGCATGCAGGAGTCTGTCTGTCTGCCTCCCAGCTTCTCACTTCAGAAAAATATAATAAATAAATAAATAAATAAATAAATAAATAAATAAATAAATAAAACCTATAGCTAACATCATATGAAATGCTGAACTATGAACACTTTTACCCAAGGAGTCATAAAATGTCCAAGCTAATCAAGCTGACTTCTAGTCAACATGATCCTGGATATATCAGCCATTATAACAGGCAATAAACAAGCAATATATAAATATCAGGAAAGAAAAAGTAAAACTATCTTCACTTACAGATGACATACTTGGTTATACATATATAAGAAAACTAAAGAATTAATAAAAAAATCTTTATAAATGAATAAGTGAATTCATCTAGATCACAGGATAAAAGATTGACAAAAACAATTGTATTTTTTCATATCAACAATAGTAGTTGAAAATATAATTTAATAAATATTGCATTACAATAGGATCAAAAACATAAGAAAGAACTAAAAAATAAATTTAACAAAGGATATGCAGGGTATATAAAAAGCAAATTTTTACAAAACAAACTAAACACAGGCTGAGAGAAGGAAAGAAAATGTAAGTAAATGGAGTTAGGAAGCATGTGAATAAACTGTCCTCTAGCCTCCAGTTGATACATGGTTTAACTGCAACTGTAATCAAAATTCTACCACCCTTTTTGCAAAATTTGATAAGCTGGTTTTATAAATCATAAAAGAAGCAAAGCAATTCAAAGCAGTCTCGTAAACAGAGTAACAAGACTAAAGGAGATATGCTACCTGGCCACCCATGGTCACTGGTGTGACTGTAAGGCCAAGGGGAATCCCTGTTTGGGGTGAGGCAAAGAGGAAATTTCATTCAGTGCAAACAGCTACATTTTGATACAGTGCCATGGTTGTTTTTGTTTGTTGGTTGGTTTTTGTTTTTAATTTGAGCCCAGTTAAGCCAGTTAAGCCACTCAGAGCCCTTCTTAGTAAGCACCTTCTTTCTCAGGGTCCACAAACTCTAACTTCAAAATACATTGTGGGAGAAATGTCATCAGGATGATTTGATAGGAAATTCTAGTGCTATGCCCTCTGCAAGAAACATCAATTTGAACAACTACCTGCACAGGAAAATACCGCAATCCAGGCTCCTGGGCAGCCCAGAGCCAGGCAGGTCAGCTGGGACCCAGCCTTTTGACCCATGCCAGCACCAGGCAAGCCCCCCTGATCCCAGGCTGTCAGTAGACCCAGCCACTGGCCTGGTGCCCCCGCAGACCCAACCTCCAGATGTGAACAACTGCTCCTACCGCGTGTCTGCTAATAGGGTCTGCCTTCCGCGTTCCTCTCGGGCTCCGTCGACTTCTCTCTGCCATTCCGCATGCATTGTGCCTGAAGCGGACATTCTGTGACAGGGAGGCTGGAGAAGCTGGTTGCTCAGCCTGCTCTGCCTTTTCTGGTGAGTGGGACTTTTCCCCAGCTGGGGCTTCCTTCACGGCCTTGAACTTGACCCCTATGATGGCTATAGGGTGATGTAAGCAAAATGAGGGTGTCTTTCTTTTCTCCTTGTGTAATCATTCTTTCTGGGGGTTTTTGTTGTTGTTCCATGATGCTGCTAAAGCTTCCTGAGTGGACTCCGGAGGTCCTCCGGAGATGTTTTTGTTGTGGGTAGCTGGACAGTTGATCTTAGTTATGGGGTATTAAAGCTGGATTTTTCTGCATCGCCATTTTCCCCCTCTTTTTAAGGAAATAATTTTATAATGATAAATGCCTACATGACAAGAGAAGAAAGCTATCATCAAGTAAATAACCTAACCTTATACCTCAAGGAACTAGAAAAGAAGACACTAATTTCAAAATCAGAGATGATTAAGGATGTGACATGGAACTGTCATAATGGGGATGAAGAGGGAGGGACAGACTTAAAAAAAATCTTCTCAAGACAGACTGTAGGATTTGTGACAAGTTAGCTTTTAGAGAATTTGGACTTGAGTAACTTGGTGGGTCGAGAATTGAGCCTAAAAGAAGAAGAGCAGGTTGTAAGTAGAAGATAATAAAATTGTTTTGGATGAATTATTCTTGAAGTACCTGTCAGTGATATTGCCTGGTTAAAAGTCTTGTACTTTGCCAAGTGCTATACTTTGGGTTAGCTCATAAATAGACTCTTAGATAAGACTTTGACTTTGTGTATTTTGGAGATGGCCCTAGAAGGCCCCCGTGGGTGAGTGGGAAAGCGAGGTTGGGATTGGAAGGGAGCCCATTAACTGTGCTTTGTCAAGCCAGTGGCCACCACTATAAATAAGGATAGTAAATTTTAGCATCACTGGCAAAACCAGAAGATTGTGTAGAAACTTACCTTAGAGTTACCACAACCCAGGGATGAGACGTCGGGTCGTTATCCAGCAAATCTCCGCCAGTATTGTTTGAAAGCTATTTCTGGAGTCGTTAACTCCGCCAGCTCTGATTGCCTCATGCTCAAGATGAACATTCTCTTGCAGGCAGAAAAAAAAGAAAAGAAAAGAAAAGGAAAAAAAAGCCAAAGCCTCCAGGTGGAGAGTAGCAGGTGTTTCTTCTAAGTAGTCATCAACATGTAGAGGCTGAATGCCAAGGGGCTGGCAAGGAGGCCGTCACGGCATCTGCTACACTGAGGATATTGATCTGGAGTCCAAGGGAAAGGTTTTGCTTAGAGAAATATACAGGAAAAATTTGGTGTACAGTTGGTCAAATTTATACCTCTAAAACCACACGTTTACTGGGCTAGTCGATGACTGTAAACTGAGGAGACAAAAAAAAAAAAAAAAGTGTGAGCCAGCTACAACAGTGGCCTAGAGGCCAAGACAGTGTCTTGACTTAGAGGATGAAAAACAGTCTTCAGGAGACAGGAGCTAAAGAGGGGGCGGAATTTATTTTGGAGGTAGGCAACAGAAGGAAAGGACTGAAGGGGAATCTGTCCTAGAGGAGAAAGGGGAATTTTCCCGGTGAGGTTGAGAGTGTTCCAGAAGAGCTTTGGGGGAAAGCACTGGATTCGCCCGCGGGTGGAGCTCCCAGGAAGATAAAGCAATACAGCTAGCTGGCATCGGTAGGAATTCCAGTAGGAACCCTCACAAGGAAAGAATTACATCAAAGGGATGAAGTATGCAGGCAAGAGGACGTTTATCTGATTGATCTCAGAATACGAGAATTTATTCTCTAGTGACTGTTGTTGAGGGAAGAGAGAATAATTCCTGTAGATCACCCAGCAATTGGGGAACTTAACACTATGGGACAGGGTGGCTTTGGTTTACTATGTATTACATGGTATCTTTCAGTTGTTGTTTTTCTTCTATCTGATCCCTTTCCACAACAGCATTCGATATTCCATGGTAGATTGCATCAGTAAGTGCATTTTACTGAGAGGAAGCTTGAGCCAAACACGTAAGACCTCAAAATATATTAGAACCAGCCCCAGATTTCATAGCCATCTTTGTTGAAGAGGCCCTATTAGCAAGCATTTTGATCTACATAGAACTGAACATGAGAAAAACAATGGAAAATAACGTTTAATCTTAGTTTTCACTATGGAGTTCTCCAAGAAATTCCTGATTTCTGTTCACATACTGAAGTATTTCACACCAGGTTCCAACCTTGTCCCAGCAAAAATCTAGCTCCTCATAATTTCAAATCCTGTCAGTTCCAGAAAAGTGCAAAGAGGGTATATTTAAAAGCCAAACACTACCACAGTTACCAAGAAGTATACAGTTAGGAAAGAAATTGATCTTTATCTCATTTCTGTTTTAAGTGTCTGAAGCTTCAATGTTTGCAACGTGTCCTTCTATACAGTTCTTTAAAAAAAAAAAAAGTCTTTCTAACATCGGTGTCAGTTGGAAAGTATATATTTACTCTGGCTGTTAAGATGGAAAGTGTGAATTCACAGACACTTTAATGTGTAGAGGGATGGCAGGAATCTTAGTAGAGTGATAGATGAGGAGAAGATGAGACTGAGGTGTTTATGGGACACAGCCAAGGATTTGAGACGCCTGGAGTGAGAATCAGTTAAACTCAGATTTCACAATCTCCCCGACTTTGTGCCAGAGGCAACGTGTTAGATGCTGGGTGGAGTCTGAGCTAGGGAGAGAGAACCTAGTAATTGTTGCTCGGTTTAGTAACGAGGCCAGTAAGTAGTTAGTTGCCTTTCATTTAGTTTTGCTGGCGCCTTCAGATAGCGCTCTGCAAAGCTTGAACACTGTTCCAAGGTTAAATCATGTTTTGTTGATTTTTCATAATCGCTGTCTTGGGTGGATATAGGTAGAAGAAAGTAAATAGAAGTATAAGCATCTTTCCTCAGATCCTCACTCTCTGAAACTATGATCCACTCACCTGGGGGAAGTAGAGACGAGGGAATGAAGTCAGCCCCCCAGGACTGTCTTCGGATCGAAGTGTGAGGACAAAATTCATAAACACGCATTCATAACTCAGTATTTTAAAGTTTTCTTTTTTCCTTGTCTTGCCTTTATTTATTTATATTTTTTTAAAGAAAAAAAAAACTGTAAGACCTCTTTTAAGAGTTGGGAAAGAGAAGATTTAATTAGAGCTATGGGGAAACTGCTTGAGCCCTGAGCCAACTGGCTCGAACTGACCTGTTTGTGACTGGAAAGTTAGTTTGGCTCCTCTGTGTTTCTGGTAATTTTACAGACTTTATTTTGTTTTTCATTCGGCATGATTTCAAAAGCTCCAGATGCCAGTGCTGCTGGACAAAAAAACCCTGCTTGCTTCCTTCTGCTCTCCTGGAAGTGCCTGTTCCTGTCCGTGCTGACCCCCTTACCCAGCCGCGGTCAGTAATCTGCCGCTCCACTGCGATCCCATCCCAGCCTGAGAGCCACCTGCCAGCCAAGTCTGTGGGCTCACCTCCCAGGTCTCACACTGAGATCTTGCCACGAACTTCGCCAAGTCTGCAATCATCAGAGCTGCTGCGTGGGGGAACTATTCACTGGGGTCACTGCTGGGCTAAAAATCATAGTCCACCAATGTAATATGAAGAGAAGTTAGGAATAATATCCTGGACTTCCCAAGCACATACTCAAGCTGTTACACAACACTTATTTATGAAGCCCCTTGTCAACAATGCTGCGGTGGGGCCACGGCAGAAGCTGTTGGAGAGAGGAAGCTGGGAGCCAATGTTGGAGGTTTGATTTAAAACCACGAAACTTTCTAAAGCAGCACCAGCTAATTCAGTCACTGAGTATATCCCTCAAAGCAAACTACTCTTTTCACTGTTTTTTTTGTTTTTTTTTTTTTTTTTTTTTTTTTTTTTTTTTAGCAAATAATGCTATGCTCATTCTCACAGCTGGCTGGCTGTAATATTGCACAATCACAAGAATGATACTGATTCTACGAAGAATTTCAGCATATCAGAGTGCTGGAAATCTAAAGACAACAAAAGTTCCTAAAGGTTGCTGTAGTGTTATTCCTTTGGTATAAAATTACCCCAGAAAAGGCTATCTGCAAAATAACCTAAATAGGAATGATAGAAGACTTTCTAGAAACTCATATTTATATTGCAATTAAACTACCCAGTGCATGACCTCAGAAGAGGATCCACATTAACATGTCTAAATTGCAGCCAGGTCAGTTACATTCTATCTCGTGTTATGAACGATAGAGGTGCTCACATCTGGCACATGGTCAGCAAAAAGGACCTAATGAGTGAAATTGTTGTACCTCCAGCTCTGTCCAAAAAAAGACACACAGCCTGGACAAAGAAGCCAAATACTCATTCCTTTTAATAAGCTTTCCTATACAGTGCCGAGGGTGATGCACCAGCCATTGACATCACCCAAAGAACTCACCGAAGAACTCACTTTTTAATCCCTCATACCACTACTTGTGCAAATGGGACACGAGGTCGGCACTGAGGGGTTTTGCTATGGAGAGAATTGTTGGAAAGGCTGAAAACAGGAGAAAGCAGAAAGTCAAATACAAGCAGATAAGAAGGGCTCCTAAGCCAGAGAAGGGAATCTAAGCTAGTCTCCGAAAAAGAGTAGGCGGGTCATACATAAACAGATCAGCCCCAACTACAGACACAAAGACATGGAACCTTGGGAAAGTAAGACCTGGAAAAAAATGGAGCATTTAAAAATAATTGAACATGTAAGTAGGAGGAGAAAAGAAATGGAAAAAATACAGGGGTAGGCAGAAATAGGTTCACAGTTGTATGTGAAACACAGAGTTTATGCAGCTATTGTCATAATTATAACCTGCACATCTTTTTCCACACAAACAACCGTGAACCTGCTTTTGCCGCCCTTGTGTTACTTCTGAGGCATAGGATGTCTGAGTTAGTTAGCTTTTAAATACCCTTTTTAGTGAGGGTGATATGCAGGGTTGTGATCATAACGGGCCAAGAGTGCCTAAATTAAAGAGTTTTAATTTTATTTTCTAAAATGATGTAAGTGGCCGCTGAAGGATTTTAATCTCTGAAGTGGTGTTGTCAGCTGAGTAGAAGTCAGTGAGCAGAAATGAAATAAAATAAAAGTTTCCTATATATACATCTGAATAAATAAATACATCAGAAGCGATTGTTATTGATTATACTCAAACCAAATACAAGCAAATAGCCAATAGAAAAAATACATAGTCTCTAATGACTTAGCCAGGTGTTTGCCTCACTGAAGATGGAATGTAATGAGCAAGCCACTTATCCAAACCACACTTTGGATAAGAGAATAGTTACACCTTAGAGCAAAAAGTTTGTTGACAAATGTTATATCAGACTTCTATTATTCATGACATGTCTACTTTTCGCTCTTTTCTTTAAAAAGTTTTTTTTTTTTACTATTATTCATTTTTAGAGCGAGAGAGAAAATGGTGAAGAGGAGCAGGAAGCATCCACTCCCATATGTGCCTTGACCAGGCAAGCCCAGGGTTTCAAACCGGCGACCTCAGCATTTCCAGGTCAACCGTTGATTCGCTGCGCCACCACAGGTCAGGTCTACTTTTCTCTTTTGAACAAGGCTTTTATCAGGTACTGAGGCCAAATCCCTTCACTCATCGCCCTTGTATCCCAATAGAATGGCCTGTCCCTTACAATCAAGGAAGAAAAACAATGAAGAAAAATAATTCATCCAGATTGTTTCTTAAAATTCCCAGTCTGGAAGAGGCTCTGTCTTTAGGGTGGGGTTTGATGCCTAAACCCTGCCATAAATCTCAACCTCCAACCTTCTGGCTGATAGATATGCTCATGGACCAGACCACCTAGCTGTTGTCAGACCCCTTCTTACTACTGCACGAGGCAGGCATTTGAATAGACAGAGTGGGACCTTTTTCGAGCTTTTGAGAGGTAATAAGGAACCCCACTTACTTATAATGTGGCACAAGAAACACCAGGGTCTGAACGATCAGATTAGCTAGTTCTTCCTCTCTCAGTGGGAGGAACCAGTGGAAGGAGGAAGCAGAGGTCCCCATGCCCATCCCTTCCCCTGAAGGCATAGGGAATGGTGGACCCTTTCTCGGTGGAAATGTGAAGAAGTAGACAGACATACAGACACAGCCCTTCTTCCCAACAGTGGTCACTTTCAGGCAGTCACAGTCGAGGAAAAATAACTGCCAACACTGAGTACATGTTTTTCTAGAAATACTGAGTTACAGCTAAGCAGGGAGTTGTAAAATAATGAATCCTGAACTGTTGACAATGAACTTAGAAAAAAAAAGTTACAACAGAGATGGGATAAACTCAATGATATTTTCAAGTGCCATGTAAAATTTGTAAGGTCTCTGTTTCGCTCACATATTTATATGAATCATCAGAAAATACACTTTTTGATGAAACATTTATTTTGGAAAATTAGGAACTTCGAAAAATACTTAACAGCCACTTTATTTTTTTTACAATGTGAACATGCTACTTATCTTTTGCTAAGTAAAAAAAAATACATGATCCTTAGCTGTAGAAGGGGAAAGAGTGTATATATGAATGCTTAATTATCTACATAAGTCTGGCTCCAAATAACTTTTTACCTGAAAATATTTAGGTAATTTAGTAATCATGATTATAATTATTTCAATTTTCCAGTTGACCTTATAAAAAATAGTACTAGTGATAACTGACATTCTCCATCAGTGAAATTATTCATGAGTTACCATGGAAACAACTATATTCCATTTCCTTAAACAGCAAATATTTAAGAAGCTGACTAGAAAGGGGAGCTCAGTCTATAGTATTAAAACACTTTCCTCTGTGTGAAGAAAATTGTCCCATTGAAGGACTCAATGATTAGCAGAGACTGGACTCATTAACACCATATTAATTGCCTTTAAAACGCATATCTAAGAATTGTGCCTGACAGAATTTGTAAGACAGCTTTGTCAGTGGTGAGACAGTTTTGTTTTTTTAAGTCCTGTATAATGAGTACGGGGTTATGGTAAATGAAATAACTCAAATATTTGTTCTCATCTTGTTCCATTTACTGAAATTAATTTGGCCATGACTTAAACATGATTATTTCTTTCTTTTAATCCAGTCTAGTTTCTTTTTTTTTTCAATAGTATCCATATGTCATTAACTGCCAAACATCCATCCAGGCTTGACCTTTCTCCTGAACTCCTAACTTGTAGCTGGAGATCTCTCGGCTTCAAAGTCAAACGGAATGAGAGCAGAGGGAGGAACGGAAGTGCAGGGATGATGTGTTAATGGACTTGGAATTGCAGGCCTGCATGCCCCCAACAAATCAAGCAGTTGAATGCTATGTATTAAAGGCTTATTAGAACAAAACATTGAATCATTTCCCAGGAGAGAAATGAAGCTAAACTTAGAATACAGAGTTTTGCCAGGGAGACTACAGTAAAACTGAAACTAGAAATAAATGAAAGAAGTTATGGCTAACCAGGCGGTAGCACAGTGGATAGAGCATCATTTTAGGATGCTGAGGACCCAGGTTTGAAACCCTGATGTCATTGGCTTGAACGTGGGTCAATCGGGCACAGGTTCACCAGCTTGAGCAAAGGGTTGCAAGCTTGAGTGTGGGATGACAGACATGACCCCATGGTAGCTGGCTTGAGCCCAAAGGTTGCTGACTTGAAGCCCAAGGTCACTGGCTTGAGCAAGGGGTCACTGGTTCAGCTGGAGCCCTAACCCCACCCAACCCCTGTCAAGGCACATATGATAAAGCAATCAATGAACAACTAAGTTGCCAAAACAAAGAATTGATGCTTCTCATCTCTCTCCCTTCCTGTCTGTCTGTTCCCGTCTTCTTGTTTATCTCTCTCTTGCTCACTAAAAAAGAAAACAAAAAAAGTATAAGCAAAGGCATAAGAATGTAACATGTATTTAGAAAATAAGAGTCTAATGTAACTTAATTTAGGAGTATACCAAGGAATGTCCATAGGACATCAGATCAGCAAAAAAATGAACAAAACATTAACTGGCATTACAAATGATACTTATTTTCATGTTACAAAGCTGAATAACCACGTCAAGGCAAATCGTATTATGATTATATACTAACATTAAAATTAATACCTTCTGATTTTTTTAAAAAAATCTTACATTGAAAAATTTATGAATAATTTAACAGTCAGTTTAGTGAAGTTAAGGAACTTTGACATTCTAATCTACGCCAATTTTAACCTCATTTGTATTTGAAACCTTGCTTTTTTTAATCTGAATCACTGGAGTAACTTTAGTACACTAATGAACACCTTATGGAATGATGCAATCCTAGTGAAATGGCATCGCTATCATAACTCCCCATTTGTCTGCGTTCCCCACTTAAGTGGGAATCCTTGAAGGCAACGGGCTTGCTTAAGACATCACGTATTCTTAGTACATGGTAAGTGTGCTTTAAGTATTTATGAAGAAAATGAATGAATACATGAATGAAGTGCAAACTATGTGCCTTTTCACCACAATACCAGAAAACTTTAATTCCAACCATCAGTAATTTCATAGATTATCTAAATAGTCACATACCATTCCTTCTGAATCAGAATTCAAATAATTTTTCAGGTAGTGCTAATTTTTCTTACTCTATTTTTAGGAGAAAGAGTCAAACTTTCCGGGCAATCCCCTATTACTTTTATAAAAATGGCTATAGTGTGTGAAGTTGAAAAGAATGAGCCTCATCACAAAAAAGAATATGAACAATGCATAATGATTACTGAGTATTTTTGCTTCGCATTCATTGATTTATTTGAGCTACAGCTGTGAGAGGTAAGAGTTGCTGAAGTTGACATTTACAAGGATGAATATCAAAGAGAGTCATAAATTGATCAAATACACATGGTTGAACATTAAATTATCTTACTACACTTACTGGAGTAAAAAATATACTAATATTTACCATATTGTCTTAAAAATGAACCAGAAAAAATTCTTGCTAATCTGAAATCATATTTTTCAACCATTAAAATACTATACCTTTTGCTTGACCAGGCGGTGGTGCAGTGAATAGAGCATCAGACTGGATGCAGAGGACCCACGTTCGAGACCCCGAGGTCGCCAGCTTGAGCGTGAGCTCATCCAGTTTGAGCAAAAGCTCACCAGCGTGGACCCAAGGTTGCTGGCTCGAGCAAGGAGTTACTTGGTCCACTGTAGCCCCACAGTCAAGGCACAAATGAGAAAGCAATCAATGAACAACTAAGGTGTTACAATGAAAAACTAATGATTGATGCTTCTCATCTGTCTCCGTTCCGGTCTGTCTGTCCCTATCTATCCCTCTCTCTGACCCTCTCTCTCTGTAAAAAGAAAAAACAAAAACAAAAAAACTACACATTTTTTTTGCTCTATATGTGAACTCACTTTCTGTTGGAGAAATATTCTACCGTATGACTTTTGGTGGCTGTCAGCACTAACTCCCACTATGGAGGCTGAAAGAACCAAGTACTTGACTTCTTCTGCTCTCAGCACTGGTATCAGCACTTGACCTGTATTTGATGACCAGATGCCTGTCTCCCAGACTTTGGGTGAGGGGCTTGTGCCAGAGTAAAGCAGGACCAGTGGAAACCTTACAGGCAATTCTGTGAAATGGTCTGGCTGCCTGACCTTCATTATCCCCGCCTATCTCTAGCTTTCCAGGGATTCATATATATAATTTATTTTTGACAGAGACAGAGACAGAGTCAGAGAGAGAGACAGATAGCAAAAGACAAAAGACAGATGGGAAGGAAGAGAGATGAGAAGCATCAATTCTTCCTTGCGGCACCTTAGTTGTTCATTGACTGCTTTCTCATATGCGCCTTGACCAGGGGGCTACGGAAAAGAGAGTAACCCCTTGCTCAAGCCAGTGACCTTGGGCTCCAGCTGGTGACCATGATGTCATGTCTATGATCCCAGGCTTAAGCCAGCGACCCCATGCTCAAGCCGGATGAGCCTGCGCTCAATCTGGCAATCTTGGGGTTTCAAAACTGGGTCCTCTGGGGCCAGTCCAATGCTCTATCCACTGCTCTACTGCCTGGTCAGGCTCCAATAGGTTTTCATTAAATTATTTTTCATTTGTTTAGCCAGAGTTAATTACTTGTTTGCAATGATGAACTCTGAGTGACAGATACAATGATGTGCTTCATTAATAGGTAGGTGAGACATGCCCAGTTTTGTCTGTGGGTAAGTGTTGGGCTTTTTCATACTAAATTAAGTTATAAATTTAGAAAAAGATACTTATTTGCATTGTAAAATGAAAAGTTTCAGAAATTGATGCAGTAGGTTCATCTATTTATTTGTTGTTTTCATGTTCTGATAGTTTGTATACACTTTTACTTTCCACAATAAAAATTTACTAGTCAGTCTTCTATGCTGTTACCTGAAAATCACCCTCTCTGCTTCTTCTCACATTTTTGTCATTTGTTAATCTTTAGGGCTCACTCAGGTGCAGGGTATCCAATGTTGCCTAGTGGTCCCTGAGCAGGGGTGCCCAACGGATACCTTTGTGGAACTTTTTTAAAAATGTAAAGTTTCAGGTCTTACTGTGGTCAGTTAAATTAATGTCCAGAGGTAGGGCCAGCTCAGGGACACACACTCCTCTGATGACTTTATGTCATACCTGTTGTTAAGACCACTGGTGTCTTCGCCAATTCTATATAACTCTTTAATGCTTCATTTAAAAGAATCCCACTACCGCAGTTTCTTCTACAAACAATATAAGCAAAGGAGAATTTATTGAGTTTAATTTTACCTATCAACAGCACAATTTTCTTTCTTTAGAAAACACTCAAATATTAATATGTTGAATCATGTAGTCTTTCTAACATTAATACAGTTTTTATGACTTTATACCAAGGTTTTTCACCTACAGACTAGATATTTTTAAAGGAAATTTTTTTTCTGCAGAGCTTTTGAGTAATCATGGTAATTAGAAGACTCATCATTGTTATTTAAGTCAAAGTGATTAGACTCTTATTATATTATTGTCACTCAAGTGTGAAAATGAACACAGAAGGATGATGTCATAAGCATTGTGTGAGATCAGGAAATTAATTGTGACTTCCACTGTTCAAGCATCATGAAGTAAATAGATTACCAAGACTTCAACACCTTATGCTTTCTAAATTAAAGAATCTATTAGGTTCTCAGTGTTTTCTCAGACATGTATTTGAAGAATGCTCACATTCCTTTTTTATTCATATAAGGATTTTGATCAGTTTGAAGTAGATTCAGTCACGCAAGACAAAGCAATGCTATTTGTCCTGTGTGTAACATTCATGAAGTCAAGTCTGATTAGATGCCACTGCATCTCACATTATGATGCAAACTATCCTTACATTCACTTTTTATTTCAGGTTTCATATTGTCTTAAACCTGCATCAAATATCTCGGGGGAAGAAAATGGTTCCCTTACAAAAATTGAAACTGATGACCTGGTAGTTGTTTTTATAGTTTCCTTTTAAGAGGGAAGTACTCTAACCCTATGTGTCAGGTGCAGTAAAAAACAATGTGATACTTATTTTCATTTTTCTCATTATAATTTTACTGTAGTGTAATTTAGGAAAAGAGAGGAAGAAAGAAAGAAGGAAGTAAGGAAAGGAAAGGAAAGGAAAGGAATGAAAAGGAAAGGAAAGGAAAGGAAAGGAAAGGAAAGGAAAAAGGAAAGGAAGGAAGGAAAGAAAAGGAAAGGAAGGAAAGGAAGGAAGGAAGGAAGGAAGGAAGGAAGGAAGGAAGGAAGGAAGGAAGGAAGGGGAAAAAAGAAAGGAAGGAAGGAAGGAAGGAAGGAAGGAAGGAAGGAAGGAAAGGGAAAAAAGAAAGGACGACAGACCTAACCTGACAAGCTCAGGTGAGCCTTGCACAGTGGCCTTGCAGACTCACAGACCTAAAGTAACCACATAGAATGGTCTGAAATGAAAACTCTCTGAGAGAGTTGGTAGTCATTTTCTCAGGCAGTATTTTTCTCTAGCTAAAGTCAATGCTTGCCTTAATCTATCCTGTCTGTTATATTTTGCATCTTCAGTAGCATACCAGGTAACATGCTTCTGAAATGTGTAAGGGTGTTCCCACCAGAGCAAGAACCAACACACCTCCTCGTTGTTTTTATTATCATGTTAATTTACTATGAACCACCTTATACCTGCCAATGTATAAGAAATTTCAGTATATGTATTTTTACTTTGTATCCCATCCCAGAGAATTCACCTTGTTTCTCCCACCTCTCTAATCTATCACCAATCAATTTCATGTATCTCCTTTTGACTCATCTTTCCCTTTGATTCTAATGTATAAGTAAGTGGTGAAATGGCCATTTTCCAAAGCATTTTTCTCAATCTGTTGAGACTTTACTTCCCTGTAATTGTAGACAGTTTGACTCAAATAAACTCATAAAAAATTATTACAGTTTTTGAAGTTTCTTACATTGACAGTATTCTATAATACAATAAAGTATTTCTTTTGAATGGCATATATATTTTAGTGGGTAAAAAGTCTCTCACTTTATTTTGTAAGATTGAGTATAATGCAGGCAGAGGTAGCATGGAGGGGCTTTTGAATATATATTTCTGAAGATAAGAGTATTTTAAGTATACTCACTGCAGAGTATTCTGCTGAAGCCTTACTTAGGATAACAGCTAAAACTGAGAGACCTACATTCAAGAAGCTGACAGGCTGACTGCCGCAGTGAATGAGGAGAAAGGAGACAGAATCTGGGAAACAATATTGGAGAAGAACTCAAAAAGAAAACAGAAGTCAAATAGGATAAAGTAAAGCAGAGAAATGTGTATAGAAGTCACGTAGGAGAGGATCTTGCAAAAGAAAAAAATGAGAGGATGGGAGTCAAGGGAACTTTTGAAAAGAGGGTGAGAGTGAGACTCTTGAGCTTGTTTAGAGGCTGAAGGGGAGAAACTGGTAGGAAAAAAGGCATTGAAGATGTAAAAACAAAAAGAGGCAAGGTCCCTGAGATCAGGGTGGGGTGGAGAAGGATCACCACCCAGCAATGAGATGGTCAGCTCTTTTCCAACACTCAGCAATAATCTCGTCTCTTGCTGCACAGAAAATATAGAGCACATTAAAAATGTATCTTTGTCTACACCTTTCCCTTCATTCTTCCCTTCCATCTGTTACAAGATGTGTCTCTTCTCATGAACAAAGTTAATCTCTGTGTATGAGCAAATAAAAATGTGATTAATGTTTGCCACATATGTAATTATGTTGCCTAAAGAACACCAGAAGTATGAATTGGCCTACTATGTATTTAAATCTATGTAATAAGCATATACTTTATTAATGCACAAATGGAACAGTTACAGTATTGTAGACAGAAAATAGATCACTCTTCTGTTTAGGTGAAATCTGAACACTAATTAATATAACCATTGGTAAGATAATTTATTTAAGATATCATGACCAAATACTAAACCACTGACCTGGATTAATCTTGTAATGCAACTTGGTTAATTATTCAAATTTGGCTTCAAGTCTGACTAGTTATTCAAATAATCAGAAACACACCCCTTTTGTACCTGACTAGGTGACTGATTGAATAAAGCGTCCTTCTGGTGTGCTGAAGTCATAGGTTTGATTCCTGGTCAAGGGATCAAACATATGAGAAGCAATCAATGAGTGCAGAACTAAATAGAACAATGAGTTAATGTTTCTATCTCTCTGTCTCAAATCAATGGGACATTTAAAAAACAAGCAAGTAAAACATTTTTTTTACATTATATAGATAGTTTTTAGCTTTATCAAACATAAAAAATAATATAGTCAAATTTCAAATCAGATAATAATAGGTAGAAAAAACTGCCTCATTTGGTAATTTTGAGTATACTTTCACCCAAGCCCAGAATGCTTAGTAGTCAAGATTAGCCTTATGAAACTCTTTGCCAAAATAATTTTAAAAAGTGCTATCCTAAGCCTTTAGAGATAGAACTTTCCATTAACAAGGCCAGAATCATGAGGATGATTGCAGTATAGCTATTACTTAACAATCCATATCTTCTTCATGTATTCTGCAAATGTTCTTTCCTGCTGACTACGTGAAGACACGGCTAACAGATACAAAAGTAGGTTAGACACTAACTAACTCTGCCTTTGAGGAGCATGCAGTTGCTCAGCGGGAAAAAAGACATGTTCATGATTAGTTATTATGTAAATAAAATATATAATACTGGGTGAGAAGCATGGTATAAAGAGACTGCAAGTAAGTATGAAACTACAATATTTGATCAAAAAATTTAACTCAGAAAATCCATCTACAGGGTATAATCTAAGATAGAAAGAGAAAAAAATTTAAGCAAAAGATCATCATTATGTTGTGATTTATAGGAGCAAAAAATGTGGGTTTTTTCTTTGTGTTTTTTTGTTTGTTTGTTTGTTTTAAGTGAGAAGAGGGCACATAGAGTGACAGACTCCCACATGTGCCCTGAATGGGATCTACCTGGCAACTCTGTCTGGGACTGATGCTGGAATCAACTGAATTATCCTCAACACCCGAGGCAAATACTCAGACCAATTGAGCCACTGGCTATCAGAAGGGAAGAGAGAGAAAAGGGGGAATGGGACGGGGAGAGAAGCAGGTGGTTGCTTCTCATGTGTGCCCTGACCCGCGATCAAACCTGGGATATCCAAACTTACTGCCAAAGCTCTGTCTACTGAGTTCATCATCCAGGGCGGCAAAAAAAAAAGTTTAATACAATTACCAAAATAGCCATATTCTTTTTAGTCAGGATAGGCCAAGTTATGACCTAGTAACAAATAACCCTAAAATTTCAGTGGTTTAACCACACATGGCACAGTACAAAATGGGTCCAAGGGCTTTTTCTATAAGCAGTGACTCAAGAATACAGACCCTTTCTATTATAATTAAGTGTGGTAATATTTGAACTGTGTGAATTTTAAGGGAAGAGCAAAACAGGCTAGAGGATCTTGCAGGGTATTTTTAAGCAGAGGGGCTAGCAGGTCTTACATCAGCCTGCCCACATCTCTTCCGGTGAAAGTCAGCCACATAGGCCCCACCTACCTGTAAATGTAAATGTAAATGTAAATGTAATCTTCTCCTATGCTGGGAGACAAAACAGTCCAGTGAGCTCACAGCCTTATTTCTGTAACACAGAGTTAGTAAATTGGACAATATATGCCTGCTTTTATCAACAGTTTATAAACATACAAAAAGTGTTTTTTTTTATCATGTATAATAAAAATTTAGTATGCAGAGATGTATCACCATCCAAAAATGTATGTAAAAGGACGAGCAGAAAATATATTAAAATATTAACAGTAAAATGGACTGAAAAATAATGAGTTTCAAACTTTCCTATTTGAACTTCCACATCTTAAAAAAAAAAATGTGTTATCTTACGATGGAAAAAAATAAAAAAATTAATAAATTGTTTTAAGAATGTTTTCCAGCAATGACCATATTATTAAAAATAACTGGAAATGAGACATTCCGGGGATGCAGCCAGAAGGGGAAAGGGAATGAGATGCTAGAGAGAGGCGAGGCCAAGCCCAGAAAGTTTCTGCACTACCTCTCTCCATCGGGTGACTTCCCGCTTCTCCCCGCTTCTGCATACATGATGAGCCAGGCTGCAAGGGTTCCGGTATCTTCAGAATCCCAAGTCCTATTTCTCACCCTCCAAGGGCACCGGGAGCCGCCTGCTGTTCCTGACACGTGGCCCAGTCAGATCCAGGCGGTAGGCCAGCCAGACTGGCTCTCAGCACAGGGCGGATTCCCACGTCAGTCAGCGTTCCTCAGCGCTGGGGCTTCACACTCGGGTGTTATTTTTGTTTCTCTGCTCGGCTATTGAATTTGCATGCTTTTCTTGTCAGTTAGACTGTGAACTGTAATATGATTTAAGACATATTTTAGCCCGGATCTTTTGGTGTGCTATACCTCCTGTTTTGTCAGAACATTAAGAAACAGTTACAGCGCTTTTTATCTTGCCTTAGGTGAATACAATTCCATCTGGATGGTAATGTTTAAATTATTCTTAAACATTTAATTAAGTGAATTTTTTTAAAGTATAAGCCTTTTAAAAGACAGGTATAGAAATTCAAGTTCTTACTATAGCTGATTTTTGCATTAAAATATCATCAAGATAACTTTCAAAACTGTGTATATATTCTCATTTTTAGTTCTCAAACAAAAAAAAATATAAAACTAAAAAGCAGTATATAAATAATATACAGACATAATGGTTTAATATTACAGTATGCTTATCATTAGCACTATGGTATTCTAGAGCAGTGGTCCCCAACCCCCCGGGCTGCGGACCGGTACCGGTCCATGGGCCATTTGGTACTGGTCCACAGAGAAAGAATAAATAACTTACATTATTTCTATTTTATTTATATTTAAGTCTGAACAATGTTTTATTTTTAAAAAATGATCAGATTCCCTCTGTTACATCCGTCTAAGACTCACTCTTGACGCTTGTCTCGGTCACGTGATACATTTATCCGTCCCACCCTAAAGGCCGGTCTGTGAAAATATTTTCTGACATTAAACCGGTCCGTGGCCCAAAAAAGGTTGGGGACCACTGTTCTAGAGCATCAACCATGTTCCTTATTTTAGCAGATAGGGTACTAAAATTGGATTTCTAAATGGAAAAATAAGGGTATAAGCTTATTTTTGTGGCCCTTTCTGTAGTATGAAATAGGTCAGGTGCTTTGAACCTTGTGTGAATCGTGTAGCATGAACTCAAGCAGTTACTCAGAGATACATATACCAGATTCAGACAGACTAGACTTATGCCAAGGACTATGACTGTACCCATCACCCGGATCCACTCACTTTGTTTGCATTTCAGTAACTTCTCACTGACACTGATAAGAATCAGCTGCATCTGAGAACGAAGACAAATATTGTTCCTGGAGGGGAGAGGACATGGCATTCTATACATAGAAAAGATGAAAAATCCAAGAGCAGATCGCTTCACTGAAGTGTAGTGGCCTATATCCTAACTCAGCCTCATGTTTTTTGGACCCAAATGTGGAGAGATTTTGATGTCAGCATTTGTCTGGCAGCCACGAGGTGACTGCAGATGTTGCTCTATATGCTGTGCTGTTTCCTGCTCCCCAGCGTTGCTCAGAGCTAAACAAGTGTGGTGCCAAGTTCAGGTGATGTCTGTGTAACCTCGATCTGGCACTAAGACCACTGTTCTCACCAAAACAGAGTGAACAATGAACTAAATAGCTCAGAAACAGTGGGAGTTTTTTTTAAAAAAATGGGGAATTTTAAAATTAAAGATTTTCCACAGAATCTTACAGAAACAATTTACAGATGAAAGGTATATGTAATACACTATAAGTTTTTTTTTTTTAAAAAGTATCTGATGAAAATATTCAGTGTAAAGTTTCAGGTTTATTAGAGTTTACTGAATAAAATATGATATAGATCCCAGTATATAAACAATAAGAATACATTTTATTTAACCCCACAGCTTAAATATTTACATGTTCTCAATAAATAAAATACATTTGCTAGTTTTTCTTTCCACTGAGATTTTAGTTGTCTAAAATTATTTTGTAAAGACTGTTACTCTAAAGGTTTACACTTAGGTAAAATTAGCTAAAACAAGATAATTCTTTCTTATGCATTACTTACAGAAAAATGTTTGTAGATGCAATAGAAATTGCTTTAAAAATATACTGTAATCAAATGTGAAATTTTGTACCAAACTCATTCCTTCATTGGCAATTGTCTCATTACTTTCTTGAGAAAAAATTACTTTCTTACTCCTTCTGTTCCTAATTTAGCCTAAACATTGCCACAACCTGGCAAATTATTGACAGAAAATTATGTTTAAAAAGTTATATTTACATCATATGCTTCTAAAAAGCAAAAAAACAATAATTAAAACACATGGTATTTAAATACATCCACATATTTAAAGCTCATGAGATAAAAGAGATAGTGATAAAAATCAATGTGTAAGAGTATATTTATGATGGCATATTTATTTATTTCAATTCTGCACTATAGTATACTTAGAGACAATAACTCTGTCATGTATTGATCTCTATATCTTAATATGGCATGCAGAAAACTTACAGATGCATGTGGTGATCAGTTTGAAAAATACTATAGGGGATTCTTTGGCTGTCTGTCAATCTCTGTGTTATGCATATGTATGTGTGTGTGTGTTTTCCTGTGTGTATATTTTATATACATGATATTAGATCCAGGAGCTATGCAGATCTTATTACAGTGGGTTATTCCCTGCTCATTAAGTGTGTGTGACCTATTTAATAAGAGATCATTAACTTCACAGTATTTTAGACATTCCTGAAAAAATATAAGGCAATCTTATAAAAAAAAAGTTTTAGGTAGAAAAGACATATTGATCAGTACTAAGTAGTAAAAATTTATTGCAATATTGTCAGTTGCCTTATTCCAGATCAATACAAATCTCACCAAAAGCTTCTTAACTGCAATAAGAGTCTGACAAGACCTTTTTGTCACAGATTAGTGTTAAAGCAATGAAAGAGCCCCCAAGGAAAATTGTCTTTCTGGCTGAAATGCCAGCTGCTTTTTGTTTCCAAAGTGTTCCATGCATGTACAACATCTTTATTGATATTGTGGGTTTCTAAAAAAGAAAACAGAAAGTTTAAACATTTTTTTTTCGTTCTGAGTAAAATGCAAATGAAGATGACTCGAGAACTTCAATTTAGGTTCATTGTTTCTATCAAAATCTGCTATTTGGTGCATATTATATTGCTGAACAGAATTAGATTATAGAAAGGGAGCCCAATTAAATTCTGCAACATTTTTAGACCATTCCACCCAGTTGCTGTTAAATTTATAAAAATATAATGTAATATCTTCCATTAGAGGTAAGAATAAGTTATCAAAACATATTACTTTTAAGAAGGGAAGGGTTACAAATTGGATACAATTTAAATTTAGATTGCACCCAACAAAGCAACTATATAAACTAGAATCTAATTTGGAATGGCAGAAGGAGTTCTCAGGAGCTTGAGACAAACTGCGTTTCATGAATTCTGATAACACTGGAGTTTAGTCATCTTGGCAGCCTTGTAATGTTTGCATAAGTAAGCCCATTTAGGCCTGAGTATTTTGGTACATGCATTTCTGGCACTTTCAATTATTTGGACAGAGAAAGCACATGCATCTTCCATGATATTTATGTAAATTTAATTTTACAAAAGGTATCACTTTAACTGTGTAGAGATTTGTCCTTTCCAATAAAAGAAAAATCTGATTTGGAACTGTAACTTTTACTTAAAATCCATTAGTTTTTTACCATTTTCCCCAAGCAGTTAAACTCATGCATGCTTTGCTTGCCATTCTTGCTTTTTATTTTATTTTTTCCAGATTCATGCCATTGTAATATCAAACAATACTTCTCATAGATGCACCTGTGTGGCTCTGTTTACTACAATATCCATCACTGACAAAATTAGTCTGCCTTTATGTATTTATATGAATATACATCATTAATCATACTGTTATGATATTCTTTTACAAATATGTATATAATATAATATATAATTATATTAGAAATAGAATCATTATAATAATCATTGCAAGTGTAATACAAATAACACATGCATATTATATATACTAATTATACTATATTAACATATAAATTATATTATAGTGTATTATAATATATATTAATTGTATAGCCATGTGCTGCATAATGACCTTGCAGCCAATGACAGATTAGATATATACCTGTGGTACCATTTGTTTATTACATCTTCTCCGTGGCTGCTCTCACTACAGACAGAAGTCGAGAATTTGTGACCCCCCCCCCCAAAGCCAAAACTGGTTGTTAGCTGGCCCATTCCAGAAAAAGCGTGTGTACCTCTGATTGAGACAATGGGGTGTCAGTCTGGTTTACGGATTATTTTGAGCAGAGCATGTCTTGCTGGCATAAAGAAGAAAAACCTAAACACACCCCATTTCACTGTGTGACTACAGAGCCCCCGCTTGCTTTTAGCACAGCCGTGAAAAATCATTAGGTAGACAGTGCAGAGGACCAGATTTACTTGAGCAAATTAAGCATCCCTTTCCTGGGTTTTCTGGCGTCAAACTCACGTGCCCTTTTGCTACTCTGAAATAGTCATTAAATGCTGATTATTATAACAAGAACACGGAGAACAAAGATTAGTCCACATTGTAATTCCCGTGAGGAATTTTGTCTCCTGCTAAAATCATTCACAAATGATATCTATCCTCTATCGTCAATTCCCAAACACCTAAATCACCACTTGGGGTGCAGAAATCTTTAGCTAATAGCCCCAGTGTCTTAAGATTTTTATGTGTTTTGTACTTAATGTGTGTTTCATTCTGAATAAAAGGGGGGAAAAAGAAACTGATGTTTCTATTCTTGTACACACAGCACCGTTAGTGACGGCTAAAACCAGCGTAAGACTCACTAAGTAGATGCATTTATTCATTGAGATATTACGCTCCCGCGGCTGCGCACACGGAATAAATCAGGCTGAGCAGTCACGCGCTCCCCGAGGACCTCCAATTGGGTTGAAATATCTTTCTGCCTGAAGTCATATGGTTTAGAACCTAATCAAAATGTGTGGATTAGGATTCCAGAGCATTTTTGACAGTCTAGGGAACAAATGGGAATGAAAAAAAGGAGTCTCTGGGTAATGTTTTTGTCAATGTGTTTTTCAGATACTGATAATAGTGAAAGGGATGTAGCTAATTTTCATTTTCATTAAATCAAGTATGGCTTCTATATATCATGCCCATGCTCAGTGTATACGTTTTATAGACAACCTGCTTTCAAAACATAACCTGAGAGATGGCAATGACACAGAGAGAAACTTTAGTTTATAAAGCAACATTTCAAAAAATCATTTATTTGGAAGTGACTTCTGTGACTTTTACCCTTACAATAAATTTTAAAATTTTTATATCCTGCTTCCCCTTAGATAGTTTCTTCATTCCTTCTTTCTGAGCATAGAAGACTTTTTTTCTGAGAAAAAAAATAACAAATTTTTAGAAAATGATACTAAATACTTTACTAGATATAAGAAATATTTAGAAAATTTGTGAACGATAAATATGGTGCCTGGCATGGTAATCATTCTTTCTCAAAATACCACTATTTTAATTATCTATTGCTGTGTATAGAAAACAACCAAAACTTAGTAGTTAAACCATCAAAATACTTTTATAATATACATAATTTTATGAGTCAGGAATTTGGACAGAGAGGTGGTTCACATGGATGGGGAGAGCTGATTTGGCTTCACTATGTCCCTAAGTTCTATGCCATCATCTAGACCAGTGGTAGTCAACCTGGTCCCTACCGCCCACTAGGGGGCGCTCCAACTTTCATGGTGGGCAGTAGCAGAGCAACCAAAGTATAAACAAAAAGATAGATTTAACTATAGTAAGTTGTTTTATAAAGATTTATTCTGCCAAACTTAGCGAAAATCTGACATAAAGTACTTGGTAAGTAATTATTATTATATGCCTTAACTTGCTGTAACTCTGCTTTATAAATTTTATAAAGTAAAGTGACGTCCTTACTTTATAAATCACCATGACTTTGGAACCAGTGGGCGGTTCGAAAATTTTACTACTAACAGAGATACAAAAGTGAGCAGTAGGTATAAAAAGGTTGACTACCCCTGATCAAGACCCTTGGTTTTTCTCCACATGCTGTCTGCTGAGATAGGAATGTTCAACAAGGTTGTTTCATTTATATTATGGTGACTAGGCTGGAATACCTGGAACACTAGGAGCTGGTTGGACATCTGTCTCACTATTCAGCCCACTCCACGTGGCTAACTAAGGCTTCCTCACAGCACACTATTCTTTTTGTCAGGCTTTTCCCATCACAGCTGGCTTCTCTCTGAGTCTTCTAAGAGGCACAGGTAGACACTGAAAGTCTTTTTCCATTTCTGAAATCATTTTCTCTATATTGTATCAATCAAACAATAAGCTTAGACCAGGTGGAATTCAAAGAGTGGAAATACAGTGGTATAAACATAACACACGTGCACAGTACAGTACAAAGGGAATGGATGATGGTTGACAGAGGCCATACTTTGTTTTTAGTGTCACTTTTGTCACTCCTCTCATAACAACAATATGAATCCTACCATCTGAAGGAAGGGAAAGAACAAGGGCTCTAACAGCAGGGAGCCATAGACTGTATTTACTATGGAGGAGCTTGACATACATACCTTACCTCATCTCTGTGATCCTCACCTCCTTAGTTAGAAATGTAAACTGTGTGACACCCGGATAGACTGTATTTACTATGGAGGAGCTTGACATACATACCTTACCTCATCTCTGTGATCCTCACCTCCTTAGTTAGAAATGTAAACCGTGTGGCACCCGGATGATACTAACTCAACTGGAGCTGCTATTATTTCTTTCTTAGGTTCAGTGAAGTTCTGTTTTCACTAAAGCAGAATGAAGATGAACCTCATGAATACTTCCTTTCTCATGTCTTATTTTACCTTTCTCCTCTTCTTTGAGCACAAGCAGTGATATTGTGAGAAACTAGTTAGAAGCAAGAGTGCTTTTCTCTTAAATTCTGTAAATATGCTCTTCCATATGCATTTGTATCCAAAGGGAGTCTTTGTATGTATGGCTCACAGGTGATAAAACTAGATTGTCGAAGAAGCCTTATGTTTCTTGATGAATTAAAGGAAGATTTGCAGGCCCGGTCAATGAACAGGTAGGTAGCCCAATGCTAAGAAACATCTGCTATGTGCTGTTAAGCCACTTCTACGTCATAAAACACATAGCGGGGATCAGTCACGCTAAAAATGAAAGTTTCAGAATCCAGAACAAAACAGGTAACAGATGTTCCAGTCAGATGGCCGAACTATAAAATATGTATTATAACTGGCATCTGAGGCAGAAAATAAACAGGATTTATACCCTACATAGGGTTTTAATTACTCTGCACTCAGTCAAGTTTTATTCTTAAGTTCAATATTCTTATTCAAAGGGAGAGTTATCAGTCCGGAGAGCATCAATATTATATGGTGAATCATGTTGTCACAATTGGTTTGCCATTACGGATTTTGCCATATTTGACATAGAGAAAAATGCTGGTATGAATTAATACAGCAGTACCTTATATTTTTATGTTTAACTTGGAAATGATTTAATGTCGTATAGTGTCATGACTTTTTACATTAACTTTAATTAATTTTGTCTTTTTAACTGAAATATAATTTACATATATTATACTATTCAAGGTGTTTTAGATAAAGATTTAAGATTTGTAGATATTGTGAAATGACCACAAAAAGTCTAGTTAAAGGCCCTGGCCGGTTGGCTCAGTGGTAGAGCATTGGCCTGGTGTGCAGCAGCCGGGGGTTCGATTCCCGGCCAGGGCACACAGGAGAAGCACCCATCTGCTTCTCCACCCCTCCCCCTCTCCTTCCTCTCTGTATCTCTCTTCCCCTCCTGCAGCCGAGGCTCCATTGGAGCAAAGATGGCCCCGGGCGCTGGGGATGGCTCTGTGGCCTCTGCCTCAGGTGCTAGAATGGCTCTGGATGCAACAGAGCGATGCCCCAGAGGGGCAGAACATCACCCCCTGGTAGGCATGCCAGGTGGATCCCGGTCGGGCGCATGCGGGAGTCTGTCTGACTGTCTCCTCATTTCCAGCTTCGGAAAAAATGAAAAAAAAAAAAAAAAGTCTAGTTAAAATCTGTCTTCACACATAGTGAAACTTCTTTTCTTGTTATAACTTTTAATACACAATACAGTGTTATTAATTATAGACATCATGCTGCATGTTCCATTCCCAGGAACTCTATTTTATAGCTGGAAGTCGGTACCCTCTGAGTCCTGGCCCCATCCCCCACCCTCTCACCTGCTGCCTCAAGCACTCACTGATCAGTTTTCTGTATCTATGAGTTCCTTTTTTTTGTGTTTGAGATTTCACATATTAAATACAGCAAGTTTCTATGGAACATATTAGTATCTTATCAGGTGCAAAGACTTCACTTAGTCGTGGATTGTATTTGGTTTTACTGCTGTATTTTAGAAAATTTATTTCTCTCCATTCTTTGCATTTTTAAATATGCACAGGTAGAGCTCATAAAGAATCAGAAAAAAAAATTAGAAAACAAATAACAATGAAAACTAGTGAATATTTCTTTTTATCTCTGAACTATATCATAAAATACAAAATTACTTAGACATTGCCCTACCTTCATATACATGAGAAAAGAAGGATAAAAATTCTTTAATACATAAGCATGAAACAGAAATTGCATTTATGTTGCTGAACTGAATGAAGAACTTTATATATACATGTTTTAAGAGGCTTATGTTAGCTGCCTGGCGAGAGTGCCATATCCCGGCCGCCTCTCATTAGGGAACCTGGTGGCATCTTCTGTAAATCTGGTTAACCCTCAGGATTACTTTGACTCCTCCTTGCTTGGGAACTCATTTTGAATGCTGTTGCCGTGGCTGTAGCTGTCTTTTCCCATCTAAAAACTAGCATTGATGATAATTGCCTAGTTTTTACACTGCTTAGTTTTTCAAGGAGTCTTTGACATGCCACCTCTGTAATGTTTTCACCAGCCGTCATTTACAGGGACTGGCTCACAACTCACAAATAATTGGACTTAATTGCAGGTGCACTAAGACCTTAGAGATATCAAAACAGGAGGCCAGAAACTAACTGCGGCACAATTATTACAGAATGTCATAGCCGTGCTATTGTATCGAGGGAAAGAAAAGGCTCTGACAAAGGGGAACGTGCTTTTGAAATATGTTTGTCTCATTGAGTCCACTGTAATCAGTTTCTCCTCTTTGTTCCCTGTAATGAAGCCTTATCTTCTCAGAGGAGCTGCTGACGAACTGTTACTCTCTGTGTCCTTTATTATGAAAACATTGCATCAAATCTTCCACAATTGGATAAAGTATTTCATCCTTTATTAGCTTCTTTCCTCTATAGACAAAGTACTGCCGGTAGAGATGTCATTCTTGTTCTTTGAAACAAGTAGATTAGTCCATTTTCTCATGGGGTTTGGTAAAGTCCTTCAGTAGTCGTGACTGGCAGAGGGAGGCTGCAGACACTGACCCTGGGGAATAGACTGCTGACTTGATAAATCTTTGGGTCATAAAAGGTCATCTCTTGATGTCTGGAAGAAAGATTGACTTACTAATAAATACCAGCAAGAGCTCTTACTGTACTGTAAGATATCAAGAAAACAAACCAATATTGAAAACGTATTTGCATGCTAACAACACCGGTACCTGAACAAACACAAGTAAACAAATCGCAGTTTTATATTTAGAGCAAACGATTTCTTTTTTAATTTCAAGTTAATCCTGGAGGAAAACACACGCTATTGTTGGTTCTTTAGGTTTCCAATCAGCTGTGTAGAAAATACAAAGTGAGCCTCTAAACAGACAATTGTAAACAGAAGTAATTATGACCACATACTGGAAATGCTACTTTAAAGTGCAGGGTTCAAAAAATATTTGAAATTCCAAGGTGCTTCATAAAAGCTGTTAAAAATGAAAAATTGCATGTACGGTTGAAGTGGAACTACTTATTATTGTTGAATTTGTACACCTCACTATAATATTTGGCTACAATATTTCCAGCCTGAAAGAGAACAGTCAGAAATTGAAACACACACACAAAAAAACAGGGTGATACAACCAAGATAGTCCCCCTTAGAACCACAACCTCAAATCAACTATTCTTAAATTTAGGACACAAATCCAGTTTCTTACTTCAATTAATTTTTGTTATTTTAAATGAAGAAATTAAAACAATCTGAGTATACATTCAGAGTGTTTTGATCTGCTGTCGGGAAAGATGCCAGAAATATTGCAATTTTTTTTTGTTTATTTATATTTCCACCTGTGTTTGTTTGTTTGGTTGTTGATCATATGCCATCTCATCTCCCCTGAATGTCAGGATTCTTTTCTTTATCCCTCGTGGATTAATTCCGCATACTAAATCTTCAGTGGGAGCGATGCCCTAGGAAGTTTCCCCAGTACCCACATTGTTCCTCACGTGTCTTTGTCTGAAAGAGCAAAAGTGGAGCTGGAGTTGATATTACAGAAGAAGAGCTTTGCTATAAAAGGAAGCAAATCCACTGCTGCTGATTAAGGCACGTCTCCACCACCATGATCCGAACCTTATTTCACCTTTCCCAAAGTTTTATGTCCACTTTTAATATCTCTTTCTCTCTCTCTCTCTCTCTCTCTCTCTCTCTCTCTCACACACACACACACACACACACACACACACACGACTAGATTGTGGTGGCTGGCTAGAATTCCAAGATAAGACTTTGTTTCTAGTATATTATAGATTGAATATTTGGATGTATGCCCAGAATTCAACTGGAGTAATATATGTGTGGGGCTATAAATCATCCTAAAAAAAATGTTAGGGCAATCGAGGATCAGTGTAGAGAACCAGAATGGAGGATTAGAATTTCAGGAAGGACTCCTGAGATCATGTAATGATAGGAGGAAGAGTTATAATTTTTGTTAGGACCTTTTTATGCATCGTGTCCAATCCTTGCACAGCCTTGCACATCCATGACTACTTTGGTTTCCTGGCGATGTCCAGAGCTGTTCAGTCGCCTTGCCCTGGATCATAGATATTTTCATTAGAGTGGTTCAGCCTTCGTTATATATGCATCTGACGTTAATTACAAATGTTTGACCAATCCAAAGGACAGTCACATATTTTTGAAATAGGAAGTGCTCCTAAGATAATATGATTATGAATAAGGCTGAAATGTTTTTGGCTTGCCTTTGTGTGTGGGTCATAGTCTTCAACAGGTTGTAAGGACTGAGGGATACATGAGTAACTCAGATTTTTGTTACTTACAAACGGCTACCTGTGGGAGTGGGAGGATCCTCAGAAGATTCTTGTTCCTGCTAGCTTGAGCCCCTGAAGATTAAATGAAAATAAGAGGGGAAGTGCTATTCCGTTTGGGATAATTAGAAGCTGGATCTGGAGGATAAAAGAGGCCTCTTTTCCAGAGTGCCAGGAAATGAGTAAATGCGACTCATGTAGAGAGTACGTCTCAGAAAACAACTCATCCATGCACCTCATTTCATGCTAAGAAGATAAAGTTCTGGAGAGTTAAAACAATCTTTTCCTGTCACTCTATACAGACTCTTCCTAGGACATCTCATTCCCTGTCATGTATGCATTACTCATGTTTGAGCCAAAGAGAACTACTCGGCCAAAGACCCTGTCTAATTGGAACTTTCTTTCCCTAGTTTGCCTCCTGAAAATCCCATGTCACTTTTTCAGGCAGAAACCAAAGGTCTCTTCCCAGTAAACTCAATGAATAGTAAATAAATAAATTATGTAAATACCAACCATTTCTCCATTTAATTGGCAACGGCAAATAGGTGTCGAAGACTTGGAAGAACGCCCCCAAACACAATGACTGTAACTCAGGTGTCTTTGGAGAAGGAGCCTTGAGTATTCAGTGAAGCCCTGGCTCACAGCCTCCTTCCCAGTAGAACAATCCAGAAGCCATTCCAGAACAAGTCACTCTCACACTGCGCGGGGCCCTCCCAGGCTGCTCGCGGTGGCAGAGGCCAGGTGTTTGTGTCCAGGCGTGAAACAGCCGGTTTTAAGAACAGGCCTGGATAGCAGAGTAGTGAGTTCTGGGTGATGATTTGCTGGTTCAGTTAGCTCCTCCTCTGGGAGTCAGATCGTGAGGTATATGGGAATGGAAACCAACTTTGAGTGGTGATGTGAATCTGTTGTGGAAATTACAAGCAGAAAGAGCCTACCAGGCGGTGATGCAGTGGATAGAGCCTCAGACTGGGACGCAGAGGACCAAGGATCTAAACCAGGGGTCCCCAAACTTTTTACACAGGGGGCCAGTTCACTGTCCCTCAGACCATTGGAGGGCCGGACTATAAAAAAAAAACTATGAACAAATTTCTATGCACACTGCACATATCTTATTTTAAAGTAAAAAAACAAAACGGGAACAAATACAATATTTAAAATAAAGAACAAGTAAATTTAAATTAACAAACTGACCAATATTTCAATGGGAACTATGCTCCTCTCACTGACCACCAATGAAAGAGGTGCCCTTCCAGAAGTGCGGTGGGGCCAGATAAATGGCCTCAGGGGGCCGCATGTGGCCCGCGGGCCGTAGTTTGGGGACCCCTGATCTAAACCCTGAAGTCGCCAACGTGAGTGTGGGTTCATCTGGTTTGAGCAAGGCTCACCAGCTTGAGCCCAAGGTCGCTGGCTTGAGCAAGGGGTCACTCGCTCTGCTGTGCCTGCCCTCCCCCATCAAGGCATATATGATAAGAAATTAATGAACAACTAAGGTGCTTCAAAGAAGAATTGATGTTTCTTATCTTTCTTACTTCCTGTCTGTTTGTCCCTATCTAGCCCTCTCTCTGTCTCTGTCACACACACACACACACACACCAGAAGGAGCAGTGACTTAGAGGAACTCAGTCACCAAACTGGCAGAGAATTGAGAAAGGACAAAGATCCTTGGTGTAGCATCAGAAAAAAGAAGAAGAAAGGAAGGAAGGAAGGAAGGGAAGGAGGGAGGGAGAAAGAAAGAAAGAAAATAGATGGCCAGAGTGGGGACATTTCTTTGAAAGTCTTACCAGTGCAGCCAAGAAAATGTTTGTCTTTATTTAATTCCCAAATATTGATAGGTAAGTCCTGCATTAAGTGAGATAACCCGATCCTCTCTCTACCTTTTGCTGTGTTGTCTGTGGGCAGTCATGCATGCCTTGTGAGAAAATGGGGACAGTCCTTCTAGCGTTCCTTGTGGAAAGCCGTAAATCTGTACCTTCCTGGAAAACAGCAATGCTTTGTGATTACTGTTGTTGTTATTGTTATTGTTGTATTTTGTCTTACATAGCTAAAAATTTCATTAGAGAAAAATTGAGTCAAATTTAAAAGCGTGTTCAAACCAACTATGGAGCTAAATATGTTTTTCATGTTCATGAGAAAATTAGAATAAAATGACTTAGTTTGTTTACAATTTGTAAACATATTTAGCAACTGAGGGGGAAAAAGGGTTTTTAGTGTCAGGACTATTAATTTAACAAAAAACACTAAGTTGTCAAATCGTCACAAGTATTAACGGCTTCCAGGTCCCACTTCCAAAGAATAGTTTTCATCTTCAATTTATTTTACATTTAATCAACATTTGCTGTTATCCCTTTATGTATAAAATTAAAATTCACAACTTTGACTTCTTTAACCTAAGTTAGAAGTAGATAAGGTAACACATATCAAGAATACACTGATGTTTGACATTATTTTATTTCTTTGTACCATCCTAATGAAGCAAAAAATATAATTAAATGAAAAGAAGGTAAAATGTATTATTAAGTTGCATTATTTTTTAAAAATAAGAATATAGTAACTTTTAGAATTATATAAAGTAGTTTATATGACTCAAAGAAATCTATCATCTAAATTAAAAAATGAGGAAACTCTAATTTTCTAAGTTTTATAATAAATAGAAGTTTGATTGTAAATAAAAATGGTGTATGTTCCATTTCAAAAAATGTATTTTGCACAATCGAATGTATAGGCATGCCTGTATATTGTACAATACTATAATAAATTAGTGAGACAATACATTTATTTCTCAACATATTATAATTAGAAATGTAAATATTCCAATTAATAATAGAAGGCACAGGCATTTTGTTACTTTATAAATAGGAACTAATTTAAATATATTCATGCACTGTAAGCTGTTGCTTGGTTTCTGCTTAGAGTAATTAGGCAACCATGAAATTGAAGGGAATAATTTGATTACATTTCCCATCACGTTACAATATTTTTAGGGTCGGAGCAGGAGTAGAAACCAGTAACTGAGTCTTGTATTTTTCTCTCTCTACTGATTTTACTACGATTTCTCAAAATACATTTTATTTTTATAACTCCATTTACACGACTAATTCCGCATACCTGTTACATTTTATTTTAAATACAACTTGTAAGATAAACAGACAAATTCCATCTATAGATTTCTGCTCATTATATGTTCTACATTAAATTTTTAAAGGGTGCAAAAAGAGTTTGGCTGACTCCCTCGCTCCCTTTAAGTCTAGGCTCAGGTCTCACCTTCCGAGTGAGGCCTCCCAAGGCCAACAGAGTGGATAATGCAGCCGGCACCCAGCCCCACCAGCAACACTCCAACAGTTCTTGCCCTAATTTGGTTTTCTTTCTACATGTAGTTTATATCTTAAAACATGCTATACAACTTATTTGCTAGTTATTATCTACCTCCCTCCTGATAAGCTCCTGGACAGCAAAGATCTTTGTCTTTTCATGAATGTGTGTCCCAACCTTGTTTAACAGTGTTTATTTAATGAATAAATATATCTGATGATGATGTTCCATTGTATATGTTTTTGTTCATTTATTATTATATATTAAGGCATTCGCATACAAAACATTCAGAGTGCTATTATAAACATAGTATGCATTTGAAGCTTGCTTAAAACAATGGCTGATTCTTTATCTTACATTCTGTCAGTCAATCTTGGTCAAATTGAGCAAGAAAAGTGATCATGAAGGTTATTTTAGAAGGAGAATTTTAAATGGGATCTGTTTATTAATGTGGCCAGTTTGAAATATTTTTCAATAAGGAAAAAGTAAAGATAGAATGTTTAGGAAATGCAGCCTCATTAATTGGTTAAAAAACTTAATGGAAGGATAACTATCAGTACTAAAAGTATGCCATGATCGGAAGTTCAGAAATAGCTGCATTTTCCAAACTATGTCTTTAGACACTGGTGACATAAATGATAAATTTGGAAAGGCAAATTATAAGTAGTTTTTCTTATACTTGCTCAGATAGCTGGGTATAGAATTTCATCCCATCAATGAGAGTTATTAACATTAAAATGAAATATATTTAATGATTGTACAGAAATAGTAAGAATGTTTCCACTGTTTGAGGGGGTAAAGATCATGTGTTTGTGTATCCGTGCATTTGTGTGTACATGTGTGCATGTGTGTGGGCATACATACAGTACCTAGAACTTGATAAAAATCATATAACCTGACAATGACTCAGTCTGAAACATTTAGAGGTGAACATTGCCACTGTTCTTTAAGGGAAAATCTCTGCCGTTTCATTCTGTATTGCAAGCATAGGCATAGAACAAGCATGGATGCGTGAAACAAAGTTGTTGATTTGTATACTCAAGTGTGGTGTCTGCCATGACATCCAGTTACCATATAAGCAATTCAGAAAATGCCAAGCGATACTCATGACTCTTGGTACGTGTATTTTGTGTGGCTGCTTCATTTCCATAATTTATTTTACAATACCGATCATGGTTTCCCTAATTATGGGCGACAGCGGCCTAAATATGACATGTTCTGTGTGTTTGTTTCACTTGCACTAAGGAAGAATACATGGTAGAATAATCTTTCCACTTTGTTGCCAGATTTTGGGAGGAAAACAATCTCTCAATGATACACTAGTGGAAGGCAGCTCTCAGAGGGGGAATATTGAGTGTAACTCCAATGGGTAGTCGTAATAAAAGGAAACTTGATGAAGCCTGTGAAACGACCCTGTTATTAAATATGTTAAACACCCGTATGGAATTCCATGATCTCTCTTATCATGTTACTGACACTGATTCAATTCATACATTTCTTTTACTTGTCTGGATTTTTTGTTAACAGACTCTGTTTTGTACAGTATGAACCCATTGTAGGGCACACAAATAAAAGTTTTTTTCTTTGTCTTCTTGGGACAGAGACTGAGAGAAAGACAGAGAGGGACAGACAGACAGGAAGGGAGAGAGATGAGAAGCATCAATTCTTTGTTTCACTCTTTAGTTGTTCACTGATTGCTTTTTCATATGTGCCCATACTGGGAGGCTACAGCAGAGCAAGTGACCCCTTGCTCAAGCCAGCAACATTGGGCTCAAGCTGGTGAGCTGTGCTCAAACCACATGAACCCGCGCTCAAGCTGGCGACTTTGAGGTTTTGAACTTGGGTCTTCTGCGTCCCAGTCCAAGGCTCTATTCACTGCCCCACCGCCTGGTCAGGCCAAATAAAAATTTTAAGTAGACTAAGGCTCAGATGTGATTTTAAGACTGAAAAGAAATAAATAATTGTCTTGTACATCTCTCGAGTTATTACCCATTATTTGTCACCAGAACATAATTACTGTATCAGCATCATACATTTGAGAGGAGAAAAATCAAAGGGCTCTGCACATGCATGAGTTGTAAATTCTTCAAAGAAATGCAAATAATCCTATCTGATGAAGTCAAACTTTATCAAATTCTGAACACCTATTTCCTCCCAATATAATTATTCTTCCCCCAGGGCACAGCAGAATGCAAAAACCAAAAACCTTAAGGAGCCACAATCTTACCAGTAAAGAAGATAAGCTTTCTCCCTGAGCTTCCTTCCTGAGTGTTGATTGACATTCAAGCCCTGTAACTGCTCACCATTTTCTGGAAAGGCTGTGAGCAGCAGAACTATTTTCTTTGACAGCCGCTTAGAATTTTCTGTGACCTTCTGGGATGGGTCTTTATCTGGCCACCTGGAGCCCTTTATTGCAACTGCTTTTTGCCGCAACGCCTCTGAGTGGCCCCAGAAGTTTCACCTTTTGTTCTGTACCAATCTGGGTCCCATTTCCCCTCCTGCAGCCCTGGCATGGGCCGCGCAGGCTGGAACGGAGGGAATGGATTTCTACAGTGTTCCAGCTCCTTCATCAGCCTGTTGGAGAATTTGCCCTCTTGTTCCGTCTCAAAAACCGTGAAAGAAGTCATAACAGGCTTGGCTTAGCCCAATGTAGCACCCCAACCTCCCACAGCGGCCCAGCAGTCAATAAGAGCAGAGCATTAGAGGGCATATGCTTAGCTGAGTCTCTTCTGATGGAGATTTCTTTCTCTGCAGAGCACGGAGTGTGATCCAAAGAGTCATATATGAGGGCAGAACATTTTATATGTATATTGGTTTTATTCTAAAAGCAATCATAGGTGTTTGTTATAATTTATATTTTAAAAAACCTCAATTAATCAAATGGTTTTAGAAGCTTATAAAGGCAAAAATTAAACACACACACACACACATACTCATGTACACACACAATTTAGGGTTAGCTTTAAGTTCAAATTTGTTTGTAACCTGCCAATCATGTTTTCTTGGTAAACATAGTCAGAACCCCACAAGGACAATGCATCAGAACCCTGAGTTCTGTATGATTCACAATCCAATTTCATGATTTCCTTAAAGTCAAACTAAAGAGACTGTTGCCTTTGAAGGTTGATTGCTGTGTTCACCTCCGCTCCTGGACAGATCTGAGCTGCCAGCTTGAGCCCATGTGGTCGAGCAGATTGATGTTTTCCCATCTGTTCTACTTAATTTTGTACAGGTTCAATAGCACCTACTTACCATGATTTTTGTCTGTATTTTAGTCTTCTCTTTTCTCCCTGGAGATGAAACTTTAATTGTTCTACAGAAGACTTTCATCTTGACAATTATTATCTAACACAGGCAAATAAATTTAGAAATCCTATGTTCTAAATGATATTCACTTACCTATCACAGGAAACTATAGACAGAATTGTAAGTTGAGTTACTACACATGTAGAGAGGAAGAAAGCTTCTTAAATTCAATTGACTCTTCAAAGCCATAACTTTATAAAACAAAGAGATATTTTAAACAATGCTTTCTTTAGTGTACAATTGATGCATTTAAAATTTTTATTTGTATGGTCTGAGAAGAATTCTGTGTTTGAATTGTTTCTTTAATTTATTTATTTTTCTATTAATTCTGCATTTTATCAGGTAGAAAATGACTAGTTTAATATTTTATTGCTTTTTATTTTTATATCTATATCCACCTTTAAATTCCATGTCCTTTAAGTATATTGTTATTTGATGTAGAAGACTTTCTCTTTTATTAGATAGTGCAGCATTGGCTCTAGTTTCTGAACTTTAAAGTTTGTTTCTAAAGTTATTGTTATCGGAAAAATAAGAAAACTTTTATAAATTAAAAAAAACACATTTATTTTATTCAATTAAAAAAACTAATTGAAAGCCCTAGCTGTTTGGCTCAGGAGTAGATCATTGGCCAACATGTGGATGTCCCAAGTTCGATTTCCAGTCAGGGCACCCAAGAGGAGTAGCCAGCTGCTTCTCCATCCCTCTCACTTCCCCTTCTCTCCCTCTTCCCCTCCCGCAGACATAGCTCGATTGTTTCAAGTTTTCAGGATGGCTCTGTGGAGTCTTTGCCCCAGGCACTAAAAATAGCTCAGTTTGTTTGATTGTTTGTTTGTTTGTTTGTTTTTTGTGAGCATGGCCACAGATGGGCAAAGGGTTGGCTTCAGATAAGAGTTATCAGGTGAATCCTGGTTGGGCACATGTGGAAGTCTGTCTCTCTATATCCCCTCCTCTCACTTGGAAAAGAAGAAAAAAAAAATACTAATTGAGGTTTAATGACTTAAGCACATTGCATTGACGATGGGCTGCCTTGGTTAGGTATGAACAACATGTGCAAACAGACTTTCATTATGAACGTAACAATTAAGGCACAGTTTTTTCCATGTTTCTAAAATAATAATGCTAGCATTCATCATCATCATAAAAATATTCAAATAAGAACCATACTGGAATATTATGCTACACATCTCAAATTAGCAAAATCCCTCAATTTAATAATAGATTCTGTTGGCAAGGCTGGGGAGAAAGCAGTATGCTCATGCATTTCTGGTGGCAATATAAATTGGCTCCTCCCCTAAAAAGAAAGATTTAGATTATCTATCAGTATAACAAGTTCATGTACCCTATGACCAGCAACTACACTTCTGGGAATTCATCCTTTAGATGCTCTTGGCACATGAGCAGAAGACAAATGCTCAAGGTCAGTCATTGTGGCATTGTTTGTAATTGCAAAGAAATGGAAAACACCCAATGTCTATCAGCAGAGGATGGCTTAAATACATCATAGCACATCAATATAAAATCATAGTTGGCATCCATAAAGAAGACTGAAAAAGACTTTTATTCACTTATATAGAAAAATATTATAATTTACATTATAAGATATAAAAACAAGAAATAATAAAGCATATGCAATATGTTAATTTTGTATAATAAGGTGAAAAATAAAAATATATGTTTGAATTTTTCTGTATTTGCATAAAGATAACTATAAAAACACATACATACCAAAAAAAAACAAAACCCAAAACTGTTATCTAATGGTGATTAAATGGGATCCAGAAAAATGAACAACAAAATGAGGTATGAGATGTCTACTTTATTCCATTTTGTTTAACATATTTAATATATTACTTATTATAAACATATGCACCAGAAACTCATGGCAACTCTTGTAACTACAACTGAGCAAAGAGCTTGGTTTCATAAATTATTTTCATAATCAAAATATTTGGGCCCTGGCTGGTTGGCTCAGTGATAGAGCATCGGCCTGGCGTGCGGAAGTACCGGGTTCAATTCCCAGCCAGGGCACACAGGAGAAGCGCCCATCTGCTTCTCCACCCCTCCCCCTCTCTTTCCTCTCTGTCTCTCCCTTCCCCTCCTGCAGCCAAGGCTCCATTGGAGCAAAGTTTGCCTGGGCGCTGAGGATGGCTCTGTGGCCTCTGCCTCAGGCGCTAGAGTGGCTCTGGATGCAACTGAGCGACGCCCCGGATGGGCAGAGCATCGCCCCCTGGTGGGCATACCGGGTGGATCCTGGTCGGGCGCATGTGGGAGTCTGTCTGACTGCCTCCCTGTTTCCAGCTTGAGAAATATATATATATATATATATATATTGAAGTTTTATTGGGGTGGTGGTTTTACATGTATACATATATCTAAAAATCCATTGACTGGTATTCTTCAAATTAATGAGTTACTGAGGAGTCCAAATTATATAATACCTCAATAAATTTGTTTAAAATAGCTCCGTTCTGGACTTCCAGAAATAATAATAATTATTATAATAAATTATACAGACCACCCCATAATACAAACATTATCTTTAATAGATATTTACACAAAATAAAAGGTATTTTTTCTATGTTTGTAATGTTAAATCAAATATGAAGACATTTGTAAACAGTGTTAAGGCAGTCTGAGATGATCTATGCTTTATCAGTTCTTAGCAAAGGGGATCCACTTAAGTAAGGATTCTGTCTTTCTCGACATGATTCACTTTCCTCAGATATGTATCACCACTTGACATACTATATATATATTAAGTATCTGTCCTCTCTTTAGAGTGTAAGCCCCTTAAGGACTGAGACTTTGTTTACTTCACTGCTCTAACCTTGATTTCTGATGTTTTCATCATGTAGTAAGTATGGTATACATACTTCTTTAATTACTTCTCAATAGCTGGATTAAAAATATGTTATAAACAAAACTATATTGATGTTGCTATGTTGGAGAGTCAAATATTCTCTCTGCTTTGCTCTACACAGCCAGGATTTCCTCCAGCATTGGAATGAATCATTTAGTCTTTGATTGAGTCCCGGAGGAAGTGGTTGGCTAGTATTTATTTACAAGAAAAAGAAGTACACAAATTTTATTGGAACTACACTTTTAACAAAATAAGATATTTCCCCCATGACACATGAAAGCTGAGGTTGGCAGAGATAGTAGCAGATTAACCTATTTCTTTTCAGCTCAATTCTGGGCATAAATCTGTTAAACACCAGGTTTGCTGGAAACCATCTCCTGATTAACTTGCTCGATCTCTCTCATGTGTAATCTCTTTTTTTTCCTACTTATTGTTGCTGTTGTACTTTTCTTTGCTTTGTTTTACTTTGTATGTGTGAGTTTGTTGGTTTTGTGCCTACCCCAAAAGTGTATCTGTGTATGTTAAATATTGATATATACATAGAAGATTTTTACTAAAGATTTCATGACCATCATGGACTTTGAGTGTTTCATTCATTCAATTGTTTTGTAAAGACCATTCTAAAGCCTTGCACTGTTATAGGCACAGGATAATCAACAGAGAAGGAGTCAATATTGGCTCTATCATTGAGATTTCACATACTATACTTATCAAGGAGACTAACTCTATTCTTTTTTCCTTTTTAAATGAGTGGAGGGAGATAGAGAGACAGACTCACGCATGCACCTATACTGGGATCCACCCAGCAATAGGGCTGATGCTCAAATCAACTGAGCTATCCTCAATACCCAGGGCCAACTCTCAAACCAGTCAAGATACTGGATATGAGAGGGAAAGAGAGAGAGAGAAGGGGAGAGGAAGAGGAAGAGAAACACATGATCACTTCTTATGTGTGCCCTGACCAGGGATCAAATGGCCGATATCCATTGAGCCAACTGTAAAGGGCCTAGAAATATTCTTACAAATATATATAACCATGACATGCTAAGTATTAAGATGATGCATAAAGTATATTAAAACTTTAACTTTTGCTCAGTGTTATGACAAAATATGCAACACTTCAATCGAATGATGCGGAGATACTACATTCAGTAGTACGTACCTGGGAGTGTTTTCTGAGGACAATACCTTTCAGAACAGACATGAGAAATGAAGAAGCCAGCATCAGTGACCAGACTTGAGACTCCTATAGCAGACAAACAATTTAAGCCACATAAGCAAACTAAATTTAGCTAATTTTATGAACATAGTGAACCTCAATTTAGGAATTTCTTGTAAATAAATGCCTCTGACAATCATAAACGTAACTTTTATCTTCCCAAAAATATTGTGAGATAATTATGTTTACCCAATCCCCCTGCTGCCTGGAAACCTCAATTGTAATAAACAATCATTGTAAAAAAGGTGAAAGATTTATGTGATCTAAAGAGAAACCAGAGTATCACAATCATTGTAAAGTTTAAAACTTTTTCTCCTTTTCCCTTTATAAACCATATTAGAATATCATGCCCTTGAGCACCATCTCAGTTTTTTTTCTTTTTTATTGAATATATTGAGGTGACACTATTTTACAAAATTATACAGGTTTCAGGTGCATAATTCTACAACACATCATCTGTACACTGTATTGTGTGTTGAGCACCGCAAGTCAGGACTCCACCCATTGCCATTTATCTCTCCATCCCCTCCTACACCTCCCTCAATTCCTCCTCCCCTGGGAAATCGTTACAGTGTTGTTCATGCTCTTCAGCCTGTCACTATTTTGCTTGTTAGTCCACTCTGTTCATAAGATTCCACATATGAGTGAACTCCTATAGTACTTTGTCTGACTGGCTTATTTCACTTAGCACAATGCTCTTCAGGTCCATCCATGCTGTCACAAAGGGTAATATTTCCTTTTTATGACCAAGTAGTATTCCATTTTGTAAATGTAACACAAAGCTTTTATCCCATTCATCTACTGATGCGTTTCTTCCAAATCTTGGCTATTGTAAATAACACAGCAATGAACACAGGGGTGCATATCAGTTTTAAGTTAGAAAGCTTCCCATTTCTGAACTATTCTTAAATGCACAATAAACTCTTACTGAATACTATTTATTAATTTGTTGGTTGCAATTTTGCTATTTCTGGGGTTTTTTATTTTATTTTTTAAAAGATTTTATTTATTCATTATTGAGAGGGGATAGAGAGAGAGAGAGAAGGGGGAAGGAGCAGGAAGCATCAATTCCCATATGTGCCTTGACCAGGCAAGCCTAGGGTTTTTTGAACCGGCAACCTCAGCATTTCCAGGTTGACGCTTTATCCACTGCACCACCACTGGTCAGGCTCTATTTCTGGGTTTTTGATAAACCTAAAACTGCTAATGTTGAGAACAAAGCAAGGAATGAATGTGCAAAAAAATTAATTGTGACATAAACTGCTCTTCTTCTTAGACAGTGTGACCTGACCGATCACATAATTTAGAGCTATCAGTACTACAACACCATATGCAGCCTCTGGCAAACCCTAAAAAGTGATTGTACTATATATTGATGATCCCCCAATTCTGGTGCAAAGCTACCCCACTTGTAGCAGAAATCTGTATTCAATTTGAAAGGAGGATTCTGGAATGCTACTGAGTTTTGATAGAGACCAAGTGTTGGATCATGTTGCGTTAGGTAACTGTTTGACTGAAGCTGTCACCCATCAAATCATTAAGTTGAGCTTCCCAGCAGTAATTCCTGATGTAATAGGAATGTGGAATCCAGGAACAGCACTGAAGCAGTCCAGAGACTCTATGTAAACAGTAAAAACAATGTCTCCAACTCCCATTTCTCCCATCAGAAATGCACTGACATTTCTTCCTTAGCTTACATTTACGGTCTCATAGGGAGTTTTCTATTACTACTGATGGAGGAGGAAAAAAAAACAACAACCAGGGCTTGAGTCACGGTTGGAATAGATGGTATATTACTGTGAGCCAAAAATAAACAACTACAGCAGTGTAATCCTATTGGAAGACAGATGTAAGTGGAAATACCCATGGGGAGTGCTTCAGTTGGTATGTCTGGTCATCTCTTTTGAATAGAGAAAGATGTGGTTCAGTAACGTATATATGTTATTAACTCATGGGTGAATGGCTTGGCTAGCTGCTCAGCATCCTGGAATAAAGAAAATTGAAGTTCAGAACAAAGACGTCTTGGAATGAAAAGCATAGGGATAGATCTATGGGAGTGGGTATAAAATGTGAAAATCTTTACATTGCACCTCGTTTAACAAACAAGAAGAGTCTTTAAACAAGTAGATGGGAAGAACGGTCATTAGCTATTGACCTGCCACCTGTGGCCTCAGCCAGCACAGTGTTTGTGCAATGGGATCATGGGTGGAGAGGCCATGGTGAGAGAAAAACTAAGGTCATTGTATGATTCTACAAGCTTGGTCTTTCACTCACCAAGGGTGATTTATTTACTGCCTCTGAGTTCGTCTGGCCTGGTAACAACTGAAACTAACGTTGAATCCCCACTACTTTTTAAAGACAAAAAGCCAGGCATTTGTTGATCATTGTATTATCTTTATTATAATTACTTAATTATATCATAGCCTTCATTCTGGGAAAGGTATAGAGACTAAGATTTAGATATATTCCTAGTATATGAATTTGGCTTACTTTCCCTTAGTGTTCTGTCTCACATAACCATCCGAGTGCTCACAATGTGTCTGATTTACTGACATGGGATATCACATAATAATATCCCAAGCTACTCACTTTATGCCAAGGTGAAATTTATGCCATGAAATTCACTGCTCCTATAATATATTGTGTCAGCCAATGCTGATGGCCTGAGAGAATGCTGGAATTGCATTTTAAGATGACAGATGCAACACCAATATGGACATAATACTAGTTTGGGTAGATTTTCTTCAAGATTGTGTGTACTCTTTAAATCAGCCCCCATTATATGGTGCTATGTACTCCCCATAGGTAGACCATGTGGGTATAGAAGCCAAAAAGTAGAAACAGGAGTGGCCTGTTCACAATCACTCCTAATAAATAAATTGAAGAACTCTAGTTCCCATTCCTATAGCTTTTGATTCTGTGGGTCCAAGATACTCTAGTTCACAGTAGGGTGACTCTCTCACTAATGGACAAATTTAAGAGTCCTATTAGAGTCATGTGGATACCACCCAGTCCTTTTAGGCTTCTCATAATAGTAAACTAGTAAATAAAAAAAAAGTTACAATACTGGTAGAGTAATTGAATGGATTATCAAGGGGAGATAGAATTGCTACATCAGAGCAAAGGGAAGGAAGAAATATGATTGATAGTAATAGATTTCGCTTTGGCATCAGGGGTAGTTTCATGCCCAATTCTAACTGTAAATGAGCAATTGCATCAAGCAGGCCTACAAAGACACACAGTACCTAAAGTTTCAGACTCCTTAGAAATGAAATTCTGTTTTATTTCACCAAGTAAATCATTTAGACCAGCAGCCATAAAACCAAAAGTAAGGTATCTTGTATGGATGATAAAGAAAGAAGACAAATATAAACACAATAATGATTCTAAGAACAACCGCAGCAACAGAGGCTAGAGCATCATTCAAATAATCTTCCTTTCTTAACCTCGTCCCCTTCCAAATTGTAACCAACTTGAAGAAACTGTTGCCGGGTTGAACAAACTTAATGTGAAAAGCAAGAGGGTCTAAGCGGTATTGAAACTATATGGTGGGCGTGGCAGGTTGGCTCAGTGGTAGAGCATTGACCTGGGCATGTGGATGTCCGGCTTTGACTCCGGTCAAGGCACATGAGAGAGATGACCATCTGCTACTCCCCTGCTTCTCTTTATCTCTTCTCCTCCTGCAGCGATGGCTCAATTGGTTCTAGGGAGCAGGCCCAGATGACTCCTTGGAGCCTCTGTCTCAAATGCTAAAAATAGCTTGGTTGCTGAGCAATGGCCATAGATGGGCAGTACATCCCCAGTAGGGGGCTTGTTGGATGGAACCTGGATGGGCACATATGGGAGTCTGTCTCTCTGTCATCCCTCCTCTCACTTAAAAGGAAAAAAAGAAAGAAACCATATACCACCCTGTAGGTCAGTGGTTCTCAAAGTGTGTATCAGGGCACACTGGTGAACCCTAGAAGATTTTCAGATGAGCCCTATGGTATTCCAGAGAAATATGTGCTTGTTGGGAACCAAAAAACCAACAGGGTTTTTGGAGTTTAGATTTTTGGGGGACAAAGGTGTGGGAATTGGCTATAAGCTGACAGTCTGCCCAACCCCCCAACTCACTTGCCTGATTAGGTAGCAAAAGGCTGTTAAACTGTGGTGCTGGATTGTTTACACTCCCCCCCATGTTCCCAGGAAAGACTGGAGGTAAGTTTCTTCTATCTTTTGTTTGGTGTAAAGTTAAGATGATAAGTATGGTGGGGGTTTTCTGCACTTGGTAAAATTCTTGGGTTGCCTTGGAAATATGATCAAAGATCTCATTGATTTACTAATGGCCCACTTTGCCCTCTAAATAAAGCAAGATGTGGTTTTGGGGAGCACTTTGTTATTATCAGCAGCAATTACAGGGTCCTCCTGACCCCATACTTTCTTAATTTCACATATTTTCTTATTTCTACACCGTTCGCATCAGGACCTGGAATTACTAGCTGTGCTGGTAATCAGCATATGCCCAGATATAAAAATAAATATAGTTACTCTATTATACCATTTTATTCCGGAAATACCACTTTTTTTGTTAACATATCATTATTATATTTACTATTAACACATCATTATATTATTTTTAGATAAATACACCCAAATAAAATGGATAAATTTCTCAAAAAGAAGTGTGATATTGAAGAATCTGATTCTGGAAGTGAGCAAAAGTTAAGTGTAAATAAAATAGGACTTGAAGGCTGATGGGTAAAATTTAATTTATAACATTTTCCATCACTTAACATTGAATAATACTACTGGATTAGAAACCCATCCATGGAAGCTTCAAGTGATTTTGGTTTAATATTAACAGAAGAAGAACTGGTGGCTATATCCACTGATTGTGGATTGATGATTAAACATAAGGAATTGTCTCTGAAGCCTTTTGGATTTCTATAAAGGAAGAACATGTGGCAATATCTAAAAAAAGCTTTGAACATTTTTCTACAATTTTCCACATCCTATTTATGTGAATTAGGATTTTCTACCCTCAACACAATTAAGGGTAAAAAGAGAGGAATTCTTCAATGTATTGATGAGGAAATGAAAGTTTGCCTTTCAAATACATGCCCAAACATTGAAGAAATCACTAGGACCCATCAAGCTCATGATTCTCATAAACACAAGAGTGACAAAACTTAACACATTCAAGCCGGTACTTGCCGAATTTACTAAATCTTACTAAGAATGTATCTATTTATATATAAAGATAACTTTGTTGTTCTTTTTTAAAATTTTAACCCTTCTTTTTTATAAATTCTAAAAAGTATAATTCAAAAATGTAACATAAAAATGTTTTTTAATGTCAGAATACATTTAATTTTGTTGTATTTATTTCATTTAATTACCATAAAAGCACATTTGTACTTTATATTTTTTCTTTAATATTTGACTTAATTATTATAACATTTCTCAGAAATTTGTATATAGTGCATCTACAATTATTTGTAGGATTTTAAATGTGCCCCGACTTCAAACAGTTTGAGAACCACTGCTGTAGATGCTCCACCTACATCTCCTCAGATTCCTGTACCATGTTTGTGTACCCATCCTGTACTACCTTCCCCTTGTTTTGCTATTAACAATTTACAGCTAGACCTTGAGTTACTCATAATCCCTGGAACAACCTGGACCTCATGAGGTGACTTAAAGCTTTAGATACTCCCCAATCCAGCCCTGGAGTGGGATGTAGCCAATGACGGCCTAGCATAAGAGTGCAAAAAAAAAAAAACCAAGCTCTTTTGCCTTGAGATGCTACAAACTTTGAGGGATAATTTATCTTCCAGAGCTTCCTGGAGCTGCTGGTTTCCAAACGAATCTGGGAAGTGCTTGGTTTCGTTATCCATCATCTGCTGCCTCCCGACACTCTGATTGACTTCTCCTGGAGCACTGTCTAAATATATCACTCGCCCCTGTATATTTGGTACAGGCTATTCTTACTGGAAAACTAAATACAATCCCTGTCTTTTATTTCAATAATATTTCATATCTTAGAATGAAAATTTAGGGCATAGAAATTAATAAATCCCATAATACAGTACTGTAATTTTTCACATAAGATAGGAATTATTCATTCTAACCATTTTTAAATAATAATCCATAAAACTTGCTCTTTATAATAGAAATATAGATCTGTTACAAGATATAGCAGAAAGGGAAGAAAACACTTTACATGCCAGTGGATTAATGAAAACTGATTATTCTTACTAGCTTTTTCTACATCCAGCCCCAAAGACCTTATACCCAAGAACTATTATGGAAAATAATGCAATAGCTAGACCATTGATCTACATATTAACAAGTAATGTTATTTTCTCTCTCTTAATATTTTCCCAGTGGTATTGATTGTAAAGCTAATAACACACACACACATACACACACACACAAATATGTCAAGTGTTCGAAAAAGAATAAAAACAAGAAATTATAAAAATGCAAATCATGTTTCAAAAATTTTAATTTCACTGCTACAATGATTGATTTCTTAATTTACCAGCTTTGGCAGCTATTAAAATGGAAATTTCATAATATTGTAGCGATAATTCTCAGAATTATAAGACTGCAGAAGAATTTCTCAACTAGGAAATTTTCTGCAGAACTATTTCACGTAGTTCCCTTACTCTGAAATTTCTACTTTGCTATACTAATTTATCTGCACCCTACTCTTGGCGTATATCTTCCTAATCAGAAAGAAAGAACCCTCTCCTGTGCTCTACAAATTTCTTTCCCATATTCATGTCCAAAAAAAAAAAAATATCCTCTGTCTGAAAATGTAATTTGTTTAGTGAGAACAAATATTTGCACATGGCACATGCAGAGTCTTGGAGGAGGAATGAGAAAAATTTCTTTACATGTAATACCTGAATCAATCCTCAGGGACAGGCAGTGATTGATGTCACAGTCAGGTTATACCTGAACTGAATCACATTTTGTATATTTTCCACCTGAAGAATACAATAGAGACAGCATAATGTATTCAAAATCCCCAGGCTGCCTGAAGTAGCCACTGAAGTTGTTTTTTTCAGTTATTTTTATTTTAAAATAAACTGCCTGTAATGTTAAGAACAGAGCCAAGATTTAATATATATTTGTTAAATGCATGAATAAATAGATAATTCACATTTCTATAAAACAAACAAATATCTTATTCTTTGCCAAATGTGGAAAGAAGAAAATTTCTGGGCAGTTAGCTCTCAGATTTTAAATTAGTTTTTTATGATGAAAGGGAAACACTGATAATTGAGGCCAGATGAGGGCCAACTGAAAAAATTTGTTCAAGGTAGTAATTAAACAGGTGAAAACTGGGTTGTTGTAAGGAGACTGCTCCCAGGAGAATGTATTTTAACTGGTGTGAAACGTATCCATGTAAAAATATGGTGATTGGGTCAATTACAAAAATGTATCCTAAAATCTGATTCCTTTAACATGTTAGAATTTTGTTGAATTCAAAATGATTGTTACAGTGTGCCTGCTAAGTAATGTTGGCATCCATGAGGAAATAATGTGCATAAATCAAATGCCAAGTTTCTTAGAAAAGATTCTCATACCAGGGCAATCTTGTAAAATTAAGAATAAAGTGTATAAAAGAACCGTTTTCTATAACATGCTTCAAAGATAAAATATACCGTAACGTACATATAATTGTGACAATATTTCATCATATATTTGGCTTGTTGATTGTGTACTTTGTCAATGTGGGAGAAGGGTTAGCTCCCTATCAGAACTTGAGGGGCCTAAGGATTATTTTCAGTCAACCTCAAAAGCGACAGGAGTGATAATGGAAAAACAATATTCTGTTTGAAACCTCTAGAGTTTCTAATATATGACGACTAATTGGAAGGGCCTTGCAACCCAATTTATAAATTTATAAATCAAGATGAATAGTCAAAAGACACAGAGATTTCAACTTCATCTTGGAAGACTAATCAAAAGCAGCAAAAGAATATAGAAAATTGTCTTAATTATTAAAGTTCCACTAATAATAAATACTTCTGAGGGAGAAAGAAAGCCTCATAATATTTATTATGTAACAACTTGGTTTGTAGATTTTATTTTTTGAGAAAAAAAGTCATTCTGCAGACTTGAAGTATTTTCTTGAATTTTTCTTACTGAAAATACTTTAACTTTTAGATTAAACTTTTTAAGAACATTCTGAAACTTTAGTTTTGAAAAGATACAATTCAAAAGTTTATGAAGCACAGATGTTAGCTAAATATTGTAAAATAAATATGGTACATAATATTACCCTAAATACTAAAGTATCATTTTGGCCAAAATATGAATTATTTTTTTAAATTTATATCTACATCAAATTAATATATTAAAGTTCTTTTGAAAATATTTTCTCATAACCTATACAAAATATAAGGTCTACTGGAAAGTTCTGTCCGTTTTTGGAATAAAACAAGATACAAAGTTTTCTTGCCATCAATAAACTTTATTAAATAATATAATTGCCATTATTAATGATTTCTTGCCAGTGTGAGGGCAATTTGTATATCCCATTTTTGAAAAATGTTTTATCTTTTGATGTGAAAAATTGAGCCAGTGCTTGTTTGATATCTTCTTCATTTTTGAATTTTTTACCCTTTTGAATTTTGTAAGGACAAAAACAAGTGATAGTCAGAGGGTGCTAAGTCCGGGGATTATGGTGGATGTGACAGACATGCTTCTGTAGCATTTCTTCCTTGTTGAAATTCGTAAAAATTATAGTGGCGTAAATGAAGTTTATCAGTAGCCATGGGTACGCTATCGCTTCACACATAAGACTTACGTGAATCAACTTTGTTTTAGTTAATTTGCTACATCAGTATGTATACATTAAGTGATACAAATAGAGAGGCACACATGCGCCAAATAAACATGTGCTTACGTGTCGAAACTTGTGATAGAAACGGACAGAACTTTCCGGTAGACCTTATATTTTTTTATCAAATATATAATTTCATAAAAATATAATTCATATAATTTACATACACTCCTGAATTATTTAGTTCATGATTTAAAAATACAATGGATTTTTAAAAATGTGACCCTCATCCTAGCCAGTTTGCTCAGTGGATAGAGTGTCGGCCCAGCATGTGGATGTCCTGGGTTTGATCCCCAGTCAGGGCACACAGGAGAAGCAACTATCTGCTTCCTTCCTCCTCCCTCTCCCCTTTCTCTCTCTCTCTTCCTCTGTCAGCTATTGGCTTGACTGCTTCCAGCATTGGCCCAGGCACTGAGGATAGCTCGGTTTACTCAAGCAACAGCCCCACGCAGGGGTTTCTAGTAGGATCAGGTTGGGGCCCATGTGGGAGTTAGTCTCTATATCTCCCCTCCTCTTACTTAGAATTAAAAAATAAACAAAAATTAAAAAAATAAAAATATGAAATAAGTAAAAATATTAGACTGTATAAACAAACTCAGCATTTCTACAAAATGATGCAACTATTTATATTAATGAAAGCAGGCTATTGCTGTTTGGAGAATGACAGCCCAGGAGGTACTGTTATTAACTTAAAATATATCCTTATACTGAGTACATTTCTCTTTATGTAAACATTAGCTTTTTCTCTATATCACCCCTTCCCCACAGTAGAGTATAAAGTAGTTAGAAAAGAACTAACACCATCAATTCACAAGTCTGGAACTCAATTCGAAGAGCCACTAAAGAGGTTTCTGATAAGAAATAAAGAAATAACCTGCATCTCTGGAGACTTATAAGCTGTAACAGCAGGAAATTTCTTCAACACTAAAATTTGAGATACCCACCAAAATAACTGTCATGCAATATTCTGACTCAAACTGTGGCTTTAGCAATAAAAATCTGCATCATCATAATTTTTTCTTAATACAAATTCAACCTATATTTTTAATTCCATAAGTGCATATTGACTTTCAAGAAATAACAAATGGAAAACATGGTGGTGTCTCTAATGGTATGACTCATCTAAGATGTTTAGTTGTGTTATTATCCAATGGAGATTATTATTTTTTTTAATTTTTAAATCTATGATTTTTTTCCTGTTTTCTGCAACATTTATATACTTTCTTGACTTTTTTCTTGAAATGCAAAAAGGAGGGTGTATTTATGTAAATCTCCAAATTTCAATAACTATGCATTGCTTCTTGGCTAGAAAGTGATCTGGCAATTCTAAGAAATTATTTGGCAACACAAAACCAACTGACTTGGAATGTTAAAACAAATGTTGTTATAATTGTATAAATTTTCTGTCATCTATGTGAATTCTCACAGAGAAACCTCTCTGAAGAAATTAGCAGACATAGATTGGTTTTATTACCTAACTGTCCTTAGGATACTGCTTGCAACTTTAGGGGAAAAGATATTTCTCTTTTCTCTTTTTCTCCTGTCTTTTAGCTTACTACATATACACACATATACAACAACAAATAAAATAAGAATATTTTTTCTAAGGTTTGGCCCTGTTCATGGTCTTCCTCTAAGTTGCATCAGAATGAGCCCAGGGAGCAGCATGGAATCCAGACATTTTCTATCAAATCCTCTCTCTTAGAAAGAGGAGACTTACAGACACTTCTCCCAGGAAGAAATACAAATGGCCAACAGATATATGAAAAGATGCTCATCTTCTTTAGTTATTAGAGAAATGCAAATCAAAATTGCAATGAGATACCACCTCACACCTGTTCGATTAGCTATTATTAACAAGACAGGTAATAGCAAATGTTGGAGAGGCTGTGGAGAAAAAGGAACCCTCATACACTGTTGGTGGGAATGTAAAGTAGTACAACCATTATGGAAGAAAGTATGGTGGTTCCTCAAAAAACTCAAAATAGAACGACCTTATGACCCAGCAATCCCTCTACTGGGTATATACCCCCAAAACTCAGAAACATTGATACGTAAAGACACATGCAGCCCCATATTCATTGCAGCATTGTTCACAGTGGCCAGGACATGGAAACAACCAAAAAGCCCATCAATAGATGACTGGATAAAGAAGATGTGGCACATATACACTATGGAATACTACTCAGCCATAAGAAATGATGACATCGGATCATTTACAGCAAAATGTTGGGATCTTGATAACATTATACGAAGTGAAATAAGTAAATCAGAAAAAACCAGGAACTGCATTATTCCATACGTAGGTGGGACATAAAAGTGAAACTAAGAGACATTGATAAGAGTGTGGTGGTTACGGGGGGAGGGGGGAAAGGGAGAGGGAAAGGGGGAGGGGGAGGGGCATAAAGAAAACTAGATAGAAGGTGACAGAGGACAATCTGACTTTGGGTGATGGGTATGCAACATAATTGAACAAGATAACCTGGACTTGTTATCTTTGAACAAAAAAAAGAAAGAGGAGACTTTTAGAAGCAGGAACTCTATCATCTGAACTACAATGAGTTGACAATCTTCTACTTTGTGGGCAGAGAAGCTGAAAAAGCTGAACTTTTCAGAGAAAATGAAATAGAAGCAGCTGTTGTAGAAAAGCAGTGAGAAGCAGCAACAACAGAACACGCAACCAGAAAGGAAAGCAGAGAATATTGCCTGGTTCCTTCTCAGCGTTCCATTCTCAGGTTCTTGTTTGTCCTCCCGTCTTGGTTCTGTTCCTGCCCTCAGCTTCAAGCACTACTCCTCTAGTGTGATAAATGTTTGTTTTATTTGCAGCTTGCATTGTTTTCTATGTGCACCCCCTAAGTCCTCAACACTGCGGTGTCTTTTCATGGAGATGAAGAGAAAGAGGAGAACTGGATTGATTCTTCACTGTAAAAATTTCTAGACGGACAATAAAAGAAGTATCAGTTTCCTGAGACTTGATTTCCTCTACTGTGACAAGATACCCATAATGCAGAGTACAGGATCAGTTCTATGGCATAGGTAAAGCACTTTGTATAGTACCTACCACGGTGACCAAATGTCTCCTCGTGTTACCTGCACTCATTAAATTCTCAAAGTCCTCCAATCTGACTTTGGGTGATGGGTATGCAACATAATTGATTGACAAGATAACCTGGACACGTTTTCTTTGAACATATGTACCCTGATTTTTGATGTCACCCTAGTAAAATTAATAAAATAAAAAAATAAAAAAGTCACACAATTAAAAAAAAAAAAAGAAAAAAATTCTCAAAGTCCTCAGTAAAACAGCAGTTTTTCCCTGTTGTATACATGCACTATTCTTGGTTCCAGAATGTTCTTGGTTGAATATATGTACTAGAACAACTGATCCCATGTCATTTTTAACATCTAAAGTATGTAAAATCAACAACTTTTGGAAACATTTTTGAAGTTCCAATTAAAGAAGCTGTTTTCCCTTCTGGGATCCTATTATTTATTGTCTCCTCTTGGGAGTTCCAGAGGCTGCTCTCTGTTATTTCTTCATGTCTAGTCTAGTCGGTTGTATCAGACTTTCTGAAAACATGTCCCATAAAGAAAACAAATTATTTGTTTGTTTGTTTATTTATTTATGTATTTCATGAGAGATACAGAGAGAGGGACAGATAGGGACAAACAAAAAGGGAGAGAGATGGGAAGCATCAATTCTTTGTTGTGGCACCTTAGTTGTTCATTTATTGCTCTCTCATATATGCCTTGACCAGGGGGCTATAGCAGAGTGAGTGACCCCCTTGCTCAAGCCAGTGACCTTGGGGTCTCGAACCTGGGTCCTTCGCGTTGTGTCCCAGTTTGATGCTCTATCCACTGTGCCACTGCCTGGTCAAGCACGACTTGTTTTTTTATTACAGAAAATATAAGGATGAAATTCGATATACTTATATCATCCTATTTATTGGTTAATTTTTTCGTGAGATTTGGTTCAACAGGAACTATAGAAGGGCCTTGCAAAAATGTTTCAAAAGAAAGGCAGAATACCAATGAAAATTGTAAAGTTAGAATGGGAAAAAAACATGAATAAGAACAGGAAAAAGTATAATGAAAAGTGTATGCAATAAATATCTAACATGACATTTAGATTAGATGAGATTAGTTAAATTGAGCTGAGACCTGAATTTGATCTGAGTGTCTTAGTATAAAACAAAAGACCAGTCATTAAGTAAGTTAATTACACAATACTTAAAATAATAGAATTCATGTTGTAGTGTTGCAGAATGCCAGTCAAATTTAAATATTAATTTAGTGTTTAACTTTTTAGAATAGGTGATTTTGAATTACTGTTCAAATAATGGTTATATGTTATATTGCAAAATAAATTTCTTATTAGTGACCTTTCTAGTTTCTGGCATATTAAAATGTAATGTCAACATATTGAAAAGTACCTTTGCATATTTTATGTTATCCCTGTGTTTTATTCTCTTCCCTTTCTTATAACCTCCTAAACAGCCTCCTTTCTTTCCAGTTTCTTCTCACATTTGTTAGCAGAATTCAGTTTTTAAAGATCTGTTATTCCACTGCTTAAACTTCTCTGTAAGCTGTGTATAGTGCAATGTCTAAAATTATACAGATGCCTTCAACATTCCCCTTCAGTCTTTCTTACTGGTATAATGCATAATTTGGGGCATAACATGTATCAGTAGCTGATGTACGTAATAATATTTTGATTTTTTGCTTGCTTCTAGCCTGTCTCTAGTTTCCCTTCTTCCGATCCACATACAAAGTGATGAGTGAGCAACAACCAAGACACCATCCAGGCAGCTCTTTGAATCTACTTCCTTGCACTCAACTTGCAACCAGCTCCTCAAAAACAGCTAAAGTAGAGGGAAATATATTGCCTGATTGATGATGCACTTTGAGCAGCAAGTTTGCTACATATTTCTGTGGAATTTCTTTGAATTTTATTAATCAGTTTACATGGAGGTCTTTGTTCTTTCTTTTCCAGAAAGCATGTCGCTGTCAGCATTCCATCCTTGTGCTAATCAGAACTGCCAAGAACTGTGAAAGGTCTGAGATTTTGCTGTATCTGCAAGCTAAAGAGTTCTCCAATCACAGTTCTATGGATGTCAGTAGGAAAAAAACAATCCCTTGGTTCAAAGACAAAGGACAGTTTATTACTCATAGCATTAATAGTAGACAAAGTAACAACATTCATTCCAGTTCCTAGAGCCTTAATTTTCACAGTAAGACACATGAGGGCTAAATGAAGCCTGAATACATTAGCGGGTTACATTATAGGAGCGGAGCCCTAGGAAGGATTGGAGGAAACCCTAATATTTTATGAAGGAGCCACTAGAAAACTTCAATACTTTCTGAGAGTGAGACATTATCTGTGCTGTCTTGAACAGCAATCAAATTTATCCTCTGAACCAGAGGACATCAATATTTCTATCTCTCAGGATGTTTGAAAAGACAGCCAAATCAAAATCCATTAACGACTTTTCTCAGAAGATGTGAGAAAATAAATATCTCTTAACAATACGCATAATTATTAGGTGAAAGCCAAAAAAAAGAGTAAGGTTGGAATGGGCGTGGAGTGTCAGGCAGGATTGGCTAACAATAATAAAAGTTATCTAGAGCTTACTATATAACAGGACAACCAACACAAATTAAGATATTACTGGCATTAGCACTGTACATATGGGGAAAAAGAGGAAACAGATGAAGTTACTTGCCTGTAATTATAGTTCATTGTGTGTTTCACTGCTCATAGAAATCACAGATCATCATGGACTGTTGTCCAATGTCTAAAAATAATTATTTTGTATAATTCCCCAGTATTAATATTGATTGCATGTTTCTCCAGCATGACCAAAAAAACTAAGTCTCAGAAAACAGAGTTAAAAATGAAACTAAACATAAATTTCCAATAAAGTAGGAAATTATATAATATTATAAGAAAATAAAAGATAAAAGAATGTTGCCTAATCTGGGGTGGCACAGTGGACAGAGCATGAACGTGGAATGCTGAGGTCGCCGGTTCGAGGCCCCAGGGTTGCCAAGTCAAGACACATATGGGAAGCCACTTTGAATTGATGCTTCCCGCTTCTCCTTCTACCTTTCTCTCTCTCTCAGCCCTCTCTAAAAATCAATAATATTAAAAAAAGATAAAGGAATGTTATTTTTTTATCCCATAGATACCAAAAATGAAATACCATTTAAAGAAACATAGTTGTGGATATTGGGAGAGGTACACAAAGCAAGTATGCCAACGTGATCTTTGTCAGTGGCAGAACTTGGACTTCAGCAGAATTGCCTTTGTTTCAGCGTTCACTTTGAAATCCTCCTGCTTTAACATGTCATACCCTTTGATACTCCCCAGTTTGATTAGTCTATTATTCACTTTGAGAACCCTGGAATCGTTCCTTCTCTTTGAATTTCAGCCTTATTTCAATAATCCTTTAAAATCTAACCTCAAATTTGCATTGTTAAATTGCTTAATGACATGTTAAGTGAAAGGTAGGGAGGCAGACAGACAGACTCCTGCATGTGTTCCCATCGGGATTCACCCAGCAAGCCTTCTTCCGGGGCAATGCTCTGCCCATGTGGGGAAAGTGCTCCATTGCTCGGCAACTGAGCTATTTTAGCACCTGAGGCCAAGACTAAGCTAAATGTTGAGACTTCAAATAGTTTAAAACCACTGGGGACTTTGAGGCAACGGGCAGGAGGAAGTCTAGCTTGTAGGAAGAGACAAGATGGCTAAGGAGTACTAAGGCCATGATTAGGAACTGAGGCATAATTTCATATATAACAGGAAATCACGAATGGTTTTAAAGTGATTTTGTTTGTTTGTTTGCTTTAGAAGATTTTTCAATGTCAACCAATGATTGTTGATGCCAATTCAATGCCAACAGGACTCCTCAATTTGGGGTGCCATGAGGAAGGGAACTTTATTCAGTGCCAACAGCTCGATAGTGCTACAGCTCAGCTGTGAAAATTGCATGGCTGTGGAAACAGCTCAGCTGTGGTACAGCACAGCTGTGAGAACAGCACAGTCACAGGACAGCTCTGGGCTCAGCAGGCCAGGAGGACCCTCTCCCGCTAGACATTTCCATTCTGTTCCCTGATATTTTGGTCTGCTTCACTTTGCTCTGGTGGGACATCTTTCGTGTTTCAGGCAGGGAGAGAGGTAGTCTCCATTCTTTAGTGGAAACAGGAAGTGAGTTCTTAGGGCCAGAAGGGAGCTGGCTTATATAGACAGAAGTCCCTTCCTCTGGTCCATATGGATCCATTCTCATGCAAATGAGGGCTCTGAGTCACAATTTGATTGGTCCAAAAGGCATTGTCTTGGTCAGAATGGAGCCACTCTGATGGGTTGGAGCTGTACATCTCCTATTAGATGGGGAAAGATTCAATTCTATAGGTTGAAATGGGATTCCCGAAAACCTTTATAAGGGCTGGCTCAGATGGCAGAAATATAGTGCAGGCAGACAGTGAAGGGCAGAGGCTTTCTTCCAACGTGCAATTTGTGCAAGAGGCCTCCATGCAGAAAAGGCTGTTAGCATCTGCTTTTCATAGTTTTCCTCAGTTAACCATCAGGAGTCCCTACTAGTAGGTGTTTTCCTTTTTTTTTTTTTTTTTTTTCTTTAAGGGTTTATTTCAGTATCATGTTCATAGTTTAGAAAGATCAATCTGATGGCAAAATGGGAGACTAGGAAGGGGGTGAAACAGGAGACCAGTTGGCAAGTAATACTGTAAGCCAGGGAAGAATAACACACAAGGTGACTACAGGAGTAGAAATTCTCTCTTGTGTTTTAATTTTTCATTTAATGTGGAAAATATTTTTACTATTTTATATAATTATTGTTTAACTAGATTATGAGTTCAAAATGTCTTAGTATCAACTTGTAAATTTATTTACCATTTACATGTTTATTTATTTATATTTTATTTGGAAAAAACAACAATGTATGAGATGGCTTCCATTTAAAACCATAGGTATAGTGAGCTAAACTCCTTAACACAGAAATAAAATTTTTAAAAAGGGAAATAATACTTACATATATATATGTATAATATATATGTATATATATGGCCATATATATGTCTATATATGTGTGTGTGTGTGTATACATATATATATGCATATATATATATGGCCAACATAAAGAATGCCCTTTGAAGAAGATACTATACTTTTGTATATAAACATTATTTTATTTAACTTCAAAACAGTGCCTAAGTGAGGCACCATTATGCCATTTTATAAGTAAGGCTATTTTCAAAATGTTTTTGGCTTTTAATCTATCTTGGAGTAGACTATTAGAATGAGTTTCCTAAGAAAAGATTCATCTGTTAAAAAAGCTGACTATCCATGTTAGAACTGCAACAACAAGAAGACAGTTAATATTTTTCCTAAGACCCAGATTAAAGAAGACTCTTTTGAAACTTATACCTCTTTTTCCTCTTTTCTTTCTTTTTCTTCTATAACACAGTGTGGAAATGCATCAAAACATAATTTCTCCCTTTCAAAATCAGTATAAAATTTCTCCCATTATGATGGAAAATTTATATATTTTTACAAGAGTTGTAGACATGTTCCCTGTAAGGTCATGTCTCATATCAGACTTTGGCAAAGGATGAAGTCATAATTTTAATTAATTTTATTAAACCTCTGACCAATTCATTTCTTTAACTACCAATCTTTAAGAGCCTTTACTCAGAATTGAGAAAAGATAATGAACAAAGAGTCTCTGTCCTACAAAAAGTGAAATGTGGAACATTTTTCTATTAAAGTAAAATCTGCTATGTGCTAAGAGCAGTAAAAGCTAAGGGGACCTTGAAGAAGCAGAGGAGAATCCAGCATATAGCTGTCCATTAGTGATAACACTTAAGTTATAACTTCTTGTTACCCCCAAAAGAATAAGATTTATGTAAGCTAAGAGAAAGAAGATGCAAATTGGAGTAGGGAAATAAAAGAGATTTCTGCAAATTCAGTGAAGGACAGGAAGATCATTCCCCTTGGGAGACGTTTAAGTAGTCGGTATGCCTGGGTCTCAGTGGGCATTGATTTAGGGGTTTACTGAGACCACGCAAAAGAGAAGATCAAGTTTACAAGTATTCTCGTACGGTGTACAAGGAGTTGGGGTATAATTTAGAATGTATACGGTTTAATTGAAACATCAAATCGTTAAGTTTGGATTTTAAAAAGATTATTATAGTAACAATGGAATCTGGGATTGAAACAAAGCAGCAAGAGACACATTTGGGCAACACAGGAGAAAAATGAGGAGCTAATAAAACTGCAATAGGGTGGAAAAGACAGGACTGGAGCTTGAGGAGAGGGAAGGAAGAGCAAGTAGAGGAGGACACTGAGAAGCAGTCTTTCCCTGGGAGATGTTTAAAAGAATAGTTTTAGGTACGTACAGATCAGAATAAGACAAAAAGACATTTAAAAACTTAGTGGAAATCAGTGTTTTTGAGACTTAAGAAGGTAGTTACAGGATGAAATGTTATTAAGCTAATTCCATGAATACCCACTTGGATTCCTGCTAAAACTTGCCTGCATTTCTTTCCCTACAGTTGCTTTGATACGATCAGAATCTGGCTCTGTTTCTAAGAGATACAAAACAATTCAGTTGTGTTCTGTTACTCCCCCCAAAATGGTGCCTTCTGCTACTAAAGAAAACTAGGACGATGGGAGAAAGAAGAAAAGTTTTAATTATTGAGAAAAATATATAAGTTGGAGCAAACCTATGTATTTTACCTTTTGTGCTACCGTATTCAGTGGTTTTGTGGCACAAATTGATTTATTCTAAAGGGAAAAAAGGAATTGCAGCCCTGTTTTGCCTAGAAATTCCTATGATTTCCACTTAACAGGATGCACTCACTTTCGATATCAAATCTTGTAACATCCCCAAATTACCTTAGAATAATCATAAACACGTGAATATCAAAGTTCACAGAGTACTGGCCAGAAGAGTTGTTTTTCTAGAATATCAATGAAGACTTATAAAAAGTGCAGATATCTTTTCAAAGATACCACTCATCTTAGGTAACAATTATAAATATTTTGGGTAAAATTTAAATGTCTCTTCACTTTGATGACAATATCTACATCAGGGGTAGTCAACCTTTTTATACCTACCACCCACTTTTGTATCTGTTAGTAGTAAAATTTTCTAACCACCCACCAGTTCCACAGTAATGGTGATTTATAAAGTAGGGAAATCACTTTTATAAAGCAGAGCTACAGTCAGTTAAAGCATATACTAATAATTACTTACCAAGTACTTTATGTTGGATTTTCGCTAAGTTTGGCAGAATAAATCTTAATAAAACAACTTACTATATTTAAATCTATCTTTTTATTTATACTTTGGTTGCTCCACCACCGCCCACCATGAAAGCTGGAACGTCCACTAGTGGGCGGTAGGGACCAGGTTGACTACCACTGATCTGCATTGCCCACAACCATGATTCACAGAAAACACATTGTTGGTAATGAATATTCTGTGGAATTTTTAATACAGAGCCAAACAATTAGCGAAATAGAAAAACCAGTTTCTACTAAGGAAAAAAAAAGTAAATGTAAACATATCTTGTGTAGCAATATTTCTTTAATGAATGCCACTAGATTTTTAATGTTTCTGCACAGTATCAGCTTCTTGACCTTTGTTTGGATGTGTTATGTCATACCCAGGATTTTTTGTAGTCTTTACTCTTATACCATTTAATGAATATTAGATTAAGACCACAACCAAACTACCTAAGCAGAAACTACTACTGATTTATTCCTGTCTATTTGCTCCCAAAAAGTATTACCTGAGTGTTTCTAAGTGAATATTTGTAAGGGGGAAAAAATAAAGGGTATGAAAATCAACATAAAGATTCTCTCACCTCCACAAGCACTGGGAAACAATTTGCATTCAGCATCTCTGTCATTCGATTCTGTTATCCGTATCCTCACATCATTTAAAGTTTTTCTTTGCTGCCATAACAAATTACTATAAACATAGTGCTCAGAACATCGGTCTGTTACAGTTCTGCATGTCCAATGTCCTGTATTGTTCTAAGCAGTCTAAGATCAAGGTTGTCAACATGCTGCATTCATTTCTAGAGTCTCTAGGGCAAAAGTCAGTTCCTTGTGGTTGTAGGATTGATGTTCTCATTTTTTTTTTTTTTTTTTGCTGGCTGTGAACCGAGGGATGTATTCAGCTTCTAGAGGCCACAAGCATTCTCGAGATCATGGCCTGCTTCTTCCATCTTCAAAGCCAGTAAGGGCAGACCAAGTCCTTCTTACACTGCACCTGAAGAATTCTCCTGCTTTCCTCTTCCTTGGCTCATAAAGTGATATATTTTCAGTCATAATGTGGGTGGGCAAAGGTCATAGGAACAAAAACCCTGCCCAGCACACATCAAAAATCTCAATTCTAGCTATGGTTCTCTACTTCCTCTTCTATGAACACTTCTTACGTTTAAGGACATCCATATATATACTATTAATTTCCCTTGTGATTATATTATGTTGTCCCAATACATCTATATCTAAAAGTACTTTATATACATATTTTTCAAGGCCAATTTAGAGCCCATTCATTTTACAAAAACTTTTGACTTTTAATTGGAATCAAGGCCTGTCTTTTTAAGGCTTATTGAAGAAGAATAGGATGAATAGGACAAGTAAAAAAGGAAACTAAGATTTCTTCTGTTTCTATCATATGCCAGGTGCTTAACACACATTTGTTGTACACATCTAACCAGTGATGCTGAAATCATTAATCTCATTTAATAGATAAGACACATGTCCCAGAGAGGGTCATTCACTTTGCCAATACCACGTGGCTTCTAACTGGAGGAGGTAGGCTATCCCTGCTAATCTACAATAGTTGTCTGTAAAACATCAGTGCACTTCATACCCTGCTATAGCTCTTACCAGAGAACATGTATTTTAACATCTTAGATGGTAATAATCCCTCACATCAAAATGATTTAAATTCTCATTGCATACATTGTGAGAAGTCCTGTGCTTTGCTGGAATTTTTGGACTCGTGCTCAGCTAACTTCTCTCCATGTAGTTCCTCCTCACAGCCCTCATCCAAATGTAAAGTCTCGCTGTTTCTAGAGAGTATCTCCCATCTGCTCCTGAGTCTGTATGTGGAGGAGCTAGCTCTCTTCTCCTCTGCTGCCTGTGTCTTATCCGCTATCCTTCGACCCTGTGTAGCTGCTCTTCTGTCTTCACTACTTCACACCAGGTGCTTTTCCCAAAACTTTGCAAAAATATACAGGTGCACACCTGTTGTGTTTGACACATTTTCCCTCACGTTTGGTAGAAATATGGGCATATTCTAGAAGAGTATAGGCAATAAGAAGAATAAATATAGAATGTCATTCTAAAAGTTTTTCGAATGTCTCTGCCATCAGATATTTCTCACCTGCTGTGTATCAACTTGAGCGCAACGTGATGTCAACAAGCTAAGCATGTGATTCTCTCTCCCCAGTTTTTTCCTCCCGACGCGAATTCTCTCTCGATTCCAGATCACCTGTGAATCTAATGTCTTATATCGCTCATGGGAAAAATAAAATGTCTAGTTAATTTGTTATTCAAACAGTACAATTTGGAGATGTGTGGAGCACACTCCCATTCTATTCCCAGCAGAGAACTGGCAAGGGGAAGCTTGACTCATTAGAAAGACCGACTGAGATATTTTACAAAATAAAAGGGCCAACTACTTCTGATATGAGTTGGGCATGCTCCTCTTGCAATTAGAATAGTGTTTTTAAGTATAATCTATTCATATTCTCCTCATGAATACCATGTAGGTTGAGAGCGTTCATACATTTCACCATTGTAATGTGAGCTCTTAACTTATTCGTCTTCCTCTGCCCTAGTTACCTGGCCAGTGTTTTGCATGTATTAATTTTGTACCATTCAACACGTGAAGCGTTCTCTTAATAGCTTGCTCCCTATAAACCACCTGGGACAGAGCTGAGCACTTTGTGTTTTTTCTAAATGACTCTAGGATTTATAACTTATGTATCTAGGCCTCCTTTATCTAATTACCCACCTTAATTGCAATGATTTTTTTTTTTACAGGGACAGAGAGAAAGTCAGAGAGAGTGATAGATAGGGACAGACAGATAGGAACGGAGAGAGATGAGAAGCATCAATCATCAGTTTTTTGTTGCGACACCTTAGTTGTTCATTGATTGCTTTCTCATATGTGCCTTGACTGTGGGACTTCAGCAGACCCAGTAACCCTTTGCTAGAGGCCAGCGGCCTTGGGTCCAAGCTGCTGAGCTTTTTCTGCTCAAGCCAGATGAGCCCGTGCTCAAGCTGGCGACCTCGGGGTCTTGAACCTGGGTCCTCCGCATCGCAGTCCGACACTCTCTCCACTGCACCACCGCCTGGTCAGACAATTGCAATGATTCTTGTTTTATTTGTTACTCTTTGTTAATAATTAAGATTCTATTATATTACAAAAATTAAATGTCTTGAAAAATAAATTAGTCAAATAAGCATTCTACTTTAAAATGAATTTTGCATATTACATATAGGCTTTATTTTTCTCTCTATAATGGTAGCATGTGCTCAAATAGATATATTCTTAGAAAGATGCCAGCTTTCATTAAGAATTATTGACATATATAGTTCCAGCCCTTGAAGTGAAAAGGAAAAACAGGTTAATTATTTAATAATTGCTATTTTTTTCACTAGGTTTTCTACTGTGCTCCTAAATAGCATCAAGGATCTAAAAGAATAGAATTAAAAGCCTACACTATGCTCCCATACATTGTGACTCCCAGAATTAAGGAACACGGGAACAGTAAGCCACCTAATTTATTTATGTATTGAACAAAGGCAGTTGATATGATGCATTTGTGAAAATCATGTGTATTCTCATTTAAAATCCTTGGATTAATAAGTTTAAGGTAGACGTATTTTGGCCTCCGCATTTGCCACGATTAGGCTATCTCTTTAATGCTTACAGAGACAGTGAGTAACAACTAAATTTGGAAAGCATTGCACGCAGAAATGGTAAAGTGCAATGTACTTACTTGTCTTTGGAAAACTGCCAAAGCGGTGGGCAAGCAAACTGCCAAATGTGAGCACGGGGCATCCGTAAATGACAGACGAAAGTGCATATGAGTGTGTGAAAACAGGTGGTCTGGGACGCCCGGCCTCAGCAGAGCATCTGGGCCCTCAAGTGTGACTGCGTCATCTTCGCTGCTCCCGATGGAGAGCACTGCTAATGACGAACACAGAGGCTGGCGTTGTTCAGAATCCTTTCTGTTGTGTAACCTTTGCAAGGTATTAGAATAGAAACGGAACCATGCTTTTAATATTTGAAAATGCTAACTCTCATCGGCAACTGCTTAGGATCAGATGTCTCCTCATAGAGCTGTTGGTAATACTAGATGCACATATGTTAATATAGATGCTCAGTTTGGCTCTTTTTCACTTTCGAGGATGCACATATGCTAAATGGATGGCGCAGCTTCTGTCTCCATTGTTCAGTTACAGATTTGACCCCTAGTATGTGTTGCAAAATAATTGCTAATTATAGACAGAATGCTTCTTTTTTGAATTCTCCAGGTTTTTTTTTAATACTATTTGGATGAAGGAGGTAGGGATCCAAAGCGCTTTCTCAAACTATATTTTTTAGATTTTGTTCTTTCTAGGAACAGTAAAACATTTTATCAATATATGTTTGGAAAATATTGAAATGTAAGTTTGGACCAAACCAGAACAAAGTGTAATTATGCTCTAAATAAAGAATGAACACACATACGAGCAGCTGGAATAAACATCATTTGCTTAATATATAGGAGAAATCACTTTTCATTATACACCATTGATTCTCAGCACTGAGCAAACTCATAATCAAGGGAAGGGCTTACAAATATGGGTGTTTAATGTCCACACGTCCATGAAGAATTTGACTTCATTTTGTGAAAGTGAAGAATGCACTTCAGTATTTTTAGAAGCTCTCCTAGATGACTGTAATATCCATATCATATTAGAAAATATTGTTCTATCAGAAGTTCTAATTGAAACTACATTAATATTGAATCCCATTACCACATTGTATGTGTTTGTATATACTTCTTTTGTTATATCTCTGGACTTTGTGAAAATGTCTTTTGTTTACCGCCTTTTCAATTCAATGTTCTCTTGAATAGAAAGGAAATTTCATTTTTAGAAAGAGCACTGATTTTGAAACACCACGATCATTATTAGCTTGCTTTTATGTTCCGATTGGCGAAAAGGGGAAAGAATATCTCTTACCTTAACTCTCATGCCTACTGCTACATAGAAATTCATAGTTTTCTTTTCTTTTAGTTCTTACTGTAAGTTTATTGGAGATTTGTTGCTTTTTAGTGCAGCATGTCACCACCAGAAAATTGGTTAGAAATTCAGAAGGAGCATCTGGTGTTAGAAAATCTCTAAGTCCCTCTGTAAACAAACATGAGCAATTAATTTAAAAAATGCACTTTTTGGTGATAAAATTTTGTAAACCCCCCCCCAAATGTTTGCAACAGTTAGAATATGGAAGACACGAGTACAAGCTCAAGCAGGTGCCAGAAATTGCTTAGCCCGTACATAGCAGGATGGGATCCTCTGTTTGTAGGCACCTAAATTGGTGTTATTAGTTTATCCAGAGATGAACAAATGCACTGCAATGGTTCAGAATCACAATTTACAGGAGATGAATGTACCATATAACTAAGATATTGAATAAGGTTTTATATATAAATATAGATACTATATATATTATGTGTGCATAGTAATTTTGATATTGTGTATTATCATTAATTAGAATTTGTTATATAATAAGATCTGTCCGTTTTATTGCCTATTGAATTCTTAGTACCTAGGCCAATGTCTGACACGTGTATTTGGTATCCAATGGATATCTAGTATAAAAATAAATTTATGGCCCTGGCAGATGGCACAGTGGATAGAGTGTTGGCCAGGCGTATGGACATTCTGGGTTTGATTCCCAGTCAGGCCACAGGAGAAGCAGCCATCTTCTTCTTTCCTCTGCCTTCTCCCTCTTCTCTCCTTCTTTTCTTCCCACATTCAGTGGTTTGGTTGGTTCAAGTATGGACCCAGGCTCTGAGGATAGATCAGTTGGCCTGGGCATATCAGTGTCAGGTGCTAAAAATAGCTTGGTACTTGAATATTGGTCCCAGATGGGTTTGCTGGGTGGATCCTGGTCAGGTGGTATGTGGGAGTCTGCCTTACTATTTCTCCTCCTTTCACCTAAAAAAAGGAAGAAAAGTTAAAAAATAAAAATTTGTACTATAGTGTAACATTCTCCTTATTTACCTAAATCATTCACTGGAGTTTAAATTCTATATGGTAAGGAACATATTATTACATGCATCAATTGTTTATGAGAAATTTTAGGAAATGTATTTTGGAACAACTGTATTAATATTAACCTAAATATTCTTTATTTTTTTGAACCATACTAAAACTAAAGCATTATCAGAGACAATAAGAAAAGAGCATAACTAAATCTATTTTTGCTGTAAATGAATCTTGTCTAATGTTGAATTTCAATGTCAGAGTAAAAACAGTACTGTCATTTATTATGGGAAATTAAGAACTTAAATTTTACTAATGGTGCAATTTTCTTTCTAATTCATTCTTTACTTAATAGCACATAATTGTTTGAATGAAATTTGATGTCTCTTCAAAAATGAAAAGGCATTGTGAAAGGGCATGCTCAACTCCAACTAAATTTTTTTTTATTATAAAGACATTTGAGAATAATGTTATTGTACTTTATGCTTGTGAATTTATTTCAGTTATAAAACTATAAAATGTGTATAATGGGTAGTCAGAATATTACCAACACTTACTAATCATGAAATTAGTCATTATGGAGTGATTAATTTGACAAATACATACTAGTATAAAGAAATAAAAATATTTATCAAAATAGTTGATTATTTGTATAAATTAAAACTATTGTCTTATGATTTAATCATTTTATATATACCAAGTAGGAATCATACAAAAATAGTGAATGTGTAATATTTATATAATGCCACCACCTTCCTTCAAAAAAAGCATTGCTTAATAACTACATGAATAATACTGGGAAGAGAATGTTCACCATCAAATATACCAGTTTTAGTCTGCTATTGAATAATATTGAAACTTCTACATTTTTTTTATTTTTTCACTTACATAGGCAAGTATCAAGCAACTACTATGCATATATAACTGCAAATTATAATAAGCACTGAAATAAAAGTCAAAATTGAAATGAGAATTTATTAGAGGAAGGAGTTAATGTCAATTTGACTCCTCTAGATGACTTCTTTGAAAAAGTGATATTTACATCAAGATCTGAAGAATATCAAATAAATACCAAGAAAATACTGTGGGGAAAGGACATTCTGTATATAGAGAGAATGTGCAAAAAGTGATATTTTGATGATCTATGGGCCCAAGCTCTGAAAAGTGTCTGATTTTTTGCAAATTCAAATTTTAAAATATAAACTAAATTTTCTAATGTAAAAAAATGCTGACCAGTGGATGGCTAATTTAGGAAAAGGTAATTTTATAGCTGTCAAATGATTCTAAAACTATATTTGGCAGCTTTCAAACATTCTAAAGCTTTTGTAGCTTTCTAAATAAGACAGAACCATTTCTTCTCTATTTTAAATTTTAATTATACTTACAGAAAAATATCCCAGGCTGAAATATTAAAGATTTTTTCTTTTCACTTGTGTTGCCTACTGTCTTTTACTGTGTATACATACATGTACATATAGACACATGGTAGGTATCAATAGTTCCATAATCAGTTATCAAATAATATATACTTCAGCTTAATGCTTTCTCTTAGTCTCTCTGCTATGATTAGAGTTAGTTTTTGGTTTGTTTGTTTAAGCAGGTGCTAACAGAACACAGTAACTTGGTTTTACATTTAAAAACGTGAATCATTCTAACCCCAACTAACCACTCACAGCCTCCTCTGTTTCATTAGTGTTTTTGCCCTTGATTTCTCAGGGGGACCGACATTCCTTTTATGCATGTTTCCTCTACTCATTTTAGTCATATCAGCCGTGGACCTGTGTGGACCTGTTTCATTTATATAAATACTTTGCTGTTACTGCAAAGAACAGTCAATTTTCTAAATGGTCTTTAACAGCCTGAGAGCACTAATCTAACTTAGCCAAGTACCTAACTTAACTGTGGAACAATTCATGTAAAAAATGATTACTTATACTGAACTGTTATCATTGCACTAAGAAGTTTCTGATCCTAAATGTTTGGAGTTTAAAGTATCTCTCTCAATTAAAATATAATCATGCCTTACCTGTGGTGGAGCAATGGATATTGACCTGGAATGCTGAGGTCCCCAATTGGAAACTTTGGGCTTGCCGAGTCAAGGCACATACTAAGAAGCAACTACTATGAGTTGATGCTTCCCACTCCTGTTCCCTTTTCTCTTTCTCTCTCTCTTCGTTATAAAATCAATGAATAAAATCTTTAAAAAATTAAATCATAATACAAACATCATATTTGCTAGATAGAATCTCAAGCATTTACATTCTTATTTCTACATAAAATTACATAGACATAGCAATAATTAATTTTTATTCCACATAAAATTAGTATATATTATCCTAAATTCTATTTTATATAATCTTAATTTAATGAACATATATAACATTTTCAGTCCAAAGAATTGAATCTTCATTCTGGTAAAATGGGGCAATACAGCATTGGCCAATTGGTTCAGTGATAGAACATCTATTCAGGTTGTGGATGTCCTGGGTTCAATTCCCTGTCAGGGCACACAGGAGAAGCACCCGTCTTCTTCTCCACCCCTCCCCCTCTAACTTTTCTCTCTCCCTCCCTCTCTCTCTCCCTCTTCTTTCTCCTGCAGCCATGACTCCATTGGAGCAAGTTGACCCCAGGTGTTGAGGACGGCATCATGGCCTCTGCCTCAGGCACTGAGATTGGCTCACTTGCTGAGCAATGAAGCAATGTCCCAGATGGGCAGAGGATCAGCCCTTAGTGGGTTTTCCAGGTAGATCCCAGTCAGGGTGCATGGGGGAGTTTGTCACTCTGCCTTCTCTTCTCTCACTGAATAAAAAAAAGAAGAAGTAGAAGAAAAAAAGGGACAATGCAAAAAATATTAATAAACTAACAATTTATGTGCTAGTTATTTTTCCTCATTTAATTATATATTCCAGGATAAACTATCTAGATAATAGTTAATTTCTCTGCTTTTTCTTTTTTATGTAAATTATATTAAGATATTTTAGTCCCAAAATATAATTTCTAAAGCTTTTAAGATAATATGACTCAGTAAATCATTGTAACACTCTTAGAGCTAAAGAAATATTCCCTTTCTATTTATGGTAAGAACAGCTTTGAGAGTATAAGGTAATGAAAATTTATGTATTATTGTAATAACAAAAGACCTTCATCTCATTAAGTTTCTGACATGCTAGCCATCTTCATATAAGAGAGTTCAATGTCATAAAATATATTTTACTAATAGTCAATAAAGTGAATTAAGAGTGCATGTAATTTTTATGAGAAAAATCATTGTAAAGAGTTTGGTTTTGGTTTTGAAGGTAAAACAAAATAAAATGTCAATCTTATAAGAAGGTGAACATCAACAATACATTTGAGAGTTGAAAGTTTTATATTTCTTATTTAACTTTGATATTAGCAATACCTTCTAATATGAAATCATAAAATGTAAACAACTCTTTTGGGAATTTGGCTCTAAAGATGAGTAAATAAGACAATAAGGAGAAATGAAACTCAATCCTAATTAATGAAAGACTGCAATCAATATCTGACAGGTGTTTTGATGCAAAAAGTTTGGGTGGGTTCAAGGGTCACAGGATCATTGAATCTAGAGCACAGCAGGAGCGAATGTCTGTAAGTGGTGATTGTAAAAGAAATTGAGATCTAAGATTTTTGGTGTTGAGATACATGTTAGGGAGAACAAATGCAGCTCTACTTTACCCCTCCTAACTCCCATTTTCATCAGAACTTTGCAGATCACAGTGACTACAGTCTAATCCAAGAGGAACAGACATGGTTGAGATGAGAGACCTAATGACAGTAAGTACCTTTCTGGTGTACCTGGAACCAACAAATTGCAGACTAAACCACTTGAATTCCAAGGAGCAGATGAAATTTCAGCAAGAATTTTCCAACCCTATCAATCCCCCAGACCCCCTCCTATTAGGGCTGATGCCTTTTATGCCTCAGTCCATCTGCACCCAGATGTGCTCATAAAGTCCATTATTTTATGTTCCTTGGCTTCATGCAATTCCTCTCAGCATTATAGTGACCGGAATCTGTGTGTATTTGTGGTTTCAATTTCCTTTATAGTCTTTGAAAGGGTCTACTGAGACTGAGCCTATGTAACATGAAAATCCTTTAAAACAAAAACTACAATCACCATAAAAAAGAGAATAAAACTAACAAACTCAATTTCATGAGAAACTAGGAAGCAGATGTAATTCAAAGACTCCAAATTATATGTAAATGCTACCAGAATATCTAAAGTTGATAGCAGCTATGTGAGAGATTAGAGAGAGCAATGTGAATAACAGTAGTTAAGAACCAGGGAACATTTTTTTTTCCAGTAAATTCTAGAAAAATACATTTTGTAAGTGTTTCTCTCCTGATTTCAACAAGAAATGTGAGAAACGGGGTTAGTGGGAAAGTAGACAAAGCTCTTCTGCGGGTAAATTGTCTCAGGATTTGGAGCTGCACAATGAACCACAAAGAATGCAGCCTGTGTCTCTGGCAGCAGAAGTAGCATGAGACTTGAGAGTACTGACACTCTCCTGCCCGCTAGACAACCTGGACCACTCCTTATAGATCAGAAACTAAGAAAAATGGCCCGACCACATATATTTACCATATCTAATGATGAATGATATAATAAAGGAAATGACATGTTATAGTTTAAAAAAAACACATAGGTAAAACAAGAAAATAAAGTCCATAGAAATCTACCAACAGACAGCAACCAGAAAAAAGTACTGCCTTTGATAAAATACCAATTCACTCATATATTTCCACATATAATAATAATAATAATAATAATAATAATAAAACACCTTAAAAGGGCAAAAAAGAAAAAGCCAGCATAAGGAAATGGAAATAAAACAAGCTTTAAGTGGGGATACAAGAATAAATAATAGATTTAGAAAACAATGTATAGAAACTATGTATAATGTGCTTTAAAAGAAATATACCAAAATAATGAAACATACTATAATTTAAAGTATAGTAATAAATTCATACAAACAGAAAGAATTAAAATCTACATAACAAAAGAGGATACTATTTAGCTGACCAAAGAAATAACACCTCTTTGAGGGAGGGGAAATTAATTGAATTGAGACTCTGATATTTTCCCCCCCACAATATCTTGTCAGAAGAATGTGTGGAATAACACCTAGAAAAGAAAACCCCAATGACTTTATATTCAGTCAAAACTTCTAAAAGTTCCAAAAAATGAAAAGAAAAAAATCTCTAAATATGACAACACATTATCTTGATGAGACATGGAGAAACAGGTCCTCAAATTGATACTGAAATTAGTAACAAGGACAAACTTTATAAAGTGTACAATTGTTAATATTAATCAAATAAAAAAGTTACATACTTTGACAAGGCAATCTCACTTCTAAAAATTTATGATATACTTACTCATAGGTGAAATGACATATTTCCAATTTATTTAGTTCATTGCAATACATTAAAATTGGAAACTAACTAAATATATAAATTATCTATATCTACATAATAACACAAACATATGAGAAAATATTTTTATGAGCTTGATATAGAAGTTCTTCAAAATGTATTGTTAAGTGGAAAAGTACAGAACAGTATCGATATTATTTATATAGAAAAAATGAAATGATAAAAATGTAATCTATTTGGCCTGACCAGGTGGTGGCGCAGTGGATAGAGCATCAGACTGGGATGCAGAGGACCCAGGTTCGAGACCCCAAGGTCACCAGCTTGAGCGTGGGCTCATCTGGTTTGAGCAAAGCTCACCAGCTGGGACCCAAGGTTGCTGGCTTGAGCAAGGGGTTACTTGGTCTGCTGTAGCCCCATGGTCAAGGCACATATGAGAAAGCAATCGATGAACAACTAAGGTGTTGCAACAAAAAACTAATGATTGATGCTTCTCATCTCTCTCCGTTCCTGTCTGTCTGTCCCTATCTGTCCTTCTCTCTGACTCTCTCTCTCTGTCTCTGTAAAAAATAAAAAGTAAGATATTTGTTTTTGCTTCTAAATATATGAGTTTTAAAAAGAAACCACTAGCAACAATTATTTTGAATGCAAGGTGTATAGAAAAATGAATGACAAGAAAAACACTAGGACAGGGGTCGGGAACCTATGGCTCACGAGCCAGATGTGGCTTTTTTGATGGCTGCATCTGGCTTGCAGACAAATCCTTAATAAAAATAATAATAACGTTAAAAATATAAAACATTCTCATGTATTACAATTCATTCATTTCTTACCACTCATGTTCATGGTTGAGGGTGGCTGGAGCCAATCACAGCTGTCCTCTGGGACAATACCAAATTTTTATTGGATAATGCGTAATGTAGAGGGTCCTTGTATGGCTCTCATGGAATTACATTTTAAAATATGTGGCTTTCATGGTTCTCTCAGCCAAAAAGGTTCCGGACCCCTGCACTAGGAGAGAGATTTTCACTATGTACTTTTACTGATATTTTTGGAGTTTTTGAATCACTGTGGTGCAATATATATTTTTAAATGAACATAAATACAATAGTTAAATATTTCTAAGCTCACCAGCTAATTCTTAAGTTTCTGACAAGTTGACTTTAAAAATACTTCGACTAAAATTGCAATATGCGACGATCTTATAGAATTATTGAAACAAAGAAAACAAACACCAACAGCAACAACAACAAAAATTTCTAGTATCAATCATTATTTAAGATTTAAATTTTTTAAGATCCTATTGAAGTCATTCATTGATGTTTATGTGGTAGTGTCGTTCCTTATCTGTCACAATTATTGTAATCTTGGTGACATCTTAGATGAACAATATCATCTAAAAACTACTAAATTTATTTTAGAGTAGAATTGTTGGAGTTATACAAAAATTATACAAAGCTCCTCATGGAAGAAATGAGTTCTTTATGTTAGTTTCATATGAAAATGACTATAGAGTGCATTCAAAATCTCTAAATAATATTTATACGCAGAAAAAAATTGTTTTCTTTTAAATTTTATTAACAAAGAACTATATCTAAAATATAATCCCTAGACAACTCTAAAAGTAACATTTCTAGTGATTCTGTCTTCATCCAGCCACTGTAGGCAGAAATATAGCATTTAACTTTTGAATAATACAATACCATACTCTTTCCTGACCAGTAGTGGCGCAGTGGATCAAGTGTCAACCTGAATGCTGAGGTCACTAGTTCGAAACCTTGGGCTTCCTTGTTCAACACACGTATGGGAGTTGATGCTTCTTGTTCCTCTCTGCCCCCTTTCTCTCTCTTCTCTCTAAAATAAATAAATTAAAATTTTTTTTTGAAAAGAATAAGTGTTAGTTCTTTGTATGTTTGGTAAAGTTCACCTGTGAAGCCCTCTGGTCAGTACTTTAATTTGTTGAGAATTTTTTGATTACTGCTTCAATTTCACTAGTTGTAATATGTTTATTCAGATTCTCTTAATTTTTTCTGATTTAGTTTTCGAAGATTATATATTTCTAGGAATTTATCCATTTTATACTAATAGTCTAATTTGTTGGCATATAGTTGTTTGTAATATTTCTTACAACCTTTTGTATTTTTTTTTGTTATCATTTGTTACTTCTCCTCTTTCATTTCTGATTTTATTTATTTGGGTCCTTTTTCTTTTTCTTGATGAGTCTGGATAAATGTTTCTTAATCTTATTTATCTTCAAAGAACCAGCTTTTGGTTTCATTGATCTTTTGTATTATTTTGTAGACTCTATTTTGTTTATTTGTGCTCTGAGTTTTATTATTTCTTTCCTTCTACTCACTTTGGTCTTTGTTTTTTGTTCCTTTTCAAGGTCCTGTAAGTATAAAGTTAGATTGTTCATTTGAGATTTTTCTTGTTTATTTTTATTTTTAATTTTAATGGGATGACATTGATAAATCAGGGTACATATGTTCAGAGAGAACATCTCCAGGTTATTTTGACATTTGATTATGCTGCATTTCCAAAATTTTTTTTTAAATACCATATTCTTCTTGGGTTCTGAATTTTACTTTCAAATAAAAAAATAAAGTGTAGGAAAAACCTAATGAAAAGTGAAATTAATATTACTAAATGGATACATAATAATAATTATATATCTTAAAATAAGAATAGTCTTGCCTGCTTATTAAAAGCATTCATTTTAATAAGTTACAGTATTTGTTCATAAATAAGCTATTTTAAATCCATTTTGTGCTTATTTTTAAAAATTATTATTTTTAGAATCATTTTTCTGATTCTTCTACCAAACAATTACCAGGTATTTAAAAATGTTCTTTTGAAAGATTTCTGCAAAGTCAAATCACCAGTTTTCTTTTTTTCTGGTTTTTATCTCAACTCGTCTTTTAATTATCATCCATAGTGAGTCTACATTCACCATTCAAATATACAATAATTATCTGGGCTGAAAAATATGTGTAATGTAAGTTGTTGTCAGAACCCAAAATTGCATTACGTGTTATAAACCAAAGTGAATTGTCCTTTTCAAATTAATGTTCCTTCAGGTCACACTGACAATAACATAAAATGAAAGCAACCATTTAGACCAAAGAAAGCTACACGGCATTTTATTGATTATGAGATTTAATGAAGGCTGAAAAAATAGATGAATGAACTTGCAATTTTTTATGTGACTACTCAATGCTTCTGCTTTTCAATTAATGCTCTAATTATCCTGTTTATAAATCTGCTATATGATATATATGTTTTCTAGTATATTCAATATCTAATTACAGTGCTTGTTAATAGAAATGTATTTTATATATTAAAATATATCTCTTTTAAATTTCTAATTGTAGAAGCTGAAGTAAGTAGTGCTTATCCTATTAGAATTGAGAATCTAATATTCTCCTAAAAGAGAAAAAAAGAAAAGGTATTTTAGAACAGAGACATACAAAAATGGGTCATGAAAATAAATAACTCAAATACATAATTGTAATGTAAGCATTTAACAGTTTTATCAAATATTTTTCACTCATCTGTACCACCTGAGACTCTCTTCACTGTGTTTGATACCCACAATGTTGATTGAAAAAGGGCACCAGTGGTCACCAGCAAAGTTGAACCTTGGTTCTTGAGTTCAACAAAGAAAGAACTCAGAGCCAAAAACTCACATTATAAGAGAAAGTTTATAGTACATTACAGAGGTAGTGAAAGTGAGCTGTAGAAGAAATGAGGCAAGGAAACAAGTGTCGGAGGCAGAAGAAAGTGTTGTAAAGTACTGTATCTTATTTCTGCGGGTTTACGTAGAGACATCATGTCCAAATAAAGTTTTGAGGAGTTTTATTGATTAAGCCAGCTGCATATGACAAACACGGGGTAGAGCTGACCCAAATCATGCACGCCGCAAAATAGCCTTGCAGCTCATTATATAGACTTGATCGCATACAGGTGTTGGGGGGGGGAGCAAGGGGAACATGACACAATAATCAATCATTAGCAAGCCTACAACATCTGTCTAGAGAATCTATAAAAGCATTAAAACTTACAAGGTAACACAATAGTGATGTCGCTCTACATACCAAAGACATTCACAAATCTTTCAGTGTCTATCTCTCCTCCCTTTGTCTAGAGGTATATGTTACTCTCAGGATACCAGGAAGAGAGGAAGAGTTACAATCAGTGCAAATATTTTCTCTTCTTGAAAGGGAAAGGAAGTTCTTCAGATAACCTTTATTCTTTCAGAGAACTATAGTTAAACTAAATGGCCCAGTGGTCCTTGTAAGTCGAGAAACTCCCACATCCTTCTCCCTCCATTCTCTAAAGAAAGGACAGAGCAAGAAACCTGACTTTTTCTCCTAAAATATTAATATTAATATTTTCAATTCTTTGGCACCTTACCACAAAAGGCCATTGGGACCTTAGGACAGAGAAAAGCAGAAGTGACCTGCGTGAGGGAAGAAGAGGAGAGAGGGGAAGGCAGGTGCAGTGGGCCCTTCATCTCAGGGCTCTAAAGGCTGCGAGTTTAGGGGAAGTCCTAGGGGAGGATCTCAATAGAAATCTCATCAGCTTGATGCTGCCACTCCAAAATGAGATGTATATCTCCCTGACTTCGTCGTCTATGGGTGTGGTTGGCACAAATGGTGCTATTTGCAATTTTGTAATCTCTCTCTCATGGTAGGGTGATTTAAGTTATTTACCTTCTGGTTTGGGAGGTGTAAGGCCGGGGGCTGCTACCGTCATGATGGCCATTCACATGCAGGTTTTCATTAAATTTGGGCAGACAGTAAAGAAAGGGCAGAGTCGGAGGATGGTGGGCCATTCTGTTTATTGGTGTCTCACCACGACGGCAAGCCACGAGAAAAGCCAAGGTAAAAGCAGAAAACCTGCATTTCCCATGGAGGGCAAGGGATCAGGGAGGAGAGAAACACGAAATCCTCCTGCACCTCTCGGTGGTAGGAGCAGAATCTCTCTTCCAGTAAACACGAGCAAGACAATGGCCCCTCCCAATCAGGAAGGCGACCTGCAACCTCACAGACCACTGTATCTGGTGTCACCCAGCCCCCAATGCAAACTACAAGCGAGCGAACATATACATTATATTTACAAACTTATTGGACCAACAGGAGGAGCGGTGTAAACCATTTATTCTTAAGTATCTTCTCTTAGGGAAGATAGAATTTTGAGATTTACTAGAAGGCTGCAAACTGCTTGGCTCTTTAACTGTCTGTCTCAGTTTTCTTTTTTTTTCTTTTTTATTTTTTTATTTATTCATTTTAGAGAGGAGAGACAGAGAGAGAGAGAGAGAGAGAGAGGAGAGACAGAGAGAGATAAGGGGGAGGAGCTGGAGGCATCAACTCCCATATGTGCCTTGACCAGGCGAGCCCAGGGTTTCGAACCGGCGACCTCAGCATTTCCAGGTCGATGCTTTATCCACTGCGCCACCACAGGTCAGGCATGTCTCAGTTTTCTTATTCCACTTGTCCTGGCTTACCAGCTTGTCTCATATCCACCAGAGAAATAGAAAATGCATAAATATAATGCCTCTTTGGAAAAGAAGTAGTTTTCAATCAATGTAATTTATAAATGGTTATTACTTTCTTTACCCCTTTAAAAATCACTTTAAGTTTTTGCTGTTCCCGAAAGAAATCTCAAGTAAAAAAAAAAAAAACTCATCAAAAACAGTCCATGACCGAATATTCAATGACATTACTGCTAATAGAAAAATCACATAAAACAAAAAGAAAAGCCTATTCCTACAAAGCTTTCTGTGAAATGGTGAAAAGGACAAGTAAAACAGGTAGTAATTGTTGGGTTGCACCAAGGTGGAAGCCAGGCCAAACATAAGAATAAAACAATTTATCAGGGCATCTGCCTATGATGGACTGAGACCCTAAGCACTGTCAGCCCTGGAGGAACAGAAGCCTTAGCCTGGACAGGATGAGGTCTGGCGGGACTTCCTGCTGCAGGGCAAAAACTTCCGTTACACGATGTGGAGGTTAAAGGATGGGGCAGGGTGATGGTAGCCCGAGGCTGGAGGCCATGGAAACAGGTATTGAAGCCAGTAGCCAGATCCCAACACTGCAGGGGGCCTGTTTTCTCCTGGCCTGACTAGCCTTACAGTAATCATTCCCTCTTGTTTGGCATTTGATTACTTTGAGAGTTTATTGTCATGATTGACAAAAAGTAAAAGGGAAAAAAAAGATCTTAGCTCTCTAACTCTAAGATTGTGAAGTTATAGGGCACAACCTTGTCAAAAGTGATTCTCTAGAAAGTTTTCAAAGGAAAGTGATTTTGTCCCCCACAGGGGACTGAGGAGCCGCTGCGCCACCTCACCCACCGGTGTTGTAACGTACCCAAAGCTACAGAATCAATATTAATATTTTAAGAGGCTTAAAGAACATTTTATTAATTTGGGTTAAGGTGTGCAGAGAAATTTTGAGAATAATCTCTGTACTGTGTGATTGGCATAAAACCAGGATGGCCCTTGGCATTGTATTGTAAATGCAAAGGGAAGGAAAACATGGATCCCCAGACATTCCACCACACCTGTGGGGAAAGGGGTGAATGGCTAGCCAGGTGCAGGAAGAGAAAAGCCAAAATAAACGTTTTCTTATATAATGAGCCATTTTTAGGCATTTGTCCCCACAAAACTACCTCTCTATATAAATGCATGTGGTTAATACATGTGACTCTAGACAAAGAGATGGCGGATAAACACTAGAAAATATAGGAGTGCCTTTAATATGTAAAGAGACATCTTTCTATCATTGTGTTGACTTGTAAATTTTGTTTTCTCCAAAATGATGTATTGCTTACAAATTGAACATGGTCCTATCATGTTAAAGGACATATGACTATAACCAATAGTGGTAAAGGGCACCTAATTGCAATTTTTACTTCTGTACTTCCCACTTACAAAACTATAAAAACTAAGTAGAACAAAGGGCCGGCGCGCTCTTCCTCAGATTTCTGTCGGAGTTGCTGCCGCTTGGCCAAGCTAGACAATAAAGCTTGATGTGTAATCGACAGATTTTGTTCCTGTCTTCAACGTTTCGAGTCCCTCCGGATTAGGCTTAACAGGGACATTTGGCCATTGTATGGCCGGAGGCCGCCACCAGCATGGCCATGCACATGCAGGTTCACATTGGCTTTGGGCAGATAGATGGTAAAGAAACAGCGAAGCCAAAAAATGGTGGGCCATTCCTTTATTAAAGTCTTGCACTGGCCGATGAGCAAACACAGGGGAAAAAACACTTCCCTCCTGTTCTACAACCAGGAGAATCTTCTCAGATTTCTCCCAGAATCAAAGGCCTCATCAGTCTCAGAGGAGCTTGCAAAGCCCCTCACCTCTGGCTCCCCATCTGCACACCTTCTCTGTCCCTGCCAACATGGCTTCTTTCTCTGCAAAACTGGCTTCTTCTTCAGCATTCTGCATTCTCTCTCTCTCATTCTGCAAACAGGGCTTCTTTCTTTTTCTTCATCTGCTCTCTTCTCAAAACTTTCCAGTGTAAAAACCTCTCCAATAAACATTAGCAAAACAGTGGCCCTTCCCAATGCAGGAAGGGAATTTGCAATGTCACAGATTATGTATACCTGGTGCTGCCCAGCCCCCAATGCAAACTACAAGCAAGCAAAAATAAAAATCATTATTTTACAGACTTATTTGACCAACAGCCGTATCTAGAAATGTTTTTATTGGTGCCATATGGAGTGGGTCAGGTTGATAAGACTTTGTCTTTGATCACAATTTATCACACTCAAGTCTGGCTTCGCCAAGCCCTCTTCTCAACAAAGCCTCTACCTTGGCTTTCTGAGCCAAATATTAGCAAAGTACCTTTGTAATTTGGTTTTAGAGAACACCACAGCTCAACACTTGGTGTGTGATCAAATTCCTCATCCCCACCCGCCTTTAATACCTAAATCCCTGGCCTTTCTTTATCCACAATCCTGCTAAGACATTTCAGCTAGAATCCCTTCCCTTGATATCTAAGTACTCCTTTTAGTAATTTTTTTATTCCTTAACCCTCTCACACGACCAGATGGCTGTACATCCCCAGCTATCTTTCCTGTATTGGGAATAATATATCTCCCTCTGGCAATAGTTTTTACATCCACTGTAATTTTAAATAAAGTATTCCTTGCTGTTTTCAACAAATTTCTTTCTTTTTAAAGCAAGTGTTAAAATAACTTTTCTTTAACTGAATACTATTAGCATCTAGTACATAGAGACCAGGAATACTGATAAGCATCTTATAATGCACAAGACAGCTCCCAAGAGTGGATGGAAACAGGGCCACCTGTTGAACCTGACAAGCTCAGGGAAAGCCTGCACGGTGGCCCTGCAGACTCGGAGACCTGAAGTAACCACACAGGATGGACTGTAACTAAACTTTCTAACTAAAAGCAGTCCATGGTGGGCAGTCGTGTCCTAGGGAGGTGTTCATCTCTAACAACTGTCAATGCTTACCTTAAAGGAGCCTGTCTGCTGTCTTTTGCAGCTATAATAACATACCTATACCAAGTCTTTGCAATGTAAGGGTAAGCTTTTCCTGCCCCCACCCCACCAGGGCAGGAAGCAACCAACCCTCTCATTGTTATTGTTATCATGTTAACTATCAACCACCTTATTCCCGTTTATGTAAAAGAAGTTCCAGTGCATAAATTTTTACTATTTACCCAATCCCAGAGATTTTCCTGCTTTCCCTCTTCCCACCTCCCTAATCTATCACCAATCAACCTCATGTAACCCCCTTACATCTCTCCCTTTGATTCTTTTGTAGTAAAACCACCATTTTCTGGAGCACTTTCTCAACCTATTGAGACTTTGCTTTCTGGCAATTTTTGACAGTTTGGCTCAGATAAACTCATACAAATTCTTACAGGTTTGGAAGTTTCTTATGTTGACACAAACAAATAATTATCCAGCTCTTAATGTCAGTCATTGCTTGGTTGAAAAAATCCTACTCTCAGGAGCCTTCAGAATGGATGACGTATGTGTCTCTAAAGTCATTTTTTCTACCCTAATTTGCCATAAAAGAATTAAGCTGATGTGGATTGGATTGCGCTTTCATTTTTACTGCTTGTTTATAAAATTGGTAAGTCCTATGCAGTGCTGAAATTTGGAAAATTTGTGGGAAGAAAAGCTACTGAAGCTATTAATCCCAACATGGTGGTTATACTTTGGGTATGAATGGATATGCATCTTACCATATGCCAGGAGAAGTCTGAAACATGACTGTTGGGGTCCTCTGCTGGCAGCCACCCAGAACATCTCTGCAGCTCTTGGCAGGGGGTTTCCATGGTCAGGCTTGAAAGAGTGATGATTTTGGCAACATAAGCAGGAAGAGTGGACTGATCAGACTGAGTTCTCCTTAAGACAAAGATCAAAATAACCATCTTAGTATTAAAAAAAACCCAAAAAAACCAAGAATGCTAATGTAATTTAATCAAGGATTTCAAAAGAGAGCTAACTCTTAAATTGAATTTCCTTCTCACAATTATGGACACACAGAAATAACAAACTTTAATCTGAGAGAAATGACAGGGTGAAAAACTAAATATACTTTTACATTGTGTGTCAATTTTTTAAAAAATTGCGTCATATATGCATTAATGCTACAATAACAGAAATGGGGAGATTAATAGTCACAGTAGGTTGAAGAGAAGAGGATAGATGTGAATTACTTTATATAAAATCTTACTTAGCTGAATTCTAGAACAATGAAAGTTCTTTAAAAGAGGAGCTATCACTATTATTCTCCTTTTTCTTTGAAAGATTTTCCAGTGCAAGTTAGCAAGAAGATATTAGGAGAGGAAAGACCAAGTGTAAAAGATTGAGTTAAGAAAAATAAAATAGAGAGAATACATATAAAAGTCAACATGATGCTTATCTAGATGAAATCTAAGTTTAGGTTGGAAATTATTTTAAGTCTCAGGCTGCCAGTCAGAGTAGGGAAGATTATAAAATCAATGAGTACCATGTGCCTCAATTATCACTTTTTTTTTTTCTGAAGTTGGAAATGGGAAGGCAGTCAGACAGACTCCCGCATGCGCCCGACCGGGATCCACCCGGCCTGCCCACCAGGGGGCGATGCTCTGCCCATCTGGGGTGTTGCTCTATTGCAACCAGGGCCATTCTAGCACCTGAGGCAGAGGCCATAGAGCCATCCTCATACCCGGGCCAACTTTGCTCCAAAGGAGCCTTGGCTGCGGGAGGGGAAGAGAGAGACAGACAGAAAGGAGAGGGGGAGGGGTGGAGAAGCAGATGGGCACTTCTCCTGTGTGCCCTGGCCGGGAATCGAACCCGGGACTCCCGCATGCCAGGTAATTATCACTATTTTAATGTCCAACTCTGTTTCAGTCAAGTTGAAATGCTCCAAGCTCCCTTATACATAATGGTCCTTAATCCCTTTCTCTCTCTCTTATTAAGACTTTATTTTTTTAGACCCTTTTAAGTTTCCAAGCCAAATGGAAGAAAAAGTACAGAGATTTCCCATATCTCCCTGCCCTATACCTGCATAGCCTCCTTCATCATAAACATTCCCCAACAATGTGTGACATTGGTTTCAACTGAGGAATCTACATTGACACATAGTCACCTGAAGTCCATGGTTCACATTATGGTTCATTCTTGGCATTGTACATTCTATACGTTTTGACAAATGTGCAATGGCATGTATTCGTTAGTATGCCCTAAAAATCCTCTGAGCTCTGCCTCTACATGCATCCCCCCTCTCTGCACTTCTGGCAAACAGTGATCTTATTACTGTCTCTAAAGTTTTGCCTTTTCCAGAATGTCATACACAGTAGTTGGGATTGTATAGTATGTGACCTTTTCAGATTTTTTTGTTCACTTAGTGATATACATTTAAGTTTTCTCCTTGTCTTTTTATGGAATGGTAGCTCTTTTTTTCTTTCTCTATTTTTTTTTTTAGTGGGGAATAATGCTCCTCAGTCTGGATATATAATAATGTATTGATTCATCCTCTTCTCTTTTAACAATATGCTCTCCCTTTCTAGAATACTGCTTTCTAGAGCTTTGTGTTTACCAATTTTTCTTGATGTAGTTGTCAGAACCCCAATGCTATCACCACCATCTTCCACATATCTACCCTGACTACCCCATGCTTTCATGTGAGTAAAACATTCTTTTACTTTCTATACGTCCCTGAGCTCATTATGCTTATGCACGCTCTGCTCTGAAATTGTTTGTTTATTTATCTGTGAGGATTTTTCTCTTTCATTAATCTCAGTTTCTGGTATAGTGTTTTACACCCAGGGAAAGTCAATAAGAATTCCTGACTGGCTCTGCTAAGAGCTTTAGGTAACATAATTACCTTCAGTAATTACAAACACACCCACACAAAGCAAATGCTAAACAACAAGAGAGAAACCTTAAACTGTCAAAGCAAAGAATGAAGGCTAAAAAAACCCTTTTCTCTAATATTTACTATAGGTCTTTGGGAAAGATTGTTCATTTTCTTTTTTCTTTCTATTTTGAAACATGGAACACATACTAATTGACGAATATTTATTTAATGTAGGGCATTAAAGCAGTGTTTTAGCCTAAAGCACAATCATGCAACAAGCAAGCATTTCTGAACCAGAAGACTCCATGGATTAAAGTCTTGAGTTTACTGCTTATTAAGTAACTTGACCATTTGCTTGAGTTTTCTCCTCTAAAACGAAATAGCAAAAAGCAGCATGGTAACTAAAAGATCATCACTCCCTCAAGAGTTAACCATTAAGTGAATTTCAATAAATATAAAAGACTTTCAAATATGTGCGGCAAGCATAAGTGCCCAGTGTTAAATAGTATATTCTTAGAACAATATATTTTATATTAATGCATTTGCTTACCAATTTTTAAGATGAAAAAATATTTAATGTAATGCTGACAACAGTTCTGTTCTATTTTATGAGATCACATTAAAAATAATAGTGAAGAAAACAATTGCAAATGGGTGTATCAGATATTTCCCATTTGTGTTTCTATATTTGTACAGTAAGTTCCTGAGTTACAATCATCCAATTTACATGTAACTTGTACATATGAATGAAGTACCATTAGGGTAATCAGCTGCAGCTGGATAACAGTGAAAATGATATCCTAGACTAGTTATTCAACTCCCATGGCAAGGAACTAACCCAGTGGTAGTCAACCTGGTCCCTACCACACACTAGTGGGCATTCCAGCTTTCATGGTGGGCGGTAGCAGAGCAACCAAAGTATAAATAAAAAGATAGATTTAACTATAATATGTTGTTTTACAAAGATTTATTCTGTCAAACTTAGCGAAAATCCGACATAAAGTACTTGGTAAGTAGTTATTATTATATGCTTTAACTTGCTGTAACTCTGCTTTGTAAATTTTATAAAGTAAAGTTACTTCCCTACTTTATAAATCACCATTACTGTGGAACCGGTGGGCAGTTAGAAAATTTTACTACTAACGGAGATACAAAAGTGGGCAGTAGGTATAAAAAGATTGACTACCCCTGAGCTAACCAATGAAGACCTTATGGAACTAGAGCAGCAGATGATAGCATTTAGGGAAGAAATCAGGGACTCAGAAACTTCAGAACTAAAAAGTTTCCTACAAAAGAGTTAGCTGGTGCTTTTCATCTCATTGAAGCAGGAGTGGCAAAGTTAGAGGAGCAAGATCCTGACACAGAGAGGTTCACCAAAGCTTCCTATACAGTTACCGAAGGTCTGAGATGCTACTGGGCCATTTATGATGAGAGAAAGAAATGCTCTGTACAAACCTCCCTTGATGCTGGCTTCAGGAAACTGACTCCAGCAGCAGAATCAAACCCTGACTCTCTAACACCAGTCCATCAAGTCCTTAATTTCTGCATCATCCAAGATTGTTTAAGGCTGTATTTGAAAATGTTTCCAGTGTTTATATTCACAGAAAGGTAAAAATAAATACTCTGTTAAGACAAACAACCGTCTATGTTGCATTTAATCGGTAAATGTACCTGTTCCAATTTACATACAAATTCAACTTAAAAACAAATCTGTAGAACCTATCTCGTTTGTAACCTGGGGACTGCCTGTACACCTTTTCCTTTATACCATTTATAAAATGCATCTTTGCTTTTTGATCTGTATTTTTCTCCTGTCATTGTAAGGGACTTAAAAAGTTAGAAAGGAGTTAGAAAGGGGCCATGGCCGTTTGGCTCAGTGGTAGAGCATCGGCCTGGCGTGCGGAAGTCCCGGGTTCGATTCCTGGCCAGGGCACACAGGAGAAGTGCCCATCTGCTTCTCCACCCCTCCCCCTCTCCTTCCACTCTGTCTCTCTCTTCCCCTCCCGCAGCCAAGGCTCCATTGGAGCAAAGATGGCCCGGGCACTGAGGATGGCTCTGTGGCCTCTGCCTCAGGCGCTAGAATGGCTCTGGATGCAACAGAGCAATGCCCCAGATGGGCGGAGCATCGCCCCCTGGTGGGCATGCTGGGTGGATCCCGGTAGGGCGCATGCAGAAGTCTGTCTGACTGCCTCCCCGTTTCCAGCTTCCGAAAAATGAAAAAAAATAAAAAGTTAGAAAGGAAAAGAGTGAGGTTGGGTGTCAGCTCCCTCACTCCATTTCAGCCAAGGTCAACGAGGTCCACAGCTCTTGCTGGGGAGCCCTCACCGAGGACACAGCAGCGTTCCCTGGGTTTGGCCATTTCTTTCCTTCTGCCCGTTCTGCCCCTCAATTCGTTTTCTTTTGCTTCAATAACATTACTGAAGAATTAGTAGTTTTGAGTGACAGAAATGTGTTATCTTATTGTCTTTCAGATGAATCACAAGCCTGGGCTGTGGCCCTGCAGGATCTCCAGGAGGCTCCGTTTCCTTGTCTTTCCTGTGTTCAGAGCGGCAGTGTTCACCCTTTCTCATCCCAGGACACACAAACCGATTGATAAAATTCTGTGGCACACCCAAAATATATATTTTATGTCCTTCTGATAAAAATGAAATAGGTAAAATTTTGATTCATTCACAACAGATGGCTATTGTTATGTTGACTGTTGTCATTTTTTTAATAATTTCACAATCTAAGGGAAAAGAGGTCAGTACCCCTGACTAATCAATCAGGTATTACGTGTTTTTTTTTTAATTTTTTTTAAATTTTTTTAATTTATTCATTTTAGAGAGGAGAGGGAGAGACAGAGAGAGATAGAAAGAGAGGAGAGACAGAGCGAGAGAAGGGGGTAGGAGCTGGAAGCATCAACTCCCATATGTGCCTTGACCAGGCAAGCCCAGCGTTTCCAACCGGTGACCTCATTATTTCCAGGTCGACGCTTTATCCACTGTGCCACCACAGGTCAACTAGGTATTACGTGTTTTAAAAATTCTTGTGGTGGCCCTGGCCGGTTGGCTCAGCGGTAGAGCGTCGGCCTGGCATGCGGGGGACCGGGGTTCGATTCCCGGCCAGCGCACATAGGAGAAGCGCCCATTTGCTTCTCCACCCCCCCCTCCTTCCTCTCTGTCTCTCTCTTCCCCTCCCGCAGCCAAGGCTCCATTGGAGCAAAGATGGCCCGGGCGCTGGGGATGGCTCCATGGCCTCTGCCCCAGGCGCTAGAGTGGCTCTGGTCTCGGCAGAGCGACGCCCCCTGGTGGGCAGAGCATCGCCCCTGGTAGGCGTGCCGGGTGGATCCTGGTCGGGCGCATACGGGAGTCTGTCTGACTGTCTCTCCCCGTTTCCAGCTTCAGAAAAAAACAAAAAAAAAAAAATTTTTTTGTGGCAAAAAAAGGAAAAGTAAGAAATTCTTGGGTGTGCCTGTCCTGGCCCAGCAGTTTGCTGTCCTAGAGGCTCATAGTCACCTTCCTCTAACCCAAAACGGAAACCTGTTATCACTATGAATATCCTTCCATAGTCACTTTTCTCTGTGGTCCTCTGCTGTGAAAGGCTTATATGATTAGATTGGCCCCACCTGGAAAAGCCAAAGTAATCTCCTCATTTTAAAGTCCTTAAATTAATCACATCTGCAAAGTCCTCTTTGCCATGTAGGGAACTGTTGTTCTTTTTGTTTAGGGATTAAATGCTCATTCTTTCAAAAACATCTCTGTTCTAACTACCATTTCTTTGTGTCTCATCTGCTGAGATAACATGCCTCCCCTTTGTCAGTGGTAAAGTGATTTGTTTTTCCTAGAATTCTTTGTATAAAAAATAATAAACCCCTGTGCTCTGGGCAGGCAAAAGGCAGGAAGAAAATGCTTCAAGTGTTTATAGTTAAGTAATGTCTCTCAATTTCCCTCTCAATACACATACACACACACATTTTTACCATTTCTTGGCAATCCATTCTTATTGCTGTATAATGCAGACTTTAATATTGACCATTGATCTACCAGGGGTCTCCAAACTTTTTACACAGGGGGCCAGTTCACTGTCCCTCAGACCATTGGAGGGCTGCCAAATACAGTGGTCCTCTCACTGACCACCAATGAAAGAAGTGCCCCTTCCAGAAGTGCAGTGGGGGCTGGATAAATGGCCTCAGGGGGCCGCATTTCGGCCCGTGGGCCGTAGTTTGGGGACACCTGCCTAGACTGTCATACATACGTTTTTAAAAAAGTGTGTGGACATTTAAAATCCTAGTTTTCTAATGTTCATATTTATAGCTAAAGTAAACATTTGTTCTACTTTTATATGCACGCAATATTTGTAGAATATTGTGTGTGTGTGTGTGTGTGAGCTAAAACCTATTTTACAATGTATTAATTACTGGGACAAATACATGAAAAAATCAGATATATGTGTTATTCAAATTATACTAGAAATGCCATATTTTTGTGAAGTTCTAAGCAAAAGCTGCATAGCATTTTTAGTTCTCTGTGATTAAAACAAACATCTGAGCTATGTACAGCATTTTATGAAGGCCTATTATAATCAATCTAATCCTATTACACTGGGTAAACAAATTAGCCCTAAAATTGCTGAAATTCATCATAGATTCCAATAAATGTTCATGCATTATCTGTTCTGCTCTCCTTAAACATGTGTTGCTAAGCCTATTTTAGGCTTCCACACAAGGATTAGCCTTTCCAATTATATTGAAGACCAGATTGCTTAACTACAGCACATGGTGTCATGCTACAGATAATCCATGCCCTTGATTAATGCTCTTATAATCAATTGCTGTCTGGAAGTGACTCCCTCCCATCACACTCTTCACAAAAAGAGCAGATGGTATTTAAAAGGTTATGGCAGGAGGGCATTACAGAGGTCAAATGGAACATCGATCAAGTAGGCAGAAAAATTGCCTTTTTTCTTCTCCTTTCTTCTTATCCTAAGAATCCATAAGGGAATTTGGTATATGAATTATAGTTTGATCTATAGCCCATGCACTAAAATATTTTCTTGTTTCAAATTTCTGTTGTTTTGGGTAATGAACCTGGAAATTGGATTCTTTGGGTGCCAATAAAAAATTGCACCAGTATGAACATCTCAAGCAAATAATTCTTAGACTCAAGAAGATTTTTTTTCAAAAAATTTTAATATAGCCGGAGGGTTTCAACTAAATAAAAACTTCAATATATAGTGTCTCTTGGCTCAATTTTTACAGAGGCAATGGCATTGTTTATAGAAAATCACAACAAATTCTCTAATTTTTATATGAAATTAAACAATTCTGTTTGTATAGATTTTTTTCTCTCTTTTCTGTCCTAGTGGGAGTCTCACATATTTCAAAGTAATCAATTTCTTTTAAAATTGATATAATTAGTTATAATGAGGTAGAAACATGGTAGGGAGGCTTCATACAAAGATTGAAATTAAATAAGAAAATGCCATTAGAAGGTATATTAGAAAATGAAATGTATTATTTGCATAAATTAATGGCTTCAAATACATGAATCAGATGCCCTGATTATGAATAGGCCACTTTTGCATAATACAATAATTGTAAAGTTATTCATTTTATAAATAAGGAGAATATGCACCCTTAAATTTATGGAGAAAAAGAATAGACGTTCATAGAATATTTATGATACAAGACTTTTGTGTAGCTTTTGTTCAAGGAGTTGTTCCATGTATTTACCTAGGTAGCCAATAATCATGTAGTAAGTATGTTAACCATTTGGAAATACAAAGACATTATTGTCAGGTAGTTTAAATATATCTTGGAAAAAAACAAACTGGTTACAACATCTAAAATTATATGATTTGACTGTTTTCTCAAAAATTTTCTGAAACTATAATTAGTTAAATGTCAAATGAGTGGTCCTCACAATAATGGTGTCATGATGTCACCAGACAAAGAGTTGCCTATGGTGCAGACTGACCAAAATGATTTGAGATTGCTGAAGAAAAGGCTGTAAGAATGAGTAGCATTAAGCAAGTCACTGGGATCCAGGAAGTCACTGCAGAGAACAGGTATAAAGTTGAAGACCCAGAGCTGAAATATCCCTGGCTTGTTTTCTACAACAGCACTATAAAAAGAAATGTTCCAACAAACACCTAGTCCTTACGGAATTACTTTGTGTGATTTTACACAAATGAGTATTTTTATGCATTACTGGATAAAAATATAAATCTTTACATCATTAGGTAACATCACCTCTGAAAATGGAAGTGATGTTTGTGCACATTTCAGATAATTACATTTAATTCTTTCACTTTGTTAAATAGACACTATTAAGTGTCAATATTATTAAAACTATTTCAAGGAGGAAAATTCTTGCAAGACCATTTATCTGCAGCATCCAACATATTATTTTAAAACTTTTTATTAACACAAATCAGGCATCTATCTTAAGGCATAAAAATGTAGAACAAGACTTTTTTTTTTTTTCTCTTGTAGCTGTAATAAGGGTGAAACATTTATCAGTAAGCATGTATTGTCACCACAATTTACACATGGAAGTTTTCATGATAAAAATGATAAACCAAAGCATATAAATTATAAATAACTTTAAAATGTAAGCACTGCAATTTTATCTATTTATTTCTGATTTTTTTATAGAATTAAGTACATATAATTTTGTGATCTGGATGGTGAGTTTATTTTTTTTGACCCTTACAAAAATATGTATAGATCTTGGAAACTCAATGAACTAGAAAGCTAGAGAACACAATCAAACTCTTACATAGTCAGGATTATCTCAGTTGTAGAAGGTTGCCAACTCCTGTGATCCCATGGTGTGAGCTGTGACATTCCCACACATCTCTCCTTTAATTAGAGTAAACAAAATAGACATAAACTGCTTGTGATGTGCACTGCAAGAACAAAGAGCCCTAAGTACATCAGTGTGCTTGCTCCATAAAAGAATTAGAACAATAATGCTTAAGGGACAGTCTGTTATCAAACCAATCGTAATTTTTATTCAAGAATGTGCTTAAAGACAAATGAGTTCTTTAAAAAATAAAAAATATTTTTGTGCAATTTCCCTTAATAACTGTTTTGCATATTATTGACTTTTTATTGACTCAGAAATGTACAAAGGATAAGTAAAATAACCACTTTGCTAGATGACCTGACTTCCTTTTTTTTTTTTTTTTTTTTTCCTATCAAGGTTTGTGCATAATCTTGTGGAGGAAAAAACAACAACTAAGTTTAGAAATTTGTGCTCATCTTTCATAGTTGTCAGTAGAGGAAAAAGAATAGATGTGTATTATAGACTTATTTAGATTTGTGATTTTATAAACATAGTCCATATATATATGGCTACTAATCATATAGTAAGGACTACTGGAGAAAGCAGTAGTATAAAACCACAATCCTACTTACTTTTTGTTACTTTTTACATTATAATTATATAAATATACTTATGCTTCTATTTTTAATACACTTTCTGAAGACTTTCTATGCTTATAAGAAATGAGAATGTAGCTTATTTATGCAAACTTTCCTTCCTCCAAATTTCTCCAGATCTTAGATACTTATGTTACTAATTATATTATTCTATGGTAGCATCTGTAACTTCAATAATACACCTAAAACTCCATTTCCCATTCCATCAACTATAAGCAATAAGTACTTATTATCTTTCCACTTTTTTAACAAGAGAGGTGCTACATTTATTTCTATGTATTCCCATATATTTTACATGATCTCTTATGTTTTTAATAGTTATATTCCATCTTATAACCACAGTTATATATTCTATGTATGTCTTCTATGTTTGTTTATAAGGATAGGGGACAATAAATGTGCTTATCCTTTATGGTATGGTCATCTAACCTATTGGAATGAAGCACCCACCAGTAAGATCAGATGTGATCTGTGAACAACTGTTATAACGCTACCACTGTATTACAACTGAATTTCATCTATATCTATTGTTAATTTTAAAAGTTGAAACTAATAATTAATATTTATAGTATTATGATTATTGAAATGCTTTTTAATGTGAGACCATATAGCATTTAATGTCCTAACCAATCAGGTTGCCTTTAATTTCAATCTAGAGTGTTCAATGTTTTGGTATTAACCCTTGTTGCTGTGCTCTCACAATTTTGCCCATTAAACAATTGTTAATAATGATGAGGTAATGTACTTTGCTTATAATTAATGTCGGCATAAGTAATTATCATGCAAACTCTGTTTTAGTGAATAAGTACTAAAGAATGGAAACAATATCAGAGGATTGCCTCAAATTAGGTATAATTTTAATGAAAAAAAGAGAAGAGGAACAAAAGTACTTCCAGAAAAATACATGTGTAGTTATAAAATATGCAGCTATACCAGCTACACTGAGCCACGTAAAACTTCCCCACCAATCTTTCAGGATAAGACACTCAGCATGAGGAAGACACATTCTAACTTGTAGTTGAAATGGGCGCTTGCTGTTGTTTCTAATGGTATCATTTTTCATGCACTATTATTCTTTCATCCTGGAAAGAGCTGCCAACAAATGATAATGTGGGTAGTTTTTTAGAGAAAGCGGGTAGTTTTCTTTCTATCCACTGTGCCACCCCCTGGTCAGGCGGTTGGTGTGCTATTTGAGGATTCCCGTTTATGCCTCAGATGTGTGACTTTGTATCAGAGACTTCCTTATTTACATATGGCTCTGCACTATATAAGAAAGCAGACCAGAGGCTTTGCTTTGGCTCTTGCAAGCTATAGGTGTTGCAGAGACTTCCCAATCCCGTCCTTTTTCTCTCTGAATTTATTTCTTCATTCTGCACCATTCTCATTCAGGACCTGGAAAATTATGACTTGCGCTGGTATAAAAAAATTCATTAGACTGTTGTAGAGAATAATATGGTATAAACATAACCGTGGATATTTGAATGGTTTCCAGTTTTTGGTTTTTATAAATAATACTGCTATGTTTATTTGTGTAAAAATCTTCATTTCAACTATGTGTGTGATTCTTTGTGGTAGATGCCTAGAAATCAAAGTGCTGAGTATTGTGTATGTTAAATTTTCTAAAGAAATTGATAAACTTCCAAAAATGGCTGTACCATTTTTCATTCCTACCAGTATTAAATAAGGATTTCAACTTCTCCACATTTTTGCCAATGTTTGTTCTTGTCAGTCATTTGAATTTTAACCATTTGATTGTGTATATGGTAGCATCTTGTTGCAGTTTTAATTTGCATTTCCCTAATAGCTACTTATGTTTTTTATGATTAATAATCACATGTTAATCTTCCTTGGTGAAATATCATCTTTTACTTATGTTCATTCAATAGTAAAAGATCTTTGTATATTATGAATATGACTCTTTCATTAGAAATATATTTTGGAACTAATTTCTCCCACTTAGCAATTTTTGGTTTTAAAATGGTATATTTTGAAGAGCCAAAGTATTTATTTTTGTTCAAATACAATTTATTATTATTATTATTATTATTATTATTATTATTATTTATCATGGGAGAGAGACAGGAAGGGAGAGAAGTGAGAAGCATCAACTCATAGTTGTGGCACTTCAATTGTTCATTGATTGCTTTCTCATATATGCCTTGGCCAGGGGGCTGCAGCTGAACCAGTGACCCATTGCTCAAGCCTGTGATCTTTGCACTTCAAGCCAGTGACCTTTGGGCTCAAGCCAGCGACCATAGGGTCAATTTTATGATCCTACACTAAAACCAGTGATCCTGACTGAAGTTGGTGAGCCCACACTCAAGCCAGATGAGGCTACACTCAAGCCAGCGATCTCGAGGTTTTGAACCTGGGTCCTCAGCATCCCAGGTCATTGTCTATCCACCATGCCACCACAGGTCAGACACTGTTTTTTTACTTTATGTATTGTGCATGTATCTCCATGTATACTACTTCAGAGTGTTAAATAATGCCCATTAATAAACTAATACAGAAAAATAGCTTCATCAGGTTATTTAGAGAGGAAATTCTAAAGCTAAATTTCACTTCTTACACGTAAGATCTTTTACATATTTACATAATTTTTGCCTCAGTTTATTCATGTAATCAAGAAATAATAGTTTATTCTTAAAAGTTTTTACAACAAATAAAATAACACATGCAAAATGCTTGGGAATATTGACTTTCATTTAGTCAGTGTACAATAAACACATGTTAGTATATTATTTTCTCAGGGCTGCTGTTAATAAAGTACCACAAACCAGGTGGCTTGAAACAGTAGGAATATTTTCCTCTCACAGCTCTGGAGGCTAGACATCTGAAATCAAGTTCTTGGCAGAGCCTTCCTCTCTCTGGAGGCTGCGCTAGGGAATCTGTTCCATGTCCTTCCTTTAGTTTTTGGTGTTGAAAACAATTCCTTTTCCTTAATTTTTTTTATTTTTTCATTATTTATTTTGCCAGTAATTCTTTTATTTATTTATTTATTTATTTATTTATTTATTTATTTATTTATTTATTTTTTACAGAGACAGAGAGTGAGTCAGAGAGAGGGATAGACAGGGACAGACAGACAGGAAGGGAGAGAGATGAGAAGCATCAATCATTAGTTTCTCATTACACATCGCAACACCTTAGTTGTGCATTGATTGCCTTCTCAAACGTGCCTTGACTGCGGGCCTTCAGCAGACCAAGTAGCCCCTTGCTCGAGCCAGTGACCTTGGGTTCAAGCTGGTGAGCTTTTGCTCAAACCAGATGAGCCCGCACTCAAACTGGCGACCTCGGGGTCTCGAACCTGGGTCCTCCGCATCCCAGTTCGACACTCTATCCACTGCACCACCGCCTGGTCAGGCTGCCAGTAATTCTTGACTTTCCTTGTTATGTAGATGAATCACAGCAGTATTTACCTCTGTTGTCACATGGCTTTACCTTCTTTTCCTGTGAGAACCCACTTAATGATATTATCGTAACTTGAATACTTATGCAAAGACCTTATTTGCAAATAAAGTCACATTCACATGGACTGAGGATTAGGACATAACTTTGTGTCTGTGTGTGTGTGGAGGGGAAATTCAACCCACAATGCCTAGCATTATTATTGATATTTTTGACATTAAATTGAGATCTTTGTTCTAAAGGTGGAATAATTTTCTTCTTAGGACAACTAAGGCTGTCTGAAATCAGCACAATGTAATCCTGTTGCCCAGGCTTTCCATAGTAAAATCTATATCAGGGGTCCCCAAACTTTTTTCACAGGGGCCAGTTCACTGTCCCTCAGACTGTTGGAGGGCCGGACTATAAAAAAAACTATGAACAAATCCCTATGCACACTGCACATATCTTATTTTAAAGTAAAAAAACAAAACGGAAACAAATACAATATTTAAAATAAAGAACAAGTAAATTTAAATCAACAAACTGACCAGTATTTCAATGGGAACTATGCTCCTCTCACTGACCACCAATGAAAGAGATGCCCCTTCCGGAAGTGTGGCGGGGGCCGGATAAATGGCCTCAGGGGGCCGCATGCGGCCAGCGGGCTGTAGTTTGGGGACCCCTGATCTATATAGACGTATCTTCAGATGTGGGGCCATTGACTTCTGCTCAGGGTATAATAAGAAACTGTTGTTGGCAATTGAAACGCTAAAAAAAAATATTTAATTCTGTGTACACATTACAGATATATTTTTTGATTTTCACAGAAAGAAATTTTCTTATCTTCATATCTTTGTAATGCTGTTTTTACTTTAAACTATGATATTTGAATTTTAGATCCCATCAATAAAAGCATTTTTATTACTTTTTGCTATTTTCTTTGACCAAAAATTTAAATTTCTTCTAAGGAGATCTGGGTGATGACATGATTATTTGTGTATTTGTTTTAGCATCTGTCCACGGTTTGCTTTCTTTCATATCCTTAAATATTTATTTTGCTTTTTTGTACCATATACATTTCCTATAACAACTTGAAAAACTTTGTGAAAGTGAGATTGGTATGTATCAATAAATCACTTAAAATCAATCACTTCCAAACTATAACAAATTACTCATTTTCTATAGAGTCAGTCCATTCAACCTCATGAGGGAGTTGGTTTTTGATTAGGATGGTGTGTACTCTTCAGGGGGAATAGAAAAAGCAAAATGACCACATTGGAGAAAGGCAACTAACTGAGATGGACTAATAAAACTGGAGAATTGCCTGTAGGTGAAGCTGCAAAAGATCAAAAATTAGTTCAGATCACAGACAAATTTTAAGTGACAAGATATATATTTATATATATATTTCTTAGCTCGTGGGAAAGCAGTGAATTTTAATAGAGTATGTCCATTGCTATCTTTGAAGTTGACGTTAAACAAGCAGGTGCAAAAAGTAAAGATATCAGTTAAGAAATTATTGCAACAACCTGACCAGACTGGGACGTGGAGGACCCAGGTTCGGAACTCCGAGGTCTCCCAGCTTGAGCGTGGGCTCATCTGGCTTGAGCAAGGCTCACCAGCTTGAACTCAAGGTCGCTGGCTTGAGCAAGGGGTCATTCGGTCTTCTGTAGCCCCCAGGCAAGGCACATATGACAAAGCAATCAACAAACAACTAAGGAGCCACAACAAAGCATTGATGCTTCTCATCTCCCTTCCTGTTCATCTGTCCCTGCCTGTCCCTCTCTCTCTGTCTTTCTCTGTCCTTGTCACACACACAAAAAAAGGGAAGAAATTATTGCAACAATTTAAAGGTGAAAATCTTAATTAGGTAACTGACAGTGAGAATAGTGAGAATTTATGAGAAGCAAGTGGCTATATTCTTACTTGGGCTTAACAACTACAATAGTTGAGTGTAAGGTTTTAAAAGTGAGATTCAGAACACAGAATACAGTGTACAGAGATGTGTTGTAGAATTGGCTATCTGAAACTTATATAATTTTGTTAACCAGTGTCACCCTAATAAAATTCAGTTAAAAATAAAAATGAATAAAAGTGATAGTAAAAATAAAAATGTATCTGGTATTACTCTAAAGTATCCATCTTGAGTTTTGGCTTTAAATCAGAGATAATATATAGAAGCTTGAATAAGAGAGGGTGTGATTAATTAAAAAAATTTGGAGTTTCTTGGTCCTTAGACAAATTTCCTTAGCTCATACAAAGCTTTTTGTTCTAAGGGGTTATAGAGGAGGGTGCTGGGACATGGGAGTTTGAACTCTCCTTCCTCTTGTAGTATATTCTGAATTCCAATCTATTTACTCCTCCCAGATCAGGAAGCTGCTGGGCTGAAGGATGATGGAGAAAAGGGAATAATTAAGAATTCAGGCTTTGTGAAAAAAAATACCCTGATATTGGATGGAAAATTCTTCACCCTCTGGGCTAAATAGAAATCCAGGAATCGGTACTGGAAAGACTTAGGGCAAGGATCAAAACATGGACGACTTCAGGGGGAAGCTGGAATGCAAGTGAATCTTTTTCTCTGGAAAGAGACGATGCCACTTTGTTTGAACTTATTTGGTCCCCTGGTCTTTAAGAAGTAGAGGAAAAGGAGACTGGCTGCATATAATTCTCTGTCCATGATGTTGCTTCTTCCTAGTGTCTCAATAGAGAATTGACATCTTTGATTAAGATACATTGAAAATGCACAAAACAGACTGCAGTACCTGAGGGACCTGTTACCCACCAAACAAAGAAAAGAATAAAACGTATGAACAGACATCACTAAAAAGAAAACAAAGGTACATGTGAAATATTTGGAATAGTTTCTAATGAAACTGAGCTGCTACAGTAGACAGAAGAGAAGATTCAAAAATCACCAAAAGTTGGACTTTTTTTGTTTGTTTGTTTTTTTGTATTTTCTGAAGCTGGAAACGGGGAGAAACAGTCAGACAGACTCCCGCATGCGCCCGACCGGGATCCACCCGGCACGCCCACCAGGGGGCAACGCTCTGCCCACCAGGGGGCGATGCTCTGCCCCTCCGGGGCGTCGCTCTGCCGCGACCAGAGCCACTCTAGCGCCTGGGGCAGAGGCCAAGGAGCCATCCCCAGCGCCCAGGCCATCTTTGCTCCAATGGAGCCTCGGCTGCGGGAGGGGAAGAGAGTGACAGAGAGGAAGGAGGGGTGGGGGTGGAGAAGCAAATGGGCGCTTCTCCTATGTGCCCTGGCTGGGAATCAAACCAGGGTCCCCCGCACGCCAGGCCGATGCTCTACCGCTGAGCCAACCGGCCAGGGCCAAAAGTTGGACTTTTGATATGACAATAAATTTGGTTGTGGGGAAAATAAAAGAGGTAGTGAAAAATACAGAAGATTTGGGAATAAGAAAGAAAAAGCAACTGTAGATACAGAAGAGAATAAAAGGATTATGAAAGCCTGACCAGGCTGTTTCACAGTGGATAGAGCATTGGACTGCGACACGGAGGACCCAGATTTGAGACCTCGAGGTTGCCAGCTTGAGCAAAGGATCATCTGGTTTGAGCAAGGCTCACCAGCTTGAGCCCAAGGTCGCTGGCTCGAACAAGAGGTCACTTGCTCTGCTGTAGCCCCCTGGTCAAGGCATATATGAGAAAGTAATCAATGAACAACTAAGGTGCCACGACGAATAATTGATGTTTCTCATCTCTCTCCCTTCCTGTCTGTCTGTCCCTATCTGTTCCTCTCTCTGACTCTCTCTGTCTCTGTCACATAAACAAAAAGAATTAAGAGAAGTATTGGTAAATTTATGACTAAAGAGATAGGATAAGAATGAGTTTCCTATCTAATTTTAATCACTGTAATTCTTCAGCCCACCAAAAAATGTTTTTTTTTTGCCATTCAGACAAAAATATAGGTATAATTTTGATTCATTTACACTAGATGGCTATTGTTGGACTGGCTGTTGTCATTTTTTTTTATAAATTTTTATTAATGTTAATGGGATGACATTAATAAATCAGGGTACATATATTCAAAGAAAACATGTCTAGGTTATCTTGTCATTAAATTATGTTGCATACCCCTCCCCCAGAGTCAGATTGTCCTCCGTCACCCTCTATCTAGTTTTCTCTGTGCCCCTCCCCCTCCCCCTAACTCTCTCCCTCCCTCCCTCCTGAGTCCTCCCTCCCCCCACCCCTGGTAACCACCACACTCTTGTCCATGTCTCTTAGTCTCGTTTTTATGTTCCACCAATGTATGGAATCATGTAGTTCTTGTTTTTTTCTGATTTACTTATTTCACTCCGTATAATGTTATCAAGATCCCACCAGTTGTCATTTTTTTATTTGACATTTTAAGGGAAGAGAGGTCAGTGCCCCTTACAAAATAGTCAGATACTGCATGTTTTAAACATTCTTGTGGCATATCACTGCTCTATGAGGAACATATTAATCATTTAATTAATTAATATTAATTAAAATCACTGCTCTTTGAGGAACATATCATATTAATGTAAGGAGAAAAAAAGTAAATCAATTAAAATAATGAACTATTTCAAATAAGTAACTTTTTAAAAGCTTGCATGTTTCCCAATTACATGCTAGTAGTTCTACTAAGCCTGTCTAAATGGTTGTTTTTCCTAAAAATAATCCCTCATATTTGACCTAACAGTCCCAAATAAATAGTTGTTGCATCAATGCACAAAGACTCACCTTCTTTGTTACTTATAAAGTAGTCCTAACCTAAAAAAACAAACAAACAAACAAAACCACACACAAAGTAAACTTAAAAAATTTAAAAAGTTAAAGCCAAGTTTAAATTGAGTTATAAATATGTCATTTTTTATAACAGGGTAGGGTCATGAGTCTTCAATGTGTGCTGGTTAAAAATTTGTATCACTGCTTGTTATTTCTTCATGGAGGATATCTTTTAATCCCATGATCTAAATTTTATTGTTATCTGTTCTCCAGTTTTATTTGCAGACAATGAATTAGAAGTGCCTGGAATGCCTTCAGAATAGATTTCAGAAAATAATTACATTTGGAAATGTAATTCTGGTATTATAAACATTTAGGAGATGCTAAAATCTAAGGGAGCAAACACATTCCCCAGGTATAACATAAAGAATAGAGGTAATGTTACTGATGAGTTTGGGTTTTGTCTCCTAATAGAATTTAGACCTGGAATACCAATAAAAACACAGGCAGATTTCTTGAGGCTCTGTGGAAGGTAAGAATACTGATATAAGGTTCCAGGTTCTGTGTGCTGAATGTGAGGGCCTAAAGGTTTTTATTGCTTGGGGACCTAAAATTGCTGGCGTTAACGAGTCAGGTAGTAGGTGAGCAAGCTTATCCTTTTTTGGAACACAGATGTCCAGGTGTATGAGCACTGATTTCAGGTATGCATCAATGTTGGTGAAGCAAAACCTTCTAGGATTTTGTAGCACTTATGGGATACAAGAAGGGACTTTCTCAGTCAGGTATTGAGTTTGTCTCTTGATTAATAGCTTAGCTTTAGATATATAAAAAAACAGACTTAACATGAGTCAGGTTAGTTCCTAGATCATTTTTTTGTAGCTGTCTAGTGATAACTGCCATAGTCCTACAGTGCTTTTCTCCATGGAGCAATTTTGGGAAGACTTTGTTCTACTTGTTTTAGTAACATTACAGGCAAAGTAAAAACAATTCTTGGTAACAGAAGCAGTAAGATATTTTGTTCCATTTCTGGTCCCATGGTTGCCTTGGTAGCTTCTCACCTCCCAGAGCTCCATAGAAACTCTAGTCTCAGAAGTGGTGGTAGGAGATGTATTCTTGTCCCTCATAGAATCTGAAGGAATCCTGCACTAGTTCCTGGTTTTCAGTGCTGTGTCAGCTTCAACTCCATGATTCTATTTATTGGACAGATTCTATTAACTCATTATTTTGCCAGAGATATGACCTGGCCACTGCTTGCTGTGCGTTCTGACTATGCAAGCCAAAGTTGCAGTCCTCCTTACCCACTTGATATTTTATTGTTTTTGTTATATTTGTGGTCCCCAAATTTTTAATGTTGTTTTAAAAACTGCATTTATTTTTCCCATTTTATATAACAACCATCGTTAATTTCTGGAGCAGTAGCATAGTCAAAAGCATAACAATCTAAAACAAGCCATTTTAATTGAAATCATAGCATTTAAAAAAATGTTAGGATCTCTGAACTGTTACAGCAGATGGAAATATGGTATTTTGATATCAAAGAATACTGAAACATAGATTGGGTAACATATCCAACTTTTTTTTTTTTTGTATTTTTTCTGAAGTTGGAAACGAGAAGGCAGTCAGACAGACTCCCGCATGCGCCTGACCGGGATCCACCCAGCACTCCCACCAGGGGGCGATGCTCCGCCCATCTGGGGCGTCGCTCTGTTGCAACCAGAGCCATTCTAGCACCTGAGGCAGAGGCCACAGAGCCATCCTCAGCGCCTGGGCCAACTTTGCTCCAATGGAGCCTTGGCTGCGGGAGGGGAAGAGAGAGACAAAGAGGAAGGAGAGGGGGAGGGGTGGAGAAGCAGTGGGCGCCTCTCCTATGTGCTCTGGCCGGGAATAGAACCCAGGACTCCTGTACGCCAGGCCGACGCTCTACCACTGAGCCAACCAGCCAGGGTCCAAAATTTTTTTAAAAAGACACATTAGTCATATATCTCAGGTTCAAATCAGATATTTTGGTTTCGATTTCTGTTCATTTTAACCCACCACACCGACTTCAACATTTAATTACAAAACAAACACAAAAGTATAAGTTGGACAGTAAAGTAGGTGAATTTTTTTCTTCTGAACTCAAGAACCTTGAAGATAATTAATTGCCTTTTAGCCAAATACAAGTTCCACTATTCTCAATAGCAACTGTAATTGCGTTACCACTTCCCTATTTCTGTGTGGTGTGATTAATGGAATCCCCGGGAGTGATGAAATGATATGTGGATTAGTGTGCATTCCATGTGTGGGGAGGAAGAACAAGAAGAGAAGTTCCCTTTTATTACTCACAAAATTTCTGTTTTTGCTCTGTACAAGAACGCTAGTGACAGCCATGTGTAACTCATGGAAAAAGCAAACAATTGTCTCATTCTAAGATCACAGGCAAGGGTTACGAGCTTCTGGGGCCACTTATTACTGATTTGCTGTGTGACCCTGGGCAAAGCACTTACATCCTCTTCTTAAGTGCTTCCACAGGTCAATTTCTTGAAAAGAAAATTGACTCAGTTTAGTTCCTCTATTCCCTTTACTTATTTTATATTCTTTGTTCTTGCTTCTCATTGTGGGGAAGAGCAGGTTAGAAGTTTTCAACCATTTCATTCTTCATGCTCTGCTGAAGCTCTTCATGGTGCAACCGATAGCCAGGCAGAACAAACTTCTCCTTGGGAAATGAGTAACTTTTCATGCTCACTGGGATTAACATTTGGAGAGTAGAAAGAAACCAGGCATAAAGGATAGGATCCTAAAATCTTAGCCTGTCTATATAATAATGAGTTCCTTGCTATAAACCAAATTACTTAATTGCAGCCATAGGAACAATTTCACTTAATTTAATTGGAATGTGAACAGAGACATGTCTGAAGGCATCAAGTCACACCCGGAAAGTGAAAAGTTGTATTCTTTCTCATTAAGTTAGATGAGTAAAAGTACCATTCTAAGAACAACTTATGATGCCTTCAACAATATGACCTGAATTTTTTTTTTTTTTATTCAGTGAGAGAAGGGGAGGCAGAGATCATTGCATGTGCCAGAACTGGGATCCACCCAACAAGCCCACTAAGAGGAGATGCTCTGCTCATCTGAGGCGTTGCTCTGTTGCTCAGCAACTGAGCTCTTCTTACCGCCTGAAGCAGAGCCCATGGAGCCATCCTCTGTGCCTGGGGCCAACTTGCTCCAATCAAGCCATGGCTGCAGAAGGGGAAGAGAGAGAAAGAGCAGTGAGAGGGGGAGGACTGGAGAAGCAGATCGTTGCTTCTCCTGTGTGCCCTGGCCAGGAATAGTCCCTGGGACATCCAAACACCGGGCTGATAGTCTACCACTGAGCCAACCAGCCAGGGCCTAAATTTTCTTCTTAAAATAACCTGTGATGTAAAATCACTTATTTGTTTTCAAAGTTGTGTATAAAGTTGAAAATCTAAATTATATTAATTATGTATATTAAGATTAATATTTTAAAAATATTTTATTTATTGATTTTAATGAGAAGAGAGAGCAAAAGACGGGGGGTTGACAGTAGGAAGCATCAACCCTCAGCAGCTGTTTCTCATATGTGATTAGGCAAGGCTGGGGTTTTGAACCGCCAATCTCAGCATTCCAAGTCCATGCTCTATCTACTGCATCATCACAGGTCAGGCAAAATTTTTAAAAATGTATGTTAATCTCCTAAATTCTTGGCCTTTGATATATAAAAAAAGTTGGATAAAAATATGCATTATCTGCTACCAATGCTCATTTTAAAGTGCTCACACAAAGATCTTTCATATTTCTTATATATTTTTACCCTTAATAAAGTAAATGTTATTGCATCATTTTTACCAATAAGAAAACATAAAGCAAAAAGAACTTAGGTAGTTTTCCTTAAATCAATAAAGAATAAATGCGATCTTAATGATGAAAATTTATATTTCTCAAGTTCTGTTTCTAATTTTTAAAATTATATTAGTTAGTTAGAAAACATATTTAACAGCCATCTCTGTTATTTGTCATTATGGATCCATTTATCATGAACTATATTATAAATATTTGTATTTTTCCTTTAGCTCCTTGTTTGTTTTTTCTCTGAGATGCTATTTCTCTGATTTATATATGATGCGTGTCTTAAATTTATGAAAAGGGAAGCAATTAAGTTACTCTCAAATACCTATCAAGTAAGTTTTAATTCAAGTAATGATTTTTGTTTAAGGTTGTGATTTTTATTAGGAGACCATCACTGGATAATCTGCCTCTTCCAAGTTTAATTTGTCTCTGGAGTAGACAAAGTGGATACTTTGTGTAAATTCAGTATGTCATCTCCTCACTCTGTTGAGAACATTAAATTTGTGTGATTTCATCCAAAGGAACTAAAATTTTCTAACATTCTATTTTAACTTCTTTTAATGTATTACATTCAATTTGACTTTTTATAATTCTAGGGATTGATATTAATGTTCTTGTATACTTCACAGTGTAACAGATATTCACTAGATAAACAGTAACTGAATGCATACCACAGCCACACCTGGAGCCAGATATTGGAAGGCAATCATTTTCCAGATTTTTCCCAAACCTAAAGATATGTGTTCCATCCTACTTCATTTAAAACCAGTCCTGTGTCACCTGACCAGGCAGTGGCACAATGTATAGAGCATCGGACTGGGATTTGGAGGACCCAGGTTCAAGACCCTGAGGTTGCCAGCTTGAGTGCGGGCTCATCTGGTTTGAGCAACGCTCACCAGCTTGAGCCCAAGGTCACTGGCTCAAGCAAGGGGTCACTTGGTCTGCTGTAGCCCCCGATCAAGGCACATATGAGAAATCAATCAATGAACAGCTAAGGAGCCGCAATGAAGAATTGATGTTTCTCATCTCTCTCCCTTCCTGTCTGTCTGTCCCTATCTGTCCCTCTCTCTGATTCTGTCTCTGCAAAAAAAAAAAAAAAAAAAAAAAAAAAAAAAACCCAAAAAACAAAAAACCAGTCCTGTGCATAATCAGTTTTAGGAGCTAAAATGAACACTTGTCAGAAATTTTACAAGGTATCAGACATAGAAGTTAAATAAAAATGTGCTCTAGAACAAAAGAACTTAGTTTAGGATTCCAGCTTTACCACTTCTAACTGTGGAACTTTAGGCATGGCATATCACACCTGGTGTCTTTAGTATCATTATAATAAAATGCAGATTGACTTCATAGGATGTGTGATTGGACAGACTCAGAGGTGATCCTCTATGGTCCCTGACTCCTGAAGTTCACATCATTGAAATTCCTAGTTAAAATTCTCTCCCCTGAAGTGTGAGCAGAACTTATTACTTGGATCCTACCAATTAAATGTGGCAAAAATGATGGCATGTCACTCAAGTGATTACATTATATTATATAAAGACAATGACTCACTAGAAGACTGTCCAGGGACTCATTCTCTTACAGATTGTGAAGAAGCACATAACCAACCATGTTAGGAGGTTTACAAGGCAAGGGTACTTTAGGAGTTGTGTCCTGAAGAATCTGAGAACAGACTCCACCTGCAGCAGGGATCTTCAGTCTTACAACTGCATAGAGATGAATTCTGCCAACAAACTGATGTGGGCTTGGGAGCAGACTGTTCTCCAGTCAAGTCCCCAGAGGAGAACGTCGCCTATTAACACCTTAATTGTAATCTTGTGATATCCCAGACAGAGGATTCAGATAGGCCAAACCAATAAGTTGATAACTATTACTGTGAGATTATAAATGTACATAATATAAAGGTACAGATGAGTGATTATGTGTTATAGAGAAAGAGACAATCAGTGGTGTTGTGTGTGTGTGTGTGTGTGTGTGTATATATATAATCTCTTGTATTTTATTTTTAAAATATTTATTTTTTAATTACAGTGATTTACTATATATTAGTTTCAGGTATACAACATGGTGATTAGACATATAAAGTACAGAGTAATTACCCTGATAAATTTAGTACCCATTGAATACCATTCAGTTATTGCAATATTATTGACTATCTACATTTTCATGAATATTCTGTAACTATTACTTGGTACTTCATAATCCCTTCATTTTTTTCACCCATTTCCTGACATTTCAACCATGTGGCAATGGTCATAATGTTCTCTGAATCTGTGAGTCTGTTTTAGGTCTGATTCCATGTGTAAGTGAAGTCATAAAGCATTTGTCTTTCTCTGTCTGACTTTAGTCAACACAGTATCTTCTAGTATCATTTATATTGTTGCAACTGGAAAGATTTCATTCTTTTACTTTATTATATTGGAGTCATATTTCATTATATATATGTACCTCCTTACACTTTATTTATTCTTCTGTCTAAAGATACTTAAGTTGCATTCATATCTTGAGTATTATAAGTAATGTTGCAATGAGCATATTGATGTAGTTGTCTTTTCCATTTAGTTTAGTTTTTTTCTTTTAACTCTTCAGATAAATACACAAAATGGAATTACTGAGTTCTTTATTGTGTAGTATTATATAACTTTTGTTTTCAAGTTCGTTTTGTCTGGTGTAACTATTGCTATCTCATCTTCTCTTTTTATTTCAATTTACATAAAATGTCTTTTTATGTCCCTTTACTTTCAATCTGTTTTGTTTCAATCTGTGTACGTTTTTTGATCTGAAGAGAATATTTTGTAGACAGCATTATGTAAGGATTTTGTTTTGTTATCCATTAATCCACCACGTGTCTTTTGATTGGAACATTTAATTCATTTACCTTTAAAGTAACTTGATAGATCTGTATTTATTGCCATTTTATTATAAATATTTTTATTGTTTTTTCTTCTTCCTCAAGAAGACCTGTTTACATTTCTTATAATACTAGTTTGGTGGTGATGAATTCTGTCAACTATTTCTTGTCTAGAAAGCTCTTTACCTCACCTTCCATTATAAATAGCTTCAATGGGTAGAGTAATCTTGGTTGGAAGTCCTTGCTTTTTATCACCTGAATATTACTTGCCAATCCATCTGGCTTGCAAAGTTTCTGTGGCAAAATAAACTGTCAGCCTTATGGGTGCTTTCTTGTAGGTAACTGCTTTTCTCATGGTGCTTTAAAGATTCTCTTTTTGTCTTTAACTCTTGGCAACAATGTGACATGACATGGGCTTATTTGGATTCATCTTTTTGGGGGTTTCAACACACTTCATGTGTTTGTGTATAAATTTCTTGTACCAGGTTACAGAAGTTTTTCATCATAGTTTTTATTTTTTTTCCAAAATAGATTTTCAATTTCTTCCTATGTCTCTTCTGCTTCTCTATGATGTGAATGTTGGTATGTGTGAAGAGATCCTAGAGGCTCCTTTTAATACCCTGATTTTGGAAGGAGAAGTTCTTATTTTTCTTTTTGTTGTTTCTGTTGCAGAGTGTTTTCTGCTTCCTTATCTTCCAAATCACTGATTTGATCTTCTGCTTTATCTACTTCTCTGTTGATTCCCTGTAATGTAGTCTTCATTTAAGTTCATGTATTTTTTATTTCTCTTTTTTTTTGTTTTGTTTCCATTTTTATCTCTTCTGTCTCTTTGTTCAAGTTTTCATTAAGTTCATCTACCCTTTTTTTCAGTTTATTGTGCATCTTTATTTTTTTTTTTTAAATTTTATTTATTCATTTTAGAGAGGAGAGAGAGAGGGGGAGAGAGAGAGGGGGGGGGAGGAGCTGGAAGCATCAACTCCCATATGTGCCTTGACCAGGCAAGCCCAGGGTTTCGAACCGGCGACCTCAGCATTTCCAGGTCAACGCTTTATCCACTGCGCCACCACAGGTCAGGCTATTGTGCATCTTTATAACCAGTGTTTTGAACATTATATCTGATAGATTGTTTTTTTTTCCCCCTAATTTTATTTAATTATTTTCTAGAGTTTTGTTTTGGTTTTCATGTGGAACATGTTTCTTTGTTCCCTCATTTTGGCAACCTCTCTGTGTTTGTTTCTATGTATTAACAGAGTTATAACATCACCCAATCTTGGTAGAGTGGCCTATGTAGTAGGTCTCCTGTGAAGCCCAGTAGTACAGCCTCCCAGGTCACCCTAGCTGGGCACTCCGTATGCACCCCTGTGTGCATTGTGTGCTTTCTGTTGTAGTTGATTCCTGAGTGTTTTCTGCATGTCAATGGAAGGAATTTACCTTCAGGTCAATCAGCGGTGAGGACTGGATACAACCACCACCCCGTCACTGTGGAGGAGCTGCTGTGTAAAGGCTGACCTCATAGAGCAAGACTAGTTTCAGCAGAGCTCTGGTGATGTATGGGTCTGACTTTTGAGTGTGTTGCTCATGGAGGTGATAGGGTGGTCCTCTGATGTGGTCTAAAACTGTCCACCAGATGCACTGGCTTTGGGGCTTCCCAGGTAGTGGAGGCCAAGATCAGCTTCCACCTAAGACTTGCCCAGGGCCACCCAGTATGAGCGACAAAGAGATTTTCAGATGCCTGCTACTTGTGCTGGGCTTGGAGGTTCCTGAGAGAGGCCAAACCACAAACTGAGGCTAGCTGCCACTACTGCCAGGCCTAGGGCCCCTTAGCAAGAGGTATAGGACACGTCAAGGGCAGATGCTGATTGTTTAAGGGTTTTGAACCTTCAGAAATTTTAGGGAAGTCCCCAGCATAAGCACGGCAGCTATTTGTATAGAAGGGCCACTAGAAATGTCTTTGGTGAGCCTGCCAGTTGGGTGGGGAAGGGTCTAAGGGAATCAACAGGGAAGGCAAACAGAAGTATCTAGTGTGATGGCGACTCAGATATGGTGCACACCTGCCAGCTCTGCAGAGGACAGGCTCAACAAGGCAGCAATAACCTCTGTCAGCACTTGCCTCTGTGAGAAAGCCCAGCCCTCAATGGACAATGCAGTTCCTCTGCAAATGTCCCTGGGACCTTTCAAGTTGCTGCCTCCATGCTGAGCAAGTTTACCTGTGTTCCATGCATGGCCCTTTAAGGGGAATACCTGGGACCCCAGCAGCCCTCCATCTCACTCTGCCACAGCCCCTGCTGGTTTTTACAGCCAGAAGTTCTGCCAACTTCTCTTCCTGGCACTGGAGCCCTAAGCTGGGGTGGGGTGGGGGTCTCTGGGACCCCTCTCTATATAGGGGATCACTGTGTTTGATATATCTCTCTCAATTTTTATCCACCACACGTAGGTGTGTGGGACTAGGCCTCTGTGTCTCTACCACTCTGACTACTCTCGATGCGGCTTCTTCTTTATATCTTTAGTTGTAGGACTTCTGTTAAGTTAGATTTCAGGTGATTCTAAATGATGGTTGTTCTGTAGCTCAGATGTAATTCTGATGTGGCTGTGGGAGATGGAAGTTCTCCACTGACCTACGTCACCATCTTAATCTGCAGCCCTACTCTATACATTCTCTTGTCTGATGCAAAGCATATAGTGAATACTCCTTAAATATCTGCAAGTGTTATAAATAAATAGTAATTTTTTATCATCAGACATCATGCACAAATAAAAAAGTAATTTTTAATATAATTTAAGTGCTAATATTTCATTGAATACTTATTATAAAAGGGATGTTACTTAACAAAACTAGTTGAAATATTTTTAGAATGATTTTATTACCAAAGTAGATTTCAAATATTAAGAAGTCAATTTATACATATCAACCATGCACATATATATTTATATAATTTTATTTAATTATTATATGTAATATTATATCTGCAATGCTATCATAACATCAATCCACCTATGTATGTGTAGAATATGTTTTTCTTACATATATTGAACACATATGTATATATACACATACACACACACACTCACACATGTATATACACACATATAACATATATTTGCATTATTTTTTTTCCTTTTTTGCTTCTAGACCTAATTCTACCTGAGTGAGTGGTTCTAACCTGTGATTATAACAGTAGCTCCTAGCACATTATGTAGTGGGTACACAACTACGTAATAGATACAAGAAAAGCTTTGTAAAAATAAAGGATTAGATGACTAAGAGGAGTCCATGGGCTGAAAAGTTTGGGAGTAAAGATTCTTTATCTCTTCTCTTCTTAAAAAGATAAAAGTCAGAGGCCCACTGGCCATGGAATGACAAATCCACTGATAAGCCATCGTTGCTGGTTCTGGTCGCTCCTGATACTTTTCTTATAAATGAAAGGAACGAAAAGCTGAGGAATTCCACCAACAGCTTCATGCCAATGTTTTGACCTGGGGATACGTGGCTATCCATTTTGCTAAACACCTGCTCTAATTTTTTTTTTTTTTTCATTTTTCTGAAGCTGGAAACAGGGAGAGACAGTCAGACAGACTCCCGCATGCGCCCGACCGGGATCCACCCGGCACGCCCACTATGGGGCGACGCTCTGCCCACCAGGGGGCAATGCTCTGCCCATCCTGGGCGTCGCCATGTTGCGACCAGAGCCACTCTAGCGCCTGAGGCAGAGGCCACAGAGCCATCACCAGCGCCCGGGCCATCTTTGCTCCAATGGAGCCTTGGCTGCGGGAGGGGAAGAGAGAGACAGAGAGGAAAGCGCGGCGGAGGGGTGGAGAAGCAAATGGGCGCTTCTCCTGTGTGCCCTGGCCGGGAATCGAACCCGGGTCCTCCACACGCTAGGCCGACCTGCTCTAATATTTTTATAGCGAAATCAATAATTAAACAATATCTTCTGCTTTCTAATCATTATGTTACTATGTACAAAATCATTTTAAGGCAATAAATGGGTGTCTTCAGAACCCATCGCCTCTGTGTTCTGTCACTGTTCCTCTTGAGGACGAGAAGCCTTTACTTTAAATTGTCCTAGTCCTTTTCCTCTATTACCTCAACTCAAGTCCTGCTGAACATTATAAAATATTGCAGGTGAATTTTAGTAGTTACGATAATGAACCTCTTTGTGTTTTAACCTAATTACAGAACATGAACTTTTAAATGAGCAACCTGAATGAAGGATTTGGATGCACCAGCAGCAAAAGATACGTGAGCTGCAGAGGTATGTGCTGTTCTGTGGTCAGACCTAAGTGCTTCCGACGAGACATGTCCTCTATTAATTTCTTTTTGCTTATGCTGAAAATTGTTGAAATGAAAATATAAATGAATTATATGTATGTATGTAGTTTATATTTATCCAAGATGTTCATGTCCTTTCTCTCTCTCTCCTTCACAAACACACACACACACACACACACACACACACACACACACACACACACTAGGCTTTCACAGCATTGCACTGCTCACTGTCTGACAGGATAGATGGGTAACTTATAACCATAATCACTGGTGTAATGAAGAGAATGAGAAAATGTGTACACAATAGCAGCGCCAGAGAGACGAGTCATAATTGGCAACTATTAATCTAATAGAGAAAAAGAGACGGCTGGAATAATTAACACATGCCACACAGAGTGACCGTTTATAATAAGGATGACTAAAAAGACAGCAGTATATAATAAGGATGACTAAAAAGACAGCAGTACTTAGCTTTCCCTACTGGCAAAGAAAGCCAGGGAGAAAACAAAATGAATCCTGGCCCAGACAGTAGCCATCATGTTTTCTGAGCTGTGGTGAAAGTTGCCTCTTTATGAATTCATTTGATCATTTCCTTTAATTCTTGACATTTCTAGTAAAAAAAAAAAAAATCATAGAATTTTGTTTGTATTTTTTTTCATAAATTTTGGTCAGAAGAACACTTAAAATACTCACATTCTATTTTAAAACAATCTTTAGTTATAAAAATATTTATTCCCTGGGTATAATTTGAAGGAAAGAAGTAGTTGTACATTTGAGATAAAAGCTCGCGTTTCCATGCTCTCTTATGAGTTTGGTCTACTTCTAAAATATATATCTTACTCAAAATATTACTATGAATTATTTTTTTTCTTCTTTTCCAAGTGAGAAGAAAGGAGATAGAGAGACAGACTCCTGCATACACCCTACCAGGATTCACTTGGCAACCCCCATCTGGGGTTGATGCTCTGCTTATATGGAGCCATGATCACAACCCAGCTATTTTTAGCACCTGAGGCAGAGGTTCCAGTGTGCTCAAATGAATTGAGCCAGGGCTGTGAGAGGGGAAGAGAAAGAAAGAGAGAGAGAGAGAAGAGGAGAGGGGAGGAGTGGAGTAGCAGATGGTCGCTTCTCCCTGTTTGACTGGGAATCAAACCTGAGACAACATCCATACTCTCAGCAGTCACTCTACCACTGAGCCAACTGGCCAGGACCCACTACAGATTGTTTTAAATGATCAAAACATGCATGAAGCTCTCATCATTAAGGAAGAGATTATATCTGTTCACATAGCATACATGCAGGGGAATAGGACAGACATTGCTAACGAAACCCTCATGTAGCTGAAATAGTGATGACTTGCTTATTCTTTTGACTTCCCCTTCACATATAGGTTGAATGTAATAGTTACAGTCAACATCACTAATAATCAGAGAAATGTAAATTAAAACTATAATGAGCTATCACTTCACACCTGTCAGAATGACTATCATCAATAAATCAACAAACAGCAAGTATTGGTGAGGATAAGGAGAAAGGGAACTCTAGTGCACTGTAGGTGGAATGCAGATAGGTGCAGCCACTGGGGAAAGCAGTATGGTGTGAACTCAGAAAACTAAAAATGAGACTACCTTATGACCCAGGTACATCTAGGAAAATACCCAAAGACATCCAAAACACTAATTTGAAAGATTATATGCACCCTTATATTCATTGCATGTTTATTTACAATAGACAAGATTTGGAAGCAGCACAATTTTTCTTCAGTAGATGAATGAATTAAAAAGCTGTGGTGCCTGACCAGGCGGTGGCGCAGTGGATAGAGCGTTGGACTGGGATGCAGAGGACCCAGGTTTGAGACCCCGAGGTCGCCAGATTGAGCACGGGCTCATCTGGTTTGAGCAAAAAGCCCACTAGCTTTAACCCAAGGTTGCTGGCTCCAGCAAGGGGTTACTCCGTCTGCTGAAGGCCCGCAGTCAAGGCACATATGATAAAGCAATCAATGAACAACTAAGGTGTTGCAATGAAAAACTAATGATTGATGCTTCTCATCTCTCTCCGTTCCTGTCTGTCTGTCCCTATGTATCCCCCCCTCTCTCTCTGGAAAAACAACAACAACAACAAAAACCCACAAAAAAACCAAGTTTGTTAAAAAGCTGTAGTATATTTACACAATAAAATACTACTCGGCTATGAATAGAAAGGAAATCTTACCCTTTGCAGCAGCATGGATAGGCCTGGAAAGCATGACGCTAAGTGAACTAAACCAGTCAGAGAAAGACAAGTTCCATATGATTTCACTTATATGTGGAATCAAATGAACACAATAAACTTATCAGCAAAATAGAGACAGACTCATAGACAGAGAAAATAGATTGACCGCTGTCAGAGGGGATGGGGGTTGGGGTGCTTGGTGAAAAAGTGCAAGGATTAAGCAAAAAACAAAACCAGTATGGTGACTGTCAGAGGGGGAGGTAGGTGTCAGGGTCAAAGAGGATAAAGTGGGTAAACAGAGATGGACAGAGACCTGACCTGGAATGGTGAACACATAATATAATATACAAATGACATAAAATCATATAGCTGAAACCTGTATATTGTCATTAACCAATGTCACCGCAATAAACTCAATAAGAAATAATTATAGTCTAATAAAATTCATGTCACTTTTGCTATGTATTTATTTCCAGTTTGTTATTTTGAGTGAGAATTGAATGTATCATGAAACATACGAGACAGGCTTTAGACAAGCATTATAAGAATGCCTTTAAATTGAACTCACCATGAGAAATAGATATGTCTTCAAAGATGCACTGCTTTTTGAATTTTTCTTGAATTTTATTGAAATTCCTGATGGCTATCTTGGATATTTCCCATTAATTATGCTGTCCCTTGTATTTATGCTTGAAATAGCCCATACATTTATTTAGACAAATTATCAAATGCACTTTATATGTATGTAATTAAACATAGGCAATAAATAACCTTTTACAAAGTTGCACTAGAGTGATGGGCCCATCAAGGAAAGGCGGTCACAGGGCAAGCTGCTGAATCCAAGTCTGAAGAGTCAGGTCTATCTTGAACATCGCAGCCAGGATCAGCTCCACGGAAGCAGAATGCACTTGAGCCATACACAGCTAAAAATCCACTAAAGTAATTTTGACCACACGCTAGAATCTGAGTGTGGATTTGCTTGAGAGTAAGAAACCCTTAGGGGCTGTCATCTTATCATCACCCCAGCCCTACTTACACACGCATTCATGAGCTTTCTCTACAGGACCGCATTGCACTCTCTCAGTAAAGATAAAATGTTTGATGTTGGGAATTTATCCCAGCTGGAAAAACGGATTTCTTCCTCATTTGAATCCTTTCTAACTTCCCTGAGTCACTTGAAGCATGGGGCAGAGAAAACAATGAAATAGCAGGTGACAAGGCTTCAAGAGAACAGGTTGTATCCAGAGAAGTTAGTAAGGGAAAGAGGAAAAATAGCTAGAAGAAAGTCAGAAACATTTAGGAAAGATCACAGCCCTGACATACAAGCTCTCAGAGAGAGAGAGACTTAATGTGAAGATCATACAGTGTTCCATTTCCTCATATGTTACCACCACCTCACAGGGCTTCAATGTATTTTTTTTACAGAGATGGAGAGAGGGATAGATAGGGACAGACAGACAGGTATGGAGAGAGATGAGAAGCATCAATCATCAGTTTTTCGTTGCAACACCTTAGTTGTTCATTGATTGCTTTCTCGTAAGTGCCTTGACCATGGGGCTACAGCAGACCGAGTAACCCCTTGGCTCGCAGCGACCTTGGGTCCAAGCTGGTGAGCTTTTGCTCAAACCAGATAAACCCAGGCTCAAGCTGTCGACTTCAGGGTCTCGAACCTGGGTCCTTCCACATCACAGTCTGATGCTCTATCCCAGGGGTCCCCAAACTACGGCCCGCGGATCACATGCGGCCCCCTGAGGCCATTTATCCGGCCCTCGCAGCACTTCTGGAAGGGGCTCCTCTTTCATTGGTGGTCAGTGAGAGGAGCATAGTTCCCATTGAAATACTGGTCAGTTTGTTGGTTTTAATTTACTTGTTCTTTATTTTAAATATTGTATTTGTTCCCGTTTTGTTTTTTACTTTAAAATAAGATATGTACAGTGTGCATAGGGATTTGTTCATAGTTTTTTTTTTTATAGTCCGACCCTCCAATGGTCTGAGGGACAGTGAACTGGCCCCCTGTGTAAAAAGTTTGGGGACCCCTGCTCTATCCACTGCATCACCATCTGGTCAGGCGGCTTCAATGTATTAACAGTAGACCACAACTGAAAGGGATGCAGGACATAGACTATCTCTGAGGAGCAATACCCAGGGAGCTCATAAGCCAAGAGGAGAGGATGAAACAAGCAAATGAATAAACAAGCAAAAATCTAAACTAAAACTCTAGAGGAATTAGTAACATCTGGCACATATGAATACAAGAAATATTAAACACAGTTATGTTGCTAACTACATTAACATAAAGCTTCATCCTAAAAGCCTTCTTACTTCAATTCCTATTATAAATTAACAACTCATAAAGTATTCCATCCAATAATAGCAAAATAGGCATCCAACAAAATAGAATATATTTGGGCCAAAAAACACATCTTAACAAATTTAACAAATCTCATACAAAGTTTGTGTTGAGGCTGCAAGGAAATTAAGTGAGAAATCAATAACATGAATAGCTGGAAAACCCCAAACACATGGAAATGAAACTACACATTTTTAAATAAGCCATTGCTTAAAGAAGTTAATTATAACTCTAAAGAAATTAAAGATTTACAAAATTAAACATATTAGAATGAATTAAAAGCTTTGTTAGTATATGTGAGATACAATAGAATGGTGGTTAGATAAGAAACTTATACAATAGATAGATATATTAGAAAGGAAGACTATATAAAATAAATAATATAGATTTCCATCACAGAAAATTACAGAAAGAAGGTCCTGGCTGTTTGACTCCATGGATAGAGTGTCAGCCTGGCATGTGGAACTCCCAGGTTCGATTCCCGGTGAGGGCACACAGGAGATGAGACATGACTACAATGTAAAAATATTCAATTATAAAAGCAATAAAATATCAAACCATGAAAAAGCATACCTGAATCTTAAATACATATTGTAAGTGGAAGAACCATGCTGAAAAGGTTGCATTCTATATAATTACATGTATATAAAATTCTGAAAAATGCAAACCTATAGATTGGGTAAAGACATCAATGTAGACAGGAGTTTGGAGAAAAGTCTTAAATAGATAAAGTCTGGCAAATGTTTTAGAGAAGTTAAACTATTTTTTTGTATGGATTTGCATTGGTGGGTATATGTTGACACTATCCATTGTCAAAAGTCAGAGAGTTTTAACATCAACAGTAACCCTTAATGTAGGAATTCAGACTCTGAAGAAAGATTAAACTGTATTTCGATTATATGAAATAGCCTCATAAAAGTTTAAGGGAAGGGTAATCGCTGACTCAAGTAACTTTGAAAATAAGTGGAGACTGTAAGACTATAAGTAAGAAACACTACATAACCACTCTAATTGATAAAATAGTTTCCACAGTGGGTATGGATTGTCAGTTCTAAAACCACTACATGTGTGTGTGGACAAACACACACACACACACACACACATACACACACACACACATACATTGGGTTTGAACATTTAAAGAAATGGAACCCGGTTGCTTACTATTGAAGAAGAAAATTGCAAACAAATAAAGGGAGGCTAGAATAATTCATGTGGTATTGGATTAGGATTGGAGATATCAATATGATCTCATGCTAGTTCAATATAGATGAAGAAGACACGTGAGAAAACTAAGTAGATATATAGACACACAGCTTAGTAAACACAATCATGTGTATGTCCTTATTCTGTCAGCTAAAAGAACCTAGAAGCCATGATAGCCAAGAAGCAATGAATATATCTCTTATCTGGGTATTATGTTCTACCATTCTCTAATAAAAACAGCTAGGACTTCTTGAAGAAACAGCTCATTGGGGGGTTGGGACAGGAAGTATACAAGACAGACCTGAGACATTTTATAGTGTCAGAATCTAAAAAAAATGTACTAAAATACACACACACACACACACACACACACACACACATATACACACACACACACCACAAAAGATGGAAACAGGAAAAGTTGAAAAAGCCCCCAATGGCCAATATTGGAACAATTTTGAACAAGAAAGTAAAAGTAATATTGAATTAGGAAACCAATAGAATAACATAAATATCCTTGAGTGCATACTGATATAAATAGTTGAAGATCTAAATGAGGGAGAAAACACAAATCTCTCTTGCAGAAAAATTCCAAGTAATTTATGTAAATTCTCTGCTCTGAAAGAAAAGAAACATAATTTTTCACCTTTGAACTGTGGACTATAGAGTGTGACTTACTTCCAATGAGTATAGTATGTAAGAGAGGAAAAATTATACATTGACAGTGGAGAAATCTTTTGAAATACTACCTTTGCCAAGTAATTCTGGTTAGCATCCACAGTGTTAAGCCATGAGAGTCTGTACCCTTGAAGTAATGTGATGAAAATGACACTTTATTTTGGTGGTCTTCCTCTTAAAAAATAATTCTAGTCTATCTAGGAGACAACGCAAACTATATTGAGGTACAATATATATATATAATACATGACAATTTTGTTTCAAGATGTCAAGAATAAGACAAGTCTTGAAAATAAGACAAGTCTAAGAAATTGTCACAGGAAGAGGAGGCCATAGAGATACGACAACTAAATGTAATTTGAAATGATGGATGAGATTCTGGAACAGTAAAAGGACATTAGATAAAACTGAGGACATATGAATAAAGATTGAAGTTTATTCAATGATAATGTTGGCTCAGTAATGTGACAACTTTATTTTATTAATATACCTGCTAACAATAAGAGAAACTGCATACAAGATCTAAGGGCATTCTCTGTATTGTATTTAAATTTTATATAAATCTAAAATTATTTCTAAAATCAAAAGTAAGTGTTAAAAGATGGGAAAATGATTTAAATAGGCACTTCACAGAAAAAGATGTTTGGATGGCATAGATGTAGATGCAACATTGATCAATTGTATTGGTCATTAAGAAAGTCTAAAACCACAATGATGAACTACTACACAACTATTGAAAAGGCTGCAATGAAAAAAATAAGCATATTATATGATGGTGAGGATGTGAACGGGTAAAATCTGTCATATACTGCTGGTGGGAGGTATGATGGCACAACTGTGGAAAGTAATTTTAATGTCTCTTAGAAGTTAATCATTCACTGACTAAATAATCCACACTTCACACTCTTCGGTATTCACTTCATCTCCACTTTAGTTGTTACAACCAGTAAAAATTAACTAGTGTTCTCTTTTCGTCTCTTACTCCACTGTTACATAAAAAAATATATTATTCAAATTATTGTTAGTTTGTATAAAATTATATTTTAATGCAACTGATTTTATTTGTTTAAGAGAAAATTACATTAATTCTTCTTTCAATGTTAAACTCTCAGGAAAATTTAGATATTAACTATAAAGCTAGAAGATATCTTAGAGACTACCCAGTAAATTACTCTCACTTTATAAGTAGGGATGCTTACAGAAAAAGATATTTAAGAAGCCTCTTGTATGCCTGACCTGTGGTGGCGCAGTGGGATAAAGTGTTGATCTGGAACACTGAGGTTGCCGGTTCGAAACCCTGGGCTTGCCTGGTCAAGGCATATATAGGAAGTTGATGCTTCCTTTTCCTCCTCCATCTCTCTCTCTCTCTTTCTCTCTCCTCTCTGAAAATTGAATAAATAAAGTCTTTAAAAAAAAAAAAGAAGCCTCTTGTATGTAGTGACAGTCAAAAAATGATTAGCATGCAAGCCTGCCTCGTTATCCGTTATCTTCTTCTTTGTTTTTTTTTTGTTTGTTTGTTTGTTTGTTTGTTTTTATAGGGACAGAGAGACGGATAGATATGAACAGACAGACAGGAACAGAGAGATAGATGAGAAGCATCAATCATCAGTTTTTCATTGTGACACCTTAGTTGTACATTGATTGCTTTCTCATATGTGCCTTGACCATGGGCCTTCAGCAGATCGAGTAACCCCTTGCTCAAGCCAGCGACCTTGGGTCCAAGCTGGTGAGCTTTTTGCTCAAGCCAGATGATCCTGCGTTCAAGCTGGCAATCTCGGGGTCTCGAACCTGGGTCCTCCACATCCCAGTCAGATGCTCTACCTACTACGTCACCGCCTGGTCAGGCACATTATCCTCTTATACCTTATAGAATTACTGTTGGAATACTGGAGTTTAGCTACATATGGATTCCTAAATATTGCTTTAATTTCCATGTTTTCCTAATAACTGCAGAACATTTACCACAAGTAGCCTTCTTCCAGCTTCCAACTTATGAATAAAGATAATATGTTGCTAATTTTATTTCAGAAAACTTTTGCAAGTTATTTCATTTACAGTGCCAACCTTTAAAAAGCTCATTAGACTAAAGTTAACTGGTCAATAATCTAGACAAAACTCACTTTCCAAAAAAAAGAAAGGAAATCCTAAAATGCTACTTTCTATAGAAAAACCACATTTCAGTTTTATACAGAACAAGAAAAAAGAAACTTTTGACCATGCTTGAAAACACTGAGCCATAAACTTTGAATCTGTACCCAAATTACACATGCAATGAAGACATTATTCTGCTAATACAACTGATTTGCTGCTGCATTTGTTTACTGTTTCTCTTGGGTTAACAATGATAAACACAGCAGTGAAGCTAGTATTTGGAACCATCCTTACAGTGTTATAATCTCAGGCACATTTCACTTCTCTTCACACTGCTGGTTGTCTGCTTATCTGGGCTTCCTCTTCTTTGTTAAAATCAGTTTTGATATTGAGGGTCTTGTGAATTATTTCAGAGTTCTCCCCTTGATCACGTTGGCAACAGTCTTTCATATGACATCAAGCAAACCTTTGATTTCCAAATAATTTACAGCCAGAATAAGTTCAAAAAGGGTTCTTTGGTCAACTCTCAGTAATTCTTGGTCCCATACAGGGATATCCCCTGTTCACTTCGTTTTGGTCTCATCATCCTCTGGAGGAGGATCGTCCTTGTGTTGGGTGCTCTGCTGAGTGGTCATTTATCATATTGCTGCATTAACATTTGGTAAAGGAACTGGGTCATCGTCACCTTCATCATTCATTCCCAAATCTTCTGACATAGTCTTGTTTGGCATTTTGAACATCAGCATCAACTATCAGAACTCTGTACCTTAATTGAAGGCAGCTGCTCTTACAGCAGATGTTTCACCAATTCCAGGTGTGGCAAAATAACAGAAATATTCAAAAGGACCAGGCAGGTATCTACAAAGATTCAGCCCCAGCTCAGCTGATGGGAGAACGGGTGAGGTGTTCGGTGGTCAAGGAGAGAGCAGGCCAGAGGCTGCTGACAGTGGGGTAGTGTCAGCAGACACAGGAGAGAAAGGCAGAGAACAAGGCCACTTGAGAAAGTAATTATATTTCATCGTCAATAAAGCACAGAATCACTGAAGATTAAATAAAGACATTCATTCGCTGTGTGAACATATAAAAGCATAAATGTATGCAAAGATATTTCACAAATTGATAGAAAAATGATAGATACATAGATTGGAGGAGTCAAGGAGCTCCTTAGAAGGAAAAATTACAGTTACAATCTCATGCATGTTAATAGCCAACATTTATAGAAATGTATCAAGTTACATACAGCATAGAATGCTAAGGTTTTACATAAAATAATTTACTTAAGTATCATAACAGTTCTATGAGAAAAATACTATTGGTTTTTCTTCCTTTGAGATGAGTAAACTGAGGTACAAAGAAATTACCTACCCAAAGCCATAAGTAGGAGACTAGAACCGTGATCACAAATCTGTTCTTTCAGTCTCCAGTGCTCATGGTCTTAATTTTATTTCTTAGCTGTACTAACAGGAATGGCTAAATCAACTGAAACATTTTCCGTACAATATTAAAGCTTAAGTTTGTCAATTCCTAAACATGCAAGAATTTCTCCTAATATTTAGATAACGTGGGAGGTTAGTCCTTATTCTTTAATAACTCAAAGATCAAAAATATCAAATTGGAAGGGCCAGATGATAGAGTTCAATCTTTAAACAATTTTGGTTTTCAAATGAAGAAAGGAAGGAAGGAAGGAAAGAAGGGAGGAAGGAAGGAAGGAAGGAAGGAAGGAAGGAAGGAAGGAAGGAAGGAAGGAAGGAAGGAAGAAGGAGGGAGGAAGGAGGGAGGGAGGGAGGGAGGGAGGGAGGGAAGGAAGGAAGGAAGGAAGGAAGGAAGGAAGGAAGGAAGGAAGGAAGGAAGGAAGGAAGAAGGAGGGAGGAAGGAGGGAGGGAGGGAGGGAAGGAAGGAAGGAAAGAAGGAAGGAAGGAAGGAAAGAAGGAAGGAAGGAAGGAAGGAAGGAAGGAAGGAAGGAAGGAAGGAAGGAAGGAAGGAAGAAGGAGGGAGGAAGGAGGGAGGGAGGGAGGGAAGGAAGGAAGGAAAGAAGGAAGGAAGGAAGGAAAGAAGGAAGGAAGGAAGGAAGGAAGGAAGGAAGGAAGGAAGGAGGAAGGAAGGAGGAAGAAGGAAGGAGGGAGGGAAGGAAGGGAGGAAGGAAGGAAGGGAGGGAGGGAGGAAGGAAGGAAGGAAGGAAGGAAGGAAGGAAGGAAGGAAGGAAGAGAAGGAGGGAGGGAGGGTGGAAGGAAGAGAGGGAGGGAGGAAGGAAGAGAGGGAGGGAGGAAGGAAGAGAGGGAGGGAGGAAGGAAGGAAAAAAGGAAGGAAGGAAGGAAGGAAGGAAGGAAGGAAGGAAGGAAGGAAGGAAGGAAGGAAGGAAAAAAAGGGAGGGAGGGGTGAAGGGAAGGAGGAAGAAAGGAAGGAAGAAAAAGAAGGAGAGGAAAATTTAAATCTCAATGCCTATCTGAACTACCTATAAATATTCCACATTTTTTTTTGTCAAATTAGCTAATATCAAATAGAAAATAAATCAAGGATAATTTATTCATATTAACAACCTTAAAATGAAATCAGGATTCATTTAGTTAGAATTCAATTGATGACTTTGATGTGTGAAAGTGCAGAATATGTAATGATCAGTTTCCCTGAACATTGATATTGTACTATGTAAAAAAGGAAGATTGACTTACATTATTTTTCCAGCTCTAATATTTTATGATTTTTTCAACATATCATGTTGGAAGTGGAGTGAAGTAGAAGTAAGAGATTGACATAAAGAACGTTGAGAAAATAAATAGTGAATCCATAATTATTTTCATGACTACCACAGGGCAAAATGAAGAATTACTGTGATTTACTCTATAGAAATTTCAGAGCTTTCTGCTGTGCTGAAAGCATTGCTGAGCATTAGGGGGAAAAATTATACAAGTGCCAGTTCCTGCATTTACAAATCTATACAGACTAATTAGCAATTAAATGGAAATTTTAATAAATGCTATGAATCAAGCCTAATTGTATATTCTGTCAGCTAGTAGTGATATGAGAAATGCCATTCCACGCTTTTTCTCTGTTACTCTGAATAATTGAGAATAAAGTGGGTGCGAATTGCCTAACACTTCCTTAGTACTTCAAAAACATCCAGAAAATTCACAACTCTTCCGTTTACTATGAAAACATTAATCAAATTTACATTTTCTTAGATATGAATATGAAACAAAGCAGATGATAAAAACAGGTCTTATTCTGAATTATGATGCAGTAAAATAAATACATTCTTTCAGAGAAGAGAAATTAGTCTTGAACTATAGCATGTTTATGTTCATGCTCCAGACACCCTAGACTATAGTCTATGTAATGACAATAATAGTAATGGCATAAAACACACGAACATAATAGATTATCCATTTGTATTACATTTTAAAATTTATTGTATTATGAATAATGAGGACATCATTTGATAGGGAAATCACTGAACAACAATCTTTTATGCTTAGCATTCTATAGAAAAATAATATGAATCCCTCTAAAAATGTGTTTTAAAAAGTTGACAAATCCTGAGGTTTTATTAAAACTCAATTAACAGTTTTTATTTCACAGTTCCTGAGTCAAGAACTGGGAAGTGGCTGAGAGCAGCATAGGTCTGGCTCATAATCTCTTATGAGTTGCAGAAAGATGTCAGTCACAATTGTAGTCATTTTAACAGTCAATAATTAACTCTTTTTCTTTATGATTTCCAGATGTTTTTTAAATAAAAATTTTAAAATTTAGATCTGACACACAATGTTTTATAATATATGACAAATGTATGAAATTATCTGGTTTCATATATAAGGCTTTTATTTGAGATCAACAGGCAAAATTTTAAATCTGAAACTCTAATGAATGCCCTCTGAGATATTGAGTGTGCCAGGTAGATGATGGTCCTTAATGTCCTCACTGATAAAATGAGAATAACACTTCTTATATGAATGCTAGTAATGAAAATCCTTTGAAATAAATTCTAAACAAATTTTAGGTTTTAAATCAAAAGACAAAAGGTGAGATATTTGTAAGGTCGGTGGATAATGGGGAAAGGTCAGGCCCGGGAACTTTGGCCAGGACCGCCCAGAACCAAGTGCACCAAAAAAAACTTCCCAGGAGCCCTTTGGAAAAGAGTGACACCTCCATCAGCCAGTGAAATTTCATCATGTCATATTAGCTCGACCACCCTAGAGACCCTTTAAATATCTCTCACACAGGTCACACCTTGCAATTTCTCTGAGCCCTGCCCCCCAGGACCAGAGAACCTTGTGGGGCGGAAAGTGCTCTGTATTAAATAAAGCCTTTTATTATTCCACACTTCATGGCTTAGAATCCTTCCTTATTTCTCTGTGGGGTAAAATACTTTACAATATTAGCATGCAAATTCTAATGCTCAATTGTGTAAAATAATAAAATGTTTTCATTAATTAAATATAGTTTAATGAGTCAAAGAGACAGTACATAAATTAGATATTATTTTTCATTTCTATCATGTTTTATATTTAATGTTAATCCAAATTCGGAGGAACCCGAAATATGGAAGACAGGAGCAAAGTCCGTCGTTTACACATTAAAGTTTTATTGTCTAGCTTGGCCAAGCGGCGGGAACTCCGACAGAAATCTGACGGAGAGCGCGCTGGCCCTTTGTTCTACTTAGTTTTTATAGTTTTGTAAGTGGAAGTACAGAAGCAAAAATTGCAATTAGGAGCCCCTTACCGCTATTGGTTATAGTCATATGTCCTTTAACATGATAGGACCACGTTCAATTTGCAAACCATACATCATTTTGGAGAAAACAAAATTTACAAGTCAACACAATGGTAGAAAGATATCTCTTTACATATTAAAAGGCCTTCCTATATTTTCTAGTGTTCATCCGCCATCTCTCTGTCCAGAGTCAGAGGTATTAACCACATGCATTTACATAAGAGAGGTAGTTTCCGTGGGGACAAATGCCCGCAAATGGCTCATAGTTATAAGAAAAGGTTTATTTTGGCTTTTCCCTTCCTGCACCTGGCTAGCCATTCACTCCTTTCCCCACAGGTGTGGTGGAATGTCAGGGAATCTATGCTTTCCTTCCCTTTTCATTTACAATACAATGGCAAGATCCATCCTGGTTATGCCAATCACACAGTACAGAGACTATTCTCACAATTTCTCTTCACACCTTAACCCAAATTAATAAAATGTCCTCCAAGCCTCCTAAAATATTAATATTAATTCTGTAGCCTTTGGTACTTTACAACACCTGTGGGTGAAATGGCTCAGTGGCTCCTCATTTAAGATGATTATTTTTGGTCTAAATTTCTATATATGTCTATAATAAATGTACTTATAAATATTTGGTGTAGTTGTGATATTCTTTTTACTCAAATACAATGATACTTGTGCATTAACCACAATTTTGTAATGTTAAAATTACGCTTGAGACATTCAACATCTCCATATTGTGAATCCCATTGGATAACAAAATTTAAAATAATTTATGTAAGTTAGTGTTGAGCCAGGAGACACGGCCAGGGCCACTATCACAGCAGCCTCCTGGCCCATGCAGGTTCGCATTGGATTCGGACAGTCGGTAAAGAAACAACGGAGCCAAAAACTGATAGGCCATTTTCTTTAATTCTAGCTTGCACCCAGTGGGCAAGTAAAAACACACACTGGGCTCCAAAACCCAATCACATTCAGTGCTCACAAAGCCACTGACTTATCCGAGTTTCCTAGAATCAATGGTTTCTAGCTCACCAGCCTTATTCTCCTCAGTTCCCCATCTCCTTCTTTATTCCAGATACAAACTCTCCACAAACTGGCATCTCACTCAGCACTCCGCCATCTTGGCTGCTTTTCCTGGCCTCCTCCACGTGGCCTCCTTCTGCTGCTGGCTCTACTCTCTCTGCTCTCTCATGCTAACCTCAGGAACCAAGAGAACAAACTCCCGCTCCGTCCCCATTTTATAGTGTAGAAATCCAAACCCTTAATCCAATATACAAAATAGGGAAGTCTCTAATACAAAGTCACTTTCTGAGGCATGATTGGATTGTACCACCCCACATCAAAAAGGGTAGGAAAGGCTTAATCCCAAAACCAAGCCCCAGGCTACAAGGATTCTGCCTGCCTTTAGCCCACCCCAACACACATTAATATCACCTGGGCGACGGCCTCCTCGTGTTATCTTTAACAAAGTGAGCATAATACATTTTATCTGCCCAACAGTTAGCCAAAGCAAATTTGTAAAATAGATGTGATTCAGACTCTTAGCTATCCTTTATTTTTGTTAAATTTCATATCACATCTTTTAAGACAGAAATGTTTTTGTTATTTTGATAATTTTTTAATTAACAAAGATTTAGGCTGTGTCCTTAGCTCATGCTAGTAGAAAAGGAACCTATAAGAGTACAGTTTATTATTACACACTAACATAAAATTTTAACATAAAGTTCCCTGAATTATTGCCAACTACCCTAATCATATTAAAATAATGATTAAACAACATATATTTTAATGAGATTTGCTTTCTTAGTTTCTGTTTTATTGTTGTTTTTCTTTTGTTTGGTTTGGTTTTTTTAGTATTAACACAAAAGTGTGATAGAAACATGAAAAGAAAATGCAGTTTTGAAAAGGAATGTATTAGCCAGTCTCCAAGATGGCTCCCAATGAACCTCACCCTCTGTTATTCAAGTTTTTATGAAGATCTCTCCCGCGTTGTATCAAGATTTATCTGTGTGATCGATGTAATATGACAGAAGTGAAAGCATGTGACATTTGAAGATTGGTTATGAAACGTTACTGGTTCTAAAATACTTTCTCATGAATCATTAGCTCTGAACTAAGTCAACTTCCCATTTGTGAGGACATGTAAATAACCCCACAGAGAGATGGATGCTTAAAAAAACTGATAGCCCCTAACAACAGCCAGCGCCAACTTGCTAGCTAAGCTATCTGAGTGAGACAAATCAGAAGCAAATCATCTAACCCCAGTCAATCCTTAAAAATATTGCAGTCATGGTTGAAATCTGTTTGCAACTCATGAGAGACCTGGAGCCAGAACTTCCCTCAGCCACTTCCCAATTCTTGACTCAAAACTGTGAAATAAATGCTAATTGCATTTTAACCCATTACACTTTGAAATGATTGGATATGCAACATAGATAACTAGTCAAAGAGACAATAATTTAAATTATTATTGTACATATGTCATGATCTAACCCTTTTATAGAAAGCCAAGATTCTACATATATAGATATATTATTTCTCAGATTACTTATTAATATATCACATTTGAATATAGAAATTTTCTGACTTAACAAACATGATGTAGCACCTAAGAATGTATTAGCTTTTTCAAATACAGTTTTTTAATTTTCATTTGTGAAAACAAGGTTGTTTCAATCATAGTTTCGAGGGTCCTGGCATTTTCAGTGATAATTCCATTTCATTTGCACATTTTAATACACCATATATTTCATTGATTGGCAACCTCATTACTCTTGACATTATAAAAATTTACTTATTAAGCCATAAACAGGATTCAATGGAATTTCTATTAATGCTTTTATTTTAGAGGAATGAACTCTAAGATATGTTTAATGTAAATTAAATAAAAGAAATTACAAAGTAACTCCCAAAGACCTCTAAAGTCTTTCTAATAGCAAATTGTAACAACTTAATATTTCCTATAATGTTATTTATTAATTACTAATGAATTTTTCCAGTAAATTTATAAATATAGTGCATTTTGTGCTTTCAGCTTTACCTGAAAAATTAAAAGTGCAACATAACTTGCTGTTCAATACTAACTAATTTAAAATTAGTGGGTTTTTCCTCTAATTTTTAAAACACAAAAAATATAAATTAAATTTCAATTATAGTGCAGGTATCATTCAGGTAGTCAAGTTTTTATTGTAAAAGATAGAAAAACTTACTTTTTATTCAACAAAAATGAACCAGAGGTGATGGTATTCTTTTGTTCTTTACTTTTCAATTGTGGGCAATTTTGTTTCTCAAATGGAATGTTTTACTATTATTAGACATACAATATAGTAGATCGTAAAATAGTTACTTTTAGAAACTTTAAAAGTTAAATGAATTTTTGTTTAAATAAAATTTTTGTTCAACTTCATTCTTAAAAAAATATGCAAATTAAAACCACAGAATACAAATTTAAATTTATTAAAAAGGTGAAAACTAACGTGTTTGACAAACTAAGCATATGTGAAGATGCAATCTTAGACTTTAGTAGTGGCAGTATGGTGAATGCAATTAATTTGGAAATTACTTGATTCATCCAGTAAAGCTGAAGCAGTAATTTCATCAATGTCCTTAGATAACTTTTTGTCTGAATATTCAAGGAGACATGGCTCAAAATGCCCATAGCAACATTTATAATTCACAAACACTAGAATAATTCAAATATATATCAAAAAACAATTTTGAAAAATGAATGAAATAATCATACAGTAACATTTAATAGCAATAAAATATAAGTGAACTGGAGCTATGTAAATCAATATGACTGATTTTCATATAGAGTTTGATTTTAGGCATCAAAATTTCAAAAACATACAACACTAAACAATGTGTTTTAGTTACAGGTACTAAGCAGAAGAATGACAAACACAAATTTAAAGATAATATTATTTGGGTGTGATGAATGAGTTTATATAAGGAAACACAAACAAGTTACTCCAATTCTGTTGATAATATTCTATTTCTTTTGTTATGTAATATATAAATATGCATATATATGATATATGGTCTTTCTACATTTTTAATCATATATTGTATGTTTACATATTCATCTGACTATATATCTATGTATATAAATGTATATATGTATAAATATTAACTATTTATAATTTTTAAGTAAAAGTTTATAGATATTAGGACTATATCCATGTCATTCTAAAATTGTATATCATATACTGTAGGCTGTCATAGAATAATTAATATATACATATGTTACAAAGTAATCCATTATAATGAGCCATTAGGGTACATATAGATGAAAAGAAATAAGAATCTCTTAAACTATAAATATAGAGTGAATATAACTTAAGAGAAACACGTTGAAAAGTAATCAAGAGAAAAAAGCTTACTTTAAATTACTTTGGTAAAATACAGATGGGCATCTACACATAATCAAAGGAAAACACAGGAAACAGACATCAGAAAAATCGATACAATAGTATGTTACACTAATAACGAATAGTGTGAGTTGGGTTATATACTTTTATATGACAGGAGCTTAGTTGCTAAGGGCAAAAGAAGAGGGAAAGGAGAGGGGAGTAGAAAAAGAAAAAGAAGAAAAATATAATGACAAAAGAATAAAAACAATAAGTAGAAATTTAATATGTAGAAGAATAGAATACTTTCTATTTATTGTTAATCTTTTATATATATTGTTTAAATTTAATTTGTAACCATGCAACATTAACTGGGATTTGTTTAGGAAATAGAGAAAAAAAAAACAAATATCTAAGTGACAGATAAGTATTTATCATGGAAAAACACAGTATGACAGTGGAATTTAAAGCCAAAATGTTGTCAGACCTCTGTATCAGTAGAAGCTGACCTCTGCATCAGCAGAGCATGGAATTACTTGTCCTATACACGTTTTTGATAATTCTTATTGCTTCCTTAGACAAGATCGTACATGACTATGTCTGTAATAAAATGGTTGAGCAGGACATTTATCTTTGTTTTAGGAGCATGAATCAAGAGTAGAAAAAGAAGTTCTCTTAGCAGCCATCTACATTAAATAATGCACTGCTATTTTATGGTTAATATGATATCACAGTCACAGATCATAAAACAACCGTGTTTATAAACAGTTATGGTTATCATTCTAAAACATTAAAATATAAATTAAGCATACAAGATAGCCATAAACTAGATTACTTCAAATAGGTCAAAATTTTAAAATTAAAATTAAAACTTGAAATTAAAATTCAATTAAACCTAAAAATTACCCAAAATTTTATGGCATTAAAAAAAAACCCATAATCTTTCTCTATCTGTGTAGTCATTATTTTTCCATTCCAATTGGTTTTAGATTTTACAATCATCACATTCCACACAAGGAGAAAAACCAAGGACTCAACAAAAATTTTATTCAAAACTCTTTGGTTCTTCTATGAGACATCCTTAAAGGGGCGGACGGCGAAGATAAACAACCCCCGTGAGCCTGGTGCAACGTAATAAAATTATACAGACAGCATGGTAACCATTTTGTTTATTCAGTTGGGAAATTGTTAAAAAAATTATTAAGAAAAAAAAATGTAGATGTTTAGAGGAGGACAGTAAGGTCTAGCATAGTGAGACCTGCCTGTTTCCAACAAGCACTGAAACTTCAGGCAATTGTCTCAGAAACTTTCTCTAAAACTAGTCCTCATTCTTCTACTGCTGTATGAGAAACACTGGAGAGACTTTCAGAAGATATATACACTCTACAATTTTAACATATGTTTGAAACATTGTCTAAAAGAGCTTATGTTTCTTCCATCTCAAAAAAAGTAGTAAAAATTTCATCATACATTATTAAATGTTCTGGAGGCTATATATTGTTCTTCTCTATAAACAATGCTTTAAACATATTCTTTTAAAATGTATTCTTTCAAGTAGGTCACTCACCTCTATCGCCTTTGATGTTATTGAGAATATATAAATATAAAAAAATAATTGACATAGTGCTCACTGCTTTTCATAACCACATCAAAATTACAACTAAAGTATAGAACCAGTACCCTTGAGAAACAGATAAAGAATAGAGAAACAGAACTCTTATCACTAAGGATATAAAGAATCCACATTGAGACTGGTAAAAGGAGAAGTAACCTAAAATGAGCTGGTCCTATACCAATGTGTGGTACTTAGAATCAAGAGGAATTTCCCAAAGCAGAGGTCCCTCCTGAGAAACAAGGAGTTTCAGCTCCACACTGGGCTCTCAAGTCCAAAGCACCAGTACTGGAAAAGAAAGTATTTACAACATCTGGATGCGAACCTCAAAGGAAATTCCATCTGGATGAGATGGAGAGTTGTTGTGGATAATGATGTCCTTCTAAATGGCCCCAACACAGACTTAATATCTTACAAACATTTGTTCAAAGCTCCAGAAAGGAGACAGCCGCTCAAAATGCTCCAGGGACATACAAGAAGGAGCAGAACTATATGGCTTAATAGAAACTGAAAGGACATATCTCTCCTAGACATTAATGTTTAATGGATCTATCATCCAGACAGAAAATCAACAAAAAAATAACATCCTTGAATGACTCATTAGACCAGATGGATAGAATTAATATTTTTAGAACATTTTACTCCCCAAAAGCAGAATATATGCTATATTCTTTTAAAGCACATGCAGACATTTCACATGATAGACCACATGTTAGGCCAAAAACTAATCTCAAGAAATTTAAGAAGATTGAAATCATATCAAATATCATTTCCAGCCACAATGATTGATATGAAACAATAAATCAATTACAAGAAAAAAACTTGAAAAATACATAATTGCCTGGAGGCTAATTTACATGGACCTAAATAATGAATAAGTTAACAATGAGATCAAGGAAGAAATCAAAAGATACTGTGAAAAAAATGAATCTGAAAATAAAGCAATCCTAGGCCCTGGCTGGTTGGCTCAGTAGTAGAGCATCGGCCTGGCGTGCAGAAGTCCTGAGTTCGATTCCCGGCCAGGGCACACAGGAGAAACGCCCATCTGCTTCTCCCTCTCCTTCCTCTCTGTCTCTCTCTTCCCCTCCCGCAGCGGAGGCTCCACTGGAGTGAAGATGGCCCGGGCGCTGGGGATGGCTCCTCGGCCTCTGCCCCAGGCGCTAGAGTGGCTCTGGTCGCAACAGAGCGATGCCCCGGAGGGGCAGAGCATCGCCCCCTGGTGGGCAGAGCGTCGCCCCCTGGTGGGCGAGCTAGGTGGATCCCGGTCGGGCGCATGCGGGAGTCTGTCTGACTGTCTCTCCCCGTTTCCAGCTTCAGAAAAATACAGAAAAAAAAAAAAAAAAGAAAATAAAGCAATCCTTAATCTATAGGACACAATTAAAACAGCATTAATGAGGAACTTTTAAAGTTTTACCCTTTCTTTCTTTCTTTCTTTCTTTCTTTCTTTCTTTCTTTCTTTCTTTCTTTCTTTCTTTCTTCTCCTTCCTTCCTTCCTTCCTTCCTTCCTTCCTTCCTTCCTTCCTTCCTTCCTTCCTTTCTTTTCTCTTTTTTTCTTTTTTTTTTTGGTGAGCCATTGCCTTTAATCCTAGCTCGCATCCAGTGGGCGAGAAATACAAACAGTAGGAAAACATTTCCCTTTCCATTCAGGGCTCCCAAAGCCACTGACTTATCCAAGTTTCCTAGAATCAAAGGCCCCACCAACCTTATTCACCTCTGTTCCCCATCTCCTTTCTGCACAAACCAGCTTCTCCTTCAGCACTGCGCCATCTTGGCTGCCTCTCCTGAGCAATGCTAATTTCAAGAACAGAGCTCTTTCTTTTTTTCTTTTTTCCTTCCTTCCTTCCTTCCTTCCTTCCTTCCTTCCTTCCTTCCTTCCTTCCTTCCTTCCTTCCTTTCTTTTTTTCTTTTTTCCTTCCTTCCTTCCTTCCTTCCTTCCTTCCTTCCTTCCTTCCTTCCTTCCTTCCTTCCTTCCTTCCTTCCTTCCTTCCTTCCTTCCTTCCTTCCTTCCTTCCTTTGTTTTGCTGAGAACTTAGCCGCTCAACTATAGTGGTAGAAACTCAACATGGTCAGGCAAAGAACTACAAAATTGGAAAATGAACAATCCTATTTGACTAAGAAGAGAGACATTCAAATTCAGCCAGGTATAGTAGAGAATACTTAGAGATCCTTAGAGGTCACATGGCACATACGCTAGAGACCATGAAGAGGAACTTCAGTTCTACTGCTAATATTTTACTCCTTCCTGGTCTCTAGTGTATGTCCCATATGACGTTTTAAAATATTTGGAGCTCTTTCTGTATTTCCTTCTATTATTGAAATCTGCCCAGGAACTTTTAACAGCTCCTTTTAAAGGCACTTAAGAGTTTAGCTTTACTCTATTCTGAACAAGAGTTGTGAAAACTGAGAAAGAAAGAGAGAGGTAAAAATTGTTGTCACGTGGATGTAACTAAGGAAATCTTTGACAACTAAATGTTATCACACTCTTATTTGGATTTCTCCCTCTACCTCACCCTTACTATACATATATTCCAAATCTGACTTAGTTACTCATCCGTTAGCAGATGTTTAGGTTAAAACAACATATTGTAATTCTAAAAAAGAAACTTTTACCTAATAATTAAAACTGTTTGTGATGCCCTTGATAACTAGCCTTCACTGCCCCCTTCAACAAAATATTTCACTGGTGTTAGTAATATCCTTCATTTATTGATGTTAGAAAAGGTTACCCACTCTTCCTAAAAGCCTATATTCATAAATTCTATAGCTTCTCCTGAATTCAAATCCATGCTTTTTAACTTGTTTGTTGAGTACAGATAAAGAAAGGTATAAAAAGAAATTATTCTAGCCTCTTCCAAAATTTGAACACATTCAACAGAGGCAATGGTTGCCTGTTTTACAACTGCACAGATCTTATGGATCTCATCCTGTAAAAATATTATATGAGGACTGAGTCCTCCATATAGCTAATTTCCTAGTGAAAATACTTTACCTTACTTATGTACATTTTACTAGAAAACTAACACAAGTTTTGGAATGTTTTATTATATTTATTATTTAAAATTTTTAACAAACGTGTTTTTCTCATAATTTTCTAGGTAAATGTTTTTGGCAAGTATGTATATGCCTGTGAACATTTTAAGGCAAACTAGGAGATGGTATATAACTGGCACACCATTTAAATTGCCCATTTTCTTGGAAGATTTTCGGTATCTACTTAATGTGTGGGTTGAACTTTTGCTAAATAGAAGCACTGAACATAGAAACGACAGGGAAATTCATTTTAAAATATCCAGTCTAGCAATTCAGAATAAATGAAATCTGTGAAGCTCTTGGTATAAACTCTTTGAAAGATCTATTTTTAAAACATCGCTTTGTGCTGAAAATTCTAATAGATAAGGAATGGGTGGGGAATGCTTTCTCTGATAAACCTTTAGAAATAATTTTGGACTAAAAATCAAGTTATGTTGTGTTCAGTAGAAATTTTATTGCAATATATCTATATAGAATTATCATCTAAGGGATGCCAGAGCAATGTAAGGCTTGGATGTATAATTTTGAAACACAGAGGAGGATAGATGCTCACCTTCTTCCCATTAGCATTTATATTGAGAAGCCAATAGAGTCTGGCCAACATCGGGGTCGAACGCCAATTATAAGGTTGTTGGTTTCCATAGAGTAGCATGAGTGCATAGCATGTTGTCTTGGAAATGAGATACTTGGAAAGTTATCTATGAACACAATTGTCCCCCATTTAAATTGTGTGAGGATCTATGAACACTTTTGTGGACCAAACACTTACAAACTATATGTTCATTTTCATATTACCACGATAACAAGGACAGATGGTTCATTAAACAAAATGAAAAACAAAAAAAATTTTGATTTTTTTGAAAGTAGATCCATATCTAACTATAAATATGTTTTTTATTTGATTCTGTTTTTTTTTTTTTTCTAAAACCATGATACAAATGTAAATAACATCTATGTTCATAGAGTACATAGTCCATGTATTTTACCTATTTACAGAGAAAATAAGTTTGGCAATTCGGTGAATTCCCTGTAAACTCATTGATTAATATTTACTTGGTGTGTTTCTGGCCTAATTTTGTTATCTCTGTAATATATTGATTTATTAAACTAAAAAAACAAAAGATGAATAAAAAATATTTGGAGTAGTTAATGATACTCTTCTTTGAATCACAATTAATAGAAACTTAGTAATATTTTACCTATGTGTTGTTCTCACTTCCTTTCCTTATTTATTACAGGTAAATACAAATTATTAGTGTCTTCATGAAGATAAATGAAATTTCTTATTACAGAAATGAGGATTATTATAATGGTTGTATTAAAATGACCAAAATTCAGATGTTTAAATCTTTGAAATATATTTAATTGTTTAAATATATTTTCTACAGCAACTGAATTTCTTCTCTTGCTTTAATTTGATTTTAAAAAGTAATTATTTTGCCTGGACTGTAGTGGTGCAGGGAATAATGTATTGACCTGGAATGCTGAGGTCACCGGTTCGAAACCCTGGGTTTGCCCAGTCAAGGCACATACAGGAAGCAACTTCTACGAGTTGATGTTTCCTGTGTCTCTCTTCTTTTTTCTCTCTTTCTCCTGTGTCTAAAAAAATCAATATAAAAATTAACTCTTGTTAAAATGAACAAAATCTGTTTTCATTAAACTCAAATAATAGAAAGCCTTGCAAAAGACTAGTACTTGGGCTGAGAGTTTTTTAAATGCTGTTTATTTAGGATTGGCAGGTATTTAAAGTTTTTCTCTCTACCATACTCTAATTATGAGTTAATTAACACTAAAGTGATTTACAATCATAAAAAGGTTTTGAATAAAAGGCTTTGCTGTTTGCTGAAGCAGAATTTTTCACTGAAAATAATGGGCTGTATGTTTTTTCTTAGAAGTCCCTTTTTACAAATTATTATTTTTGAATTTTTTTTCTTTTTGGGACAGAGACAGAGAGAGAGACGGAGAAAGGGACAGACAGGAAGGAGAGATGAGAAGCATCAATTCTTTATTGTAGCACTTCAGTTGTTAATTGATTGCTTTCTCATATGTGCTTGACCAAGGGACTAGAGCAGAACAAGTGACCCTTTGCTCAAGCCAGTGACCTTGGGCTTCAAGCCAGGGACCTTGGGCTCAAGCTGGTGAGCCTGCACTCAAGCCAGATGAGCCTGTGAAGAAGCTGGTGACCTCAAGTTTTGAACCTGGGTCCTCTGCGTCCCAGTCCAACACTCTATCCACTGTGCCACTACCTGGTTAGGTTGAATATTTTTTTACATTAAAATTAGAATTGCAATACATTATTATATTAGTTTTAGGAGTATATCCCAGTGGTTAGACATCATATGATTTACTAACTGATCAACTCAATAAATCTCATCTGTCACCATACATAATTATTAGAAAACACAGTGTTATAAGTATCCACACACAAATTATTTGTGTACATATGTATGTTTATTATCCTTGCATAAATATCTAGAGGTAAAATAGCTTGGTTATGGGAGAAAGGTATGTGTACTCTTTAAGAAACTTTCAAATCAATTCCCAATATTATTGAGTTGTTTTCCAAAGTGGTTGTAAATTTTTATATATTCACAGAAATATGTGGGAGTTATGATTGTCCCATATTTTCAGCAATCAATTTGTGTTTACAATTTAGCAATTTTAGTGACTGTATAATCGTATCTCACTACGGCGTTATTTGATTTCACTGATAACTTTTGGTGTTGGTTATCAGTTGATATATTCATCGTCATACATTAATGCAATTTTGTGAAGTATCTATTAAAATATTTTGTTCATTATTTGTCTTTTATACCTGAATTGAAATATCTTCACATATTACTGTTTTATGCATGTGCTTTGTGGATATTTTACACCAATACAGGCTTTGTTTTTTTAATATAATGATGTTCATCTAGGAACAGAAATATTTAGTTTGATAAAGTTTGTTGTATCATTTTTTATACTGTATACTTGTTATTTTCCCCTGGAAATCCACTGTCTATTACAAGGTTTGCAAAGACCATCTCCATTATTGTTTTTCACAAGTTTTATATTTATTACATTTAGTGTGTCACTGAATTCAAGCAAAAATTTTTTGGCCTTAGCTAAAGTCAATGTTATTTTTCATATTTATATGTAATTTTCTAACACTATTTATTTATTTATTTATTTATTTATTTATTTATTTATTTTATTTTAGAAAGGAGAGAGAGGGAGAGAGAGAGAGAGAGAGGAGAGAGACAGAGAGAAAAGGGGGGAGGAGCAGGAAGCATCAACTCCTATATGTGCCTTGACCAGGCAAGCCCAGGGTTTTGAACCGGCGATCTCAGCATTTCCAAGTCGACGCTTTATCCATTGCGCCACCACAGGTTAGGCTAACACCATTTTTAAAAAGAAACATTTATTTTACCATTTATTTATTTAAAAAGCATTTATTTCATTGATAAATAAACAATATCTACATATGTGAAACTATTTCTTGATTTTGTTATATTTTATGAGTTATATGATTATATTTGTGCTAATACTAGACTCTATCATTGTACCTCTATTATAAGTCTTGATATTATGTCATAAAATGCTCCAAATATTTATTTTTCATACAGTATTGCTTTTGTATTTCTTCTGTATGGTTGTGATTTTTACATGCCAACTTTAAAAGAAAAATCCTTGGACTTTAATTTTGATTTTACAGAGGCACGGGCTTTCACCTGTATTGTTTAATGTATTCCTAATATTTCATTTTACATTGTATGTTTAAATTATATATTATGATTGTTCACTGCTAGCTTTAATTCATTTTAGTTTACTGATTTTGTCTCCTGTATTTTACTATTAGTTCTGGTAGTTTGGGGGGAAGATTTTAAGGTGTTTTCTATTCATGCAATCACATCATCTGTGATTAAAATCATTTTTACTTCTAAAATGTATGCTATTTGTTTTTATTGTTTTATCGCATTGAACTTATCTTTAAATATCTAGTAATTTCTCTCTCTCTCTTTTCTCTGGTTTTATGTTCTGTTTATTCTAACCACTTCTTCTTGTTTTTTGTTATTTGCAATGTATCTGACAAATATTTTTAACTTTTAATTAAAATACATTAAATTCTAGCATCTGTTACTGCTGTATTGCTAAGAATAACCCAGCAGTAAGACATGATCTCAATCTGATTCTTCAATAAAGAACCATAGGTTCAAAAGTACTCACTGTTTCATAATTAGTACTCAAACATCTAACCTGTGTCAATTTTTGAAACTTTCCATTCTTTGCCCTAGGGCCAAATTTTGCCCAGCTTCTTGGAATGTCGTGATACCCATATATCGATTAGTTGTCAGTCACAAGCTCATGGCAAGTTTTAGCATATTCCCGGAGCTGTTTTTCCATGCAACACTCTCTTCTCTAATACTCTGTACAAATTCTCTAATACTCTACACTTCAGCCCTTTTGATCTCTGGTAACTGTCTTCTCTAGTCAGTGTGAGAGCTGTGAATTGTTTGTGTTTCATCTCAGTGTAACCTAATCTGGAGTGTGTTTCCAGGCAGAGAGCCTGGGCAATTGTGGAGTTGACTGGCTTTGTTTTCTCAGGGATCACAGTCCTGGGCTGTCTACTGTCTACTGTCCACTGTCCAAAGATGGTTGTAGCTTATATTTTTTTGCAGGTTTTTCTTTGTTTTTGAGGGAGTGATATTCCATTCCCAACCAATCTAGTATGTGCAGAGCATAAGAGCAACTAGCTGTTTTGTGGGTATTTTTGTTTGTTTGTTTCTTTGTTTTTTTCAGAAAGCATTTAAACTTTCTGTGATTTAGTTTTCTTATCTTCAGAGTTTGGATAATAATATATAGCTTTAAAAAACATTATCTTTATCTCAAGCTGCACTACAGATAAGATACTCTCAATTTTATTGTATTGTTTTCCCATAAAAGTATGCTTTTCTCCGAACTGCCAAAGCCCTGGGAGACAGTCCCATCAGGATCGTACCATGAAACTAAGTGTATGGGTTTATTTGAATCATATGCTAACAGTCCTCCATTAGACTATCGAATGTAATCATATCACATCTGACATGCCTGTTTACTTCCATCACCATAAGAAGTCACCTCATTCATCATCATTAAGGTTTTTATTTTCATATTGGTTGTACATTTTGGTCTTATCTGATGATTCTTCTTTGCCTCTTTGCCTACCTCCTAAGGGCTTTCGCATAAACCATACCCTGACTTTACCAAACTTTTGGGTTTTTTAATCTCTTCTTTGAAAATTTCTTTCACCTCCTGGCATTCACTGAGCCCTGGATATGTCCTGAGATTGTTTCTTAAGTAGCAGATTCCTCAGTTAGAAGTTACTTTTATTTCTCATCATCTCTAATTGAGTCAGTTGTGGAAGCTGTTGTAAGTATCCTTCCCGTTTTCTGTCTCTGCTATCTAATTATTTTGTTCTTTTTCTTAACGTACCCAACTCTCTTTTAAAATCATGTTATCTGCTTAGGTCATCCACAGCATTGCTTCCTGCTATCATCAACCTAACTCTTATTTACCCCCTCATAATTATATAAAATTTTAGCACAAGTCAGCTCTAGCTCACTAACTTAAAATTTGAATTATTAATAAAACCTTCAACTCAATGCAAATAATTATCTCCATAGAGCTAGCAACATCTTTAATCTTATTAAATTGACTGGTCTTCCCATTCTTGTTATTTCTTTCACAGTTTCAGTGACATTACATTTTTATTGTTTCCCTAATCTCCTTTCAGGTTCATCCTCCTCTTCTATAAAGTTAAATTTCCCCAGAGCTCTCTTTATTTTCCTCACTCTCTGTTGAGTTTACCCAGTTCCCCTACATTGCATACCACCTATAAGCTTGTTCCCACATATTCCTCTAGTCTCATTATCTCTCCTGAGCTTAAATTTCAGAGGTTAAGTTACTGAATAAAAAGCTAGATGTTTAATAGGCATCTCATATAATAAAATCAAAATAGAGTTTTTAATTTTCAATACTCTATCACAAACTATGATATTCTCCGGTCTATCTCTCCTTCACTTATTTGTGACATTTTCTCCCGTAGTTCAAACTAAAGATCTAAGCGACACTCTTATTCTCTTTTTCCTCATTATGCACATCTTATTATTCAATAAATATGTTCAGTTCTAATCAATTTACATTTTTATCTTATCCTATCACTAATGATATCATTATGTAATCTGAGCTACTGGTATTATTTCTCAGGTAAGTCTCTTTTTTTCGCATTTTTTTCCCCAGCAATTCAATCTCCACTGTAGATCCAGAAAGACCTTCATTACACTCTATGGTGAACATGTTACCATAGATACATCTTTGTCTTTTCTTCTAGAATGATTCCATTCTTTCCCATTTTTTGAATTTCTGTACTTGTTTTGCCTCAACCTGAAGGACACCTTTCTTGACTAGATATAGTAAACTGCTTTCACGGTCATTATACTTTTCACATCCCAGCTGAAATTTCAGACACTCCAATAAGTTTTCTCTTACTAGCCTATGAAATAATTATTTCTTTAGTAATTTTTACATATAGTCTTTATTTAATTCAAATCACATATTGAGATATGATGTTGTCTTTCATTCCACTTTTATTCTTTTTCGTATCCCTTATAACTTCCTCAAAATGCATGATACTTTGTGTCTCACGTTGGCCAAAGTATTTCCAGAACTTAGAAGATTGTCTATAAACAAACACTTAACATTTGCTGAAAAACTGATTAATATGAAATCAATATTGAGGAGAACATGTTTCTAAATTACCTTGATAGTGTGTCTCAATAATTAGTGTTATATCTTCTCTTGAACATATTGAAATACCTATGTAGCTTCCTACTTCCAACTTTTTTTTGTAGTCTTACTAAAAGTGTCTGCATTTAGACTTGAGTTTTTCATTAGTTAGACTCTCCTTCTACCTCCTTACACTCCTGTAAAGTCTGAGGTTAACCCATTTATGCCAGAGGTTGAAATTTTTGAAATTCAGTTCTTCAAAGATTTTCTGAAAATTCACATCACTTTTTGATAAGTTCTCTGCACACCAGTGTCTGTAGTAGTTACTAACTCTGTGTACCATATGATAACATGTACCCTTTGGAGGCAGACATGTGAAAAATGTGACCTATCAGAATATCCTTGAGCAGTAGGATATAAATAACTACTACGTCACTATGGTTCCAATAATGGAACATGAGGCATAAATGAGTTAAAGCTCTTCTCTGAACCCCAGTTAATGACTGTATTGCCATATCCAACTGAATAGGCTTCCCTCTCTGGTTCTACATATGGATATCTATACTCTCTCTCTCATCCGGATACTTTGCTCCATAGATACATGCTGCAAACCATCGCCGCTAGTAATTCCAGGTCCTGAGGGAGAACAATGAGAATGAAGAAATAGACTTAAAGAGAAATAGGATGGGATCGAGAGGCCTCTGCAAGCTGATGGCAAGACAGAGCAAAATAGTCTCTGGTTTGCTTTAATATATAGCCATATGCAAATAAGGAAGTCTTCGATACAAAGTCATACATCTGAGGCAAAAACAGGTATTCTCTTAAGGTATAAACAGGAATCCATTCAAGGTGTAAACACAAATCCACCCACCATGCATAAGTGAAATCAACCAACATCTGAACAAACAAAGGGTGAGAGGAAGGGCATGTAAATTGCTTCCAGCAACTTAAGCAAGCAAGTGAAGTGGGAGGATGGGATGAGTGCAAATACTCAGCTTCAATGTTAAATTTAGCCTTTTGCTAAGCCTTGAACTGACAGAAGCTTTTTGAAACTTGCAGTCTCCCACAGATACATCTTCCACTGTTGAAAACTCCTTCAGCATCTTAGTCATTTGGCATAACCCTCCTAAATTAGGCCACCTAGTATGGTTGCCGAAATTAGTGACTTGACAGTACCTTTGGTATTTGAGTAAGAACTTCTGACTACCTTCACCTAGTCTTTGATTACATATGTAGATTAGTTTTCTGTGCTCACCTTGTTACCTGTTCTTCTTCCTCTGTCACCAGTCACATGTTTCAAAGTCTTAGTTTAATTTTTGTGCTTAAACTTACCATAATTATGAGTTAACACATATTTATATTCACATTAAAAAGTATTTTGTATATTAATATATTTTTATACATAAGACATACAGATAGGAATTTTTAGTTTAAATAAACAAGTAGCCACCTATATATTGATATAGGAAAGTTTTTTAATTCAAAAGCATTTTCCTGTAGGCTTTTATAATGTTCAATATATCTACCTGATGTTTTTGATAAAGGAACAGAAGGAGTAACATGATAAAACATAAAAGTGCTACTGGAGAAGGGAAAGTAATGAACCACCTACAGCCATTAATCCTGGGTGCTAGGGGAAAAAAAAATGTAACCTAAAGATTTCTCAAAAGTACATAGCATTCTTAATAAGTGGAACCAAAAACATTACACTAACTCTAGTTCTAATTGACTTAAATTGTTTTCATTCACTTTCACAAGTGCAGAATGTGTGTATTGGACCCCACCTACATTACATATCTAGTATCTACATTAGATATCTTTTTCATTATTCTGATTTCAATTAAATCCTTATTGTAGCACAAATTATTCTGTTCCTTAATTTAAAATTTATTTTTAATAAACCTTAAATTATTGAATATTTTTTTATTTTTTTATTTACTTTTTCTCCCCCCCCCCCTTTTTTTAAATGCAGACTGTTTCCCTCGTGCGATTCAGATTCCAACATACCAGCTGGCATTGCCATGTGTTATGAGAGTCTGGCTATAGGCCTCAGACAAAACAGTTTTTATGATTTTTTGCTGTTGTTGTTAGTCACAACAGAGTGAACTTGTAACAGTGCACTGGCAGAGTGGAACACTGGAGGAAAGGGAAAGAAATATGTGAGAGAAACCCAACCTATTAAAACTGAGTAGAGCTTTAAGGTTCAAAATTTCTGCTCAAGGGAAAACTATAATGCTCTCTAAAAGCACAAAGTAAAATCACATTCCTCTTTCTCTCACACTCACTTAACAATAGTTATTATTGAGTTAGATTGTCATAATATGAATGTATGTCTCTTTGTACATGTGCATGCATAAATTAAGTATTAATTGCCTATTAAAAATTCATAGTGACTCGATAGTCTGGAGAGCCAAAACAAGTGTCTGTAGGGACCCATAAATTAGCCATTTTTCTTTATGTAGTTTAAAGCCTTTATTTATTTTTTGATGTTATGATTGGAATTCTTTATTATTTGATCATTTTAGGCCAATTTGCCACTGCTTTCTTTGTCAATCATCAATATAGGCAAATGGACAACTGTTTATATAATTTCATTTTTTTTTTAATTTTTCTGAATTTCTATATACTTGAGGATTTTAAAACAATGAAAAATCATGAAAAGTAGAATCTTCCAGGAGATTTTTATGTCTTTTACTTAAGCTATTAAAAATATGATGTTCCAAATTTAATAAGTATTTTTATCTATAGGTTTTAATACTACCCTCAAGTAGACTTTAACTGAAAGATAAAATATCAAAAAAAGAATTTGGCCAAATTAAATTTGACTTAAATATTATCCAATATAATTTCTTTCTGAGTAAATATTTTTTGCTTTAAAAATCTGTTTGATTATTAGTCATGTCATTCTATTAGTTAATTTCATATTTTAAGGAGCAATTGACAGATTGTGATCAGGTCTATTTTAGTATCTAAAAACAAGAAGATAAAACAAGCTCAATTTTTAATTTAGTTTATAATGTTGATATAGAATGGTTGTTAGTATAAATTTTTAAATTGTCTAAATATTGTAATTTGTTTCCATATCAATAACATTATTTTAATGTTTTAATGATCTTAACAATGTGTGTATGAGTATATTCCATAAAATATACCTGTCCTACATCTCCTGCTGTTGTCTTCATGGATTAATCCAAATTCTTATTTCTTCTATTATTTTCTAAATAGCACATCCTATGTAGCTCTAAGTGCAGTAGTAAGTTTATTCCATAAATAGTAATATACTCTTATCAAGTACATATGACATATTACATGATAAATATTTCTTTTATTTTGACTATTTCCTTCTTCATAAAGGATTTTGGTTGCTTTTTTTTTTTTCTTTTAGTAGGAGTGGGAGAAATTATTCTTTCTTAGTTGTTATTTATTTAATTTTATATAGGTACAAAAATCTTTAGAATGCAAGTAACAAGATTCAAATTAGATTAAACAAAGGGTATATTTTTGCATATTTTATATGACTATCAAAGTATTCTAGCAAAGAATGAATTTATCATGTCAAAAGTTAATTTGTGGGCTCTTGATCCCTCTCTGTCTCCTGACCTAATTTTGTCTGTATCTATCTCCCAGACTAAGGTCTGATATATTTCAGGGTACCAAGCAAAGTTGACCACCAGAACTCCTAGATTCAAAAACAAATTGTTTCTTTCTCTCTCTTCCCATTTATCAATTCAAGAGTAGTTTTTGATTTGTTTGTTTTTTTGTATAGACTTGAAGGTATGTTTACCTCTGGAGGAGCAAAGTATACACGCACACACATTATATATATATATATATATATATTAGCAGGTTTTATTTCTGTCTCTACCTGGACTCGTGAAGAAAGAATAGAGATGGCTTGGTACAACTTCTATGTCTCTATCTGATGTTAGATGCATCAATTTGTTTTCACCCTCATTGGATCATAATAAAATAATTCAAGCAATACATCAAGGATAAAAATAGCTAACATTTATTCAGTGCATCCTACATTTTAAAGGATGCTTATGATGTTTTATGTGCACTTATTTATGGAATCTGTGCAACAATTTTACAAAGTAAATACTATTGTTAACTTCCTGTTTAGTGTTGAAGAATCTGAGGCCCAGGATTGATAAGTAACTTGTCAAACTTAAAGTAAGTGGTAAAGACAGGATTTAAATCTAGATTGTTCAGCTCTAAGAGCCAAATTTTCAAACATTTTAATTTTTTTGCTTACTATCCCATCAGATTTTCAAATTTAAACTATTTTCGGGTATATTCAGGTATGTTCTTTTTTTTAACCCTCAGTTTAAAAGGAACAACTAATTTTTTCTTATTTATTTATTTATTTATTTTTATTATGGTGACACTAGTTAACATAAGTATACAGGTTTCAGGTGCCCAATTCTGCAACCCATCTCTGGACACCATATGGTTTGTTCAACCGCTCAAGTCAAGCCCTTATCTATCACCATTTATCTCCACTAACCCCTCTCTACCTCCCCCATTACCGGCAATCACCACGCTGTTGTCCATGTCTATAAGGTGGGGTTTTTTTTTTCTCTTTTAGTCTATCATTCTACCATCTGCAACCACCCTTATCCAAGAGCATTTGGCCTGCTCTCTATGTATGGGTCTATTATGCTTGTTAGTTCATTTTGTTCATTAGATTCAACACATGAGTGAAATATTGTATGGCATTTGTTTTTATCTGTCTGGGGTATTGCGTTTTCCAGATCTATCCATGCTGTTGCTAAAGGTAAGATTTTCTTCTTTTATATACTTACATAGTATTCCATAGTGTGAATGTATCACAGCTTTTTTATCCACTCATCTACTGATGGGCACTTGAGTTGTTTCCAGATCTTGGCTATTGTAAATGGTGCTTCAATAAACATAGGGGTGCATATATTATTTTGAATTAGTGTTTCAGAATTCTTTGGATATATTCCCAGAAGTGTGATCACTGGGTCATATGGTAGTTTTATTTTTAACTTTTTGAGGTAATTCTATACTACTTTCCACAGTGGCTGCACCAATCTGCATTCCCGCCAACAGCACACAAGCATCCTCCTTTCTTCCCATTCTCACTGACACATTACATTTTGAACACATTTTAAATATAATTATACTTTTTTGCACTCACATCTTTAACCAAGAACTAAAGTATTTACTTATGAAGAAATTCAAACTAATTTAAAATGAGTAGAAAATGAGTGGTATTATTTCTCATATACATTTTTATTTTAATAACAAGAGATAAAAATATATATTTATATATAGTTATGGAATGGTACATTATATCAAGTAATCAAGCATATGTTGTGTTTTCAGTTTAAATTATTAATTAAGTCATACAACATAGTGCAAACACTGAGTATACATTTCTAAAAAGCAAGTGCCAGTTGTTCAACTGGTAGGAACAAAACCAAACACAACAAAATCCAAAACGTATGTGTATATATTAGTGTTATTCTGTATATTATATCTATATATTTTATATATTTAACAGAAAACATCCATTTTCTTTGTTTTGACATTTCAAATAGATGAATATTAGCAAATAATTTATGATTCAGTGATAATGATTTTTACTAAATAAACTACAATCAACTGTATATAATATCAAGTAAATAAACTCTATGTAGCACTTTTCTCTCAATGATATGTTGTATAATAACTATCATGAAATATGTGTTCTTTGTGTCTAAAGTAATTTGTTCTAGTGAACTTGAAAAAATGTGCAATCATGTCATTCTTAATATCATGCATATATGTTATATATGTTCATATATGTGTATGTGCCATGTAGACTATTCATGAATTGTTTTGAGATTTTAACCTGATATTAATATTGTAGCAAAATGTATTTATTATATGACAAATATTAATTATGTGGTGGCTCTTTAATATTTAATAATGTTTAAGGATTAAATTCTAGACAACATGACATTTTTAAAATTAATCTTTCAAAGAAAAATATGATTTAAAAAATCTAATACAATGATTCTTCCATGAGAGTGTTTGCTTGTATAATTAGCTTTGTAAGAAAGCAATCAAAAGTCAAAAAAAAAAATAAGAAAGAAGTAAATTAAGGCAAAAAGAAATACATATTAAAGAAATAATTAGGTTCTGGCTGGGTGGCTCAGTGTGCAAAGCATCAGCTCTGGGCTCCAGAGCTCATGTGTCATAGGATTGACCACCGGTCAGGGCACGTACAAGAATCAATCAGTGAGTACACAACCAAATGGAACAACTAAGTGCCACAACGAGTTGATACTATTCTCTCTCTCTTCCTCTTCCTTTCCTTCCTTCTCTCTCTTTCTCTCCCTTTTTTCTTTCTTTCCATTTCTCTCACTCTCAAATCAATGGAAATTTTTTTTTCAAAAGTAAAAGGATATTATATTAAATTATTTTTGTATAATATATGTATTTAATATTTCATGAATGTGATATATCAAAGATTATAAAGTGTATTACATTATGCACATATTTCATTTTAATAAAAGAAAATCAGTAGTTCTTTTTAGATTTTATTTATTCATGATAGAGAGGAGAGAGAGCAATTTTTTGCTCACAAAATAAACAATAAGCAATAAAGAAGTTAGATATAATTATTTGACTTAAAATATTGATATGCTCCTAATATAATAAATATTTAAGTGAGCCATGATAAAGCATTTAAATTCTAGGTTTACTATTTAAAATAATGTATCCAGTATGTGTTATTCAAACCAGAAAAAATGACTAAATATAATGATTGCTTCTAGCTAACTTAGTGATCATTTTGTTAGAAATTTTTATTTTTCCATTATAAAATATCAAGCATGTAAATCTGATTAGACCTATGCTTTTTACAATGTAGAAGTCACAGCCCTGCCTAAAAGAATACGTGAAATTAAGGGTGACATATAGATTACATTTACAGTGGGATGAGAAAGTAATGCTTCAAATGTTTCATTACAGAGTAAAAACAAATCCTTCTGAAGACTTTTCTGGTTTCAAGTAGCCAAATAAATCAGTATTGCATGTTTACTAAACTGAATTATAGGTATATCATGGAATAAATCTGGAATGTTGGCTACAGTAATGAGTATACCCAAACAACATCAATATTTCATTTACTAATAGTAATATATAGTGCAAGGCGGGCTGTAATGTGTTTGCAGAAGCATTCAGGCAAGGAAATCAGACATGTAAGCTTATTTTGCAAAGCAGCATACACTGATTATGCTAGGAGATTTTTTTATCATCTCTGTTTGGTCTTATAAATCTATGTAAAAAAAATCAAACACCTGATTTTCATAAGTGTTATTGAAATTAATAGAGTGGCAAAACATATAGCTTATATACAATCCTTGAGAAATAAAGGCTATTTTTTTTCACCCCAAATAAAAGTAAATCTTGTAAAGTATATTTTGGTTTTTATTTTTAAAATCCCATTTAAAATAATATAAAATATGTTTAAAATTAATATACTTTTAGAAAATTTAAGAAGATATATTTTAAATAAAACCTATTATTTGGAAATTATGTTATATAATGTTAGGTTATTTTTAATGTTAGGGTGGATAACTTTCTCCTTTTTAAGAAACTGAGACTCAACAGAGTGGTATAATGTAGTCATCATTATAAATATATAAATGTATAAGAAATAGAATTTTCATCATTTTTATCAATTCTGTAGAAACAAAATTAGGTTTTATAATTCCAAGACAAATGAATTTTATCTAGCACCATACTCATCTTCTTTTAATGCAAAATGTCAGAATACTATTTAACATTTTAAAATTAAGAAAGGGTAGCCCAACCTTAAGTAATGCATTCTTTATGTCATCTTCAAAATAAAGATGTTGGAATAAGTAATCTTCAAGGGATTTTTGTTTGTTTTTAATTATTTGCTAGTTTTAAATGTTATGAATTTATTAGCAGAGCTGTGGAAAATCAGCACTCATATACAAATTCCAACCAACAGAACTGTTAGGGGGGAAGATTTGGAAAATATCTAACTAAACACATGTGTTTATTTGTGGCCTAAAATTACCCACCCAGGAGTTTATGCTGAGGGTGTACCTGCAATTATATAAAAGTACATATACATCGAATAATTTATTGCAACATTGTTTATTTATAAGGTTCTGGAAACATTCTGAGTGCTCATAGAAGAAGTGTGATTAGTAATTGGTATAACCAGCATATGGTCATGCAGCTCTAAAACGGAATGAAAATGATCTATAAGAAGTGATGCAGAATGGTTTTCAGAACAATGAAAATGAGTATATACAGATGCAAAGAAATAACACATTTTGTGAAAAACATAGGATAATAAAATATATATGTGCATTCTTATTTATTCAAGAAGAGATAAAGAAATACAGGAAAGATAAACTAGAGACCAGTGATGTTAGTTACTAACATTGTGATAGATGTGTAGAACAAATAGAAATAAATAATAGAGATTGAGAATATTACTGTGAATATATTTTTATGCAGTTTTGACTTTTCAAACTATGTTAATGGTTCACATACTCAAAAGTAATAATATCAGAAATCAAAATATACATTCATTAACTTTTTTTTTTTTTTTTGTATTTTTCTGAAGCTGGAAACGGGGAGAGACAGTCAGACAGACTCCCACATGCGCCTGACCAGGATCCACCTGGCACGCCCACCAGGGGGCGACGCTCTGCCCACCAGGAGGCGATGCTCTGCCCCTCCGGGCGTCGCTCTGTTGCGACCAGAGCCACTCTAGCGCCTGGGGCAGAGGCCAAGGAGCCATCCCCAGTGTCCGGGCCATCTTTGCTCCAATGGAGCCTCGCTGAGGGAGGGGAAGAGAGAGATAGAGAGGAAGGAGAGGGGGAGGGGTGGAGAAGCAGATGGGCACCTCTCCTGTGTGCCCTGGCTGGGAATTGAACCCAGGACTTCTGCACGCCAGGCCGACGCTCTACCACTGAGCCAGCTGGCCAGGGCCGATTTATTTTTTAATATAAAAGCAAACAAACATATTCATTAAGGTGGATTTTGAAAGAATACTATAATTATAGTAAAGGAGACAAAAAAGCCTATCAGTATTTGGCCTGTGTTCTCTTAGGCTAAAAACAAACCCTGTACTTCAGTTGCTGCTTCAATTTTCCATTTTTGTGTGTTAGCAATTCTGACAGTACTTTCTGTGAGTGAGTAAATAGGTAACTCTATTGTGAATAATCAGATTCATATTTGTTACTATCAAAAGGAGTTAAAATACAGGTATAAAGAAGACTAGAATGAATGATGTGATGTTAAATTGGAATTGTCAGATGATAGATAGATAATTGATAAAATCTTAGGTAGGTAGATAAATGGACAGGTGTTGAAAAAGAAAAAAATATTAATAAAGAAGTGTAAATATATGCATATACATTCATTGATTTTCTAGCTCTGTCCTTTGATATAGCTAAGAAGCCATTATTACCTTCAGTAGCCCTAAGCACAATTAGTTTCTAGATTTTGGCTTCCATGTATAGATCTCTTCTTTATACAATGGTTGATGCCAGGACTAATCCTAGAACAACTAATCCTAGATGAGCCTAGAACATCTTTCTCTGCTAACAATTAAAAAAAAATGCTTTAAAAAGAATGAAGGGATCCCAAAAGGTACAAGAATCAAAAGAGAAGTTTTACAAGGAAATTTGGACAATCTGAGTATAAATAAATAATGTAAGTAAATCATTATAATACAGTGAATATAATAAGGATCCATAAATCTATATTGATATAAATTAAATGCAAATAAGAAAAAATGGTTTTTTACTGTAAAAAACAACTGAAATATGTAGAAAGAATGACAGAATTATAAAAACTGCCATTTGACAAGCATAAAAAATAGTAAATGACATAGACAAAGGTTAGCAATGAATGTTAAAATTAGTAGTATAAAATTTTAAGAATACTAGCTTCTTTATAATAATCTCAAAATATATCACAATAATATACTTATTGATTACCGTGGAGTAACCTGGCAATAATTGTCTTAAGTGTTTAAAATAAAGATCTACAGAATTTTGTCAAACAGACATCATGAGTCCCTTGAATTCATTGCACTGAGAAAAACAGAATATCTCTTCTGGGTTATTCAATCCATAAATGCAATCCCCAAATTTAATCATGAAGGACAATCAAACAAATGACTATTGAAAAGATATTTTATAAAATAACTGATCCAAAATATAAACTGCATAAAGGATAAAGAGAGCAAGCTTGAGATTAAAGTTTAAAGGAGAGAAATGACAGGTGAATGGAATACTTGGTCTGGATTTTTTTTTTTAATACATGAGACACTTTTGGGACACTTCCAAAAACTGAATAAGGTCTGCAGATTTAAGTCTTGTGTCAATGCTAATTTCCTGCTTGTGATAATTTTATGGCTATACATGAAAATGCCTTGATTGTCTAAGTGTATGCTAGTAACATGTTAATATCTTGCAACTCTGCCCTTTATCTAGATTAGTAGAACAGTACTATTTTTGTAGCTTTTGATTGAATTTTTCATTTCAACTTTTGAACTATAATAATTCTATTTATCAGAGTTCTTTTAATTTTAAAGGATTGAGTCAACCCATCCTAGTTGACTATGTACAATAATTACCAAGTCACTTAGTAATAAAAGTGTAGAGGTTGCCATTTTGACCCCATCGGGTTACATATAGGAACAAATCAATATACCTGTCTTACTCCTTCTCTCCCTCTTCCTCTTTTTCTCTGTAAAATAAATAAAAATAACTTTTAAAAATATAAGGATAAAATACCTGAATAAATACTTCTCTAAAGAGGACATACAGATGGCCAATAGACATATAAAAAGATGCTCAACTTCACTAATCATCAGAGACATACAAATTAAAACCACAATGAGATACCACTTCACACCTGTCAGAATGGCTATCATCAGAAAATCAACTAACAACATTTCAGCGAGGATGTGGAGAAAGGGGAATCCTCCTGTACTGTTGGTAGAATGTAAATTTGTGCAGCCACTGTGGAAAGCAATATGGGGTTTTCTCAAAAAATTAAAAATGGAACTGTCTTATGATTCTGCAATTCCACTTCTGGGTATATATTCAAAAAATCTCAAAGCACTAATTTGAAAAGATATATACACCCCTATGTTCATTGCAGTGTTATTTATTCTGGCCAATGTTACTCAAAACTTTTAAATATAAAACATACCACAGAGCTAAATGTTAGCTGTTAATTTATTACTGAGAATGGTTAAAAAATTACATCTTATCCCACTTAAGTGGGATACAAATCTGAGATTCATGATGTAGATAAAAATAAAATGGTTATGGGAGGGATGGAGAATGGGGAGAGGGGTGAAGAGAAGGACAAATACATTATGATGGAAGATGATTTACTTTGGGTGATGAGCACACAACACAATCAATAGTTCAAATGCTACAGAGATGTCCACCAAAAACTGTACTCTTATTGATTGCATTGATTGTCACCCTGTTAAATTTCATTTAAAAATAAAATAAAATAATTTAGAAGTACATTTTTCTTGGAGCAATATCATATATTATCTTGTTTAAATAGTTAATAACTATTTTCTATAATGTTATGTACCCCAATTTAATGGTTAATATATGTGTAAGCATACTTTAAAGCACATAAAATATATTTAAAATTTTTATCAAACTTTTACATTTTAGAACAGTTTTAATTTAGTAAAAATTGGAGAAGAAAATATAGAGTTCTTTGTTTCTCTTATTATTAATATCTTATGCATTTGTTACAATAAATAAACAGATATTGATACAGAATAATTACCTAAAGTCAGAGTTTATTTAGATTTCATTAGTTTTTACCTTATGCTCCTTTGGTTGCAGAATTCTCCATTACATTTAATGTCAGTCGTGTCACCTTAGGTCTCTCTCAGGATGGCACTTTCTCACTTCCCTTGCTTCTTTAAAGTCAGAACGCTAAAAACAGAAGTCTGCTATTTTACAGAAGTTTCACAATTGGGATTTGTCTGATTTTTTTTTATGATGAGACTAGAGTTATGGGTAACAATGCCACCACTGTCATTACAACATATCAAGATTACATATCATCAACATGATTTATGACTCTTGATGTTGCTATGCATGTAGACATAGAATAATTAAATAAATGGGTGACAGATGGTAGAAGACAGGTTCCTCACTGTGGGAGTGGGAGTTTACGGATAAGCAAGAGGAGGAAGCTAGAATGATGGGCAGTAAGGGACTGGAGGCATCAGAATAAACTCAAGTTTAGCTTAATATAGTGTATGTCCAGTAGTCGTGGCCATCACAGCCGCCTGACACATGCAGGTTCACATTAGATTTGGATGGTAATGAAACTGCAGAGCCAAGAACTGGTGGGCCATTAACTTTTATTCTAGCCTCGCAACTGGCTGGCGAGTAAAATCAAACAGAGAGGACACCAAAACCCACTCAATGTTCTCCGGTTCCATAACCAGGAGAATCTTTCTGGTTTTTCCTAGAATCAAAGGCCCCCATCTCTGTTCCCCTTCAGCACCCTGCCAACTTGGCTGCCTGCCTCTGCAACCTCAGAGCCTCCTCCAAAGTGGCCTCCTAGCTCCTCCTTCTTTTAAAACTTTTCCGAGTGAAAGCTCCTCCTCCAGTTCAGATTAGCATAACCAAGACCCTTCCAGAACATGAAGGTAATTAATAGTATCACCTGGGCAACGCAATCACAATAACATGGTCAGCAGCATTCTAAACAATAAAAGTGAGCAAAACGAAATAACACAAATTTAACAAACTTATTTGCTCAACATATAGATACAGATGGTTACATATAGAAATATTTATAGATCTGTGTACATATGCATGCTTGTATACCCACAAGTAATTTTTCTCTGTTAGCTGAGAGGACAAAACAAACAAAATCAAAAGAAAGCAGAGCAAAGAACCAACACATTTCAGTAGCAAGGAGCACAACTAACACTCCGACCTTATTTTCATGTAGCATTCTCCAATATAAGAAACCCGGACTCCCAGTAGAAATGGCTGATTCTGAGAATAAGGAAAGCTCTACACAAAATGAGACTATACTCTCTTGTAATACCAAAAAGTAAGAAAGTGCCCAAACACACATACTCACATCAACAGTGATTGGCAGGGATGTAAAGGAGCCATGAGAATGAAACTCCAATGTTCAGCCAAATCAATATGAGCCATCTTAAAATAATATACAGTGTGTCCGTAAAGCCACAGTGCATTTTTGACCGGTCACAGGAAAGCAACAAAAGACCATAGAAATGTGAAATCCGCACCAAATAAAAGGAAAACTCTCCCAGTTTCATACCTATTCAGTGCAGTTCGATGTGGACTCATGCACAGATTTTTAGGGCTCCTTAGGTAGCTATCCCGTAGAGCCTCTACAGATTCATCACTGACTGATGGCCTACCAGAACGGAGTTTCTCCACCAAACTGCCAGTTTCCTTCAACTGCTTATCCCACCGAGTAATGTTATTCCTATGTGGTGGCGCTTCATTACAAATGCGCCGATATTCACGTTGCACTTTGGTCACGGATTCGAATTTAGTGAGCCACAGAACACACTGAACTTTCCTCTGTACCGTCCACATCTCTACTGGCATGGCCGTGGGCTGCTCCGCTGTATACACGGTGTTACCTCATCATCTGCGCATGCGCACATGCTGCCACATCATCCTACAGAAACTGGGAGGGTTTTCCTTTTATTTGGTGCAGATTTCACATTTCTATGGTCTTTTGTTGATTTCCTGTGACCGGTCAAAAGTACACCATGACTTTATGAACACCCTGTATTGCTAACTAAATCAAACATTTATAAACTGATAAGAATATAAATAATTGAGTAAATTGATAATACATGGGGAAAGTTCTCACATAGACGAGTTTCAAATAACTTAAGTTTGTGTGTTACCTCAAGGTGCAGAAATGTAATTGTTCACTCCTCAGGTGCGAAGTGGGCACAGTGGCTTCCAAGGAGAACAGTGTGGAAAGGTAGGGAGGGAGTAATGAAAAGGAAGTAACTTTATAGTGCAGAAATTTCAGCAGGTGATTATGCCATTAGCAAGACTGCTATAGAAATATTTACCTGAAGCTTATGAACTTTTATTGATCTCTGTCACTCTATTAAATTTAATTTTCTGAATAAAAATTGATTAATTTGAAATAAATAAATAAATAAATAAGTTTTCATTATTTTGAATTAATTATTGAACCAATCTGGAATAATGTCGGAAATTTATTTAGTATGGTGCCAACATGTTGGCATGCCCAGTCACATGATAAGCTAAGTCATTAGAACTTTGACTAGGTGTTTAAAATGGACTTAGAAAGAGACCGTAGGCCCTGGCAAGTTGGCTCAGCAGTAGAGCATTGGACTGGCTTGTAGAAGTCTGGGGATTTGATTCCTAATCAGGGCACACAGGAGAAGCGACCATTTGCTTCTCCACTCCATCTCTCTCTCTCTCTCTCTCTCTCTCTCTCTCTCCCCTCTCTCTCTCTGCTCTCTCTATCCTCTCTCTCTCTTTTTTCCCCTCCTGCTGCCATGGCTCAAATGGTTCAAGCAAGTTAGCTCCAAGTCTTCAGGATAGTTCCATGGCCTCGCCTCAGGTGCTAAAGTAGCTCAGTTGCCGAGCAATGGAACAGCGGCCTCAGATGGACAGAAAGTTGCCTGGTAGCATGTTTCCTGGGTGGATCTCAGTTGGGGCACATGCAGGAGTCTGTCTCCATCTCCCTGCCTTTCATTTAATAAAAAGAAAGGGGCCTGACCTATGGTGGCGCAGTGGATAAAGCATCGACCTGGAAATGCTGAGGTCACCAGTTTGAAACCCTGGGCTTGCCTGGTCAGGGCACATATGAGAGTTGATGCTTCCAGCTCCTCCCCCTTCTCTCTCTCTCTCTGTCTATCTCTCCTCTCTCTCTCTCTCCTCTCTAAAATGAATAAATAAAATTTAAAAAATAATAAAAAGAAAGGAAGAAGAAGAAAGAAAGAAAGGAAGAGAAAGGAAGAAAGAAACTAATTTACTTTAGGTGATGAGCACACAACACAATCAATAGTTCAAATGCTACAGAGATGTCCACCAAAAACTGTACTCTTATTGATTGCATTGATTGTCACCCTGTTAAATTTCATTTAAAAATAAAAAAAAAAATTTAAAAGTACATTTTTTCTTGGAGCAATATCATAGATTGCCTTGTTTAAACAATTAATAACTATTTTCTATAATGTTATGTACCCCAATTTAATGGTTAATATATGTGTAAGTATACTTTAAAGCACATAAAATATACTTAAAATTTTTATCAAACTTTTACATTTTAGAACAGTTTTAATTTAGTAAAAATTGGAGAAGAAAATATAGAGTTCTTTGTTTCTCTTATTATTAATATCTTATGCATTTGTTACAATAAATAAACAGATATTGATACAGAATAATTACCTAAAGTCAGAGTTTATTTAGATTCCATTAGTTTTTACCTTATGTTCCTTTGGTTGCAGAATTCTCCATTACATTTAATGTCAGTCGTGTCACCTTAGGTCCCTCTCAGGATGTCACTTTCTCACTTCCTTTGCTTCTTTAAAGTCAGAATGCTACAAACAGAAGTCTGCTATTTTACAGAAGTTTCATAATTGGGATTTGTCTGATTTTTTTTTTTTCATGATGAGACTAGAGTTATGGGTAACAATGCCACCACTGTCATTACAACATATCAAGATTACATATCATCAACAAGAAAGAAACTGTAATATAAGGCTCCTTCTTGCAGATATTTTCCCACATTCTGGGGAAAAATATAGCATAATTTATATATTTAGAAATAAGTAATTTAAAATTAATAATGTAGAGTTATTTAAATTTATAAAATTTGTAAGAATAATTCTGAAGAAAAAGAAAGAATTTAAATATAACTTGCTTCTTAGTGTTATGGACTTTTATTTACTTAAGCATTCTGTTATTAATATTCAGCGGTTAGTAGTTTGCTTTGCATTTATAGATGTTTAATACATAATTTTTATTGATTTGATTATGACTTCATAAAATGAAAACAATGCTGTAATTTTTATTTTGACATAATATTTCCTGTCCTTATAAAAATGGAGATATAGATATATATATATATATATATGACAAGTGTATAATTTTAAGAACACTTCTCTTGTTGATGAAAGCTCTGTTGGTCTTTCAGAAAAAAAATATGAAAAAGCTAACTTCTCTACCAATTAAAAATCAAGAGAATAAGGATTTTAATAAGCCTCCTGGGATATTTGTCTTTTTTATCTTTGATAAATACATGATAATAAGGACAAATGATACAAACAGCAATAACTTTTCAGTAATGTGATCATTAAAAGACCTCTCAACTGTAATATTTCAGTATTAATTGGGGACAGATGATCATTTTAGTGACATGCTCAATTCATTATCCATACTTCAGTACTTCATGAATACCTGAACATTCTTAATGAAGTGATTATATTTTTAAAGATTTTTAGTGCAATGATCTTAATTGGGTTGTTTATTTTAAAGCTAAGAAAAGGTAAAAACAAAATAGAATTAAGTATTGTTAATTAGACAGTATAAAAAAGATATCTGGGAAAAGTGAACCAAATATAATATTAATGTTTAGTAATTTTTGGGTGTAGCTTAACATTTACTAAAATTATGTTGTCTCTTACCAGTTTTGTTATGTAAATAAAATTAATCATCAATGTATGTTCTGAATCATTGTTCCAAATTCTTATAAAAATATCAAACAATGTATACCCCAAATCCCTACAAAAATCCTGGATTTCTTAATATAATTACTTTCTGCTTATATAATTTATTTAATAATATTGTGTATATTTCCCCATCTATGAAATACAAGCTACCATGTCCTAGTATTTGAAGGGATTCCAAAGCAAATCAAGTTTGTTCACATCTTATTTCTTTCTATAATAAATTGTATTTCTTAATTTTGAATTTATCATAACCATGTCCTGTTATTAAGTTTACTAATATGTTAAAAAAAGTTTTTACTACATAGTTTCTAAGTTTCAGCTTGTGTTCTTTCTTCTAATATGTAATTCAACGTTCCATAATTTTAATATATATCAAAATTTCTGACACTATAAATTGATCTTCTTGTCCTTTCATAATATTTACTGCAGTTTTCAAAGTCCATATCTCTCCTTTGGTCTCTTACACTTCTCTATTTTGGTTTCCTTCCTACTTCTCTGATTACTTTTTCTTTCTTTTTTTTTTATATATTTTTTATTTTTCTGAAGTTGGAAATGGGGAGGCAGTCAGACAGATTCCCACATGCGCCCGACTGGGATTCACCTGGCATGCCCACCAGGGGGCGATGCTCTGCCCATCTGGGGCGTCGCTCTGTTGCAAACAGAGCCATTCTAACACCTGAGGCAGAGGCTACAGAGCCATCCCCAGTGCCCGGACCATCTTTGCTCCAATGGAGCCTTGGCTGCGGGAGGGGAAGAGAGAGACAGAGAGGAAGGAGAGGGGGAGGGGTGGAGAAGCAGATGGGTGCTTCTCCTGTGTGCCCTGGCCGGGAATCGAACCCGGGACTCCTGCACACCAGGCCGATGCTCTACCACTGAGCCAACCGGCCAGGGCCTTTCTTTTCTAATTATATATATATTTGAAATTCTTCAGTATCAAAATACTACAAATTCTGTTAGTTGTTCATGTCTCTTCTAATTTTCCATCCTGCTATTAATCTTCTTGTTTATTCACTAATTTATTAATCTCAGAATGATTCCCCTGTCTTAAGATTCTTTCATTGCTTTAAGATGACAATTTCGTTATCTTACTTAATTTTTACAAAATGTTGTGACTAGCACTTATTATTTTCTAAGGTTAAATAAGCAGAGACACAGGGAGGCTATGTAACTTGCTCAACATCATGTAGGGAAGTGAAGGAGCCAGGGTTTTAACTGAAACAAAACTCCAATTACTGTTGTTCATGAATGTTTTCTGCACCCTAAATATAACAAATTTGAAGTTTCTTCAAGAAAATATATTTTTTCTAGTCAGTATTCCATACTCTTAAATTATAACCAAAACTTACTAAGTTCATCTCTACTTATTCACACCTGACTTTCACATTGAACCTCTCTATACCTCTTTCCACTGCCATAATTTTGGACCTTATCATTCTTTATTTTAGTGATTACATCAACATCCCATTCCTGTCATTAATTTCTTTATCCCACTTTCAATTAATGGATCATCATGCTACCTGCATTGTTTTTCCAATAAATGAATATTGATTGTGTTACTATATTGTTTAACTGACATTCAAACTATATTGTTTAACTGATTGCATTTTAAATATTTATATACCTTAAATTGGCATCATGATAATTGGAAAGTACTAGGTCAATTATATTAATCCCAATTTACATTAAGAAACAAAACTGAAATAAATTTAACTGGCACAGTGAGCAAAATTTAATATGGTAGTCAGATAGACCCTTATAACTAACGGGGCCAAATCTTCAGCCTTGTAGTGTTCTGGCTTCCTCTGACTTGACAGATTTCTCATTCTCTACAGGCTTCATTGGTCATTTCTATTGGTAACCTTCTTGAGGAAAAAAAGGAGAGAATAAAAAGTGCCTTTTGACTCTCTTGTGCCCTTGACCTTGTAAGTATACTTTGTATTGTTTGCTTATTAATTTGTTATTAAACCAAGAGCAACTAAGACCATGCCTGAGTCTCTATTCTTCATTCTCATCTGCCTTTGAAAGTGGACCAGCTTTCACGGTATCAGTCACAGACCTAAAATCTATCCCAGCTTAATTATTCTCCAACATGTACTATACCTAACATACACTAGCTAAAATTTTTGCATATTGGAAACATTACAGATGTCTTGGGTATTCTACTTTAAATATATTTAGTTCTTTGTTACACACCATTTTATCCTGCAAAACCTATCAAACACATTTTCCCCTCAGTCAGGCCTGCTTCTCTCAGTTCCCAAGAGGTTGGTTGGTTGATCTCTACTCTGCCTACTGTTTCTTTAGGTTTCTCATACTTCATTGTAAGTTATTTGCTTCCAACTCCTACTTCCTTTCTTGATAATTAGAACCATCAGAGCAAAATTTGTGCTTATTGATTGATGTTGTATATTCTGCTTGTTTTTCCTATTGCTGCCTTCATAGCAGTTCTATAACTGATATCACTGGGGCCATGGCGAGTTTTTGTTCTTTCCTCTTCTAGGCGGCTCTTTTTTGTTTTATGACTAATGATTATTTTACAGTTATCTTTTTGTCTAATTTTTCTCCCTTCACTACCACCTGCACTCACCATTAAACTACCAATATTGTGAAGATAGAGATCTTATCTCACTAATTTTTATTCCCTCAGAAGCCCCTAGAATAGTGTTAGGTATTTTATAGGCTCATATTAATTGTCTCTAAATTAATGTTTCTTAAACCACTCAAAAGCTGGCTTAACAGACTGTTGACGATCTTCATATTTGGGGCTCTGTTAGTCTTTATTATAAACCATTCTACTATCAAAGAGAATTTTTATTATTTTCACTAATAATGCTTTATTTTAGTCAAACTGTCTCTTTACCTATAATTTAATCTTTGATAAACCAATTACATATAACACAGACCATTAGAGTCTATCGTTATTTAAAAATAACTATTGTTACCACATTGAACTAAGATAATTCCAGCTAAAATAAGGAAAAGAATGAAGGCTTTAATTGGTTTATGTTACCGTTTTCTAGGTAAATACATAGTTTTCATTAAGCATCATTTTTTTTCTAATAGCACCTCTGCAGTAACTTTCCATACACTAATGGTGCTGAAATTAGAACAATGCACCATGGAACATGTTAGTCATTGTTCATATTTTAAAATGTTATTATTTGTTCAGGAACAGTAACAGACTGTTACTGACCTATTTCTATTCTTTCATATTTTTTAGCTAAAATATATGTAGCCTTTGCCAACACATGTGTGCATATCTTTGTTTCATACAAAGAATTTTACAAGATGAATTAATACAAAAGAGACTAACCAGAATATTTTTAAAAATTTTTTTATTAAGATTGTGGTTATTTAGAGAGAGATAGGAGGATGATCAAAAAACAGAATGAAAATATCCTAGACAGAGTTGCAGAGGCTCTGCCCTCAGGGTTACAGAAATGGAACAATAGGGAACGGAAAATATTCCCATGATGCTGGTAAGGCTCTGAAAGTTCTACTGTAATTTTAAAAAATAAAATGTAATGTATATTTTAGAAAATTTTTTTGATTTACAAAGAAATTGACAAGATATACAGAAATTCCCATATACCACACACTCAATTTCCCAATTTATCAATGACTTCTATGATTATGGCACATTTTTAATAATTATAAACCATGTTAATATAGTATTATTATTGCACACAGTCTATACTTTGTGCAGATTTCCTTACATTATACCATATGTCCTTCTGTTTCAGAATGTCATCTGGGATATCACATTTCAATTAGTAATAAATTTCTTTACGTTTCTCTTTATTATAACAGTTTCTCTAATTTTCTTTGTTTTAGATTTTCTTGGCAATTTGAAGGACTTCTGATAAGTGTTTTGTCCCTATATTTGAATATTTTTAACATTTCTTTAAATATTAGACTAAGATTTTGTGTTTTGAGGAGGAAGATCACCGAGATAAAATAGCACTCTCATCACATTATATCAGAGGTGCATAGTACCAGCACAGCTTACCACTAGTAAAACTGATCTCTCTGCCTCCTGGGTAAGAAGAGGAAGTATCTTCCAGGCTGTTCCACTGTAAAGTTACTCTACACCTGTCCACTCCACACACACTTCACTTGGTACCCTTGGAGAGGAAGTGACTATGTGCAGTTCACATTTAAGGACTGCGGAATTATTCTTTCCTTCTTGGAATGTGAAGTACCAACATTAAATATTTGAAATCCTTCTGCATGAGAGATTTGTCTATTAAATCCCATTTATGTATTCAAGTACTTATTTATATTCATGTGGACTCATGGATATTTATTTTACACTTCAGGTTACAATCTAATACTGTTTAATTTGTTGTGTTCAGATTGTTTTGTTAGCATCGGTAGCTAGTTAGTTATTAATAAAAGAAGGGAGCAGATGGAATCAGACTTTAAGTCTGATTAACTAGGAAGCTGTAGCATTCAGAGACTCCCTAGGGGAGAGCCACATTCTCTGCCAAACACACGCTAATCCCAGGCAGAAAGAACCAACTGGCTTTTCGGTCTCCCCAGGGAACAACCAGCCCATTAGCCGGGATTACTAGGGAGAGGGATAAAACGGTATGGAAATTCCTTTGCTCAGCACAGGCACTGGGAAATCCAAGGCAGAGCAGGGGGAAAAGCACTCACAGTAGAAGCCACACGAGAAACCAAAACTTCGGAGCATGTGCAGTAGGAGCTCAAATGGCAACATAAAGGGGAGGAGTTTAGCCTGATTAAATCGAGGAAATGATTGGATTGGATAAAGGAATGAGGCGGGAAATTCAGGGAAAGAGATTGGTTAGGAGGAGGGCCCAGCTCAAGCTTGTAAGAATTAGGAAGAAGATTGGTTTGTTTGAATGAAAATTTACCCCTTCCCAAACCCAAAGAGTATCATCAAAGCTTAACAATGACCCCTGCTCACTCACCGGTTGCCCTGGCATCAGTGCACACCCAAGCGAGGGCCTGAATTCAGCGCTGCTCACGGCCGGGGCATCCTCGGGCCTCGCAGCAGACATACAGCTGGGGCAATGAGACACAGAGAGGTTCTGCTTCTCTTGAGCCTTGGCCCCACTGGGCCTGGCAAGTGTGAGTACAGGTGTGAGGACTCAGCAGCTGGACTTCTGGAGAGACATGGTGCTGAGCCACTTGATTTTGGATGACACATGGGGCACCTGGGAAATGTCCTTTTCTTCATGCCAGTAAATCTTGCCAGAATCACTCACGTCCTCCTAAGAGCGAGTTCCCAAACTGCTTCTCTTGCAACCCCATGGGAGAATCCTATTTCCACCAACAGTAGCTCCACTATTGGATATTATTAGCTCTTTCACCTGACTCCTCTGTCCCTTGGACATACCACTATCATTGTGTTTGTTTGTTTGTTTGATTGATTTCTTTTCTTTCTTTTAACACTTCCTTACTTCCTGGCATTACAAGATACTCCAAGATTATCTTTTAAGAATGAAATAAAACTTCTTGTTTAGAGCAGGGGTCAAAAACTCTTTTTTTTTTTTTTTTGTAAATGATTATATGGTAAATACTTTTGTCTTTCTGGCCATAAATGGTTCCTTTTGCATGATCTTTCTTATTTTTCTTAAAACATCTTTAAAATGTAAAAACATAAAATCATTAATAGTTCTCAAGCTGTACAAAACAGATTCTAATCTGCACTTGACTTCCTGGCAGTGGTTTCCTGAGCCCTGGTTTAGAGAAATAAGATTACAAAATAAACAACCTGCCCACTACTGCCCTCCACCCTCAACAGTCTATGAGAACTTACAGTATGAGAATTTCTATTTTGAAAAGAAAATACAACAGTGATTTCTAAACATTTTTTTTTTGAAAGAGAAGCAGGGTGAGAGAGAAACAAGAACATCAAGCTGCTCCTCTGTGTGCCCTGACCAGGACTGAACTGGCAACCTCTGTGCTCCAGGACTGCAGGACAACGCTCCAACTGAGCTATATGGGTAGGGCAAACTATTATTGACTTTTTAGAGAGACAGAGAGAGAAAAGGAGAGAGAGGGGAGGGGGAAGGAAAGCATTTGTTGTTCCACTCAGTCGGGCATCTTATGGTTACTGCCTGTGTGTCTCCTGACCAGGGATCAAACTTACAACCTTGTTCTTTTGGGATGACGCTCTTAACCAACTGAGCTAACCAGCCAGGGCAATGTTTTCTCTTTAGGAAAGAATACATTCATTTATTTATGTGTATATGTATTGATTTTTGTTAATACTCTGGTTTTGCATTGGGTGTAGTATAATTTATTATATAGGACTTAAGACCTCTCCTCTCCCATTTGAAACAATACAGGGTGGGGCAAAAGTAGTTTTACATCTGTTAGGACACAAAATGCAATTTACTTTTGTATTATTATTTAATATTTATTGTATTATTTTCTATATAAACAACTGTAAACCTACTTTTGTCCTACCCTCTAGGTCTAAAAGACTTATTTTGGATTATAAGATAATATAACATTGGAATAGTCTTTTTTTTTTTTTTTTTCAGAGACAGAGAGAGAGTCAGAGAGAGAGGGATAGATAGGAACAGACAGTCAGGAACGGAGAGAGATGAGAAGCATGAATCATCAGTTTTTTGTTGCGACACCTTAGTTGTTCATTGATTGCTTTCTAATATGTGCCTTGACCAGCGGGCTACAGCAGACCGAGTAACCCCTTGCTCGAGCCAGCGACCTTGGGTTCAAGCTGGTGAGCTTTGCTCAAACCAGATGAACCCGCACTCAAGCTGGCGACCTCAGAGTCTCGAACCTGGGTTCTCCACATCCCAGTCCGACGCTATTCACTGCAACACTGCCTGATCAGGCTAGAATAGTCTTAAAACCACATATTTACTATCTGTATATATTACCTATAACTGTAAATTGGTAGATTATTACTTTTAGGGAGAATTTTAAAATGCCTCCATGACTTTCACCCTTTACTAATGTGCCTGAGGTTGTGATATATTAGTGGCAAATGGGGATTATCCAGGTGGGCCTAACCTAACCATGAGTCCTTTACAAGCAGCGAGCTTTCTTTTTCTTGTGACAGAAAGGAAATGTTGAAATTTGATGCAAAGTGATATCTCATTTCTGTCTCTGAACCTGGACCATGACAGCAGCCTGTGGGAGTTGAGAGTAACCCCTGGGGTATGATACAGTAGGATTGTGAACTTGATTCTCAGGCTCACAGATAGCAATTGCAGGTTTTAAGTGGCTTTTAATGTTTACTCATTTTGTAAACTACCCGTTTAACGTCTCTAGCCCACCTGCTTACTTGAATCTGAGACTCACAAATTCAAATGTGTATTCAAGTTTTCCTTTCAGGGGACTGGTAGTCATTTCAAACTCAAACCTAATATGCCCCAAGTACTTGATCACTGCCATGTTAACCTATACTCAATCCTAAATATTCTGTTTCTTAAAGACTTCCCCATCTCGTTTCAAATATAAAAAGGTTGACCTCTTTTTCTTCACCTCTTCTGTCATTGTCCCCAAACAGGCTACCCTGAATCTACTCAGAGTTATTGCAAAAGTCTTCACAATAGTCTTCTTGCTTCCATCCTTGCAGTCATAGTGATCCTTTAAAAATGTCGATCAGATTATGTCACAGGCAGCATAAGGCCTTCCAATGTTTTACTTTTTTCAATCAGATAAAAGGTAAAGGGTTTAGCTTTTTCAACAAAATCCTAGCGAATCTAGCTTCTCTTGATCTTCTCCCTTCTTTCCCTCTACTCTCTCCACACCCACCTTTGGCTACTTTACAGGCATATATGAGTTCCTTAAAGTTTTGCACCGTTGTTTACTATGCTTGTTGTAGTCTCCCCCAGGAATCCACATGGCTCATTTCCTCATTCCTCTCTAGTCTCTGATCAAAATCACTATATTTGAGGTGCAGAAGCAGATGTTCACTTCTCCTGTATGCTCTGACCGGGAATCAAACCCGGGACATTCACACACCAGACTAACGCTCTACCACTAAACCAACCTGCCAGAGCCAAAGCAAGTTGATATTAAAGAATTATTTCTTATATTAAGTAGCATTGAACAAAGAGCACCACCAAAGACTATATCCAAAAGGAATTCTCAGTTCCATAGTTCACTTGATAAAATAGTTCTTTTGTCTTTGAAATAAATAATTCATCAAGTAAAAGTAAAGTATCTTTCTTTTTCATGTTCTATAAATATTATGAAGTGAAACACAAACTTATGGTATATTAAGGCCTGGGTAGTTTTCTTTATCCTTTCCAATTTATCACCATATTATTTTAGTGGTAATAAAAAAAATTACTACATAACAAATGTTGTTCATGTATAGAATTAAGTTAGGCAGGTAAATTTTAAGTAGTCAAAATTGCATTACATTTATGAAATTATGTTTTTCTCTGTATCCCATTAATGTTTTACTAAAGAATAAAAGATATTTAACCCAATAGTATGGTCTTCAATTTAACCTCTCTCACTTTGCAAATGTTTAACTTTGTCTAGTTGATGAGTGTTTTTTTTTTCCTTTACAGGAGACAAATAACCCAATCCACAATCCAAACTAATCTGAAAATAATATATTTATAGAGAAGTATTCTATAGCTCTAAAACGTATTTTTTCTATAAAAATTCATCACTAAGAATTAATATGAAGCAGCTATTTTCTTTCCACAAGTTCAGTAACACACTAATTTAATTATAATCAATTTTCCTTAGAATCCAAAAACATTTCATTCATTTCTAGAATTGGGCTTATTAAGTCTTAATTGATTACCATATTTTATATATATATCATATTTTTGTTCTCTCCTAACATTTCTTTATAGTTCTTTCCTCTGTGCTTGCTCCTCTTCTGTTATTACCATATTTTTTTTTTTTTTTGCATTTTTCTGAAGCTGGAAACGCGGAGGCAGTCAGACTCCCGCATGCACCCGACCAGGATCCACCCCGCATCCGGCATGCCCACCAGGGAGCGATGCTCTGCCCATCTGGGCCGTCGCTCTGTTGCATCTAGAGCCATCCTAGCGCCTGAGGCAGAGGCCACAGAGCCATCCTCAGCACCCAGGCCATCTTTGCTCCAATGGAGCCTCGGCTGTGGGAGGGGAAGAGAAAGACGGAGAGGAAGGAGAAGTGGAGGGGTGGAGAAGCAGATGGGCGCTTCTCCTGTGTGCTCTGGCCAGGAATCAAACCCGGGATTCCTGCACGCCAGGCCAATGCTCTACCACTGAGTCAACCAGCCAGGGCCTATTACCATATTCTTGACTGTATCCCCTATACAGTTCTTTACATTCTCATGACTATTCTGTAACTACCAATTTGCACTTTTTATCCCTTCACTTTTTTCACCCATTCCCCCAAATCCTCTCCCCTCTGGCAACCCTCAGTTTGTTCTCCGAATCTATGAGTCTGTTTCTGTTTTGTTTGTAATTTGTTTGTTTCTTTACATTCCACATATAAGTGAAAGTGTATGGTATACTGTGGACAAATCCTGCCAGGGGTGAGGACGACGGAGACGCAAAGACCCAACTCCGGGGACCAGGTTCAGTGACGCAGATCCACTTTATTCAGGAAGTAAACTAGCTTATATACATGGGTTCAACCTATAGGGTGTTACAACGTGTCCTTCATAGCCAGTGGCTGAAAAGATCAGGAAGTTGCGTGGTTAGCGCTAAGTCACTTCCTTATAGCAGGCAAGCTTCCTTCCTGGGTATGCCCAGGAGGCTTCTGGGAGCTGGAGTATTCTCACAGTATTGTATCAGCCGCAGCTGCTAGGAATGCACTCTGCACTCCACCCACAGTATATTTGTCTGTTTCATTTTACTTAGCATATTATATTACATGCGTTATGTCATGTTATGTTATGTTAATTACATTACATTACATTATATGAAAGAGGAGACAGAGGAAGATCCATATCTCTTCTCTTTCCCTGGAGTCCTTTCTCTGTCATAGGTGGTACTGGAGATCTGAAGCTGCAAAGACACAGTTCCAGACATGAGCATCTCCATTCCTGGGTAACAGTTGCAGGGGTCCCCAAACTTTTTACACAGGGGGCCAGTTCACTGTCCCTCAGACTGTTGGAGGGCCGGACTATAAAAAAAAAAAACTATGAACAAATCCCTATGCACACTGCACATATCTTATTTTAAAGTAAAAAAACAAAATGGGAACAAATACAATATTTAAAATAAAGAACAAGTAAATTTAAATCAACAAACTGACCAATATTTCAATGGGAACTATGCTCCTCTCACTGACCACCAATGAAAGAGGTGCCCCTTCCGGAAGTGCGGCGGGGGCCGGATAAATGGCCTCAGGGGGCCGCATGCGGCCCGCGGGCCGTAGTTTGGGGACCCCTGAGTTACAGGGATACCCACATTATCTGTCTCTTTAACATCTATATACCCATCTCATCATATTAAATCAATTTATAAATCTTTTATTTATTGCCATTAGAAGTCAAGACACATATTTGTATAACTAACCTAACAATTGTCAATTCCCTTGTCTTCCCTAACTTCAGTTTAAGGAATATTAATTTTCCTAAACTTACCATCTGACCTTCCCTCATTTACTTGCATTTTGTTAATGGAGAGCCACTTATTATTTAATATTATTTATAACAATGTTTTTACTATGCTTAATAATGATGGACTATTGTAACATAAAGTTAAAGGAAATCACTGTACTGTTTTAGTCTCAAGCTATCTATAATTATTAGCTATCACTCATCATGTATTTAACTATGATAATAATAAGCATATTTAAATATAACTATGATAATAAGCATTTAAAAACATATAAGAATTATGTTCTTTAAAATTGATTTACATATTTCTATAGTAAGTTTATGTGGCACTTAATAATTTAAATAAAAATAAGATTTTCTACTTAAGTATTACTAATGGTCTTCATAGGAAAAATCACACATTGTTATACTAATTGAAATTACTAATTAATAATTTCTTTTCTCTTAAAGAAATTCCTTAGCATATTTGTTACTTTTTTTCTGGTGTTTTAGAGATTATCAGTTATATCATTGCAGTTCTAGCATAAGTATATAAATTCATGTCTAAATTCCAGATGTTAGAATATAGGGTGCTAAAAGTTGTCAACTATCATGCATAAAGCACTTTTCAAAAAAGTCAAATTTTATTTACTGTTTTATCTGCTGAGATGACTGTCCTCACATTACTCAAGACGTCAATTCTTTCAATGTTTATTTTAATAAGAACTTTTTATAAACTTGATATAATTCATTTGAGAAAAAATTATCAAATAATGTTTTCAAGTATGTGAATGCATCACTGTGAGTTAAAATTCAATCATAAATTTCTGTTCATTGAAAAGCAAAATAATATGACATTTCCATTTGTACATTTAAATTATATAAAGGCACTTAAAACTAAACAATGTTTAAGAAAATATTACTAGAGACTATACATCTATCAAATACTATGATGATCAATTGAGAAAGAAATTAAGATACATTGGATTTGATTGTTTTTACTAATTTTTCTAACATGTTTATTTTATATTTTGTCTTTTTGTTTCTATAGAATATAGAATAAAACATTCCTGAGTTTATAAACCTATCTGGGATGGAAATATTCCTGGATATTTCTTCAAATTCAAGATAATGTACTTTCAATTCACTCAAAGACATGTAGACAATAGGAGGTTCTGATTTAAAAAATATAAAAGTCTGTCACCTGATGTTGGCAATAACAGATGCCAATAGTTTTGACTTTAAAAATGAATCAAAAAGTTTTAAAGATAAAATTGTAATTATGTTTTATAAAAAGTGTAATGTACCTTTATTAATTTACAAAGGTGTAACCACTGATATAAAAGTGAAAAAACAGATTCATGTTATTGAAAAGAAAAGCATGAACCTATAGCTTACATTATAGATATATGAAAGGGCTAGTCATTTTTAACATCATATTAAATTATTTTTCAACAACACATTTACCACCAATATCAAGAGAGTTTAGAAAACGACACAGAAGAATAAGCTACCTAATATTTATGTGACCTTGTATTCTTAATATATCCTTTCCATGAAACCTGAAAAAGCAGTTAAAATGATGAAAGGTATAAACTAAGTATATTTTGCTTTCTCATAGTTTATTATATTGAAACAGTAGGATACTCGATAAAGTTGAAATCCAATTTTCTTGAGACAAAGGAAACACATTCACTTTAATTTATTTGCTGTTTTTCTTTTCTTTTTTTTTTTTGTCAATTCTAACCAACAAAAACATACTATAGTCTAAGTCAGAATTTGTCTTGTATAGAGCTCATGCCTTGAATAAAAACAAAAAGTCAAGAATATACAAAAGAGAGGGGAGAAAGGATGATAGAGAAACTGAGAGACAGAGAAATAGAAAGAAGGCACTAGGAGAGGTTAGTTTGGCATTAAACAAACACTGAAAAAATTGAGTCAAGCTAGTGGTTTGGAACTTGAGAAAATCCCCAGTGCTAGATGAACATTGGCATTATTAATGATTCAAGTGTTTTCTGTTCATAGATTGTTATTCTGTTATCTGGTTAGAAAGATATAAATTCAACAAGAATTTACTTGTTGAAAGTGAAATAGTAAAAGTCACAATCCAGAGTCTTTAGAGGTTTATGGTCTAGTTACACGAAAAAAAAAATGATTAAAACATATATAATATCTAGATCATAAATTAACAAAGTATACAATCACAGGAAATTTTCTGAGGTTCATACCAGAATGGCTAAAGAAATTGAAAATGAGTAGGACTACTATAGTTTGGGATGTGTTATAGGCTCAGAAATTGTTCCCAGTGGTATCCATATCCTAAATCTTGGAACCTGTCACTGTTACCTTATTTGGTAAAAAGGACTATGTAGATGTAATTAAAATAAAGATCTTTCAATGGGCAGATTATTCTGGATTATCTGAATTGGCTCTAAATAAAATCTTTCTTCCTCTCATTTGAAAAAGAAGAAAAAGAAAAACAAAGAAAATAGGAAATTAAGGGGATAATTGATACTTGTTTTCAAGTGTACTGAACTTGATTTTAAGAATTATGTTGACCATATTTTTCTACATTTCTAAAGATTATGACAAAGATAAAATTATAAATTGCTGTAAAACTTAATTAGGAAGAAAAAAGCATTTAACCATAATGTTAATTAATTGCTCAAGTGAGTTATCATGGAGATTACAGATTTCCAATTCTGAAAAATAAAAAAATACGTTTTGGATATTTTCAGATTATTTACATGTGAAGACATAAATCTAGTGTAAATTATTGTTTCTCTATCATAAAATAAAAACTTGCTTTAAGTAAGAAATTCTTTGTGAAATGAATAAAGTTGCTTAATTTAAGAAACTCATTGTCTTAATTCTTAAAATTAAATACTAATTATGTCTATTGGGATAGTTTTAACTAATTGCAATAGCCTTTTAAAGAATATTTTCTAAGTAAACTTAAAGGATTAAAAGATAAAGTCAAGTGACTTTATACCTGTATTAGTCTCTATATATCTTCCACATTTTAACCTTTCCAATAAAACACATTTTCTATAAGCAAAGGGAGCATATTTTATGTTTTAGCTAATTTCAGAATTTAGCATATAACTATGCACAGAAAGCATTATTGTACCATATTTCATATCTTTAAGTCATATCCATATTCTAAATGTGGATCAATAGTAATTTATCAAAAATATTCAATAATTGTGGTAAGTAATGTTGCATATATAAAAGAAGAATAAAATAGTGTCTTCTATCCAAATGTCACCACTGACATAAAAGACACATTTTGTAAAAATTTATATCATTACATGTAAAATTATATTTTCAAGGATGAGGAAGTTGGCAGCACGTGACCAGCTGTAGAAGTCTTTATTTAATTATTTATCAAGTATCGCATATTTATCTATTCCAGTTTCAACCAGGTTGGGAGTTACTAACATAGAACCGTAGCCTCTTCAAAGAAGCTGACACCTGAGCAGTAATGAACACTGCAGAGTAAAAAAATGTAAGTGTCGAGAAGACATGAACTTGGTGTGATTTCAGAGTAGTCTGGTAAATGTTAAAGTTCATAAGGAAACGTAATTAGCTGGACATAATGTCGTCAGACAGTGCAGTAAGAATAGAATAAGAAACGTTATCTTAAACAAGGATCAATTCTCGTTACATTATTAAAGGTTGAATGAGTCCCACATTTAGATGCTTGAAATCTAGTTCATAGTTATCAGAACTTCTTTTTTAAACTGTGAGATACTAGCAGCATTGGTTGAAAATATTTCACAATTTTTTTTTTTTTTGAGAAACGAAAAAAAAATCAATACATCATTTTATGATAACCTAAAAAGATTGAGAATATGCTAACAGTTTAAAAGACTTGGGACCATTTCTATTTTCCAATGCGTATTTTTATTAAAGATTGTTAGCAATAGTATAGAACTACTGTTATACCCCAAGTTCTTGTTTATGACTTTGTTTTTGCCCCATTGTAGACTCTCATAAATTATCACACAATTACTAACAGTGTAGAGAATTTCTCTATCTAGGTATGCAGTTTAGTCTCTTTTTGAAAACTTTTCTACTCCCCATGAGAAATGATGACCTATAGCCATTTATAACAACATGGATGGACCTTGAGAACATTATACTATGTGAAACAAGTAAATCAGAAAAAGCTAAGAATTATTTGATTTTACACATAGGTGGGATATAAAACTGAGACTCATGGACACAGATAAAAGTTAAGAAGTGACCAGGAAGAGGGGATTAAGGGAAGTGGAGGAAAGAAGGACAAATATACATCCCATGTAGGTGGGATATAAAATAAGCATCATGGACATATGCAAGAGTGAAATGGTTACCCAGAGGAAATGGTGGGGAGCAGAATAAAGAGGTATAAATATATAATTGACCAGGTGGTGGCACAGTGGATAGAGCATTGGCCTATGATCCTGAGGACCCAGGTTTAAAACCTCAAGGTCATAGGCTTGAGAGCAGGCTCATCCAGTGTGAGCATGGGGTCGCTGGCTTGAGCGTTGGATCATAGCCATGACCCTATGGTCACTGGTTTGAGCCAAAAGGTCATTGGCTTGCTGGAGGCAACCCCCACCCCTGTCAAGGCACATATGAGAAAGCAATCAGTGAACCACTAAGGCACAACAACTATGAGTTGATGCTTATCATCTCTCTCCCTTCCTATCTGTCTCTATCTCCTTCTCTCTCTTTATCTCTCTCTAAAAAAAAGAAAGAGGGACAAATATAAGGTGATGAAAAATGATTTGACCTTGGGTGATGGACACATAACACTATCATCAGTTCAAATAATATAGAGATGTTCACCTGAAATCTATGTACTTTTATTAACCAATGTCATCCCATTACCTTTAATTCTTCCCCCCAAAATGAAAATTACAGTACATAAAAAATATAACTTATGGAAATATCCTTAAACTATTCTGACATTGCTTTATTCCATCTCCAATAACTGCAACATTTATCCCTCTGGATTAAGTCTAAATGCTGTAGATAAAATCTATGAATAAATAAGAAAAATTTCCTCTGCCTATATATCACAGCTTATTTTTCTAGAAATGCAGAACATTGGCTTCATACATTAAAATCTAATGCTTCCATTTAAAATGAAAATATTTTCTGAATGAGTTATATTCTGAGATATAATTAATATCTATTTGAATTATCATTTAAGATTTTGGCAGATATTAATTATTAACTTAAAAGAAAAACAGATCCTAAAATAACTGCTGAGCTTGTGAGAAGGGTCTTAGGGGAGGGCATTCTACAATTAAAAAAGAAAAAGAAAAAGGGTTGTTTATGTAAAGGGTGACAAGTATCACATATTGTACACTTTATAAATTTCATTAGGCATGCTAAGTCGATTCTACCCCAAATAGGTTTTTCAGGTTTTTACAAGAAATTTTTTTCTTTATTCTTCTATGTGGGTGGTTCTTAATCTAATTGTCATCATCGTTATAAAATTAACTTATTCTACACAGTAATAGGTTTTCTATTTTTGAGTCAGGGGCCAGTGTGGTATAAGAAGGAGGACAATTGGAGACATTAACCAGTAGTGGAATAGCTGAATATATATATATATTGGGCAAATTCCAACTGTAGGCTCATCTCAGCGCAGGATGCCAACACCTACTAAAAAAAAGAGCATAGAGCTTGATCTCTAATGGCGCAGTGGATAAAACGTTGACCTGAAACAATGAGGTCACCATTTCGAAACCTGGGGCTTGCCTGGTTAAGGCACATATGGGAGTTGATGCTTCCTGCTTGTCTCCCGCCCCCCTTTTCTAAAGTGAATAAATAAAATCTTTAAAAGAATGAAAAAAAATAAAAAGGGTGTAGACATATATTAAACATTCAAGACCTGGTAACTGTAAAACATTAGTTAATCTTTAGATTCAAAAGGAGTAGAGCAGAGGCAGTAATTTGATGAAGATAAATGCAGATGTGAGGAGAGGAAGCCCTGTTTTGAAATCAGGTGGCCCAGAACCAGGCTGTCATTTCAAGAAGTAGTTTCCGAATCACCAGAGGTCCCAGGGACCTGCCCCTAGCAGTAGATGTTGACTTAATGGAGATGGGAAGGGCAAGTTTGTTTAAATACATTAGGTAAACTGAGCAGAAAGAATATCATTGTAGGAGAAAGCAGACAGAAAGCCTGTTTTCTTATTTCTTTGCTTTTCTGATTCTCCTCATGACCTTAGGCAAATATTTAATATACAAGAGACCTCAGTTGACATTTCATACTTATGTGATGAGGAGTATGTAGGGTGCTAGGGGTCAAAAATGAATAAGGCATAGACCTAATAATATGGCACATGCCTGAAGGGAGCTGACTAGACTAGCAGTTATTGGGAAATCCTTTTATGTAATTTTGCTAGAGATGCAATAAAAAAATTTTTTGTTACTGATTTCTATATCTCTGTGATTTATTTTTCTTGTACTGTAAAGCCACCTTGATGCATTGGGAAAATTGTATTTGCTAGCAAAGAATCTAAAAAAAAAGAAAGTGCATATTCGTGTGCCCATTGGAATTTTTCTATACTTCCTTTTTTTAAATAATGTATTCAATTTCATGACTGGGTAACATATACAGATCATTTTTTAACAGGAAATAGGGTACATTATAAGGACTAAGAATCATGACCTACTTTTTATCTTGTTTATTTGATTTATATTTTTGTCAAATTTAGAATATGTCTAATGTTAGGTAAAATTTACAATAAGACTTTCCCTCCTTAGATTATATGACAAAAAAAAATCTAGTTTTTAAATTAGATTTATAAATAAAATCCATGCTTCCATTGTAATACCAGGTAGTGACCAATGCCTAAAAATATTTTTTTTGTATTAAGTCTCTTTCTTTGGATTGTATGATCTATCAGTCAAGAGTTATGCTTCTTATTTTGCTAAACTCTGGTACTATGCCTCACATATACTAAGAATTGAACAGATATAAACAAATAAATAGAACACATATATGAAGAGAAAGGGAGACCACAGTGTTAATTTTACTTAGGATCTTCTCTTAAGCCAATTTCTTCTTGACATGTCTTTTTTTAAAAATTTATAATTAAACAAATTCCTTTTTATTCTACAGGATTTAGATCAAATATTGCTTCCTCAGAAACCTTCATTATCACCCTATACTAGATTAGATCTCTCCCTCTGTATATAGTCTAATCAGTTCTCTATATATTTACTTTTAGAACTTATCAAAATTGATAATTATGATACATTAGTAAGTGAATTACTACACTTTATTTTCATAAGAAGACAACTGCAAAAAAAATATTCAAATCAAACTATAAGAGCTAACCATTAGTACTTTGGTGATCTGGGCTCCCTTGGACAAAGAGAAATTTGATAATCATTTTATATGTGTCACAATGGCTAACCTTTAACATATTTCCATGCTGGCCATGGCCCCTGAGAATGTGACTTTTCTTATCTCACTGGAGAAGGTTGCAGAATTTGCACACGTCCATTATAAAACCACAGAGTAACCAGATGACTACAGTATTGTATGTATTTGTCTTTTCTTTGGATTGTGTGCTCTCTGTGCAAGAGTTGTGCATGTTATTAGGTTGCTAGAATCTAATCTCTGCCTCACATACACTAAAAATTCAACAAATGCTATAAAATAGAGTTCATTATTCTAACATTGCTTCTGTGTCAACATTTTATTTTACTTTCATCCCTAGATTATCCTCATTTAGGCCTTAAAGTATCTACATTTATTTACATTTATTTATGTGTACTATATACAACCATATATATATATATATATTACAGAATTACAGATACTATATATATATATAGTATCTGTAATTCATATACTGGATACATTTATTTCAATGAATACCATATTCATGTGCAGGTTAGAAGTCAGGAAATTTATACATCCAACAGTATTTTATTTTATTTATTTATTTAATTTTTGAGAGGGAGGCAGGCAGAAAGAGAGACAGGAACATGGAGCTGCTCCTTTAAGTGCCTTGATCAGGGAATCAAACTGGCAACTTTCGCACTCTGGAATGATGCTCCAACCAACCAAGCTATCCAGCCAGGCTATTGATTTTCTTTCTTTCTTTTTTCTTCTTTTTCTTTTTTGGAGAGACAGAGAAGAAGGGAGAGAGAAGGAAGGAGAAAGGGAATCAATCATTTACTGTTCTACTCAGTCGTGCATTCATTGTTTGCTCCCCGTGTGTCCCTTGACTGGGGACCGAATGCACAATCTTATGTTTCAGGATGACTCTCTTTACCCACTGAATAACCAGCCAGGGCCCCAACAGTATTTGAAACTCTACAGTTCTAATATATTTTGAAACAACTATTAGTTTTTAGCTCAATAACCTCTAATTACTTTTTGAAAAACAAAAGAGAAATTAAGATATATTGAATGTATCCAATTTTACAACTAACATCGAGAGAGAGAAAAAAGAAGAAGAAGAAGGAGGAGGAGGAGGGGGAGAAGAAGGAGGAGGAGGAGGAGAAGGAGAAGAAGAAGAAGGGGAGGAGGAGGAGGAGGAAGAGGAGGAAGGAGGAAGGAGAAGAGGAAGAAGAAAGAGAGCTGGAGCAAGTACAAGAGAGAAAATTAGAATCAAAACATTGCTTTAAGGGAAAGAAGTATGACTCCACTGACTTTTTTCATTCAAAACATTTTATGGCATAAATCTCTTTCTACACATATGTTCAATAGTTCTTATTCCAAACTAAAGCACATTAATTTTTAATCATACATAAAATGTCAATTCTTGGCCAAAGAAACAGAGAAATTCTTCACAGAACTTACTCTGATAAATTGAAACTCTGCCAAATCTGCTAGCAGAATTACTTTAATGAATTTCAACATAACTCAAAGAAACAAATTGCAGCTCAAAAAATTGTTAAAAGAAGTATTTGAGTGTTTCTTTTCTCTCTCTCTCTGAATTCAAAAAGAAAGAGTTGGAAGAAAGAGATTCTATAAAAGATATTGCTTTGCAAACTGAAGCTTATATTAATATTCAAATACATACGATAGATAAAGGTAAAATATATTTTAAAATATGTTATAAAATGTTAATTATTTTCTCTTTGACCATGTCCTCTGTTTCATATAATAAATCTTATTAAAATGAAAAATGTTATTTATGCAACACACTTAAAAGTGTAGAACTTCTGAAGAGAGACAGGACAATGCTATTTTTACTATGAAGCTTACATTTTGCAAGAATTTACTGCTGATTCTTTTTACAAAGCTATTTATGCAAATGTGTTGGAAGAATTTAACAACTGATCAAGAAAATGTATTACAATCATCAAATAATGCCCAGGGAAAATAACCATTACAACCAAATCCTTGCTGTAATATAGTAAATAGAACAGTTAAAATTGGTCATTTTAATTTTCCACAATCTTAATTTGTGTGAGGTGTAACACCACCACAAGTGTTTTAAAATCATTGTGGGTTGAACACCAATGCATGAGTGACCACTACTGCTTTTTTTTTTTTTTTTTTTTTTGCCTAGTTTGCTCTCTTCTTTCTTGTCTTCTTTAAAATTGTAGCTTTTCAGTATAATTCAGGTATTACTTTCTCCTTGAACAGCGTCACCTAAATTCCTGCACACATTCCCTTATGCATAATAAGCTTTCCTCCCCTGTGAGCACCATAACTGTGCTACCATATCCCTTATATTGTGTCTGTACGAGTTCTTCTCTTCTATAGCCCCCAAATCACAAAAACTATAGAATTATTTTTCTTATGTATCTATGGTATTAATATCTAACCTAGCATTTATTCCAAAGTAGGCTTTTTTAGAAATGTTGAGTACCTTAGTCTATTATTTAAAACATACATTAGGGACCAAACAGTTCATGCATTTACAGTTAAGAAAATCTACATTCATGTCTCATAGGCTCTAGCTTTTAGAGTATTTGATTACATCAGTTCCATTTTGAATATATAGGATTGATTCTGTCACTTGGACACCAGCATGATTTTTAAATATCCATAAGATGACTTAAAACAAGGGCAGCAAAGTGAGGCATCAAATAGACAAGAAAATTAGTATAACTGAAAGAAAACGAGATAACTGAATGAAACAAGTCTGCTATGCAACAAGCAGAGGCGGAGACTTTAGCCAAATAACATTTATTTTTGCCATTCTAAAGGAAGCAGCTACTACTCAGTTCCAGACATTTATTGTACAGAAAAAGTGTGGTTTTGGTCCTGGCCAGTTAAGCTCAGTTAGTTAAAAGCTTTGTCCCAAAATGACAAGGCTGAAGGTTTGATCCCTGGTCAGGACACACAGGAGAAGCAACTAGAGAATACACGACTGAGTAAAGCAACAAATAGAATGCTCCCCTTATTCCTCCTGTCTCTCTTCCTTCCTCTCTCTGTCTCTCTAAAACTCAATAAAAGTGAAGCCCTGCTCAGATAGCTCCCTAGCGTCGTCCCAGAGCACAGAGGTTGCCGGTTCTATTCCCTCGTCCGGGCACATACAGGAGGAGCAGCTCCATGTTCCTGTCTCTCTCTCTCCCTGCCTCCAAAAAAGAAAAGGGTGTAGTTTTGAATATATTGAGTTTTCATGAGAAACTTGATCTTACATGAACTATTTTGAATTTCATTTATAACATATTTATGACAATTCTCCTTTTACTTATTTCTCTTATGCAACTTCTCAAATTTAGATCATGACCTTAACTGTTCATGTGAAGATATGAAAGATGTAACATCTTTATTATCCAACCAATGTCATACTTTGAGCATTCTCTGACTTTTTTATTGCCAATAAGAAAAATTCAATGTGTTCAATCTTGGGGTTCTTAGTTCTAACAGCAATCAACAAATTCACATTTACACATTTTGTCAAATTTTATAATTTGAGGCAATCAGTCAATCAGTCACAGGGTTGTATTTCTTTGTGTTTGAATTTTTAAAGCACTCTCTTAAATGCAATCTTCAAGGGGACCTACAGTATGTGAGTTTCTTAATTAACTTAAGATCCTACCACTTGTTTATGCAAAGGGTGTGATTTAACACATTCGCCATCAGACTCACAAATTAGCTCTCTCATATCAAACACATTTCCTGCTATAAACTAAAAGAGCAAACCTATATTATACACATTTATGATTGGCTTAGATTTTGAGAGTATTTGTTTTATAATTAAAATTATTATGAGTAATATATAATTTGCATTGTACAATTTAAGAATGACCTTAAAAAGTAGAAAGCCTCTTACTTTTTTCTTATTGAATGTAATACAAATCAGAATTTTATGCATTTAAAGATGTTTTATCCATATTCACTGCTCGCGAAATCATTGGAATATAAATGTTCTACAAGTCCTTCTACATTATTTTAGTAATAATTTTAACCCAGTGCTTTGATAATTCACAGCTTTTTTTTTTTTTTTCATTTTTCTGAAGCTGGAAACGGGGAGAGACAGACTCCCGCATGCACCCGACCGGGATCCACCCGGCACACCCACCAGGGGCAACGCTCTGCCCACCAGGGGGCGATGCTCTACCCCTCTGGGGCGTCGCTCTGCCGCAACCAGAGCCACTCTAGCGCCTGGGGCAGAGGTGAAGGAGCCATCCCCAGCGCCCGGGCCATCTTTGCGCCAATGGAGCCTTGGCTGCAGGAGGGGAAGAGAGAGACAGAGAGGAAGGGGGGGTGGAGAAGCAAATGGGCGCTTCTCTTGTGTGCCCTGGCCGGGAATCAAACCCGGGTCCCCCGCACGCCAGGCCGACGCTCTACCGCTGAGCCAACCAGCCAGGGCCTAATAATTCACAGCTTTTGATTTTATAAGGTTCTGGTCTTGAATTCTTATTATGCCAATGACTTCTATTAATTTTATCCAAAGCAAAATAGTATTTTATTCTTAAATATTCTGTTTACAAAAATAGACTTCTTACTGTCCTTTAAACATGCCTTGTAGGTTCTCATATTCTCACACTTTTTATTCAGAATAGTAACCTCAACTTAATTTATACACTACAAAAAATGAAAACTTCTAACATTTTAAAAACCTCTTCCAAGTCGTCGTGATTAAATTTTCTAAAACCTGATGCGTTATTTGTATTACATCAGAGGAACTTTTAACCATTTTTATTTCCAAACTTGCTCTAACGAAGCAGCACAAAAACAAAAGGGTTTGTTTTCTCTTTGTGCATAATTAGCATAGTTCCTTGAATAATATAATTGGGCAACAATCTCATAGAGAGAGGTACCGATACAATAGAGGCTGGCATTGTCACTTAGAACATAAAATTTGACCAAGGCTTTCCTGTAAATCAATATAGAAATGGAGAACAGTCAGTTTAATGCTTTCTTCATCTAATAAAAAGGAGGTAAATACATTAGAAGGAGAGGGAAAAGAAACTTTTCCTGGCCCGAAATGTAAAGAGAAATTCATTATGTAAATATTTCTTTGAACAACCTAATGGACATGCCTTTAATAACCGTGTCACAAGATATTAGACTGATTTGCCATCTACTTGATTCTTATGTCTGTGCACAATAAAAACAGTAAGTATTTTGCAGAGTCAAATTTTTATGAGATAATGTTTGTGGAATTAAATAATATTACAGTACAAGTTAGAACAGTTTCTGTTTGAGAAATAACCATTGATTAGTTCCTGAAAAGAAAAAACCATAGGTAACTTGGGAGATGGAAGTGCTAGAATGTGGGTGGGAGGTAAATAATGAAGAACTGAAGGTATTTTGAATTAACTATGGCAAAAAATGAAGGATTGTAATTAATAGAGGAGAAACACAATTAGACAAGAATTTTAGAATGACAATTCGGATTGTTTGTACCACCAAATCAAGTTTTGTGTAGATATATAAAATATATTGAAATAACAGTGTAGATATATTTCCAAAGTCTTCTATAGATTGGTGCTTGATTGAAAAGAAGAATAATTTGTGACCATCAATTAAGAATTGGTTACATAATACACTGTAAATCCATATTAAGTAAAACTGTATAGCACTGCAAAAATGAAGTAGATTTATATTTACAGATAGATAAAAATGTATAAATACTAATGAAGGAAAGAAATTCAGCCTCAAGCATTTGCCCCTAGTATATACAGTGTGTCCGTAACATCATGGTGCACTTTTGACTGGTCAAAGGAAAGCAACAAAAGATGATAGAAATGTGAAATCTGCACCAAATAAAAGTAAAACTCTCCCAGTTTCATACTACTCAGTGCAGTTCGATGTGGGCTCATGCACAGATTTTTTAAGACTCCTTAGATAGCTATCCTGTATAGCAGCAGTTCTCAACCTGTGGGTTGCGACCCCGGCGGGGTCGCCGAAAGCCATCGGAAAATACATAATGCATATCAGGTATTTACATTCCGAATCATAACTGTAGCAAAATTACAGTTATGAAGTAGCCACCAAAATTATTTTTTGGTTTGGGGTCACCGCAACATGAGTAACTGTATTGCGGGGTCACGGCATCAGAAAGGTTGAGAACCACTGCCTTATAGCCTCTAAAGACTCGTCACTGACTGATGGCCTACTAGAACGGGGTTTCTCCACCAAACTGTCGGTTTCCTTCAACTGCTTATCCCACCAAGTAATGTTATTCCTATGTGGTGGCGCTTCATTATAAATGCGCCAATATTCACATTACACTTTGGTCACGGATTTGAATTTAGCGAGTCACAGAACACACTGAACTTTCCTCTGTACCATCCATATCTTGACTGGCATGGCCGTGGGCTGCTCCGCTGTATACTCGGTGTTATGTCATCATCTGCGCATGTGCACATGCTGCCACATCATCCTACAGAAACTGGGAGGGTTTTCCTTTTATTTGGTGCAGATTTCACATTTCTATCATCTTTTGTTGCTTTCCTGTGACCGGTCAAAAGTGCACCATGATTTTAAGGACACACTGTAGATTGCAAAAAGCAAGGTCTTTCCCACCTTGACAAGAAAGAGCCAAATTAACTTCAAATTCACAACTTTCTAACAACCCTTTGGTAACCTGTGTTTATGGAGTAAGCAACTGGCCCAGAATATAAAGTGTGATGGTATCTGCAGAGAGAGAACACATCAGAGATGAGTTATGAAATCTGACGCACTGGTGGAGACTGATGTGGGCTGCCAAAGGAGTATAAAATTGTGGCCGTGGCAAAAACTGAGAGAATCCATAACCTCTTGTCAGCTCTTAACCCGTGAATCCCCAAGAGATGCAGAGAAGCTTGGCAAGAGCCCAACGATGGTCACTGTGGTGCAGATTTAGGAAAGAGAGCAGCGGCCGTTGAGGGGTGGGTAAAAACACGACAGAACAGAAGGCTTAGTGTGTGGGGAAAGAGTAATGTGAACTACTGCTTTTAGGGCATTGGTAGAAACTCAGTGCAGACAGATGAAAGCAAAAGGTAAAACAAAAAAGAAAAGCAAGTGAACACACTAAAAAATCACTTATTCCTAGAGAAGAAGTCCATAGCCTGAGAGACTAAGCAATACAGTCAGTCAATAGGTTTTGGGGGGATGATTTTAAATGAAAATTCAGATACATTGTCTGGGGTTATTCTGATTACAACTTAATCTTGAGTGAGTTGTGGTTATTTGCAGGTTTTTAAAAAGAATTATGTCCCCAGCAATTCCACTTCTGGGAGTATATCCAAAGAAACCCAAAACACTAATTCAAAATAATATATGCACCCCTATGTTCATTGCAGCATTATTTATAATAGCCAAGATTTGGTAGCAGCCCATATGTCCATTAGTAGGTAGATGGATAAAAAGGGCTGTGGTACATTTACATAATGGAATAGTATTCAGCTCTAAAAAAGAAAGAAAATTTTATCTTTTATAACAGCATGGATAGACCTGGAAAGAATTATGCTAAGTGAACTAAGCCAGTGGGAGAAAGACATGTATCATATGTTTTCACTTATATGTGGAATCTAATAAACAAAATAAACTGACAAACTACATAGAAATAGACTCATAGATTCGGAGAACAGACAGACAGCTGTCAGAGAAGACAGGGGTTGGTGAACTGGGTGAAAAAAGTGAGGGAGAAAGCAAAGAAAAAAACTTAGAGACAGCAGTATAGGGAGAGAAAGGGGATAAGTGGAAGTGAAGGAGGGTAGAGGGAGATGAATGCTGATGGAGGGAGGCTTGACTTGGGGTGCGAACACACCGTATAAGGATGATGTACTATAGAATTGTATACCTGAAAACTGTCTAATTTTGCAAGACCAGGCGGTGGCGCAGTGGACAGAGCATCGGACTGGAACGCAGCAGACCCAGGTTCAAAATCCTAAGGTCGCTGGCTTAAGTGCAGGCTCATCCGGCTTGAGCACAGATGGGTTCACCAGCTTGACTTAGGGGTCCCTGGCTTGAGTGTGGGATCATACACATGACCCCTTGGTCACTGGCTTGAACCTAAGGTCACTGGCTTGAGGAAGGGGTCACTAGCTCTGTTGTACCATCCCCCTCCCCAATCAAGGCACATATGAGAAAGCAATCAATGAACAACTAAGGAGACAAAAGAGCCACAACAAAGAATTGATGCTTCTCATCTCTCTGTCTCTCTCTGTCCCTCTCTCTGTCTCTCTCTCTCTCTGTGTTTCTGTCACACACACACACAAAAAGAAAACGGTATAGTTTTATTAACTAATATCACCCGAATAAATTTAATAATAAAAAGAAAACCCACAGAAGGTAAATCATGTATCTTACACAGGACTTGTAATTGGAATACATAAAGAACACTTACAATTTAATAGAAGATAAATAAACCAATTAAAGAAAAAGAATGTGTACCTTAGTAGACACCTTTTTTTTTATTCTTTTTTTTTTTTTTTTTTGAGAGGCGAGGGAGAGACAGAGAGAGAAAAGGTGGGGAGGAGCTGGAAGCATCAACTCCCATATGTGCCTTGACCAGGCAAGCCAGGGTTTCATACCGACAACCTCAGCATTTCCAGGTCTACGCTTTATCCACTGCGCCACCACAGGTTGGGCAGTAGACACCTTTTAATGTCTGCAGAGTCTGTAGTAATAGTATGTCTTTTATTTCTCGTTTTTATTGTGTCATTTCATTTTCTTTTTCCATTTTGCTAGAGGTTCAGCCATTTTATTTATATATTTTTAAAGAAGAAGCTTTAAGGTTTTTGGGTGGTTTTTTTTTCTGTTGTGTTCCTGTCTATACTGCCTTAGACCCCCCTCCATTCTCATTATGTCCTTCATTCTGCATACTTGGGTTGTTTTGTTCTTCCTTACTAGTTTTAGAAGAGAGAAGCTCAGATTTTTTTTTTTTGAGACCCTGTTTGTTTTTGTTTTTTTAATATAAGTACTTACCAATATATATAAATATTTTTCTTTAAATATAACTTTAACAGTTTCTAATAAATTTTTATGTTATAGTTTTTTTCTTCTTACTTCAAAATATTTTCTAATTACCCACAGTGCCATATGAATTATTTGAAAGTATTTGCTTTATTTCAAAATGTTTAAAGATTTTGATATTATCTTACTGTAAATTTCTTTATGGTCAGAGGATAATTTTATATGTTTTGAATTATAAAAAAATTATTTTGGATTATTATGCAGAACATGGTCCATTTTTGTAAATATGCAATGGAAAAGAAAATGCATTTTTTAATTGTTTTGTATTGTATTTTGTGTTGTGTTTTTACGTTATGAGATTCTGGTCTTAAGTCCTACGGAAAGCGATGGTAGTTTAGGTTTGGCCGACAATTGGCCTGGTGGCATTTAGGCCTCAAGTTTCTCTTAGACTTGAAAGAGCTTTAAATTCAATTTTCGTCTTATTTTTAGTCTCTGCAGTGCTGTTTTTGTCTAGCATTAGCTTCCCCAGGCCAGCTTGCAATCAAGTAATGGTCTAACATTCGTTCGGCGTTCGCAGTGTGCTGTATGCTGTATAATATCAGGTTCATTTATGCACACCTCAGGGTTGAACCCAAAAGTGTATTAATAAATATTTCATGCACCACTGTCAGGAACTTCTCCCTCGCCATTATATCCCTAATATTGTCTGGTTCCCTGGGGATCTTTTTCTGCCAGAGAGAAATAAAGAACTTTATTTACCTTTCTTTTTCATGCACGCTTGCATTTGAACCCGTACTTGGGACTAAGATTCAAAACATCAGAAAGGGAGAATAATAAAAACCCGACAGGGGTTGGCTCCACGATATAGGCACTATAACTTGCTCAGTCAGAGAAAAAGCTATCTCTTCCTTGTAGTTGAAGTGAGCTGCGTGGCTTCTCATGCCACTGAGCCTGCCTAGCGCTGGCTTTCCCACCGCTGGAAACACGATGGAAGCAATGAGCTCTCTCTGCCTCTGGTGACGACTGTACTGGGGGGGGGAGAAAAACGGGTCACCTCAGTGACTGATGACAATGTGAATTGTTCTTCCACAATCAGTCTGCTGCGACTTACTTTTCAAAATCCTTAAAAGCCACCTCTCTGCGTCCTGTGCGTGGTTTTCCCTGCCGTTCAGTGGGAGGGAGAGAGGGCAGAGTGCACTTCATGGTATCTCATCCCAGTCAGAAATCAGCAGCACTTCTAATAAAGTTATAAACGCACCTCTGCCCCAGCAATTCCACTTCTGAGTATTCACCCAAGACAAATTTACAAAGTTATGTTCACACCAATATCTATGGTTGGATTAACCCATTGATTGATGGATAGATATTTGTCTTAGTTGTCTGGAGCTGTCCAAACAAAAAAAAACCATAGGCTAGATGGCTTGACCAACAGGAATTTTTTTTTCTCAGAGTCTTGGAGGCTAAGAAGTCCCAGAGCTTCTGGCAGGTTTTATATTCTTGGAAAGGCTCTCTTCCTAAACAGCCTTTTACCTTTTTTTTTTTTTTTTTTTTGACAGAGACAGAGAGAGAGATATATAGAGAGAGACAGATAGGGACAGACAGTAAGGGAGGGATATGAGAAGCTTCAATTCTTTGCTGCTGCACCTTATTTGTTCATTGATTGCTTTTTTAAATGGGCCTTGACCCAGGGGTTACAGTGGACAGAGTGACCTGTTGTTCAAGACAGCGACCTTGGTTTCAAGCTGGTGAGCCTGGCTCAAACCAGACGAGCCTGCACTCAAGAGGTGACCTTGGAGTTTCGAACCTGGGTCCTACGCATCCCAGTCTGACGCTCTATCCACTGTGCCATCACCTGGACAGGCTACACAGCCAGCTTTTTGCTGTGTTCCCATGTGGTGGTATAGGAGGCAGAGGAGAGATGGGGGGAGAGAGAGAGAAAGAGAGAGATCTTATAAATCCACATCCTATAAAGTTCTACCATTAGGATCTTATTTAAACTTAATTACCCCCTTAAGACCATCTCCAGATATTGTCAGATTGAAAGTTCAGGCTTCTTTGTATTGATACGTATTTGGGGAGACAAAATTTAGTCTATAGTACACACATACAAATCATAAATCATACAGATACATACTAACATCCCTTTTAAAAGCAATTAATATTGACCTAATGTTTGTGTTGTCAGTCTTTTCGCATTTAACATTTTTAGCAATTGCCTATTTGGCAGTTCTTTTATGACATTTTTATCAAACCACTGGACTTTTTTTGGGGGGGGTAGTTCATTTTTTTATAACCCCCTGCACTGCACTGCATTTCTTCTTGAAAGATCACAAAAGTTTTTATAAGTAACTGAGGTATGTCAGAATTGCAATTTTTGGTTCCTCCTAGAATGGAGATAGAAATTGAGAAAAATTAAAGGAAAAAAAAAACTCTTTCAGTTCTCTTAGTTCAGTTAAGTCTAACAAGTAAATAGTTTAGAAGTCCTCACTTCTTGTCTTACGACAAGAAAATTGAAAATAAATTATTTTTCTGGTCCCGTCGAGAAACTGATGTTACAGGGCAATCCCTAGCAAGACAGACACATCAAGAAGAGATCCAGGAAGTGAGATGTGGTTATTACCCAAAGCAGAAGTCACTGCAGCCGTTAACTGATAAGACATATAAATGGTCATTTTGATGAAATATTGAATGCAGAATAGCATCAGAATACCTCCAGGAACATCACCCGTTTCCTATGTTAAGAATCTGAGAAAGATCCCATCCTGGTTCTTGCACAGGGAAGAGTAATCTCTATGAAATACACTCAGAGCTTTCTCCATGCAAAACACCTATTTTTTCCAGAGCTTACCTCTTCTGGGAAAGGGAATTCCTCTGTATCCAACTGATTCTAGCCTTCCTATCTTACCTAGGGTGTAAAAATACCTTATCAACTGGAGGGCTTCAAGGACATCAACTGAAAGACTTGAAACTCCAGAAATGGGAGTGGGGGACACAGTACTATACCAGCAGAGTGTTAGAGACCAAACACACAACTTCACAACTAGCCACCACACCAGTAAGACCTTAGTATGATAGACACCCATGACGAAGAGACCCTCTTGGAGGAGGAACACGTGGGAAGGCGACCGTCAAGAGAGGACAAGAACATGGAAGAATTTGAAACTTCTTATACCTATAGCTACCTAATAAGTTTCTCATATGTGTCTGATGAATGGAATGAAAATATAAAATTATCCTTGAAAGTAATGATATCCTTATTTAATTCTTACTCCATTCAGAGTTACAGTCAAAGACAATTTCCATCTTGTGTCTCACACTAATTTGTTTACATTGCTAATTTTCTGATCTTTAAATTCATGGGTTTTCCCTGGGTATTTGAGGCCGTACGATTCTTAGTAGGTACTTTCAAGCACATTGCAGGCACTTAGCAGACACGGCCATGCAGCAGATAGATACTTAATTCCATCAGACTCACAAGTCATTAAGACAACAAAAAGTGGCTCTTTTAATTTTCAAATGCACTTTGGAAGGAAACTTCTCTTGGGTTGACAAACACTAATAAGCTATCTGAGTGTTACACCTAATTCTAAGATTAAGAGATTATAGTAGTCTAAATAAATTTTGCACACTATACAGAATCAAACCCTTGGAATTTCATCAACAGTAATTTTTTTTTTGTATTTTTCTGAAGTTGGAAACGGGGAGGCAGTCAGACAGACTCCCGCATGTGCCAGACCAGGATCCACCAGGCATGCCCACCAGGGAGCGTTGCTTTGTTGCAACCAGAGCCATTGTAGTGCCTGAGGCAGAGGCCATAGAGCCATCCTCCACGCCTAGGCCAACTTTGCTCCAATGGAGCCTTGGCTGCTGGAGGAGAAGAGAGAGACAGAGAGGAAGGAGAAGGGGAGGGGTGGAGAAGCAGATGGATGCTTCTCCTCTGTGCCCTAGCCAGGAATCGAACCCAGGACTCCTGCATGCCTGGCCGATGCTCTACCACTGAGCCAACCGGCCAGGGCCTCAACAGTAAATTTTATGGTTAACACTAATTGTCTGAAAAAATAATATTCAATTATATTCCTAGCTTTTTATATTGATAAAATATCTTTACTTAGGCTACTCAGAGCCTGTTTTATCTGAATTATAAACTATTTGGAATGATCAGTAGTTTTTTCTTTTTCTGACTAGCATTAATTAATCTACTTCTGTGTTGGCTATTTGGACGATAGCGAAATTACAATGTAGATTAATGATGTTCCAGAAAGTGTAGTTGAAAAGACTGAGGTTATCAAGGTTAATTTGTACTAATTTTCACTTGATAAGCCATCAAAGAGCAAATTATATTATTAGAATAATATAATCATAATGTAATTGCTTTATCTCTACTAGTAATCACTCAATAACTCTCTAAATTCCACATCTAATCATGATTTGCTTACTTTAATCACAAGTCTTTAACAATTGTATTTCTCTTAAAATAATGTTACATTATGGTGATATGTGAGTATATATAGGTAAAAGTAATATAACAGTATTCACTGTCTGCACCCTTGTTTATCACGTGGAATCCTTTTTAATTATGCCTATTGTTATATGTCTATGATACTGGTGAAGACTAGCAATAAGGATTTGCTGAATATGTGCAACAGCTTATATCTGGGTTGAAATGAAGAGGTTCTACAGCAAAAAGAATATTACAATATATCCTTGGTAAAGTGAAAAAAAATTGATTATTTTCATTGGCACATTATTAAAATTGGGTGTTTATTTTTATTCTACAAATATATAACTAGAGCCTACTATCAATATATAACAAAGACTTTATTATTGTTGAGAGAATATTTTGAACCAAACATAGGTGATCTGACCCTCACTATGCATACAGTACAGTGATAGAGACAGACTATGAAATATTCAGTTAAAACATGCGAATATTATTATGTTGTTTGGTTTTCAATGTATTATGAGAGCACATAGAAAGAACACAAGTGCACGTGTGCGCTCATGCACACACACACACACACACACACACACGTTGAAAACCAGAAAGACGTAATATAAAAGAGACTAAAAGCTGGTACCTGTGGCTACAGTGTGAAGTTCAAGGGACACGGTAGTGAAAGATGAGGCTAGGGGCATGAAGTGTCCCTCAGTCTCCGGAGAGGAGTTTGTTCATCACACATTGCGAAAAGTAGGAAAACATTGAAGGACTTTAATTAGAGAAGGGACATGATCCATTGGATTAAGATTTCTAAGTCTTTCGAAAGACCCCTTTGGGAATAGTATAGAAAACATTTGATAAGGAAAAAAAACCAGTTACATTCTTCTTGCTTCATTAGATTATTATATACACTGTTACAACTTCACAGATTATTTAATCTAATAATGATATATACTACTAAAGTCATAAAACTTTATACAATACAGTATTTCAAATGTTCTGTTTCTCTGATATGCTTTTCTATCCTCCCTTTCCTTTTCCTTTCATAAAAGTACTGTTTTCATTGTGTTTTTTGGTATATTTGTTGGGCTGAGAAAAATCTTAGGAGGAAAGCTTAATTACTTAACCTTGGATATCTTAGTTTTCTATGACGGGGTTAAATTGTTGCTATTATATATCATTGTGACACTCTAGCTAGGCAGATGGGCTGTGAATTCTTAGCCACTATAATTGAACCCTGGAAGGAAAGTAGCCTCAATATGACTGACCTGAGCTCTTTCTATGACGGCATTTAAACTCTGAATCTAATGATTGTGGTCGACACTTGAGTGATATGAATGGTAGAGGTAAAGAGTATGTATTTAGAATACTATGTGATTGTGATCTTTCTAAGGACTGATGTATCAACTTTACGTTGTATTTGGTATGATACCCAGTATCCTTAAAATATACACATTTACTTTGAGCTATTTTGCTTTGGTTATATTTTCTAAAACAGAATTATACACTTTATATATTAGCAAAGTAGTCATTTGACAAACTAAAAATAATTAAGGTTTGCTAGTATTAAAATATCTAGTGCATTGCTATCCTTTTATCTGAGGATATATATTTACATTTGTGTCCAGTCAACTTTTTCAACATAGGCCTGCTAGGTTTTAATACATATTGGGAAGATTTCATCTGATAAAATTGAAAACCTTAATTCACCAAATTTGAAAATTCAGAAAATAATTTTGTCATATGACTAGAACTTCTAGATAAGACAATGGTTAATTTCAATCAATAGTGATTGCAGATAAAGATTCAGTTGTTGTTTGTAAAATGTTTGCAATGAAATTCAGGAGATAGCACTAACACAAAGAGAAGAAAATGTATGGATAAGGTTAAACTGCAGTGTTACATTGTACATAAAATGCCCTGCAAAGACTTTTAATATTTTAAAGGTTACTGCCAGTCACTTCATCTGTGTAATGATGTTTCAACTGAAACAGCATTATTTTTTTTCATTTTACACATTGAGTTTTCACTCAATATTCTATTTAAGAAAAACAAAAAAGAAACAGACACAGAAATTTTACAAAGATCAGAAAGTTCTGGTTTTTGAAGTTATGGCCTGGAAAGTGTGGTAATATAAGTGTTGGATTTGTTATTTTTTTCCTCATTATATTTAGACAAGAATGAACATCAGAAGTAAAACAGGCCTGACCTGTGGTGGCGCAGTGGATAAAGCGTTGACCTGGAAATGCTGAGGTTGTCGGTTCAAAACCCTGGGCTTGCCGGTCAAGGCACATATGGGAGTTGAAGCTTCCTGCTCCTCCCCCCTTCTCTCTCTCTCTCTCTCTCCTCTAAAATGAATAAATAAATAAAAATAATTAAAAAAAAGAAGTAAAACAACAACGACCTCATTTTTATACTGATGACAACAATATTAAAAAAGACATACCAAGTGTCTTTTATGTTATGTTCTTAAGCTTTCCGGAAATTGAGTTTATACATATGTAGTTTCTCTCTTTTTATAAGCAAATTTTCCTTTTGTGGTTTCTCTTTTATAAAAGTTGAATGTTATATATACACATAAGAGAAAAAAAATCTTCAGTCAAGGTTTTTTAGTTTTTAGCCATTTTCTCTATTGACCACAAGATAAATGAAATCAGTTTTGAGAGGAATTTCAAAGCTAAAGCAGCCAACTTTATAATATGTTCTCTGAGAGCAATAGAAGCCATCTTTCACTTGCGTGCATTTTCTATTTCACTTTGTACCTCTTGGTTGTTGCTGACCTGAATTCTGAGTGTCAGTTTGGAAACCTGCTTTTTATCTTTAGTGTTCTAATAGAAGAGCCGTTTAACCGTGGAGAGAGAAATGCTAATTCGATTGAGTTTATATGGTCAGTTCACTGCTTTTAATAACCTATCTTAAAAGATTTTCTAAAACATTATTTTAAATATAATTTTATCTAACTGATTTTAAAAATTCTGACTTATTTTTGGTAAAATTTTGGGTTTATAGCAGAATTGAGGGGAAGGTACAGAGACATCCCATATTTCTCCATCTCAACATCTGCACAGCCTCCTTCATTATAAGCATTCCGCACCAGAGTGAAACATCTGTTACAATTGGTGACTCCATACCAATGCATTATTGTTACCCAGCATCCACAGTTTACTTTAAGGTGCTCTCTTGGTGTTACACAGTCTATGGGTTTTGACATATTTATAATGGAATGTATTCATCTGTATACTTCATGTATTCATCACTCACAGTATTTTCACTGCCTTAAAAGTTCTTTGCACCCTAATTATTCATCCGTTTCCCCTTCCCCAAGCTCTAGTAACCACTGAATTTTTACTCTCTCCATAGTTTTGCTTTTTCCCAAATGTCATAGAGTTGTAATCATATAGATGTAGCCTCCTCAGATTGGCTTCCTGCATTTAGTATTATGCATTTAAGTTTACTTTATGTCTTTTTATGACTTGATAGCTCATTTATTTTTATTGCTGAATATTATTCTATTTATAGATAATATGGTATGTGTATATTTACACATGCATACCATGCATATAGAAACAGACTGTATATTTACATATACCATATATATACATACATGTATATATGGTAGATTTCTTTATAATTATAGCTTTATAGTAAATCTTGACACATACCATACAGATATATACACATACATACCATATATATACATACCATATATGTATATATACACACACTATATATTGATATATATAGACCATATATATACATACTTATAGACACTAAAATGTATATGTACTTATAGACAGTAATATATATATATATATATATATATATATATATATAAACATTCACATTGTAAAGGACATTGGCTGCATCCAAATTTTAGCAACTGTAAAGTTGATAAGAACATACATGGATGTGGTTATGTATGGGTATGTTTTCAAATTCATTGAGTAAATACTAAGCAGTGCCATTGCTGAAATTTATGGTAAAATTATATTTAGTTTGTAGAAAATTGTTAAATTGTCTCCCAAAGTGGTTACCCATTTTGCATGCTCACCAGCAATGAATGAGCAGTCCCTGATGCTCCACTACCTTGTTAAGGTTTGGTGTCATCAGTATTTCAGATTTTGGCCATTTACTAAGTGAGCAGTGGTATCTCATTGTTTTAATTTGCATTTCCCTCTTGGCATATAAATTGAAGAATCTTTTCATATGCTAATTCTCCACCTATGTATCTTGTTTTGTGAGGTGTCAAAGTTTTTGGTGACTTTCAAAAGTTGTTTACCTTTTTATTGTTGACTTTTGAGGAGTCTTCATAAATTTTAGACAATAACCTTTATAAGATTTTTTTTTCTAAATAATTTTTTGAAGTCTATGGATTGTTTTCTCATTCCCTTGACATTGTCTTTTGCAGATCATGTGTTTTTAATTTTAATGAAGTCTACCTATCAATTATTTCATTCATGGATTGTCCTTTGGTGATGTATTTTAAAAATAAAACACATCACCACATACAAGGTTATCTAAGTTTTCTACTGTTGAAGGCATTTTATAGTTTTACCTTTTACATTTAGATCTGTGATCCATTTGGAGTTAATCTTTGTAAAGAATGTAAGGTTGCTGTTTAGATTTTCTTTTAGATATCCTAATTGTTCTAATGCCATTCGCTGAAAATACTCCTTTCTCTATTTTGTTGCATTTGCTCCATTGTATAAAAATCAGTTGACTCTATTCATGTGGGTTATTTATTATTATTATTATCCTTTTTCATTGATCTTTTGGTCTGTTCTTCTATCAAAACTATACTTCATTGATAACTGTATCTTTATAGTAAGTCTGGAGGGTTGGTCGTGTCAAAGTCCTCCAACGTTGTGTCTCTCTTTCAATTTCGTGTTGGCTCTTCTGCGTATTTTCTTTCTCCATATAAACTGTAGAATAAATTTGTCAATATTGTTAAAAAATTGGCTATTATTTTTATTAAGAATACATCGAATCGATAACATTGGGAAGAATTGAACTGATGTCTTCACAGTATTGAGTGTTTCTATCTATGAGCATGGAATATTTCTCCAAGCATTTAATTTTTATTTCTTTCATGAATTTTAAAGATTTTGCCAACAGATTTTATACATATTTTGTTATATGCAAGTATATTTATGTGTATTTCATTTTGCGATGCTAATGTAAATGGTATTGTGCTTTTATTTTCAAATACCACTTATTTTTTTGTTGGTATATAGAAGAGGGGTTATTTTTATACAGTGTGTCCGTAAAGTCACGGCACACTTTTGATTGGTCACAGGAAAGCAACAAAAGATGATAGAAATGTGAAATCTGCACCAAATAAAAGGAAAACTCTGCCAGTTTCATACCTATTCAGTGCAGTTCGATGTGGGCACAGATTTTTTAGGGCCCCTTAGGTAGCTATCCCGTATAGCCTCTACAGACTCGTCACTGACTCATGGCCTACCAGAACAGGGTTTCTCCACCAAACTGCTGGTTTCCTTCAACTGCTTATCCCACCGAGTAATGTTATTCTTATGTGTTGGCGCTTCGTTATAAATGCGCCGATATTCACGTTGCACTTTGGTCATGTTTTCAAATTTAGTGAGCCACAGAACACACTGAATTTTCCTCTGTACCATCTACATCTCGACTGGCATGGCCGTGGGCTGCTCTGCTGTATATACGGTGTTACATCATCATCTGTGCATGCGCGCATGCTGCCACATCATCCTACAGAAACTGGGAGGGTTTTCCTTTTATTTGGTGCAGATTTCACATTTCTATCATCTTTTGTTGCTTTCCTGTGACCGGTCAAAAGTGCACCATGACTTTACGGACACACTGTATATATTAAATTTTTATTCTGCAATCCTGCTATAATTTTTTATTAGTTCCCAAAGTTATTTTGTAGATTTATTTTCTACATAGCTGAGCATGTCATCTAGCAGCAAAAACAGTTTTATATCTTTATTTTCCTTTTATATAACTTTATTTTCTTTTCTTGTCTACTATGCTGTACACTTGAAAGACATAATATTGTATGTCAAAAATTACTGAAAAATAAAATAAGGCATATAGCAGTGAAATATGAATAATACTGGCTAATGAGTTTGGAAGAGAAAAACCAAGAATATATGAACTCCTGGAAGATGGCGGAGGGTCAGCTTCCCAGTGAAAGAAGAAACCACCAGTGGTGGCTGCAGCCAGAGCTGCGTAGCCTGAGGATAGGTAGTGAAAATATGAGTGCCATTAGCAACGTAAACAGGGGCAGTGCTAGAAGTCAAAGAGTGAGATCAATACAACGCAAATAAGCATAGGGCTGATTAATATTGATTGACAAGTGAATTGGACCCGAGAAATTGAAGACTGCGTATTCCACTTGAATGTGACAAAAAGCAAGGAGTGAAATTGAAGTTGAAATGTTGAACATTTAAAAGTTGGCCTTGTGAAATAAAAGATGTAAGATACTTAAGAATGTGCCTGACCCGTGTTAGTGTCTTAAAATCATGAGATCCTTTCTCATCATTTTTTTTGAACAATGTGTTTTATTGATTGATATTGCAGAGAGAGAGAGAAATGAGAGGGCAGAGAGCAAGACGTATCAATTCATAGTTGCTTCACATTAGTTGTTCCTTGCTTGCTTGTTGCTTGTCGTTAGTGCTGGCAAGCCTGGGGTTTCGAACTGGTGGACGCTCCATCCATTACGCCACCACAGGGCAGGCAAACACATACTTGTATAACAGCCTTATAGCCATGACACTAGAATGTTTTCTTTGTGACAGAAGACATTAGTAGAAAACAAAAATCGAAATTGAATCTTACTTGAAACAAACCTTTTCTACGCAAATATGTTCCACTCTACATTGCTTCCTATGTCATACTAGTGGACAACTGCAAGACCTTATCGCTGAAATGTGTTGCAGTTTGACAATTTCGGAATGATCTTGCTCTCTTTCCTCTCTCCTTTACCTATTTTACATATACTGTATTCACACATGCTGCATGCAGTACATTCCTCTAATTTCAGATTCTACTTCCAATTCTGTCTTGCACTCGCACTAATCCTGCAAAAATCAATTCAATTCTCAGGACATCACAGTACTTACATGAAAGATGTAAAAAAAATCTGCATATTTTTTAAGATCTAAGTTTTTAAATGCTGATATTTTACTTTTTAATGTGCTTCTTTTTAGAAGAAATGCTTTTAAAGAAAGAAAATAAAGCACACATCAAGTTTTATTATACTTTGTTCAGTTTCTATGGCATTGTATGTAAGAAACAAAATATTTACCTTTCAGAAAAAGTAAGTTATAATATTGTAAAGAACCTAAATCCAATTGTATTTTATATTGGAAATTGTGGATCAGCATTATTTTCAAGTGACATAGAATATACTTGTTTTTAGTCCGCTAATCATTCAAAATCTGCCTTGTTTTACTCATGAATTTTCTGAAGACACTTCACGTCAACTGTACAGAACATACAAAACAGTGCAAGCAGCCTTAGAATAAGGCTAGGAAGAAATTTGACCAGAGCTTTAAGTTTCTCTTCAAATGAAATTAATATTTAGTAACTTATTATCATTTTAATTATTATTAACTTTTTTCATGCTAGTTGATAAATTATTTCAAGCAAAAAACTAATTTTATGACCAGAAAAAGGATCCAAATATTTTAATAGATAAATGTTTCCATTGATATGGAAATGGATAGAGAATGTACATATAGACTGAAAGAAATGTCTGAGGCTACTGAGTGATTACAGAATCTGATCCACTTAGTGAGTAGTTTTCTTACAAATTAATATGACTCATGCAAGCATTCAATGAAGGAAATTTATTTCTAAAATCAATTCTTATACTTGATGCATGACTTAAATTTATTTGGCAAAAATAATTATCAAAATTTAACCACTCTTCAATGAAAGAAATACCTAATATAAATTAAAATAGTAAATAGTATTTTATTAAATAAAAAGTACATGATTTTATATAAAATTATTTTCTATGAATTAGACCCAATAATTTAAGCTCAAAATGCTATCAGTTTTTAAAATTTATAATGAATAATAATGAAATATTCAATGTTCATATATTATGGACCATAAATAAAATTAAACAAAATATATCTCTACTTGTTAATTATCATTGTAATTTTTATCAATAAGAACAACTTTAAAATCAGAATAGTTGAGTAATTCAAACTCTGGGTTATGCATAAGTTGTATGAAATAGTGACTCAGACTTTCATAGTGTATATTATTACTGAAATGACAACTTTCCTTCAACTTAGATTGCTAGCCTTTGGGGCATTTCCTTTAATCAGTTGGTGGAGGAAGAAAGCACTTTGGCTTCATTTATCAATAATCCTTCACAATATGGAAGTACTAGCCACCACTTGATATGTTGCAGCATTATAATTTTAGTCTAGTTGCCCCTCCAGAAAATAGCGAACAATAAATATCATCTCAGTGAGCAGAAATTTGAGCATTTGATCTGACTACCTGCTTTACTAATGTGGAGGTGGCTAATGCTATTGAAATATACTGATTAATGGGAACTCTTCTATAATATTACCAGATAATCAAGGCCTAAGACAAAGAAGTTGGAGGATCTACGACAACAAGGCCTGTTATAGAGGAATGTAGATGATTCTCCAGAAGGGACACATAGTTGAGGCTTCTGTGTCACATCTAAATTCTCATCAAAAGAATCCACTACCAAAAAAAAAAGAAAAAAAAAAAAGATCTTGAGGATCATGTGGACATCTTGTCCATTTCCCATTCTGAAGTTTTTACCAGACACTGTAGTGTTTGGTCAAAATGCTAATTTAAAAATCAGTCAGGGTGGCAAGGGTAAAGGTTATGTTTAGCTCAGAATATAGCCCCTCACTCAGTACAACTGATCTGATTTTAGAAGTGTTGACTACCCGAACCAGCAACAACTGAGTCCATTACTGAGCCAGTAGTGTGGCACCACTTCCTTTGCACACAGATGGTAAACTGATTACAGTGGCACACTTTCGTCAAAGGGAAGGCATCAGCGGATCCTCAGTGTAATCAATAGTGATCAGAATATGAATTGGCCTTCCCTTCATGCAATGTACTTTTCCCTCCTCTTCTTCAGAGATTAAATTCCTTATCCATAATAAGATAAATTATATTTCTTCTTATTAAATAATTCATTTTATAACCAAAAAGTGAATCAAGAAAAGGTATCTGATGGAATTTTTGGTCTTGCTATGTGCAATATCAACCCAAACCATCTGGCTTAATAAAAAATATTGGAATCACCCACTGAGCATTTATTGTGGTTGTCAGTTCATTTTAATTTTGTGCTGTCAACAAAGCCAAAATATATCGATCCAGGAGACAACAATATTCATTGGAACTAACTTTTCTCTCAATTATACCAAATTTCCCCAAGTTTGAATTCTGAGTAGTTGTTCCCCTGAACTGCCTTTAAGACTGCCATTTAGCCATTTTAGTTGTTTTTTTATTAATATTAATGGGGTGACATTGATAAATCAGGGTACATATGTTCAGAGAAAACAGCTCTAGTTTATTTTGCCATTTGCTTCCCATCACCCAAAGTCCAATTGTCTTTCATCACCTTCTAACTGGTTTTCTTTGTGCCCCTCACCTCACCCACCCCCCTCCCTCAAGGTGAAAGACAGAATTACTTAGTAATTGATACTGATACTGAAGAAATATCAGATGTTGTTGCCTAAGATGACAGGGAGGCCCGTGTGCAATCCACATTTTATGGAGCTTTTTCTTAAAGCTTTAATTTCAAGATTGAATTAAAAAGAAACTTATAACAATTAGCTAAAACAAGGATCACTAAGGATTCAAATTATTCACTCCACCAGCTGAAGAAACCCAACTAGCTAAAGTGCTGGCTGAGGCAAAAATGTACCTGGGATGGTTAGTAAGAAAGGAATTGATTTGTGTTCATTAAAGTCGTATGACAGTCACAGAAATAAACATGTATGTAGATATGTGTATTTTTTGTTGTTAATTATATGTAAGTATATAATCATTTTCCACCCATTCCTTTCTCCTTTTATTCTACTAAGAATATTGGTGTGGTTCAGTTTAGGATGTCATTTCTAGGTTATAGATTATCAACAAGACAGGTAATAGCAAATGTTGGAGAGGCTATGGAGAAAAAGGAACCCTCATTCACTGTTGGTGGGAATGTAAAGTAGTACAACCATTATGGAAAAAAGTATGGTGGTTCCTAAAAAAACTGAAAATAGAACTTCCTTATGACCCAGCAATCCCTCTACTGGGTATATACCCCCAAAACTCAGAAATATTGATACATAAAGACACATGTAGCCCTATGTTCACTGCAGCATTGTTCACAGTGGCCAAGACATGGAAACAACCAAAAAGCCCTTCAATAGAAGACTGGATAAAGAAGATGTGGCACATATACACTATGGAATACTACTCAGCCATAAGAAATGATGACATCGGATCATTCACAACAAAATGGTGGGATCTTGATAACATTATACAGAGTGAAATAAGTAAATCAGAAAAAAACAAGAACTACATGATTGCATACATTGGTGGGACATAAAAATGAGACTAAGAGACATGGACAAGAGTGTGGTGGTTAGCAGGGGGGAGGGGGAAGGAGGGAGAGAGGAAGAGGGAGGGGGGCACAAAGAAAACTAGATAGAAGGTGACGGAGGACAATCTGACTTTGGGTGATGGGTATGCAACATAATTGAATGACAAGATAACCTGGACATGTTTTCTTTGAATATATGTACCCTGATTTATAGATGTCACCCCATTAACATTAATAAAATTTATTTATAAAAAATAATAATTCTCAAACTTAAATAAAATATGAAAAATGCATTCTTGGGTAAGCATTCTTATGAACTCCTCTGTATCTTGGTGTCAGGTACTTTTCAAGGACATTCTGATCTCAACATAGCTTATTCTCTTCCCTGTTTCCACTGAACCCATGGTGTTATAAAGATATTTCTCTAAGACCAACAAAGGTATAACATTTGGGATTGCTTTACTCTATAAAAATAAAAGCTTTTGATTTTTCACTCTTGTCCATCACATACAATTTGCTATTACCTGTCACACCTGATATGTGCTCAAGGTGGCCCCTTTCACTTTCTAGCTTTATTTCCTTCACAGACCTTCTCACTGCATACAGAAAAATCATGGCACAACTAGTCATTATTCAAGAAAACCAGCCTGACAAGGCGGATGCACAGTGGATAGAGCATCGGACTGGGACGAGGAGGACCCAGGTTCGAGACCCTGAGGTTGACAGCTTCAGCGCAGGCTCATCTGGTTTGAGCAAGGCTCACCAACTTGAGCCCAAGGTCTCTGGCTTGAGCAAGGAGTCACTCGATCTGCTGTAGCCCTCATTCAAGGCACATATGAGAAAGCAATCAATGAACAACTAAGGTGCTGCCAGGAAGAATTGATGCTTCTCATTTCTCTCCCTTCTCATCTATCTGTCCCTATCTGTCCCTCTCCCTGTCTCTCTCTGTCTCTGTCACACAAAAAAAGAAAAAGAAAAGAAGACCAGGTACTGTTAGTCTCTGGTTCGTATCCATACCCTCTCACTGCTTGAACTGTCAATTATCACCAAATTCATCCTTTCATTCATAAAATTCTTGATACAAAATCTTGATAATCTCCTATCTTTGAAAAAAACTTCCTGATCCTTTTATAGAATACACTAATCCTTCTCCTTCCTCCTTTGTTCCATAGCACATTTATTTTTATATAGCAATAGTTATAAAGAAGATAGTGACTGAGGAGATGACACACATCTGGCATCAGGGATTCTTCTTTCTACATTATTGTGTTCTCATTGTTTAGCACATCTATAACATTGGATGTCTGAATTAATGAATGATATTATTGTCATATGGAAGTGTTATAGCATAATTAGTGATCTGAACATAGATAAATGTCATAACAGTAAGGTAAAGCTAGTGGTTAAGGGCATGCACAAATTATACTGCTCACCAGAGTGGCTCTGGTCGCGGCAGAGCGACGCCTGGAGGGGCAGAGCATCGCCCCCTGGTGGGCAGAGCGTCACCCCTGGTGGGCGTGCCGGGTGGATCCCGGTTGGGCGCATGCGGGAGTCTGTCTGACTGTCTCTCCCTGTTTCCAGCTTCAGAAAAATACAAAAAGAAAAAAAGAAAAGAAATACACACAAGATCCTTAGATAGTATCTGAAAGCAATAGATACGAAATGATTAACTTTAATGACTAAACTTTGAATGAATAAATAAATAAATAAATGAATAAATAAAAAGTTATAGTATCATTTACTACTGTACTTTAAATGATTTTTAAGTTAGGTGATATTATGTTTTCTAATTGAAACCAAATGTTAACAATTGAAAGTGTCATTTTTTTTCCCTGAAAAGCTTCATATGTTAATTACACTTTAAACTTCTAAAACATAATCACTATGCATGCAATCTTTTTATTTTAGTTTTTTTTTTTTTTTTTTAGAGAGGAAAGAGACACAGAGGGAGGAGAGAAAAAGAGGGGGGAAAAGCAGGAAGCAGTAGTAGTTGTATCTCTTATGTGCCTTGACCAGGCAACCCCAGGGTTTCAAACCAGTGACCTCCGTGTTCCAGGCCAATGCTTTATCCACGATGCCACCACAGGTCAGGCTCACTATGCATACAATCTATTAATATTTTATTAGAAACTAAATTAAAGGAAACAGGGTGTGAACACTCATAAACAACAACTGGAAACAGTTTCCCTAAATGATGCTTGTAGAGTAGAAATTAACACACACACAAATGTTATGACTATGGTGTTGATTTTATGTGGAATTTTCTGCAGATAGAGTCAGACACACTTGTTGTGAAGGTAGCCAGCTCGTGTTTATTCAATATCTCAAACAAGAAAAGTCAAGCCTACAGCTTCTTGACTGTTACCCAAGTATATCAATCAGTAATAATACTCACACCTCTCTAAGAAAAGTCTTTAAGGATTATGTACCAATTCCTTTCATTTGATCTATTTCTAAAGATTTACATGAAGTCTTTGGAGGGCACCCTTTCTATGACAGGTGAATTTATTACATTAAACAAAGGTTCTAATATTATTACAACTGAAGCCTAACTCTGTTATTTTTGATGGTGAAAAAATGAAACAAATTCCAAATGAAAGTAAGTGAGCAAAGTGCTTGTGTAGTAAAAAGTACATTCACAGTAAACGCATTAAAGCTCAAAATTCAATATTTAGTTAGTATCTTTTATTAACACAGTAGTGTAAAGATTAATTAGTTCTCATGATAATTTTAGTAGATAACCTCCACTCAAATATGAGATATTTGTGAGATTGTAAAGGTAATTGATATACAGAACATTCATTTTTAAGATATAATTAATGGCATCTGACCCATAACTATTATTTTCTATTTAACAAAAACACCAAATAGAAACAGTCACTATGAAACAAATGGACTAACTACACTTTTCTTTGAGATTAGTAACTAAAAACTCACAATTGCATCTTTATGTCTACCGCTTTTACTTTTCATACTTTAAAAGAGTTATTTTAAAATTTATGGTTTGCAATGTGATGATTGGAGTCTTGGCAGCAAAAAGTTAGATCTGTTGCTATGAGGCTTGTGAAAGCCACGCATGATTGAAGCTGCTAAGATCAACAGGGTGTTTTACACACTATAAACCAATTTTATGTTCAATTTTACTTGCTGATGTGAACGTGTCTGCTTTAATACCTGCATCCCTGCTTCTAATGTGGCTGCTCTTCCAAATGTGGAACATGAAGTCAAGAAGCACTAGTAAAATTTGACGTGACACACAGCCAATACATCCTTCCGACCTGGATGAGTGTTCTTGCTGAGAATCAAGGTATCTGAGGATGTACTGTGTAATTCACCCTAAGGGTCACTTTCCCTTGTCACTCACACAGCATGCAACCTCTGCTTCCCACGGGGAAGGTGAATTATGTCAGCATGTGGAGGAAGGATAGGAGGAAAGAAAATGGCATTTTTGTCTTCAATTTGGTGCACATCGCCAACAGTTCAGAGCCTCTATCAAAAGTGATACCAGTGTATCCAGCTTCGGGAAATGAAGGGGGAGACCGTGCAGAGAAATGTCAACTGAAAAGAGTAACTGTAAACTGACCATTGGCTGTTCTTGTAATAAAGAATGTTTCATCTTTCAATACTCTGAATCATGAGCTTTTGTATGAGGTATATATGTAAAAACTCATATCATAACAGGCAATTAATACAAGAAATAATGTAAGAATAACAACTATTTCATAAAGACTTTAAAAAAACTTCATTTTGAAACAATTATACACTCATAAGAAATTATAAAAATAGTCCAGGGAGGCACAAAGTGCCTAATACCCACTTTCCTCTTAACAGCGAATCTTAACGTGACTGTGGTACATTATCAAAACTGAGAAATTAATGAATGATTTTATAAAGACATTATGATTACAAAAATAAACAAGAAATTAAAAATTTAGGTTTTATTTAATATTATAAGTAAGTAGTTAGATGGTTTAACTATCTTTGTTTTTCATTTTTAAGCACTCTTCTGCCCATTTCAAAGAAATAAGGACTAATGCACTATATATACGGACTGAAGAGATTATAGGTATCTAGGACCACAAAATAAATGTCTTTATAATGGTAATTTGTACTAAATTTGTTGAATATCTAATTGGTATAAATTTCCATATGATACATATAAATAAATAAGTTTACTTTCAAACAATATTTTTACGTTTATACAATCATTATTTTCACATAGCTTAGATTCCTGACCAATACTGGAGAAGCTCGCATCTATTCTTGTGCTATATGCCTGATAAGTTGGATAAAATATTGAGGTTTTCATTATTAAATTAATTAAATAAGGAGGCCATGAGAATGAGGTGATTCTAATGCTGTAATAACCTACATAAGCAATCTAAATCTAAACGTGTAAATGCCCCAAGGTTATGAAATAAAATATGCTAAGGACAATCAACCACAAACAGACAAATAGGCTTTCAGTTACAGCCAATCCAACAATTTCCTTTCTCTGCTTCCTCGTTTTCTTGAGTAAGTATTATCCTAGCTCCTGTTGGACAGGCTCCTAACCACTTACGGTATTTTAAACATTATTTGTAAATCAGTTTCTTTGGAATTTATAACACATTTTCCTACTGGAAAAGAAAGTCAGAAATCAAGGTCATATCTCAAAGGCTAATAATCCTAAAGTGATACACATTTGCAATAAAACAATGGAAAATATTGTTGCAAAACAAGTAATTAAGAAGAAAGAACATCAACCAACCAACAAACAAACAAAAATAAATGTATAACCTAAAGAAAGAGACCATAACTAGAAAAAGTGACTTAGGTGAAGTTTTTAAAAAAGTTATATACTTTCAAGTGACACAGATATTGAGAATCCTGGATTTTTACTATGCTTCATTTCCCTTTTCATTTAATCTTTATATCTGATACAATACACTGTATTATTTTCATAATATATAAATTATAATTAAGGTTATTTTAGCTCAATTTTATTGTGAAAAAAGGTGATTTTACTGATATTAGAGAAAGGGAAGAGGAATATATAGAGAGAGAAACAGTGGTTTGTTGTGCCACTTATTTATGCATTCATATATTGATTCTTTTTAAAAATATTTTATTCAATTTGTTAGAGTGAGATTAGTTAATAAAATTATACAGGCTCAAGTGCACAGTACTACAATATGTCTCCCATACATTGCATTGTGTGTTTACTCCTCCAAGTCAAGTCTCCCTCATCGACAACTAGCCCTCCTTGACCCTCCTTCACCTTCCCCATCTCCCTTGCCTGCTATGTGCATAGTGTTGTCTGTGTGATTAAGTTTTTTTCTGTCCTTAATTCGATCACCTTTTTCATCCAACCCCTCCCCCCAAAACTTATCTCTTCTGACAGCTGTCATTCTGTTCTCTGTATCTGTAAGTCTGTTTCTCTTTTGTTTGTTAGTTTATTTTGTTTATTAAATTCCACATATCAATGAAATCATATGATAGTTGTCTTTTTCTGACTGGATTGTTTTACTTAGCATAGTACTCTCTGGGTTCATCCATGTTGCTGCAAAAAGGTAAGATTTCCTTTCTTTTTTATGCCTCAGTAATATTCCATTGTGTAAATGTACCGCAACTTGTTTATCCACTCATCTACTGATGGGTACATACCCTGAGTTAAGATTGAATACCCAGCCTTGGTGTATGGGGATATCACTCTAACTACTTGGCTAGGGCTAAGAAAATGTTTGAGCAAGAATGATTTGATTGAGATAATTAGAAGAGTGGAAGATAAATTACAGATGTTAAAATGACACATGTATATACCTTAAGAATAAATAAATTATGTCATTCTGAGGGTAAAATAATCCTGGTATACATAGCAGAGAATTCTGTTCCAAGCAAACATTTATGAATATTATATTTTTTCTAAAATAATTTTTTTTATCAGTAGAGTATTTCAGTCATTCATTCAACATATTTAAAATAATATACTGATATTTTTAAGAACTGTTTTGTTTTTAAGGCACCAAATAATTTTGTGAAAAATGTAAATAAGATCATGTATGTACATAAATACCTCCAAACATATATATATATGCAGATATTTTTGAAAAAGCAAAAATAAGTTAAAATATTTCAAAGGAACAAGATATTAAGTTGGTCTAGAATTATGTGAAGGAAGTCACTTTTTAGAAGGTAATACATAATTCAGAATTAAAAGAGGATGACTATGAACAAAAGTACATACCAAATTACAGAAACTATAAAATTAATTTAGAAGAAAATAATAAAATAAAAAGATAAATAAAAATTATATTGTGAGGGGTTCTTAATTCTAAACTATTATGGGAATTTTAAGATGAGCCCTGGATAGTAAATTAACCCATTTTCAATTGGTAGTGAACATTACTAAAGTCAGATCCACAGTGTGTAAAATGAACTTGCAAGGTATCATGGTAGGTGATGACTTCCACAGGTATAAAGACCAGACCTAGAGTATGGCTTAGTAAATACACTGCTTACAAAAATTAGGGGATACTTCAAAGTGAATATGAAGCGATAAAATATCCCCTAATTTTTGTGAGCAGTATAGAAGAAAAATATTCAGTGAGAAACAAGGAAAAATAAATAGATAAACATAATTTCCAAAGACGAGCACAAGTCATTGTTGACTTTAGTCTCTGGTCCAAGAAGCTCATAAGATTTTGTCACTAAAAAGTATTTTAAAAAAAAGTTATGAAAGAAGTTAAATTAGGTGAGACAAAAAGATGAATTCAGCTTATATTTGTTCAGATAATTATGTGATAGTTACACTTGAAGTGTCCAGAAAGAAAGATGAACACTGATATAAAATTATAACTAGAAATCTTCACAAAGAATGTAGATTCATTTACATTACTTCAAATTGTATATGTTTCCTCTAAAGATGCACAACCAAATGGACATCTAAGAAAATGTCCACAAACAGGACTTCACAAGACAGTTGCTAGAGGACCATTGTGGACTCCGGGCAGCTCCAGGGACTTTAATAATCAGAATCTCTGTGTACGTGGCCTTGTCTGATCAGTGGTGGCTAGGAGGAAGAGTGTGCTGTACTCTTCTGAACGCGTGCTGCTGGAATTCTCACCTGAAGGATTCTCTGAGGAGGGTCATCGTTCATAGGATGAGCTGCAAGAGTCAATGGCCTGTGGTAGACGCCGGCATGTGATTACCAAATCTATTTTATTTTCGCCCTGGTTACACAGCTCAGCTTTATTTTTCTGCCTCCTCTGCAGTTAAGCCTTGTGATTAAGTTCAGAGCAATGGAACTGATTGTGGAGACAGACGTTTCCCTTTTCTGGTATTGGTGCCTTAATCATCTTGTATGACTCTCCTTAATATCTCTCCTCTCCGTCTGTTAGCAGGATGATGCCGGGGAATCCTTAAGCTGTTAGGTGGAATGAGGGTCTCCAAGTCTGGGCAGCTCTTACTAAATGCTCTTCTTCCTAAAAGTTAACATGTAGCACAGTATTTTCCATCCCCAGTTAGGGTCATCCACATACAGGAGCGGCTTGATGTTCCGGTCTGTCTGTCTCTTGCTGCCTCTCTCTCTCAAAAATAAAAAAAAAATAAAGAAAGAAAGAAAGAAAGAAAGAAAGAAAGAAAGAAAGAAAGAAAGAAAGAAAGAAAGAAAGAAAGAAAAGAAAAAACAGTGCAGTATTTTGCTGAGTTAAGATGACCCTGACAGGAACCCAACCATATAAGTGTAGTCAAATGCAAAAAAGAAATTAACATGTAATGAACCAAGCGTGTATATGAGCAGTGGTTATGGCTCCCTGGGGGAGAGACAGAGTTTTGGATTTGGAAGTGAATTCCTTGCTACAAGTACATAAAACTACTTAACAACAGCCACGTCTCCTTCTTGAATAGAATATCCTAGGTGTCAAACACCTTGAGACAGGCAACAAAGCCACGTGTTGGGGGTAACGTGAAAAGAATCCAGACCTCTAAATCATGACGACTTTGGTTAAAGCCACTGGAACCAATGAATGAAAGTAAACTTTTACTATATAAAGTCACTTTATTTAAAAAAATTGATAACTTGCTTGATTGTGATACTGGCTTTATTGAGGAGCCCTGGAACTGAACCCATAAGGTCACTGAAGAATGCCTGCATACATAGGGGTGTTGGATAGCATAGGAAGGTAATAGGTTTGAAAAATTTATTAACTCGTACACTTAAGAGGGCTATTTTCACTATATTTTAATTTATAGTGATACAAGAACCTTCAGGTAGAGATGAATGAGAATGATCATTCGGTAGTTATGGGGACAAGGACATTTTACTCGCAAATCTCCTCCATCTCAAGGAAACCACTGATGACCAATAAAGGTCTTTCTTGTTGCCGAGCTCTGGATGGGGTGTTGGGGCGTCCTCGTGTCTCGTGGCGGCCTGAGGCTCCATGGTGACCAGGCAGTCCCCGTGAGAATGGTCCATGGAGGAGCTAACGGCTCTCCTCTGCGGGGCTGGGCTTGACTCTCCTTGGGAAGCAGGGCGAGGAAGCGGTCGAGTTGCTACACCATGGCCTGAAGTCCACACCTCACTGTCCATGTCCTCCAACGGGAGACACTGGCGTGCCCACTTGTGCTTCTTGGTGGATCTCCTATTGAAATTCATCCTTATTCTGTCTGCTTGGAGTCAACTTTATGTCAGACGTCAAAAGCATGGCCCTAGAGATTGCAGAGAAATTCCACCTCATGGATAAATTCAGCGCGGCTAAAGAAGAGTGCGCAGGCATCGAGCCATCCTCAGACGGTGCCAGGCGGAAGAAAGAGGCATTGAATATACCCAGCCTTATCGAGGCTTGCAGAAAGGTGACCACGACGCACTGGTGACTGAGGCAGGAAATGACATCCCTGGTTCACGAACTGAAAGAGAGAGCCAAACGTTCCAGGTAAGAGGAGGAGACAGACGAGATGCCAAAGACTCAAATCCCCGGAGAGGTTATGACAATCACTGCTTCGCCGACTGCTTTTCCAAGCCTGCCAGGAAACCAGGAGCCAAGTCCGGACGGTCGTCTCCTCAGAATGGGCCTGGGTCTTTCTTTTTTTTTTTTTTTTTTTCCATTTTTCCAAAGCTGGAAACGGGGAGACAGTCAGACAGACTCCCGCATGCGCCCGGCCGGGATCCACCCGGCACGCCCACCAGGGGGCGATGCTCTGCCCACCAGGGGGCGTCACTCTGTCGCATCCAGAGCCACTCTAGCGCCTGGGGCAGAGGCCAAGGAGCCATCCTCAGTGCCCGGGGCCTGGGTCTTAAAGCAGCATGGGTGCCTCTCCACACAGGCTTCCGCAGCTGCCCTCTAGCCGCCCACCTCTGCCCCCACCTGAGCAGGGAACCAGTGGACGCAGGGGAGCCCTCTCCCCCGGCTGCAGTCCCACCCGCTTCGCAGCTCCTGCCTGGACTTGGACGATGGCTGCACATGCACAGACTAGGAGACTTGCTGCAATTCACCAAGAAACGAGGTGCTCCTTTGTAGTGACAGAATGTTTGGATTCTCTCTCAGAGGCAAGGTACTGAGGCAACACATCCTTGAGTCAAGTTGAAGCTACATTTCTCAGACGTTCGTGAGCATTATAGATATCGTACTCTCCTAAGTGAATATTTATTTATATGTTATACTCTCCTTAAAGATTTTATTTTAATCTGAAAACACATGCAGCATTGCAATAAAGACTTTTTTATTGCTTTTAATTTATCGTGTTTACATGGATTCTAGTGTCCCACCGAGTACAGCCCCCCACCTCCGTGTTCCCCTCAACACCCCCTTGCCCCCTCCCCTACACCCCCGCCCCCTTCCCTCCAGGATTTGCTCTTCTGCTCTCTATAACGCTGTCTTATGTGTATATAATTTCACCAGTCTCTTTCCCTTCTCTGATCCCATCCTCTCATCCCCTTTCCCTCTGTCCTCTTTCCCTCTGGTCCCCTTGATCCTGCCTCTGTCTCTATTCCGTTCTCTCAGTTCACATTGTTCATTGGATTCCTCAAATGAGTGAGGTCATAGGATATTTTTCTTTCTCTGCCTGGCTTATTTCACTCAACATAATAGTTTCCAGGTCCATCCATGTTGTCACAAAAGGTAAGATTTCCTTGCAATAAAGACTTTTAATTTTCAAAAAAAAGTCACTGAAATTTGGTGGTTTTGTACAGCATGTATTATTAATTCTCCTATTATATCTATGGAATGGCATATATAGTATAGCTTTTTAAGTTATATAAGGAATTAAAATTTTAAGACAAGACTGCCTAGTATAGAAAGGAAGGTTTGTATGGATTAAACTAGAGTCATTTTGTTTATAAATATTATGCAACTATAAAACAAATGCATTAAACTTTATATATAATAGAATTTCATTGCGTTTGGAATTCACATAGCTGTGTGACATTTGCCTCTGATTTGGGATGACTTGTCCCTGTGGATTTCCAACCATCTGATGCTTTAAATCACACAGAGAAAAAAATGTCAGACAGCTAGCAGAAGGGTTTTTCTGGTTCCAATATCATGCATTATCCTTGCTGGTTCCGCACAAAGCCCTCCAGCTGAACCTGGAAACGAACAAATCCTCCTGGGTTGGGATCGGAACCATTCCCACACACCTCAGAGAACCAGCGTTGCCACCTATCTACATATAATAGTTGATCATCTGCATTATATTGTGCCTGTCAGTTTTAGGCCATGTAGAAAAATTTTTCTTTTACTTATTTTTTGTCTTGCCTGATCAAATGGCAAAGATGATGAAGAATGTCTTCCAGAGCTTAATTCTTTCTTGTTTTGTTTTAGTTTTTTTTTTTTTTTCAAAAGAGAAAGAGAGAGTGGATAGAAGCAGACAGACAAGAAGGGAGAGAGATGAGAAGCATCAGCTCATTGTTTGCATGCAGCACCTTAGTTGCTCATTGCATGCTTTTCATACATTCCTAGACCAGAAGGCTCCAGTGCAGCCAGTGACCCCTTGCTCAAGCCAGCGACCTTGGGCTTCAAGGCAGTGACCATGGGGTCATGTCTACGATCCCACACTCAAGCCAGGGACCCCACGCTCAAGCTGGTGAGCCTGCACTCAAGCTGGATGGGCCAACAGCACTCAAACCGGTTACCTCCGGGGTTCAAACCTGGCCACCACCAGGCAGGCTCCCAGAGCTTAGTTCTGTTAGGCTTTGGAACAGATATGTCAAAATATCTGAGGTTTTTTTAAATCTCAGTTTAAGGAAACCTGTCTAATATGACAGGGTACTGGAAAAAAAATGATCAGGAGACTTTTTGTGGTGTTACATTGAATATGCTTTCTTTTTCTCTATGAAATTTTGCTTAGATTTTAACAACTTTATTATGACACCACTTATATTTCAAAAAACTCTTCCACTCTAATTATAGAACGCAATCATTTCTAGAGTAAATTTACTAATTTGTTCTACCATCACCATAATCCAGCTTTCAAAAATTTCACCACCTCAGTACGATCTCTATTGTCCAATTAACAGATAAGCCTACTACTTGAAAAAAAATAAATCAATTCATTTTAAAAGTTATAAAAGATTTATATGCTAGATTTTACTGTAGATACCCCCCCCCTTTTTTTTTTTTTTGCTGAACATCAGTCACATAAAAGTATGCTTTGTTTCTGAGCTATTTATTTATTTACATCACACAAGTGATTAATCGATAGCCTTAGCCACTTCATTTTATTGAGTTTTCTGAAATTTCAAAGAATTCTTTCACGGAACATAACTGCAACAGTCGTCCTTTAAAAGCCAGTACTTGAAGTAAAGGCAGTTCAGCTTGAAACAAGGAGTATAACCCTGTAAAAAAAAGGTTATGTGCTGAGATGAGGTGCACTCTGAAAAATTATTAGCGATTTTAAGAATACCAGTAGACTGTGATGAGGTTGTTTGATAGAATTCTAAGAAAGCTTTAGCCTATTTTATAGATTCAGGTGATCTATAAAGGGGGAAAAATAGTCAAACGCAACGTTTTTAGTTTACTGAGAGGTTTAAATCAACCGAGTTTTAGAGATTATAGGAAAGAACCGGGAAAAATGAAAGATGCAGTTTCTAAAATCACTGCTACAGGGTGTATATTGTGTCCCCCCCAAAACTCACAAGTCGAAACCTAATCCCCAATGTGATAGTATGAAGGTGTGGAGTCTTTGGGAGTAATCAAGATGATGAAGAGGGAGCTCTTTGTGAATGGGATTAGTGCCCTCATAATAAAGAGAATCCCTGTCCCTTTCCCTATGGGAAGAGAATGCACCAGGAAATTAGACATGACTTAGCATTCAGCTGAGACCACATTCTTGCTTAACTCTTCCACTTGCCATGTGTCACCTCCTCCCATCGCCTGTAAACCACAAAGCCAGCTTTCACCAGACACTGAATCTGCTGGTGCCTTGATTTTGCATTTTCGGGCCCCTAGAACTATGAGAAATGAATTTCTGTTGTGTAAAAGCCACCCTGTGTATGGTATCTTATTATAGCAGCCTGGACAGATTAAGACGCACTGTATGGAAACTGAACTTTTGTGAGAACCTGGGTTCTTCCCATTGGCTAATGTTCCCGGAACCTGCTCAAAACACCATTGCAGAGCAATTCATACAGTGCCACGTTGGGACCTTTCTTGATGTGTTACACTTCAGTCTGCCATAGATACATTGGTTTAGGCCAGTGATTTTCAAGTTTTTCATCTGAGGACACACCAATGACTAAAAATCTGTAGCACAGTAGAAAAGGTATGTTGTGGCAATCCGACATTAAGTACGATTTTGATTCAGTCACTCAGGATGGCTATTGTTGTGTTGGCTGTTGTCATTTTTATTTTTATTGGATAGTCTAAGAGAAAAAAATGTCAGTGTCCCCAACTAAAGAGTCAGGTGTTGGATGTTTAAAAATTCCTGTAGCCCAGCAGTTGGGAAGCGCATGTATAGACAAGGGAAGGAGTAGCCTAGAACTGAAGGGAGACTGCAGTCAAAGGGGCTGTCGCCCTTCCTAGGTCCCATCTACTGGCATTTGCATTCTATCCCCAGCTGCTGTGTCATTCCCTTCCTTAGAGACTCACCTGTGACCAGGTACATGGGGCTAGAGAAGCCCTGTCCTCTTTCCTCAAGATTCAATTAAAGAAATTTGAGCGGCAGAGTCTTCCCTGTGAAATTCGACGTGACTGAGTCTTCCGCTGAGACCACACTCTTGCTAAGCTGTTCTGCTTACCACGTGTTATTTCCTTCAATCACCCTTCCTTGAAGACGTTTCCCATTAAATCACTTAAATATGACTTTCTATCTCACCCTTTGAGTTTAGGAAGCCCAGCCAAGGACACAGTCCCAGGGCTGGCTGCGTGTGCATGGAGTCTGGGCAGTCTCATACAGCCCTATCTCTGGCTCAGTGTTCTCCTGTTGTCTTGAAATTCTGAGTTGCTGAACAAGAGGTCCCCAATTTACACCTTTACTTAGCTCTGCTGATACCAAACTTTGAGGTCCTGAAATACCACATATGAAACAAATCATCTAAAAACAAGAACATTTCAAGTTTTTCTTTTACTTGATCAAAACAAAGGAACAGCTTGAAACAGGAAGGATCTACAAATAAAACCCACAAATTATAAGACAGAGCTATAAAATGATAAGAGGTATTGGGACATGAAATTTTAGGATCTCTGAGGAAGAAGAAGTCACAGTTGGACAGTTGGGTTAGGGTGCTAGTCGTGATTGCTCCCACCACTATGAGAAAGATAGTGTCATAGTGGTTGTTATTTAATGGGGTGTGGGTACTTTTTTTCCAACCCAGGGTTGGTTCTCTGAGAAAAGACAAGTTTATTCAAGAGATGTTTTCAGAATTAACATAGATTTTCCTGTAAGGAGAGGTAGCAAACTTAGGTAGAAAATCAAACTTTTAACCATTAAGGAGAATTAACAAACATTATCTCAGAGGACTTTGGACAAAGGGCACACTCATAGTTAATGCATTGTATGGTAAAGGGAGTCAGATTACCCAAGTAAAATCATAATCATTACTACCTCTTTCTTATTTGGAGATGGGTACATACATTAAGGAAGTCCAGTTTTCCTTTCATAAAGAAACATCTAATAGATTTACCAGAAAGGCAGAGGGCAGTCTTGCAAGAAGATGCTATTTTGGTCTATAAACTCTGTACCCCCACATTCATTCTTTGTCTCTCTGATCTTACCTACAGTCCAGGGAGCTAGAAAGTAGTCTACTGTCCTTGTTCTAGGAATAATGGAGAAAAAAACCTTTGAAGATGCAAGATGTAAATAATCACATTTTTTGGCCTGACCTGTGGTGGCACAGTGGGATAAAGCGTCGACTTGGAACACTGAGGTCGCCTGTTCGAAACCTTGGGCTTGCCTGATCAAGGCACATATGGGAGTTGATGCTTCCTGCTCCTCCCCCTTCTCTCTCTCTCTCATTCCTCTCTCTCTAAAAATCAATAAATAAAATTTTTAAAAAAATAATCACATTTTTAAAGAAGTGTGAATGATTTCTTAAATACAATTTGTTTAATTTTACTTTTGGTAAAGAAAGTATGAAATGATGCAGCAGAAAGTAAGTTAAAAGCTACAAAAAAGCTATAAGATATCCACTCGATCAGGTAGGAGTGAACACTAAATCCTGGATACTCACCAGCAAGCTGACCCTTGAATACTTTTTGTCTGACTTCTCTCCAAAGCCTCAGCAAAATCAATCGAATTTGCATATGATAAAAGGAGCATGCTGGGTCCTCAGGTATTGTCAAGCTGATCCACACATCAAGTTGAATATTGCTTGGTATAATGGAAAGTGTGTGAGGGTTCCATCACCTACTAACTCTAGAAAAAGGGGATAATAACAGTTATATTACAGGCTGTTATGAAGATTAGAGATAATGCATGCAATATGCTGGCCCATTTCAGATACACACAGGGCTCAAAAAAATAAAAAGACCCTATATGTTTCATCACCTGAAAATTATAACCTCATCTTTGATAGTTTAGTCCAAAGAGAATGCTCTCACTAAGCAATATCTGAATGTTTTTATATCACCTTTATCACGGATTTTTATTAAAAGTGTTTACAAAAATCACATATCTTCTGAATAACCACAGTTGAACACATTGTCCACAATGTTTAAAGATGCATTGTAAACTGCTTTGAGGTTAGCATCAGAAAATGGTTTCTTTTCTTTTTTTAATTTTATTCAGTATGAATCACAATGTTTTCTTTTCTTTCTTTTGTTTTATTTTGGGGTTCACAGGTTGCCTAGGACTAGCTAAATGTACCATTACCTTTTGTCTTCTTCTTTTTCAATATATAGGCTTTGGGTTTTAGTTTTTATTTTTATTTAAGCCTTATTTGGAATGTATATGCTACCATTACTATACTATTGCAAAATAACAACTAGTACCACTACCTAGCATAGCAATTTGTTAGATACACTGTGTCTTATATATTACCGCACTAAAATTTCATGACCACTATATATTATGATCAATGTTCTTACTATAAGCTTCGACCTAGCAGTAAGGATATAAAAGCTCCAGAAATCACTTGACCAATACACATGTAAAAAGGATGGATAGTCAGATTTTTGTCTTTAAATCCTGGTTAATTTTAATACAAAATTACAAATCTTTCTTAGAAGTAGACTGGGTATAAACTAGAAATGTTTTCCAATGTATAAAGAAAAATGTTTCTCTCTCTCTCTCTCTTTCTTTTAATCTCTCACATCTGGCCCAGACAGTATTACTCATGTGACTTGTAAAAGTATTTTTATTGTTATTATGTTTTTTATAGTTTGTTTCCCTAGAAGCATGCAGCTGTTGTAGTGACTAATGGCATTGTGCCTGTGAAGGTGTATGATAAAAACAAGCGAGGTATTTAGCCAGACACATACACCTATTAAAATCCCAATACCTATGAATATTATTACTGAATATTATACTGGCTAGGTTACTAAACTTATGTTTTGCCTAGTGTGAAATGAATTTGAGATTCAGTTTAGTTACCTCATTAATCTTACAACTGGGCAACCACTAATCTCTTTCTGCCTTTTTAGATGTGTCTTTTCTGGATGTTTCATATGAGTGAGTTCTTGCTCTATGTAGTCTGTCATGTCAAGCTTCTTTCACTTAGCATAATATTTTCAAGGTTCATTCATGGTGTAGCATGTATTAAGACTTCATCATCTTTATGGCCAAATAACATTCTATTGTGTGGATAAACCACATTTTGTTTTTCTGTTCCTCAGCTGATGGACAATTCAGTTGTTGCAATTGTAAATAATATCACGGTGATGGTTATGTGCAAGTTTTTCTTTTAGCTTGTAAAAATGTTTCCATTTTTCTTGTGTATATAGATAAGAGTAGAATTGTTGAGTGTTTAGAAACTACTAAGTTATTTTCCAAAATGATTGCATCACTATACAATTCCACCAACACGAAGTGTAGCTAACGATTTGTCCATAATCTGGGCAACACTTTTTTATTTTTCTGAAGTTGGAAATGGGGAGAGGCAGTCAGACGGACTCCCGCATGCGCCCAACCAGGATCCACCCAGCATGCCCATCTTGGGGCGTTGCTCTGCCTCAATCAGAGCCATTCTAGTGCCTGAGGCAGAGGCCACAGAGCCATCCTCAGCACCCGGGCAAACTTTGCTCCAATGGAGCCTTGGCTGCAGGAGGGGAAGAGAGAGACAGAGAGGAAGGAGAGGGGGAGGGGTGGAGAAGCAGATGGGTGCTTTTCCTGTGTGCCTTGGCTAGGAATAGAACCCGGGACTCCTGCACGCCAGGTCGATGCTCTACCACTGAGCCGACCCACCAGGGCCCTTGGGCAACACTTTTAATAGTCTCTTTTTATTATATCTGGTAACTAATGATGGGTGTGAAATGGTATCTATTTGTAATTTTACTGTAATTTGCATTTTCCTACAACTGATGTTAAGCATTTCTTTATGTGATTTGGACCATTTGTGTAGTAATCTTCTTTGATGAAATACTTATTCAAGTACTTTCCCCATGTTTTAATTAGGTTACCTTCCTATTATTGAGTTATAAGACTGTTTTATATATTTTAGGTACAAGTCCCTTATGAGCTATATCATAAGAAAATATTTTCTTCTATATGTTGTCTTTTCAGTCTTTTTCACTTTTCTCGATACTTTTGTCCTACATAGTATATCATATATGTTACAATTTTACAATACATTATTATAGGTATTAATTCATATAAATGCTTATCTTCTGAAGATGTAAAGAAAGCATATATATATATATATATATATATATATATATATATATTGCAGAGTTGTTTTAGTAGCCTTCTTATTTACCATTTCTGATTATCTGTGCTTCTTCCTAAAGATTGCACTACCATCTCATGTCACTTAATTACTCCAATATAGCTTTGTATTAATATCATCAAAAATGTTATATTTCTAACAGGAAACCCTTGAATCCAATTATAAAGATATAGCTTATTCAATTACTTAAGAAAAGAGATATATAATATTTTGTGTTTGTACTTTCTTTTATAATTACCCTCAAAGTCTCCTTTTCTATTGTTCTTGATATTTGTGTATGGATTCAAATTATTCTCTGATGGAAGTGGCTTTTAGCTTAAAAAAGTGTTTTGGTATTTCTTTAAAGTAGATCTACTAGCCACAAATTTTCTCAGCTTTTGTTCACCTAGGAATGACTTTATTTCATTGTGATATTGCTTGTAGCTACTTTTATCGTGAAGCTATGAGATTTCTCTTAATTGCTCAGCACCAATATTGGTAATGCTTTTGACAACACAACAAATGGAATTGTCCTTGCTCTTTTCCAAGTAAGGACAGACTTCCTAATGCATAACTATGGAGTCTTCTGGCATGTCTGTCTTCTTTGGCAAAACCCACTCGCCACTGAACAGAAGGTGAAGGAAATGACAGATTTACAAATTGGCACTGGGAAGTGTGTCACTCCTGGTATTCTTAAGCACTGCTTAAGAAAACCACACATCTAGGAATATCTAGAAATATTTTTAGCAACATAAATTTATAATCCTGACTTTTTATTGGACCCTAAAGATGATACAGAAATTACAGAATTTTATTCTTTTTTCATACATACATATAAATATTCAGACTGACTATTTTAAATAATTTCCATGCTTAAAATTCCTAGCGTCATTTTGGACTTTCAGAAGATGACATTGCTTTTATCCTAACAAGAAAAAAAATATGGAAGTCATTTGATAGAAACACTGAAACATTTGCCATCCAATCGGCAAACTGTCTTGCATCTGCCCAGTGGTTTTAATTTCATTACTCTTCAAAAACAATGGTGTTTTATCCTGACCAGAAGTGGTACATTGGATAGAGCATCGAACTGGGATATGGAGGACCCAGGTTCAAGACCCCAAAGTCGCCAGCTTGAGCGTGGGCTCATCTGTTTTGAACAAGGCTCACCAGCTTCTTTGTCTGTCACAAAGCAAACAAACAAACAAACAATGGTGTTTTGGATAGTTTCCTCTCCAGAATTCTCAACTTCAAGTCCCTGTTAAGTTTTCCTCATCAGTTACTCTCGTCCCCCATATGAAAACAAATTTAATCCAAATTAAAAAGTGCCGGAAACAAATCTACAGAACCCATGCTGCTTTCTAGCTAATATTTATAACTTTATTACATTATTTTTATTTACTCCTCAAATCAATTCATGCTAGCCTTTCCTCCTATGACTCAAAAAGTATCTTTATTATTCTTTTGAATAATTGACTTGAGTGTCCAGTTTCAGTAAATCTCTTTGTTGGCTCATTAACATCATTCTATGCATCATCTATAGAGACCTTTTACAAAAAGCAACTTCTCTGATTGGTTTAATTGGCATAATTTATTTCCAGTTTAACACCTTCCAATTTACTCATAAACTCCATATTTGTGGTTTTACCAATGTGAATAATATTTCTATTTGGATGTTTTATAATAAGCATAAATTGAACAGGAAAATTCCAAAGAACATTTTTGTGGCTCTTAGTTCTGGAAGGGTTATTTCTGCAAATGGCAGACCTACCTATTATGTTATTAATAATAGAACTTAGGCCCTGGCCGGTTGGCTCAGCGGTAGAGCGTCGGCCTGGCGTGCGGGGGACCCGGGTTCGATTCCCCGCCAGGACACACAGGAGAAGCTCCCATCTGCTTCTCCACCCCTCCCCCTCTCCTTCCTCTCTGTCTCTCTCTTCCCCTCCCGCAGCCGAGGCTCCATTGGAGCAAAGATGGCCCGGGCGCTGGGGATGAGGCTCCATTGGAGCAAAGATGGCCCGGGCGCTGGGGATGGCTCCTTGGCCTCTTCCCCAGGCGCTAGAGTGGCTCTGGTCGTGGCAGAGCGATGCCCCGGAGGGGCAGAGCATCGCCCCCTGGTGGGCAGAGCTTCGCCCCTGGTGGGCGTGCCGGGTGGATCCCGGTCGGGCGCATGCGGGAGTCTGTCTGACTGTCTCTCCCCGTTTCCAGCTTCAGAAAAATACAAAAAAAAAAAAATTAATAAATAATAGAACATTAGGAATGGTGTATTGTTAGTTCCTCCTTCCTCATTGGTTTAGCATCATTCATTAACATTCAATCCTGTTATTTCTTATTCACAGATATCTCTCAAATTCCTCACTTTATCTCCTTCTGTAATACTGCCCGCTCAATCATAGTCACAGTTATAGCTATGTAAACAAACACAACAGCATCAATATGACACCCTTCTCACTTCTATGGATCTCCTGTGTGAATTGTGGTCCTATCCCCACTAATCCACTGCAGTAAGAATGATCTTTGAAAGCATTATTAGTTTTTACATTTTTTTCTGCTTACCATTATCCTTAGGATGCATTCTATGTATATAATCCCTTTCATGACTTAAAACGTTCCACAAATAAAGCCTGTTCGTCTGCCTTATTATATTCTAGATTCTTTAATGTTCCAGCTATTGCTATATTTCCTTGTTTTTCTTTCCTTCCTTTTTTTTCCTTTTTTGAGTCTTGGAAAAGAGACATGATATTTTTCAGGCACGTAAATATCAATCCCTTTTCTTTTTCCAATATTCTTTCCTTCTTCACTAAGTTCAACTTTCACCATTTCTAAGACAGACTTCCCCAGACCTAGCAGGTTCTGTTAGCTTCTCCCTTTATATGAGTAAGGGAAACAACTGTGTTAGGCTTGCTCTCTTGTCTCCCTGCTGCCAGCACTTTGCACTATTAGTGCGTGAGGACATGGCAGAGAGCCACGTGTGTATAGCTTCTGTAAGGCTAGGATATGTTCCCTCAGGGGCGGGTGTTCCTGATCACTTCCCCACAATGGTGAGGGACGGTTTTCCTGGTCACTGGCCTGCTACCTGGAGAAGAGGATTTGCCCTCCCTGTTTGCTTGCTCACCTTGGGAGAATCCATTAAACGAGAATGGCCCAATGCCTTTTGACTGCACCGTTCTTCCATGGTCTGCCCAGACCCAGGATGATCATGCTTGGCCTCGACTCCTAGCATTACAATATGCAACTGTAGTTCTCTGCACTTCCTCTTTCCTTTACTTGCAATTACATATTTACATATTTTTCCTCTATATTGATGTTGTACTCCATGAGGAGACAATATATTATACATAGATTTCATGTTCTTGGATATGTCTTAAGTATGTAGCACAATATCTTGCCAAATCTAGGTACACATCATGGCCTGTGGAATGAATAAACAAGCAGTTGTCACCTGAGATAGTTCCATCGCCACCATCATTAACAGCAGAGAAGAAAAAATCATTGCTGCTGTCAAGACAAACAACTACTGCCCTGGCCAGATAGCTCAGTTGGTTAGAGTGCCTGCCGTCCTGAAGCACAGAGGTTGCCGGTTTGATCCCTGGTCAGGGCACATACAAGAACACATTGATGTTCCTATTTCTCTTCTCTACCTTCTTCTCTCTCTAAAATGAATAAACAGCTGCATTAAAAAAAATCAAGCAAGCCTGACCTGTGGTGGCGCAGTGGATAAAGCATCGACCTGGAAATGCTGAGGTCACCGGTTCGAAACCCTGGGCTTGCCTGGTCAAGGCACATAGGGGAGTTGATGCTTCCAGCTCCTCCTTTCTTCTCTCTCTCTGTCTCTCTCTCCTCTCTCTCCCTCTTTGTCTCTCTCTGCTCTCTAAAAAAAAAAATCAAGCAACTACTCATAGTCAGAAAGGAAAAGGGAAGCATGAAACAGCTTCCAAACACTCGGTGGGTCTTTTCCATTAGGTTTTCTCTATATTCTTTTTTCAGGTTTAGGCATCTCCAGATTATATTCACAAAATTCATACTTTTTTAACATTTTAAATTAGAATAGGGCAGAGCATTTAGGGGAAAAATTAAAGAAATTAATGCATCAAATGCAAATGCTTACTGCCTGAGATTTTGATAGATAGGAATGCTAAATAAACTTAAAAAAATGCTTTTTTGAGGGTACATTTCAAAGTTGAAGTTAAATTATGTGAATAATGTACATTTTCATAAGAAGTAGTCTCTTAGTTTAGGAAACTAGAAGTTTATCTAATTGATCTGCTCAACAATTTAAAAATAAAATTTGTAATTATATCCACATTATTTTAAATGTACAAAAGAAAATCTCTTCTAAAATTTGTCACTCTCATGTCTCCGAATTCCCCTTTTCTTTTAAAACAGGAACTGTTTCAGAAAATAATTAGCAAAACAAAACCAAACTTAACATACCATGATATTTAATAAGTCCTATCACTATTTAATCCCCACCAGACATAAATTGTTCAGGTGAGTTAAAATCTGGTCTTTCATAGAGAATCTTTAATGTAACCTTTACTGATCCTGAGAAACATACTCATCACTCTAGGTCAGGGGTCGGGAAACTTTTTGGCTGAGAGAGCCATGAACGCCACATATTTAAAAATGTAATTCCATGAGAGCCATACAACAACCCGTGTACATTACGCATTATCCAATAAAAATTTGGTGTTGTCCCGGAGGACAGCTGTGATTGGCTCCAGCTAACCGCAACCATGAACATGAGCGGTAGGAAATGAATGGATTGTAATATATGAGAATGTTTTGTATTTTTAACTTTATTATTATTTTTTTTATTAAAGATTTGTTGCGAGCCAGATGCAGCCATCAAAAGAGCCATATCTGGCTTGTGATCCATAGGTTCCCAATCTCTGCTCTAGGTTAAAAAATTCAAGGAGTGAAATAAGTAAATCAGAAAAAAACAAGAACTACATGATTCCATACATTGGTGGAACATAAAAATGAGACTAAGAGACATGGACAAGAGTGTGGTGGTTACCAGGGGTGGGGGGAGGGAGGACAGGGGGAGAGTTAGGGGAGGGGGAGGGGCACAGAGAACTAGATAGAGGGTGGCGAAGGACAATCTGACTTTGGGCGAGGGGTATGCAACATAATTTAATGACAAAATAACCTAGACATGTTTTCTTTGAATATATGTACCCTGATTTATTAATGTCATCCCATTACCATTAATAAAAATTTATTTAAAAAAAAAATTCAAGGAGAATTTTATTTTATAAATAACTTTTATGATTTGCAGAGATAATGCACACACAATCAAATTAAATATCTAGCATGTATAAGGCAGATAGAGGTCCACTACTGAAAATCCTATTCTTATTCACTATAGAAAACATAAATTACTTTTTTTTTATTCAAGGCAATAGATATAGATCTGCTAGGAGCAGATCTAGCGGTATTCTTTTCTATATAAACTTTTACTATCTTCAGCTAGATATGTTCTCATGAGACCATGCTCTTTCCTTCTTTAGAAAGCGCTCATACACAGAGCAAAGACAATTTTCAAAGGATCAAGAATCTTTAAATATAAAACTTAGTTTTTAAATAAAACATGCATTCCCTGTAATCATTAACGCTTTGCTTTTTGACATTTGGTATTTCTAAGAAAATTTATTTTTTTAAGGTTTTCTTTTGTCTTTTTAGTATCCTTTCTTCTGTTTTCCTTCAGAAGTATTTATGTGCTTTCTGTTATATTTGTAGATAGAATGCTAATCTAAGAGAAAACTTAAATATAATGTATAATTACAGTCTTCTAAAAAATAGGAGAGGGTAAATGGCATATATTGTATAAAATTCTAAGATAAAAATGTTCAACAAAAATTGCCACTTTTTCGTTCTCATTTTGTATTATTAAAATGCTTCTTTTGCCTTAACTAAGGCAGAATTTGAAAATTAACAGGCATTTTTCAATAGTTTATTGAGTTGACACTTATATTAAGAAAGCCTCTGAAATAGTAACTTGACAGAATATTGCACCCCTATGTTTATTGCAGCATTATTTACAACTGCCAGGACCTGCAAACAGCCCTAGGGTTCAGCATAGATGTGTAGACCCAGAAGCTGTGCTACTTCTACACAATGGAATATGGTTTTGCTGTAAAAAAGAATAAAATTCACTTCTTATGACAGCATGGATGGACACGGAAATTATTATGCTAAGTCAGTAAGAGATAGAAAGACCTATGTTCTCATTTTTATGTAGAAGCTAAACAACAAATGAATTTAACTAACAGAATTGAAACAGAAGCACAGATACATAAAACAGACCGATAGCTGTCAGAGCCAAAGGGACTTGGGGGTTGGGTGGAAAAAAAGGTGAAAAGATTAAGCAAACAATATGTATATATGACACATCGACATGGACAATAGTATGATGATACCTAGAGAGAAAGGGGCCTGGGAGAAGGTGAGAGTGAGCAAAGAAGGAATATGTGGGGACAGAAATGGACTTGACTTTGGGCAGTAAGCACACAATGCAGTGTGCAGATGGTGTTTTATTGAGTGGTATCCTTGGAACCTGTATGGTTTTATAACCACTGTCACCCCAATAAATTCAATAAAAAATAAAAGATGGAAAAAAATGAGAAAGCTTCTTTATAACTAGACTTTAGTCCAAGTTATTTATGTTACTTTTGGAGCAGACAAATAAAATTTTTAAAAAATGGTTTAAAAACAGAAGTTCAATTTTTGAAGAGATTTTAAAATTATTTGAGGAGTTTTCTTCTCCTCAAGGAGTTTTGGTTGTTTGTAGTATGTATTATTACATGAGAATTTCTTATATTCTTTGTTGTAGAGCCGTATCATAATAAGTCATCATTTTAATAAGCATTAGCACTCTGAATGCTTACTTGACTGTTATGGCAGCCTTGCTCAAACCATTTAAATTATATCTAGGTGAATAATATTATGACTATGAAAGTGTCATACTTGTTTTTTACCATTTAAATTGAACAAAACTTTGCTTCTAGTAAAGAATCAAAGTAATCTTTTTAAATTATTTTTGGTTGCATTAAGATTATAATTTTATAATTCTTGTTGAATATGGAGTATTATTGGTAGAAGAGAATATATCTCATAAAATATCAAGAAGAATAATAGATATGAAAAATCAATTTGAAATAAAATATTCTTGGAATGGCAATCAAACATATAATTGATGTTTAATTATGATGAATAATTTTTAGACTATCTCCAGTTGCCATATTTATAGTAATAAATTAAACTTCTCATTATTTATCTTTCTTCTATTCCCTAACTCACAGACATTATAAAAAATATATATTCTAAGTATTAAATCTGGTTTAGATGTTTGCTGTTGGTATTGTATAATCTGTTTAAAGAAAATAGTTTTAGTTTAGTGATGATGATTTAGCAAGGGCATTTTTTTTAATTGAAAAGTGCTATACCAACATGCATTGTTCTCTTTATTAACCAACTGGATAGTTGTAAGTAAGAAATCAATGATATGTTGTTGTGTATTCCATCTTTTGTAATGACATGTTTTAGAAGAGGAATAGAAAGCACAGATGAAACCCATGTCCCTTATGTTTTGGAAGGAACTAATAGCACCCTTTGGAGTTGCTAATTGGCAAAAATCTGCAACCACAGGCTTTTGAGGTACGGTTACCATGGCAAATTTACTTTGAAGTTGGCACTAGTGGATATTTGAGTTAATTTCTTTCCAAGTTTAGGGACTGCATGAAAAACATTGTCATTCTTCTGCAGAGAAATAATTTTTGAGAAGTCTAATAAATATCATCGCAACAGTTTTGGATATTTGGAAATAAAATAAGTGTTTTTTATCACAAAGACTTCCTAATGTTTTGTAATAATTTTTCACTCTCCATTCTTTTTACACTGTCAGTGGTCCAGAAAAAGATGAGGAATAAATTTATAAAGTCTTTATCAACTATTTTAGAAAGTGCAGCAATAATGTAATTGAAATTTCCATAAAATGGAAATTTAATATCTAGTTCAAAAACATAGTGTTTAATTCAGTCTTTTAAATGGAGACTGTTTCCAAAGCGTGTGACCACATAAGATTTGCTTTACGTTTTCCCTGAACAAACAATACAGTGTACAGATGTGTTGTAGAACTGTGCACTTGAAACTTGTATACTTTTGTTGACCAGTGTCACCCTAATGAAGTCAATTAAACATTTTTCTTTGAATATATTGGTCTTGTGCTTCTGAAATTATTAAAAGGAGAACAGTGTGGTTTATAAGTAAAGATTAAGAATTTTAAATTTATAAAGAAGATGATTTAGATTTATAATTTAGCAATACAATAAAACTTGGATTTCCTTCTTTCTTCTTTAGTTTTGCACTTATAGAGTATATTATATGAAATATGCAAAAATGTTCAAATCAATCAGATTCATACTATACATTGGAATTAGCAGATATAAAAAGGTATGCCAAAAAGAGGAGAATTTAAGAAAATAACAAATAAAGCAAAATTTAAGAGAGAAAGGTAGAATGGTAGCTCCAATGCAATCATACAGTAAGAAAAGTACACTCACACTTCTATGTGTTCTATTTTTTCTTTTGTTACTTATTGTTTTTTATCCTCCACTGTATACTCTGTTGCCTTCCTAGTACGTCTTTAGTAAATATTTTTTTTTATATTACAGCTTCTTAAAAACAGTAGCTTGGACTGTTTCAATTAGAGTTGAATTTTTAAAGAAATAAACTCCTAAAATATGTTTAGAGTATTTAGAAGTCATTGGTGTATTAAGTTCCTGGTTCATTGACTTTCATAATGTTTAAGAGAATAAGTAGGATTAAACCTGGGTGTTGTTGATTCCTGAAAATAATAAACTGGCAACTGCTTTTTCTGCAATCACTTTGTGGTTTAGCTTTCTCATCTATAATTTAAAAGAATAAGTTGTATTTTTAGCACTGGGTTATTGTGTGAATTAAATGAGTTTTTGAGTCTGGCAAGTTTAATGTAAAGTTGGCAAATAATTGGCATTCAGTGAATGTATTTGCCTATGTCGATATCTAATGTGAATAATACATAATACATGATACTATGCACAGAAAAATCTTACTTTTCTTAATTTATTGGCATTCAAAGCAATTAAGCAGAATACCCAGAGAAGACATCTAAGAAACAGAAAAGGTTGAGAACCCAGATTTCTCATTTGCATTCCTGATTGCCACAGTGAACATTAAATGGATTGCACGTCTAGCAATCAATACAGACTGCAATGCAATCCCTAGGGTTTTTGTACATGCTACTTACTCTTATTTTTGCTCTACAATTCCTTGAGTCTATATGTTTTATGCAGTTTATATTAAAAAATTTGTTAATAAAATTTTGAATTTAATAGTTCATTTTTAAAATAAATTAATACTTAAATATGTTCATAAAACTCCACCTCTAATTCCTTTGAGCCATAAATTTATCAAATGTTCTGAAATTGTTCAAATAAAACATAATTATTCTTTATTTTACTAAATAGTGTCCAGTAAATGAATTAATGGATAGTTCCTTGACTATTGCCAAAGATTTGAAATCTAGCTTTCAAAACCTTAATTGTGTAAAATTAAACTTTATGTATTCATCTTTTCCAAAATTACATTTTCTAAATTTGCTTTAAAATTAAAACAATTTTCATATATTTTTTATTATTTTATCATTTCAAGGTTCATTGGAATTGTATATAGTAACCTTATCTGAATGGTTTCTTAAGACAGAGCATACATTTTCAGTTATAATTATTTTTTTGGTCTATGCATCATTTTAGGCTTGTCTTTTACTAAATATATCCTAGAATTCTTCCTAAGACTCAAAAATTATGTAGTCATATAAAAAAACAAAATCACAGAAGGTAAAGTCATTGAATGCCTAACTTGACTTTCCCAAGAAAATGTGGATATACATAGCAATATATTAACATTTTAATTTTCAGTCAAGTCAATGACTTTGCTCAAGCCTCCAATACATCTTAGTGATATATGTATATGTCATCATATGTTAGTGATTGTAAAGTACTCCATTATATTAAAAAATATTGAATTTTTAGTACTTTCCGAATATGTACATAATTAGATTGTGTAGTGTTTAGGTATATAATATATTCCAGTAATAGCATGTGACCATTAATGAGTTCATTCCTGCTGCATTCTGGGGCGGAGGGACACACCTTCTCTTGCCAGGTCCTGCTTGATTCTGCATCGTTCGGTCGGCATGCTGGTCTCTCTGGGAGCTTAGGTTATCGGCACCAAACTGTTGTCTCTCTCTTCATACAAATGTCAGCTAACAGGAGCCCAAAGTAATGATGTTTTCAGTAAACATATGCACAAATGATAGCTTTTTAAATAACATTGGTTTAGATAATAATGCAGGTTTTCTTTCTAAAGAAATCTCTTAAAAGATTATTGTAGTGAATTTCAAAGTTGTAAGTCTCTAACAATACTAGTGAGAGCTCAGTTCCTTGCTTCAATTTATTTTCTAATATTGAGAACATGAGGCGAGATTTTTTGTGTGTGTGCTAGTTTCCACTGTACTCAGAATCTTTTCTTCTCGAAGAGATTAACTGTGAATTATGATACTAAATCCTGGGGGTGTTTTTCCCTTAGAATAAATGGTTTATATAATAGACAACTTCTTGATCTCATGCCAGTTGATTTATTTAGGATAAATCCCACAAGATATTTCCAGCAATGTCTAAACCTTAAGAGATGCAGCTTAATTTTCCTATTTGGAGGGTCCTTAGTTTCCATACAGGTACACTAGTGATTGGTCCCATGACGTTGGGCCATGCTTATCCGGGCTTATTTAGATTCCGTTTACATCCAGATTGGGATGGAGTTCACAAAAATTGAAATGACACATCAAAACCAGCTTTCTCCTACATGATATTGTGGTTTCATAAAATGGAACATTAATTTTATATTTATCTTTTATTTGTAAAAGAAACTTATAAATTTAAAACTCAACTTTGTGTCAATGTGAGTGAATCTATGGCAGATGATGGGCCAAAGACCCTCACCTTTCTAGATGGCTGAACTGCAGCTCCAAGCTGCTAATAGCAATGGATCAAATTGAATTTAGTGTTCAAGAGACTGAAAGCCACAAAACCACATCAAGCACTATTGATTTCCCTTAAGTGCTGAAGCTTTTAAGGGGATCTTACAAAGAAGTGTATTGTCTATAGAACTGTGCACCATTTATTTTGTTGAACTTTGAAAGTTGGATACATTTTGGGAAAACTAAACAAATGGAGAGAGACCTTGGGGTTAATAAAAGTAAAGTCAAGTTCCCAAACAATTGTTTGGTAGGAAATTGGAAAGACATCACAACTATTCAGCTTTACTGCAGGGGATGGTAGAAACCAGAGATGCTATTAGATGCTGTGATCAAGAATAACAGAAAAAGGCTAAAATGGCATATGGATTGTCGTGCTTCACTACTCTCCAAACACAGGGGACACAGCGAGCTCACCAACCATGTACAAGTGCTTCAGAGCAACATCGGACATACGCACCACAAAAGCATCACATGCAAGGCTCTGAATATACCAATTTTGTCACTATGCTAAGTGATCTGTTTCAATTTGCCATTACACAATCTGCCTGATTCCTGAGAGATTATGCATATCACAGGTATATTGCAAGGACTACACATTTTCAATACAAATCATTAATTTTTCTAAATACAAATTCAGGATGCGTAAACTGTTGTCTGATGATGCCTTAATGAATTAAAATATTTTCTTTTTATTTTAAGAATTCAAAGTCTAGAGAAAACTCAAAATAATCAAAGTGAGGTTTGAGGTTTCTCAGATTTGACTTGCATATATGTTACTGTGCAAAGATGCAAAATGATGAATGCCTCGAACACTGAAACAGAAGAGAGAAGAGTGAAAACAAAACTAGTTTATTGGGTAAGGAAGAAATATAATGTTTATCATTAAAGCTGAGCCTCTTTATGTTAATTTCCATGTATATTGGTCTTCCAACTTGTCATTTGTGTATTGTTTATATTGAGATGTAGCTTACACCTAAATATTCAGGATTTTGCATCTATTTTTTTCTCCATAAAGTAAGTTTTGCTTGCTTTTCTCCTTGACTTTATTAAGTAAACACAAGAATTAGTTTTATACTTATGAAAACAAGTTTATGGACATTTTTGAAAGCTTTTTGTTACAGTAGGAAAGGAGTTTTGATTACAAAAGTAACTTTCCACAGAGAATGGATGATTTGTACATAGCTGCATTACCTAGTGGCTTACCATACAGTTTTTTGCACAGGAAACATATATGCCCAAATCAATTTAAAGGTCAATTAATAATTACTTTGTGTATTAATAAAAGGTAAATTTAAGAATTAATACAACCATGAGTCAAGGGCTCAATTATATTTACAGTGATATTGTCTCATTTAAGATATTTGTAGTCAGAGTCAACATTTATCGTAGCTGCTGCAATAACTTGGGATAATTAGATTCTACTTCCAATGAAAATAGGGTTATGTTAAAGTGGGACTATGATAACTTTCCTCACTTATTTATGAGATAACACAGCCTACAGAGAAAGACTTTAAATTTGAAATGAAAAACTTGAGTGTTACTGAAATAAATTATTTTCTACAATATTATGACAGGTATTTAAAATAAGTTTGGATAAATAATGTAGCAATGAAAAACTTTTTCTTTTACAAGAAATATTTTATTAATATTTAAATTGATTTCTCTTTTCAACTATCTATAGTTATAAAATAGTGTTCATTTATGTCTTATATCTAAAACCATAGAACTTAAAAGTATTAAAGGTGATCATTTTATTAAGTTTACTTTAATACAGTTCACTCAATGTTCCAAAGGAAGTGAAGAAATATATTTTAAACTTGAGAGAAGAAAAGTTATTTATTTACTAGTGATCCAGAAAATGTATTTAAATATTTCAAACAAAATTTATAGCTATTCCACAACGTCAAAATGAGATTCAGCAGCAAAACTGATATTTATCCATTCAGAAGTAAGTACTGTTACAGGGCAATTTAAAAACATTCTGTAACATTAATTTGAAAAAAACAATTAATTAAAAGAAAAAAATTAGTTTTTTTAATTAAATATCTCAATTATTAAGAAAATGTTTTATTTTAATATAATTATTGAAGAGGAAAAAAATCTCTGAATGACAAGGCAATGTGAAAGAAAAGTCACTTTCTCCACTAAACAAGAATTGCATCTTTTTCACAAATAGTTAATTTTAGATCAAAGCCAGAAAATTGACAGTGGAAAGAGAAAAAAACTGTCTACTGAGAAGTAAGCCTTTTATAGCTTCTGTTGTATATTAATGCACATTTCTCTGTAATAACAGAGAGGTATAGGAAAAAATTAGTATTTTCTTATTTAAAATATATTATTTCTGCTACAGTTCGTAGCTATCACTTAGTGTGTTGGAGATTACTGCATAATTATTGTGGTCAGGATCAGTCACCTTGATTTACCTGTCCAGAGCTTAGACTAAAAACCTCAGTAGATAAAATAAAATTTAACTAATTTCAATATAGATTTTCTTATTTCAAAACCATTATTTCTCAGGTCAATTTGTGATTTAATATACAACAGCAGGACATAACTACTCTCCATTTCAGCTTTCCATAGATTATTCATTGTCTTAAAGCCCAAATATCCTCCATTTATGGAGGTTTTGAGAGTTTATTTAAATGATTGTCTCATATATTACAAGACGAGAGTTTACTTTTACCCTGATGGTGCTCCATGTTAGTATGGGAGTTTCACAGTGGTCTAAACTATGGAAACACATTTGACTCCTCTGCACCTAGACATCTTAGGTTCTTGGTATATCTCCTAACTAATCTTGGCATGATTTCATAAGCAAGGTTAACAAAATAAAAATAAATAAATAAATGTGACTATATCAAACTAAAAAGTTTTTGCACAACCAAGGAAACTATCAACAAAACAAAAAGACAACTTACTGAGTAAAGAAGATATTTACCAATGATAGATCAGATAAGATATTAATATCTAAAATTTACATAGAACTCAGACAATCCACCACTGAATTAGATTGAAAAGTGAATAGACTGTTCTCCAAAGAAGACATACAGATGGCCAATAGACATATGAAAACATTCTGAACATCACTAATCATCAGAAACATGCCAACTAAAACCACAATGAGATGTTACCTCACAACTGTCAGGATGGGTTGGCAAGCATGCAAAAAAACAGGAAATCCTAGTGCCCTATTGGTATAAATACAGATTGGTGCAGCCACTGTGGAAAGCAGTATGTACACTGCTCACAAAAATTAGGGGATATTTTATCACTTCATATTTATTTTGAAGTATCCCCTAATTCTTCTCACAAAAATTAGGGGATATTTTATTGCTTCATATTCATTTTGAAATATCCCTTAATTTTTTTTATTGATTTTAATTTATTATGTTTACATAGGTTCTAGTGTCCCCCCAAATGCATCCCCTCCTTCCTCATATTCCCTTCAACATCCCCCCTGCCTCCTTCTTTGCAATGCCCTGCTCCCTTCACTCCAGGATTATCCCATCCTATCATCCCTTTCCCTCTGTCCACTTTTCCTCTGGTCCCTTTGATCCCGCCTCTGTCTCTATTCTGATTCTCAGTTCACATTGTTCATTGGATTCCTCAAATGAGTGAGGTCATATGATATTTTTCTTTCTCTGCCTGGTTTATTTCACTTAACATACTAATTTCTAGGTCCATCCATGTTGTTGTAAAAGGTAATATTTCCTTCTTTTTCATGGCCCATAGTATTCCATTGTGTATATGTACCATAGAAATATCCCCTAATTTTTGTGAGCAGTATAGTTACCTCAAAAAATAAAAAATGGAACTTCTTTATGACTCAGCGATTCCATTTCTTGGTATATATCTGAAGAAACCAGAAACACTAAAAATATATTCACTTCTATGTTTATTGTAATGTTATTTATAATAGTCAATATAGAAGCAACTCTGTTGCCCATTAAAGTGGTGGTACATGTATACAATAAAATAACACTCAGCCATAAAAGAATTTAACATGGATGGACTTAAAGAGTGTTATATTAAATGAAATAAGTCGGTCAAAAAAGACTACTACCATATGATTTTACTTCTATGTGGCATCAAAGGAACAAAAAAAATGAACAAACAAAATAGATACAGACTCACAGACATAGAGAACAGACTGACAGTTGTCAGAGGGGAAGGATATTTGGAAGCTGGCTGAAAAAGGTGAAGAGATTAAAAAGTACAAATTAGTAGTTCAAAGTAAACAAAGGATATACAAGATAGCATTAAAAAATGGTCAATAATACTGCAATAAATATTTATTGTTCCAGGTGAGTATTTGATATATTGGGGGGGATTGTTTTGTAAAGTATAAAATTATCTAAATACTATGTCTATATATCTGAGACTAAAATAAAGTAATTTTGAATGAAAACTAATTGAAAAATAAATATGTTAAAATGTGGGTCATTTTTTCACTTATTTTTAATTAATTAATTAATTAATTAATTTGTTTATTTACAGAGACAGAATCAGTCAGAGAGAGGAATAGATAGGGACAGACAGACAGGAACAGAGAGATGAGAAGCATCAATCATTTGTTTTTCGTTGCGCATTTTGTCACCTTAGTTGTTCATTGATTGCTTTCTCATATGTGCCTTGACCAAAGGCCTTCAGCAGAGCAAGTGACCCCTTGCTTGAGCCAGCAACCTTGGGTCCATGCTGGTGAACTTTTTGCTCAAACCAGATGAGCTCGCGCTCAAGCTGGCGACCCTGGGGTCTCGAACCTGGGTCCTTGGCATCCCAGTCCAACGCTCTATCCACTGCACCACCACCTGGTCAGGCTTCACTTATTTTTAAACGGATGCTGGAGGAGACTTAAGAAGGAAAACAAAATGCATTTTTCCTTTTGCATGTTATTGATCTGTCAGACATCAATATTCCACGGTAAGTCTTCTCTCCCTGGCTGTCTGCAGGCTTTTTAAGTCTTAAATCTTAGACTGTTTTATAAATAGGGTTGCCACGTTCAGGCAATACTTGGGCTATACTGTCATTGTGAAATTCAAATATAGCTGGCAATCCTGTAATTTTTTTTAAATTTTTTATTATTATTATTTTATTTATTCTTTTAGAGAGGAGAGACAGAGACAGAGAGAGAGGAGACACAGAGAAAGAGAAGGGGGGAGGAGCTGGAAGCATCAACTCCCATATGTGCCTTGACCAGGCAAGCCCAGGTTTTGAACTGGCAACCTCAGCATTTCCAGGTCGACGCTTTATCCACTGCGCCACCACAGGTCAGGCAATCCTGTAATTTTTACTTGCTAAAACTGATGACCTTTATTGTAGTTTCTTAGAGCTTTTTTCTGAGTTTATTCAGCTTTATAAAACACAAAAAAACCCTGAAAATTTATATAAAACTGGAATTTTATTTCTCAGAGTTCTGGAGGCTGGAAGTTCAAGATCAGTGTGTCAGTATTGTCAAGTTCTGTGTCTGTGTCATGTAGTGTCACCTCTTCCCAGCTTCTGGGGTTTGCCAGGTATCCTTGGCATTTCTTGACTTGTAGCTGGAGCATTTCAGCCTCTGCCTCTGATGTCACATGATATACTACTTGCTATATCTGTTTCTGTATTGCTTCTCCTATTCTTGAAATGGTACTAATCCTCCACCACTGTAAATCTATCTTAAATAATTATATTTGCAATGACCCTATTCCAAATATAGTCACTTTCCAAGGTATGAAGAGTTGGGGAAATTCAACATATGTTTTGGCAGGACAGAATTCAACCCATAACAACACTATTTATAAATCTATTATTTTTGTAGAAAGAGAATGTGTGTTTGTGTTGTGTGTGTGTGTGTTTCAATTTAGCAAGTAACACTGTAGTATTTATCTATACACCAAGACTACGTAAGACAAAGTTCTTTTGAATATTCAATTGATTTATGCATATTTTTCAAATAAGCAAATATCACATTCAAGGAATTTTTCAACAGTAGTTCATTTTTAAATAAAAGCACATGGTCAGTGGTTCAGTGGGTAGTGTCCACTGGCATATGGATATCTCAGGTTTGATTTTTGATCAGTGCACACAGGAGACGTGACCATCTGCTTCTCTCCTCTCCCTCCCCCCCTTCTTTCCCTCTTCCCTTCCTGCAGCCAGTGGCAGGAATGGATGGAGTGTGGCCTTAGGTGCTGAGGATATCTCTGTTGGTCTGAGTGCCTGCCTCAGGCACTGAGAATAGCTCAGTTGACTTAAGCATTAGCCCCAGATGGGGGTTGCCAGGTGGATCCTGGTCCAGGTGCTTGCGGCATTCTGCTTCACTATCTCTCCTTCTCTCACCTAAAATATATTTATAAATAAATAAATAAATAAATAAAAGCACAAGTAAAAATTTCTGATTTACCCAATGAAAGCTATAAATATTATTTGTTTTCCATGCCATTTCGTTACATGTAACTTTCATTTTTTAAAGTTATTTGAGGCCCTGGCTTGTTGACTCAGTGGTAAAGCATCAGCATGTGTGTGGTTGTCCTGGGTTCAATTTCTGGTCAGGGTACACAGAAAAGGCTTCTCCACTCTTCGCTCTCTATTTTCTCTCTATCTTTCCCTTCCCCTCCCACAGCCAAGGATCCATTGGAGTAAAGTTGGCCCGGGTGCTGAGGATGATTCCACGGCCTCCGCCTCAGGCGCTGGAATGGCTTCGGTTGCAATGGAGCAACAACCCAGATGGGCAGAGAATCGCCCCCAGGTGGGCTTGCCAGGTGGATCCTGGTTGGGCGCATGCAGGAGTCTGTGTGTCTGCCTCCCTGCTTCTCATTTCTGAAAAATACAAAAAAAAGTTATATGAAAGTCTGTTTTATATTAATATTATGCACAATAGCAAGAATGATGATGTGTACACTATATCTTAGTAACTTCTAGTTAGATAACCAATATAAATGGATAAAAATATGATCAATCAAATATTATTACAGATATATTAATTTATATTAGCACAATCAAAAGGAAAACAGCAACAATTTGCCCATTTTTCTATGTTGCAATTACCCCCTTCTATACTGCAGCTTCTATCAAATCTTGCATTGAAAAATCAACTATAAATAACTCGAAATATGTGGAAAAGTATAAGGAGAAATATGGGGTTTTTTGGTTATCATAGAACAAAGCAAAAAAATCATCTAAAATAAGGATATAATTAAGAAATTATGACACACCTTCTTAGGTTATTTTGCATATCAAAACATGCAGGCATATGTAAAATTTGGAGAAGTCATACACAGAACTACATTTTGGGGTTTTACTTTAAAATTATAGATGGTATTTTTAATTTTTTTTCAAAATTTCTGTAGCATTATATTGTTATTTATTTGATTAAACAATTATTACAACATTTTCAGAAATAAAATTTGTTTAAACATTTGTTGTAAATAATACATTTACATAAAGTGCTATGGTCTTCAGAGAAATAATATTGTATTTACATTATTTCAGTCTTTCTCTGAAACTCTATTTCAAGATATTTCAGTAGTACATTTAATGAAACAAACTGAATGCTGAAGAAAGACAATCTTTCTTTAACAGAAAGAGTATAAGAAATGTCATGTGCCAGTTTAAAATGATCCAATAATAAAAATTGACCCATTTTAAATGCAAAAATGTCATACTATTTTACCTTCATCTTTAAATTAGTTAAATAGCATTTGGGACTTTCTCACTTGATTTTTATTTTCTTATGAATAAAACTGAAGAGATAAAGGTGAACCATGATGCCAACATGATAAATGTTTGAGGCTGCTATGTCACTTTGTATATTTATTCTTATCATTCTTGATCTTTTGTACGTGATTCATTGTGTTGATAACTCGGTCTTGAAATACCACCACTCTCATTATCCTTATCATGCAATTGGCAGGAGCATAGCATTTCTTTTTAGCACCAAGAATACTTAATAATATTCCTTTGTGTGATACCATTAAAATATGCTAACGAAAGTAAATTTGAGGAAGAACACAAAGAGACTTTGAAAGGTTATGATCTATGACAATCCACAGCTTTAGAGTAGCTTTAATTGAATTAATTGTTGCTCAGAAGAATCTGAGGAACAAAGAATTCAATGACTGAACGTTTTCATGGAAAAAATGTTTGACCTTTTCCATATTGGTGCATTGATTGGCAGATTATTCTCCTCCCACAACAAAAGAATTTTATAAGGAGACAGTACACCTGATATTTGAAAAGATAAAAAATCTATGCAAAAATAGAAATTTTCATGTATGATAGAAATCAGAAAGAATTCATAGCATATATATTTTATGTGATTTGTTATAACAATAAAAATTCTGTTTTTATCTATTTTTACACTAAGAATATTACATTACATTATGTTATTTATTTGTGTTACTCGATTTACTTTAAGAATATTAAAGAATGGATTCATTTTCTGTGTGTGTGTGTGATATAACTGGTCCAAACACAGATTTTTTTCTTTCTCTTTTGCAATTCTAAGTAACTATTTTATAAATTTATGATTATTTAACTCAGTTACCTTAATCGATTTTGTCAACAAACGTATTCCCTAGAAAATCGTAAGGCAGAAATTAAACTGCACAGCATGAAAGGTGACAATAGGATATTCAGAGGAACGATGGATTCTAATGGAGCAGAGCAGGGCAGGCTAAACCAAAAAGGTGATAAATTGAGTTGAGTTGTTTATAATTCCAAAAACACACCATACACTTTATACTTCTTAAAATTGATGAATGACTATTAGATTTTTGAATTTCAAAACTTCAATGTCATATATTCTGGTCAACGTCCTACTCCTCTTTCAAAGGCTCAGGCGGCACCTTCTCTGAAGTGTTCTGACCTTTTCAAATTAAATTAGGCATTTCTCCTTTGAATTTTTCATTACCGATTGTACACAATAGCTACAAAATAGAATTTATCATATGGGGTAGAAATCTTTTATGCCTGCCTCTGTAACAGAATGGGGTGTTTTGGGTCTGTGTTTGTACTCTCTAACATGACGTTTTCAGAGGGATGGGTTGACATTCAAATAAAATTGGAAATGACTGCAAAGACACTCACATAAGATTTAATGGAGCATTTGATCCTTGTTTTTCTCTAAGTTTACAATGCTGTTCACTGTATAAGTGATAATTTTTATTCTAAAAATAGAAATATGTCTTTTAAATATGTAAATAAGAGAAGTGATTTTGTTCAACAACAGTGAAAGGGAAACTCATAACATAGTACATTAGTCCCGAAGTACATCCAGTCTGTAACCTCTTAGTTATAAAACTATAGGAAAGTGTGCCGGGATATAATTGACTGCTTCAAGAAGTATTGCAAATACTAATATGAATTCTAACTCATTTTGAACGCATGCTGAAAAGGTAAATCCTGATTTAGAAATGACAACAGAGGCAGTTACAGGCGATGGGCAGTCAGAATCTATCTGGCATTCGGAATTCCCAACTAATGATACTAAATAATATTGTCGTCAGAAAGAACATTTGTAAAGAGGGAAAAGAAAGGTATTGCTTATTTTGTGTGTTCCATATTGAATCATCTTTAATAATCAGATGTCTATGAAAATAGATGTTCCTGTTAATATTGATGAGTTATTTTCTTTTTTTAATTTATTTTTTATTTTTTTGTTTTTCTGAAGTTGGAAACGGGGAGGCAGTCAGACAGACTCCTGCATGCGTCCGACCGGGATCCACCCGGCATGCCCACCAGGAGGCGATGCTCTGCCCATCTGGGACGTTGCTCTATTGCAACCAGAGCCATTCTTGCGCCTGAGGCAGAGGCCATAGAGCAGGGGTCCCCAAACTTTTTACACAGGGGGCCAGTTCACTGTCCCTCAGACCATTGGAGGGCCAGACTATAAAAAAAAACTATGAACAAATCCCTACGCACACTGCACATATCTTATTTTAAAGTAAAAAAAAAATGGGAACAAATACAATATTTAAAATAAAGAATTAAATTTAAATCAACAAACTGACCAGTATTTCAATGGGAACTATGGGCCTGCTTTTGGCTAATGAGATGGTCAATGCCCGGTTCCATATTTGTCACTGCTAGCTGTAACAGGTGATATGACGCGCTTCCGGAGCCGTGATGCATGCATCCCAGGTCACCGGAAGTAGTACTGTACGTGAGCCATGCTGCGCTTTGTGGCGCCACCACGTACAGTACTCCCGGAGCACAGGATTAGGATGGATCCTGTGCTCCTTTCAATGACCACCAATGAAAGAGGTGCCCCTATCGGAGGTGCAGCAGGGGCTGGATAAATGGCCTCAAGGGGGCCGCATGTGGCCCGCAGGCCGCAGGACCCCTGCCATAGAGCCATCCTCAGCGCCTGGGCCAATTTTGCTCCAGTGGAGCCTTGGCTGCAGGAGGGGAAGAGAGAGACAGAGAGGAAGGAGGGAGGGGTGGAGAAGCAGATGGGCGCTTGTCCTGTGTGCCCTGGCCGGGAATGGAATCCGGGACTCCTGCACGCCAGGCCGACGCTCTACCACTGAGCCAACCGGCCAGGGCCCTACTTTCTTTTTTTAGCACTAGAGGACATGATCATATATTTTGAGAAAGGCTGAATTTTTCTTGAAGGGAAGGGAATGCTCTTCAGTTATTTTTTAAAGCTTCTCCTTAAGGAGTTTAAATTTTTTTTTAGGCACCCCCCCCCCCAAAGAGTTCTGCTTTGCACCTGTGCTGGTTGATTCCAGCCACTGGCAGCAACGTGGAAAGTGAAGAGCCCACAGCGGGTAGCTGGAAAGCCAAGAAGCCTACTGTGTGTAAAGGACGCCACCCTACAGAAGCCAGACCCCAGCAGCAGCTGTGGAGCTACGCTGGCCTTGATGTGTGCTCCCTGATTCATCAAGCTCCTTTCGTGTCTCCTTGCCCCCAACCAATTCTCAGTGAACCTCTTTTGAACCTGTTTACCTCCTCTTTTGACTTCTATCTTGGGGAGGGGAACCACTTTGCTGGTGACATTTGATATAATTAATTAGGTCTTTGATCAATACTTTGTTCACAGACTTCTTAAGTATCATCATAATAAAGACCATTTGTCTTTTTCTAGCCGTGGATGAAAAAATATTAGTGACAAGATGAAATAAGATTTTTCATAAATTAAAGAACAAGTACATAAATATGCCAAAAAAAAGGAAGAGTTAAATAAACAAAGAAAAAAACCCTCTAATATTGCAGACCAACTATGGCATGATAGAGATCATAATCCTTTTTTTTTTTTTTTTTTTTTTTTGTGACAGATAGAGACAGAGAGAGGGACAGATAGGGACAGACAGGCAGTAAGGGAAAGAGATGAGAAGCATCTATTCTTTGTTGCGGCATCTTAGTTGTTCATTGATTGCTTTCTCATATATGTCTTGATGGGGGGGGGGCACAGCATACCGAGTGACCCCTTGCTCAAGTCAGCAACATTGGGGTCAAGCCGGTGACCTCAGGGTTTCAAACCTGGGACCTCCGCATCCCAGTCCGACGCTCTATCCACTGCATCACCGCCTGGTTAGGCAAGATCATAATTCTTAACAGCTCCAAGTTCTGGGTATCATACACCCAGATGCTTTTCTATAATTTCTTCAGGTCTAATGAAATAATTATTAATAACAAAATCTATCAATATTGAGACTTGGGAGGAGGCATTAGAAACTTCAAAAATAAATTCATTTTGTGGTTCACTTCTTAACTACTAGTCAACTTTTACATTGCTGTTCATTAGAATGGTGATTAATAGGTTTTAACAATGAACTTATCTTCAATAAATGTTCAAGCCAAGGTATTCAACTCCTTAAAAATAAAAACTATTTCGATATATTTTCCAGTTTTATTTTTCCAATTTCTTACCAGTTTTCAATCCCTTTCTCTATAAAAGTTTAATTAATGTTTGTTTTATTTCAGATGTACTAGGCACACGTTATGTTATTTATGGATAAAGAAAAAAAAAACATGTCTTATTTCCTCATGCAGTTTAAAACTTAAATGCACACAGCATGAGTTATGCAAATTGTAATAATAACTGTAAGTCAGAATGACTTTTTCCCCTTGGCTATTTTTAAAACATTGTTTTCCTTTTATTAATACAAAGAACAGAATCTGACAAAATAATTTAGTTGAAAAGTGGATGAGTTTATTAATTATCTCATTTAATAAAAACTCTACAGTACTTTCTTTCGATTATAGCATAATCTTTACCTTAGTTTGTTTTAAAATTGCAAGAAATTGAAACAGAGCTAGAATAATACTTTCATGTTATCTTTATGTTTATCTTCTCTGTATGCTAAAGTGAATTTTAAATTGTCTCTAAATAGATCAATTTTTTTTTCTTCCAGGGGAAAGCACGAACGCGGTCCCCCACTACCACAAATTATGCGGTTGAGTTTCCCACATTTGGGGAAATCGCAGGGTCAGCCATCCGGGGTGCAATGGATAAGCCTCGGCCTGGGAAAACCACCTTCGTGATCAGGGTATCTCCCCTGCCAGGTAAGTGTCAATAATATTTTTACTACTGATTTTATTTTAAGAAATTAATTTTTAACGCATGAAGGAAACATAAATAAAATAAAATATATATCTCAGGTTAAACAGAAGCGAAAACCGGATAACAGATTTGTTCCCAAGTTTCTGTACTTCACACACAGCTGGGGTACAGTCCACTGTCGGCTTCACATACGCACTAGCAAACGCTTTACAGCTGAAAAAACAAGAATGAGATATATACTGGGGAAACGTGATGAAATGTAGTGTATTCCAGTTCACCAAGCAAAATTTCCCAAAGGGCCTGTGGTGCAAATCACATTCCCACTTCTCTACCAGGCAACTGAAGCTCAAAATCCTAAGGAGATCTCTTGACACCACCCAGGACTAGCAGGTTAACAGGGATGAAAGGATCCAAAGAGCAGAGACCGATTGCTAGATTTGTACTTCTGTCCTTGTTCCCGTGCCATTAAACCTTCCATTTCATAGTTCCTCTTATAGAAGTGATCAGTGTGTTGGTGATCTCTAAATTTCTAACTTGATGACATAACTGTATACCCAGAACTGCCTGTGAGCTAATTTTTGACTTCTAATAAATTTATTTTTTGCTTATAATTTATGCTCTATTTAATTCTCCAAATTTTCTATTTTTCCTTCTGTTCTGATTTCTTCTCATTCTGATCTAGATGCTCAGGAATATAGAGGGTGATTTTTTGTTTGTTTGTTTCCTTCTTTTTAAATTCATACATATTTCGCCTGACCTGTGGTGGCACAGTGGATAAAGCGTCGAACTGGAAATGCTGAGGTGACCGGTTCGAAACCCTGGGCTTGCCTGGTCAAGGCACATATGGGAGTTGATGCTTCCAGCTCCTCCCCCCTTCTCTCTCTCTTTCTCTGTCTCTCCCTCTCCTCTCTAAAATGAATAAATAAAAAAAATTTTTTTTAATAAATTCATACATATTTCTAGGATAATTTAGAACATCTGTTCGAAATGAATGCAGCTTTTCATACCTGTTTATTTAGTGATTTTGATATATGAAATAAGGAATAATTCAGAACTCCTTCTGCAACATATCTAATTCATTGTGCTTTATGGAATATTTATTTGTACACACAAATAGAACAATTTAACATCATCCTTCAGGGGATTCTAAATAACTTGTAATTAAATAAATACCAATCTAGTCACATTTAATGAGTACATCCCCTTATGTTTTATATTTTGCACCAGGGCAGAATTTAAAAAAAATATAATGTTAACTTCTTACAAGTTAATCCAAATGTTGAGGAAATTCTATGAACACCTAACCAGCAAATGCTTAATGTTCACCATTAGGCATTTATTAGACTTGGGCATTGATTTTATTCCCTCTTAGAAATTTTATTTTAAACATAACAAGCTTTCTCATTTGTAAAACGATTATCAGATTTTTTAAAATAGTGGTTTTTTATTTCATCTAAATGGAAGAAACCTTTTCTGTGTAGAAAAAAGAAAGTTTTTCTTTTATTTTTCTTTTTTGTATTTTTTACATTTGTATTCTTTTTTGTGTTCAATTTTCATATATGTATTGCTAGCTGATATGATAGATTAGTACATCTAATAAACTGCATTAGCATCCAACATATAAGTCATACAAATTTTAAAAAAAATTAAGCTAATGTGCACATCATCTTTATTGAGGTTACGATAAAAGATTTTGAGGAGATATTGATAACATTTTTGGTATTTTTGCATAATTGTGTGCAAAAGTGGTATAAGACATTTGTTTCTTAAGAGAAACCATCAGTTTCACTGACATATTGAAGCCCTTAAAGCAGCTTTTTTTCTATATATTTCTTCATCTTAAATTATCACAAGTCACTGCTTGAAGTAATGAGATATTTCTGCTTAGACCAATTACTTTCATTTTAATCACAGATCTCTCACATGTTTCTTTTGGTCAAATAAAAGCATGCTAAATCAATCAGGAAAATCAATTAATAGACAAAACAATGTATCTTGCTTTTTGAATTAATAATTCTATAATGTTATTTATTGAATTTTAACAATAACTGAATTTTGACCATCACATAATATTTTAGTCAAAAGTAAGCTAAAACCCATAATTTTTTTTCTGAATGAAAACACTCATTCGATGTTCAAATTATTTTGGCCAGCTGTTTAAATATTTGGTATTTGGTATTTAAATGGTAAGGTCATCTTAAAAATTAAAAGGCCATTATTAATTTTCTCTTCAAAGTGTCACAAGAAGTCACTTTATACATATTGTTGAATGGACTATTAGCTTCTCAATTAAAAACATGAAGCTGCTTTTAATGATGCAGTGAGTTTTGGCCTGACCTGTGGTGGTGTAGCGGATAAAGTGTTGACCTGGAAGGCTGAGGTCGCCGGTTCAAAATCCTAGGCTTGCCTGGTCAAGGCACATATGGGAGTTGATGCTTCCTGCTCTCCACTTCTCTCTCTCTCTCTCTCTCAAAATGAATAATAAAAAATAATGCAATGAATTTATTAAACATTTACTTAACTATTTAAAAGATTTAAGAATATTTTGTCTGAGGTTCTTATGAATATTTTTACTTTTGAAAATAGGGCTGCAGGCAACAAATACTGTTTTAGATTTTTGAATATGCATGTATTTCAATAGGGCAAATACACGATTAAGAAGATGAAGCAAAGATGAAAAATAAAGACTATCTTGTGGCTTCCTCTCTCAAGTGTATCAGCATACCTTTGTTTGATGTCTGACTTAATAGAAATACAAACGATTTTCTAATATTGTGAGGACAAATTTACTAAAGTACTTCCGACTTCCCAAGGAAAAACAAAAATCTTTGAAATTTCTGATTAAGCTTCTAAGACATTAAAATAATGAAATTGATATTGCTTTTCATTCTTTCATATGTAAAAAAAACTAATTTCTTTTTTATTCCTAACTTTTCAGTGTTAAAATTTGAGGTCTTCTTACAAATATATTACTATGATAGGATTATGTTCATTTGTTGGGATAAAGTAATTAAACATTTCTGATAAATCAAAAATAAGTAAAATATGCAAAGACATGATGAATAGTTTTAAAATAATATAAACATTTTAAAAAATAATTACATGGGAAATATATTTAATATGTCAGTGTTTACATGCAATATTTTATTAACCGTAACTTCTGCATGGTTGTATAAATCCTGTTTTAGATATGAAGTCAATAAGACAGGAAAGATTAAGAAGCTAGTCCAAAGACACCTAACTAATGTTAGCAGTATAATTTACTGAAGGCAGGGAGTTTTAGTAAAACACATATAACTTTAATAAACTTTAAAAGGCAAGGGTCTTTGTCACTTTTGTTCGTGGGTGATACTCACGCACATTGAGTAGCCTAAAACCAAGGGAGATAACATGGAAGACATTTGTTGAATGACAGCGCGTCTGTCTCTTAGGCACTTAATTGTTTTCTCTCTGTGTGGAGCTATTATCTACTACATTGAGTTCTTGTAAGAATTAAGATAACACAGAAAATACATTTAATACCACTCTCTTAGCTGAGTTTACAAGCAGTTTATACCTTAGTTTGGGGTATCCATTTTGATAAGACAGTCTTACTCTTATTTAAAGGCATTTAGAAAAGGTAAATCTAGGTTCCAGGCCAGGCTAGAGTAAGGTGACACTTTTAAGCATAATTTTTAATGATAACATTCAAGTTATAAAATATGCCTCTTTGCCTATGATATCAGAGTAGTGGATACTGGAGAAGTTTATGAATATTAATGAGATACCTAGGTAATGAGAATTAGCTACTTTACCAACATTAACTATTTTAATATGCTTTCTTTTAAAATTTCAGGTATCTATGTTAAAAATGTAAAAGGAAAATAGGTGAAATAAGTTTTAAAAATATTTTTAATTTAAACCATAATTTCAAATTATTATTTTAGTATTTAATCAACATGGAAATTACTACTGTAATATTTTAAATTATTGTTATTCTACTCTTTGAAATCTAATATGTATTTTACACTTATATCACATCTCAAGATGTTAAATTTCCATAGAGATAAATAATTATTCTGTATTTAGATTTTATAAACTTTTGTGAAAAAAAACTAAATATAATATATTCTTTCAAATTAGTGTTTTGGATTTATTTGGATAAATTCCCAGAAGTGGAATCACTGGTTTGAAAGATAGTAACATTTTAATTTTTTGAGGTAACACCATACTGCTTTCCACAGTGGCTGCACCAGTCTGCATTCCCACCAACAGTGCACGAGTTCCCTTTCCTCCACATCCTTGCTTGTGTGTTGATTTATTGATAATAGCATTTCTGACAGGTGTGAGAAGGTACTTCATTGTGATTTTAATTTGCATTTCTCTGATGGTTCGCGATGTTGAGCATCTTTTCGTACATTTACTGGCCATCTGTGTGTTCTCTTTAGGGTAGTATTTATTCAGGCCCTTTGCTTATTTTTTAATTGAATTGTTTGTGTTTTTGGTGCTGAGTTTTGTAAGTTTTTATAAATTTTGGATGTTAACCCTTTATCCTATGTTTCAATAATGAATATGGTGTCCCATTCAGTGGGTTATCATTTCATATTCTTGCTGATTTCTTTTTCTATGCAAAACATTTTTGTTTGATGCAGTCCCATTTGCTTATTTTTTCTTTTGTTTCCCTTGCTGGAGAAGATATATCAGAAAAATATTGTTATGAGAAATGTCCAAGATTTTATTGTCTATGTTTTCTTCAAGGATTTTTACGTTTTGAGTCCAACATTTAAGTCCTTAAATTATTTTTAGTTTATTCTTATGTATAGTGTAAAAAAGTGACTTTTTACAAAATATCTGTTACATAAAAGAATTAGAATTTTCTGTGTCTTTTCATGGAAGCTATGTACAATATTTTTGAATGAGTACCAATTTTGGCTCATATGATTTATTCAGCCTAAGGCTCTTAATACTTCACCATATTATACATAAAAATATAAGTAAATGATGATTGCTTAACTTACTCTGTCCCTAAGTTAACTCACTATATTTTTTTAATAGATGAATACATTTTGTGTGTGTGTGTGTGTGTGTGTGTTAGGAGATTATAGGCCTTCAAAAAAGAAAAGTTAAAGTAGATGAAGACATCACATAAGTGTTAAGTTGTGAAATTAACATGCTGCACAAGAAAATGTAGATTCAAGTTTTGCAATGTTGTTTTTCAAATTAAGGAGTATCTATCTCTGCAATAATTTAGTAGCAAATGCTATAATTATTTATAGACATAAAAAATCACATTTTTAAAACCCGTCAAGAAGGAAAATGATGAAAATTGATTGAGGCAAAACTTATTCATATTATTTATTTTTGGTGTTTTCATTATTGGTTACTTTGTTCATGGTATTCTTGAATCTAGCACCCAGTTGCAATGGTTTCAGATTTGACACTGAGCCAAGTTTGATCTCATTCTTCCTGGCTTTGCATGATTGCATTTTCAACACGTAATTCATCTATTTTAACATTATAAAAATAGATGATGAAGTTTGAAATTTGAGTAACTAGAGTATATAGGTTTTGCTGATTGACAAGTGGAGGTTGAAATTATAATTTCTTTTTATAATTTGGCAAATTTGTTCATACATTGCCAGCTGTATTTGCTGGGAACCCAAGAATAATCTCTTGGTCACAAATTGATTCTGTTGGTCACTCAGCTGGTGGAATACAGGGGCAATTTACAGAGAGATGATTGTTCATTTATTTAAAAATTTTCTCATTCTTAGGCATGTTAGCATTCCAATGGCAATGAAACTACTCACGAATCTGTATATACTCTGACATGTCTAATATAATTCAAAATAGAAATCTGTCTCCAAAGCTAGTGATTTTCAGTAAGATCCTATTATATACCTTTCACTTTTTAATAAAAGACTAAGAGAGATTTTAAAGATTATTATAACTTTTATGCAGAACAAAAGGAGAGGGAGAACTGTACAATAATAAAAAATACTAACCTAAAACTTAAAATGATTTAACGAGTACTATGATTAACTCTGATGCTTGAAATGGACCGTGCATTTGCCTTATATATTTTTTAGTTCTTCCTTAATAGACTATAAAAAAAAATCTGCCTTGGATTTTTAAAAATTACATAAAAACAGAACACAGACTATAATAAAATTCATGTTATTTTCTTTATAAGGCCAGATAATGTTATGTAAAACAGTTAAAATAATTAAACAAGGAGTCCATTAGAATTAGGTGCTTCTAATATCTTAGCCACCTACATAAGCAAACCCAGACATAAGCCTATAAATGCTTAAGAAGTCAAAACCTGCCTGACCAGGCAGTGGTGCAGTGGATAGAGCATCAGACTGGGACTCGGAAGACCCAGGTTCGAGACCCCAAGTTTGCCAGCTTAAGCGTGGGCTCATCTGGTTTGAGCAAAGCTCACCAGCTTGGACCCAAGGTCGCTGGCTCCAGCAAGAGGTTACTCGGTCTGCTGTAGCCCCACGGTCAAGGCACATTATGAGAAAGCAATCAATGAACAATTAAGGTGTCTCAACGAAAAACTGATGATTGATGCTTCTCATCTCTCTCCGTTTCTGTATGTCTGTCCCTATCTATCCCTCTCTCTGACTCAAAAAGAAAAAAAAAAAAGTCAAAACCTTAGGGCAACCTCTAATCACAGACAGCCAATTAGGCTTTCCCAAATGAAGCTACTGCTTAAGCTACAGCCCTTCCTTCATTGCACTATCAAGTGATCTCCTTGCATTGGTTCTGTATCTTTCCTGTAAACTTTTTGACCGTGGCTCCCGTGGATGGAGTATGCTTCCAATCACTTCTGGCTTGGGGCTGCCCTATTGAAATCAATTTTTGCTCAAATGAAATCATTAAAATTTAAAACATTTCTGGCCAGGTGGTGGTGCAGTGGATAGAGCATTGAACTGGGACATGAAGTACCCAGGTTCGAGACCCGAAGGCCACCAGCTTGAGCCTGGGTTCAACTGGTTTGAGCAAAGCTCACCAGCTTAGGCTCAAGGTCACTGGCTTAAGCAAGGGGTTACTTGGTCTGCTGTAGCCCCCCCCCCCATATGTGAAAGCAATCAATGCATAACTAAAGTGCAGCAAGAAAATATTGATGCTTCTCATCTCTCTCTCTTCCTGTCTGTCTGTCCCCGTCTATCCCTCTCTCTGACTCTGTCTCGGTCAAAAAAAACAAACAAACCTTTCTCAGTTTATCTTTTATGTGTGTGTGTATTTTTCTGAAGCTGGAAACCGGGAGAGACAGTCAGACAGACTCCCGCATGCGCCCACCCGACACGCCCACCAGGGGACGACGCTCTGCCCACCAGGGGGTGATGTTCTGCCCATCGGGGCGTCGCTATGTCGAGACCAGAGCCACTCTAGCGCCTGAGGCAGAGGCCAAGGAGCCATCCCCAGCGCCCCGGCCATCTTTGCTCCAATGGAGCCTCGCTGCGGGAGGGGAAGAGAGAGACAGAGAGGAAGGAGAGGGGGAGGGGTGGAAAAGCAGATGGGCGCTTCTCCTGTGTGCCCTGGCTGGGAATCGAACCCGGGACTTCTGTACGCCAGGCCGACGCTCTACCACTGAGCAAACCGGCCAGGGCCTCTCACTTTATCTTTTAACAGAACCAAGATTCTTTGAGACAGATAATAATATAGTTATTCAGTCTTCAACATAGATATTTCATAGATAGTTGTTGAATGAATTAAAAATAAATTAAATAGAGTTGAGTGGATTATATATAAATGTAAAAATTTTTTCTATCAATAAGATTTTAAATAAAGTAAAAAGTAATACATAAATTGTTAGAATATTTTCAATATATATTACAGGGATTTGTTTTTAAATTTGGGTATGGCCTTTCAAATCAGTAAGAAAAATATTAACTTTAGTTGAAAAAAAATACAAAAATAAGACAAAGAAAATTTATGAATTAGGTACAAATGATAAAAAATATTTTTATTCTTACCATAAACAAAAGAAAGTAAAAATATAATAAATGCAATATGCACATGGTTTCAATTAGTGTATCATGAAATGAGTAAAATATGTTTTCTTGAATTCTTTGCAATCTACCATTCTTTTCTCTCCTGCTAAGAGCAACTTGCAACCTGTTTTTTTTACTTCTACAGATTAAATTGTGTTTTCCATAATTTTATAAAAATGTTAGCATAGAGCATATTTTCTTTGGCTGTCTGGCTTCTTTTGTTACCAGAAGAGGGCTGGGCTCAGAGAGGGTCTGCCTCAGGCCCGCCAGTAGTGTGTGGGTTCTTGCCGTCCTGCTCTGAAGATTTCACAGCCCGAGTCCAGGTGATTTTTGAGAGTACATTCATTGCAGCTGGGGACAGTGTGATGAAGGAAAGGCTAAGGATAGAAGAAACAACAGGAGGGATCTTCAGCCGTGTTGCTCTGGCTCTGCAGAAATTCAAAGATCAAGGGGAACTTGGAGACACTCAGGGGGTAAGTTCAGGATGAGCTGCTACTGCCTGCTGCTCCCCTAGTTGCAAGTCTTCTGGGGACCCTTACAGTAAGAGAGAAAGGTGTGGTTTTGCTTCAGAGAGAATGTGCCACTAGGTCCTTTGTCTTGAGGCTTTTTATTTTTCGTTAGCTGGTGGGAATCCTACGGGAGGTCTTAAGGGAGATTTTTAGCAGAATGTTTCTTGACTTTCTAGGTATGTCATTCAATATGTTAATTCATCAAAATATGCACAAGAAGGGGTCAGGGTTATTTTCTGGTTAGTTTCATTTTTAAAGAACATCATCAAAAAGGGATGAGGATTGAGGCCGTTCTGTTCTGGGATGGTCTGAAATGTGTCAACTACAATTCAGGCTCTTAGATCTCTCGATAAAACTTCTGGGATTGATTTCTTCTTAACAATCCTGTCTCTAGAATATTTACTTCTTAATCCTCCCCCCAACCTAAAAAAATAATGATCTTCATAACAATGCCTGTAATCATTTATTCTCTGTAGAAATCATTCGACAACTACAAATCATGGCATGAAAAAGTAGATTGTTAGTTAGACTTAAACTAAATTCCTAAATTACTTTTTTTCTCTTAACTTTTAAAAATGCACTTTATACAAGATGCACCTGTTTCACTGTTTTATATAAGCTTTTTTCCTTCCCCATGTGTTTTCTCTTTATTCCTGTATCTAAAAGTCATAGTTTCTGGTCCTCACTGGTTGGGTCAGTGGTGGTAAAGTGTTGGTCCAGCATGTGGAAGTCCTGGATTCAATTCTTGGTCAAGGAACACAGGAGAAGTGACTATCTGCTTCTCCAGTACTCCTCTTCCTTCTCCCCCCTCCCTTTCCTGTAGCCATGGCTCATTTGAGCAAGTTGGCCCCAGGTACTAAGGATGGCACCATGGCTTGGCCTCAGACACTAAAATAGCTCCATTGTCAAGCAGCAGAGCAACAGCCCCAGATGAGCAGAGCATCGCCCTTAGTGAGCTTGCCATGTGGATCTCGGTCAAGGCACAAGTGTGAGTCTGTCTTTCTTCTCCCCTGCTTCTCAGATAATAAATAAATAAACAAAAAAACAAATAAAAATAAGTAAAAAACAAATAAAAGTCATAGTTTCTTTTTTTTTCTTTTATTTTTATTTATTCATTTTTAGAGAGGAGAGAGAAAGGGAGAGAGAGAGAGACAGAGAGGGAGAGAGAGGAGAGAGAGACAGGGGGAGGAGCTGGAAGCATCAACTCCCATATGTGCCTTGACCAGGCAAGCCCAGGGTTTTGAACCGGTGACCTTAGCATTTCCAGGTCAACGCTTTATCCACTGCACCACCACAGGTCAGGCAAAAGTCATAGTTTCTGAGTATAGTTTTAGTCATCTTCTGCTTGTTGGCCTTCCTGTCTCAGATATGGTCAAGTGAGTATAATGTAGACTATATTAGATTATTTTTCCTATTTTTAAAATGTAACCAATTTTAGCTAGTTGTTTACCAAAGTCATATTTCCCTCACAAGAACACCATGAGAATATACAGCCCCTCTTGCAGTTCAGTATGCTCATGAGGTTGAATTTTGGCCATGGGACTTTAAGCAAAAGTAAGTTTGAAAGTTTTATAGCCCAGACCATTTAATTTGACATACAATTCCCCATGTTCACCCTTCTTTCATCTTTCTGTCTAGATGGTTCTGAGATCTTAAGCAATGGCAACCCTGCTAGATGAACAAGAATGGAGTCCTCAATGATTGTAGAAAACAAAGCTCCCCCCCCAAAAAAAAGGTATAAATGTAACATAAACACATAAATCTTTGTTGTTCAAGGCACTGAATTTTTTGTTTTTATTTATTATTGTTTTTAGCAAGAGAGATAGGGACAGAGAGAGAGACAGAGAGAGAGAGAAAGAGAGAGAGATGAACAGACATGGACAAACAGACAGGAAGGAAGAGAGATGAGAAGCATCAAGTCTTCATTACAGCACCCTAATTGTTCATTGATTGCTTTCTTTTTTTATAATTTATTTATTTTTAATGGGGTGACATCAGTACATCGAGATACATATATTCAAAGATAACATGTCCAGGTTATCTTGTCATTCAATTATGTTGCATCCCCATCACCCAAAGTCAGATTGTCCTCTGTCACCTTCTATCCAGTTCTCTTTGTGCCCCTCCCCCTCCCCCTTCCCTCTCCCTCTCCCCCCTCCCCCCATAACCACCACACTCTTATCAATGTCTCTTGGTCTCACTTTTATATCCCATCTATGTATGGAATAATGCAGTTCCTGGTTTTTTCTGATTTACTTATTTCACTCCGTTGATTGCTTTCTTATAAGTGCTTTGACCAGGGGGATACAACAGAGCAAGTGACCTCTTGCTCAAGCCAGCAACCTTGGGCTTCAAGACACTGACTTTTGGGCTCAAGCCAGTGACCATGGGTCATGTGTATAATCCCATGCTCAAGCCAGTGACCCTGTGCTCAACCTAGTGAGCCTGTGCTCAACCAGATGTACTCAGGGATTTGAACCTAGGTTCTCTGTGTCCTAGTCCGACACTCTATCCACTGAGCCACCCCCTGGTGAGACAAAGCACTGAGCTTTTTGTTACACAAGTTAGCATGCCCTAGCTATAAAAATACCCAGAACCATGCTTAGTAGAGGGTATTAATAGACATACTACTAAACACTTATGACTTGTTATCCCTTTTACAAACTTGGGAATATTGCTGAAATAACTCAAGTAAAAATATTGGGTAGAAGCCAATTTCCTAAATTAATTTATATCAATATATATAACTACATATTTTTAGGATAACCATTGTATTTTTAAAGGCCAAAATATGATTTTATTTTATTTTATTTATTTATTTAAGTGAGAGGAGGGTAGATAGACAGATTTCTGCATGCACCCCGACTGGGATCCAGCCTGCAACTTGCGTGTAGGGCTGATGCTCAGACAAACTGAGCTACCTTCAGCACCCTGGCCAGTGTTCAAACCAATCAAGCCACTGGCTGCAAGAGGGGAGGAGGGAGAAAAGGGAGAAGAAGGGGGAGAGAAGCAGATGGTCACTTCTCCTGTGTAACCTGACCAGGAATTGAATCTGGGATGTCCGCACGCCAGGCAGACGCTCTAGGCACTGAAACAACCAGCCGGGAATATGCTTCTATTTTACTATGAGTAAACCTTTATCATATTTAATACAGTCATGCATAGAATATACAAATAAATATTGATTTTATTCTTTTATTTGAACTGTATATTATCGTTTCTATAAAAAGAGCTTACGTCCAGGGTGACAGAGGTTACCACGCACAGTTGACTATTTTTATTTTGCTGTGCCTCAAATACAGCAACTGTAAAATCATTACTTCAATAACTATAAATTTGATGAAAATTATTATCACATTGAAGAAGATATATAAAGAATGGCCAGCATTATTATAATTAGTTACCAATGTGTGACAAATTCTTAGTTTTAACTATATAACCTAGTGGCTATTCCCAGAAGAGTACATGAACAACTGAGACTGCTTTGATACAATAATGAACAAGTTAGTTGTATTAGAAACATGGTGCAAAATTAATAATACGATCAATGAATTATTAAATGCCAACCGGTTCTAAGTACTGTATTCATCAATTATAAAAATAATCTTGTTTCAAAATAAAGCTTTACCACCTATAAGCTAGTTTAAGTTTGGCTCTTAATCATTCTTATTTCAATTTCCTCATATCATGAGTACTCATATTAGTACTCATTATTTAAAACTATCACTTTCAGATTACATGTAGTAATTTTATTTAAAATACATAATGCTGTATCTGGTACATATTAAGTACTCAGGAAACGTAGGTTTCTTCCTCATCCTCTTCACTGAAGCCTTTGGATCAGCACGCCAAATTTCAGATTATCCAAATACCAATTTTTAACTAATGTTGCAAAAATGTTTTTTCATAAACATATATCCATATAAATTGAGTTTATTTAATATCAATGTATTAAACTTTTATGTTAGTGTATGGGAGATTCTGCAATTTATTCATACATAACTGTTTTTAAACCTATGTTCCGACTAAATTTTGTAATAACAAAACAACTAATACCTATTTGACGCTTTTTAAGTGCAAGACACTATTTTAAGTGCTGGCACTTTGGTGTTGGATTACAAAGAACTGTTAGAAATAAATTTTGTTGTTTATGAATAAACCAGTCAGCCTATAGTGTCTTGTTATAACAGCCTGAATGGATTAAAACACTAATTGTTCTAATATCAACATCTGTTCACATTTCTTATTTTTTTATTAATTTTAATGGAGTGACATTGATAAATCAGGGTACACTTGTTCAGAGAAAACATCTCCAGATTGTTTTGACATTTGATTATGTTGAATACCCCTCACCCAAAGTCAAATTGTCTTCCATCACCTTCTATCTGGTTTTCTTTGTGCCCATCCCCTCACCCCACTCCCTTCCTCTCCTCCCCCACCCCCTGTAACCATCACACTCTTGTTCATGTCTCTTGAGTCTCATTTTTATGTCCCATCTATGTATAGAATCATATAGTTCTTAGTTTTTTCTGATTTACTTCTTTCACTCCGTATAATGTTATCAAGGTCCATCCATGTTATTGTAAATTATCAGATGTCATCATTTCTTATGGCTGAGTAGTATTCCATAGTATATTTGTACCAAAGCTTTTCAATCCACTCGTCCACTGATGGACACTTAGGCTGTTTCCAGATTTTCGCTATTGTGAACAATGCTGCCATAAACATGGGGGTGCATTTCTCCTTCTGGAACCGTTCTATGGTGTTCTTGGAGTATATTCCTAAAAGTGGGATAGCTGGGTCAAAAGGCAGTTCGATTTTTAGTTTTTTGAGGAATCTCCATACTGTTTTCCACAGTAGCTGCACCAGTCTGCATTCCTACCAGCAATGCAGGAGGGTTCCCTTTTCTCCACATCCTCACCAACACTTACTCTGTGTTGTTTTGTTGATGAGTGCCATTCTGACTGGTGTGAGGTGATATCTCATTGTGGTTTTAATTTGCATTTCTCTAATGATTAGTGATGTTGAGCATTTTTTCATATGCCTATTGGCCATCTATATGTCTTCTTTGGAGAAGTGTCTATTCATTTATTTTGCCCATTGTTTGATTGGATTGTTTGTCTTCCTGGTGTTGAGTTTTACAAGTTCTTTATAAATTTTGGTTATTAACCCCTTATCAGACGTATTGTTGAATATGTTCTCCCATTGTGTAGTTTGTTTTTTTATTCTGTTCTTTTTGTCTTTAGCTGTGCAAAAGCTTTTTGGTTTGATATAGTCCCACTTGTTTATTCTGTCTTTTATTTCACTTCCCGTGGAGATAAATCGGCAAATATACGATATATTGCTGCGAGAGTTGTCGGAGAGCTTACTGCCTATGTTTTCTTCTAAGATATTCGCATTTCCATATGCCAGAAAGACAGCCTGTTTTCATACTCTTGAGGACTTCTCTTATGATGATTAGTCACTTCTTTCCATGCTACTTTGGGGAAGTAATACTAAATTAAAAATTTTATTTAATAGTCCTGGCTGGGTCGATCAGTTAGTTAGAATGTCATCCCAATGCACCAAGACTGAGGGTTCCATCCCTGGTCATGACACATAAAAGAATCAACCAATGTATGCATAAAGATATAATAGTTGGAACAACAAATGGATATCTCTCTTCTTTCCCTAAATATCAATAAATAAAAATTCAAAAAAAATTATGTAGTACTTACTTTATGCACTGTACTTTTCTAAGCATAACTTCATTCTCCTACCTAATAAAAGTGTCACTTGTGTCACTGTGTTATATAACAGAATACAAAGTTCAGTCAATATCTAAGTCAAGTTTGCAAGGCTAATTGACATCCAATGTCTGCCTGCTTAATCCATGCATTATCTTGGGAATGTTTAACCTCAAATATAAGAAGTATGACTTCAAGTTGTCAGTTTATTATTTTATGCACTTTATGTTTCAATTATGCATCTAAAATACCTTTTTTTATTTTTCTTTTATCAGTATCTCCTCAAAGGTGCAATGAATAATGTATATGGAAGTGTTGTACTGGATACTATTTTGTGAAACTTTATCTTGAGAGTCTGTCATATATCACTTACTATAATGGAAGACAGTAAAAACATAAAGAGATCTTAGCATGTGCATAACCTTAGAAAAAAGGATATTAAATAAAATGCAGATTTTGAAACAATTAGCAGGTCAGGATATCCTTTAGGAAATATTTTTTTTCTATTCTAACAGAATGGATAAGGGGGATTTAGTTTCTTCACACATCTTGTCAGGAAATAATGAGATCTAATGCTTCATAAATAACAAAACAAGCACTGATTCTGTAACAACATGAGTTCTGAAATGTTTTTGTAGCATATACATAGTCATGAATAACTCTTTGTCATCACTTGTCCTTCAGAAATAAGTTGCAGTCAGGTTAGTTTAGTGTGTGGTGAGTGACTATTGAAACTGTTTTTATGGCCCTCCTCTTGACTAGATTGAGAATATGTCTCAATAATGTGAAGAACAAGGTTAATATATTTGACCCATATTAAAATCACCCCTTGTTGAGTCTACCTATCTTCTCATCCATTAAGATCTAAATTAACACTGAAAATGCAAAGCAAGATAGAACTATAAAGAAATGCTAATGTCTTTTATTTCTTCAAACCATATTACTTGAAACAATCCTCTTAAAAGGATCTATACAGTATAATTTAAGCTTGATTAATAAAGACGGTAGCCCATGTTTGACTTGAGTGAACTAAGGAAATGTGTCAGCTATAATAATTAAATTTTGCATAACACTTGCACGGTGTTATTATATAGATAATATTTTAGTTATACCTCATCATAAATATAATTATACCTGATGTTCTCTACATAAAATGATATGTTTGTATTATCATTTAATAGATTAGGTAATGTTTTATCCCTTTGAGTAGTGAGTTTTTTTCATGCTCACTGACCCCTAGGAGTGAGATCTTTTTCAAAAAATGAAATTAGTTTCAGTTACCATTTTATTAACTTAAATTCATGTTTGTTTGATAACAAATTTATGAAAACAAGAAGAACATACAATTTTCGTTTTTTTAATGTTGCCATCATACATGTACGATCATCCTCTGGATGGTCAGTAGGTATGAGGACGTACATGAATGTTCATACTATTCTGGAGATGTTTAAAAGATGCATAGTTATGGACTTTTTTCCATTTCATCGTAGGGAGGATTCTTGATATATATATATATATATATATATATATATATATATATATATATATATTTGTACTTTTAATAACATGTAACTTCAAGTACTTTTATAATCATCACACGTCCTGTTTTTAGCCATTTTTCTTGCTTGTAAACATTATAGATATATTATTATTATGGAGATTTTAGAAAATTGTTTTCAATTGTCCAGTGGGACTAGTATTAATGTTTACTTTGCTTTATTTCTTAGATTTTTGCAACAGTTTCTTTTCTTAGAGATTATTCCTTTAATGCTATACATATTTACAACATTTACCTTGTCATTTGTCATAGCTCAATAATTCACTGGAAATCACTTCCTATAAATGTTATATATGTTCAAGTATAATTTCTTTCTGATTTGGTACTACACGTGTTATATAACCAGTGGGATTTACTTGGATACGGCTTTCAATAAAATCTCTGTTATAGATTGCCCCATTTTTTTTTGTGATTAGCCATTTAGCTTCAAAATACTTTCACTACTTTTGGTATTGTCATGGCCTCATTTGATTTTTTGCTGTTTATGATAATAGTTCATTTGGTTTAATATTTTTTTATCATCAGCACTATCAAATCTTGGAGAACAGCTTCTATTTAACTTTACAATTTTTAAAACAATCATATTTTATTTAGTGATTGTTATATATAAATATGTATATTGTATATTATGTAAATATGTATACTGTAATATAAATACATGTACTGTATATTAGTTTATTAACATGTATATGTTTATCAAATGTAACACACTATCATTATAATAAATAAAAGTCACATGTTAATTCTTTACTCATAAATAAGGCAGGCAGCTCAAGCTTTCCATGAAGTTGAAATTGTGCACTTATTGTAATGGAAAAATTTATGATTATTTTATGACCTGTAAAAGTTTTAAGCAGAGAATTAGAATTCTATAATGTTAGTTATAAATACATATAAAAAATAGTGAAATAAGTATTAATTTAATACATTATTATTTAAAACACTAGAAAAATTGAGATGTAAAATGTTTTATTTATTTGTCAAAATCTAATCAAAAATAGTTTTAAAAGTATTTGTCTTTGCCATTATTTCTGCTATGTATAAAGAATGAGAAACTTTTAATGCATTGGCTAATTAGCATATTTCTAAATTTGAATTTGATTTTTTTTTGTTAATTTCTTGCTCTTGGACATCTTGTACACTTTTTTTGTAATTTAGAAATTAAATTTAATGGGTGACTTTGATCAATAAGAATACATAGGCTTTAAGTAAACACTTCTATAGCATTTGATCAGTTGATTTCGTTGTATGACATAAAATGATTTTTTGCATTTTAATATTGTGTGGTATCTACAAGATTGCCTTTATTTTTTTATTTTTTATTTTTTTTTAATCTTTAACTTATTTTTATTTTTTTACAGAGGCAGAGATAGACAGGGACAGACAGACAGGAACAGAGAGAGATGAGAAGCATCAATCATCAATTTCTCGTTGCGTGTTGCGACTTCTTAGTTGTTCATTGATTGCTTTCTCACATGTGCCTTGACTGTGGGCCTTCAGCAGACCGAGTAACCCCCTGCTGGAGCCAGTGACCTTGGGTCCAAGCTGGTGAGCTCTTTGCTCAAGCCAGATGAGCCCGCGCTCAAGCTGGTGAGCTTGGGGTCTTGAATCTGGGTCCTTCCGCATCCCAGTCCAACGCTCTATCCACTGCGCCACCACCTGGTCAGGCTACAAGATTGCCTTTAATGTGAACTTTTTTCTGGTATTGCTTCCTCTGGGATATCCTGATCCTTTTTATCACAACTACTTTCCTCACTTATGCCTGTAAGTTTACCTTCACCAAGTTTCTCTGTGTCCATGTTTAAAGTCCTTTAAATAAGAGCAGTGTTGAAATTTCAATAGTCAGCTATTTCTTTCATAACACCATTTACATTTGATTTAAATTTCACTACCAAAGCTATCATATTTTGCTTTTCACTTTCATGTTTGTTGTCCAATTTCCTCTTCTAATTATTCATTTATATTATATGTGTTTACTACTGAGAGACAAGGAAGCATCACAGCTACATGCTGTTTATGCATAAACTGAATAACTGATGTGTAGACTTTGAGAGAAGTGATATGTCTGTCATTATGATGCACATCTGTTTTGACATAATGACGTTTGGACTGAATAACATGCCACAAAGTTTGTATTTTGTGGAATTAACGTTCAGGTATGGGATTAGCAGAAATTTGAACATTCTTCTTGGGAAATGTGTTATTTAACTAAACCATTAAATCATAGTAACAGAAATCCACGTATATCAGGACTGTGAAAAGTAAGTCCTGCTTGTGTTGCTCTACTCGAATAAACCTTTGACTCTGCTTATTTTCTCTTGACAATTCCCCCAAAGCACTCATTTTTCCAAATTTCCCTCTTAAAAGGAATACCTTATTTATATTTTTTTAAAAATTATATATGTATGGGAGATTTCCCTCTTCCTTCAAGAACCTTTATTAGGTAAGTTGATTTAGTTCAATTTATATTAAATTAAAGTTTAAACTTACTCATAAAACACAATCCACACTATCTACAAAAACATTCAGTATATTCCAGCTGATATAAACACATTTATTTATTTATTTACTTTAAGTAATATGTAATAATGTTTACCTTATACTGTTTGTATATTAATTGTTTTGATTCTTATGTAATATTGTGGCATAATAAGGATTTTAACTCATATATTTAATTTAAATGTCTTTTATACTAAGGATCCTATTCTGAAAGTATCACTAATTTTTTTCTGAGATTAAAATTATTTTTTTAACCTGAACGTGTTTCCAACATTTATTCTTTCTAAGCATACAGAGAATGAGAAATATTTTTTCTCTGCAGGCAATATATATTGCAACAAAGTAGGTAATTTAAGGGTATCAATGTGTGCAATGCTGTTATAAGTACTTTAGTCACTATGACTAATTTAATCTTAACAAGAGCTCTCTGAGATGGAAGCATCAGTATTATTTTTGTTCTACATGTGAGGAAACTGAGGCACAGAAATACTAAGTATTGTAACCCAGGTTTTTATACCACTTAGTGTGAGACTGCATTTGTACCTAGGCTGCCTTACTCCAGAGTTTGAGCACTATGGTGTCTTGTCATGGTTATGTATTCCATTCCATTCCATTCCATTCCATTCCATTCCATTCCATTGCATTCTATTCATCTATTCTATTCTATTCCATTCCATTCCATTCTATTCCACTCCATTATTTTATTCTATTCTATTTGATAAAATCTATTCTAGTCTATCAAAATATGCATTAAAAAATCTTTACTGTAGAAGCACAACAAAGAGTATATACAGTCTGGGTCCTTTCCAGGGAATATAAACTATTATGTGTAATCTAATTCACAAAACTAACAAGCAAAATAGAGACAGACTGACAGATTGGAGAGTAGGCTGACAGTTGTTTGAGGGGTGTTGGTAGGGGATGAAGGGACTGAGCAAAAATAGAAAAAAAGAGAAAAAACTCATAGACACAGAGAACAATGTCCTGATGGCTGGTGGGGATTGGGTGGGGGTTGAGGAGGAGGTGGAAGAGGATATTGTGGGGATAAATAGGTATAAACTGAGACTTGACTTGGTGTAGTGAAGACACAATCTAGGGTACAGATGGTGTATTGTAGAATTGAGTACCTGAAACCTACACAGGTTTGTTAACCATTGTCACTCCGATAAATTCAAAAATAAAAGTTAAAAAAATCCAAGAAAAATAGATTGTTATACCTTACTGATTTGAAAGAAAAACTGAAATATTGTTCTCAATTTTGATTATATTAGATATTTTACTCTTTTCCTAACAGTACTGTATAAATTGCATGAGGTACTCAGTATTCATAGATTAAAATGTATAGACCGTATCACTCAAACAAAAATCAGTAAATTGTGTGAGCTGTTTGACTGATTTTAAATGTTAATTGCATGTAAATTTGCCATCCAGGCAAGATTCACTTCACTGTTTAATAGCATTGTGTAGTGGATTTTAATTTAAATCATTCTGTTATCCTGTTTAAATATTCTCAACAGTTTGTTAGAATTCTGAACTGTTTTTAAAGGAAGTAACTGCACAGTGATGTTAGTTGTATTCCAGCACATTCATATATTTCAGACATTTGGATAACAACTCCCTTAACAGTTATTGAAGCAAGGGGTGTCACATAGATTAAAATTAACTAGGAAAAGTTCAGTTTAATAAATCACTTGCAATATTCTAAAGGATAGATATGGCTGGTTAAAATATGGGAAGTGTGGGTCAGAAACACACTATCCATCAGGAGAGCACAGTGATAACAGAAGAACACACTTAGAATGTGTTGATGACACTGGAAGCTGCCTTGGAATATGGAGTGAATATTCATTCCCCCGAGAAAAACTCATCTGCTCTCCATCTAATAATTCAGCATTCTAATTACATGGCTGGAGTTGAATTAATATGTTTACCAAGGACATGCATTTTAATTTTACTTAACCCTGTCTTAATTTGATCCAAAATATGAATGATTTTATTCTTCTGTTGAATACTTGGCACTTTCTGCATTTACACAAATAAAAACATAGGTGTTAGAAATTGATTTGGGGTTTAATTCCATGTCTAGTGTCTTTTTATTGCTATTAAATATTTATATATTAACAATGGAAGAACATTTTTTAAAAAATAGTGTAGCAAACAGAGCTGAAGTATTAGTATTACTCCTTAATGGAAGTTTTTTCTTTCTCTTTTGGAATCCCTAGAAAACTATAATTTTGTGACCTGTTAAATTTCTTTAATTCTATGAATGAAAAGAATGTGCTTTTATGTAAGTTTACATAATTTATGCTTGGTAAAGGAAAGGAGACATAATGTATCTCTTTTGCCAAACAATTACATCTTCCTAAATTCACATCATTAGATCCTACAGACTCAGTATGACATTTATGGGTAAATATTAAAAATATAAAATGGTTTTATTTGTGGCTGTTGATGAAACTTTAAGAATTTTAATTGCAACCAACTCTCCAGTTAAAATTGAAAGCATTTTCTGATAGTCGGTATTCAAAAGAAAAGAAAAACTCCCTCAAATATTTTCGGTATCACATAGCTATGTTAGTTTGCCTTTATCCCATAAGAATAAAATAAACAAATGGCTTTAATAGTAACTCAGATATCATTGCTTTGCTCTATTTAAACTGCTTTCTCACTTTGCACAGGTAACTCATTATTTTTTTAACTTTGAAAGTAGAATGGGGACTCAAATCAATTTTATTGACATTATGCTAAATGAATCATATCCTATAGAAGAAGAAATAATTAAATTTTAAAATCTAGGTTCAAGCCTATTTTATAACTGAGAAACCCTGCTATCCATTAATTGTTAACTTTGATATTTCCTTGCCTTTAATTCTCTTATCTAAATTACAATAAAATATTATTTTTGTAAGTTGTAATAATTTAATAAAATGTTACATTTTAAAAACACGTTGCAAACCATAAAGCAGTGCGCATCTGAACTCTTACTATGACAATACATTTATAATTAAAATTCAAAATTTTCCAGATGAAGCAACTTTGGAAAATGCAGATATTTACAAAATTTATATATGATCAAAGAAGACCAAAGATTAAAATCTTATTATATATGCCGAACAGTAATGTTAATGGAGAATTAAGTTGATCAAAATAAGAGATCATATTGAAGAATTGTCCATTTTAGACATTGCAAACTCAGGTCAGCGTCTTTCATTTGGGATTTATTCATCTAATATCTTCCCTGATATTAAAAGTTAAAACTTTCATTCTGACACATTTTTCTTGCTTATTTAATAATTTAAAGATTGTGTTTAATAGTTTATGGAATGGTAAAATGTTCTTAAATTATAATTGATAATCAGTTCCCAACTTTAGTATTTCTAGAAAATATCTTTCTTTTACGTATGCTTAAAATGTCACAGAAGATGTTGGCCTTTTTATCTTTGACCTTGAAATCGTTGCTGCTGACATGACTTGTCCATATGTCTCTTGGTGATATTATGTTCTGCGGCATAATCGTCTCAGGGCTGTACTCCGGGCTCTGGGAGAGAAGTATGAGTTGCAGAGATTATACCTTTTAGCAAGTACATAAACTCAACAGTGCAAATAAAGTGTACGCTCATTCCATCCACTCTTCTGGGTTCACATTTTGCAAATCATTTTCAAACACATACATTTGCTATGATACCTTCATTATATCATGTTTTTTAATATATTTGCTTTATTTAATTTAATGCTGTTATGGGCTGAATTATGTCTCCAAAAATTCATATGCTGAAATTCTAACTTCTAGTATTTCAGAACTTGACTGTATTTGGCTATAGAGACCTTAAAGAGGTAATTAAGGTAAAATGCTCATAGGTATGGACCTTATAAGAAGAAGAGATTATAATACAAAGGGAAGACCATGTGAAGATGTCATCTACAAGCTAAAGAGAAAGGCATCAGAAGATACTAACTTTGCTGATACTTTGACCTTGGACCTGTAGCTTCCAGAATCATGAGCAAATAAGTCTCTGTTGCATACAATACCAAGTTTGCGGTATTTTGTTATGGCAGCCCTAAAATAGTAATATAGACACCAAATAAGCAAACATTGTTTGTCTTTAGTTTTAAAAACGTATTCAATTGGAAAATGTCTACACTCACAAAATTAAAAAAAATCAATTCTCAGCACTATAAGAAAATAAATTAAGGTATTTTAGAAAAATTCTTAGCAATATTTTTATATTTATTGTCTTGAAGTTAAAATGCAATCTGTTAGGCCCTGCCCAGTTTTCTCAGTGGATAGAGCATTGCTCTGGCGTGTGGATGTCCCAGGTTCAATCCCCAGTCAGGGCACCCATGAGAAGAGACCATGTGCTTCACTTTCCCTCCCTCTCCCCCTTCTCTCCCTTTTCTTCTCCCACAGCCAGCAGCTTGACTGATTCGAGCATTGGACCCAGGCATTGAGGATAGCTCAGTTGATTCGAGCATCGGCCCTAGACCGGGATTGCTGGGTGGATCCAGGTCAGGGTACATGCAAGAGTCTGTCTATCAATTAAAAAAAAAAATAACATGCAATCTATTATGTTCATCAGATGCCAGAAAATGATATTCACTGATGGAAATAAATGACTTTTACTCTTCAAAGGGAGTTAGAATTCCACTGTTAACATGTATGGAAAAGAACAAAGTAAGAATAGAAAGGTTTTTTTTTTCCTTCTTTTCCTTTTCTTTTCTTTTTTTTATGCTCAATTACCTTTCGAGCCATAACTTTTTAAAAAATTAAATATCAAATAAAATTATGATAATCTAGAGTCCAGAGAGTCGATCAGTAGGGAGGCCAGGGTCAGAGTGTGAAAGAACATGTATATTTGGGTAGGAAAATAATTGGATGCATTAGTGGTTGGTAATTAAGGACTAATTATCCTTAAAAATGTCAAACCACAGAAGATGGTCTTTAAATGGCAGTAGGGTGGGGATGTTGTTTGTGTTGAAAGAACAGAGAGGCTGTTTCTAGCATTATGGTCAGTGAGCAAAGAGCAAAAGGGTAATTTGGAGCATGGCAGAGCATGGGTCATTAGATTACAAGTGCTCAGTAAGACTAGGCAGTAATTAAGAAAAATTGAATGATAATAAAACTAAAATCTCTAAAGGAAATAAATCACAAAAAAGCATGACTTCATGCTTCTAAAAAATACTACCCAGTAGACATTGGCTGTCCAGCTAAACAGAGGAGCATCTGTTATTCAGCCGTGGGTGAACCAGTATGAAAGAATGCCACCTAGAGACATTGTGCTTCTTTTTGACTCATGAAATGATTTAAATATGTTGTTCAATACTTCATAGAATGTTGGAAATACCTTTCAATAATAATGAATAATCATTTTTTAACTTTACTATTTTTAAGAAAAAATTTTTCTTGTTTGTTTAAAATATTACAGCAAATAAAGCCAGACTTTCTATCTCTGACCTTGAAAAAATTACTAGTGACAGAAACAAGCTAGAGAGATTCGATTTTATTAATCCTGTTGTGACTCTATTGTACCATCCAGATGGTGGTAGCCAGCCCATTTAGATTACATAGGCATTCTCAATGTCTATAATTTAATAAAGCCATACATTTAAAATCTATAAGTTCAAATAATATTCTAGAAAAATTTCCTTTGCAATTAAGGAAAGTGTCAGTTTCCCTACAAGTATCTTTACATCTGTTATGGCATTTTTCTCCTAGATTCCCTTTTGGATAAACTACCTATGTTGTTAGAGCCTGGTTTACATTGGCCACCATAACATGTTTATTTATACAAGTAACATAATTATATCCTGAACTCAGCTGCCAGCTGATTACATTTTCATTCTTAACGAATCTCAACTGCTGTGCTCATTATTCTAGGTTAAAAAGGCTTTAGATAAAGAAATTCTTCATTTACTTACATGAAATTTGATATGAGTTTTTATTCTAACCTCCATTAACTCATTCTTAAACTTACCCAATACTGACACATGAAATCATTTTAAATCATTAATACCCCTTCTAGACTCAGCAAAATATGTAAATTAAACAATCTTGAGGCTTTTGACATTTTACATGGTGACAATGTTTTTAAAGGTATTACATCTATTTCTTTTTTCAAGGGACAAATAATTTTAATTACTGAACATAAATAACAAATTCTGTAATTTTTACTCCATATCCCTTGTCGTTGTAAGATCTCATGTCATCCAAGTAACTTAATTACAACCACTTTAACAAGGGTTTGATTTTTTTGGGGGTGGGCATACTCAAGAAAATACCATATATAAATAAAATTTAAATTGAAAGACTTTCTGAAAAATGGAACTAACCTGATTTCATTCATTTATACATTGTTTATTCAAAATGTGAATTTAAACATGCTATATTGAGTGTTCTGAAAAACAAGAGTCACTTTTCACTTTGATTTGTAAATAAGGTCACTTTCAGCTGACCTTAATGGCTGGACTAAATTTCAACTTGTTGAATTACTATTAGTCTATGCAAATCAACTTTTATAAAAACTGCTTAATAGAGCTTCAATCTCACAATCTAAATTATGTTATTATTTTTAGTCATTAAATTTTATGCAAAATTGGTCATATCTCTGTTACTAGAGTCTTACGGATTTGTTTCAAAGTCATATAGCATGAATTGTGACCCACAGCAACCATTCCGATGCACCAGCTTTGTCCAAACCATCCTATGTAAATATAAACGCATGCCATTTTGTAACCAAGTAGTAGAGACAAAGAGGCATCTATCTTCTATATCCCTATATTAGGACACTTTGCTTTTTAAAAGTTTGCATTATTTAATTTAAGTAGTTGCTTTTAATGATGTCAGAATTAAGCTATTTCAGTGTCTACAAATCATAATTATATGAATCTCTGTGTTGGTGTTAAATATGATGTATCTGAAACTCAAGTGGCACAGACCAGTCTGAAATACATGCCATGTCCAGTAGGAAAAAAATATAAAGAAATGTTTGCTGTGGCTTTATGTCAGTGTTGAATTACAAGGAAATCGTTTCACAAAGCCAATAGTAATGTTGCTTTAAAGAAACCCTCTTTTGCTTTCTTTCCCTATAGGGTTTTGTATCACATAGCATTGCATTTAGTCCTTCTACAGACTTTATCTTTATTGTCTTGTTTCTTCTGTGTTGTGGCGTTCTTTTATTTTCTCTTTGTTTTTCATTCACATCTGCCCGCATGCTCTTGCCCCTGCCACTGTTTCAATTGCCTTTCAATGGGAGCCCTAAATACTTTTCAGGTGTCATTACTACCCTTTTTTATTCTACTGTACTTGCTGCTTACAGAGTAATCTTTCAGGATTGTCATATTCCTGTAAGAAAACTGAAAGTTTATTATACTACCCAAGAATTTCAAACGTCGGTATAAATCCAAAGAAAATGAAAACAGGATTTTGGAGAGATATATACCCTCCCATGTTTACTGCAACATTATTTACCCCCTAGCCAAGATAAGGATACAACCTAGGTGCTCATTAACAGATGAAAGGATAACACACACACACACACACACACACACACACACATACACACACACACACAATTCAGCCATGAGAAAGATATTCTGCCATTTATGATAACATTGATGAAACTTGAGCATATTATGCTGTATGAGATGAGTTAGAACAAGCCACATACTGTAGAATATCACTTTTATGTGAAATCTAAAAAAGTCAAACTTATAAAAGTAGAGAATAAAATGGTGGTTACTATGGGATGTGGGATGGATAAGATTGATGGTATTTAAAGGTACAAACTCACAATGAATAATTAATAAACCACCGAGATCTAATGCACATTATAATAATGTAGAAAACATGTTCTATAATTATCAAACTTGTTAAGAAAGTAAAACTTAATTATTCCCACTACCACAAAGAACTGATAATTATATAATAATGATGTGATAAAGATGCTAGAGATAGCTACAATGGCAATCATAATATAATGTATAAATGTACCAAATTAACACATTGTACACTTCAAATTTACATATACTTTTAAAATGTATTTAATAAAAACATTTTAAAAAACAAAAGTAAGCAAGTGAGACAAACGGAAAAGCTTCTTCACAGTAAAGTGAACCATCAATACAAATGAAAATCCAACCTACTGCATGGGGAACATATTTTCAAATCATATATCTGATAAGGGGTTAATGCCCAAAATATAAAAAGAACTCAAAGAGTTTAATAGCAAAAAACAAAAACTACTATTGAAAAAAGGATGGGAATTTGAACAGACATTTTTTCAAAGGATACCAACAGGTACCTGAAAAAATGCTTAGCATCGCTAATTATCAAGAAAAGGCATATCAGCTCATGCATGCTAGAATGACTATTATCAGAAAGACAAGAAATTCAAGTGTTTGGGAGGATGTGGGGCAAAGAGAACCCTTGTACTATAGACTATAGATAAGAATGTAAATTGATGCAGTCACTGTGGAAAACAGTATGGAGTTTCCTTACAAAATTAAAAATAGAACTAACATTCATTATCCAACAATTCTACTTCTGCAGACTTATCCAAAGGAAAAAAAAAAAGACTAACTCAAAGAGCTTTATGTATCTCCATAGTCATTGCAGTATTATTTCCAAGAGCTAAGATATGGAAACAGCCTAAGTGTCCATCAATAGATGAACAGATAAATATAATTGTAAATTATTCAATTCAATTATTATATATATATAATTGAATCATAAAAAAAGATGAAGTCTTGCCATTGTGACTGGGTGTCGAGGATGTGAGGCTTAAATGAAATGAGTAAGACATGGGCAGCGGGGACGGGGTGAACACCAAATAATAGCATCTTAGTCAAAGATGAGTCTCAATATATGTGTGGGATTGTGACAAACAGATAAAGTTAGAGATTTTACATCTTAAAGGGTTTCTGGTGGTTGTTGCATATTTGTATTGGCATACTTACAGCTCCTAAGTTTAGAGTGGGAGAAGCTGTGACTTATCCGTGAGGCTGTTCTGTGCTTGTCGACTGTACCAAGAATGAATGCTGAAAATGAATGCTGAGGATTTCAATGCCCTCAAGAGAGTCTGGGGAAAGTGTTTGAAGGCTCCCTATATCCACTGTCAATATGCCATTCAGAAAAGTTGGATGAGATAGTTGGTGTGTGTGCAAGACCTCTTTGTTACTGTGCCTGTGCTCCACTCAATTTCTCCTTTTGAATGGTGTACTCTCATTATTATGATAGCTCAGTACACAGTGGTTTTCCTGCGCCATGTGGCATCTATTTTTTCTTCGTCTTGACAACTCTTAGGGAGTGATGATGTCACACCTACTGATTACATTGGTCGGATTTCAGCTTCAAACAGTTGTTACCCTGAAAGCTAGTTAAAGCAAAAAGTGATGTTCAAGGTATTAGTTGGATTACAGAATCATGAGAAAGGTGAAAACACAGATTCAGGAATGAACTCAAATACCTGAAACCTGTATATTTATGTTAATTTTTTTATAAATTATTTTTATTTATTTATTCATTTTAGAGAAGAGAGAGAGAGAGAGAGAGAGAGAGAGAGAAGGGGGGAGGAGCAGGAAGCATCAACTCCCATATGTGCCTTGACCGGGCATGCCCAGGGTTTTGAACCGGCGACCTCAGCATTCCAAGTTGATGCTTGATCCACTGCACCACCACAGGTCAGGCTATGTTAATTATTGCTACTTAAATAAATTCAATAAAAAAATAACATAAAAAAGAATGCGATCACAGCAGGCATATTACCAAGACCATATTACAAAATTGGACAGCAGTGTCATTGTTTCCTCTGTAACAATCACAAACCCTCAGCTCATTCAGGAATGAGGCCGCTGTTATTGGCTGTATAACCACATCCTTTCAGCCTCAAGTTCTGTTTCTCCTCTCACTGTACTTGTTTTAGCAGAGTTGAAATCACATTTACAACTTCAGGGTCACAGGAATCCAGGGAAGTCTGTCTTTAGTGTTCTATCTAGTCCAGAAAATGGGTTTGGGAGTTTGAGATTGATATTGAACAACTCTGCAATATAAGTTTCAATAACAGTCATTTTAATTTGCTAGTTCAGATTCTCTCTCTACAGTACAACTCAGGGTTGTTCAGATAAACAGAATGAATAAGAAATAGCTAAATAGAAACAAACATACATACATGCATGAGAAGATTTATTATAGAAATTGACTTTTGTGGTTATGGAGGTCTAAAAGTCCCACAAATTCTCATCTGTATGCTAGAGAATTGAGAAAGCTTTGTTGTATGTAATTCAGTCTGATTCCAAAGGCCTGACATACCTTGACATTCCGGCTCTCTGGGCATCTCTTCCCCCAGCCAAGTAGAGGCAAAGGAAAAAAAGAACTCTGTCTGCACTCTATTTTTACCTAGGTAATCTAAATCCTCTCTTGAGGAACTGCTTTGTTCCAACTTGATGGTAGCACCAATCATAAAAGCCCTTATCATAGCAAAGCTTTGTAGTCAAAAAGGAAGACTCAAAAAAATACTATTTTTCCGTTATTTGATATCTGAACAGATCATTTTCTAGCCATCTATGTTTACGTTCCAGCTGAGACGCATAAAAACCCTTCTCTTGTGGTTCGGTCAGGAATGTGGTGGATGATGGGTGTGCTGCATTCACCACACCTACTTCCCTTCTCTGTCCTAGGCTTTCCTGACCACTCAGGCTCATTATAGGTGACTACTTCTCGCCTTCAAATAATAGATAGCTCCAGAAATCACATCAGAGTTCATATATATTTATAAAGTTCTGGCAAGTTTAGCCTCTCAGTGTGCCAGACATTCATAGAAATGTCATTTCTATGTGATTGCAAACCAAGTTCTTAAATGCATGTGACACAAGTTCCCTTTGTCCTTAGTATTGCACTTCTTTGCTCCTATCAATATTTTAAAAGTCAGGCTTTCATCCTGACTCTACCTGTACTCACTATTCTTGTTTCCAGACTTGTTATTAGACTTGAATCAAAAAGACACGTTTTAATCATTTGGGTTGAAGAGTTGTGATATTCAAGAAACTCTTTAAACTCTAGGACAATGTCAAAGTTGGGTAGGCAGGCTACTTATTCAAGAGTCTTAAAATTTAGTAGAAAGGTTCATTTCAGCTCTATTACCAAGAGTCCACCCTTAAAAAGAAAGTGAAAAAAATATATAGAAAACTTTCTTCACATAAGGAAAGTGAGAATGAATATTTTGTGTGTTTTTTTCTTATCTTTTATTTGGCAAAGAAGCAATTAAGCAGGTGAGAAAAATACCCCATGGAAAGACAAAAGGCAGAGAAAATCTGTCTCAAACATCTGTTTAAAAATTCTGAAGTCAGAAGATCGGGGGTTGATAAAAAGAAATATTCTCTGTAATAAGTTTAACACCTGCTCATGGAATCCCCAAATGCTCTTTCTTGTGCTGTGCGGTGTCTTCCAAATCACGGATGTCTGTCAATCAGGAAATCACAAGTGAGGCCTAAGCACTTGAGGCAAAAACAACAGCAGTAAAAACAACAGGGACCAGAGAACTCTGAAACATCAAAACTGTAAAAATAAATAAAAAAAACACTTCCACTTATATATTTTTTGTAATTTGTACTCAAACATTCCTTGGACTACTTATGTATTTTCAACAGAAAAGATACTTTATTTTTCCTTTGAGACTCCTGTTTTTCCTCCACTATTGACTTTTTACTAAGACTTATTCCTAGGTTTATACACAGAAACTGTAACAGTAATATTTCTTTTAGGTCATGATCACCGTCAAGTCTTTCCGTGATTCCAATCGGCTGGCTCATTCTGTCATCACTAACTGAAACAAGGTAATTACAGAAAATAAATATTAAGCTTTAAAATCATTTATATTTAAAAACCATATATGAATAGTAAAAACAACTTATAAAGTAAAATTTCCACAGTTCAAAATTTATTTTTGACCAGTTGTTTATAAAACATTGGCTTAATGTTCATGTGGCAGTTTTATTTATTTATATTTTACATTTAAGCGTAAATAACTGTTTTACTTATTTATATTTCCCATTTAAGCATAAATTTTCCATTTAAGCATAAATACAAATATCAGTATCCTTCCTCCCTCCCTCCCTCTGTCCGTCCCTCCCTCCCTCCCTCCCTCCCTTCCTTCCTTCCTCCCTCCCTCCCTCCCTTCCTTCCTTCCTCTATTTATTTAGGTGAGAGGAGGGAAGATAATGAGGCAGACTCCTGCATGTACCCCAACCAGAATCCACCTGGCAACCCTCTCTGGGGCCAATGCGAGTCAACAGAGCTATTTTAAATGCCTGTGGCTGACACTTAGAGCAACCAAGCTATCCTCAGTGCAGAGGGCCATGCTTGAACCAATTAAACCACTGGCTATAGGAGGGGAAGAAGAAGAGAAGGAGGAAAGGGAGGGAGAGAGAAGCAGATGATCTCTTCTCCTGTGTGCCCTAACCAATGATTGAACCCGGGAGGTCCATACATCAAGCTGATGCTTTATCCACTGAGCCATTGACCAGGGCTCATTCAGTAAATAATTTTACCAATTTTCTTACAAAAAAAAAGTATATTTACAATTTATGAAACTGTGAACTGACAACATTTAGGGCTTTTATTTCAAATATGAAAAGACAGTAGTAAACAGATAAAGTTTACATTTTTTTTTCTTTTTCATTTTTCTGAAGCTGGAAACAGGGAGAGACAGTCAGACAGACTCCCGCATGCGCCGGACAGGGATCCACCTGGCACACCCACCACGGGGCGACGCTCTGCCCACCAGGGGGCGATGCTCTGCCCATCCTGGGCGTCGCCATGTTGCGACCAGAGCCACTCTAGTACCTGGGGCAGAGGCCAAGGAGCCATCCCCAGCGCCCGGGCCATCTTTGCTCCAATGGAGCCTTGGCTGCGGGAGGGGAAGAAGAGAGAGACAGAGAGGAAAGCGCGGCGGAGGGGTGGAGAAGCAAATGTGCGCTTCTCCTGTGTGCCCTGGCCGGGAATAGAACCCGGGTCCTCCGCACGCTAAGCCGACGCTCTACCGCTGAGCCAACCAGCCAGGGCCTAAAGTTTACATTTGAGCATAAAAGTTGTCATAGTTATTTTAGTTGGTGGGACTACAAAACATTTCTGTCTTACATTTTGAATTTTAAATAAATGTTCATTTCTGAAAAGTTTCCAAGTTTTATGCAAATGGCCACAAATAGTGCCTGTAAGACATGACTTCCAGTAGAAGAGTAATTACACTCTCTGTAATCAGTGAGTGCTTCAGTGGAATAAACGTAGTCCTGGGGCAGCTGTTGTCTAATGCAGCAAATACTGAAGCTGCTTTCAGTACCATTGTGTTCTGGTCCTGCCTATGCCATTTTCATCTCCCTAAAACCTATTTCATTTGCAGTAAAAGTGAAGAATCGAAATGAAGGTGAGTTTTACATCCTGTCAATATTACATGTATTTACTTCCCTCAAGTTTCTTTCTCCGGATCATTTCCTATCATGTGTGTTCAACATGAGCCCAAAGATAGTACACAGAGAGCCATTTGGGTCTACGAAGTCATAAATAAATCAGAATCACAGAATATCAAAACCTGTCAAGGTTTTTGAAAACTAATTGATGGAGAAGAAAAGCAAACTTCAGTGACCTATGACTTAAGTGAATGGTGGTTGACAATTCTGCAATATTCTTGGGTAGATTCCTGGTTAAGCTCATGAGTGCACTGGATTGTTACCTGACATGCTTTCTGCTCAGATCTATTCTCTCTCTGTCCTAATTAATACTTCAGGAAGCTTGCTAGAGCCTGCTTCCTTTCTCTTGCTGTCAGTTTCCAGAGATATCATTTATTTATTAAGGTCTGATATAAAATGTACTCACCTCACATAGTTCGAAAGGAAAATGTAATTTGCATGCTTTCCTATTGAACTTTTCATTCATTGATGTTGTAATTGGGAGCCAGTGAATTGAAACTATGGCGTGTTTACTTTGATCCTGATTATATGTGTTTTGTCTTGCACAAGAAAATCTCATGATGTTATTATGGAAGGAATAATAGGAGTTGGGCAGACTTTTAACAATCTCATTTTTTACCTCTTTAAACACTTTAAGTGGCAAAATGCAAGTCCAGACACTGCCGAACGTTCATTTTTTCATGAGCATAGGGCTGAGACTGTCTTATTCTCATGGCAAATCCTTCATTAGATTACTAAATAAAAACAGATAATGATAAAACATTACATATGTATAGATACCCTGCCTGACTTTTAGAATGCCTCTAATCCTTACAAGACTTTCTCACTGTAATTGTTATTTAAGTCATTTGAGACTTAGAAAAATAAATAGCCCTTAGTTACAAAGCAGCTCAGTGGCTAAGTTAACATTACAGCTTGCTTGTTCTTGTCTATAAGATTTGTGTTGTTTTCTACTATCAATTTTATATCTATTTGTTTTTAAAGAGTCACTTGCTTTCTCTGGAAAACTGCAGCTAAAATCAACTACCACAAATACATACATCCATATATATTTTTTTTCTTTTTTTCATGATATCTCTAGCTAACTCTCCCTAGATCTTGATGTTATAACTGATATTTATTATTATTTGAAAACCTATAATTTTTTTTATCCTACTTAGTTTAGTAAGACAAGATCTTGACTAAAGCAGCCTTTGTCATGGCAGATACATTGAGGAACACTTTCACAGCAGGTTTTGATGCTAACTGCCCTTTTAGAATTGTATGAAGCACTTCAACAAATCTTCTACCCATCAGTCTGACCAGAGCTCTTCTATCTGTTTGCTACTCTTCAACTTTTGACATCCTGTTTTCCTTCCCAGAAAAGAAATGGGTTGTATTACTTGCTCTTCCACTCACAATCAAGGCCAGATCATTTCATCTCCCTGGGTTTTCTCTCCTATACCTGTGTCACATTTTTCTTTAGAGCACCATAACAAGTGATCAAAGAATACCATCTGAGTGCATCTTCACATCTCTATAATCCCATATCTTTTCTCCTTCTAGGGTCTCCTTTCGAGATTTTGAATCTATTAGAAATATTTTATTTTATAATTAATTACAATCACGATCAGAATATAGAATAGTATTTCAATTAACATCGCAAAATTATAGAAGGAATCCAGAGTACTAAGAGAAGGGGTATTTGCATAGTCAGAAATGGCTTAAGACATTTATCAAATGTTGCCACAGTTCCAGACTAAATTAGAGATTTTAGGAGTGGGAGAGATGACAGTACAAAGTATTCATTAATATAACATGAAATTAGAAAAGTAAATATCCACAAATTATATATAAAAGAAAGCACTTTTGTTGGTCAAGTCTGAAGGCATATATAAAATAAATCATCACATCTATAATTTAACTTTTTTTTTGTTTCATTCTCTTCAGAAATTTTAGTGAGCACGATGCCATGGAGTGAAAGGAATTTGAAATTGGGAATTCAGAAAAAGCATTCTTCGGATGAAGTTCTGGGCTTCCTTATCCTAGGGTTTCCATGACAAATTACCACCAATGAAGTGGGTTGAAACAACAGAAATTATTCTCACATTTGTGGTGGCCAAAAGTCCCACAGCAAGATACTGGCAAGACCACTACCTCTACAATGTCAGGGGGAAAAATCTTCTTTGTTCCTTCTAGCTTCTGGGAGCTCCAGGTGTTCCTTGGCTTGTGGGCATAGAATCCTAACCCCTTCTTCTTAACAAGGATTTCTCCTCTTTACCCTGTGTGCCTCTCCTCTTTTAAGAATGCTTATCAGATATAGGAACCACATCGATAATTCAGTATAATTTCATATTGATATCCATAATTAAATGATAACTGCAATTTTTTTAATTAAGTTCCATTCACAGGTTCTGGAGGTTAAGACATAAAAATATCTCTTGGGGAGGCACTATAAAAATGTGTTAATTCTACTTCAACAACTACAGATTGAGTGGCTTCAACAACAGAGGTTTATTATCTCACAGTTGTAGAGGCTAGAAGTCAGAGATCAAGGTATCAACAGGATTGTTTTTTCTGAAACCCCTCTCCTTTCGTTATAGATGAAGTGTTCTCCTTGTGCCTGTGTGCCTACATTTTCTTTTCATAGAAGTACAGCAGTCATATTGGGTCGGGATCTACCAAATGGCTATATTTTTCTTTAATAACCTTTTTAAAGATCTATCACTTAGTACAGTTAAATTCTGTGATATTTGGGTTTATAATATGTGCATGTATATTAATTTGGGGGAAAACAGGGAGCTTATAACAGTGATCATTCAACCAAATATAAAACTTAACTGGTACTCCTCATATTCTTACTTTATATTTATATGACCTCAGCCTACATTGGTAAAGCTCTGAATGAGAACAGGGTAGGAGTAATAACATATGTCATTCACTGGGGTTCTGTGAGGATGATAAGGATAGATTTAGGAATTGTGTAAAATCCATGTAAAAAGAGAAGTATCTCTTTGTGAAATCTGTGTTCCCGGAGTTTTTCTCATGCATAGGATATAGTAAATGCTCGATAAATATCTGTTGAAGAATCAGTGAAACGTGGGTCTAGCAAATACTGGAGCTTGATAATTGGAAACATTGCTGGTTATAATCAAACTTGAGTATGAAAATATTTGCCCTCTAACAGACTAGATAAAGCCTTCAGAAAATGATAAAATATATTATGTTGATTAGGAAAGAAACATATCTTTATTTAATCAATTACAGATCCATTTTGCTAACCAAATTTTTTTCTTGGGTTGCAAGTTTCATGAAAATCATTCAAACTAAAGTTCATTTGTATTGGTGTTAAGCATTATAAAGTGAATGCAAAGATAATTACAGCTTTATTGGAAGAGGAACAAGAGCAGAAAAGAAAAGCAAAAAGCAAAAAATAAATAAATAAATAAAAAGAAAAAGAAAAGGAAAAAGAAAAAAAAAAGAAGCAACGAGTGTTTTATCTGATTTCCTTCCATTCAGCTCACTCGATCATGATTAGGAATACTTGATGGATTTTCATTCTCCAAAAAATCTATAGAAGTTATTTCCAGAATCTGATAATATTTGTTGTTAAGCTATCAACAGATCATTTAAACTATTCTTGAACTATATGTAGGAGAAGTAAAGTCATAAAGACTGACATGTTTGAAAAAGGAGGAAAACATTGTTATTAAAGTAAGGACTTATAAAGGTTCAGTTATACATATGGAGAAATAATTGCCATATGATATATCTTTCAAGGAATAAACCAAGACAGGACTATCTGGCTTGTATTTGGGGCTAAAAACTAGATTCTGTGTAACTTCATCTTATTGATTTTTTTGAATGGACACCACTTTTAGATACGTAAGACAATTTTTATTTATGTGCCTGACTAGAGAGGAGAATTAATGTCATCAAATGGCATTTATGAGACCTTTTGAAATTATCTCTTCATTTATTTACAGTTAAGTAATCAGCATGAACAAAGTGTCATCGTGGGTTAAATATGTCATAGAGGAAATAGAACACTTTAGACTGACCTGTGGTGGCGCAGTGGATAAAGCAATGACCTGAAACACTGAGGTCACTGGTTTGAAACCCTGGGCTTGCCTGGTAAAGACACATATGGGAGTTGATGATTCCTCCTCTTCCCCCTTCTCTCTCTCTCTCTCCCCTCTCTAAAATGAGTAAATAACATCTTTTAAAAAAAAAGAAATAGAGCACTTTGCACTTCACAAACATGCCATTGTAAGCAAAAAATTTAGATAATATTCCACTCTGAGGGTATATGCCACAGAGACTGCTAAGTCAGAGTTTAATTCATTTTATTGTGAACAGACTATCCGGTTATAGCAGCATGGGAATTTGATAAGCATGCATGTGATTCTTCTTCCACTAGGCTTTTGAGAAGCTCTCCATGTATTCTCAGTAGAGAAAGCTGCAAACATGAAGCGTACAAGACCGAAGAAGCAAATGAATGTTTTATTTAAGATTCCCTCTGTAAGCAGGAAGAATGAGGTTTAGGATCTCTGCAGAATAGACTGAAACATGCCATCTCAATTAAATGACTGTTGTTACTCCATATTCTCAAACATGGGACACTTCTAGTGATTCACAGAGAAACAATACTGTATATGTACAGTGTTGTATATGTACAAACTGCGACGCTGCTCATGGGCAACTTGTTATGCTCAGTTCTGTTTTGTTCATTCTTTCCTCTCATGAATTTATTTAGACCAAAGTTACCTCTCTTCCCAACAACAATACACACACACACATGTGTGTGCGCGCTCGCACGCACACAATTAAAATGTCTAGGCTTATCAAATGTAGATTGCTTATAGCTGAGAATCAAAATGGAAGATCTAGAATTAAGAATCTCATCTCTTCTCCCACCTCTCTTGAAATAAAAAAGTTTATTTATCTCACACTTTGAGAATTATAGTTCCTCCTTTCCACCTTTTCCATTTTAAATGGTCTCTATATTTGTCCCACCTTTCTCATTTAAAGTTTAATCTAAATTTTGGAGGAGCTTGCCTTATGTTATTGCTTCTCAATTTTTCTCCGGCTGTAACTCTGGTCATCAGCTTCTTTGCATTAGTACAGCTGGTACGGAGACCCATAGCCACCATGATGAGTATTCCAAGGGAGCAGAGGAAAAAGGACTTGCACAGAAATATGCAGGTTAGTCCATTCAGCGACAAGAGGCCACAGCTTGTTGTCCCAGCTGGATCACACCCTCAGCCACGGAACACTACTTTTCAGATGCCAAATGAGGATCAAAAGAAGCAAAATAAATATTGTTTCACCTAAGGAAAGAATTTACCGCAAAAAAGGCAGCCAGGAAAAAAATGCCAAAGGAGCACATGATCAAACATGTAATAGTTTTACCATATTTTTGATGTATATGTGTATGTGTAAGTTTGTAAATGCTGTTAAAACGTAAAGTAAGCAATGAGGGGATCAGCTAAAAACCAACCTTATTAAAGAGGTCTTTCCAAACAATCTAAATAGGCCATACTCCCCGAATGTCTATTTTTTATTTTATTTATTTTATTTTATTTTTTGTATTTTTCTGAAGCTGGAAACGGGGAGAGACAGTCAGACAGACTCCCGCATGCGCCCCACCGGGATCCACCCGGCACGCCCACCAGGGGGCGACGCTCTGCCCACCAGGAGGCAATGCTCTGCCCCTCTGGGGCGTCGCTCTGCCCCGACCAGAGCCACTCTAGCGCCTGGGGCAGCGGCCAAGAAGCCATCCCCAGCGCATGGGCCATCTTTGCTCCAATGGAGCCTTGGCATGCGGGAGGGGAAGAGAGAGACAGAGAGGAAGGAGGGAGGGTGGAGAAGCAAATGGGCGCTTCTCCTATGTGCCCTGGCCGGGAATCAAACCCGGGTCCCCCGCACTCCAGGCTGACGCTCTACCGCTGAGCCAACCGGCCAGGGCCCCTGAATGTTTATTTTAATGTACTGTTTGATTCCCTTATTCTGTTTCACATTTTGTAATTACTGTTCACATCTCACTGATATGTGTCCACTACTATATTATAAGCTTCTTTAATCAAAAATATTGTTTCATTCATCACTGGCTACCTAGAATCCATCAGAGTGTATGTTGCAAATAACATTTGTTAAAGTAATTAAACTAATAAAGACATGAATTCTAATAATTCACAGGATTTTCTGCCTTCTTTATGTTGGTTATACTTCAGCTGAAGGTGTTAAGAATACTTGTTTATTTATTTATTTATTTTTGCACGCGCAAGAAAGAGAGAGAGAGAGGAAGGGAGACAGATGAGAAGCATCAATTCTTCATTGTGGCTCCTTAGATGTTCAGTGATTGCTTTCTCATATGTGCCTTGACCAGGGGGCTACAGCAGAGCAGGTGACCCCTTGCTCAAGCCACCAACCTTGGACTCAAATCAGCAACCTTGGGCTACAAGCCAACAACCTTTGGGCTCAAGCCAGTGAACATGGGGTCACGTCTATGATCCCATGCTCCAGCCAGTGACCCTGCGTTCAAGCTGGTGAGCCCATGCTCAAGTTGGATTATCCCACGCTCACGCAGGCAACCTCAGGGTTTGAAACCTGGGACCCCCCAGTACAAGTCCCAAGCTCTATTCACTGCACCTCCACCTGGTCAGGCCAATCTACCTACCTCTTACACAGACAATAACTTGCTGTGTAAGAATATAATTGAATATATTCTTTCTAAGGGCCAAATCACTCTGCAGACAAAGAGCTGTGCAGTTTACTAACACAATAATGAAGATAAATTATTTTGTTATAACTATTGCATCTTTGTGGAAGATGAGGTTGTTTTCTTATTTTAAAAAGCTATGATACTTGTATTTTTCATTCTTTAATATCTAAAAATAATTTAATTAAAATTACCAATGTCCCTTTTGAAAATAAAAATAAATGTCACCATTTTAAGCAATCTGTGCATGAAAAGTTTGTAAAATCTTTAAAACATCTTCTTTTTATATATTTGTTTAAATTTTCTGGGTGTTTTAAACCAATAAGTAGACAAGATTCACGTTGTTAATATAATATAAAACATAAACGTTATTCAGAACTTTTTTCTTGAAATACAGTACACATTATAGGAAAAAGTATGTACTGCTGTAAATAATCAATTTTAATTGTTAGACAAATTAGCATCACTATAGATATTCCCGAGTTTCAACTAGAATAATAAATATATTCAGTACTATATGGCAAGGGATATTTATTTCCTTTTGAGTTTAATACATTTTTTAAAATTCTCAAAATTACTTAGATACCATATCATTTAGACAAAATGCATAACATTATTAGATGTTATGTATATTAGTTTAATGTTTCTTTTTAAAATTTTTCTTTGTATGAAAAAATTGTGTAATAAAAATGTGATATTTTTTAAAAAACTAACCAGAGAACATAAGTATGTGTTTAGGATGTGTTTTGTAAATAAAATAAAAAAGCATTTTTTTTTTTTTGCACAGAGCTATGTTTAAAGCATATGCTCATAAATAATAATGGAAGTAAAGCAGTCAAGGGCATTGTGGGAACTGTGATGCATTCCAGTTAATGTGATTCACCTGCCCACACATATGGTCTCAATGCTATTCCAAGGATTCTTTCAATGTTAAAATACCTTAGTAAAAAATTGTAATATTTGCTTTCTACTAGTAAGTAGTGGTAATTATTCAATTGCAGTTTAGTATTGTGTTAACATGAATTTAGTCCAGTGGTACAACTGCTTGATTAATTTCAAGAAAAAGAATTTATTGTCAGGTATGATGTCATTGAATGATATTCTCAGCATTCTCTTAATAATACGTATCTATCCTAGTTTATTCATTGGTAAAAGTAAATATAACATGTGAAAGTCATTTATATTTATACTTGTTAAGTACGAACATTAGTTGCTACTAATTAATTTGATCAAATGTTGACTTTTTAAAATACTATCTACCTTCTCGTTAAAAGACATAATTTCAATAACTAATTTTAAAGTGGACTTCTAGAGAAGTTAATTATGATCCATTATTTGCTATTAATTAATTTAATTGAATGTTGACTTCATTAATAATATATACTTCTAGTTAAAAGACATAATTTAAATAAGACATTTTAAAATAATGACATTTTTAGGAAACTTCAGCATGATATGAAAGTGAAAAGAACTATGTCTGTTCCACTTTTGATAACCCAAAACAAAAGAAAGAGAAAGAATCAACTTTAAATGGGTCATGAAACGAATTTTGCTGAGACATTGTTTCCTTCATGATACTCAGTTGTCTCCTAGTTGCAGCTGAACTAAAAAGAGAAAAAATGAATATATATACATATTAGTAAACCAATAAGTTATGGTATAAAATTTACAAAGTTAATGTCCCCTTTGTATCATTTTAGGGGAAAGAATACTATATAGTTTTTTTTGTTTTTTTTTTTAACTTTACTAGAAATTACATTCTGCTCTCTGTGAGTGTTTGAAGTCAAAAGCTATTGTTTGATTTTTCAATGCTAAAAAGTGATGTAGTATTTGTGATGGTTCGGTTGAAGACAAACGTGTTTATCTTGTCTTTATTTTTTTACTAGCTATATACCTGCATCTCACTCCCTTATTTTGACTTTCACAATGTCAATCAACAAAAAAGGAGAAAATAAGCCAGTCCTGTCACCATACAATTCAAGATTAAAATGCTGTAACAGTTTGTTTCTTAGGATAAAACCTCTAGAAGTGAAAGTAAATAGTAGGGTGATAATTATATTGGCTTGTTGAGGAATGTGAGACTTGCAGTCATAGTGGAGGAAGTAAGGAACACTGAAAGTCAGCAATTCACTGAAGACTTGAACCCTTGGTTCCGAGGCAAGCATACAAGTACTGTAAATAATTCAATCAGCAGCACTTCTGAAATAATTTAAATACATTTAGATGTATTTTATTTTCAATAATTTTATGTATATTCTGAATATAATTTGACTCCCAATGTTTTGTTTATAATTATCAATGAATAATTTCTAATGCTCATTTATTGAATAAAATTGTAGTTAGGGAAGAGTTTTCTATCTCAGTATATAGCTTAAATAAATTCTCCTGCCCCAGGTGAGGAACATGCTCTAGATTGTGCTTTATGGATATCAGTGTGGTGGTCAGAACAAAAGTCAACTGAGAAGGGAGAGACTGGAAGCAGAGACCAGTTAAAAAAGAGTGGTTGAGAGTCAGGAAAACTCTAGAACTTGAGAGAATCAAATGGCTAGGTAAAGGATAAAAGAAAAATGAAAGCGCACAGTTTATAATATAAGACAACACATAGAAGAATGATTTAAAGATGAAAATAAAGTTTTGCCTTGTTTTGATATTTGGTTTGGGTTTTTTTCAGCCTGAAAAGAAGGACAGACAAGCATTTTGAGATATATTTGGTGTAAAACTAAAAAAAAAATGTGTTTTCATTATAATGTTTTATATATAATGGAAGATTAATTTTACCAGAAAGAAATTTAAAAAAATATTTTTTTTCCTTCAGCAAAAGGAAATAAAAGGAAACAAATAATTTTAGCACTTGCATTTTTAAATCTACTGGTTTACTGGAATAATGATTTTGCACATAAAAATCATCATAACGACTTCAGAAATACACTGCTTTTTCAAATGTGAAGAAAGAATGGTCGTCAGCTACTGAATACTTTAAGTAAGGGAAAAAATTTAGAATATTAATTATAACTCCTTTACAGAATATCTTTATTTCATTTTCTTTAATCATGTGAATAGAACCTTAGGCAATGGGCACACAATTAACTCCTAATTTATTTATCTCTCAGGGGATATCCAACTCTCCATATATTAACCGAAGTTACTCTTTTTGTTTTGTTTAATTAAATTCCAGATTTTAATTCCCTTTTTCTGTCCATCATGTAACTGCATAGAGAAGTGAGAACTCCTGACAGCTACTAATTCCTTCATTGGACTCAAAGTTAATTTTATTTGCTGTTTTCTCACCAAGTTATATATACATATAATAACACTCAAATAAAGCAATGAAAATATACGTGTGTCTTTTATTCAGAACCAATGTCTTTAGAAGGACTAACAGTCGAGAGTAATCTGACTTTAATTTTAAGATTTTATTAATTTAAAATGTTAACCTACATATGGCCACCACATCTACAAATTATTTTTCTCCTCTATTTACCAGTTTCTTTTTCTGAGTAATTGCTAAAAAATTAAAACTGGTGATTTTATTTCAACAATATCAATAAAGTAAAATGAGAGAATGTTGAATACAAGATGGAGTGAATGGGCAATGGATGGGAAAGAAGGGAGCAAGCCTGCTTATAACATCAGTGAAGACAAAGCGATAAGTTGAATTGATTAATTTTACAACGTTATATGCCATAGAATATACAATACGCACCAAGAAACTCAAAGTTTTCCAGATATTAGAAAAATCATATGGAGAAAGAAATATTTAAACATCAATTGGGGTAGAGGTAAGAAGCATCATTCTTGTGTATGGTAAAGAAATCCAAATTTTATAAATATCAAATATTAAGAAAACATAATTGTAATCAACTTTGAGGACAAAAATAAAGCACAAAAAGCCATATAATTATTACATTAAAATGGTTCAGCTTATTTGCTGGGACCACACTTAATTTATTCTTGTGGACTTTTTTCTGTTTTTTTTAGTACCTCTCATAATGTTATATATTTATACTCCGTCGTATTAAATTATAGAAGAGAGTCAAAATAGTATAGGAAGTTGAGTTTCAATGTAATTATTCACAGAAATATTCTAAAATTAATATAGACCTATTAAAAACCCAATATAGCCACAGCAATAATTGAAGAAGGAGGAAAAAATTGGAAGTACCACACTTTCAAATTATCTTACAAAGTTATAGTAATAAAAATGGTATGGTACTTGCATAAAAGTTGATACACAGACCAAAGTTACAGAATTGATATCCCAGAAATATTCTTTCATGCACACAGCCAACTATTTTTTGACAAGAACCCCAAGAATACAAAGATGAGGAAAGATAGTCTCTTTCATAAATGATTTTGGTAAAACTGGATTTCCACATGCAAAAGAATAAAATTAGAATCATATCTTATACCAAAATGAAAATCAACAAAAATGTATTAATGACTTAACACCTAAAACCATAAAATATCTAGAAGATACACAGGAAAAAAAAGTTTTTATATTGTTCTCAGCAACAATTTTTTAGATATAACACCAAAAGAGAGGCAGCAAAACAAAAATGAATAAGTAGAACTACATCAACTAAAAGTCTTCTGCATAGAAACAAAATAATTCACAAAATGAAAAACAATTTATCAAATTGGAGAAAATTATTACAATCCACATTATCTGATAAGAAATGAATATCTAAAATATATAAAGAACTACAAATCAATAGAAAAATAATAATAATAATAATAATAACCAAATTTAAAATAGGCAAAGGACCTGAATAGACATTTTTTCGAAGAAGACATAAAAATTGCCAACAGGCCTGGTCTGTGGTGGCACAGTAAATAAAGTGTCAATCTGGAATCCTGAGGTCGCTGGTTTGAAACCCTGGGTTTGCCAGGTCAAAGCACATATGAGAGTTGATGCTTCTTGCTCCTCCCCTTCTCTCTCACTGCTCTCTCTCTCTCTCTCTCTCTCTCTTTAAAATGAATAAATAAAACATTAAAGAAAGAAAATTGCTAATAGGTGCATCATCAATAATCATCAGGGAAATACAAAACAAAATCACAATGAAGTAGGTATCAATCACCTCATACCTATTAGGATGGCTATTATCTTTTATTTTTTAAATTTATTTGTATTTACTTATTTTTTAATTATTATTTTTTGTGATAGATACAGAGAGAGGGACAGATAGGGACAGACAGGAAAGGATAGAGAGGAGATGAGAAGCATCAATTCTTTCTTGAGGCACTTTAGTTGTTTACCAATTGCTTTCTCACATGTGCTTTGACTGGGGGGGCTACAGCAGACTGAGTGACCCCTTACTCAAGCCAGTGACCTTGGGCTCAAGCTGGTGAGCTTTGCTCAAACCATATGAGCCCGTTCTCAAGCCAGAGACTGTGGGGTTTCAAACCAGGGTCCTCCGCGTCCCAGTCCCACACTCTATCCACTGTGCCACCGTCTAGTCAGGCAGGATGGCTATTATTATTTTTTTTTAAAAAAAGGAAAATTATTGGTGAGGATGTAGACAAAAGGGAACTCTGGTACCCTATTTGTAGGAATGTAAATTGCTACGGGCATTATAAAACACCAGTATATACATGTGATAGAATATAAAGTGATATTAAAACAGAAGGAAATCCTGCCAGTTGTGACAATTTAGATGGTCACATTATTCTAAGTGAAATAGCCAATTCAACAGCAAGAAAAGTACTGTATGATCTCACTTATATGCAGAATCTAAAATTGTCCAACTGGTAGCATGGTGACGACCATCTGAAAAGGAGAATGGCAAATAGGGAGGTAATGGTCAAAGGAGACAAAGTGTAATTACACAAGAAAGATTAGTTCTGGGAATCTACTATACAGCATGGTGTCTATAAATAATACTGTATCATATATACTTAAATTTTCTAGAAAGAAGATCTCATGTTAAGTGTTCTTACAACAAAAACACGATGGTGAGGATGATGATGATGATGATGATGGTGATGACGATGATGATGATGATGTAATGACAGTGGGAGAAATGTTTGGGAGGTGATGGCTATGTGTATGGGCTTAAAATGGTGGTGATGATTTCTCACAGGTGCATATTTAGGCTTTATATATAAGCCAATATTCATTAGCTTATATACAATAAGTACATATTAAAAATTTGAGTTGAAGATAATTATTATTAGAGCTTTGTATGAGCTATAGTTGAAGAGGTTAGAAAAGAACGAGTTTAAGCTAGTGTACAGGAGGTTGAAGTTTTCAGAAAGAAAGGTAAAATACAACATATTTTTTGAAAAATTTTCTATTCCTGGAAACACTTCATTTACCCTAATTTTCTTTAATATGGAGAAAAGTTCAATGTGGAATACATTAATTATAATCACACATCCTTAACTGTGATTGTTACGGGCATTCTGTGATTAATGGAGTGGCTGCATTTCCGCTGTGGAGGTGCCAGGGAGGGGATGGTACTTGAAACAGATATGCTTTATTATTATGAAAAAGGAGGACCCGATGTCTGAAGAGTCCTCTAGCAATACATAACTTCTGACATTGATGTTAGAGACTACCTTATTAGATTATGTTTCACATATATGCTAATAGTTCAATGCTTTTCAAGCTTTCTTGCACAGCTGCATGGCTGACACCCCCTCCCCCCATCACATCCTTCTAGTGCTGGACTTTGAAAGACATATTCGTCGTTCTGTATGATTGCCCACCCTGCGACTTCTTTCTCTTCATGACATGGAGGGAGTTGGAACAATGATTGCTAGGCGTCTTTCAGGAAGCTGTTCTTATTCTTGAATGTTTAAAAATAGTCTAACTTAAAAGAGGAGAGACTGTGAACCACATAAATACCTATACGAAACAAAATTCAAATCATATGAACCCTCAATGTGAGCAGCAGTGTCCCTCTGACTGCATAAATTTAGGGGAAGTGTGACAGAGGGGAAATTAGAGTGTGAGGACGCAGCCCTAACTGATGACAGTGATCGTCTTAGTCTTGCAAATGTTATGAAAATATATGACCATGAGAGTGCAACGCTGGAACACCTCTGAGGGCCTAGAAAGGACCATCGTATATGTGAGATTCAGCTTCCTTCGCTCCAGAGGAAATACACCTCTGAGAGCAGCTGGAAGTAGTGGCACTGTGGAAGCAAACAGGAATGGAGAAAACACAGAGGAAAAGGCATCTAAAAGCGGTTTACAGAAGGCGGCTTCAGAAAACCGCGCCAGGGAGTCTGGGAGCAGAGACTGAGCATGAATATCTCAGCCTAGGCATTTCAATTTTTGCTCCTCTGCAAAATTGCTTGGGTGACCTTGACATCTGAATTACAGATGTATATTTTACAGATATTTACTGAGTGCCTATTGCATTCAATGTACTGGCTATTTTTCCTAAATCTATAAAGCAGTGTAGAATAATGGGATTACACATTGGATAGATTATAAAAAAAAACGAAGGCCTATGTTCTGAGAGCCATAAAATATAAATTAGGTATGACAGAGTTGATATAATGGAAGAAATTATTTCATTTATTTGAGGGGATCAATTTTCAAATAGAATGTAAGTTGGAGGGATCTTAAAAGTTAATAGATTTAAGGGAAGAAAATCCAATGAGGATAAGAGAGACTAACATGAATAAATTTGTTTTGAAAGTTAAAACTCATAGGGATATAGACTAGCATGTACAAAAAAATTTTTTTCAATCTCTGGGCAAACATTCTTTTGTCGACTTGCAGCTACTTTAGTACCTGCTATCGGTATAGCTCACCTTCAGACCCCTACATCTCTCACCTCTGTGCTATATGCCAGGATGCCTGTCCATTCACCTATGCTCAGTTACTTCCGGTTCATCCCTCATGCTCCATCTCAGTATGACTCTCTTGCAAACACTGTCTGCCTCATCCACATCATAACCGATTTCATGCCACATTTTATTATGGTAACATTGTGTTTAATTCTGACTATTAAACTGAAGTCATGTGGTTTGGGGTAATGGTTAACTTATCTTTGTAACCCCTATGTGCTTAGCATAGCGCATTCAGAAGTATTTAATGCATTCAGAAGTATTTAATAAACACTTGAATTAAAGGAAGATAATTTTAAAATATGTAATGGCTTTGCTGATGTCCCTCGAGACTCTTCTTTCATTACTGTTGTATTCCTGAGAAAAACTGCAGTTAAATTCATTTTATGTAGCATCTTATTAAAAACAATAAAAACTAACTAAAAAACAAAAGCAAAGAAACCAAACACTGAGGAAAGTTTTATGTATATGTACATTTGGTTGCCTGTATGTATAATATATATATATATATATATATATATATGCACATGCATAGATTTGTATATATTAAATGCCTAGAGAAAATGTGTTTCAAGAGAACATTTTGCATAAACTAAAAGAATAAAAATATACAAATCTGTTGAAGCGGCTAAATACTACAAATTACATGCGAGAAACAATAAAAACATCTCTTAGCAGTTACAAGAAAAGACATTCAGATATTCAGAAGGTTGGTGTTGGATTTCTTAATGCTATTACATAATTCTTTCTTGTCAATTCAAATTTAACTTTAAAACTTCATATTATAAATAATAATGTGATATAAAGTGTATCATAATTAAGTATGTGGCATGTTGTATTATTGCTATTATTGCAAGTGTAAATTCTTTGACCAATAATCTAAATGTTCATAAAACTGTTTCATACTTACTGTGTAAGGGGTAACATGAATTTTGTGAATAAATTTTGTTCCCACACTGCTTTTGCCATGTCCTGGACCTGAGCAACTTTATTTCTAATATTTCCCCAATTATTTTTGTGTATAACTTATAGATGTCGTGTTATTTAATTTATTTATTTTTTACAGGGACAGAGAGAGAGTCAGATAGAGGGATAGATAGGGACAAACAGGAACAGAGAGAGATGAGAAGCATCAATCATCAGTTTTTCGTTGTGACACTGTAGTTGTTCATTGATTGCTTTCTCATATGTGCCATGACCACAGGCCTTCAGCAGACTGAGTAACCCCCTCGCTCGAGCCCGTGACCTTGGGTCCATGCTAGTGAGCTTCTTTTTGCTCAAGCCAGATGAGCCCACGCTCAAGCTGGCAACCCCAGGGTCTCGAACCTGGGTCCTTCCGCATCCCAGTCGGACGCTCTATCCACTGCGCCACCGCCTGGTCAGGCAAGATGTCGTGTTATTTAACATGAGTCTTCTCATTGAAGATTTGCTTCCAACCAAAATGACCTGTATTGCTTTCTCAGCTTCTAGTGCCTTTGAAAAAAGCGCGGGTCTTCTAACAGCCATAATTACTGACCTAGGTCTACTAGGAGCTGGAGCTTTCTAGGGCAGCACTGACCCAGTCGCTGAAAAGACATGGGTGTGTTCCCAAATCTTGAATCAGTGTTCAAATCAACAATGCTGTACCTTTAATTTCAAATGCACGCATATTAGATTTGCAAGCTTGTTCATTAAACTAGCTGCGCTACTTCAAACCTCTATAATGTGGCTCGAAAAAATTACTCAGACAAAAACTGACAGAAATGTCATGCTCTTCACTATCTTTGTCTCCACTATCTTTCTTTCCAGACTTTTGTCCACACACACACAAACACATGCGCGCGTACACAAGCATTCAAATAGATATTTAAACACCGAATTACATCTTAAATCTTCTTTTCTTATTTTTTAATCCAAAAAGTCTTTACATGTGTCAATACATGTAAATGATTATTTGAAAATTTTGCCTGTCCATCCGTTCAGCAAACTGCTAGATCTTGAATACAACTAAATATAAATATTTATATATATGCACATATAGAGATACTTTTTCTCATGTTGTATACTGGGCGACAAAAGGCAAAAGCTTAATATAATGTATGCATGTTTTTTGTTATTTGTAAGAATTTTTGAGTTATTTTTTTTCACAAATCAGCAAAAAAAAAAAAAAGTGAATTGGTAAGTCCAAGAGATAAAAAAAAAAATCAGCCTTACTCATGCCCATATTCATAGCCAGTAGTTCTTAGGATTTGTAAAAGGATTGAATGACAATATTCACCAGGTACCTATAAAAAGCATCTTGCCTTAGTATGCGTTGTTTATACGATGTACATGGCAATAGTCTGATTTTTGTTGGTAGAAATGTGCCTGGAGGGTGATAAAAGAAAAAAAAAATGACTCCATTTCCTCGCCTAATTTGTCCTATTTCTCTTCTTCAAAATCCTTCTGTGAAGGTTGCTCTGAGACTCCTTGCCGCAGCTCCCATGGGGACTTCTGGTGATGACATCAGGACGGGCTTGGGAATGCTGTTGACACAGCTGCAGTCGCCCAGCTGAGCTTTCGGACCCCCGGTCTTCTTATTCCCATCATGACATTTTGGGTCTGGACTTTTCGTAATTCTACTCTCAGGCGGCAAACTGTTAACAATGAGATTTGTTGCTGCTTTTTGCTTTGTTTTTCAAAATACACTACTTCCTCTTGTACCTCTAGCTTCAAGAAGGTGATCTGATTATATCCAAGGATTTTAATTAAACTTACACTTAAAAAAAAAACCTATAAAAATTTACATTTTTTACAGTGATTGTACCATTTTACCCTTTCACAAGAAATGTAAGAGAGTTTCAGTTGTTCTGCATCTTCTATATGAATAATTTGATTTAGTATTTTTAAATGTTTAATTTTTAAATCACATTATTATATAACATCAAGCTTTGCTAAGAATTGGGAGCAGACATGAAAGCTCAAAATTATAGACCTGAATAAAGGTTAAGTAAAAAAAAAAAAAAAATGAAGGTTGAAAGAGTTTATTTTTTCATAATAAATAACATTTACTCATAAACTGTATAATTTCTCTCAGTCTTTTTGAATATGTTGTCCAATGGATGGCAAAACAATATTAAATCATAATGATGCCAAAAACCCATATACTCGTACTTAGGAACTGTCCAGAAATTAACTCAGAACTTTTTATATAATGATTACTCAAAAATAGTTTTGGTTTTTTTATTGCAAAGATTTCTGAGAGACATAAGCTGGGAAGTGCTAAAAATTGCAGGTTTTTAAAGGATAATATGAATGCTTTGTGTAACTCAAGTCCAAATTGTAAAAAATACGGTATAGACTATAAGTAAAAATAAAAGTAAATAAGCCAAATGTTGAAAGTGAGCTTGAAAACTAAACACTATTTAGTTGTAAAATGTCTTGACAATTTACATAGTTCCATTCAACTGATTTGTAAACCTTTCTGCTATTTTCTACTGAAAATTTTCATTTTCTCAAAACATATCTTAGTCTAATATATTGGAGTTTTGTGTATATAAGTGTAATTTTTACACAGGCACACACAAATGCAAATAAGAATATATGCTTTCAATAATTCTTATTTTCTTTCACAGAAATTGTACTAAAACAAGCCGTGTGGAATTCAAATCATTCCCAATGAAGAATGAATGTGATAGAAATTATGTCACATGCACAAAATCATTATATAGCAGTTGCCACAGAGCCTTCTGTAAACTTGCAGTTAGAGTCATCAAAGTTGCCTAGAGATGTATAGTTGGTATAATCTTAAATTATTTCCAACTTGACAAGTTTAACAAGTCTTACACTTGATGCACTCATGACTGTTTTTGTTTAGCTTAGAAATAGTGATTTATTCCTTTGAGTCAAAAAAAATAATTATCTCAATTTTAATTTAAGAAATGTTATGACTTTTATGATCTTTGACTGCATGATATGATTCAGGAAGGGAACAATACAAGATTCTGTCCATGTGCCCCTGTATGCGTGAAGAAAAATTATCTATACCCAAAGGAGTCAATTCTTCCATATGAAGGCAATTATTTCATCTGTAGAGAAACAGGAAAAAAATGAGAGTGATTACAGTATCGTGTGATATAATCACAGAATTTTTTTTAAAAAAGGCCTCACTAACAATAATAATAAAAAACCCCACTATATCAGCAGTGATGAAAATAACCATTATATCATTTACAGTCAAATGACATAGAGAAATATATTAGTAAACTTTTCTTCCCCCAAACTCATTGGTACTTTTACTTATTGTTTTCCTAGTTGATGTAAGCCCCTGGTAGTCATTTAGTTTGATATATGAGAATATCTTATTTTATATACTGCCTATATACTACAGTCTCATAAGGGTATAGTTTCTTTCATGGCCATGAAAATATTAAAAGGGCCATATATTTTCTTTTATTATTTCTAAAGAACAAAATAAAAATACCTTCTCGTGTGGTTCTGAAATAAAAACAAAACAAAATTAGAAGTGTTGAGTGTCCATGTTGAATTCATGAATGTCCAAAGTGGCATTACATTATTTTTATTTTTTCTTCATTTTTATATATTTTGTATATATTCCATGTATATATGAATATGTGTATATATGTTTGAGTCTTTTCTTTTTCCCATGTGGAAAAAGGGTCTGACCAACCATACAGAATTACCACATTGAAAAGATTTAGACCTCTTCCCTCTGGCAACCAGTTTTCCATTTTCTAGAGATGCTGGGTCTAATTCTCCTGCTGTGTGAAATAAATATTACTTTATCTATAACTTGGACTTGTGTGAAAGTGGCAGAAATCGTTCTTCTTAAAATGTGTTTAGCTATTATATAGAATATAATGTCAACACCATAAGAAGTGAAACTGGAATCCAGAATAGTATAACACCACATATAAGTAAAAAGTTTTATTTTTTAAATGTTTATTGTATTTATTTTAGAAAGATATGAAGAGAGAGAGAGAGAAAAGAGGGAGAGACGGGAACATCTACCTGTTCCTGTATGTGCCCTGATTAGAGATTGAACCGGCAACCTCTAAGCTTTGGGATGATGCTCTAACCAGCTGACCTACCCAGCCAGGGCTAGTAGAAAGTTTTAGATTGTAGTATTGTACAGCTTGAATATATATAATTTACAGGTAGCCATAAAACCTATATAGTTTTTGAAAACTGCTTAAATGTTAAAAATATGTCTAGTCATCCAATTTTTGAAAATATGACCAGTTAAGGTAGAATATTTTGTCAGACAGGACACTGTGTACCAGTTATCTATCCTAAGGTAGGACTCTAAACATTTCAGGGAAACATATTGCCACACAAGGTGATAAACCAAACACCTGCTGTTGGGCTCTTTACCTCTTGTTTAAGGTGTTCACACCTACCCAAGACTCATTCTTATGTAGCTGAGCTGAGGCCTAGAGACTCCGTGAAGGAGATTGGCTTTCCACCTTATATATACCATTTCCATTGTCATTATGTTAATCAATTTCATTTTTTTTTTGACAAAACGTGTACATAAAATTATGTGCATCTGGTATCATGTACCGTGTTTCCCCATGTATAAGACACTACCATGTATAAGACACACACACCTTAATTTTGGGGCCTAAAATTTGAAAAAAGAAAGTAATAAAGTTATTGAACTCAAGTTTTATTTGTCTACAAAAATTAGTGCAAAAACAAGCTCAAAAAGCAGGAAATGCAAATAAAAAACCCGACAACCAGTGTATGAGATGCATCACGTTTTTAGACCGCAAATTTTTTGGGAAAAAAAAGGTGTGTTCTATACATGGGGAAATACGGTATATAATTAGCTTTGTTGTAAGTGATAATTTTTCTGTCTGTTCGGGATGACTTGCATTTCCGATGTAAATTTCAGGGTCAGCCTATCATTTTCCCTATCACCTGGGACGTCGGTCTGGGCTGCAGGGTTGAAGCTGTGCAGTTTCAGGCACTGTGCAGTTCAGTTATCCAGACCGGTGAACTTGGTCAGATCTCCATGTCTTTGGGGCTTTTTGTTTCATATGTTTGAGTATTTTATTTATTGATAGCAAGAGAGGAAGGAGGGGAGAGAGAGAAAGAGAGAGAGAGAGAGAGAGAGAAACAAGAACATTAAACTGTTCCTGTATGTGCCCAACTGGGGATTAAACTGGCAACCTATTCACTTCGGGACAATGCTGTAACTAACTGAGCCATCCGGACAGGCTGAGATCTCCATGTTAAAGAATTTTATTTATTTATTTATTTATTTATTTATTTATTTATTTATTTATTTTACAGAGACAGAGAGAGGGATAGATAGGGACAGACAGACAGGAACGGAGAGAGATGAGAAGCATCAATCATCAGTTTTTTGTTGCGACACCCTAGTTGTTCATTGATTGCTTTCTCAAATGTGCCTTGACTGTGGGGCTACACTGTAGCCGCTACAGTAGACCGAGTAACCCCTTGCTCGAGCCAGTGACTTTAAGTCAAAGCTGGTGAGCTTTTGCTCAAACCAGATGAGCCTGTGCTCAAGCTTGCGACCTCGGGGTCTCAAACTTGGGTCCTCTGCATCCCAGTCTGACACTTTATCCACTGCACCACCGCCTGGTCAGGCTAAAGAAGAATTTATAGAAACTATCAATAAGAAGCCTTTGAGAATTTTGAGAGGTGGTTTATAGTAATGTTATATTCCCTGGGGCACTATCAAACTAAGAACACTTTTTATTGCATTCTTATTTTGTCATTTACTAGATTCTGAAAATATAAATTTAAATTCCAAAAGAGTACAGGAATAAGCCTTAGTTACATATTGTCTTCAAAGACTCTATTTTCTACCTAGAAGTCCATACAAAGCCAAGCAAGCTTCTTGGTCATATTCACCTGATTTCTTTCACTATTTGACCTTCAAAGCCTCCATTCTAAGCCCTAACTGGTTGGTTACAGCAACCTGAATCACCTAAGTTGAAGGATCAAACCCTGGCTCAGTTGGTTACAGCAACCTGAATCACCAAAGTTGAAGGTTCAAACCCCAGTCAGGGCACATATGAGAAGTAACCAAAGAATGCACAACTAAGTGGAATAACAAATGAATAAGTCTATCTATTATTTATTTATCATCTATCTATCTCTTTATCTATCTCTCCCTTCTTCTCTCTGTCTTTCTAAAATCAACAAGTAAAAAAAGATTTAAGTTTCTATTTTACATAATGTATAATTTTCAACTTGCTCCAAGACACCTGCTATATATTTGTCCATTAAAATTCCACCTACTTATTTCCTGGTATTTGCAGAAGTTTCCATGGAAGAAATGCCTTCAGTATTCGTGTATGATTCTTATTTTTTTAAACTCATTTTAATTTTTTGTTCCTGAAGATTTTTCTTACTCATTCATGACCTAAGGTGTTCATGTAATAGAAAGTTAATTTAATTGCAATATATCTAGGTGTAGTTCCAGAATACATAATGTTAACTGCTGTTAAAAAATTGAAGTTATGGCATTGCTTTTAAAAATATTTTCCAAAATATTCTATTTCAGTAGATGAGGAGTTACCTAACAAAAAACTCTGGGTGGTGGTGAGAGTGGGGGGTGACAACTCTCAACTGAGGACTGACTGCTCTGAAAGTCAAATCCCTTGCTTCAATGTGGGTCAATTCTGCAATACAATTCATACTCGAGCATCCTATTGTAGTACTCCAAAGCTAGATTCTAGCTGGAACATGGTTCCTGCATCTCGTTTCCTTGCCCTATTCCATTTTCTTCAATTACATTCACTTGAAAGCACTCCCTTAATAAGTCACCAGAATTCTTGTCTCAGGCTCTTTTAAGAACTTCAATCTAAGAAAGTAAGTGATTCCAAATAATGTCTCTCATCTAAACTCTTTTGTTTCCTTCCTTTTTATGAAAGGAAGTGAGACAGTATAGGACTGGCCTTGGGCCCAGGAATAGAAAAATACTGGGTGGCCAGAAGCAACAGCCAATAAGCTGACCAGAAGGCTATCACCACCCTTCCACTCCCTGTTTGGAAAAAAAAAAAAAAGTAAAATTTTATGTCCTGTCTTAATCTGTGAGCTCTAATTCCAACTAAGGTAGTTTTGAAACTGAACTGAATTATAGTACCTCCGGTTGGTGATGTCCAGAAAGTTGATGAATGGGTTGGTGTTGGAGAAAAACCCACACATTAGAAAAGTTTTATATTTAATTGTACCAAAAAAAGGGTTTTTAATTTCAGGGATTTTTTTCTGTCCAAAAGTTGTTCAGGGGAATTTTCTCAACTTAATAAAGGACAAATAACCTACCAATAGCATTATACTTAATAATAAAAGACTGCATTTTCCCTAACATCCACACAAAAAGGCAAGGATATCTTCTATCACCACATTTATTCAACCGAGTGCTGTAAGTTCTAATCAGTGAAATAAGACAAGAAAAGGAAATAAAAAGCACAGAGATAATAAAGCAAGAAATAAAACAGTTTCTATTTGGAAGTGACATCATTCACTATAGAAAATTCCAAGGAATCCTCAAGAAAATTATTTGAAATAACGAATATTCAAATATCCAAAGTTTGTTAAATATAAGATAAATATCTTAAAAATGAATTGTGTTTCCATGTAGTATCAATACATGAATAGAGAAATTATAGGACATTATCATTTAAAACCACTTAAAAGTAAAATATTTCTGTACAAATCTAATAAAACAGGTGTAGGAATTTTAAGAATTTTATGTTGAAATCTACACAGTTCTGATGAAAAAATGAAAGAATACCTAAGTAAATGCAGAGACATTTTACACTACATTAGAAGACTCAATAGAAAAGATGTCAATTCTTCCCTAATGAACAGTATGTTTTTATAAAATTTATATGAAAAAGCCGAAGATGAAAATCTCTAAAACAACTTTCATAAAGAGGAACCAGTCTAACCACAAGACAATATATAGGTACGGTAATGGAGATAGATATGTTCACATAACAACCTCTACACAGATGTTTATAACAGCTAGATCCATAACAGTAAAAAGATGTAAAACAAACTACTATCCTTCCATAGATGAAGAGGTTAAAAAAATGTGAGATATCCATCTTATCAAATACTACTCAGCGATAAGGAAGAAACTGACTACTGAAACAAGCACCAACCTGAAGAATTTCCAGAAAATTATGCTGAGTACAAAAAAAATTCTTTCCTGAGAGGTTACATAATATATGATATCATTTACATAACGTTCTTGGAATGACAAAATTAAGTGAAAGGAGTGAATTGGAAGAAAATTGGTTGAGGTTATTAAAGGACAACCTGAAGGATTCTTGTGATAAAAATGTTCTATATCTTTACTTTCCCAATATCGGTTCTCAGGTTGTGATATTGCAGTGTAGTTTTGTGAGATGCCAGCACTGGGGGAACGTAGGTAAAAGGTATTCACATAGGAACTCTGTATTATTTTTACAACTACTTGTAAATCTATAATTATTTCAAAATAAAAGTTGTAATTAAAGAAAAGTAGGAATATTTGGTAGATCTAATTGATCAAGAAGTCAGTGGGAATGAAACTGTTTGGCAAATACTCAGATGTAAATTGTCATATTTAGGCAAAACAGTTCTTGGTTAGTTGGGTAGAAAATCTATTTATAGCCTATTGTTCAGTTCCCAGACATGAGAGTTCACAGAGAGCTCACAGTTTCTTTGAGGAAGGATTATATACCTCAGCTGTGGCCGTATGCTATGGATATTATTCCAGAATTACTCCAGCATTACTTTGAACCAGTTACCAGAGTAATTTTGCAAAAAAACAAAAAAACAAAAAACAAACAAAAAACAGGGAACACTTAAAATTTCTGAGTGTATTAAGATACTGGCTTTGATTGACTCTAATTCAAGTTGCCCTGAAAAATCACTGTGACCCACTAAAGTAGAACTTTGTGTGCTCAAGTTTTAAAGGGAGTATAGACCTAAATCTTCCTCCTCAGCTCTAGTCCTAGAATCATAGATTTACCTGATTGTTATTTCTCATTCAGAAAATATTTAGTGGAATAAATATACTCAGTAACTGTAAGAATCCCTGCACCAATTCTGTGACCCCAGGAATGGCAGGAGGGGACAACTGAAAGCACAAAGAAAAGCCCTCACTCAGTCAAAATAATAAACAAAACCAATTCTGCATCCATAGAGGTGATTCCTGAGTTTATTCCAATCATAAAATTCTCAACCATTAGAGGAGTGGTCAGTACTACTAAATACCTATTTAATATGCCTAGTCAGCTCAAACAAACCAGTTACTTTGTGAAAAAAAGTCTAACTATTGATATTTTGTCTTACATTGGGTAATTTGTGAAAAAAAGTCTAACTATTGATATTTTATCTTACATTGGTTAAAACCATTTCAACCTGAGGTTATGGAGGCGGTGTATTTATTACAGCAAATCAAAGCACTTTTTAAAACCTGGAATGTAGTTATTAATCTATTTTTATCACTATTAACAAGGAAAATTAGGCTCAGTGGTAGAGTGTCGGCCCAACATGTAGATGTCCCAGGTTTGATCCCCGGTCAGGGCACAATTGAGAAGTGGCCATCTGTTTCTGTTTCCCTCCTTCTCCATCTTTTTTTTCTCTTCCCCTCTCTCAGCCAGTGGCTTGATGGTTCAAGCGTTAGCCAGGGCACTGAAGACAGATTAGTTGATTTGAACATTGGTCTCAGACAGGGATTGCCCAGTGGATCCTGGTCAGGGTGCATGTGGGAGTCCCTCTACCCGCTTCTTTTCATTCAAAGAAGAAAAAAGAAAATCAGAAATGTTTTGTTTTCATACACTAAGAACAATAAAATGGCTTCATGTATTTGTCACAAGTGTATGCCAAGTCTGTTTCCAGTTCTTCTCAGGCCAAAGAAATCTTGATTTTTATGATATTCCTAATAATATAATGCAAGCCCATTTCATTGCTGAGATTATGCTAAATTGTAGTGAGCAGTCAGTAAGAAACTCTTTAACTACCCTACTAAAATTAATGACTGACAGATCAGAGATAATCCCCTGAAACTATAGCACCTTGACACATTAATTAAGTTTCCAAAGCTCTAGTGGTTTGTAGTTTGTTGCAGTATTACTTCTACAGTGAGAGACAAGTGATGAATCTTGCACTGCCCGCCATGAAAAAGAGTCCCTTTTTGGATTTTGATGGCAATATATATCACATTTGGAATAACCTGTAAGGCTGTCAGCTCTAAAAGGTTTATTGAGAAAAAAAAGAAAAAAGAAAACAAAACAAAACCATTTTTAGCCAGGAAGAGAAAACTACGTTTTATATACAGGTGTGAAAGATAAGTTCTTTAGTGTGCCAGATGCTTATATTATCTGCTTAGGAATATTTATCAGCCATAATTTTTGGTGTTTCTACCAACATTTTCAAGAGACAGCTCCTCATGCAGTAATAATAACTGTACCACTCAAACTGTGGAGGGGTACTTTCAATAATGTGTCTTCAGAATGAAGCGTGCGTCACAGTTTTAACATTGTGAAAGTTTGATATCGTTCCCTTCAAAACTCTTTGTGACTTTACATAGACTTCTGACTCTGGAACAAATTAAATCCGCGTCAGATTATCATCAGATGATTTAGTTTATACTCATATGAAAGCTACTTCATCTCCTTCATCGTTCTGGCTGCCCTTTCCTGACCCTCCTCAACTCTATTACATCTGTCTGATGATACGGTGTTAGTTCATAGCTTGATTGAGGGGCTTATTGATTCTCGCCACTGCACTCTACTATATATAAACAGGCCTGAAAGCGAGAAGGTTTAAATTTGGTAATGGAAGAGAAGGTACATTCATGACATCCACAAGATTTCCTTGATGCTTTATCTGATGGGCTGTCAAGAGAGCAAGCTGCACTAAAGAAAACTGAGCAGAAAATGGTGCAGCCAGTAAACTCCAGAGATAGAGGTTTATGAATTTGATAATCCTTAAAGGGAAACAGAAAGACAATTTGACTGAGTTGGTATTTTTATTTTTTTTATATAAAAGCAAGTATTTGATATAGAAAAAAAAACTAATAAGACTTGAATAGTTAAGCATGAACATTTTCTTGTATATTTATATTCTTTTTGCAGTAGAAAACAAACCCAGGAAAAGAGGTATTCTACAGGTAGTTTATTTGGAAACTGATCCAAAGAAGTTTGAGTGTCAACATGTGTAGATAAAGAAAAAGAGAGGAAAATAAGAGAGGAGGATGTGTTCTTTATTTTGAGGCTGCTGCATGTAGCCAGTGCTTGATGTGATTAGACAATCTGAGACTTGTAAAATGTATTTCAGAAGAGTTGGCCTAAAAGGCATAAATGGAAATCTTTATCTCTTGGCTTCAGTCTCCTTGAATAATAGTAGCCCCTTAGATGTAAATTCCTGGTCACTTGGGTTGTATAAACAGGAGTGCTGAGCTGATTTTTGTGAAGTTCCATACCACTGAATCACAGGAGCCTTGGATTAGGAATGAAACTTTATTCTGCTGCAGATAAAAGCTGCTTCTTTGCTACACTGGTCAAAGCCTGCTTAACATTTCTTTACTGTAACCACGACTGAAAAAAGATTGGACCAAAGGGATGTCATAAACAGTATTGCTCTGACCAGGGTGTAGTCTAGTCAATAGAGCATCAGACTGGGACATGGAGGACCCAGGTTCAAAACCCCAAAGTTGCTAGCTTGAGAGCAGGTTCATATGGTTTGAACAAGGCTCATCAACTTGAGCCCAAGGTCGCTGACTTGAGCAAGGGGTCACTTGGTCTGCTGTAGTCCCCAGGTCAAGGCACATATGAGAAAACAATCAATGAACAACTAAGGTGCCACAACGAAGAATTGATGCTTCTCATCTCTCTCCCTTCCCGTCTGTCGGTCCCTATCTGTCCTTCTCTCTGTCTCTGTCACAAAACAAAAACAAAACAAAACAATTAAACCCAACCATATTGTATGTGTCTAATAGAGTTTCCTAACATTAAATTATGTACAGATTTTTTAGTGTTTATCAATGTTTGATCCTGATTATTTGAAGAAGCCTCTTTATATTTGATAACCTGTAGATGTGCAAAGAAATTTAAAAGATTTTGATACCTACACATTCATTGAATGTCATAATATAAATTAAGAAATAACTGAACTACTCTAATAATATTTTGCATTTAGGAAAGTATAAATGAATATTTTCTTCAATATTTAGAATATATAAGTAGTAATCTTGGCCAAGGACATAGTTTTTAACTCATAAAACTGATGGAATATTTAGAATAAATTTGACAATATATGATATTATGATATTCTAGGAGCTATTAAAAGTAGCTGCTCATCATCAAACTGTAAAGATAGAAAGTTTTCTCTATCATTTTAGGTAAATAACTGAAGACCCATTTAAAGTAATATTATTTGATAAACTAAAAATTATCTTAATGTTTTGACTCAGTAGAGCAGAGCATATAAGTTACATAATTATATCACCTGACTCAATAAATTGGAATACAGAAGTGTATTGTGTGATTACAGAAAGAATGTCAGTACAATCATTACTGTTAAATAATCCCCCATGCCCTCCCTCTGTTTTTAATTATCAAACTCTACCCCTTTCCCCCTTAGAATGCCTGATATATGTAATACTAATTTCAGGTGATTTGTTGAGAGAATTAATTAACTAACTGATATATAAATATAAAAGTGAATATGTTAAGATTGTTATCCCAATGGTCTTCATACACTAGTAAAAGTAAACATTGCAAAATACAAATATTGTGTAATTGGCAGTTTCCAAACTTGAACTTTCGTACTATTCACCTGTAGACCTTGTTAAAATGTATTGTATATTAAACACTTTAAAGATTTTGTTGTCTCTTGTTGATATTTGACATTTTCAAGCCCTGGCTGGATAGCTCAGTTGGTTGAAGCATCGTCCCAAAGTTCAGAGGTTGCTGGTTCGATCCCTAGTCAGGGCACGTTCAGTAACAGCTCAATGTTCCTGTTTCTCTTTCTCTTAAAAATAAAATAAGATATTTGACATTTTCAGCTCAATATCCCTGATGTCTACTCGTTATAATGCTAAACTAAATTTTTGTTTTTCTTAGAGTCATTACTACAGAGCACCATCAAAATATCGTTTTTATATATTCTCTTGAATCTCTGAGTATGGATGCAAACTAGCCTTATGTTTAAAGATTGTCTTTTTCCCTGACAAAATTTTCCATGCATTAGACATATCTTTCCGTTATTATATCTAGTTGTGTGGTCTCTCTGAACTCCAACATAAACCTAACATTTTTGAACATGGTTCTTTTTTTTGGTGGGTGGGGTGGGAAGGTGTTCTAATTTTTAAATTAAATTTATTGGGATGACATTGGTTAATAAGGTGTTTTTAAATTTTTATTTAGAAAATTAAATTAAACAGGGTGACACAGATCAATAAGAGTATATAGTTTTCAGGTAAACATTTCTATAGTGTTTAAACTGTTGATTATGTTGCATACCCATCATCCATGTTTCAAAAGCCAGATTAAGATATCATAACACTAATTCTAATGCCATGATAATTATCTTACTTACTCTCCTTTTTAAATTGATATATTTACAGTTTAATATTCTTATTCAGTTTTTTATGAGTTGTTTGAAGAGATTATATCTAAAAGAAAGATCCAAAAATGATCAATATCCCTGTTAATGCTAATGTATAGATTATGCCTTTTATTTACTTTCACTTATGCACTCTCATAGTTTGTGAGGCCATGACAGAAATGAATAAACATAATATAGTTATTTATTCTTGAAAAATTACTCTACAATCAGTCTTGATTAAACTATGTATCAAATCAATAATCTGATAATAATTAAAGTATGAAAATTGTATGCTTCGGTAAAAAAATCTACATAAATATTTAAATTCACTGAAAAAAATTCAGTGCCCTAAAATTGTAAAAATACTATTTTACCTCAGATTTTTGAAATCATAATAATTAAATTTTTTCTGTGGCAAGTTTTAATTTAATTTTGTTTTTTTAAACTATCAAAACAAACATACACACTAGCAAGGAAAAAAAGAAAAGGAAACATAAATCTACAAAGTGAAAAATTCTAACTCTTCTCTATTCTATAGGATCTTTTAGTGTTAAAAGTACACACAGGTCAAGCAAAATTTACCATTTTATCGTCGATGATTTTGGAGGAAAATCAGCTATCGCAGTAAAATAGTAATGAACTCACAGTCTTTTTTAGAATTAGATGTCTAAATGTAATAAGTAGGCCTTCCCAAAACTGTTTTAGATAAATGGTTGTGGTGAGACATAAATTTTCACGTTTGGACTGCTGTACCGTTAAAAGGAAAATTGCTCCTTTCTTGCCTTTCAGTTACTGGAGATCAAATTGTTGGCTCGGTGTCTCTGATCATCCTGGTGGCTGCGCGCCAGATTAGCAATATTGTGAACCTGAGTCTATCAGCTCGAGGTAGTATTGCTGGCGTGAGCCGCTCCAGCACTTAATTTAATTAGACGAAGCTCCCATTGTTGAAACTGCTGAACACAGTATTTTTGACTGAGCCAAGGAAGAATCTAATTTATTAGATCTTTGAAACTGTACTGTAGAAGTGTTATTGTGTTGTTTCAGAGCAGCTGCAGTGTTTTGAATATAAATTCTGCAACCCAAGGAAAGCAGTAGTTCAGGGATAGAGCCCGTCTTTATTGCTGATGTGCTAGACGTTTTCCTTCTGAGCTATGCACCCTGTTGTGATCTTGGTTATTGTTGGCTTGCAAGTTAGAATACAGTTCCTCTTTATTATTTCACAAAATAAATTTGGTGTCGTGGTGGTAGTAGTGAACCAGGATTGAGATCTGTGTTTTACTTCATCTTTGTTTTATTGTGTGATATTTAACCTGCCATTTTACTCCCACAGGCTTGCATAGAAGAAAAAAAAAATCGCTAAAAACAAGAGTTTTTAGCCTGACCTGTGGTGGTGCAGTGGATAAAGCGTCGACCTGGAAATGCTGAGGTCGCCGGTTCAAAACCCTGGGCTTGCCTGGTCAAGGCACATATGGGAGTTGATGCTTCCAGCTCCTCCCCTCCTTCTCTCTCTCTCTCTCTCTCTCTCTCCCTCTCCTCTCTAAAAAAATGAATAAATAAATAAATAAAAAACAAGAGTTTTTAGAAAGCTTATAAAATAAATTTTAATAGGAACTTTGATATACATAAGAAAAATGATATTAATTTTTATTAAGCATTTCTGCATGTTCACTGTGAAATGGCAAGTAATCAAACAAAATAAAAAAGAAACAACCAAAAAAATCCTCAGGTTTTGTCCCTAAAAAGATTATAACTAGAAGCCCTGGCCGGTTGGCTCAGTGGCAGAACGTCGGCCTGGCGTGCAGGAGTCCCTGGTTCGATTCCCGACCAGGGCACACACAGGAGAAGGGCCCACCCCTCCCCCTCTCCTTCCTCTCTGTCTCTCTCTTCTCCTCCCGCAGCCAAGGCTCCACTGGAGCAATTGCCCGGGCGCTGAGGCCTCTGCCTCAGGTACTAGAATGGCTCTGATTGCGGCAGAGGGAAGCCCCAAGATGGGCAGAGCATCACCTCCTGGTGGGCGTGCCGGGTGGATCCCGGTCGGGCGCATGCCGGAGTCTGTCTGACTGCCTTCCCGTTTCTGGCTTCGGAAAAATACAAAAAAAAAAAAAAAGAGAGAGAGAGATTATAACTAGAGATGACCAAAAATTATCAATATGCCTGCTAAGAATACATCTGTTGTGTAAATGAAATTAAGAATAATTTGTGGGTCCTAGTAAGGTAGGTCAGTTCATACTGAAATAACGAGATTGTGGGTTCAAGCCTTACTCAGGACACATACGGGACGCAACCAATGAATGCATGACTGAGTGGAACAAAAATTGAATGATTTTTTTCCCCTTCCCCTCTCTCACTCTTCTTCTCCCTGTCTCTCTAAAACTCAGTCAATAAATAAAAAAAAAATAAGCCCAGGCTGTGTAACTTGGTTGGTTGGACCATAATCTCAAGTTGCTGGTTCAATCCCTGGTCAGGGCACATGCAGGGACAGCTCAATTTTCTTGTCTCTTTGTCTTTCTCTCCCTGCCTTTCTCTAAAACAAACAAACAAACAACGCCCCCCCCCCCAAAAAAAAAAACAAAAACAAAAAAATTGCAATTAGAGAAACATATTTTTTAGACTCTTTCTTTAAAAACAACTACAAGTATTTGCTTTTGGAAATCATTGTTCTTCCCAGAAGACAGTGGATATAAATGTCAGAGATACCAGGATTGGGTAAGAATATTCACTGCCATCACACAGCAATTGCACTTACATTCACAGAGAAAAAGTCATTGATTGCATCACCAGTGATTTAATCAGTGGCCCAGATCCTGAAGACGCTGAAGAAAGTTAGACAGACATTCCATTCTAAATTCCCAAAGGGACTTCCAATCTAGCCGCTACACTGACATATTCAAAAATAATACCAAGTATTACATTACAAAGGCTATGATATGGTGAAATGAAAGATATAATGCAAAGATTAATCTTGGCTGAAAAATTCAAACTAAGTTTTTTTTAAAAGAAAATTATTTTTTAACTGTTATCTGATAGGTAGGTAAGACATTAGCCAGGGGAGCTTTGAAGCCACTAGTTATTATGCCTGACTTTTCCTATTGAAAATTGTATGCTTTTCTGTATTTTTTTAAGCTGAAATAACTCTGCTTCTCAACAAAGAAATACAGAGTAAGTACAAAGAAAAGTAAATGTCACTCTAGTACAAATTGTCTATACAGATACAAATACTTCACTTTTACAGGAAAAAAGAATAAAATTAAAAATTCCAATTAAGTACTCATACATTTTGCATAGAATTTTATTATAAAATGAAAACAGTTAAAACATTTAAGTGCTCGAAAAATTAAAACTCAAAGTATTTTTTCATTGAAATGTATATGGTTTTACTCATTTCTATTTTATTATCTTCATCGTTACTATTGTAGTAAAAACCTTTATTCATTGGGAAGAGAATCAAGTTCTCTATTTTTAGCACATAGGAATTCTTTGTTATGCAGCGGTTGTATGTGGGCAAGTGGTTTACAGCAGGGCTAGACAAGGGGCACAGAAAATCAGTGAGGGCTTTTAACACCAGTGCTTTCTAATTTCAATGAGCTTCTGAGTCATCTTGGGGTCATGCCAGTATAGAGATAAGGACTTTGTTTTACTAAGATGGTGTCTAAAAATCTGTATTTTGAATCAACTCTTAGTTGAAGCTTTATTTTTTTCTCTACAAAGCGCTCTGTGAGTAGAGTTTTAGACGCCCTTTAGGCACTATTTTAGAACAATGGGACTGCATCAAGACATTCTAATTAGAATAGTAACATGATTGAGTTTTTATTTTCATAAGATCGCTCTATGGAAAGACATAGATGAAAATTAAATTCATATGGCTAAGTGAAAAACAAATAGAGCTCATCTGAAAAGGCTACCTACTGTATGATTCCAATTATATGACATTTTTTAAAAGATAAAACTATGAAGACTATACAAAACCAGTGGTTACTTAGAGCCCAGGGGGAGCAATGAATCAATGAGTAAGTGGCACGTGGGATTTTTAGGGTTCTCCAACATGATAACGTCATGGTAGAATCACGTCAGTAGATGTTTGTCAAAATCAAGAGAATGCACAACATAAAGAGTAAACTCTAATGTAAATTCTAGAGTTTAACAATAATATATCAATATAGATTGATCAATTATAATCAATATATCCCACTAAAGCAAGATGTTTATAATTGGGGAGATTATGGATGGTGGCTGGGAGAAGGGTTATATGTGGACTTGGTCTTTTTAGATCAATTTTCCTGTAAACCTAAATCTGCTCAAAAATTAAATTATTAACTAAGAAGAAAAAAGATCACTCATGATGCAGTGTGACAAAAAATTTAGACTTTTTAAAAGCTATGCAGTAAAGAAACTGATTTTACCTTGCAATTATTTCCCAATATCAATATCATTAGTGACATAAAATACGCATTTCTCTGATTCCTACATTAGTATGAAAATAAAAATACAAAATAAAAATGAGGATCAAATGAAACAGTTAAAAAGTATTTCACTGTATCCACAAATATGGAGCCATGTTTTATTTATCTTGCCCCCCTGTAACTTCCGTGTGTGTGGTTCATGTTGTTTAGGTGAGAGGTGGGGATGCTTCAGAACATTGGGATAGGAGTGCAAATAGGTTGAAATTTAACAATTAGTAATGTATTTACATGACAGACTCATAGGACCTGATGATGTTCAGGATACGAGGGACAAAGAAAACGTAAACATCCAGGATTGGACACAAGCACGTAACATCAATATCAGCAGAAAATAATAGGTTATTACAAAGGCAATGATAGAAACAATGCATTATAAATACTTGCTGTCCTGAAAGAAAATAAACCTGTTAATGGGAAGGGAAACTAATAAATAATGAATTTAGACAAAGAAATCAAGCTGTAATTCTTGATAAAGTCAGTTATAACTTTTTAAGTGTAGCTCAGAGTAGAGGATAATAATGTTCTAGTTTATATCATTTAAGTTATTAATTTCGGAGGTAGATGCACCTTGGCTGTTAGTAAGTTTCAATGTATAAATCTAAGACTTTTTACCAGAAAATTGGCAGAGAACATAGTCAAAGAAGAGTTTCCCAGAGACCTGAAATGTCGGCATGTTGGAAGAGTCATTTGTAAGGATGATGGAATCATATTAATGGATAGAAGGGATGAACATTAAAATTAAGACTGACTCAGGTACTAATATCTTAAACAAAAGGGAGTATTGGTAGCTCAGTATACCATAAAAAGGAAGCAACTGGCCTAGTCAAGTTTTATAAATCTTTTAACAGCAGGACTTTAAAATTATGGTATCGATTCAATGGTAAGGAAATGGCATTCAGAAACAAAACCCCTGATATGTATGGGATAAGAGAATAAAGTTTGCCCCCAAAGAAAACGTTATGCATATAGAAGAGGCTGCTAACCATGGAATATGAGTTCTAGAATAAGAGTTCTAAGGATTGGAAAAGAACAGAGAGAAAATGATTTTAGTTATAAGAGAAGAAGAACATAAAGGTTAAATTCCGATAGGAAGTGAGAGATTCTCCTGTTTTGGCCAGATACTGGAAAGAGGCTTCTACTTTTGTCAGCTACAGAATAAACACAGGGTGGAAAGGTGTAGAAATTGTTATCCCTACTAACCCAGAAGGGTATAGCTTCTTCTGCTACTTTATAAAGTGGTCCCTGTAGTTGCAATGTGGACCTGGAGGTTCTTTGTACTTTCTTGGGTGTTGCAAACTACAATTCCTGCAGCAGTGAACTCTGATAGGAAGCAAACAATCATCAACTGATATTTCATGTTGAGAAGGGCTGAAAATGAGGCAGACATAGGAAGACAGATTCCCAATAATATCATGTCAATGATCCACAATGGGACTGCCTATTTGAATGTAGTGGATACCAGGTTTACACACCAAAGGTTCTTGAATGATGAACTGGGACAAGTCAGTATTATATTTTTTATGGATTATCTCTATCTTCTGAACTCATAACAAAAATATAAAAATAGGATTTGGGGCCATTGGAGTTTACAGTTATTCTAATTTTAATTTCATAAGCATTTAGTAGTTTTAAACTATAGAATTAATCAACAGTGAAAAATATTTTTTGTTACCTATATTGTCCTGATATTTATTTGGAAGTTGCTCTTTAGAAGATTTAAATATGATATAAAGAAGAACATTCTTATTTATTTTAGATGACTCTTGAGAATTATACTGAAAGTTTCTTCCATTATATGGACTAGTGATTCAGAATATTTTTAGAGCATTGAGAGTTTTTAGCAATTCTCCTCATGGTGAGCTCTAGGGCACTTAAAATTTATGCTATGCACTCAACAGGAAAGTTATCGGGATCCTGGGCTGTGTGAAAATTGATAACATTCATTGATCAATGATGTATGAACCGAATCGACAATGTGTTTGTTTGGTTTCACCTGCACTTCACTGATACTTTGATCCATATTCTTGGAAATAAATATGAAAAGTCATACACATGCTAGAAAATCATAATAATTTTGACACTCTAATTATATCTAGTTTGTGCATTAGCTTCTGACTCTTAATTTGGCCCAGGAATCAAAATCATCTGAGTAGTTTTATGTGAAACATGCTTACTAAAATCTTGAGAATTTACTTAAGGTTTACTCTTTTGGTAATACAGCTATCACTAAATCTATGCATGTTTAAAAAATACAGAGATTATTGTCTATTTTTTCTTTTCAGAGAATTTTGTCATAAATATAAAATTGTGTAATACTCAACTTAATAAATAAGAAAAACAGGTTGAATATATAAGTAGTTGTTAAGATTATTGTATTAGAAAAACCTGGAAAATCTATTTGCCTTTATTTGCCATTGTCTGTTCATCTTTTTGTCATGTTCTGCTTAGATTCTGTACTTCTTATCGTAGCAGAAACCTTCAGTGTTTTCTGGGCAATTTTTGTCTCTTATTAAATAGATTATGACTCTGTCAATAGATTAATAACTCATCTCTGACCAGAGTTGGTTCATCTCTTATCTTAGTATATTAAGATTTTATAATTAGACTTATGCTTTTCCCCCATGACCTTCACCTTAGTTATTATGTGGCTAGGCTTCTGCTTTGTTTACTTGTCCATTCACATTCAAATCTTTTGTTAGTACCTAATTGCCTTAGAGCATGGATGTCCTACATTTACAACTCTAACTGTTCAACACTGGGATTTAAATACGCCACCTCTACCCTGCCTGGTAGCTAACCTAAAACCTCTAATGAAACTCAACTCAAAAGTCTGTGGTTTGTAGCCTGGAGCTTGGAAGTTTGAACTCTGCAACAATACTGAGAGACTTTGAAACACTTAATACCTATTTGACTTTAAAGTATTTGCTTGATGACTCCATGTGTTTCACATATCCTCTCATGAAACAGCATGGTGTTGATAAATGTGTCTACCTCTACTTCCTTGGGTTGTTGTGATGATTAAATGAGTTAATTGTTGTAAGTGCTTGAACAGTGTCTAATGCGTTGAGATTTTACTTCCTGCCAATTGTCGACCATTTGGCTCAAATAAACTGATAATAATTCTTACAGATATGTTTCTTACACTGACACCTTAATGGGGATGTGGGGTGCAGGTGAACAAGAGAAAAGTGTTTGTATCTTCCTCTAAAGAAAGTGCGGCTTTTGTAAAAATGCTAAAAATGCCTTCCAACCAAGAGACAAAATGCAGCAAGTCAAGGAAGAACTTATTGGCCATACGGGGAGAAAGTCAGAAGAAAAGGGGCCTTAGAGACACTTTCTGAGGCTAGACTGGGACGAGCTACTGCTGCTCACTTGCTCTCCTGGTTGCAAGTCTGAGGGGGGGGGGGTCCCTTAGAGTTTAAGAGAAAGTGAGAGGCAAGGAAAAGCACCTGGGGGAAAGAAGAGGCAGCGAGGGGGAAGGGAAAGGCCTGGGGTACTCCAGAAGGGTGAGCACTCCGAGAACTCTGTCCTAAGGGGTTTTAGAGGTGGGGATTTAGAGGCGGTCCCAGGAGAAGATATCAATAGAATATTAATCAGCTTTCCAGGTGTGTTTTTTCAGGTTCCTGTTCTTCATTGACTGATTGGCACCAAGCCAGCAGGTCCTTGGTCAATGCAGCTGTTTCCGAGTTCATCCATGCATTTCCCTTGTCTAATTTTGCTGCTTTTCTGGGCCTGGAGCTGAAACACAGCTGAGTTTTGGATGATATCTCTAGGGGTTAATGCTTAAGCTATTCTCTGCTTCTTTACTCCTGTAAGGGGGTATAAACCTCAGGACTTGTGATACCCAGAGGAGGAAAGGACAGGGGAAGGTCTGAATCCCATGACCAAGGATAGGAAATCAAGGGGTCTAAACCGTTTGACCAGCTAAGGTTGGGTGGTGAGGTCCTCATTTTCCCAGTGTTGCCCATTGCTAGGTGTTGTATTCAGAGTTTCACGAAGAGCAGCCGCAAAGGAATGAGGCAGCAACAATACTGCAAGTGGAGGACCCTGATCTCTCCAGGATTGAGGTGCCTTGGAGAGATCAGCTATCCAATATATTAAGCAGGAACATGACACCATGCGTGAGAAACTAACAATCAGAATACAATGTCTAATTTTATTATTTAGTTTTGTAAAACTGATTAGATTGCCCTTGCCCTTTCTGAGACATGACACCACCCCATCTGCTGTCTGATTCCTGACCTGCAGAAAGCTCCAGCAGGGCCAAGCATCGCGTCCTTGAGGCCTTCCCTGGACGCAAGACCGCCTTCAGTCATGTGTGCTTGGTCTTTCACTTCCCCAGGACGGGAACAGAAAGTCACTGGGCGCTCTGGCTCTCCTCCAACACTAGGCACTCAGGGCTTTCCACCCTGGTGGCCTTCTGTACTGGCCTCTGGTCCTTGCTCTGCTCATGTCTACCTACCTACCTACCTACCTACCACAGATATTCAAAGAGAAGTGATTTCAAGGCAATTGTCATGCTTTACTAAGGACAAGTATGTTTAGAATGTATCCTATTTACAAATCCTTGGAAATAAAAGTCAGTTGTTTAACCAACACCAAGCATGTTGTCTTCAGAATGACACAGACGTCACTCTGCCTCATGATTAAAGGTCACCTCGGGGTGTTTGCATTGTCTCCACCTTTCTGACACTTACTACTCAAAACACGGAACTGAAGCTTTCCTAAGTTAATATTGAAAATTCTTTTATTAATTGACTTTAAAGGGGAAGGGGGGAGGAGAGGGCACCATTTGTTGTTGAACATAGTTGTGCCTTGATTGGTCGCTCCCGTGTGCCTGAAGGGACCCGGCCTTGTGTTTCTGGAGGACACTCTGACTGACTGAGCGAACCGGCCCCGGCTAATACTGAGTTTTCAGGGATCCTGTGAGTCCGGGGAAGGGTGCGGCTGGCAGCCCGGCGGAGTCCAGATGCGGCGGCCCTCTCTGCCCCCCTGACACAGGTCCAGAGGAGCCGGGGAGGGGCCAGGGAGAGCCCCATCTGCAGCCCCAGAGGGTGAAGGGAGCAGGTCGTCTTGAGGCGCATTTGAAGGCGAAACATAGTGCTCATATTAATTCAGATTTGAGTTACTTTAAAACTTTAAAGAAAATTTTTGAAAAAAGAACAACATTAAAGTCTCTATTTACTGCTCATACTTCAACTAATAATCGTGTTTTTGAGGCTAGTTATCAAATTTCTTTATCCATCGCTAAAACTGGAGAAAATCACACTATAGGAGAGAATTTAATAAAACCGTCAATATCAGCATTTCTTTCTTTTTTTTTTTTTTCTGAAGCTGGAAACGGTGAGAGACAGTCAGACAGACTACTGCATGCGCCCGACCGGGATCCACCCAGCAGGCCCACCAGGGGCAACGCTCTGCCCACCAGGGGGCGATGCTCTGCCCCTCCGGGGCGTCACTCTGTTGCGACCAGAGCCACTCTAGCGCCTGGGGCAGAGGCCAAGGAGCCATCCCCAGAGCTCGGGCCATCTTTGCTCCAATGGAGCCTTGCCTGCGGGAGGGGAAGAGAGAGACATAGAGGAAGGAGGGGGGGTGGAGAAGCAAATGGGCACTTCTCCTATGTGCCCTGGCCGGGAATTGAACCCGGGTCCCCCGCACGCCAGGCGGACGCTCTACCGCTGAGCCAACCGGCCAGGGCCAATATCAGCATTTCTTAAAATGGTTCTTGAAAAAGATGACAAAGATGTAAAAGCTATGCCACTCAGTGACAATATTGTTAGCAGAAGAATAGACGAAATTTGTGAGGATATTGAAAAACAACTTATTGAAATGCTGAAAACAAGAAAATTCTCCTTGCAAATGAATGAATCAACTTTGAGAGACAGTGAGGCAGTATTGATAACTTACGTAAGATATATTGATAAAGGACATTTTGCTGAAGAAATGTTGTTCTATAAAAGATTAGAAAGCACCACTACCTCCAAAGATATATATAATAAGCTAAAAAACTACTTAGATGTCAATGATATACCAATGAAAAATATAACATCTTGTGCTGCAGATGGTGCTCCCAATATGATGGGCAAGAAAAATTGCTGCTTAAAATTGATGAAAGATGCGAATCCAGAAATGATTCTTGTGCATTGTGTTATTCATAGGGAAAACTTGGTAGCTAAAAACATCTCGCCTGTTCTGAATGAAGTATTACATACAGTAATAAAGTGTGTTAATGCTATTAAAGCTAGTGCCAAATGTGAGCGTCTTTTCAAGCTATTTTGTGAAGAACAAAATGAGGACCATGTGAGACTTTTACTTCATACTGAAGTAAGATGGCTATCTAAAGGAAACTGTTTGAAAAGATTTATGGAACTGTTTGATACTCTTAGTGATTTTTTAAGCGACAAACCTGAAATGAAGTATCTGTTAACAATAGATGGTAAAGCATTTGTGAGTTATTTAGCCGATATCTTTGAAAAACTAAATATATTAAATAAGCAACTTCAAGGAACAAATAAAACTCTTGTCGATGCAAAAGCAAAGATATTTGGTTTCATTACCAATATTGAGTTATGTCAGAAACATATTAACAACAAAAACTTTAAACAGTTTCATTGGCTCTAAAAATGTGAAGTAACTGATATCGCTTTACTTGTTATTGTCAATCATTTGAATATTCTATCGGCTGATTTAAAAGAAAGATTTTCTGACTTAAAACAAATTGATTTCCCAACATGGATGATGCAGCCAATGTTAGTGGATTTGTCTGATATATCAAATATGCAGTATCAAGAAGAACTCGCAGAATTGCAAAATGATGCGTCAGTTAAAGCTTTATTTAATATCAAAGGAGTGATGGCATGGCTTTGTGAGGAAACAGAAATCAAATACCCAAATTCAACCAAATGTGCAAGAAAACTATTGCTACCGTTTCCATCTTCATTTTTAGCTGAATGTGAATTTAGTGCTGTAAATGATTTACTGGTAAAAAAAAAAGAAATCGGCTGGATATAACACAACGTGGAGACTTGAGACTAAAGCTAACCAAATTGGAACCTAATATAAAATCTCTGTGCAGCAAGCATCAAGCGCAAGGATTACACTAAGTTAAAATAATAAATTAATATAGAAAAATCTGTATTAAAATTATTTGAAATTTAAATTTCTGTTTTTCATTATGTTTTGAAATTTTACTGTGTTTTGTTAACAATTTCATAGTGATTTCTTCCTAGAACCTATCATTTATGTTTATTAAGTGAACAAATCAATTTTTTAATGTTAAAAATTATGTATGTTACATAGGGGGGGACATAAAAATTTTAGAAAGGTTAAGGTGGGGCATGGCACAAAAAGGTTGGGAAACACTGGTCTAGCACCTTGTAAGCCCTGTAAAAATGCTTGCAAAGTTAAGTGCCTACCTAGGTATTCATTGTTCAAAAATTTTTTTCATTTTAGATTTTTTAATAATGATACTTACAACCAACGCAACACTCTTGTCCACTATTACCTCTCCATGAGCTTATTTCCTCATGTAGAACTCACCTTAAGTTTCCCAACCCTAAATCCTTTAAAATTTTTCCTACAATGCTTCATCACTGGCTTTGTCTGCCCATTTTCAAATTGCTAGTGGCTTGCATGAGTTACACACTAAAGATTTTTCATGCATAAAATATCTGTCATATAGTTGTTCAAGGACAAAATAGATAATATATGGTAAATACATACCAGAGTGCTGAGCACTCAGTAATGCTCAATAATTCTTACCTCGACACCCCGTCTGCTATGCCTGTTTGAATGATAAGTCTCAGCTAGTTCTTCTGCAGACCAAGACTTGTTTATGACATTTGTGTAATAGTGATTTAGAGCCAATAAACTTGGGCCAATAAGAACTGTTTTTATCTATACTCTGACAGCAGATGTGTGTGTTTTTCACACCAAGACATTCTCTATTTCTCTTCATACACCAACTGGGGGTCTTAGAAGTCAATTCAATTTTAATGCTTACTACCCAGAGTCAGAGATAGACCCTGCAGTTTAAGGGCTCAGTCCAACAAGACCTTCCCCACTTCAGGTGCCAATGACAAGTCCCAGGTCTCTTATTCTCATGGCCCATTGATCATAAATCAGGAGCTCCTACACCAACCTCCTGGGGTTCAGTGATTTGCTAGAATGGCTTATAGAACTCAGGGAAAAATATCTTACTCACTCCTATGGGTTTATTATACAGAATATTATAAAGGGTAAAGTGTACAACCAGATAAAGGTCCAGAAGGGTTCTGAGACAAGAACTTCTGGCCCAGTGCAAAGTGCCTTCTTGGCATGGAGACTCTTACCAACCTGAAAGCTGCTTGAACCCATCACAACAGGGGTGGTCAACACTTTTATATCTACTGCCCACTTTTGTATCTCTGTTAGTAGTAAAAATTTTCTAACTGCCCACCGGTTCCACAGTAATGGTGATTTGTAAAGTAGGGAAGTAACTTGACTTTATAAAATTTATAAAGCAGAGTTACAGCAAGTTAAAGCATGTAACAATAATTACTTACCAAGTATTTTATGTCAGATTTTCACTAAGTTTGGCAGAATAAATCTTTATAAAACAACTTACTATAGTTAAATCTATTTTTATATACTTTGGTTGCTCCACTACTGCACACCATGAAAGCTGGAATGCCCCCTAGTAGGCAGTAGGGATCAGGTTGACTACCACTGGTTTACAACATTTATAGCAATTCCATTATGAAGGTGTAACTGATGATTTACTCACTCTCCAGCTTCTCTCTCTTCCCTGGAGGTCAGGGGTGGGGCTGGCAATTCCAACCCTCCAATCACATGATTGGTTCCTCTGGCAACGAGTGCCTGCCCAGAGCTGTCCAGAGGCCTATTAAAAATCACTTTATTAGCGTAAACCCAGATGAGAGTAAAAAGGGTTTATTCTAAATGACAAAAAATGCTTACTCCTCTCATCCTATCACTTAAGAAAGCAAAAGGATATTAGGAGCTTTTTTTTTTTTTTTTAAAGAGTGCCAGGAACCCAGGGCATGATGAAAAACAATACATGTTCCTTCTACCACAATATTATAGGCAGTGCCCTGAATGTCTATTTCATCTCTTAAATGTGATATGCATATTACTACTGGTTTTACCTATCTTAAGGTTAATTATTTATCAGTTAGTTCTCAGTGAATTTGACCACTAGTCATACTGACTATATAAATATCAGAGTAGGAATCAAAAACACAAGATAACTGAAAAATGAAATAATTGGAAACATAAACAAAGTGAATTAAAAATAACTTTAGTGATGTAGGTAGTGACATTTTACTTAAACAATCAAGGTTAGAGTTATCTTGTAGAAAATAACAAAGAAATAAGTCTTTATAATTTTACCAGAAATAAAAATGCATTTGGAGGAGACTATATTGATTTAAATGGCAATCTCTATGGACAAAACACTCAATAAAGTGTATTTCTCACCTTCCACTAAAATACGTATGCCTTTTTTGCCTTAAATCCTGTTCAAGTTGTAAGTTAAATTTTTTTGTGGTTTCTCTATAACAATGTATGTACAAGGAAATATTATGTACAATTAAAAAAAGATATTCATACTTAATCTGAATTTGTATCAGGCATCATAACTTGGACTGGGGCATTTAAGAAAATGCAATTATTATTATTATTTTTCTTTTTGTATTTTTCTGAAGCTGGAAACTGGGAGAGACAGTCAGACAGACTCCCGCATGCGCCCGACCGGGATCCACCTGGCACGCCCACCAGGAAGCGACGCTCTGCCCACCAGGGGGCGATGCTCTGCCCCTCCAGGGCCTCGCTCTGCGGCACCAGAGCCACTCTAGTGCCGGGGGCAAAGGCCAAGGAGCCATCCCCAGCGCCCGGGCCATCTTTGCTCCAATGGAGCCTTGGCTGCGGAAGGGGAAGAGAGAGACAGAGAGGAAGGGGGGGGATGGAGAAGCAAATGAGCGCTTCTCCTATGTGCCCTGGCCGGGAATCGAACCCGGGTCCCCCGCACACCAGGCCGACGCTCTACCGCTGAGCCAATCGGCCAGGGCGAAAATGCAATTATTTTTGAGAAAGGTGTACAGCAATGTTTTTATTTTTCCATATTATGATTATCTAGCACACATTCACAATAAGGTCTACGAGAAAATTTGCTGATATGTTGTTAATTTAAAGGTGTGAGGAGTAAAAAATATATATATTCTCCCACCTTCTAATTCTGACTAGACTAATAATCAAATTAACAGGCAGATTAACAGGCAAATATCAAATTTTAATATGTGCATAAGGGAAATGCAGATGAGCATGAAATTCCAGAGGCAGGGATGCAAAATTAAACATATATGTCATTTTGGACAAAGTAAAAACGGGTTTGGGGCTATAGATTTTAAAAGTGAAAATTGTCAATTTATAGGTAGTTGTGGAAGAGCAGAACATGGCAGAATGTACAATTTTTGCTAGGCAAGTTAAAAACAATGGGACACAGGGGATGATCTAGCCAGTAGGAACCTGCTTGAGTCTTCCTATCAAATGCTAAGGTGATTATGATAAGATTCCCTTCCCGAAGCAGATTTTTTCTCTTAATCTCTCATTTATTATTCTAAAGACATATTTTCTTCTTTTCCTCCGCTTCTGATTTCAATTCAGTTTCGGTTTACGTCTTTCCTTCTGTCTACTTCCCACATTATCAACATTATTTCTCTATAAAAAGTAAAGTACCGAGTGCATTGTTTTTTGCATTACTTCTGGCTCAGTGGTTAACAATCTGAATAGTTTCTCCTAAATATAATCATTCCATTTATAGTCTACTTACTTAACTTGATTGAGAACCCAGAAGACTGCAGCGATGATTGACCTCTCCTGTCTTTGTTTATAAAAACACCATCAAGACGGCTTTTTCACTTTCTGCTCCTCAATTATGTGCATCACTGATCCTGTTCTGTTGACAATACTGTCCTACTATTGTACTCCTCATTTCCCGGGAGACTCAAACCAGCATATAGAAAATTCTTACTCTATAGCACAAAAATAAGTCAAGGCTTGTAGACAGTAAATGGTATTTGTTGTGGCTGAAGAATCATAAACAGTTGGGACCAATCTTTAAAAGTAAAAACAAAACAAAACAAGGAAACACTTCATTATTATTAGAGGATGATGGATGTATATCTGCCTGGGTGCCTGACTCCCAATGGTCTGCTAGTCTACTTATTCTGTAAATTGTGCTTTAACTTAGTATAGGCTTATGGAAAATTTTATTTAAATCATTTTAGTAGTCTCCTAATAGCCGTCTTGTCTCTAGTGTTCTCTGTCCTTCCATTCACAGCCATTTAATTCCACATAGTATTAGCAAATTGATCTAAATAATAAAACAAACAAAAATGTTTTCTCTCACTTTACTGCTTAAACGAAAACACCACTACCATCAACCAACAAATAAACAATCACAACAATAGTCCCAGCTCCTTGGTTTGGTTTTCAAATACCTATAAATTCTGTCGGTTCACAGTCACTCTCCAGCACAAACACTACATCCTCCCAATTTTGTCGCTCTTCAAAAAGTATTATAATATTTTTCTTCTGTCTTTTTAAGACTTGCTTTTGCACACTAAAATTTTATGCTCATTTAAGGACAAACTCAAATATCAACAACTTTTGGGTACTTCCCTTTATTAATTGATGTGGCCTTAATTACTATTTGCTCCTCCTTCCAAAAGAACTTACATTTCACACGACCTCTTCTGAAACTTCTAACTTATAAGCTGATAAAAACATGCATCTCTTCTTTCTGAGCTCAGAGATACTTGCATTTAGAAGTTTTGTGATATAGTTTTGCGCTTGTAGATAATGCCTATTATGCATGTGTACTGATGTATAAAACTTACAGACCAGTAGCTACTGATATGGGCTGGGTTAGGCTTTGGGAAAAAAAATAACAGAGTGTTCCCTTGCAAGAAGTGTTAGAAACAAAAAAAAAAACACAAAGAAATTATATAAATTTGAATAGAGTGCACTCAGATACTGGTGATATACAAATCCATTGGTTTGACCAGTCTGAAGAGAAATTTATTAAATTGTATCTATAGCCTTAGAAAGTTATATAACATATGATTCAGCAATTTTACTTTGTACTTTTCAGAGAAAACCAAAGTTGATTGTAAATACAATATTCTTAGCATTGTTTATACTGAAAAATCTTTTCAGGTAATGAGCTGGTACAATTGTTTACATCATTTGTTTCTTGTCTTCAAAAGATTGCTATTTATGTTGCCTAAACTCTAATATCTTGAATCTTTATGTTTAATATATTTTATTTCTTTTTTATAGTTGCTTTAAGTCATAGGGTAAATTTGGTCATTCTTTCTATATCTTTGCAAGAATTTCAGTCCATTATTTTTATTTTTTCCTCTGTATGTAATGACTCTTTTTATTCTTCTTAACTAAAAGTAATATTCTCATTTTTTTTAATTTTTTTTTATTTATTCACTTTTAGAGAGGAGAGAGAGAGGGAGAGAGAGAGACAGAGAGAGAGAGAAGGGGGGAGGAGCTGGAAGCATCAACTCCCATATGTGCCTTGACCAGGCAAGCCCAGTGTTTTGAACCGGCGACCTCAGTATTTCCAGGTCAACACTTTATCCACTGCGCCACCACAGGTCAGGCCAATATTCTCATTTTCTTTGGTTTGCAAAAGCCTATCTCTTATGTGTTTTGATGCATTTTTCTTTTAATTACCTGGATTGGAATTCTCTGAATTTATCTGATCTAATTTTTCTATTAATTTGGAAGAATCTTTAGCTATTATTTTTTATATATTTCTTCTACCTCATTCTCCTTCTGAAACAAAAATTATGATACATATATATTAGACACTTGATATTGTCTTCTTAGATTCTCTATGGTCTTTTCTGTTTTCTTTTTCTCTCTGATTTTCTCAGTGTAGTTTGTATGATTTCCATTGACCTATCCCCAAATTGACTCATTTTTTTTTGTTCTGCTTCACCCAGTTTGTTGACAACTCCACTGAAAGAATTTTTTATTTCTGATATCATGTGTTCACTTTTTAGCATAATAATTTGATGTTTTATTAATTTATTTTGCTCTGATGAAGTTTCTTATCCGTCTATCCATATTGTCCAATTTTTTCACTATTTTCTTTAATATTACTTATAGTTACTTTGAAGACCATGTTTGAGAGTTTCAACATGTCGGCTTAACTGTTCCTGTTTATGTAGACTGTTTTACCTCTTTCTACTGTGTAATTTATTGTTGTTAGTAGGTGTGCTTCATAGTGATTTTGGTGATGTATGCCAAAGAACTATAAACACAAAGTTAAATAACTAGAATGTTTTTACATGAGTGCACCCTTTTTGCAGGCCTCTGGAGTATAAATCAATCTGGATTTTAATTTATATTGGTTGAATTTTATTGTGGCTACAACTACTTTCCATGTGTCACAGGCTTCAAATCCCTTCAGTGGTTGACAACCAGTAACTGCTTTTACATGTGAAGCCTAAAATGCCAGATGATTTTCCCCTAGGATTCTTACTCCACATTCAGTTTTCAGCATATCTTGCATATCTGTTGTTCCACAGATCTAATCGCTCCCCACGCACTTGCTTCTTCTGCGATTCAAAGCAGGGTTGGTCACGTCAGTAGTGCTCATACCCCAACAACAGCCAGATGTTCCTCCATATAGGAGGCTCGTAGTGCTGGCAGATTTCACCCTATTACCAGCCGGCCACTACTCTGTGCTTATGTAGGGGTTGGATCACATATGGGTTCTGCTAATACTTCTGCTCCAATTTCCTCTGCGTGCCTGCACCACAAGGGCTCTCCGGCCATCTTTCCTGCTCATGGGCACTTCCGGAGACCCACGGAAAAGGGCTGGGAATGGTTGAGAATCCTCAACCATTCTTGAATATAAAGCTTCCACAAGTTCAAATGTGAATGCTAGCTCACATTTGGCCTTTAAGGACTCACTAAATTTTCGGGTGTTTCCTGCTTATGTCACCTCCTGTGCCTCCTAATGATCTGCTGAAGTTAAAGCGATTCATGTGTGGCCTCTGTCCTCAGAGTAGCTCCTTACTCATTGGAATTCAGTTCACCTGTGTCCTTCAACATCAGTGTCTTTCAAGGGTTCAAAACATGATTCTGAAGACTGTAAAGATTTGTCTCATTGTTAAGGTAAGAGTGACCTTGTCGTGTAGCTTTCCATACTCGAAGTTAATGTAGAGCTCACACATATGTAGGGACTATTGAACATTGTACATTTTTCTTTCTTTCTTTCTTTCTTTCTTTCTTTCTTTCTTTCTTTCTTTCTTTCTTTCTTTCTTTCTTTCTTTCTTTCTTTCTTTCTTTCTTTTTTGATAGAGACAGTGGGAAGGACAGAAAGACAGGAAGAGAAATGAGAAACATCAATTTTTCGTTGAGGCATCTTAGTTCATTGATTGCTTTCTCATATATGCCTTGATGGGGGGGGGTCACAGCAGACGGAGTGACCCCTTGCTCAAGCCAGCGACCTTGGGCTCAAGCTGGTGAGCCCTGCTCAAAGCAGATGAGCCCGCGCTCAACTGGCGACCTCGGGATTTCGAACCTGGGTCCTCTGCATCCCAGTCCAACGTTCTATCCACTGAGCCACCGCCTGGTCAGGCACACTTTACATTCTTGAGTTCCAGGTATTAATTTGTCTTTTAAGGAGTATAGAAAGTATATATTTTTTATTATTATTTCGGAGATGCTGTTATGAAATGTGTTCTTAATTTGAATCCTATTGAGACTCATTCTAAGCTGTTAGTGTGCATTAATTCAAGTTTGCTAAGACGTGATTCTTATCATGTGTCCACAAAATGCACCAGGTTTCAGTGAGGTTTCTCCACCTTGACTAGTCAGCACTAGAAGGACTTTCAACTCAGTTCTGAGAATTGTTGAACTTCCTTTACCAAAGCCTTTCTTTGCCTATGCTAATTGGATTTGATCTTATTCACATGCAGCTTGTTATTGGACAATAGTTCCAAGGGGAAACCCATCCAGTGTTTTAAAAAGGCTTTCTCTCTGTATCTTCTCCTCGCTGGTCCTCTATCTAGGGAACTACCGGTATGTCTGCTTCCAAATTCCGATTATCTCCACAATTCAGGGAGGCTGCTATTATTACCTCCTGTACTGTTACCTAGAAACTACTTCCTGGCAGAAAGCCAAGGAAATGGTAGGGCTCACCAGGGACCATAAGTGAATCCATTTTTCTGAAGGATTATAGCCATATTTTGCCTATTGTTTGAAGACAGAAATAAGTTGTGTGTTTTTTAATGAATATTTCCAGTTTTCTAGCTGTTCTTAGAGGAAAGTAAGTATGGTGCTAATAACTACATCATGTCCACAAATACAAGCTTTTAATTTGAAATTTTTTGCATAAAAACTTGCACACTCTATTCAAATTCTCTCAAGATAATATGTAAATATTTTGCAAGCTTTTGCTTGACTTTGCAGGTCTGTATAATTTCAAAATTAGTCTCACAGTTTTAGTAAAGTGACTATTACCTATGCTGTGGTTTAATAGGTATCTCAAATTCAGATAAAGTATGAATTAGTGAATAATTGCAACATTATGTAGACTTTTGTTTTGCTTAACTTTTAGCTTCATAAATGATGCCACTTTATCTTCTAAATTTTATACAACTCTTTATTATCTATAATTTTTAATGTTATTTTTTTGTATAATAATGCAACTTTTTTTTGTATTTGTCTTTCAGTATTAGCCTACAAAAGTGAATATATTTTCTCGACTTTATAAGGCTTATCCAACCATCATTTTGCATAAAAATGTAATGTCAGGAAACCACTCATCATTTAACAGGTGAAGTTTGGCTCATGAAGGTAGTGCACTTAACATATTAAAACGCTCCTTTAAGGCATTACTTAATAAAAAAAATTGAACATACAGAGAAACAAATCTCTGGCACTTTAATTTTACAGAAAATACTATATTAACTACTGATCCTTTGAGAATTTTAGAACAAGAGAAAATATTACCTCTCCGTAAAAGCATTGGCAACTTCTTATTGGGTTTGGAAAAGCAAAATACACACCCATCAAATAATCATTAATTTATTGGATCATTAGGCAAAAGGCAATAGTTATTTGAAGAGAGTGTACCTCATCCACTTCAGTTTGAAACAACCCATAATTTAGTAAGTTAAAGCAGTGGTCCCCAACCCCTGGGCCACAGACCGGTACTGGTCTGTGGGTCATTTGGTACCAGTCTGCAGAGAAAGGATAAATAACTTACATTATTTCCATTTTATTTATATTTAAGTCTGAACGTTGTTTTATTTTTAAAAAATGACCAGATTCCCTCTGTTACATCCATCTAAGACTCACTCTTGACGCTTATCTCGGTCACGTGATACATTTATCCGTCTGTGGCCCAAAAAAGGTTGGGACCACTGAGTTAAAGGAAAAAATCAGGTAATTGACATCTAATAAAAAAAAAGTGTGGTATTTTAAAATATGGTTACTCAAGTAAGCTAAATTATAAAATTGATACATTGTTTGTTTAAGTTAGTATGGCGTGACACTATAAATAGCATGAAGCTCAAAATGGATCTTTTACCATGAGGCAAATTTATTGAAAGTTGTGTTAGTGCTTATATGGATGTGGCTGCATTGTTTACTTTATTCATGCAGATACTTTCACAACTTTTATATGCTTTATATTCATAAGCTAAAGACAATGACCACAAGTAACGTGTTATGAATACCTAGAGGTCATTTAACAATTCTTTATCCAATATCCTGTAACGTTTGGAACAAAATAGAATTCTTCATTCCTGATGTGAATTTCCTCCAACAGATTTGAATACATAATACATTTTTTCAGAAAGGCTACTCTTAAACATAATAATATATAAACTTTAACCAGTTCTTCCCTGGACCAAATTATAATATGGAAATATCAATTATTTAAAACTTCTGTTATTGACTTTGTAAATTAGAAAGGAACAAAACAGAGTAAGAATTGGAATATGGTAGTAAAATTCACAATCAGGAATTTTCAAAATTTTCTACTGTCAGCTACTAATAAAACCCTTAGCTAATCTACGTATTATCCTCAGTGCAACATGAATATCTGCTTTATCTATCATTAGCATTATTTAAGTTTCTATGACTAATGTGCAGGGACATAGATAATCTTTTGCCAAAATCATTGTCCAATTCTATAATGATTACAATCTAGTATTTTATCAAAAATAATTGGTTATAGGCCCTGGCCGGTTGGCTCAGTGGTAGAGCGTTGGCCTGGCGTGCAGAACTTCCCGGTTTGATTCCGACCAGGGCACACAGGAGAAGCGCCCATCTGCTTCTCCACCCCTCCCCCTCTCCTTCCTCTCTGTCTCTCTCTTCCCCTCTCTCAGCCAAGGCTCCATTGGAGCAAAGATGGCCTGGGCGCTTGGGATGGTTTCATGGCCTCTGCCTCAGGCACTAGAGTGGCTCCGGTCACAACAGAGTGACGCCCCTGATGGGCAGAGCATCACCCCTGGTGGGCGTGCTGGGTGTATCCCAGTCGGGCGCATGCAGGAGTCTGTCTGACTGCCTCCCCGTTTCCAGCTTCAGAAAAATACAAAAAAAAAAAAATCTAGTCTCAGAGCTTTGTACCCAAGGAATAATTTTGAATAAAGAGATGCAATGAATATTAGATATAGCCAGTGTTTGCAATGTGGACATTGTTAGAATTTTTTCTTCTTGCATATGTTTTGTAAGCATCTTATTAACAGATGAATTGATAGTGCAAATAATTAAAACTGTTTAATTTATGTCCCCAAACTTTTGTTAAATTAGCAACCCATAATTAATGAACAATTCTAATCTGCTAAACTATGCATGAAATGCACTAGCTATTGTTTCTAACAAGCCTATCGAATATGTATTGGTATCATTATTAATATTATTGATGTTATCATTACTATTTTAAAGATAAAGAGATAAAAATATAACTTGAGGAAAATTACACAGATAGTGACAAAATACAAGTCTGTCTGACAGTAGAGACTTTCCCTTAAGTTTGGCCAGTTGGCTCAGTAGCAGAGCATCTGCCAGGTGTGTTGAACTCCTGGGTTAGATTTCCAGTCAGGGCACAAAAAAGAAACAACCATCTCCTTCTTCACCACTCCCCCTCTCTTTCTCGTCTCTGTATTCCTCCTGTAGCCATGGATCAATGATTAAAGTGAGTTGGCCCCAGATGCTAAGGATGGCTCTGTGGCTTTGCCTCAGGTACTAAAAATAGCTCTGTTGCAGAGCAATGGAGCAAAGGCCCAGAAGGGCAGAGCATCACCCTTAGGCAGCTTGCCATGTGGATCCTGACTTGGGTTTATACAGGAGTCCATCTCTCTTCCTGCTCTCCTCTCGCCAAATAAAAAAATAAAAAGAAGGCATTTCCTTAATCTTCATACAATATTGCTTTTGATTTTTCCTCAAAGTAAACATGTTGCTCAATTAAATTAATGTTGTAAAATGCTAACTGACACAGAATAGGTGCTCCATACTAAATAAAATGCTAGTTGCTTTGAACTGTTATTGCAGTCATTGAATTTATATGTTTTACTGACTCTAATGAACACAATAAACTGGGGAACAAAGTAGAAACAGAGGCAGGATCACAGGGAACAGATTGACAGCTGTCAGAGGGAAGGGGAAAGAGGAGACTAGATCAATGAAGGTGAAGTGATTAGCAAAAATCATAAATACATAACATATATATATATATATATATATAGAGAGAGAGAGAGAGAGAGAGAGAGAGAAAGACAACAGGGTAGTGATAGCTAGAGTGAAGGGGGTGTAGAGTAGGGGGATGGAGAACAAAACGGGTAAGTGGGGGTAGAAAGAGATGTTCCATGAAGCATTGGGAGGACACATTGGGGTGTTTAGAGGGTGTTATACTGAGTGGGACACTTGAAATCATGTCAACACAATAAATAAAAATTAAAATTAAAAGATTTAACTTTTCAAAAAAGAAGTTACGGTGATCAGTGACATTAGAAATAAAATGCATCCAAAAAAAATACTTCTTTTGACCTTTATGTCGTTGCAAAATATGTGCATAGTTTTCGACTGTCATTTTGTCTTATTCATATTTCATTCTCTTTTAACTGCCTTATATTCATAAGTCATTCTCTTTATATCGGGTATTAGTTATTTCATGTAAGACAGGAGTAATTTGATGAGCAATTCAGTCTTATTTTTGCAAGGTTACTAAAAGACATGTGTCTTAGAAATTTGTCTGAACTTATTTAAGTGATCTCATTTCAAGTGTAACCCAATCAAGGCTCTTCTATATTACTATCAAAATTCTAATGCCTAATAGTTTTTGAGAAAATATAAATAATAATTGCTATTTTTTTGTTTCTCCCAAGCAAATGTGCACCTATTATCTTTGATATGTTGCTGTTGATACCTTGAAATTGACATGCTTTAATAAAAGGATATATATTCTATAAACACATACAAAATTAAATATATTTACAATGATTATAATAGTAAAAGGGGAAACATGATAACAATAACTACAATATTTGGAGTCAAAAAGTAATGGACTCAAAGCCAAAATTACTTCTTAATGGTTTTATGATATTAAATAGTTATTAATATTTTTAAAGCATTTTTTTCTTCCTCTATATTAGAAAACTGTATAATTTCATTAACCACTGTTACCTTAACAATCCAATTAAAAGTAAAAAAAAGAAAACATAATTGTAGATGAGTATTAATAAGGCATTAAAAAGTATAATAAATGATATTTTTGAAAAGAAATATTTCAAGTAAATAATCTGTTTTCAGTTGACCTTGAGATAACAATCAATGTTATGTTACAATTTCTGCTCCTTCATTTGTCTTTGTTGGTGAAAAGGGGCTGTCATAGATTGAGAGGGTCAAGCTCATAGCAAATTTAATTCATCTCACTTTATCTCTGCTTTGAACAGGGTTTCAGAAGATGAAATATTAAATGTGTAGAACCAAGGTAATTCTTCCTTGTATTTGATGAAAAGTTTATAATTCCTTGTTTGTTTTTGATACTTAACATGATCATAAAGTAGACAGAACTTGAGAAAGGGCATGATTGTTTCAGCAATAAAGTCATGGATGACTTTTTTATCATTTGTATCTTTAAATGTCTTGACATTTCAGTTAGAATTGTGAGTTATCAATTGTCATTAAGATAGAGAAATAGATATTATCAGCTTGTATGTACATTATAAAATACTTTGAAAATACATTAAAAGTATGTACATTTTATTTGTAAGTCCCCTAAAGCATCACACATTGAAAAATTTAGAGGCGTTCATAAATGTAACAAAAGCTAAAATTTTTGAACTATTTTCTGAGATAATTATTCTTATTTATATGTTAGCAGCTCAATAAAAGGTTTGGCCTAATATATGTGATATAATTTATTTCTAAATCTCAGTATTGTTTAAAGATATTTTTATTATTACTCAGTGACACTGCCTTAGTAGATTTGCTAAAATAAATGTAATTTTAAAAATTAAAAAATTAGAGTTTCTCGGGAACATTTATTTCATTTGATATTTTCAATAAAACCTATGAAAGTAATGTTTATAATATAATATTTATTTTTAAAATAAAGACATGTATATAAGCATATTTAAGGTATAAAAAAGCAGTTGTTAATTATAAATGTTTTTATTTTGTAATTCAACAAAATATAACTTCATTAAATTAGCAACAATAATATAGAGTAAGAATTAAATTTAGTTACCTCTACTCAGCCATATGAATATATATATGAACATATCTCTGATATATATATATGTATGTGTATGTGTAGAATATATATATTCTAAAAGGTTCTCAAATTTGATAATATATCAAAAACAAAAGGCTGCCTGTCCTGTAGTGGTGCATTGGATAAAGCATAAACCTGGAATGCTGAAGTTGCCAGTATAGAAACACTGGGCTTGCCTGGTCAAGGCAGATACAGACAACAACTACTATGAGTTGATACTTCCTGCTTCCCCGTCCCTTTCTCTCTCTTTCTCTCTCTCTCTCCCTCTCTCATCACTTCTCTCTAAGAATCAATAAATTAAAACAAAACAAAACAAAACAAAGGCTGTGGAAGTTTCATTAGTGCCAAAGACTTGAAACAAAATAGCTTTTAAGAAAAAAAAGGATAATAGAATAGTTATATAAAAGTTACAAAGTTATAAAAATAGTTACTAAGAAAGCACAATAAAAGTGTATACACAAAATGAAATAATTTAAAAATGCAAAAATGAAAACATAAATAGACCCACAGTGGAGACTTTCACACTCTTCTTTTAATGAATGACATTAGTAGACATAAAGTAAGCAAGAATAGAGAAAAAATGATTAACAATGTCTACCACTTAGATTTCATTATATTTTTGAAACATTCTACTCAGCAAGAATAGAATATGAATTTATTTCAAACATATATGTACTTTCTCTAAGGTAGACTGCATTCACTGAATATAGAACAAGACTTGCAGTTAGAAAACAGACAAACTTTGATGAATATAAAGTAATTAATATTAAACAAGAATGCTCTTTGATCATAATGAAATTAAACTGGAGTCAATAACAGAATCATAATGGGAACATCTTTATATATTTAGTAACTAATCAACATTAGGAGTAAATATCTGCAAATAACATCAGACAAAGTTCTCATATCTAAGATATGTAACAAATTCTCATAATTAATAAAAAACATACATTGCAATAAAATGGGCAGAAAACTTGAACAGGCACTTTTACTCAATAGAATATATGGAAGGCAAAAAAGTACATAATTAGTTCTTACAGAGGTATAAACTAGTACTCCATTAGCCAACACAGAAATATAAATTAAACCTACAATGAGTTATTACTATATACTATCTAGAATGATTTAAGTGAAAAATACTGAAAAAGCCAAGTCCTGACAAGGCTGCAGAGCAACTGAATCTCTCATGCAAATCTGGTAGACTGCAAACTGGCACAGTCCACTCTATGGGCAGTTTCTTATGAAGTAAAATACACACATATCCAGGAATCGCATTTCTTGGTATTTACTGAAGAGATATGGAAACTCATATTTCTATAAAAGCCAGTATACAAATGTGCATAATAGTCCTATTTCTATTCATATTTTCCAACACCTGGAAATGACCTAAATGTCCTTCAGTGGGTGAAAAGATATAAACTTTGGTACATCCATATAATAAAATACCACTTGTATTAAAGGGAATTGGCAGTTAATATTTAATTCATACAGCTTGGGCAGAATTTAAAATCATTATTCTGAATTTTTTTTTTAAATGAAGAAGCCAGTTTCAAAAAGCCACAAACTACATAGCTACATATATAGTTTATATGATGATCTGGAAAAGAGAAAATTATGGTGAGGGAGAACAAATCAGTGATCCTTAGGAATTAGGTGTATATGGGCTTCCAGTCAAGATGGTGGCATAACTAAAACAGTACTCAGATTCTCCCACAACCACATCAAAATTGCAACTAAACCTTAGAACAGCCATCATTCAGAACTGACTGAAATCTAATGGAATGAAAGTCCCACACTAAGGATTTAAATAAGAAGCCACATCAAGACTGATAGGAGTGCCAAAGATGCTGAATGGTCTGGTCCCACACCACCCGCGGTGGTTTAAAATCAGGAGGCTTATCTGGGTTATGAAGTGTCCCCCTGAGGAGAGAGAGGTCTCACCTCATCAGGCCTCCCAGCCCAGGGTTTCAGTGCCAGGAAGAGAAGTCTCCATAACTTCTCCACAGTCTTTCTGACAATTATATTTAAACTGACTTCTTCCAGTTACTGTCAATTCATGCTATATATTTCATTTGTATGTTTTAACACCATCCATAATTACCTGTTTTGTTCACATTTATATGTTATTCCTAGAAAAATATAAATTTCATGATGTCTGTCATTAACTGTAACACTGCAGGGGTCGGGAACCTGTGGCTTGCAAGCCAGATGTGGCTCTTTTGATGACTGCCTGTGGCTCGCAGACAAATCTTTAATAAAAAAAAATAACATAAAAATATAAAACATTCTCATGTATTACAATCCTTTCATTTCCTACCGCTCATGTTCATGGTTGCGGGTGGCTGGAGCCAATCACAGCTGTCCTCCAGGACAACACCAAATTTTTATTGGATAATGCATTTCATACACGGGTCGTTGTATGGCTCTCAAGGAATTACATTTTAAAATATGTGGCGTTCATGGCTCTCTCAGCCAAAAAGTTTCCCAACCCCTGACCGAGAGGAATGCCTGACATATAAAAGAAAGATGTTAGAGAATTAATTTTATTTTGAATTCCATTCACCTCAAATTTTCTACCAGATAGCTCAGCATCGAGTGATTCTGAATATACAGTACGAGGGGGAAAAAAAAAGAAGGAATAAATTATAATTTTAATAGTGTTTATAATTAAGAGAAAAAAGTAAAATGATTAAAATATGCTCAATCATATGTTGAACTCCCTGTAAAAAATCAAGACTGGTCCTGACCAGTTGGCTCAGTGGATAGAATGTTGACCTGGTGTGTGGACGTCCTGGGTTTCTCAGTCAAGGCACACCTGAAAAGCAACCATCTGCTTCTTTTCCCCTCCCTTTCCCCTTCTCTCTTCCCTTCTCACAGCCAGTGGCTCAGTTGGTCCGAGCATCAGCCTCAGGCGCTAACAATAACTAGCTTGATTTCAGCATCAGCCCCAGAGGGGGGGGGTTGCTGGGTGGATCCCAGTCTGTGTACATGTGGGCATTTATCTTTTATGTCCCCTCTTCTCACTTTAGAAAAAAAAATGTTAAAAATTAAAATTATATTTATATTGGTATATAATAAAAAATGAATTTATTGTAAATTTTGCTATATTTAATACATACTAGCAGACTTAGGAATATTGATTTTCTTTTCATATTACCTAAATAAGCCCTAATGTCTAAACCTCGTATTCAAACACATCAAAATTCTCACTGCTATAACATAGCTTGCTTTGCAACAGCAAGGATACAATTCTAGAATTAGTGACACCATTTTTTCTCAGAAATATGCTTTCTTTTAAAAATACTCTGCTGAGTATACTTCAAGTGATTTAATCAGAAAAATGACTCAGGGAATTGGCTTTAAACAAAATATCACAAAGTAATTATTTGCTTAGAATAAACTACTTAAAATTTTTTTCCTTAAGGGTTAAAAGTTAATAAAGAAAAGTTACTAAAAAATAATTCTCTTGGATTCATATATATATACATATATATATATATTTTTTTTTTCTAGAGACAAGGGCTTCCTCCTCCCTTTTTAACACCCAGATGAATCTGTCATCTCTTTTATTTAAACAGGCAACATTGAAGATTCTTAACAATACCTCTGACCCCTGAGAAACAGGATATACAGCAGACCATTAATTAGTTGTTTGAAATGAAGGGATATGGCACATTGAGCCATGCTTCTCTGCTCCATTGCACAGAATATCCTCACCACGTTGTCCATTTATATTTCTGATGACTCCCAAAAAGCCAGTACCCTTGAGAAACATCATAAGTTAGTAAGCTTGATTGATGTACATTAAGCATTCAATGACTTGTTCTATCTGGAGTATTTCTCTTTTTTGCACGAGGGAAGGATGGTCAAAATATGTATCAGACCTTGAATCAAATTAAAACCCGGAAGATTTCATTGCAGGGCTTCTTTTTGTTTCATACATAAATTTACATAAAATTGAGTGACTGAAGATTTCATATCTGTTTCAATTTTCCTTCCATTCTAGACATTGTGAAATGAAAGTGGTTTCATAGAACACTGCTTTCATTGTTTCAGAAAGTAACACAATGAACTTGGCTATTCTCTAATTTTAGTTCAGGAGACACTATTGTTCTTCGTGAATTTTCCCTGCTTATAAATTTATAAATTATTCACATCCATAAGTCACTAAAAAAAACCCCAACATAAACTGAAAGAGTATTATCAGGAGGCAGCAAAACAATGGTTGGGATGCCTGCCTTTTCATGTTTCTATTGATCGTTTGCCCTTCAATAAACAGAATTTCCCTTACATAGACTAATTCCATAATAATAATAATTATGATACTGAGGATCATAAAGAGAGATACTTTTAAGTCACTTTTTGGGTCATATTTTTTTCACGATTAAGCATTAAAAATATTCATAATGTTAATACTTAGCCATGTTAAAAATACAATTAATTAGTGATATTTAAAAGTTTGGGGCTAAGGTAGTTATTAAACACATTTATAAAATGAGATGTTAACTCAATGGTCTACATCATTAAAATCTAAAAATTTGGCAGTTCTGGAAAAATTAACTGATACTCTTAAAATATGATATTTTTTATTTCCTAATAAAGCTATTCTTATATTAGGAAATAAAAAATATTATATAATGGTAGCTTTTGTCTTAAATGTTTTATGTTAGCTTACTTTACTAATTATGTAGGGTTGAAATTTGAACATATCCCTCTTAGCATTGTTGTTATATAAGGAATTCACTCTTTTGGTCCCATCTGCTGCTCTTTTTCATTTCAATATTTTGTGTGTGTGTGTGTGTGTGTGTGTGTGTGTGTGTGTGTGTGTGTGTGTGTGTGAGACAGACAGAGTCAGGGAGAGGGACAGATAGGGCAGACAGGCAGGATGTGAGAGAGATGAGAAGTATCAATTCTTCGTTGCAGCACCTGAATTCATAGATTGCTTTCTCATATGTGCCTTGACCTGATGCCTACTGCAGACTAAGTGACCCCTTGCTCAAGCCAGCTACCTTGGGCTAAAGCTAGTGAGCCTTGCTCAAACCAGATAAGCCCACGTTCAAGCTGGCAACCTTGGGGTTTTGAACCTGGGTCCTCCACGTCCCATATCAACGCTTTATCCACTGCCGCCACCAACTGGTTAGGCCCATTCCAATAATTTTGATCAATTTCTTTCAATATTAGAAATTAACTGTTAAAAATTCTCAGATATCTCATATCTTAATTGTTGCTTTTTTTCCTTATTGGGATCATTAAGTTCATTATTATTACTGTAGTACCCTGTTTCCCTAACTGTTTTGTATTACAGTTTTCTTCTACAGATACGTTTGGTAACTATTATATTTTTCCTGTAATAGTAATGCACTTCTGATGCTTTCATTTTGGTGTTTAGAGATTTCTCAGTTTCTTTGGATAAGATGGATGCGTGTCTTTTCTGTTCAAATATAACCTAAGGGAGCAAATATACTTTTATTTTTTAATTATTCAAAAAGGTTAGTCTTATGAGCTGTTAGCTCATTATCTGTTTTATTCTATTCCTTCCTTCAGTTGAACTGAATAAAAATGTTTGGGAAGGTGAATACTAAAAAGTAGAATAAGTTATCTTTTTAAGCAAATGGAACTCATCTCACACTTTACAACAAATACTAAAGGATAATACAGCATCCATTTTTAAATTTGCTAAAAAATTTTTCTCAAGTGTTAAGAATTATAAAGAATTTTTAACATACTGTATAACCCATTTACCAGCTATTGTGCAGATAGTTAATGCAGGACCTAATTAATGGGAGTTGAGAGAGCAAGAATAAAACAAAACAAAGTATACGAACCAAGAAAGCCCACTTATATCTACTTCAGCGCCCAAAGGTGAAAGCTATGACTCTAGAACACTCCCACCTCCTTTCTCAGTGACTAGACATAGGACTCGGAATGAAGTAGCACAGTGTCTATGCAATATTTTCATACATCGTGTCTTTATTTCCTCTTATAATTTGATAACCTCTAAAGCAGTTTTTCAGTTGCATTTATCTCTGTAGCTCTGGGCTTAACAGAGCGCCTTGGCCTTTACATGCAGATAGGAAAAATGGGAGCAATGAGGAAAGGGGAAAGAGGAGGTGTAACAGGAGGCGGGGAGAGAGAAAGGGCAGGAAGAAGCAAAATGGCACAATAGTTTTTTCCCTCATAGAACTATGAAGACAAAATGACAAAAAGAATGTGAAATGCCAGCAAAAAGATACATTTTAGTAAAAGCTAATATATATATTAGCTTTTATATATATATATTATATATATATATATATTATATATATATATATTAGCTTTTGTTCTATGCTGGACAGCCTTGAAAATAAATAAAGAAGTTATACATATAAATTTTATTTAATTCTTATACTACTCTTATGAAGTTATTATTATTATTATTATTATTGAGAGGGAGAGAGAGAGAGAGAAACAGACAGGGACAGACAGGAAGGGAGAGAGATGAGAAGAATCAGCTCATAGTTGTGGCATTTTAGTTGTTCATTGATTTCTCTTATGTGCTTTTCTCATGCCAATGATTTTGGGGTTTAAGCCAGTGACCATGGTGTCATGTCTATGATCCCATACTCAAACCAGTGACCCTGCACTCAAGCTAGTGAGTCCGTGATTAAGCCAGATGAACCATGCTCAAGCCAGCAATCTCCAGATTTCAAATCTGAGTCCTAGGCACCTCAGGTTTATGCTCTATCCACTGCACAACCACCTGGTCAGGCTGAAGTTAGTATTATTGCCTTTATTTTTCAGATGAAGAAATTGAGTCACAGGCTGGAAGAGTAAACATCTCACAGTTACAGAGGTATGAAGTGGCAAAGATAAGATTTAATACAGTCTGTTTAACTAAAGAACACATTACCCTAACATGTTCTCTTAAAATTATTGCTATTGTTTCACTTGATTTTGAGAAAATTATACATATAAATTAGTTTAAATAAAACTAAGAAGTTAAAGTGGAGACTTATTTTTGTTTTCTTTTCAAACTTTCTATGATTTAACAAAAAAAGAAGATAAAAAAAGAAATGAGATAGCTAGATGATAAAAAGAGAAAGAATTCTCCCATTATCTGAGATCAATTTGAGTAACTATCTTTGATTTTAAATATTTATTTTTGATTATCAAAATGTCCCAGATGCCAAGTTGGCATCATGAAATGCCTGACTAGCTCTAGCATCAGTTATTATTTTTTAAATACCTATTATTCTTTTCTAGAATATTTTTCAAATTAACTCATTTGGTAGAGATGATTTCCAATGAAGCTAAAGAACAGTTTCAGTATATTCTAAAGAACCTGGAAATCAATTTCCAACATTAGATAATTTAGTTCTTTTTTTTTTATTGTAGGTCATATATACACATGGATGTCCAGACTTGGTAAGGTATAAAATGGAAACTTGCTTAGATCCCTAGTCTCCATCTATCTCCGTGAGAGCTTATAAATGTAGCCTATAGATCAGGGGTCCCCAAACTTTTTACACAGGGGGCCAGTTCACTGTCCCTCAGACCGTTGGAGGGCCAGACTATAAAAAAACTATGAACAAATCCCTATGCACACTACACATATCTTATTTTAAAGTAAAAAAACAAAATGGGAACAAATACAATATTTAAAATAGAGAACAAGTAAACTTAAATCAACAAACTGACCAGTATTTCAACGGTAACTATGCTCCTCTCACTGACCACCAATGAAAGAGGTGCCCCTTCCGGGTGTGCGGCGGGGGCCAGATAAATGGCCTCAGGGGGCCGCATGTGGCCCGCAGGCCGTAGTTTGGGAACCCCTGCTATAGATGATAGAAGATAAAACTATAGATATATTTTCTCTATTACATTTTAATTTACAACTCAAAAATCTTACATTATGAATTACTGACTTTCAATTTTATATGCAAATATTTTCCCTAGCGTGGATCATTACCAGTCCAATCAAAAGAAAGATAACAACATAATAAACTTTGTACATGCACATATTTGATAAAATAACCTTTGTGTCCCTGCTTAACCTATTTCTCTTTTATCTCAAAAGGGACTGTGCAACTAAATTTAAAGCTCACATTCCTATTTTTTAAGTAGATTTTCTTATAGCTAGATAATATATGGTATGCTTGAATTATATGAAAATTTTTTTTTTTTTTTGCATTTTTCTGAAGTTGAAAACGGGGAGGCAGTCAGACAGACTCCCGCATGCGCCCAACCGGGATCCACCTGGCACGCCCTTCAGGGGGCGATGCTCTGCCCATCTGGGGCGTTGCTCTGTCGCAACCAGAGCCATTCTAGCACCTGAGGCAGAGGCCACAGAGCCATCCTCAGCACCCCGGCCAACTTGGCTCCAATGGAGCCTTGGTTGCAGGAAGGGAAGAGAGAGACAGAGAGGAAGGAGAGAGGGAGGGGTGGAGAAGCAGATGGGCACTTCTCCTGTGTGCCCTGGCCGGGAACCAAACCCGGGACTCCTGCATGCCAGGCCGAGGTTCTACCACTGAGCCAACCGGCCAGGGCTAAGATTTATATAAATTTTATTGTATTGAATATATCTAGCTCCAAGTTATTTTTTCCTTTAACATTGTGGATACATTCTATGTTCCTTTAAATACACTCAAACTTCTCCCATTAGATAATGACTTAAATCTGTAAGTAAAAACTTGGAAATCCCTCATGCCTCTTCAGCTACACACTTGTCTTTTTCTTCTTATCTATCAAATGTTTGGTAAAGATTTTTTGGTAAATGTTATCATCATACACTTGAGAGGGGAGAAAGCAGAAGAAAGCAGGAGCAGGGGCTTGAAATGTCTGTGATCTCACGCTCAAGCCAGTGACCTCAGGGTTTCTGACTGAGGGAGGAAGGGCTGACTGAGAAAGTTTGAAAAGTAACAAACCACAGCTGTAACCCCTTATCAGTTCCCTGAAATAAACTTGCAATACCTGCAAGAAAAATGGGATATGTGAATAGTCAAGGACAGTCATGTAAGACATCAGGCACTTGTCATGTGGAAACTAAGACTGTAAAGTTATAAAACTGCAGAAAAACTAACCTTGGGGAGCTCGTGCTTTGATGTACTAGCCCAATGGTTCTCAAACTTTTCCAAGTCAGGGTGCATTTAAAATCCTACAGATAATTGCAGGCACACTATATACAAATTTCTGAGAAATATGTTATAATAATTAAGTCAAATATTAAAGAAAAAAATAAAGTCCATGCATGCTTTTGTGGTAATTAAATGAAATAAATACAACAAAATTAAATTTATTCTGATATTAAAAATATTTTTATGTTACATTTCTTGAGTTATGCTCTTTAGAATTTGTAAAAAAGAGGAGTTAAAAAATAAAAAAAAAACAAACAAAAAAGTTATATTTTTATATATATAGATACATCCTTAGTAAGATTTAGTAAATGCAACAGGTCCCGGCACAAATGTGTTAAGTTTTTTCATTCTTGTGTTTATGAGAAACTTGAGCCTGATGTGTCCTAGCAATTTCTTCAGTCTTTGGGCATATATTTGAAAGGCAAACTCTCATTTCCTCATCAATACATTGAAGAATTCCTCTCTTTTTAATCTTAATTGTGTTGAGTGCAGAAAACCCCCACCATACATATCATCTTAACTTTACACCAAACAAAGGATAGAAGAAACATGCCTCCAGTCTTTCTGGGGAACATGGGATGTAGTGTAAACAATCCAGCACCACAGCTTAACAGCCTTTTGCAACCTAATAAGGCAAGTGAGGTGGGGGGTTGGGCAGACTGTCAGTTTACAGCCAATTCCCCACACCTCTGTACCCCAAAAATCTTAACTCCAAATCCCTGTTGGTTTTTTGGTCCCCAACAGGCACATATTTCTCTGGAATACCATAAGGTGCACCTGGAAATCTTCTAGGGTGCACCAGTGTGCCCTGGCACACACACTTTGAGAACCACCATACTCGCCCCACTAACTACTGATAAATTCTTCTTCCTTCACTAAGTTGTTAGGGTGCCTATTATCCCCCATTTATGGGCCAATTCCTGCTTTCCCCTAGCCTCCCACTTACCTGATGTTTTACACTGGTCAGTTTTCATGAAGTACTACACTCAATGAATACTTTTAGATATCCCTTATGTAAATTTTAAACTTTATTCATAAATAATTATGAGTGCTCTCTTCTTAATAAAATCTGTTCTGATCAGCCTATTCTAATTTCTAATACAGATGCCTTGGATTTTGCACTTGATCTTAATATCTGGTTCCTAGTTTTTTTTTCTCCCTTATTGCTAATCACAGATTCCCTAGATTAGGCACCACTTCTAGTAATCCCTATCACAAAATAATGACTAGGCTTGCAACCAGATTCCCAAAACCTAGTGTTTCTATCTTTTTCTCCACCATTCATATCATTCAGCTGGTACCTTAAAATAAGAGAGCTTTAAAAATCAATAGTAATCTATTCAAACTGGCTTCCACTTAAGAAAGACTATTAAAAAAAACCCTACCATTATAGAGTACTATTAAATCTTAAATTTAGATAGTAGATTCAAGTGTTCTCTTCTTAGACCAGAAGTCACTGTAAGAGTTTAACAAACAGGGTAGGGGGGCAGCTCTGAGGGCAGTTGGTGCCTCGGAGGTGATTTGGTGAAGAATGTTGAGAGCACCACTGCCAGGCAGCCAAATGGCCATGGTAGTCCAGCCACAAACACAGATTCTCTGTTTTGAAAATTATCAATATAAACACTTGGTTAAAAGAGCAAAGTCACCAGTACTCAAGGAAAGAGATGTTTTTATTGAAAATTCATAACAACTAGCTTAACCAGGCAGTGGTGCAGTGGATAGAGCATTGAACTGGAACACAGAGGAACCAGGTTCGACTCCCTGAGGTCACTGGCTTGAGCATGGGCTCATCCGACTTGAAGCCCAAGGTCTCTGGCTTGAGCAAAGGATCACTTGCTCTACTGTAGCCTCCTGGTCAAGGCACATATGAGAATGAACAATTAAGGTGCCACAACAAACAATTGGGGCTTCTCATCTCTCTCCCTTCCGATCTGACTGTTCCTCCATCTGTTTCTTTCGGTCACACACACAAAAAAACAACAACAAAATGAAAAACAACTATATTTCCATGAAAATGAAAAGCAGTCAACGGTAGAGAATGTATACTGTAAAGTCGGTGGATAATGGGGGATGATCACATGGGGAACCCAGACCCACGAACTTTGGCTAGGACCGCCCACAACCAAGCGAGTCAAAAGAGGAACCCTTTGGAAAAAAGTGACCATCTGCCAGCCAGTGGGATTTCACCACATCATATTAGCCCGACTTCCTTAGAGGATCCCTTTAAATATCTCCCACGCGGTTTAATCCTTGCAACTTCCCTGGCCTCCATCTTTCCTCAGGGCCAGGGAACCTCGCCTGGCGGGTGGGATGCACGCACTGTACTCAATAAAGACTTATTATTCCATACTTCTTGGCTTTGGCCCCTTCTTCTTTCCTTCTCAGCGGGGAAAAATACCTTACATATACCTCTTAACAGTTATGTATACTTTGGAAAATTACATATCCTCTTTTAGCCTTGATATCCTTATTGGTAAAATTAAAATGTCAGTAATGCCTATTTAGTTGAGATATTGCAAGAGATTATTAATTTCAAGCATGCAAATGTTTAGCCAAAAGCTTATATTATGATAAAGTAATGATAAATGCTCATTCCTATTATTGTTTTAATTTTTGAAGAATGGTGATCCTACTTTCCTGGATAGATAGAGAAACAATATATTCTGCTTTCCCACATTGTTATCTTTAAATTAATCTTGTGTGGGGTTATGTCTCTTCTGTGATGTCTTACAAAATTATGTGACTATTAAGTCAAATATGAAAATTATATATATAGGATTTAGTCTTGTATACATAGAAAGTAACAGATAAATAAATAAATCCTTTAAATCAGAATAAATATACACAGAATAACAAAAATGTGATTATATACTTCCTTATGTAAGATATTCCTCTCACCCTTAGGTTTGTTTTATATTTTAAATTATGTAATGTTCCTCTTTATAAGAATAGCACTAAGTAAACACAAATTAATATCTAGTGTGGATTCTGCAATAGCTGAGGCTCAAGTTTTTTTTAAGAAAAAAACAAAGCAAGACAACATAACCAATCAAACAAATACACATTAAAAAAATCAATTTTCAATAGAGTACAAGCCCTAAAGAATTTGCATTGGAAATACTATAAAATTTCTATGATTTTCTTAGTTACATATATTGATCATGTTTATCTTTGCCTGTGTGATTTAGAAGAAATAATATTTTAAACAATTCAATTTGTTGCAGGTTATTTTCTGCCTGACCAGGCGGTGGTGCAGTGGATTGAGCATCGGACTGAGATGTGGAGGATCCAAGTTCGAGACCCTAAGGTCGCCAGCTTGAGCGCGGGCTCATCTGGTTTGAGCAAGGCTCACCAACTTGAGCCCAAGGTTTCTGGCTTTAACAAGGGGTCACTCAGTCTTCTGTAGCCCCCCGGTCAAGGCACATATGAGAAATCAATCAATGAACAACTAAGGAGCCACAACGAAAAATTGATATTTCTCATCTCTCTCCCTTCCTGTCTGTCTGTCCCTATCTGTCCCTCTCTCTGACTCTCTCTGTCTCTGCCACACACAAAAAAAGGTTACTTTCTTAGATCTTCCTTCCATATTTTATTCATTAAGTAATCTCTCTCTTATTGGGCATTCTTTCTGACATTTTCCCATTGGTGAGCATTATCTCTCCTTATTCAGATAGAAATTCATTGAGATTGTTATCTCTTTCCACTCTTGAGCTCAGTTACCTTGAATAATAGACACACAGATTGGAATTCTGCCAATCAAACAAACATTTCATATAATTTTATTAACAAATATGTTCATTTAAAGAGTGGCTTTTTAATATATTCACATTTTGATAATGTGTGTGACATATATATTCTTCCTGAAGAAATATTTTATTTTTAGCAAAGGATGAAAAAAGGGCTTTATTGAATAATTTTAAATATACATCTATTTTAAAGTAAGAATTATCTCAAAATATCCACAACCAGTTAGTCAAAGAAGACTTGTATCTTAAATTTTTCACTGTATGCATTCTGTTATGATAACCATCTATTATGCATTTTCTTTCCTACTAAACAATAGAATACTGAAAAGAAAAATTATGCTCTATTAAATTCGTTGTGCCTGGCAAAGTATATCTGACAGCATTGTGCCTAAGTTGTGTGTCCATTTATTCTCACTTTGGTACAATCAAAACCATTTAGGAGAGTTCTAGATTAAAGCCATAAAAACACATTTAGTGTAGATAAAATTTTAATAAAGAAATGGGAGGAATAATACCATAAATATAAATTAAAAAGCATTTGCCACAGTTTTTCTCTAAGACAGAAAATAGAACAATGCATAAGAAAAAAATATTTTTTACAGTGAGATGATGCATTTGTTATATTGATTATTATATAATAATTAAAAACAAAACATATTGTTAAATGTCCTTCACTTCAAATTTTTAAAAAATCTACCTATTGTTGTTTATCTTTTCCTAAGTTATAGAAGTAAAACATTAATCAATTATTTTCTGACATTAATTAAAGGGATGGTTAGAAGGTGATTTATATCCTCTAGCTTTGTGCTGAACAGCTTGGATACTAAACAAATGTATAATTTGGACAGATCACTTATTAACACATTATTTTAGAATTACGATCTTCTCAATTATCATTTTTCTTCAAGTTGATTTATGGCATGGCTATCCTCAGCATAGCAGAGATCATTTGGAAATGGATGCATACACTGAATCCAATCACTCTTCTGGTAAGAAGCCCTCCCAATAGTCCCCAGCTCACTGTGGCCCTTCCCCTGGCATGCAGGGGACTGCGTGGTTGTTCTCAGGGTCGTCTCTCTCACCTCCTGTTCTTCATCCTCTTGGCCTCAATCAGTGGTTTCCATTCACATCCTTGAATACGTCTGACCTCCTTCCATCTCACAGCTTTTATATTTATGTGTATTGTCTATGGTTTGAATTTTTCTCCCTTATGTAGTTGAATTTTTCATTACTTTCTTCAGATCTCTGCCCAAATGCTTCTTTATCTAAAATAGCAACCCACTTCATCCCAGGATTTCCCATACTATTTAAGCAGCTTCATTTTGCTGCAAAACATTTATTACCCTTTATACAATATACATTGATCTGTTATGTGCTGTTTGCTCCCAGGTGCATGTTAATTCCATGAAATCATGGATTTGTTTCTCAGCTGTGTTAGTAGCACCTAAGAAAGTTCCTGGCATATAAAGATGCAAAGTAAATATATGCTGAATAAATTAAATGAATGAATAAATGAAAAGATAGTCACTAAGGATTTGCAAAATGTAAGTATTTGAAATTAATACTTAAAAGAGAATACAAATTTCTGGTTAACAGGCAGATAAATGATGAATATACTAATGTGTTTTACCTATTAGCATTTTAATCAAGATAGACAGTAAAAAATTGTACTCAGTAGCAAATACTTTTGGGATTTTTCTAGTAGAGCTTCAAGTTATTTTATCGGGAAGATGATAATTATGCATTAATTCTTTATGAGGTATACATTAAATTCTTTATATACATTGCATAATTTCATAGTCTTGATTCACTTTCTTGCTGAGGGAAAACAAATGTACAAAATTAGATTATATGATTTATATTATATGGATGTCATTCTAATCTCATGATTAACTTCTTTTCTTTCCTGAATAAATGAGTCACTTAGTATAAAAAAGGGAAATTTTAAAATCATTGCTAAAGACTAGAGTAGTGATCCTCTGTCAAATATGTGAAAAGTAAAGGATTAGTATTATAAAATGTAATTATATTTGGGTTGAAATCACCTGAGTGAATATACTTAACAGTAGCCATAAGTCACATAATAAAAAACAAGAAAGGGAAATGTAAATGAAAGTTTCATAACTTTCTCTGTTTCTCTCTTTCCATCTCTCTGTCTCTGTCTCTCTTTTCAAACACACAAACACACAAACACACACACACACACACAGAGGTTCATTAATATATCTTGGATTTGGGTGATGCTCCCCAATAAGACTCCATTAGAACTCATGGGGAAGAAAATAACCAAAAAAACTACCTAGAAGGTTGTCAGGACTACAAGAATAAAGAATGACTTGGTACGAAGGGGCTAACAATAGTAAGGATGGTAGCATGTACCCTCGGGCTGGTTACCCTGTTAAGGCAGCCTAAATGAGGTTGTGCCCAAATAAAATTGAAATTCCATGCTCTATCATCTGCTTACAACTTTATCTCTTCTCGACATAAATAATAAAATCTCTAGGCTGTTGAAAATTACAAAGAATACACTCTTTTTTCAATTGCTTTTCTCTGACACAAAATGAAGTGTGGAATATTTATTTCCACAGTCATTGAAGGAGTCTTGCTGAGTACTTTTAATGAACAGAGAGCACCTCTCTGTAAGTGTGAACTCAACACAGAGGAAACACAAATGCAGACATATCAAAACTCTGTAATTTTAAATATTGGAAATATTTAATAATAATTTCCCTCACAGTTAATATGGGCCAGGTATTAATTTTAAGTGTAAATATTGAATCATTACTTCAGTTTCAGAAAAATATTGATTAATTGAATTATTTAAAATGCCAAAGTAAAGTAATTCAAATTTATCTCTCTGTTTTTTAGTCACAAATATAGATATGGATAATATGAATAACTATAGACTTATACATATATAGATTTTTTTTGCCAACAAGCAACATTTTTAAAAAATGATGTTAATTTAAACATGATAAATTATGGCTGAATTATATTTAAAATGTTAATTTTTCAAAAATGCATATAATTTTGTCACATGCAAGTAAACACCCCCTGCCAAATTAATCTAGGTTACAGAAAAAGACAAACAGAATACACTGGAGGCAGATGTTCCACTGTATAAATGAGAAAAATCAGTGCAAAAGAAGTCATACGAGTTGCCCATTTTTCAAAGGCTGACAAAGCATAGATATTTAAGAAGTTTTCCTCTATGTTAAAAAATTGCTATATAAAAGACTCAGGAAAAGAAGCACAAAACTGTAGATTCAAGACATATACCCCCAAGCTGTCAAAATGGCACAATAGTTGTTATAGGAAACTATTAATATAAAGTCATACAAAGAATATTTAAAACCCTATATGTATTAACAGTGAAATTTTATATGGTCACTGAAAAAAGTAGTAATCTGAACACCAGTAATAATCCTTAGACATTAATAATGTAATTTTAAGTGTGTTATCAAAACAGCAATAATAGCAAAACTAGAGCCAAATTATAAAAATGAGATGTTGAAAAAAATTGAGAAAAGAAAGGAGACTAAGAAAGTGTAGGTAATATGTTAATAATGAGAAGAATAAAATGGCAGGCAGAGGAATTAAAATATTCAACTTCTATTCAATATTTACTTTTTAATAAAATATACAAATTTCATCAACAGAATAAGACTTCAACACTTCAAGATAAAGGGTCAACACTGTTACAACTGGCTTTAATTAAAATAAACAAATGCCTGCATATAGACAGGCTGACATATATATATATATATATGTTATTTGTAGAAAAAAGTTACAATTCTTTTAAAAACTGAAAACCTAGGCTTTCACACTTCTATTTTGTAGCAGCATAAAATAAAATATATATATATATATATATTTTATATATATATATATATATATAAATAAACTGTTATACCCATATTTGTGAAGAGAAAGGACAGTGATCACATAATTTTATGTCAAGACTTTTAAAGCAAAAAGTCTTATTTATATTAAGCCAAAAAATATATTTTCTGAATCTGAGATTTTTGAATTTGTTTTCTTTATAACTCTCCTTTAATTATTGAAGTCATAAGGAAAACATATAGTCAAGGTATTCGTCTCAAGAACAGATGAAGAATGTATGCAAATTGGAAACCAATAATACAACAAAAAGATAATGTAAATAAAGAAGGAAGTAATGCCTGATAAAATTACTTATACATTATTGGGAGATAATAGGCAGTCTTTATTTTTCCTCCTTTGTTTTGTATAGACATGGGTATGGCTATTGATACAGATATAGGTCTATTTAGATATGTATGTAGATATTTAGTTTGAGTAACTGAAAATAACATAGAAGACTTCCTATATTCCAAATCATGAGATAACATTTAAAGCAAAAAAATATGCTCAAAGCAAAGAAAAATGTTTTATTTATATACATTAAATCAATTATAAAAAATGTAAAATATTGCAAAAAAGTTTTAATTCATGTTTGAGATTATTATTACCTTGAAGAAAACATTAACCAAGGTATACCCCCCAAAATTAAAGTCCAATTTTATTTAATAACATAAACAGAAATAATTAAAAATTCTCTAACATTATAATAAAATAAAAATATAGTAAGTTGATATAAAATTTATTCTAAGAATATGTATCATGATATATATTAAGATGCATAATTATATGATTTTTTGAATCATTCTCTTAAGTAATAGTTTAAGGAAAAAAACAAATGAAAAGCATTATCAATAGATACCAAAATATATCATTTGTTACAATTAGGCATGTGCTATAGAAAATAACACAAGTAAATTGTTGCATTAAGTGGTCTTAATATGGACACTGAATCTTTCTGAAATTAACACCAAAGATGACCTACTATCCCTGACCTTTCAAACTCAAATGCTTAAAAGTCAAGCAGAAAAATATAACATGCAAACTAGATACTATAAAGATAAGGTTAGAAACAGGATCTATATTATAACAAAGGGGTTTTATTTTTATTCTGTTTTATTCTATTAAAATCTACTGGCCAAATGATACTTCTGTAGGTAAGGGGGGAGGGGTGACTGCCTAATTATTTCAACCATGAATTTATTTTTTCTCAGGAATGTCTTTTAGATTTCCCCTCAAGACTCCTGATGTTTAGTCCAAGTGTGTATTTTTCTTCATATTAGGAAGATTTCTTCACTTGTGTCTCTCAAGTCCTTTGTTAATTTTTTTTTTTTACTTTGAGCAATCAAACTTTAAATTTTCAATTTTCTTGCATATAAATTTCTCTCTGTCTCCTTTTTCAATAGCAGTCTGTCATTACTTAATGTGTGTTTGACCCATGGATTAAACTGTCCTTTCTAATCTCAAATTTGCAGATGTGATAACCTAGTGAAAGCCTGTAATCTAATATAATCTAAGAGTCTTCTTTCCATCTGCTTCATTCATAAGCTGCTGCTTATCATCCTAACATTGATTTCTAGGTATCATAAAAAGAACTGGTTCCCCACCATGTCCACTTGACAGTTCAGACCCCTCATAAAACTCACATCATTGTGTTCTTTCTGTCCATGCCTCTTCACTACCATTCCATGCCTATCTGAATGTTTGAACTATGGTAATATATTACACATGATTATTATGTCATTGCATCAAAAAGTAATAAGCATTGGCATTTCGTTCCAGGAAAGTGAGTTGGAGACTTTACAGTAGCTTCTCTTTTGTTGTAATTTTGCTTTTGGTGACATGTTATTGTATACTCTTTCCCCTAAATATTTAGTACATATTTGAGGGTTCATTAAACAGTAGAAATTTACCAATAACACTGGAAAACAAAATTACCAAAGTAATCAAAGATTATGATATTGGCATAAAAACAGACACATAGATAAACAGACAAGAATAGAGAGCCCATAAATATAAATACCCACACTGATATGGCCAGTTAGTTTGGCAATTGAGTTCAGATATTGATGGGAAAGTGATAGTCACTTCAATAAATGCTGTTGAGGAAACTGAACAGTCATATGTAACATAATGAAACTATATCATTCCAAAAATCAACTAAAATGTATTAAAGACTTTACATAAAACCTAAAACCTTAAACCTTCTAGGAGTAAACATGCAGGTTATGCTTCCTGACATCAGCTTGGCAATAACATTTTGGATTTGACACCGAAATCAAAGGCAACAAAGGTAATAATAAAAAAGTGAAATTACATAAAAATAAAGTGCTTATCTATGACACAGAAAACCATCAATAAAGTGAAATATTTATAAATGAAATGACTATTATAGGATTAATATCCAAAATATATAAAAACCTTCATACAACCTAATTACAGAAAAAAAGAAGCAAATCAATTTACAAATGTGCAGAAGATAAACAGACATTTTTTCCAAAGAAGACACACGAAGGTCCCACAGGTACCTCAAAAATGTTCAATATTATTAATGAACAGGGAAATACAAATCAGAACAAAAATGAGATATTACCTACACCTGTTAGGATGGCTTGGTAAGAATGTGAAGAAAAATAAAACCTTTGTGCTTTATTTATAGAAATGTAAATTTGTGGAGCCCCTATGAAAAACAATATGGTCATTTTGTCATGGTATTAAGTGTCTTTTTCTGAATAAGCATATGTACCTTGTGGTATCATTGTGAGGATTACAAATAATGTTGTAGAGATATTTATATCCTTATCATAGTTAATATTTTTTACCAAAATGTTAATTTTCTTATCCTTTCTCACTTCAGCTTCCCATATGTAGTTTTTATTAATTGAGAAAAAATTCACATATAAAATTGCATTAATTTTAGGTATAAAACAGTGATTATATATGTAAATAATATATCTATAACTGATTACCACAATAAATGTAGTTACCATCCATCATGACACAATTGTTTTTTAAGGAGAACTTCTAAAATCTTCTTTCTTAGCAACTTCCAAGTATACAACACAGTATTGTTAACTATAGTTGCTATGTTGTACATTACATCCCCTAGACTTAGTTATCTTATAGTTTGTATTTTTAGGCCACCGTTACCCATTTCTCAACCCCTCCCTCAGATAACAACCAATCTTTTCTCTGTATCTATGAGGTTTAGTTTTAGAATCCACATATGTTATATTGTATAGTGTTTATGTTTATCTGGTTTATTTCACTTAGCACAATGTGCTCAAAGTTCATCCATGTTGTTGCAAATTACAAGATATCCTTTTTATGGCTGAATAATATTTCAGTATATATATATAATATATATATAGAATATATGTGACAACTGAGTCAAGTTATTGATGGGAAATATATATATATATGTATATTATATATATATGCCACATTTTCATTATCCATATATTCACTGATTTAATTTCAGTTATTTCCATGTTTAGACTATTATAAATAATGCAGCAATGCACTTTGGCTGCAGATATCTTTTTGAGATAGTGATTTTGTCTATTTTGGATAAACACTCAGAAATGAAATAGATGAATCACATTTTAAGGTATATAAATGTATCAATAGAATCACTATTTTGTCTATCTGAAATTAATATAGTGTTGTATGCCAATTATATATTAATAATTTTTTAAAAAGAAAGACATCAGTCTCTGCCTTAAGTTCTTTTACTAGTTGAATGCCATGCACCTATATTATAGAGCATAATCTGCTTTAATGAAAGTCTATTGATTTTTATGTTATTCTCATCATAAAAAATACTTCAGAACTACTTAGCAGTTAGAGTTCTACTAAATGTCTGGGTTCCACAGCTTATCAAAGTTTATTAATAAAATAAACTATCATAACAATAGAAAAATGAGATTTGAAGGAGGTTTGAATTAATTGAGCTGTTTTTGTTAACTGCTTGACTAATTCTTTAATTATTTTTAAAACACAATCAATAAAAAGATCTAGTTTGAAAATAAAAAACAAGATACCTGAAATTCATTTCCTTGCTCCCAGCCCCTACTGGAGAATCAGTGGTTAATTTTATTGTTGCTATGGTTGTTATTTTGAGTAATTATTTGCTGCATTTTGTTGGTTTAAGCCTAGACTTTCAGGTGATATAATCAACAGCTTTCTATTTCTTTATATTCCAAATGCTTGAATCTAACTGATAAAAAATCATTGGTAAAGCAGTTCTAATCAAATATTCAGTGAACTCTTAATAGCTTCAAGATAGTCTTCAAAAATCTGCAGAAAAGCAACTGAAAATTAATCATTATAATTGTTATAAGCTTGCTGTGTATACAAAATAAAAGGAGCTTATGAAACAGTTGGACCAGTATATAGAGGAAATAACCTTACAATAAATAATACTATTATTTTGATACTACATTATCTTTCTGTTTGCAGAGCAGAAAACAGAGGTGGATTAACATTGGTTGAGGACTCAGGCACAGAAGAAAATATTGGGCCCTTTAAAAAAAGAGAGAGAGAGAGAAACAGGGGAAATAAAAATATACGTTAACCATATTTTTAAATAAATAAAAAATATTATGTGCTATTAATGTTAAAATTGCACATAGGAAACTAAACTTGGTGTCATTAGAAAAAAATATAAAGTTGGGGGTTTGTGGGGACCTTCAGAAGTTGGGGACCAGGGCGTGTGCCCAGTGCACCCACCATAATCAGCCTCTAGCAGAAAAGCAATAAAATAAGAATATTAATCAGGTCAATATGTATGGGCCTGGGTTTGTTCTTTATCCAAACCCATGCCATAACCCATTGTTTAAAATGCTTTTATGCTTTCTAAGTTCTTAAATGGAGGACCCCTTAAATATAATATCAAAACAAATACATAGCAGCAATAACAAAATGTCCCAAAATAAGCCTAATATTACATTTAAGGAAAGAATTAGCTTCTGAAAAATGTGTACCAACTTTAATGGATATATTAAAATTATATATTTCTTGTTTAGAGACTGATTCACATAATATAGCCACATATAAGTCTAGCTTGCCAGTGTGATATGCCATCAGAGGAAGAAAAAATCTACTTAGGGACACGTTGGGTACAGAGCTATTTAGGCTGACCTTTTGCTGATAAGTTGATGATGTTCTCATTAGCAGGCCACCCCGCTGTTTGCCCTCAATAAAAGATAACATCCTGCTGTTAACGTAATTTCCATTTTTGTGATTTAATGATATAATTATATTACATATAGTTTTTCAAATGGATTAGGGTTTAAGTAAAGTTAAAAATGTTTTTATAAATTTTCATTCTGTTTCCCCCAAACCAAGTATTTGTCATGTAGTATAATTACATTGGATAAATATTACAGAGATCTTGACGATGTTCAAGTAACATTTTGTGTTATGTAAAAACAATCAAATTTATTATAAATTCTCAAAACTTAAACATTATGACCTCTCTCCAAAATTCCAGACTTATTATCATTTACTATAGCTGTTCTCCCCACTTAAAACCTACATAAAATGCCCATAGACACACACATCACACACACATACACACAAACACGGAACAAATTATAGCCGGCCACGTGAAATGTACCTCACCTGCGGCATCTTGTCTCTATGGTTTTTTGTCCTGCTAGTCCCACTGCCAAGGATACCTTTTTTTCTTGACTTCATCTCATTTTTCCCTGACCTCGTCCCTTTGACCTCTAATCACTTTTGAATATCTGATTTTTGAAAAGAGATAATGATATTCTTTTTGGAAGAGTAATGATAAAACATTACCACACCCAAAACAATTAGAATAATGATTGGAACATATAAAGGGCCATATGTATTATTATTTATATTGTTACCAAGAGAACAATTACTTGCTGAACTATTATATATATATATTAATAACTTTTACTTTGTGGTATAGATAACATTATCCACAGAAGTGCCTACCAGTATTTATTTATTATTATTTTTATTTTTTTATTCATTTTTAGAGAGGAGAGAGAGGGAGAGAGAGAAACAGAGAGAGAGAAGGGGGAGGAGCTGGAAGCATCAACTCCCATATGTGCTTTGACCAAGCAAGCCCAGGGTTTCGAACCGGCAACCTCAGCATTTCCTGGTCGACACTTTATCCACTGTGCCACCACAGATCAGGCCATGCCTACCAGTATTTAATTTCTTTCTACTATAAAAAAATATTGCATTTTTTTTACTCGTAAATTTTTTGTAATTAAATACTGATGTTTCATGAATTTGGCCATGAAGTATATTTTCTTAAGGAAAGTATACTATCAATATGGGATAAAGAAAGACTTTGGAATCTGGTACATATATTTAAATTTTGTCTTCACCACTTGATAGCTATATGACCATGAACAAGTGATATTCACTCCTGAAACAATATTTGTTTTTTTCTTTTAATTAAGTACTGAATGGAATATTAGGTAATAAATAAAAAACACATGACTAAATATAACTATTGCCAAACTGCAGATTACTTTAACATGGTCCCTCTAATGGTTTAATAAAAGAGGATACTAAGGAAAAAATGTTTTTTATGGTAGAGTCTCTGACTTCAACTTGTAGAATATTTGAATAATATGTAAATTATGATACACATTTCTTTTCCTATAGCAAACATTTAAGTTTATTTTTATATCATTCAAATTTATTTCTATAAAATACCATGTGGATATTTATTAATGGTAGAGGACAATTTGTGAGAAAAAGACAAAAAGAAAAAGCAAAATGAAAAATATGCATATATCAAGCATATTTCAAAGTATCAGGCTCCCCTACCTGATTGAAAATTGCACAGGAGGGAGATGACCTCAGAGTAATGGCGTGGTAGGAAGCAATACCGATAAATCTCCCCCAAAACTCAACAAGATCTTCAACCAGAAACAGAAAAAAACCTATCCTTGGAGCCTCCAGATGTTTTGCAATACACCTGAAGGTATGGTCGAGCGAAAAATTGGCTAAATATATAACCAAACCCCGAAGGAAATAGGGAGTAAGAAATGCTTCGCCTTCCTCACTAACCTAAACAGGGTGGCTTTCACTGGGAACTGAGAATATAGAAACTAAGGCAGGCAAAGGGGGTGAATAGATCCAGGTCGTGGCACAAATGGCAGAACCAGGCTGTGGCACGGAGATCCAAGCTGAGGAAAAACTGTTCCTGTGGCAACCCGGGCAATACAAGCTAACACGCGTGCCAAACCCAGACAAAGAAAGACAAGTGGGGCAGCCATTTTCCCCAATCCCCTGGTCAGCGTGCAGATAGTGGGCGAGAGATTCCTTCCAAAGCTCCGGGAGTGGGCACCCGTGTTATCCCACACAGAGGCAGAGTCAGAAGCCTTTGTGTGGCCCGAAAGCAGAATGTCCAGCCGCCCCAGCGCCCTTAAAAAGCTGCGCACAGGGAGGGAGCGAGAACTAATTCCAACGCTGGAACTTTTCCGTGTGGGCGGGGGTTTTACTCAGAGGGTGAGGCGGTCGGCCTGATATCCTGGTCTGCACGCAGATAGTGAGCGAGAGATTCCTTCGAGTGCCTCAGCAGTGTGCGCCCGTGTTATCGCACAAAGGGGCAGAGTCAGGGGCCTTTGTGTGGGCTGAATGTGGAATCTCAGGCCACCCCAGCGCCTTGAAAAAGCTGTACACGGGGACGGAGTGAGAGCCAATTCCAACGCTGGAACTTGTCCATGCAGACGGGGGTTTCTGCTGGCCTGATATCCTGGTCTGTATGAGCAGATAGTGAGCAAGAGTTTCCTCCAAGCACCCCGGGAGTGGGCGCCCGCCCATGTTACCAGACAGAGTGGCAGAGCCAGAGGTCTTTGAGTGGGTGGAAGCCCCGCCTGATTATGCTAGCAGCTCTGACTGACTGAGTCTTACCCAGAGCACTGTGCTGAGTGGGAATAGAGTGGGGAGTTGCCAGCTCTTTGAGCCTCTTACTATCCAGGCAGAGGCAGCAGCAACCCCATAGCTGGATTATCAGGCTACTAATTGAGGAAGGAAAGACTAGGAGAAAGGTGCCAGGAACACGGACTCTCTCACTGGCGGAGCCTAGAAATGCTAATGAGCCTCGACTGCCAACGAGACTAAAGCACAATACATGACATCACCATAGAAACTTATCAACTGCAAACCTCTACCTGAGCGTGCCAAAGAGGCAGAACCCGGGGTACAGAATCACCAACCAGGAAGAGGGAGAGAAAAGAAAAAGCAAGAAGATAACCTCTCAAAATCAAGAATAATCCGCAGACTTTATAACCTATCCCATTTTATTATATTTGTTCGTTTGTTTCTCTTATCTTCATTCTTGATTTTTATTTTTCCTCCTCCAATTTGGCCGATTAACTCTCTGCCTGTCTTACTCTCTCCTCTCCGTGAACTACACTACCCATAAGTGTTACATCTCTCATTATCTTTTCTTTCCTCTTCCTTTCTCTCTATGAGGGTTGCACTCCAAAACCCTTAACTCTCTCTCTCTCTCTCTCTCTCCTCTTTTTTCTTTTTTCTTCTTTTAGTGGTTCCCTCTTTTTTCTCTCTCTCTCTCTTTTTTTTCTCTCTCTATATTAGTTTCTTCCTTTCTCTTTTATGTCTCCTCTCATTCAAACCTCAATAACGAACAAATTATTGTATCTGGGACTCAAACTTATGTTTGTGACATTTTGGGGGGTTTTTACTTCACCTTTTTAACTCACTAGCAGTGCTCCCATCACTGACTCTCCATTTTATCTAGTTCTTGTTCCACTAAATACAATAGTAATTTTTTAATTTGTCCCCCCATTTTCCTGTTTCCTTCTTATTCCTCTTATCATAACTCTTAGTAAACCAACACCTAAAAGCAAATCATTTTATTCTTGACCCAAATTTTTTCCTTATTTGCTTTTTGTGGGTCCACACCCCGTTTTTTTCTGTTTTTTTTTTTTTTTTTTTTTTTTTTTTGCCCCTTTATTACTTCTCCCCAATTCAGGCCCTCCATTACAGGCATTGTTTATTCTATTTAGTACAATATAATTCACAGTTCACCACAAGATTTTCTCAAGAAAGAGGGGAGAGGAGAGGAGAGGTAAAAAGGAGAGGGGGGAATAATTTCCTTTTTTAAAAATTTTTATTTTATTTTATTTTTCTTTATTTAATTATTAATTAAAAAACAACTCTTTTTTATTTTTTATTTTTATTTTTTTAACTTTTTATTCTTTATTAAATCTCATTAATACTATCAACAAAACCACCCTCAGATGCCATTAAAGAAGAGAAAATCGAATATCATGGATACAAAAGAAATAGAGATAAAACAGATAGATCAGGAAAAATCTATGGAGAAAAAATTTAATATATTGGAAACCTTGGAGTTAAACGACAGAAAATTTAAAATAGAAATCCTAAAAATACTCAGAGATATACAAGAAAACACAGAAAGGCAATTTAGGGAGCTCAGAAAACAACTTAATGAACACAAAGAATATATTTCCAAGGAAATTGAAACTATAAAAACAAATCAAACAGAGATGAAAAACTCAATTCACGAGCTGAAAAACGAGGTAACAAGCTTAGCTAATAGAACAGGTCAGATAGAAGGTAGGATTAGTGGAATAGAAGACAAGCAACTTGAGGCACAACAGAGAGAAGAAGAAAGAGACTCAAAAATTAAAAAAAAATGAGATAGCCCTACAGGAATTATCTGATTCCATCAAAAAGAATAACATAAGAATAATAGGTATATCAGAGGGAGAAGAGAGAGAAAATGGAATGGGGAACATACTCAAACAAATAATAAATGAGAAGTTCACCAGCCTGTGGAAAGAACTAAAGCCTCAAATTCAAGAAGCTAACAGAACTCCGAGTTTTCTTAACCCCAACAAACCTACTCTAAGGCACATCATAATGAAATTGGCACAAACCAATGGCAAATAAAAAATTCTCAAGGCATCCAGGGAAAAGAAGAATACAACATATGAAGCAAAGCCCATTAGATTATCATCCGATTTCTCAACAGAAACACTACAAGCTAGAAGAGAGTGGACCCCAATATTTAAAGTCCTGAAAGAGAGGAACTTCCAGCCACAAATACTATACCCATTTAAGCTATCCTTCAAATATGAAGGAGAAATAAAAACATTCACGGATACAGAAAAGATGAGGGAATTTATCATCAGAAAACCCCCACTCCAGAAATTACTAAAGGGGGTTCTCCAATCAGATACAAAGAACAAAAAAAAAAAAAAACAAGGCCACAAGTAAAAGCTCCAAGAAAAACACAATAAACCAAATTTAAACTGTGACAACAACAAAAAGAAAGAGGGGGGGGGGAAGGATGGAGATTAACAATAGCAAAGGACGATGGAGTGCAAAAGTACTCACAAAATAGTGCACTACAATGAACAGGGTAGGAACCCTTTTCACTACTTAAAGGTAACCACCATTGAAAAAACCACCACAGAAGCACATGATTTAAAAAAGATAGCAACAGAGAAAAGATGTATGGAATACAACCAAATAAAAACAAAAGATAGAGAGATGAAAGAGAAGGATTAAACAAGACACAGAACTAACAGAAAGCAATCTATAAAATGGCAATAGGGAACTCACAAGTGTCAATAATTACAATAAATGTAAATGGATTAAACTCACCAATAAAAAGGCACAGAGTAGCAGAATGGATTAAAAAAGAAAATCCAACTGTATGCTGCCTACAAGAAATGCATCTAAGTAACAAGGATAAAAACAAATTCAAAGTGAAAGGCTAGAAAACAATACTCCAAGCAAATAACATCCAAAAACAAGCAGGTGTAGCAATATTCATATCTGATAATACTAACTACCAAACAGCAAAAGTACTCAGAGACAAAAATGGTTATTTCATAATGGCTAAGGGGACACTGAATCAAGAAGACATAACAATTCTTAATATATATGCACCAAACCAAGGAGCACCAAAATATATAAGACAGCTACTTATTGACCTTAAAACAAAAACTGACAAAAATACAATTATACTTAGAGACCTCAATACACCGCTGATGGCTCTAGATCGGTCATCAAAACAGAGAATCAACAAAGATATAATGGCCTTAAACAAAACACTAGAGCACCTGGATATGATAGACATCTACAGGACATTTCATCCCAAAGTGACTGAGTATACATTTTTCTCCAGTGTACATGGATCATTCTCAAGAATTGACCATTTGTTGGGCCACAAAAACAACATCAGCAAATTCAGAAAAACTGAAGTTGTACCAAGCATATTTTCTGATCATAAAGCCTTGAAACTAGAATTCAACTACAAAAAAGAGGAAAAAAATCCCACAAAAATGTGGAAACTAAACAACATACTTTTAAAAAATGAATGGGTCAAAGAAGAAATAAGTGCAGAGATCCAAAGATATATACAGACAAATGAAAATGACAATACGACATATCAGAATCTATGGGATGCAGCAAAAGCAGTGATAAGAGGGAAGTTCATATCACTTCAGGCATATATGAACAAACAAGAGAGAGCCCAAGTGAACCACTTAACTTCACACCTTAAGGAACTAGAAAAAGAAGAACAAAGACAACCCAAAACCAGCTGAAGAAAGGAGATAATAAAAATCAGAGCAGAAATAAATGAATTAGAGAACAGAAAAACTATAGAAAAAATTAATAGAACAAGGAGCTGGTTCTTTGAAAAGATCAACAAAATTGACAAACTCTTGGCAAGACTTACCAAGGAAAAAAGAGAAAGAACTCATATAAACAAAATCCAAAATGAATTAGGAGAAATCACCATGGACACCGTAGATATACAAAGCATTATTGTAGAATACTATGAAAAACTTTATGCCACTAAATTCAACAACCTAGAAGAAATGGATAAATTCCTAGAACAATACAACCTTCCTAGACTGAGTCAAGAAGAAACAGAAAGCCTAAACAGACCTATTAGTAGAGAAGAAATAGAAAAAGCCATTAAAAACCTCCCCAAAAATAAAAGTCCAGGCCCAGACGGCTATTCCAGCGAATTTTATCAAACAGTCAAAGAAGACTTGGTTCCTATTCTACTGAAAGTCTTCCAAAAAATTGAAGAAGAAGCAATACTTCCAAACACATTTTATGAGGCCAACATAAACCTCATACCAAAACCAGGCAAGGATGGCACAAAAAAGAAAACTACAGACCAATATCTCTAATGAATACAGATGCTAAAATACTAAACAAAATACTAGCAAATCGAATACAACTACATATTAAAAACATAATACATCATGATCAAGTGGGATTCATCCCAGAATCTCAAGGATGGTCCAACATACATAAAACGGTTAATGTAATACACCATATCAACAAAACAAAGAACAAAAACCACATGATCTTATCAATAGATGCAGAAAAGGTTTTCGATAAAATATAACACAATTTTATGTTTAAGACTCTCAACAAAATGGGTATAGAAGGAAAATATCTCAACATGATAAGGACCATATATGATAAACCATCAGCTAACATCATATTAAATGGCACTAAACTGAAGGCTTTCCCCCTTAAATCAGGAACAAGACATGGTTGTCCACTCTCTCCACTCTTATTCAATGTGGTACTAGAGGTTCTAGCCAGAGCAATAAGACAAGACAAAGAAATAAAATGCATCCATATCAGAAAAGAAGAAGTAAAGGTATCAGTTTTTGCAGATGATATGATCCTATACATCGAAAACACCAAAGAATTCACAAAAAGACTATTAGAAACAATAAGCCAATACAGTAAGGTCGCAGGATACAAAATTAACATACAGAAGTCAATAGCCTTTCTATATGCCAACAATGAAACATTTGAGAACGTACTCAAAAGAATAATCCCCTTCACGATTGCAACAACAACAACAAAATACCTAGGAATAAACATAACAAAGAATGTAAAGGACTTATATAATGAGGCCCTGGCCGGTTGGCTCAGCGGTAGAGCATCGGCCTGGCGTGCGGGGGACCCGGGTTCAATTCCAGGCCAGGGCACATAGGAGAAGCGCCCATTTGCTTCTCCACCCCCCCTCCTTCCTCTCTGTCTCTCTCTTCCCCTCCCGCAGCCAAGGCTCCATTGGAGCAAGGATGGCCAGGGCGCTGGGGATGGCTCCTTGGCCTCTGCCCCAGGTGCTAGAGTGGCTCTGGTCTCGGCAGAGCGACACCCCAGAGGCGCAGAGCATCACCCCTGGTGGGCATGCTGGGTGGATCCCAGTCGGGCGCATGTGGGAGTCTGTCTGACTGTCTCTCCCCGTTTCCAGCTTCAGAAAAATACAAAAAAATAAAAAAAGGACTTATATAATGAAAACTATAAACCATTGTTAAGGGAAATCGAAAAAGATATAATGAGATGGAAGAATATTCCTTGTTCTTGGTTAGGAAGAATAAATATAATCAAGATGGCCATATTTCCCAAAGCAATATACAAATTTAATGCAATTTTATCACAATTCCAATGACATTTTTTAAAGAAATGGAGCAAAAAATTATCAGATTTATATGGAACTATAAAAAACCCTGAATAGCCAAAGCATCCTAAAGAAAAAGACTGAAGCTGAGGGCATTACAATACCTGACTTCAAGCTATATTATAGGGCCACGACAATCAAAACAGCATGTTATTGGCAGAAAAATAGACACTCAGACCAATGGAACAGAATAGACAACCCAGGAATAAAACCACATATATATAGTCAAATAATTTTTGATAAAGGGGCCAACAACACACAATAGAGAAAAAAAAGCCTCTTCAATAAATGGTGCTGGGAAAACTGGAAAGCCACATGCAAAAGAATGAAACTGGACTACAGTTTGTCCCCCTGTACTAAAATTAACTCAAAATGGATCAAAGATCTAAACATAAGACCTGAAACAATTAAGTACATAGAAGAAGACATAGGTACTAAACTCATGGACCTGGGTTTTAAAGAGCATTTTATGAATTTGACTCCAAAGGCAAGAGAAGTGAAGGCAAAAATTAATGAATGGGACTGTTTCAGACTAAGAAGTTTTTGCTCAGCAAGAGAAACTGATAACAAAATAAATAGACAGCCAACTAAATGGGAAATGATATTTTCAAACAACAGCTCAGATAAGGGCGTAATATCCAAAATATACAAAGAACTCATAAAACTCAACAACAAACAAACAATCCAATTAAAAAATGGGAAGAGGACATGAACAGACACTTCTCCCAGGAAGAAATACAAATGGCCAACAGATATATGTACAGATACTCATCTTTAGTTATTAGAGAAATACAAATCAAAACTGCAATAAGATACCACCTCACACCTGTTAGATTAGCTATTATTAACAAGACAGGTAATAGCAAATGTTGAAGAGGCTGTGGAGAAAAAGGAACCCTCATTCACTGTTGGTGGGAATGTAAAGTAGTAGTACAACCATTATGGAAGAAAGTATGGTGTTTCCTTAAAAAACTGAAACTAGAACTACCTTATGACCCAGCAATCCCTCTACTGGGTATATACCCTCAAAACTCAGAAACATTGATACGTAAATACACATGCAGCCCCATGTTCATTGCAGCATTGTTCACAGTGGCTAGGACATGGAAACAACCAAAAAGCCCATCAATAGATGACTGGATAAAGAAGATGTAGCACATATACACTATGGAATACTACTCAGCCATAAGAAATGATAACATTGGATCATTTACAGCAAAATGGTGGGATCTTGATAACATTATACGAAGTGAAATAAGTAAATCAGAAAAAAACAGGAACTGCATTATTCCATACATAGGTGGGACATAGAAGTGAGACTAAGAGACATTGATAAGAGTGTGGTGGTTACGGGGGGAGGGGGAGAGAGAGAGGGAATGGGGGAGGGGAGGAGCACAAAGAAGACTAGATAGAAGGTGACAGAGGACAATCTGACTTTGAGTGATGGGTATGCAACATAATTGAATGATAAGATAACCTGGACATGTTATCTTTGAATATATGTATCCTGAGTTATTGATGTCGCCCCATTAAAAAATAAAATTATTAAAAAAATTAAAAAAAAAGAAAATTGCACAGGAAGCCATTAGTTTTTTGCCTTCCACCAGACATACACTTTCCCATAGACGTGAACACCTAGAGAAGAAGTGACAGTTAACTTGGGCAACTACTGTAGTCAGAGGAAAAACAGAAATCCCCACTCTGTCAGACACTCCCCAGAAAGGAGTCATGTCCCCTGCAGATAGCAGAAAAGTCATTTTTGACTGGTGAAGTACTAGGAATCCTGGTAGAACCAGATTCTTTTATGACCCAAAGCAACAACCCTTCAGATTTTCCTAGAAATACTGGGGTTCAGATTATGCAGAAATTATAAAGTTTTTTATAACTAATTAGAGACAAAAAGCAAGATAAAACTAGAAACCTTTAATTTTTTATGTTATATAACCATCTAATTTTGTGCAGCTATTATATGATGTATTACCATTATGCTGTGGTAAAAACAGTGATGATTTACTCTTTTTTTAATAAATTTTTATTAATGTTAATGGGGTTACATCAATAAATCAGGGTACATATATTCAAAGAAAATATGTCCAGATTATCTTGTCATTCAAGTATGTTGCATACCCATCACCCAAAGTCAGATTGTTTTCCATCACCTTTAATAATAGCACATATAAATATACATATGGAAAATACTATTATCACATAATTTGCATTTAATATATATTGAATTGATAATAAGCTATGTGGATCTGTAGAAAAACTCAGCACCAAATATAGCTGTAAACTATCTCTAAAAGTCTTAATTCTATGCTTTATTTTTCTCTACACCTACCTGATTATTAAAATAATATTTTAATATCCTGCATGTTAATATTCTAAATTTTTTAAATCAACACATTCTAAAACCCCAACTCATTTATAGCAGGGCATATTGTTAACACTTTGAGTAAAGATAAACTTTGAAATTCATTTTCTGTTTACGTAATACTTTAAACTTAAATTTTTAATGTACTATATTATTTTAATCATCTATATTGAAAATTTTATCTTCAATTATTCTATGAACTTGCATAAAAAAGCAATGGTGGTTATTTATATGTTTACATTACTTATTCTGCTAATTCAGCATACCAGTTTTGAACATAATTAAAATTTTCCATGAAACTCATCATATGTATTTAAATGAGAGCAATGGAATATTTTCCTTCTAAATTAAAATTCTCTCCTTAAGTGTTCTATCACAAAGAGAGGAGAGATCTCAGAGATGCAGGCACTCTCTTAAAGGGCCAATGCAGAAAATCTCATTCATATCCACATACCCTGGGCTCCAGCAGAGAAAGGGCTGAGAGGACTGGAGTCCTATGAGAAGAGTGTGCAATTGGAGGCCCCAGGAAAAGATGCGGTGGCGTACGGACACCAGAACCTCTGCAGTGACTGAATCCTTCTCCAATACAGCAGTTGCCATCTTTCTTGGGTGGAGAAATTTTCTTCCTGTGACATCAGCCTGGGGGAAAGCAAGTGCCTCACCATTGAGAATGTCTCTTGCCCTACGTGGCAGAGATTAGACCTTCTAAGAACTAAGCATCCTTGGCCAGGAACTTGAGAACTGAAAAGACTCAGGGGATAACAGTGAATAATTTGACTGAAATTGAGGCCAGAGCTTTCTCCCCACTTTCCCTAGAACATAATTGGTCTTTCTTCTTCATGGCAGATTCAGTAGAAACTGTGTGGACTGTAGTATCTTACATGGGTCTATATCAGGTTTCATCCTAAGAGGCCCAGAACCAAGATATCCAGTGGCCAACTATAGATTATCTTAGAGAAGGACTAACTAGCCTTTCTAGCAGCATATCTAAAGAGAAAGCTTATCAGGCACTAAACCCAGCTGATGTGAATTCCACTTTCTGTGGTCAACACCTTCACATAGCACACATTGAACAAGGGAGAGCTTCACAGCCAGCCCAAGTTCTGGTTATCCTGTCCTACTGAGCTAAGTTCCACAGGGGAAAGAGAGAGAGGCTTAGAGCTCAGATAATCAAAGTGTGAGTTTCTTGGAGCTTATTGTTGGGACCAGTGGAAGGGCTTAGCCACCTTCTGAAGGGGGAGGGGGTACAATCAGCCCCAGTCAAAGACTCTCTCAAATTTTCTCCCTGAGATCAGGGGCTTCTTAGCTGAAATAACTTCTGCAGCTGGGACTGTCAGCCTCACCCAATTTAAACTTGCTGGGAAGAAGTAGAATTAGAATATCCTGCAGAGGCTAAGGGATTAGGCCCTCGAGTAGGAGCCACTTTCCCCATATTGAGTTCCTGACCAAGATACCCACAAAGTAAGGGGTCCCACTAATGTTGTGATTCCAACTTTAGCTGCCCTAACCCACCAAGTTTGCAACGTGTAGAGGGGTTGGTGGGGTGAGGCCAGTCTGAGCCCACACCATAGTCTTCCTACAGAGGACTCTATGCAAAGACCAGGCAGCTGCAAGAGGAAGTAAAGCCACTGAAGAATGGCTGAGAGGACTGGAGTCAAATCTTAAAGAACTGGGGACCTTTTACACAGCTGTTGTTTGCTCAAAGCCAGCGGAAGCTTATCCTTATACAGAGGTTGGCACCTCCCACACATACGCAGGCACAAGCAGTGAACAGAGTAGTAGCTCCAGAGAGGTAGCCCACAGTGGGTTACAAACAACATCTAATATCAACCCAAACTCAAACCCTGCCAAAGAAGACCCAGAACCAACACCTCCAGTAGTGGGAGGCACACCACACCAATGATAACCTCAACTAGCCACACAAGCAGTATGCCCATAGGAAGAGTCCAGCAGGCACCAGACACTGCTGAGAATTACTACACTCCACAGGACAGGCAGTGCACAGCATCTAATACACGTGATCAAGGTTGACCCTTAGAGCCAACCAGCCTGAAGGGTTAACTCCACTCAGGAAAGAGCCAACATCTTTCAAGACTCACATATAATAGGACAGTAAATATAACCCTCAAGAAAAATTCCTAGAGCAAGGATCTCAGATGGCCTGGAGGTTAGGACCATGGAGGACATCTTCCTCGGTAAGACATTACAACAAATGTGATGGTAAAACAAGAGCTACCTAATACACAGACAAAATGTAAGACAACGAAATATGCCCCAAATGAATCAACAAGAGAAATGCCCAGAAAAAGAAGTAAATGAAATGGAAGTAACCAAACTACCAGATGCAGAGTTTAAAATAATGGTTATTAGGATGCTCTAGTGTCTTAGAGCAGGAATGGATGATCATGATCAAAACTTAGTAAGCACCAGAAAGGACATTGAAACTAGAAAAAGAACAAGTCCTAAATGGCAAATACAACATCTGAAATGAAGACTGCACTGAAAGGAATCAACAGTGGGATGAATGAAGCAGAGGAGATTAAATCAGCAATTTAGTGAACAAGGTAAGTGTAAGCATGAAAGCAGAACAGCAAAAAGAAAAGAGACTCAGAAAGACTGAGGGAACTCTAAGATACCTCTGTGACAACATGAAAAGAGATAACATCCACATCATAGGATATCATGAAGGAGATGAGAAAGAACGAAGGATAGACACTTTTTTGAAGAAACCATAGCTGAAAACTTTTCTAAATTGATGAAGAAAAAGTCACACAAGTTTGAGAAGCACAGAGAGTCCCATTAAAGATGAACCCAAAGAGGCCCACACCAAGACACATCATAATTAAAATGCCAAAGATAAGAGACAAATAAAGAATACTAAAAGTTGCAAGAAAAAGCAATTAATTACTTACAAAGGAGCCCCCATATAGTTGACATATGACTTCTCAACAGAAATACTTCCGGCCAGAAGGGATAAGCAAAAAATATTCAAAATGATGCACAACCAAGATGACTCTATCCAGCAAAGCTATCACTTAAAATTAAAGAAGAAAAAAAAAAAGGAGAAAAAAAGGAAAAAAAAAGAAAATTAAAGAAGAAATAAAGAGCTTACCAGACCAAAAAAAAAAAGGCTCAAGGCTCAAGGAGTTCATACCACTAAAACAGTAAGTACTGCAAGAAATGTTAAAGAGCCTGCTATAAGAAGAGAAGAGGGAAAAAACAATCAAGAGAGAAAAGATTATAGGTTTAAAGAATAAAATGGCAATAAACAACTACACATCAATAATAACTTAAATGTAAATGGATTAAAAGCTCCAGTTGAAAGCCATAGGGTAGCTGCATGGGTAAGAAAATAAGACTAGAGAACAATTTTTTTTTTCATTTTCTGTTGCGTGAGGTTTTAGAACTGTATCTATATATTTCTGCATCACTGATTCCAAACCTGAAATCCATTTTTGGGTGCATGCTCTAGTTTTTATGCAATTTTAATTTATTTTTATTACAGTTAATAGCAGACTTTGGTTTTTAAATTGGAGTTAAAGGGCAATGACTCTTGGATTGAACATAACCACAAGGCAATTAATGTTTTACAAACATCAATTTTACCTATAATTGTAGTTGCTTAAAAAATTATTATCTGATAAAAACACCCTTTTAATTTGTTTTAAGATTGAATCATGGCTTCTTCGAGTAGGTGTAAATGTAAGAATAGTCCTGACACCTTCTGTTATATATAGGGCTGTTACACACTTCAACATCAAAGGTGCAATATTTCATCATTTGTGACACATGCATATATTGCCTGTTTTCAAGTTCCCCTTTGCGATCAAGATAAGAATTGGGCTCCTCATATTGTGTGTCATGATTGTGAGGAATTTCTTTGTGACTGGACAAAAGGAAAATGCAAAGGAATGCCTTTTGGCATTCTCATGGTTTGGCATAAACATAAGGACCACAGCAGTGACTGTTACTTCTGTTTGATCCATACAAAGGGCATCAGCAAGAAAAAATGGCACATGATCACATTTCCTAATATTCCTTCAGCAATATGACCTATCCCACACTCTGAGACATTCCTGGTTTCAGTTTTCAATGGTTTTATTTCTTCTAAGGACGAAGAAAGTGAACTTGGTGACCAAGTGTATTTTGATAAGATACATGAGATGTTTATAGAATCTGAAGGGTCTTCTTCTGATGCTAAGCAGTCATTAACCCCTCAGCAGTTTAGCAAACCCAAATTGAATGACTTAGTAAAAGATTTGGGCCTATCAAAGAAAGCAGCTGAGTTATTAGCCTCCAGGCTTCAAGAAAAGAATGTACTTCACTGGTCAGCTAAAGTATGCCATTTTAGGAAGCATGAACAAATTTTTGTGGACTTTTTTTCTGAAGAAAAATACTTTGTTTACTGTCAAGATATTAGTAGTCTTCTCAGCCTGTTACAGTCCAACAGAATGGTGGCTTTTTCTTGACAGCTCTAAACAGAGTCTGAAATGTGTTCTCCTATATAATGGTAATGTTTATGCAGCAGTTCCCATTGGTTATTCAACTCATCTGTGAGAAGATTATAATGACATAAAAATTGTCCTCGACTTTCTGAAGTATGAGGAGCATAACTGGATTATATATGTGGATCTTAAAATGGTAAAATTCCTGCTAGGACAACAGAGAGGTTTCACTAAGTATCCTTGCTTTCTGTGTTTGTGGGACAGCCGAGCTCAAGAAAAACACTGGACACAGAAGGAGTGGCCAAAATGTAAAGCTCTGAAAGTAGGGATGCAAAATATTGTGAATGAAACTGTAGTTAATCAAGGCAGGATCATTTTTCCTTCACTTCACAGCAAACTTGTATTAATGAAGCAGTTTGTTCAGGCTTTGAATAGAGAAAGTGAATGCTTTCAACATATTCTTTCTGCTTTTCCTACCTTGTCTTTTGAGAAGATAAAAGCAGGCAAGTGTATTTGATGGACCTCAGATTCGAATACATATGTAACAAAGAATTTGCCAGGAAGATGAATAAGGAGGAGAAAGGAGCACGGCAATCTTTTGTGGCAGTTACAAAGGTCTTCCATGGTTACAAAGAAGCTGAAAACTATGAACTTCTTGTTCAAAGGATGCTGTTGGCTTTCCGTGACATTGGATGTAACATGAGCGTTAAGATTCACTTCCTAAACAGTCACCTTGATAAGTTTCCTGAAAATCTTGGAGCTGTTAGTGATGAGCAGACCACTGCTGGAGCATCAAACGAGATTATTCTCAACAAGTACACAAATGCAAGAGCTACAAATGCAAATATTTTCTTGAATAGAATTTAAATAAGTTTTGTGCAAATTTTATGATTAAAATAAGTGTTTTAATATGTTCTATTTCAAAATTGTAGACAAATTCTGATGCAATCATATCTTTTAGTGTATTAGTGTATTTACTGCATTATATAAATTATTACATTTTCACAAGGACGATTCCCAAGAAGGCATTCTACTTCATTATGTTAAACTAAATATTGAAAATTTTACAATAAGATGAAAACATAAAATCTTGAATTGCAAAAAAACCCTTGTATTTACAGAGAAAAACTAATGTCAGATTTGAGATTAGCACACTCTAATGAGGTAAGAGCAAGTGTTTTTGTGGATGCAACAAAAATTTTATTTCCCAGTGTATGCTGTGTATAAGAAACCCACCTGAGAACAAAAGATTCACGTAACTAAAAGTAAAGGGATAGAAATAATTATTTTATGAGAGTAGAAATATAAAAAAAAAACTGTGGTGGCAATACTTATATCATACAAAATAGACTTTAAAACAAAGGTAATAGTAAGGGACAAAGAAGGTCACTACATAATGGCAAAGAGAGCAATCCAACAAGAGGATATAACTATTATAAATACTTATGCACCTAATATACAAGCACCTAAATATATTTATATAAAGCAGGTTTTGATGGACAGAAAAGATGACTTCAACAGCAGTACAGTAATGGTTGGGAATTTTAACACCCCACTAACATCAATGGATAGATATTTCAGACAAAAAATCAAGAAAGAAATAGAGGCCTTAAATGACATATTAGATCAACTGCATTTAATTGATATCTTCAGAACAATTCACCCCAAAGCAACTGAATACATATTTTTTTCAAGTGTACATGCTACATGTTCTAGGATAAACTAAATTTTAGGACACAAAAACAATTCTCAATTTAAGAAGAATGGAATTATATCAAGCATCCTCTCTGACCACAATGGTAGAAGATTAGAAATCAGCTACAATAGAAAAACTGAAATACATTCAAACACCTGGAATTTAAAAAAACATGTTATTAAATAACAGATAAATTAACAATGAGATCAAGAAAAAAATAAAAAATTTCCTTGAAACAATTGAAAATTAACATACAAGATCCTAAGATCTATGGGACAGCAAAAGCAGTCCTGATGAAAAAGTTCATAGCATTACAGGCGTACCTTAGTAAGCAAGAAAAGTTCAAATAAACAATCTAATCCTGCACCTAAAAACAACTAGAAAGAGAACAACAAAGCCCAGAGGAAATAGAAGGAAGAAAGTAATAAAGATTAGAGTGGAAATAATTGACATAAAGGGTAAAAAACAATACAAAATCTCAATGAAACCAAGAGCAGCTTCTTTGAAAAATAAACAAGATTGACAAACCTTTAACCAGATTCATCAAAAAAAGAAAAATAAAAGTGAGAACTCAAATAAATAAAATCAGAAATAAAAAAGGAGAAGTAAAACTGACATCACAGAAATATAAAAGATCATAAGAAAATCCTATGAAGAAATAGTTACCAAGCTTAACCTGTGGTGACAAGTGGATAAAGCATTGACCTGGAAATGCTGAGGTCACTAGTTTGGAAGTTTGAGCTTGCTTGGTCAAGGCATGTACAGGAGTTGATTCTTCCTGCTCTTCCCCCTTCTCTCTCTCTCTCTCTCCTATCTCTCTAAGAATGAACAAATAAAATCTAAAAAAAAATTTAAAACAAAGAAATAGTTGCCAAAAATTGGACAATCTGAGCAAAATGGAGAAATTCATAGAAACATACAATCTTTCATAACTGAATCTGGAAGAATCAGAAAACCTGAACTGTTTGATTACAACAAATAAAATTGAGACAGTTATCAAAAACTCACAGCAAACCGAAGTCCTGGACCGATGGCTTCACAGGCCAATTTTACCAAACATTCAGAGAACTAACACCTATCCCCTCAAGTTATTCCAAAAAATTTAAGAGGAGGGAAGACTTCCAAATGCATTTTATGAATGTAAGACTGAGTAGAATAGCAAGTGAATGCTTCGCTTCCTCTCCCCACTCTCTCCTTTCCTCTTTCTGTCTCTCTAAATATCAATCAATAAACTTGAAAAACATTAAGCCCTGGTCAGATAGCTTGGTTGATTGGAATGTCTCCCGGAGTTCAGAGGTTGCCAGCTGGATGCCCCAGTCAGGGAACATACTGAAGCAGTTCCATTTTCCTGTCTCTCTCTCCCTGTCTTTCTATAAATAAATAAATAAATAAATTTGACTTCATGAAATGCAAAATAGAAAGGAATATTTCTGTGTGCTAAAGAAAAATGCACCAATATAAAAATAAAATGTGATATCTATATCTATATATCTATTTATATATCTATATATATATAATTTCAGCATTTTTAATTTTTTTTTACTTTTATGCTACTCAAAAATATTAGCTTTTTATTTTATTATTATTTTTTTTGTATTTTTCTGAAGCTGGCAACGGGGAGAGACAGTCAGACAGACTCCCGCATGCGCCCAACAGGGATCCACCTGGCACGCCCACCAGGGGCGACGCTCTTCCCACCAGGGGGCGATGCTCTGCCCCTCCAGGGGGTCGCTCTGCTGACCAGAGCCACTCTAGCGCCTGGGGCAGAGGCCAAGGAGCCGTCCCCAGCGCCCGGGCCATCTTTGCTCTAATGGAGCCTTGGCTGTGGGAGGGGAAGAGAGAGACAGAGAGGAAGGGGGGGGGGTGGAGAAGCAAATGAGCGCTTCTCCTATGTGCCCTGGCCGGGAATAGAACCCTGGTCCCCCGCACGCCAGGCCGACGCTCTACCACTGAGCCAACCGGCCAGGGCCAATATTAGCTTTTTAAATAGTGTTTAACTTATTTATTCAAAATTAAGAAAATAAAATTATTTTAAATAATAACACCAATCTTTGAATGTAACATTATCTAGCAGCTGCAGAAAAATGTGTCAGTGCACACATATTAAAGTCCTTTTAGTGGGTCCAGTTTGATGTGGTAAAAGAAGAATAGAAACAAAAGCATCAAAATGTTTAGATATCTCTTAAATTCTTCTGCGTTGAACTAATCTAAAAAGGGCTTACTAACTGTTAACAAATGGAGCTTTCGCAACGTAACTGCAAATCATCTATATGTAGAGATTTTTATGTCTCCTTTGTGGCCAACAAAACTTGAATACTATTGAGAGGTCAAGAAAAAATGAGTATTTCCAGACAAAGAGACTTGAGAACAGCAGTGTCAAATGTGTGTAAGAGATAAAGAAGTGAGAAGTCATTAAATGCTTGGATGTAATCTCCTCATGGGACTACTTTTACAGAGAAAAACAAATAAATGACATTATATATAAAGCTATTTGTCCCAAGTAATATAAAGCTCTTAAAATAATCCATCCTTCTATATATCAACCTGAAGAGCCCATTATTCTGCATGTGGGATTTCAACAGGATTCTGCATAATTCTTTATCGAATGTAAATCTTAATAAAGAATATTTTAGCAGTAATAATAATGCCAATAAATGTAATGTTACTTGTCTTTCAAAGGAGTTAATTTTCTAGTTAAGAATTTTATGCAGTTTATATTAAAGATGGATTAAAAATTAACACTGGAATTTAATTGACTATTACAGTTTCTTTTGTTTAAATATTTATTCTTAAGTAATGGTGTATTAAATTGATGTTATTCTCTTTTTAAACTTTTGCTTTTCTATTTTTATTTCTGAATCAATATTAATAAATTCAGCTAAAACTAAATATATAACTGTGTTAGTAAATACAAGGCACACATCGCTTAACTTTTTTGCAGCACAGATATAGAGATAACGAAGTATTATATATTGGTATGTGTTCATGTATCGAGTCAATGATTTTAGCCCAGTGGGATCTATGTAAGGCTTCTGAACTACAGAACTATAAGATAAATTTGTGTTGAATTTAAGTTACTACATTTGTGCAAATTTATTATAGCACTGGTAGAAAATATAACATGCAGGTGCAAGGCTTTTTCTTACATCAGGGTCAAATCTCCAGACTGATGAGCTATTCTGGAGACTTGGTGCTCACTGTTCTATGTGTCCCCTGACTGAATTTCTGAAACAGAAGAGGAGTAAGTCATCTAGAATTTGCCTCACATAAATTCTAAAGATTAAAGAATGATTCTGACAACTTAATGGGAACTTCAACTTTAAAAGAATTGGCTTTACAATTTTACTTCTTTGAATGACTTTTGGCTCTCAAATTTACATGTGTGTCAATTTTAGTTCACTTGTGAGAAAATATTTAAGCAATTGCAATAAGCATATTCCTAGCATTAAAGTATATATATATTATATACATATATATATAATATGTATATTAGATTTTTACATTTTATCTAGAAAATTAAATTTAATGCAGTGACATTGATCAATAAGAGTACATAGTTTTCAGGTAAACATTTCCACAGCAGTTAAACTGTTGATTGTGTTGTGTGTCCGTTACCCAAAGTCATATAATTTTCCATCACCCTATATTTGTCCCTTTTTTCTCCCCAAATGATTTATAAAATCACACCTTGGCATTTTAGAAGTCATAATCAAGAAAAGCTCACAATATGTCAAACATCAGTGGACCTCCAACCAGATAGTGAGGAAATGAGAATTTCTGAAAATTTCTGAAAATTTTCTGAAACAAATATCTTAAACAAATAAGTTAGGCTAGTTTAGGCCCATGTAACTGTGGGTGATTGGCAAATCCAAAATCTGATGGTAGACGCTGATAAGATGGAGGCTCAGAAAAGAGTTGCATTTGAATGTGAAGGTCTTCTGCTGGAAAGGCAGTTATAGCCAATGCTGTAGATGAAGTCCTCTCTTGCTTTTGTTCTATTCAGGCCTTCAAATGATTGGATGATATCCAAGGACATTTATAGAGGCAAATTGACTTTACTCAAAGTCCACAGATTTAAATGTAAATTTTATTCACAAACACCCTCACAGACCATCCAAGACAATATATGACCAAATATCTGGGACTGTGTCCCAGAGAAGTTGACACTTAAAATTAACCATCACCAGTGACGAAGAGTTATTTTATTGATAGTTCAAGGACAAAGGGAGTAACAGCTATAGTGTATCAAGTAGCAATGTCAGTAAACTGAGTGACATTGCAGTATTATCTATTGATATTTTATTTTATTTAGAAGTACTCTTAGAACACATTTATGCATTTGTAAAATTCTTTGGAGAAAGAAAATAAAATGTTACATCTTGATTTGCATAACTTGAAGATCACTGCATTGTTCAAAATCTCTTGATCTAAAGCATCGCTCTCAATATAGTCTGTACTTTTGACCTTTGCTGTTTAGATTATTAGTCACAGTGTTAATTCTTTTTCTACAGTGCATTGTCTTTCTTAGGAGCAGTCGAAAGTTTACCAAGTAATTACTTTTCTTTTCATTCTACTTCACAATGGATTTTTTTTTATTTCTTTTCATAACCTCATGCTAATTTTCCACTTCAGTGAGTGTAACACACACAAAAAAATTCGTCCCTTTTCAAATAGGTAAAAATTAACCCAAACTTTCTTTTTTTTTTCTTTTAAAAGACAAACCTTCATGTATTTCAAATTATTATATATTACAAATTTAAATTCAAATTTCAGCCAGTAACTAATATCAACACTTCTGTATTATTCCAATTTATTTTAGGCCACTTTCTTAAAATATGAGAGAGTCCTTAAATGTTATGTACAATGACGAGATAAGGATGACAGCTGAAAAGGCCAGTTATTGCCATGAAGGGCCTGATAGATTAAGTTCTTGGTGTGCTCACCGTGTACCAGACTGTACCTCCTCTGCCTCGGACCATATTGCAGCTTCCAAAACTTACTATTCAAATCCAGAAGTGTTCTTTGTTCTTTCACTTATTCAAGAAATCTAAAGTTGTGTCAGCTTGGATATTAAAGGAAGATATATATATAGCTTTCTGATCACCAGATTGCTTATACTAGATATTACCGTATTTTTCACTCCATAAGATGCACTTTTTTCCCTTAAAAAAAATGAAAGGGAAAATACAATATTTTATTAAATATTTTATTTATTTTATTATTATTTTTTTTTTAGATTTTATTTATTCATTTTTGAGAGAGGAGAGAGAGAGAGAGACAGAGACAGAGAGAGAAGGGAGGGAGGAGCAGAAAGCATCAACTCCCATATGTGCCTTGACCAGGGAAGCCCGGGGTTTCAAACCCACGACCTCAGTGTTCCAGGTCGATGCCTTTACCCACTGTGCCACCGCAGGTCAGGCCAATATTTTAACACACCATTTGGTTCAGAATATTTTTTTTTCTTATTTTTCTCCTCTAAACCCTCGGTGTGTCTTATGGTCATTTGCGTTTTATGGAGTAAAAAATATAGTAAGTGCTTCTATCTCCTGGGATCAATAGATTTTGGAGACAAAATTTTTCTTTGCAGTGTTGATTTGTAAACATCAAAGAAGACTGTACTGAAAAACATTTCATACAGATCGTTGTTACATGCCAGGTATTCATATGTTACTAATAATTTATAGAAGCTCTCTGGTTGTCAGAACATGTGTTTTCCAGATTCCAAGTCTTTCTTCCCTGAGTGGACTTAGATATCAGTGCCAAATTTGCTTCTTTTGCTTCTTCTTTGAGAGACCCAAGCTGAATATCCTTGTTCTCTAAAGGTAACTCGGTTTGGTGCAATTGATTAAGCAAGGATTATTTAAAACAAACAAAGGACTAATCAATATAACAATATCTAAATATAATTAAAACATTACTATGAAACTCAGAGTTGTAGTTTTGACCAAAGACATTATCATCAATAAGTTTAGAACATCAACTGTGTTGTATCACTTAAAGCTGTCTATAAATTATAAAAATCTGATAGACTGGTAATCGTTAATAAATATAGATTTTTTATTTATAAAAGAGAGAAATAATTTATACATGAATCTTTACTTAGATGACTCACTGTGTAAGATTTATATATTCAGAAGTATGTTAATACTGAAGTAGAAGATCCAGATAATTATCAAGGGGAGAAGTAAGCTCCAGGAAAAGTCATATTTTAAATTTTATCCCTGCCTTCCAAAAAAGTTGTATTGAACTTTTAAATCTCATACCTCAGAATGTGACCTGATTTGGAAATAAGTTCATTGTTGATGTTACTAGTTAAAATGAGGACGTGATGGAGTAAGGTGGTCTACTAATCCAATAGCACTAGTATCTTTATTCAAAAGATGGCCACGAGACCATATAAAGACAGAGGCACACAGTGAGCACCTCAGGTTACCACAAAGTCAAAGGTAGAGTTATTTATGTACCTTCAAGCCAAGAAATGGCAACGATGGCTAGTAAACCACCAGAAGTAAGGAAGTGACAAGAAAGAATTCTACTGCAGGTTTTTAAGAAACATGACCCTGTAGACATCTTGGTTTTGAAATTTTAGTCCTCACCACTGTGAGAAAATGCATTAATTTTTTTAAGTCATCCAGTTTGTGGCACTTTGTTGTTATAGGCCTAAGACTTTAATACTGTATATAAAATAATTCTCAAGGAAGTGCTTGGTCATTAATGATGATATCCAGATAAGTGAAGATTACACCAACTTTTCTAAAGGAGAATTTTTTCCCTTCAGAATCAACTTTACCCCCTGAAAGCTGATATGGTTTAGCAAATAGGAAGTACTACCTGGTGTAGTACTGCTACATGGATAAGAAAAGAAAAAAAGACTAAGAAATATATATATTTATATACATATATAACTTGGTAAAAGAAGCATCTCAAATAAAGAGAGATAATACAATAACAAATTTAACAACTAGGTAGCTTTCTGGACAAATTTTATACAGATTTCAGAACCTATAAAAATAAATTCAAACTGTATCATAGAATAAAATATTTTAAAAATTGCATACAAAGGAGAAATATTTAATATCACCAGAAAGGGGCCTATTAAAATATGAAATGACTTCATAGAAAGAAAAAGAGATCTAGCCAGTTTTCAATAGTTCTACCCATCACATTGCTATTAATTTCTTATTGCTGCTATAATAAATGTCTGAAAACTTAGTAACTTAGGCTGACCAGGTGGTGGTGTAGTGAATAGAACATTGGACTAGGATGTGGAGGACAGAAGTTTGAGACCCCGAGGTCGCCAGCTTTAGTGCGGGCTCATCTGGTTTGAGGAAGTCTTACCAGCTTGAGTCTAAGGTCACTGGCTTGAGTAAGTGGTCATTGGTCTGCTGTAGCCCCCTGGTCAAGGTACATATGAGAAATCAATCAATAAACAACTAAGGAGCCGCAGTGAAGACTTAATGTTTCTCATCTCTCTCCCTTCCTGTCTGTCTGTCCCTATCTGTCCCTCTCTCTGACTCTCTGTCTCTGCCACCAAAATAATAAAAAAATAATAAATAAATAAATAAAAACTTAGTACTGTAACTTAAATGAACACAATTTATTAATTTCCAATATTGGAGATCAAAATGTAAAATTAGTAATAGCAAGCTAAAATCAAAGTGTCAGTGTGGTTGGGTTTTTTTCTGCAGTTTGTGAGGGAACAGTTGTTTCCAAACCACCTACATTCCTTGGCTCCTGGACCCTCCTCACAATATCACAATTTCAATCTCTGTTTCCTTGATGTACCTTTTTTTTTCTTTACTCACCGTTTTGCCTGCATCTTTTAAGGACTCTATTTGATTACATTAATTCCACCCAGATAATTCAGTATATTTTTCATCAGTTCAAGATTCTTAAATTAACTACATGTGTAAAAGCCTTTTTTTTTTTTTGTCACACATTAATTAACATCTTTGTGGGACAGTTAGAATGCAGACTTTTTTTTTTTTTTGGAAGGAGGCTACTATTTTATATATTATCCGAAGGACATGACACACTAGTCTCCTGTTTCTATTCAAATTATCTTGTCTAACCAGCCTAGCTGAGCCTTCAGGTGACTAATTTTTTAGCTACTGTCTGACAGAAAACACAGTATGGATCATAAGAAGGAACTGTTGTACTCAGTCTATTCAATCCACAGAATATGAAAGATAATATTAAATTATTATTTTAAGCCATTTTGCCTGGGGTTGTTTGTTATATAGCAACAGATAGTTATAATTCTATAATTGATAAGAAAACCAAAATATCCCCACGAGGGATCCTGGAGAAGTGAGACCATATACCATGTCCCAGGTAAGTTGGGTTGGGAGTGGAAAGCAGTGACCCTTTGGGAATTTGCATATTCAAGCTTAAAACAATTATTTTCAGACCCGTGACAAGGCTCTAATGATTACATTAAGAGAACTGTGTATGTGAAACAAGAGGAAGCTATTCATACAAAAATTAAAATACATTCTGAGGATTGCTATTGCTAGTCCAATAATAAAATATCATTGGTGTGTATATGATAAAAATAAAAAGCATTACCAACATTACCTCAATGGATAGGTTATGGATAGCTTCTTACCTGTATTTAATTGGTTCTTCTGAATAGGAATGTATAAAAGATGTGAATTGTGGAAATTATGAAACACTATAAATTCCCTGGAAGATTGCTAATTTTTCTCTAGTATCTGTTTTTCCACTTCTCTATAATAATATTTGAATGCTATGTATATACCCACCATAGACTACATTTAATAAATAAACTGAAACAGAAAGCAACAAAGACTCAAAGACTTATAAGACAATAACACATTTATACCATTAGAATTCCAAAAGGAAAGGAGAAAGTAGGACCTGAAAGGGTATACAACAGAAGAAGTATAAAAATTTACCAATCTGGTGGAAGACATAAACTTATATATACAACAATATGAGCAAATCTGAAATATACACAATAACATATTATAAATAAAATTCTGAAAATAAAGATAAATAAAAAATCTTGAAAGTGTCATAGGGAAACAATGTATAATTTATAGAGAACATCAATTCTAATGATAGATTTCTAATCTAACATTAGAAGAAAGTGTTATAACAATTTTCAATGCTGAAAGAAACTAACTATCAATTTTAGATTCTGCGCTGGCAAAATTAGCCTTCTGGAATGAAGGGGAAATAATAGCACCCACAGACAAAAGAAAACGCAGAGAATTAGCTGACTTATGCTTAAAGAATGGCTGACGGGAGCTTGTAAAACAGAAAATAAATATAGAAGAAAGAATCTGTGAAACACCATATAAGAAATAAAGAACAATTGAATCAGCAGAAATATGCACAAGAAAAATAGATTATTCTCAGTTATATTTAAAATAATATATGATGATCAAAACAAATATTATAACACCATCAAATAGTCAAGATAATTGTATTTAATAGTGGGGAGAGTAAATGACTTTTTTTTTTTTTGAGTAAATGACTCTTAATGAAAGAATTCCACACTTCACTCAAAGTAATAAAATGATACCTGTTGAGTATGATTAATAGCTTATGTATATTGCAATGCAAAGAGCAGCCACTAAATAAACTATGCAACTCTCAACAGAGAATTCTTTAAAATACTCCAGTAACACACAGAAAAGCAAGAAAAACATTTTTATTCATAATAACTAAAAAATATAAACAAACTATATGTCTTTTGGTGAGTGAAGGGTTTACAGATATTCAACAACTTGAACAAATTTCCAGTTTATTATGCTGAAAGAAAACAAAATTACTATATGATTCCCTTTGTGTAACATTGTCAAAACGACGATATTTTAGAAAGACAGAACAGATTAGGGTTGTCAAGGGTTAGAAACGCAGGGCAGGAGGTGGCTATGCCTATGAAACAGCACCAGGAGGAATCTTTAGGGTGACAGACCTATCCTGTATTTAGACTGTATCCGTGCTGGGATCCTCGCTCTGATTTCTAGCTAGAGTTTTGCCAGATGATCCCATTGGGGAAAAGTAGGCAAAGAATAATACACAGGTGATACCTTTATTATTCTTTACAGCTGAATGCTTTATGATAATTGATGTAATAATATATACAAGTTACTTCCACCTCTCATATTTTTTTATAAGTTGTTTACTTCATACCTTTTTGTTTTTATTTTATATCTTTACCACACCATTTTAATGTCCTTTATGTAGGAAATGAAAATTATTCTGTATTTCGGCATAAAACTGCAAAAGCTCTTAATTTTCTACAAAGAGCATAAAGATGCCTTCCCAAATCCCTGCGGAAAAGATGCCTGGAGACCTAAGAGAAATTTTCATAAGTCCAAACATTTGTTGAATTGAGGCAATTCTATAAATTAAACATGAACTCAGACTTTCCTCGCCTCTCAGGTGAAAATATTATTTTCAAACAGAAAAGCATATATACATGAAAAATGTAGATATGAAGACCTAGAAAGAGAAAAAAAGTGCTGAAATTATTACTGTCTCACATAGCCGGTAATGTTTTAGCTAAAACTGTTTAATTATAAAATTTCCAATATAAAATATGTATTGTTATGAAAATATGACTTTTCATCTTTATGTTTTTTGTCTATCTGTAATGCATAAGTCATTCAATAATCTGTATGAGCATTGATATCCCTAAACCCCTTTATGTCCTGTGAGTGCTCAGAAAACAACCATCTATTCTAGCTGTTTAATTGCAAACACTGAAAAAATAAAGCGGACTTGAATTTTCATATTAGGGAGAACATGTATCACATATCCACTAATCTATTCAAATAGCCAAATTATAAATGTGAAAAATACTTATTATCATATTTTAAAATACCTTTCCTCTTAAATTATATTTGGGAAAATAATTTATAATATCTTACAAGCAGATGATATACTCAGATAATGTTTTCTTTATTCCAGTAAATTTTCTAACAATTTTAGCCATTTTGATGTTTCATAACTCTGCAGGAATCTTGAAGAATCCCTACCTTCATGTAGTTACTGATTTATTTTTGCAATCATTTGTTAAACAAATATTTAATTGCTTAAAGCAGGGGTCCCCAAACTTTTTTCACAGGGGGCCAGTTCACTGTGCCTCAGACCGTTGGAGGGCCGGACTATAAAAAAAACTATGAACAAATCCCTATGCACACTGCACATATCTTATTTTAAATTAAAAAGACAAAACTGAAATAAATACAATATTTAAAATAAAGAACAAGTAAATTTAAATCAACAAACTGACCAGTATTTCAATGGGAACTAGGCTCCTCTCACTGACCACCAATGAAAGAGGTGCCCCTTCCAGAAGTGAGGCGGGGGCCAGATAAATGGCCTCAGGGGGCCGCATGCGGCCCTCGGGCGGGAGTAGTTTGGGGACCCCTGGCTCAGAGCATGGTGTTATGTTGTTTCAAAGAGACAAATAAATTCAGACATGGACTTCATTCCTAAGGAACAGACCATTACAAGTTCTTTATCTATAAACCTAGATAGAATGCATTATGTATGTGAAACTCTTGCTCGTATTTAGAGATGGAAGGGTTCTTTTTGTCTTACAAGGATTGAGAGATGACAGGAAGAGTTTAATTTATTTTAAATATAATATTTAATATGAATGTGGGCAAGAAAAAATTTATCGACAAGCTATCATTTTTCCCGAGAAATTATAAAGCTTAGAAGGAAGCTTGACAAGAACAATTGCACAGAATTTCTTTGGCTGGATTCTTAAACATAGAAACTTAAAGGGCAGTCAGTGGTCTCAAATTTGAAACATATAAAAATGCATGCCGTGCATACAGGTATATACAGCTCTCTGCATGCACAAAAACACATGTACTAATCTAATACAACTCAGGGAATAATCAAATGTGTATTGTTGTAGAATGTGCCAATAAGTCTGTAATTAAAAGGGAGTAAGCACAGGAAGATGACCTAATAATAACTAAGCAGAGAAAATTTACTGAATGTTGCAAAGCAACCAGTGGAAGGTCTTATTATATAAAATGTAAGGTGTTAAAATCTAAGGTGATGCACATTAGCTTTTGATAGTTTGGGGAGAACACATCTACATTTTTTCTGCTTCTTGTTAGGAAATAGCAAGTTCATAATACCTTAGCCTTAATTTAAAAAACAACAACAGTTCTATGATGTGCGATGTTCTTTTATTATTTTTAGAATCATTTAAAATTGTATTATGCTCATACTGTATATCAAAGCAAGTATTCTTTAGCAGTACAAATCTCAACATAAAATCTTTTTTATTTTTACTTTTAAAAGTTTCACGGATTGGCCCTGGCCGGTTGGCTCAGTGGTAGAGCGTCGGCCTGGCATGCCGAAGTCTCGGGTTCGATCCCCGGCCAGGGCACACAGGAGAAGTGCCCATCTGCTTCTCCCCCCCTCCCCCCCTCCTTCCTCTCTGTCTCTCTCTTCCCCTCCTGCAACCAAGGCTCCATTGGAGCAAAGATGGCCCGGGCGCTGGGGATGGCTCCTTGGCCTCTGCCCCAGGCGCTAGAGTGGCTCTGGTCGCGACAGAGCAACGCCCCGGAGGGGCAGAGCATCGTGCCGGGTGGATCCCGGTAGGGCGCATGCAGGAGTCTTGTCTGACTGTCTCTCCCTGTTTCCAGCTTCAGAAAAATACAAAAAAAAAAAAAAAAAAGTTTCACGGATTATGTACAATATATTTATGTACAAACAATAAAATACTTTTAGTCTACCTTTTAAAACTTACAATGCAGTACACATTATTCCAAACTGACAGTATTTCCTTCATGACTTCCGACCTAAATTGCTCCGACATGATAAGGTAAATAAATGTAAAGGGCTTTTTTTTTTTTTTTTTTTAACAGAAACATAAAGAGGTGCAACTGGTCCAGCCAGAGTAAATAACTATACATTATTAGTGCAAAAAAGATGTGATTCCCATCTCCTGATTAAATCTATACAAAAGATCTTCAAGCGTACAGTTCAGCTGCTACTAAATGACAAATCAATCAAAAAGACAATACGAGTGGGTCATCAGGCTGTAGGCAAACAACAATAGTTTGTAGGTGAACATTTCCCCTCTCATTTAAAGCTCTGTTATTAACCAGAAAAGGAAGTGACCATTTATTGGGTCTATTTTTTTTATTTTTTAACAGAGACAGAGTCAGAGATAGGGACAAACAGACAAGAACGGAGAGAGATGAGAAGCATCAATCATTAGTTTTTTGTTGCGACACCTTAGTTGTTCATTGATTGCTTTCTCATATGTGCCTTGATCGTGGACTTTCAGCAGACCGAGTAACCCTTTGCTCAAGCCAGCGACTTTGGGTCCAAGCTGGTGAGCCTTGCTCAAACCAGATGAGCCCGCACTCAAGCTGGTGACGGTGTCTCAAACCTGGGTCTTTCGCATCCCAGTCCTACGCTCTATCCACTGTGCCACCGCTTGGTCAGGCTGGATCTATTTTTATTTAAACATTAAAAGGTTCCAATCTGAGCATTCTGTACCTACAAACATGAAACAACAAAGCGAAGGCTGCAAGTGACTTATAATGCTTATTCAAGAAAAAAAATATGTTTACTCAAAAATATTTAACAAATGTGTTTGAGTTGAAATTTCTTTGAAGAAAAAACAAAAATAGACAAATAAAAAATAACCCAAAACTATTCATCACTCAAACAAAAAATTTCAAGCTTTTTTTCATATTTTCTAGATTGATTTATACCCTTATCAAGTTGGTTGTCATGTCCAATTGGGTTTGATTTCCATCACTAAAGTAAAAAAACTTCAGGAAGCAAGATAAATGAAATCAGAGAAATGCTAGTGACATTGAATTCAGAGCTCCGAGACAAACTTTGAATCTAGAAATTAAGTATGTATTATTTTCACATGTTTATTAGTAAAAATTTTTAAAGGCCATTATGTCTCTGACATATTTAAGTTTAGTAGCATTTATGCTTGAGACATTTCTGAATATCTATTATGCCAAAATTTCAACTGGTGTTAGTATAGAAGAATTTATATCTAAAATATGTCTATTGTATAACCTAAATATTTAATAACAATTTTAAACAAAATATTTTACCTCTAATTTTAAATGTTATTTCAAACTATTTTCAGAAAATTATTGACAATATATCAGTATATAAAATACTAATTAGTAATTATTAATTGATAATTTCTATTCAAATTTATGACAACATACTATGCTTTTTAAGATGGTGTCACTTTGTGATTTTATACATGAAATATATTGAGAAATCTTAATCATTTTTATAAAATTACTTTTTTGATTATGGGTGAAATTAAAATTATATTAATACTATCAGAAATAGCAAAAACTCTTATTAAGTGTTTACTTAAACTCATTAGTATTGACAGTACTTAAAAATCAATCATTTCTGTTTCATAGATGAAACAGACGCCTGAGGTATAATAATTTGCATAGTCACACAGCTACCTAGTGGCTAATGTTAATTTTTTAAATATTCATACATGTACTTTTAACATTTAAAGAATTCATAGTGCTTTCTCTAAAAATGTGAGCAAATAAGTGAAACGGTGTATTTTAGCTAATGCAATTACATCTTCCCTGTGATTTAAAACATGCCAATAGCATCTTCATACTGTTTGTTTCACATGCATTTCCCCACCTATCATACTTTCCAGTCTGTCTGTTGGAGGATCAGTGTCAGATAGAGCTAATTCTCCACCATTGACTTATGCTTCTCATCCCAGCCCCCCTTTTTTTCTGCTCTGTATAGAAAAGAAACACATTTTAAAATCCCACCTATTTATTATCCTTTGGTATCGTTATTTTGGTATCTCTCTAAACACTCTTAACTTTTTGTTTTTAACCAGATAAATCCCTGGGAAGTAGCATTAACGTAAACTTTCAGATTTTATATGCCAAGAACACAAATAAATCTTAAATATATTTGCATTCATGTACATGTGCATGTGTGTTTTTGCATATTAAGAAAAAAGTGATTGTGGGTTTTATACAGAACGACTGTGTTACGAATCAATATTTTATTTCATTTAAATTTTATTGAAATACTTTACTTAAAACTACGAACAATTTATTACTTACTTTTATAATAAATGTTCTTATCACTAACTAACATAGATGTATACTAGAATGTATACTTTATATCAAGATGAACACTAACCTACAGAATTTTTAATTCCACTATACCCAATCTGTCAGAGTAAGGGACAAGGCAGGAATAAGGATTGGTTATTTCTAAATTACCAGCTAGCCTTAAAAGAAAGTCTGTAGGCACAAAAGTTTTACTCTCTGCACCAACTTACTTGCATCAATTAGCTTTCATGTCTTGAATTAAATAACCTAGAAATATATCTCTATTTTGCTTTTACATGCACCATTTATTATTCAGAAATACATTCACTTAACTTTTTTTTTAAAAAAATAAACATTAAAAGCGATCACTTAGGATCTAAATTAGGTTAGTGTGGTACGTTGTATTGTTTTGAATATTCCCTTTCTTTTCTTAAAAGATAATTGTATTCATCATCTCACTTATGTCTAGCGTGGTCACAGAATGTGATCTATAGGGATATGCCAATTCTTAGTAGAAGCTTTCAGATCTGTCACTTAGTTCCAATAAATTCTCTTCTCAGAGCCCTGACACATGCAGTCCCCCAGATAGGAGCTATTTCTTTAGTCAGCCTCCAAATAGTGATGAATTATAATAGAACCACTACTTACCCAGGAGAGGCAAACGTTTTTGTAGAAAGCTCTTGAGGGTGGGGCTTGTCTGTGACCACATGTTCCTGGAATAAACGGACTAAACAGACAAAAGACACAGCCCTTTTTCTTTAAAAGGTTTTTTATTTCCCTACCCACACAGATGTTTCTATTGCTTCAATATCAAGTAATATTTGGTTATATTCACCAATATGATAGTAAATATTTGAGTGCCTACTGTGCAAATAAATGGACTCAGAATTCAAGTTATGCAAAATGTAGCAATAGCCATATTTGCATACAGTTGCAAACACTACAATTTGTGTGATGAAGCAGAAGCCAGAATGCTAAGAAAAGTCAGAAGGCATTGTATGGTTCCTTTCATACTGAGTTTAGAAATACAGGCATTCTCAGGGGTTGGAAAGTTCTTTATCAAATATTCCTGAATACTGTGGAAAGTTAGCAGGACCTTAAGCAATTGTAAATGTTAAGAGTGGGATAAACAATACAGTGGGCGGCTAGCTGAGTGAAGAAATGCATAGATGTAAAAACGAGGTGTGATCAAGGTTAAATCTGACCTACTTTGGGACAGTAACACCGGAAACTTGATATATTGTATTCTTGTTTCCTCCAAAGGTTCTACCATACCACATTATTTAATAAAATACTGATAAATGTACTTCAAATTTAGAGTTTGTGCTCAAACTTGTGTCAAAAATCTAAAGTGGGGAATGATGAACTGTCATGTTCAGGCTGAGCTTCTCAGAGAATGTAATATACCGACATACATTGTGAATCTCCACTGTGGAGACCAATATTTCATTTTTTTGTAAAATTAAATGGCCACAAAACAACTTTTTTTATATTGCATCTTTATTAATATTTGAACTAACACTATTTGGACCTCAATTTGGAAAATGATTGGAGCATAACTTTTGATACCATATTAATGGTAATTAAGTACTTAATTTTCTATAGTCTTCGTTTCCAAACTTTTCAAGTATAGGGTTTTTTAAATAATAGAATGTTGCACGAACCCCTACGAAATAGTAGCTGTATGAAGTATGTGATTAAAACTACTCAGAGCTGAGTTGAAATTCCTGGGTTCAAATCCCAATTTATTACTTATGACACATGTGACTTTGTAAAAGTAATTTAACTTCTTTTAGTTAGCCTTGTCAGATGCAAATTGAAGACAGCAATTATTTGTCTCATTCATGTTTGTACGTTAGTGTGGGCATGTGTTTGAAAGTATGTGTGTGAGTGTGCATGTTTCTATGCACGGAATAGATGAGATCATTCCAGCTAAAACTGAGTGGCACAAAATAAAAACTCAAAAATATCAGGGTGGGTTATTAAGAAATATGTATCATCTCTAAAACTGAAAAAATTGAATAGCATTTGAAATTAACATTTCATTAACTGCACCTTGCACATTTGTAAAGTAGTGGTACCTGTCCGTGCCATGTATTTATTCAGCTTACCATCAGGGTGTGGGTCTATTTGCAATTTGCTTGGAACACTCCCGAGAATAGTGGCTGAAGGTACTGCCGAATGAGTGAAGGTTTGGAAGAGAGAAATGACAGAAAGAGAGGCGCATGTAAGGAGGTAAATTTTGTGGGGAGAATGTAAAGAGGATTCAGGCAGTGAGAGAGAAGTGGCAACAAGATCAGTGAAAAGACTAGACTGTTCCCCAAGAGCTGTGTGCCTGTAAGCGTTGGTTCACTAAAAAGTCAATAAATGGTTTCAAGGCAAGAATTTTATCCTATGCTTCAGAAAAGCTCAAGTGTTTTTCAGTATAAATAGAATGAATCAAATCAAATATAGTTTTATTTAAAAAAGCAGAAATGCAGAGGTAGACCAGAAACTTGTGAGGAATGCTTATGAGACTGATGATGAATCTGATTTTCCACCACCACCACTGCATTCCTAGTGTCCTTGGAGTTCAGCGGTCCTATGTGGCCTATGACATAAACCCTGACATAGAATGAAAGATGAGAAAACGTACATGAACTATAAATCCCAGACTGGACAGACCTGTTTGGGTTCTGGCAGGTTACTTACCTGAATTGCAATCCAGGTCGTTGGGATAGTGTTTCTATTCAAGCAGTATTGTAAACACACAGTACGTGCACCATTTCTGCTATTAGGTATTTTCTCAAAGCATCTTCTCAAATAGATGATTTGGTACAACAACAAACACTCATTTGGGGATAAAGTCTGTGATTGATCCTGTATGCTTTTTGCTGAACTATGGATTGGAATTGCAAAGTATATTAAAATTCAAGGGAATTCATAGTAAATGAGATTTAGATAAATAATGTAAGAATTATAACAAATTCCCAGAAAAGAGACAACATGAAGCTTATTGCAGTATTGCTAAATCCCAGGTTTGTTAATTAACAGATAGCATTCTATTTTAATTGCATCTAATTAAGATAATTTAGACTCCAGGGTATTCTGTGTTGTTGAAAAAGAAGGAAAATAAGAATAAAAAATAATATCACAGAAGGTGGGTCTTTTTATATTTTCAGACACTTGTTCAAACTAATAATTAAAAATTTTAAATTACAGAATTAAATGTAAATTAGAAAAGTTTTGGAAGAATTAGAATTTTATCCTAAATTCTTGTTTTGAATGATCAATGCATGTGCTGCCTATATGTTATTACAATGCATTTAAATATATGTTTGTCAGGTGTAAACCTCTCTATAGTATTTGAATTGTTGATTGTGTTGTGTTTCCATCAGGATTAACTGAAACCTATGTATTGATATTGACCAATTAAATTTAATTTCCAAATAAAATGAAACACGTTTTTAATTATTTCTATTATATTGAAATAGCAGTCTGCTGAAAGCATCTCACTAAAGTCAAATATGGGATTTATTTTAGAAATAGTCTTTTGTGTGTAAGCCATAAATGTTCTTGATTAACCTCTAGTTAGATGAGATAATGAATGTACAGAGGAACCCAATAAATGACATATTATATCTTAGAGAATAAGACACTCTGGTAGCAGAGGTATGACTTATTGGAATCAAAGGTGTTTTGTAACACAAAACAAAACCAGAGACCCATTTTCAGTAGGTCTCTTCACCGTTCATGTGCTAATGGCACTATCATGCAAAAGACTTTTCATGAATCTCATCTTCTCACTGGTCCTTTCCATATATTTATCATCATAATAGTCTTGTCTGGTACTAAGTAGGTTTATAGTATTAACATGTGGACATGTAATTCTATCAATGCAGTAGTTGTGATAGAGCAAAATTCATTAAATAGATAATCTCATAACTGATATGCCATATATTTGGTTCTAGTACACCTGATGTTTTCAAACTCCTTATTACAGGATCATTTTTATTCCCATTAGAAACACAGTTCTTAAAACTTAGCATCAGTTTTTTTAAAACATATATTTTTAAAAAACAAGAGAAATCCAGAAATTATTTCATTAAGAAATTTCAGTCCAGTTAATAAAATGATCTTTCAGAATTTTAGTTTTAATGAAAGCACATATAGTAACCAAAAATAGATACCCCATCATCTACATTTGACTTCATTCTTTCCAATAAAGAAAGAAAAAATGAAAGACTAGGTTCTGGTTATTTGATGTTAGCACTGTAATGCAGACAGTTCTCTCAGAATACCTAACGTGCTTTCGTTATTTCCAGGGATAAAGGAACGGAAAAGTCTTGTAAGCCTATCAAAAAGGTTCTGTAATACTCTTTCACTATTTAAAACCCTGCAAATGTAAACAATAATCTAATTGTCTTTTAACATATTAAATTTACACATACACACAAAGAAAATCCCCATAATCAACTACTAAAGAACAGAAATCGTATAAAAGAAGCAGGGATCACCCAATGTTGTTTTGATATATTCCTTTAATCATATTCATTCAAAAATGGTTATTCTTCACCTATTTTGTTCCAGACACTGAGTCACACATTAGTGTATGTTACAATTTTCAAACCGCACAACAACTCTGTGAGGTGGTTAGTTTTCTAATTTCATAGATGAGGAAACTACACGCAGGGATGTCATAGATGCCAATATTATAAACCAGTCTATGGGGCCAAGATTCAGAGTGAAGCCTGTTTCCAAAGCTGATCAGCTTTCTATCATAACTCATTATTCCCAGGAACACTGGTAGAGATAGTGAGGTGTTTAAATATATATATATATCTGTGTTCTCTTTTGTATAAACTTACTATGAACTAAAAAGTAGGAAGGAGCGTTCAAATGAACAAACCCTTATATCTTAAATGAAGAAACCACCATGTAGAAAATACGCGCTCTGAATCTGAAGAATAGAAATAGATGTGTGAGGCGATTTAAGAAAAAATTAATAAATACCATAGTTGTTTCTTTTTATCTTCTTTTTGTTCAAGTCTATGCATCAAATAAAAATGTGTCTGAACTGTCAGAAAGCATTTTTATAGGTCTTATTGTTAAGAGCTAATTATCTTTAAGTGTCTAATAAGGAGAACTAGATAATCATAGCAGCTATAAAATCATGGTATGGACATGTACTCTTTTTCTAGTCTTTCATTTTTATTGAACTTATTGGGGTGCTATTGACTAATAAAGTTGTGTGGGTTTCAAGTGTACACTATTGTAATACCTCATCTGTATATTGTATTGCATGTTCACCACCTCCAATCAAACTTTCTTCTATCACCATTTACTCCCCTTACCCTGTTCTACCTCCCCCACCCTCCCTTTGGCTCTGATAATCACCATACTGTTGTGAGAGGTTTATTTTTCTTTTTACTTAATCCTTTCACCTTTTTCAGCCAGCCCCTCCGACCTTCCCCGCTGACTGCTGCCAGTCTGGTCTGGAGGAATCTGCTCTCCACTCCAAGTTGTACTGCACACACAATCACCTTACGGAGATATATAGCAACCCTCACAGTAGTGCGAACTCTGGGCAATTCTGAGTGAGGAGGAAATTCCACCGTCAGTCATTCCTTACAAACACAGGAAATGGAAAGTAAGATAATGGTACCCAAGAACTCCTTTTTCTTTCAGAGCTCCTATTTATTTATTTATTTTTATTTAATCTTTTCCAAGTGAGAGGAGGGGAGATAGAAAGACTCCTGCATGAGCCCCACCAGGACTCACCCAGCAACCCCTGCTCATCTGGGGCCATGTTTCCAACTGAGCTATTTTTAATTCCTGAGGTGGAGGCTTCACAGAGCCATCCTCGGTGACTGGACCAATTTGCTTTAACCAATCTAGCCATGATTGTGAGTGGGGCAGAGAGAGAGAGAAAGAGAGAGAGAAGGAGAGAGAAGGGGAAGGGAGAGGGGTGAAAAAACAGATGGTGTCTTGTCCTGTGTGCCCTGACTGGGAATTGAACCTGGGACATCACATGCTGGGTCGACTCTCTACCACTAAAATACACAGTGATATCTTGCCAGTATCATATAAAGGCAGGTATGGTAGAAAATGTTGTTACTGCACAATATTCTAGTTAATGTGTTGCTTTATTTTGATTTCTTTGCCTTCTGTGAAGACTTGACTCAACTGAGCTGTGTGGAACTGAGATTGGTTCTGTGGGCACAGGGCCTAGAGCTTGACGGAAGAAGCAGCACTTGTGTCAACATTCCCCACCCAGGGCCACGTGAGGCATAGAGCAAGAAGGCTCTAAGGAAGGAGGCTCAGGCTTTGTGTGAGTGCTGCAAATCTCAACACCGATTCCAAAATGAAGATTTTTCTTTTGGCGTAGTAAGAAACCTTTTTGTTGAGGAATGTGGCAATGCCTTTCACTCCAATAAGTGATCAGTGTTCTGGAAGATTAGTTTCATAATTCAAGTTTTCTTGTAGGGGAGAGAATACTTGTATTACATTTAATCCTGATTTTTCATTAATAAAGAAGATATTATTATGTAATATCTCCAGTGTTGGAGTAAGATAAAAATAAAAAATTTTAATTAAAAATTTTATATCATTGCATTCCTTATTCTTTAAAAGATAATAATTTAAGATATTTTTAGGAGCCTTAGAATGATAATCTTAGACAAAAGCCTTGTTTTTAAAATCAGATTTTCAAAGGAACATCTAAAATGAAGAGGTGGCTCATTCATTGTCATTCTAGATTCCACAAAATGTCAAAGTAATGTTCTTTGCTCGACAGGGTTTCCCTTAACTTCTTTGTGTCAAAATAAGTTACTTTAAGGAGCCCCTGCTTCATGAACCTCACGTCCGAGTTCTCTTTATGCAGATTTAGATTTGCTCTGAAGCAACAGTGGAAGGTTTTGCTCTTATAGACGCTTAAACTAGACAGGCCTGAGTTTGGAAGTAGCTATTGACTTTCTGTATCCTAGGCCGTTTCATATTGATCTTGAGGCAACTCAAATACCCACACCTGGAAGAAGCCATGAATTTGAATAGTGTTCATGGCTTTTTTTTTTATACATCTTTTTTTTTTCTCCCTTTGTGAAGGGCAGTGACTTACGCTGTACAAAATGAATCAGTAAGGGATTCTCTGGTTTTTTGCTTGAAGGTAAACGGGAAAGAATATCTACAATAAAGCACTTCCTTGTCCAATGTAGAGATTATTTATGAATATTTATTCTATCCAACTTTCATATTCTAAATGATTAAAGTACGTTATGTTTTTAAATTATAGGCTAGTTAAATATTAATCCTCAAATATTTGATTTTTTTTAAGGAGCAATTCCGAAATTAAAAACAGAAAAATATTATATTCAAAGAAGAGGTAAGACATATTTCAGAATTGAATTACTTTTTATTGGGAAATGAGTAGATGAGTGATTGTGTGTGTGTGTGTGTGTGTGTGTGTGTGTGTATACAGGGGTCAGCAAAAGTAAGTTTACAGTTGTAAATAAGTGAAACAGTTTATTCTTGTGTTACTATCTTTCGCCCACATGTGTGTGTATATATATAGAGAGAACAGTAGCATTTTAGAGGTGGACGAACATTACAGAATGAGCTTGGTGTGTGTAACAAGTTACTTGACACTGTAGTTTAAGTAATTTCAGGACTCCTGGGTAAAATTGCAGATAATTACCACAGCATTTCATAGGGGCTGCTATGTAAATTAGATAATGTATACAAATGCCCTATCCCAGTGTCTGGGACAAGTTAAATGAAGAATTGTTTATAAACAAGTTCAAGTTCATTATTTTATAGGAAAAGTAGGTAAAGTGAGGCACAGTAATGTTAGATTATTTAATTAAGGTAACTAAGCTACTTAACAACAAAACTGGGATTAGAAGGCAGCTTTCAGTATATGGAAATTTATCATTTTAGATAGAAGTTTGTTTAATGTCTATTGATACTTTTCAAGTTAAGCATCATGCAGATTTATTGAACTTCTCTTCTGTCAAAACACTTAGGTAGATATGTTCATAAACCAGATTCTCATGAAGCTTATTATTTACTAGAAAAAAATAGGAATGTAAGCCTAAAATGATAAAATAGGCACATTGTACAAGAAGAAAGATGACTTTACATTAAAAGGCAATTGGAAAAGATTTCCTAGGTGAATTGTTATTGAAATTTTTTTTTAAATGGATTTATCTTCTCCTTGACAAAAGCTTATTATAACTTAATCAGCTACTTTAACTTTCTTTTAGGAATGTGTTACTTTTATGTAGCTGTGCTTCCACTCAAGTTATCTCATGCCTTCTTGTTGTTTCATATATACAATTTTATTTCATGTAGTAGATATGAACACCTAGGAGTTACAATGTTTAAAAGCTACAGTCACAACTTGTGAAAAAAAATATAAAGCTAATAAAAATTATATGGTTTCAGAAGTTTTCTAGAGTTTTATTTGATTATACATATTTTTGCACCAATCATTTTTGTAAAATCCACCTGAGGGAAATAACCTTTCCTTTATCTCAATTATCTGTCTTTATATCTGAACCTCTCCTTATTTTATTTTAAAATAATTGTAAAAATAAAGCTGGTCATAGTGTCTGGTTGACTTTTCCACCGTCCTTTCCATCTTTGCTCAGCTTTAAACCCTCTGTCACATTCCCCCACCCTCCGCAGCGAGTAGGGACACAGCTGAGGAGTTCAAGCAGCACTCTGGGTCACTGTACTTGCCACACTGAATTGTGCTCATATGTAATCCCATTTTCTCCCCACTACAAAGTGAGCTCCTGGAAAACTAAATCAGAGTCCTCTACCTTCCACATTCAATAAAGGTTTTCTGAATGGATCAATCAAACCGAGCTCTTTCACAAGGCAGGGAATTTACCCCGCAGAACTGCAGTACAAAGGAGGTTCAACAAAGTCAAGAGTAGTCTAGGGAACAATTTATACATTATATTGAGAAAGGACTTAGAAAATACATACGGAAGATATTGTCTTGAGGTAGGAGAAAAAGGTAAAAAATATGAAGAAATTTAAGATGCTTGTCAGAAAGTCATTAAAATGGTTTGCTTGCTTTAACTTTCTTGCTTAATTATAATATTCCTGTTTGTTCAATATCCCTGGATAAATAAGACTTTTAAGTATGTTTTATAAATTTAAATGAAAGAGGAGTAATCAATATAAAAAGTTTAAAAACATAAAAATCACTTTAAAAAAATCTGTGAAAAAGCTTTCAATAAAAGCTATGATGCCCTCTTGTGTGCATACATTTAAAGAACAGCCTGGTACATACTTCCACATTCTCTAAGCGTTAACTGCTTTAAAAAAAATTCTATTAGTAAGGGCAACAATTCACAACATATTTAATTTCAAAAGACCCAAAATACTAACATGAAGATATTTCATGAATTTTTAGAATATGAATGCAAATCAACCTCGTCTTTTGTTTGTTTGTTTGTTTGTGGGTGAGGGTAGTAATTTCTGAATAAAATGCCAAAGCCTTAAATTCTCCATGAGCTTGTCTGCAATTCATCACAGGATTATGAATAAACATGACTAGAGAGTATGCAGATTTGCTAATAGAGAAGTCATGAATGTTTTAGCACCCAGGGGTTCAAATTATAATAAAGGGATAGCACCTGTCACTGGAGGCAAACTACACATTCACCTTTGCAGTCCCTGGAGTGATGACATCGTCAAGGATTTAGCCCGTCTCTGGCCAGCAGAGACTGCGCAGACCTCCATGTATATGGATCTCAGACGGCCACATGTAGGACAGTTGCCTTACATTACACCTGTGTGCACCTTTTAAACTACTGATTTCCAAACATCTCATAAAATTTTCACTTTCAGAGAAGCTTAGGGTGGTTTCCTGTATTTTTATTAAATTCTGAGGATAGGTGTTACACGGCTACTTCTAATCATTGCATTTGATCACCACTATAAAAGGAGTTTTTCATTTCAGTAAAAGATCATTCTATATATTACATATGCAGGTGCAATTTCTGCACTGATGCTTTGTAAAAAAAAAAATTTCAATTAATTTAGCTGTTGGGATATTTTGGCATCCAGGTAAAATGCAAAAGATTATGCTGAATGCTCTGGAGAAACTATGTTTCTCTACCTGAAAAAATGCAAGTGCTCATCAGGCTTCCAGCCTGGACAGAGGGTTTACTTATCTCGTCTCCTGAGTTTCTAACCTCAACGTGCCACTGACCTGACCCCAGCTTTTACTGTGGGGATACATGGTACAGGAGAAGCATCCTGTGATAGCAGCCTCTTATCCACTCATAGCTCAGTGTATGAAAATGCAAGAAACACAACCTCAAGATTTAGAAATGCAGAAGGAAGCAGCAGAAGCCCAGAGTAGAAGAGAGAAGACCCACTGAGCGGTGAAGCAAAGACAAATGTAGCTTAGACAGCTCGAGAAGGAGCACTGTAGTAAAGAAAAGAAGTACCTTGTTATGAGGAATATCTCTACAGTTGCAGTATGGCAGCCAAGCTTCCAGAATGTGACATATACTATTGTTCCATCAAAACAAACTCCACTCTCTGGTCCCTGGTTGGGTGGCAATGCAGATATTTTTTTTTTTTTTTTTTTTTTACTGTTTGTAATATATTCACATTAATGGAAGTTACCTTAGCAACTATCCAGTCTTTCACAGCCTAAAATACCTAGTTAGAATACTTCTCTATACTTTAGTGACTTCATTATTTGTGCATCATATATTTAATAGTGTCATTTCAAAAGACTGTCCATTGTAACAAAGGAGAAGAAAAGAAAAAAGAGTTTAAATATCATGAAATAGCTCAGTAAGAGCATGCAATCAATGACTATTTCAGAATATTTGGTAATAATTAGATAAAATTTTAAAACTTGGCTTACACAGCTAATAAATGTACTGAAAATAATGAAAGTAAAGAGTACCAATCATGGTTAATTTATATATTATGTAAACATTTATACAGCTCTTCTGACAACCAGACTTTTTGTATTAGCTGCTAGATACTAAAACATACAATATCCAACATTTAAAAAAAAATGGCCCTGACTGATTGGCTCAGCAGTAGAGCTTTGCCCTGACATGTGGAAGTCCTGGGTTTCATTCTGGTCAGGGCACACAAGAGAAGTGATCATCTGCTTCTCCTCCCCTTCTCTCTCTTTTTTCCCCTCCTGCAGCCATGGCTTGAATGAACAAGTTGGCCCCAGGCACTGAGGATATCTCCATGGCCTCACGTGAGGTGCTAAAATAACTCGGTTGCCAAGCAATGGAGTAGCGTCCCCAGATGGGCAGAGCATCAGCCCCAGATGGGGGTTGCTGGGTAGATCCCGTCAGGTTGCATGTGGGAGTCTGTCTCTGTCTCCTTGCCTCTCACTTGTTAAAAAATAAAATGAGGTTGTGGAGAAAAAGTAACATTCTTTGCTGGTGGGAGTGTAAACTGATACAGCCATTATAGAAGACAGTATGGCGGTTCCTCAAAAACCTATTAATAGAGCTTCCATATGACCCAGCAATCCCACTGTTGGGTATCTACCTGAAAAGCTCTAAAACATCTGTATGCAAAGAAAGGTACCCCCATGTTCATTGCAGTGTTATCTCTGGTAGCCAAAACATGAAAACAACCAAAGTGTTTGCCGATAGAGGGTTGGATAAAGAAGATATATGTATTATATATATATATATATCCATACAATGACATACTACTTAGCCATAATAAATGATGATACATAGCCATTTATGAAAACATGGATGGAACTTCAGAATACAGTTTTATCTTAAGCAAAAGAAGTTAACCAGAAAAAACTAAGAACTATATGATTTCACACACAGGTAGGATATAAAACAGAGATTCATAAACATAGACAAAAGTGAAGTAGTTACCAGGAAGAGGGGGTAGGAGGAGGGGAGTAAAGAGAGCCAAATATAAGGTGATGGGAACTGATTTGACTTGGGTAATGGGCACACAACACAATGAACAGTTCAAATGTTACACAGAGATGTTTTCTTGAAAGCTATGTGTCCTTATGGCCCAATATCACCTTAATAAATTTAATTTCTAAGTTAAGAAAAATCACATATTAATGAACCAAGCTTTATATGGAAGAATGGAAAATGTAAATATTATTAATTAAAAACTAAAGTCATAACAGAAAAGGATCTTGATGTCAAATTTGAATAATAAAGCTATAAATAAAGTAGTATAACAAAAATATAAGACCATGCCTTTCAAATAATCTAAACATAGGTTATCCAGTTTCCTTATACAAAAAATAAGATAAATAAATATGTAATTATATATGCAATAAATTAATAGTTATATAAGTATACAATTTGTACCTAAACTATTTTGGAATTATGTTAGATGTATGAATGCACACACACACACACACACACGTCTCAAAGGGACCTTTCGCTAACAATTACATGTTTGGAAAGCTTAATTTCAGTTATCTGTTTTCACACAACAATTGATAGGTGTTTTTTATTTCCGCCAAATCCATATAGAAATACACCTTCCTGAAGTACAGACAATTAGGTGTAACTTTCTCTGGCTGTTACCATACGAATCTCTATACTGCATTAACATTAAAGAATGCCAATCTGAAGTTATTTGCTGAAAGAGAAGGAAATAGATCTAGAAGGAAATTAGCTAGAAAAGAAGAGTTGAGTAGTACTTCAAATTATCATTAACTCCCCTTTCATTTAGTTGTAATTTTCTTTGCAAGGCATTTCGGTAAAGATCAATTGCCAACACTTACTATATGTATATAGAACTTTACATGTGCTGCCTACTTTGCATTTTATATAACAATTTCCATTTATTATATATATTAATTTTTCCATTGATTTGAAAGAGAAAAAGAAGATGGGGGAAGGGCGAGAAAAATTAGTATCATCTCATTATTTCACTTAGTTGTGCACTCACTGGTTGCTCTTTGTATGCACATCTCATTAGTCTACTTAGTTGTGCACTCACTGGCTGCTCCTTGTATGCACATCTCATTAGTCTCCTTAGTTGTGCACTCACTGGCTGCTCCTTGTATGCACATCTCATTAGTCTCCTTAGTTGTGCACTCACTGGCTGCTCCTTGTATGCACATCTCATTAGTCTCCTTAGTTGTGCACTCACTGGCTGCTCCTTGTATGCACATCTCATTAGTCTACTTAGTTGTGCACTCACTGGTTGCTCCTTATATGCACCATGACCGGGAATGGAACTCATAGCTTCAGTTTGCAGAGATGATGTTCTATGCATTAAACTTCCTGAGTAATTTTCATTTATTTTATACAGAATCTTGAGCTTTTTCATACTAAGTTTAGAGAAACTGGTGATTTAAAATAATTTTTAAAATATTGTTATTGTAAAAAAGAATAAAGCCTTGATTAAAATAATTATCTTAGTACATGTATGTGTGTCTGGATGCAACAATAAAAAGGTTTACATTGAATCACTGTTCAGTGGAAAATGAAAGATTTTGTTACTTAGAAATGATAGTACTAATTGAAAATATTTCGCCATTATGGCTGTAAAACTTAACAAAGACATGCCTTGTCATGTATATTACCAATGTCAAGTGAGAAAAAGGACGTCCGCATGTCTGGCTGAGGATCTATTCACTGAGCCAATGGACCAGGGCTCAAGAGTCTTAATCACATCCTCAATGTCTCTTTTGCCATATAAGTAACACTAATGAATTCTGGGAATTAGAGGTGAACATTTTGTGGAGCCATTATTCACACAAAAAGTATTTAGGAAATGTTACACTCTATGTAATCTCTACAATCATAAATTCTAGTTTATCTTCTTGTGGAGGAAAAGTCATCCAGTCCTTTTGTACATAGAACCTTATGTAGGACAATATGAGGGACGGTAACTTTTTTTCTGTAAAGTAACCCTTTCTGGCTTTGTTCTATAGCAGCTCACTCTGCTAGTGTGCTGGGAAAGCAGCAGTCATAAGCAATATGTTAATTAATTGGCAGAGATGTGTTTGCATAGAATTTTATTTCTAAAGGCATGCAGTTGACGGGATTTGACCCATAGTCCAGAGTTGGCTGACCCATGATTTCGATGAGTACAAACATATTCAGCATTTATTTATCATCTTTTTAATGTGAAATTATTTGTTAACAGCGTTGTAGCATGTTGAATACCCTGGTGTTTGTATATAAACAAGTAAGTGTTCAAGTATCACTTCTCTCACTTATAAGCAGTATAATAGTAGATAAATTAATCTATCTAAAAAACCACATCTGCAAAATAATCACATTTAATTAATTGGGTTGCTTTTAGAATGTGATATTTTACTTGTAGCACATGGCTTCATGATTGGCACATATTAAGTATTAAATAAATATTATTTTATATTATGTTTACACAAAGATCCTGGGGTGTTATCATTATTTTTCTTGACTATAGAGACAGACTCACCAATAAATCAATAAAAATGGAGTAAAAAAATGTTAGTTTAAACATGAGTAGGTAGGAGTATTACAAGAAGTCACAGTTAATATTCAATATCTTATATGAGTTTAAAATATTATTTAATTAGTTTAAAAATTACTTAAAATTATTGAAAATAAAAAGCTAGAATATTTTATTTATTTGTATTAAAATGTTGAAAATTATTTATATATATAATTTAAGAACAATTTAAGTTTAAAGGGCATGGACACTTGACTTAATTAAAAGCTCCAAGTTTTCAGACGTTGCTGGTTTTCCTGCCAAGGGGCACCAGTGGTGTTAGAAAAGATGGGCCTGGCAATGTGTTAATAGTCAAATTCTATTTCATCTTATATTTATAAAATAGTTATAGATTCTTTCTAAGGAGGAATCTATTTAGACTAGGCAATGCTGACTGGTTATTTGGTATATTAATATGTATTCTTTCTAATTTAAATGTCATAAACCACTTATTCAAATTATGGCATTATTCATCTCAAAGTCTATTTCATACACCCCAAATGAAGTAAAATATTAACAATGTTCATTAATTTTTTTAAAGTTTATAATCTCTATAAGTCTACAGAAAAACTCTTCATTTTCATAATGACATTTATGAAATTATTTTGACCAGTCTAAAACATGAAGATTTACAAGACCATAAACAATTTTTCCAACTTTTCCTGCAAAAAGAAGCTATTGAAATTTTTTGTCAATATTTTGCTTCTTATCATCCAATACTCATAAAAGTCAAACCAAACTTTTAAAAACCTATTTATATCAAACATTTTTCTGAATACTTTCTTATTATATAAAAGCTGGTTTGGAATATAAATAATGTAGAATTTATTTTGGTTGTTTTATTTCAAATGCCAGAAGAGAGGGCTACATTTTCTCATTTACTTTCCAGTGTCCTATCTCATATTGATAGCAAATTCTTAATTTTAAAATATTATAAAAGTATTTTTTATAATTTAAACCAAGTTTAAATATATATGTAATCATCTTAGAAGAGAAAAAGTACTTGATATAGGTATTAATTCTGAAATATCACTCTGATATTACTTATTATCCATCTAATAATAAGAGCTAGTACTTTAAAATTTTTTTTAATTTATTATTTTTAGTGAGAAAGGAAGAGAGACAAGAACATCTATCTGTTCCTGTATGTGTCCTGCCCAGCAATCAGAACAGTGGCAACCTCTGCCCTCTGGACGACGCTCTAACCAACCAAGCTATCAAGCCAGGGCAAAGAAAAAAAAAAAACAACAAAAACAAACAAACAAAAAAACTGGTGTTTTCAACTAAAGGAAGTTTTATTTAATTTTTATGTAATTATCAATAGTTTTATTTTTATTAGGTATTATTAGTTCTAGGCATGTACAAATTACTAAAGTATAAACTACTATTTTGATATTACGTTTGAAGCTGTGGATACCAAAGATCATGGTAAGCCATGATCCTACTAAAGTAAAAAACATTATAATAGTGTATCAGAAAATATTTAAAAGGTGTAATATTTTTTATTTATTTTTCATCTATGCTAGGTTCTAGAGGAAAAAAGAAAGAATGAATGAGAAAGGAAGGAATGAAGGAATGAAGGAAGGAAGGAAGGAAGGAAGGAAGGAAGGAAGGAAGGAAGGAAGGAAGGAAGGAAGGAAGAAAGGAAGGAAGGAAGAAAGAGAAAGAAAGAAAGAAAGAAAAAGAAAGAAAGAAAGAAAGAAAGAAAGAAAGAAAGAAAGAAAGAAAGAAAGAAAGAAAGAAAGAAAGAAAGAAACAAAGAAAGAAAGAATCAACATCTGCCCATGGAAAAGTTAGATTCTAAATAAGGAACAATTATTAGTGCTGAGAAGGTGAATTAGAGTTTTGTGAATATTTTTTTATGCTTTTAGGACAGCTGCATAATTATTTCATGAGATAATAGATATGTATTTATGATGAGTATAATAACAACAGTAGAAAATATTGTTATTTTATGAGTTGAAATATGAAAGATATACACAATATAGAATACTATGTGTACATATAAGAGAGTAAATACAGGATGTATATAAACATGAAAGGCATACACTAGGAGATTTCTTGGCATATTTTTTAGATGAGACAGCACTTGAAGTGGGGCTTAGAGGATAGACAGTATTTTACAAACCAAAGAAACTGGAAGAGATCTCCCAAAAAGAAGAGATTAAACAAAACTATGAGGGTGAGGAAAAAATAGGTCAAATTTGGGAAAAAGTGAATGGTTCAGCTTTGTTTGTGTAGTCTCAGAATATTTAGTGTCAAGTCAGGATAAAGCTGATTAAAGTTGACTCTTGAAACACCTCTGCACTTCACTCAATATGAATGAACAGAAGTGTTTGAAATATGATATAGAAAGGTTATTCCAACAACTTTTACTAGGATGGATTACTAGAGATGGAGAAACAATTTCAAAATTAAAAAAAAAAAGGAATGGAGAAGAACTGATAGATGGAAGAGAACTGTTCAGACAGAATCCCATGCATGTCGTATTACATGATAATTAAAACCATTTAGGAGGTATATCGGCTGGCATTCAGGATCTTGTTTTTTATTTATTCTCTGTGCGACCTTTACATTTTATTTTTCTCATCTGAGACCAAGAATTACCTCATAGACATTAGAGAATGAAAAGAGATACTGTATGAAAAGTTCGTAATATAATGTCTTTCAAGGGGTGGTGCTGAATGCAGTAGGAGAGTATCTGATGACAGATTAATTGACTGGGAGAGGCAAAAGCAAGAATAAATTGAATGTAATTGAAATTTTTATTCGGTGCTTGAGCTCTTAACAGAAACAGAAAAACCTGGGAAAATAAAAGTGATAAGACATAGAGCTAAATATAGAACTAAATATATACACCTATTTTCAAACATCTTGCATTGTTAGTTCTTACCATATACAGACTATCTTTACTTGGACTTTGCTATTTTTTTCTAATTAACGAAGTTATTTTATCTTAAGATAGAATTGTTTTTGTTTTATTAAAACATTTCAATTTTTTGCCCCGTGTTTGCCACTATCAGAAGCAGTTGGCTTGCTTCTATCCTCAGAGGTTTACTTGTCATTCATCGCCTTCTGCTTTATTGATTAAATGACTTTTTGTAAATTTGTATTCAATCCAACACCTCCCTTTCTAAAAGGTAGGACCTAGAAAAAAAAGGACAGTTTCTAGGGACAAATAGATTGTGGCACAGCTGATGCCTTGTTCAAAAATCTATACTGATTGCAATACCTGGATCAATCATGTACCCATCTGCATTGATTGGTAAGATTGCTGACGATTTGAATCAATTCATTTTGCATTGTAAACCATTCCCCAACCTCTATGATTAAAATAAACTTTATTTTTTAAATAGGGAAAGGAGTAAAACAAAATATCAGAAAAGGAAAAAGATAATATCTATGAACAAGAAAAATAATACCACTACCTGACCAATATTACTATGACTACTAAACACATTTTCATGCTAAACCTATGACACTGTTCAGGGAATTTGAATTTAATACATTTAAAAGAATAGCTTTGAAAATATGGTGACAGACAATAATTAATAACAATGAAAGGTATTTAGAAATACAGAGCTCTACATAAAACATACAGTGAAATAAACATAAATGAGACTTGTCAATTATAAAACTCTAAATATTTAAAATTGTTAAAGGCAATAAATTATAGTTTTGCTAGTTTTTCTTGCTTACTAAATTAGACTTATATTTTACCTAAACACATTTCTAAATGTGTCTTAATTTTAATGTACAGAAAATAATTTTTTATATAACAACTAAAGTTCAAAACTAAAATTTTAGAGAACTCAGATTTATATCTCGATTCTTTTTATTGTTGATTTATAATAATAATACATTTATCAAATATTTAATTTATTAAGTTTGATAAGTAAAAAAGAATTATGTGTGCAGCAGAATTAGATATTAATTTTTATTTAGAATGTGTTAAATACTTTTCATCACTCAGAGAATAATATTTATTTCTAAGAGCAGTAATGTAAGTAGAAATGCCTCTGGTTATGCTTTAAGTGTTGTTACCACATCATTAAAATAAATAGATATTTGACAGCCAATGTATATTTTTTCTTTGATTTTTTTTATTAACACATCTGCATTCATAAAAGTAAAGACCCCAAATACTAAATCTAAAACTTATTTACTTCTAAAATATATTTCCCCAAATGTTATCATTGACTAATCAGCAACTTTCTTTAACATTCTAGATAGACTGAATTAACTATATAATTCAATCTTCTGATTGTGGCTGATACTTGTGTAAAAAATATATGTATAAAATAAACAAAGTCAACTTAATCATCAATATTTTAATTTTAAGCAGAGAAAAAAATCATAAATACTATTACAAGAATAATAACTGAAAAATATAACACACATTACCATGAATACTATTTTTAAAAGTTGAAATACTCAACAAACAAGTGTCAAAGAGGTAGAAAAAAGGGAACCCTCCTGCACTGTTAGTGGGAATGTAGATGGGTACAGTCTGTGGAAAATAGTATAAAGTTACCTCAAAAAATTATAAATGGAACAGCCTTATCACACAGTGATTCTACTTCTGGGAATATGCACCCTGGCGGGTTGGCTCAGTGGATAGAGCCTTGGCCTAGAGTGCAGACGTTCCCAGGTTCAATCTCCGGTAAAGGCTCACCTGAAAAGCAATCATCTGCTTTTCTTCTTCTCCCTCTCCACCTTCTCTTTCTCTTCCCCTTTCAAAGTCATTACCCGGATTGGTTCAAACATTGTCCAAGGACCTAGGGATAGCTTGGTTGATTCTAGCATCGGCTCCAGAAAGGGGTTGCCGGGTAGATCCTGGTGGGGCCCATGTAGGAGTCTGTTTCTCTACCCCTTTCCTCCCACTTAAAAAAAGAAAGAAAGAATATATATTATATCATATTAATAATTATATAATTATTAATATTATATATTAATAAATGTTGATAATATTAATATATATTATATATAATAGTCAGAATTAGAAGCAACTCAAATATCCTTCAGTGGATGAGTAGATTAAAAAAAGTTGTGGTACATTTACACAATGGATATGACTTAACCATAAAAAGGAAGGAAATCTTACTATTTGCGATGTTCTGAATGGACCTGGAGAGCATTGTGTTAAGTGAAATAAGCCAGTCAGAGAAAGACAAGCACCGTATGATTTCACTCATATGTGGAGTCTAATGAACAAAATGAACTGATAAGAAAACTAGAGACAGAGGCTGAAGGTGGGGGGAATGGAAGGATCTAGAAAAGAAAGAGAGAGAGGGAGGAAACGTTCGGACACAAACAACAGTGTGGTGTTTCCAGGGGGGGGATGGGTAGAGGGAAGTGGAGGGAGGTGTGGGGGGTAAATGGTGATGGAAGGAGACTTGGGGTGGTGAACGCACAACACAGTGTACTGGTGATGTGTTGCAGAACTGTTCATCCAAAACCTCTATAACTTTATTTACCAGTGTCACCCCAATAAATTCAATACAAAGGAAAACAAACTTTTTTAAAAAAAGGTTTAAATAGTCATTGTACTAAAATAATCAGTGGAAATGTTTATTTTCCACTGATTGGAAAAGTGGAAGTGTAAAAGAAAATTTCAGTATACAGTGCTAAATAAATATTTAACTATTATTTTCAGTTAAATTTGTGTATAGTTTGCTTCTCTTTTCTCGCTATGAAATTATATTCAAAGATTAATTTTAAAATAAAAATAGCTCCAAAATAAATATTCAGTTAATGCCAATCTTTGTTGTTCTGTGGAGATCTTTGATTTATTTGATTCCTTAGAAATCAACACATTCTAGATTAAATATCCTACCTGTACCACTCACTTTTAATTTAAGTTTTAAACTTGAAAGAAAAGCACTCAAATATTTCTATTTTCAATTATATATTATATATGCCTATCACTAATGGCAAATTTATTTTTTTTATTTAAACCTCACCATGAAACATAGAAGCATTAGAGGATGACTTTCTTATTGTTGATAAAAATGATAAGGTAGGAAGATTACAATTTACACAGTCATTAGTTTTTCATGAGATCTGTTATAAACAAAGAACATCAAATGCTCTTATTTATCTGCTGATGAACATATAATACTCTCAAAGTTTATATATAGATCAAACATTTATTTCATTAAATATTTATTAAAATAATATTTTCTGTGCTCATCAGTTAACACACAATTTTATTACAAAAAGATAATGGCAAATTCCAAAACCCTAAGAGCCTGAAATGATCCACATGATATAAACCTATGGTTTTCAGATCCATAGTACATATTCCTGTTCTTTGTTAGACCAATAAAAGTAAAAGGTAATGTAAGCCAAAGGCAGTTATTTAAAGCTAAAATAAATACACTAATCCTTATCAAATGTGATATTAAATTTAAAATCTTGATTTTAATGGTTTGCTGAAAAATTATTTTCATTACAGGTTCTACTCTTTCTTTTTATATATATTTTAAGAAAAGTCCAATAATCAAAAATTGTTTACATCTTCAAAGTACTCGTCACCTTCCTCTCTCACACATGCAAACACTCACATGCATGCACACACGTACAGCTTCCACAGTGTTCAATACATAAGTATAATTATTAAAATGAAAATCACTTTTATTCAGTTATGCTACATAATTACAAAGACTTTTATTAATAATTAATTATACACAGAAGATAAATATTGTAATAAACATAAGTAATTGGTTACAGGTACATAGTTATACATATAGATAAAAGATAATAGATAACATAAATAATAGATAATAGTTTGATAGAGATATAGATAGATATTTTAACATGCATTGTCTTTAATTTTCTTTCATAACTGATTCCACCTCAAATATTTCTCAGTTAGGTTTCTGCTTTTGGGGTAAAATACATTTTCTTTCTTTTTTCTTTTCTCAATTGCCAAAGCAATGCACAATTATGGAAAGATGTACATAAGAAATTATTTCAGCTTTTCTTCATAACAGGGTATGGGTGCCCTCTGCTGTCGATTCGTAGATTATTTTAGATTGTATTTTACAGTTATCTTTGAAAATACTAAAAACTTTAAAAATTCATCCCTGAACCTTGGAACATAAATATAATAATATATATGAAATAAAATCATAATATTTAATTTTAGGATGATAGATTTTTCAAAATGAAGACTTGGTACTAATAAATTTGCGAGGGATAAGTTAAGGAATTGGATACAGCTTGCTAATTGTGTTGGTATTTATATAATGGTAGCAAAGACCATGCAAGCACAAAGCTAACAACAAAATGGCAACGAACTGAATTTTAAATTAGTATTGAATTAATTTTTAAAGAATTCTATTTTTCCCACTATAATAATCACCTTAACTATTAAACAACATATAGAGTATTTTTTTAGCTGAATAGTTTATGAAAATAAAACAAGGGAATATTATCAATCTAATAGCTATTTACTTTTCTAATTTTCCTAATTTGTTCCCCAACTACACAAAGTGCTTTTTATTAAAGCAATGCAAATGTTATGCAATAAGTTGAAAAGATTTGAAAACTTCTTTTCTATAATTTCACTTTCAGGAGTTAAAATTTACTTTCAGTTACATATAATATGCTTCACATTATATTTTAAATTTGAAATAGAATATAAAAGTCAATAAAGCATCACATTCACTGAAAAATCACCAGAGAATATTATTTTGATACATTTAAAACAACTTTCTCTTTGTAATGATGAAGTTTTTTTCACATACTCATGTATTAATTCACTACTCATTTATTTTGATTTACTTATATCTTGAGGTACATTAGACCTAATACCCTGATTTGATGTTGTAAAACAGTTCACAAAGGAATTATGAACTCTGAATTAAAATATTTCAAATAAAAATCAATTAGATAGCAGTGGAGAGAATTTAGTTTTTTAAAATATGGTAGTTGTGGGTGATCCAGCAACATAAATAATAAAAACCACAGATATTCCAAATAGTTGATATTTTTAACTTTTAAAAGAAAAAAACATTTAAATGATGTCTATTATGGTTATAGAACTAAAATTTTCTCTTTGTTATAGATCATATAATTCCTCAAAAAACTTCTCAGTAGGGTGTTATTTTTGTTTAATAGTGTGTGTGTGTGTTTAAGTGTGCATGTGTATGCATGTTCATGTGTTGGGAAGGTGATTTCTATTTAACTTTTTAATATTATTTAATGTGATCACACTAGTATAAAACTGATAGTTTATATCTTTTCATAAAGAACAGAAAAAGGGAGTTGTTTTTGCATTTCTAAAGATTATTTTATTATTAGAAAATAAGTATTCTTTTTTGTGTGTGACAGAGACAGACAAAGACAGAGAGAGGGACAGATAGGGGCAGACAGACAAGAAGGGAGAGAGATGAGAAGCATCAATTCTCCTTTGTGGCACCTTAGTTGTTCATTGGTTGCTTTCTCATATGTGCCTTGGCCAGGGGGCTACAGCAGACCGAGTAGACATGCCTATTATTTTTTATGGCTGTTGGAGCAAAAGGTAATGACACATTTCCTTAAAAAGCCAATATATAATTGCTTCAATTGTATTAGATTTTATATGGAAAAGGAATGAGAAATTTTGCATAAAATGTCAATTCAACAATTTCATGCATGCACTATGATTTTGAAATATGATTGACATTTAAGTAAATTCTTATTTTCTTCCCAAATCTCACATTACCAGACTTCCGGTCTCCAGCAGTCTTGTGTTGGTGTCTGGTGGTCAGGATGACTACTTCTGAATCCAAGCTATGTAAACTGAAAGGGTGTATACTGGAGATATTGTGGGTTTGGTTTCAGATCATTGCAATAAAGCAGGTATCGTAATAAAATGAGTCACACACATTTTTACTTTCCCAGAGAATACAAAAGTTATATTACACCAAGGTCAATGAAGTGTGCAATAGTATTATGACTCAAAAATAAAAGAATGTGAATGCCTTAATTAAATACTTTCTTACTAAATAAATGTTAACCTGTGTGTTCAGAGAATTGCAATTGTTACGCTGGTGGAGGATCTTGCCTCAATATTGACTGCTACTGACTAGTCAGGGCAATGGTTACTAAAAATTGGGGGGCTGAGTCAAAGTTAAAATAAGACAATTGTGAAATTTACCAGGTCAACTGAGGCTTCTTTCTCTGTAGCATGTAATGCTATTTGAGAGCACTTTACCAACAATAGCACTTCTTTTAAAACTAGAATCAATTATCGCAAAGCCTGTCTCCACTGTGTCAACTAAGTTTAGGTAATACTTTAAATCCTTTGTTATCATTTCAACAATCTTGAAATCATGTTTGTAACCAGGAAAAAATATGCTATATTACTGATTTACTGATCTTAGTTTGGCTATCCATAAATTAGAGCTAAATAAGAATGTAATAACAAAATAAGCTTATAAAGGATTTTTTTAAAATGTCAAATCCAGATTGTTGTTTTTATAACTAGAATTCAATGTTAAGAGTTTGGTCATCATAGTTATGTATGCTGTAACAAGTCAAAATTCTGTACTTTCACCTATGGCCAAGTTCTCATTATAGTTAAGAGGCTTATTCCCCTCTGGCTACCATATATCAAGGGTTAACATCCGACGAAGAAAAATAAGCATAGGCAGAAAATACATTCACCTTGACTTCCTCTTCCTACTATTGCTCCCACCATGCTGAGGCTAGCAGTTCTGATTCTTATCAAGGCCAAGAGAACAACCTGCCTGTGGGAATCTGTGGACACTTTTACATGAAACAAAAACCTAATTTTAAGTTACTTGCTAGCTTCAGTTCCTATAACAACCCACAGAATTCAACAAATTGTACTAAGTGCCCTCAGCAAACTACTCTCAACCCCTGCTTTTTTATTCCTTTGTTCTATTTTGTTACTCCCTCTCCTTCTCCCTCCTTATAAAAACCTCTGCATGGACCAAAAGAGCAAGACGAGTTTTTGAGGACAGGAGTCCCCATCTTCTCAGGTGGCCAGGGCTTCAGTACATTTCTTCTTTTGCATCAACACCTATGGTTACCTGTCCTATAGTTACCTGTTCGTTGCAGCGGGCAGCTGGGCCTGAGAGTCATTTTTTTTCTGGTTTCATCTTCACCAGTAGAAGAATGACTCTTGCTTTTACTTAAATACTTAGAGGTCATTGTAGAATTATTAATTGGACAAATGGTAATATTGTTTATCTCAGAGAATAAGGAGTCCTCAGGAGAAGGAGAGGGACAGGGAAACAGCCAGTTAGTGGAGCTGTCAGAACACACACACAGCATTTATCAATTAAGTTTGCTATCTCTTCTGGGCATGGTTCCGTGTGCCCCCAGATACAGTATAGTAACATCAAAGATCACTGATTACCCTTCACCATAATGAATTTAATGATAATGAAAAAGTTTGAAATATTGCAGGAATTACCACAATGGGACATAGAGACACAAACAGAGCAAATTTAGTTGGAAAAAACGCAGCCCATAGATGTGCTTAACACAGGGCTGCCACAAATCTTCAATATATTAAAAAAATAATAATAAGCAAGATCGGCAGAGGTTGATAAAACCAAGCACAATAAGACAAAAACAAAAAAAATATACCTGTAATGCAGATAAGAAAGTGAGGCAGTATCATTGGGAAGCAAAGGACCTCTCTTTCATGCTACAGAATGCAGAATGGGAACCGAGGACCTTTAGAGTAACTGTTAGTTCAAGCTGTCTCAATGCAGCAGCTCAGTACTTTGGCCTTTCTCCCTATCCTCACTAGATTCTCAATGTGCTGGAATCAGTTATAATTGAGGTCATGTACTGCTAGTAGTCGCCACCATCGTGGACACATGCAGGTTCCCATTAGATTCAGGCAGACAGTCAAGAAACAGTGGAGCTAAAAAATGGTGAGCCATTCCTTTATTCAAGTCTCATACCAGCCGAGGAGCAAACACACAGGTAAAACACTTCCCTTCCGCTCCGAGCTCCCAAAGCTACTGACACATTCTCGGGTTCCACAACCAGGAGAATCTTCTCCGGTTTTCCCTAGAATCAAAGACCTCACCAGTCCCAAAGCCCCTCACGTCTGGTTCCCCATCTGCACACCTTCTCCTCTCTGCATTCTCTCAGCTCTCACTAGGCAAAAATGGCTTCTCCCTCTTTCTCCTTCCCTCCTTTTTTTTTTTTTTTTTTTTTTCCTGAAGCTGGAAACGGGGAGAGACAGTCAGACAGACTCCCTCATGCGCCCGACCGGGATCCACCTGGCATGCCCACCAGGGGGCGATGCTCTGTCCACCAGGGGGCGATGCTCTGCTCATCCCGGGCGTGGCTCTATTGTGACCAGAGCCACTCTAGCACCTGGGGCAGAGGCCAAGGAGCCATCCCCAGCGCCCAGGCCATCTTTGCTCCAATGGAGCCTCGGCTGCGGATGGGGAAAAGAGAGACAGAGAGGAAGGAGAGGGGGAGGGGTGGAAAAGCAGATGAGTGCTTCTCCTGTGTGCCCTGGCCGGGAATCGAACCCGGGACTTCTGCACGCCAGGCCGACGCTCTACCACTGAGCCAACCGGCCAGGGCCTCTCCTTCCCTCCTTTCTTTGTCGCTCTCCTTTCAAAACTTCTCTGGCTCCAAAACTTCTCCTCCAACAGACATTAGCATAATAATGGTCCTTCCCAAGCAGGAAGGTAATTTGCAATTGCACAGATCACATACCTGGTGCTGCCCAGCACCATTTTGTAACACTAAATGTGAGCAAACTCAAATAATACAAATTTTACAAACTCATCTGCCCAACAGATATAAAAGGATGGAGGTTATAGGAATAAATCTTGAATTATTAAAACTGTGAGAAGTGTTTAGTTGGGAAAAAGATATATTGTGGTGTGTAATAGAATACTGGAAGAGAGGACATTTAAAATTTTAATTTTATATTAAGGACTTCAGAAATATCAAATATATCTGGCTTAGATTTGATATCATCTTGTATCTCTATGTGTCCATGGGCTGTGTTTTTTGACCCCTCTTGTAAACAGAAATAAATATATTATATTCCTGATTTATGGATTTTAGTATGACTAGCCATAAAGTAGAACTAAATAAGCATTTACTGACAAAGTAAGCTTATAAAAGAATTTCTGTAAAATGTTAAAATCCAGTTCTTTTAATCTTGTAACTAAGATTCAATGTTACTGGTGTGGTGATCAAAGTTATGTATTTTGCAACAAATCAAAGTAAAGAATTAACCCTGCACTTTCACCTCTAGCCAAGCTCTTATTATATTGATACTGAAAAGTTCTGTATGCCTCTGGCTGAGGCCCATCAAAGCTTAGCCTCTGAACAAAAAGAATAGCACAAATAGGGCTACACCTCGTCCCCTCTTCCCCTCACTCCCACCCGCCTGAGCCATGCAGTTCCGATTCACACTCAGGGCCGAGAGGGCAACCTGGCTGTGGGAACCTGCTACAAAGAACAATAACTATAGTTTACACAAAACTCGCCTGTTTCAATTTCTGTGACAACCAAAGAAGCAAACTCTGACACTCAGGTGCACCAGCTCCAGGAGAGTTACCAGCTCTTAATCAGTTATCTGCACACACTAGGCTAGCCTGCACTAGCCCCACCCACCCCCTCAACAAAGAACTCTCAAGCCCCTCCTTTCACTTCCTCGGTTCTATTTTTGGTTTATTCCTCACCCCCTTCTCCTCTTTTATAAACCCCCCTGCCTGCTCCAAAAGAGGGAAATAGGTTTTTGAGGACTGGAGTCCCCCTTCTTCTCAGGTGATCAGCACTTGAATAAACCCCTCTACTCGTCATCAGCACTTGCACCACAAGCTGGGTTTTCACTGGCGACAGGCAGCGGAACCCGGGGGTCACTTTTCCGGTTACAGCTTAAGTTTTTAATAATTTTTGTGGACATTTAAGATAATGTATGTAGAGCAAGGAGCTCATTTAGACATCTAATATGTACCAAATATTCTAAGTACTTCTGATTAATGAATGCACTTATAATTTATATTGCTTTATATCAATCAAACCTAGCTGTTTCTATGTCAGTACATGAATGTGTGCAATTGAAAGAATACAAGTGGGGCAAAAGTAGGTTTATGCTTGCATGTGAAACACAGAGTTAATTCTTCTATTATTACTTATTTAATTAGTATTTCCATATGAACAACTGGAAACCTATTTTTGCCCCTCCCTGTATATAGAACACAAGAATAACCTAGGGCAGTAATTTTCAAACTTACAATGTACCAAAATACCATCTAGGAAACTATTTGAAATGTACATTCCTTGAGTCTCTATATAGATTTTGTTCATTATTTCTAGGGAAATTTCCAGGAAATTGCCTTTTTTGGAAGAATAAAAGATGTTTTCAAAGTTTATAGTTTGTGGAACAAATTTTGACCAAAAAATATACTCTGTGTGCATAACATATTAAAATTTATTTACTGTTTAATTTAACATAAAGACATAACTTTAATTCAGTTGTTCAATTTTGGAATTACCTGAAATTAGTATATAATTTTTATAAATAACTTTTATAAATAATACTTAACTGGAGACAGGCATAACATTATTAAATATAATGTATCTTGCAGTAGTAGATATAGGTTTTTTTATGACTGCAATTATACACTCAAATAAAATTTGAATCTCTAATTATTTAATCCCAGTGGCATAAATAAATTTTTAATTACAAAATCTATGACAAGATTTATTTGGTGGAATGTTAATGTTACATCCCAGGAGACAGACCACAGCAAACCCAAAGTGAATTTTATAAGTTTTATCGCAAACCTGCGCAGAGACTGCAGGCAACCCACGCAAGGGAACACTGCATCCCCGAGCTTCTAAAATGGCTCCTTTTTATAGAGTGGCTATCTAGGCTGAGCAAGCAAGCAACGTTTACAAGGGAGGGAGAAGTGCGATTAGCTGACCTTGTTCTTGGCTAAGTCTCTAGGGTAGGGGCTTCCTTGATCTGGGTACACAGAGTTCGGTGGAAAATATTGCTACATTTCTAATGGTTGTTTATCTTTTTTCCTCCAGCCATGTACTGGATGTACTCAGTTTTCATGGCTGGTGGCCTACACTGCTTGTCCTAAGATGTCACAGTTAGTATTTTTCCTAATGTAAAAATCAATTATTTATATCAAAACAAATTTACTTCTCTATATGTTAAATACTAAAAATTTGTTTCAATTTTTATTTTACCACAACTGTATGTTAGATATTACTTATTAATCTTACAAAGCTGCAAAAAATTCCTTCATGAACCTGCTAATAAAACACACTGGGGAACAATTTTTTTGTTCATTTTCTGTTGCATGAGGTTTTAGAACTTTTTCTATATACTTCTGCATCACTGATTCCAAATCTAAAATCCGTTTTTGGTGCATGCTCTAGTTTTTATGCAATTTTAATTTATTTTTGTTACAATTAATGGCATGCATTGGTTTTTAAATTGGAGTTAAAGTGCAATGACTCTTGGATTGAACATAACTACAAGACAACTAATGTTTTACAAACATCACTTTTACATAATTGTAGTTGTTTTTAAATGTAAAAAATCATTATCTGATAAAAAACACCCTCTTATTTTGTTTTAAGATTGAATCATGGCTTCTTCAAGTAGGTGTAAATGTAAGAATAGTCCTGACACCTTCTGTTATATATGTGGCTGTTACACACTTCAACATCAAAGGTGCAATATATCATCATTTGTGACACGTGCATATATTGCCTGTTTTCAAGTTCCCCTTTGTGATCAAGACAAGAATTGGGCTGTTCATATTGTGTGTCATAATTGTGAGGAAATGCTTTGTGACTGGACAAAAGGAAAACGCAAAGGAATGCTTTTTCGGTATTCCCATGGTTTGACGTGAACCTAAGAACCACAGCAGTGACTGTTATTTCTGTCTGATCCATACAAAGGGCATCAGCAAGAAAAAACGACATATGATCACATTTCCTAACATTCTTTTAGCAATACAACCTATCCCACACTCTGAGACACTCCCAGTTCCAGTTTTCAATGGTTTTATTTCTTCTAAGGACGAAGAAAGTGAACATGGTGATCAAGTGTATTTTGATAAGATGCATTAGTAAATGGTTGTAGAATCTGAAGGGTCCTCTTCTGATGCCAAGCACTCATTAACCCTTCAGCAGTTTAGCCAACCCGAATTGAATGACTTAGTAAGAGATTTGGGCCTATCAAAGAAAGCAGCTGAGTTATTAGCCTCCAGGCTTCAAGGAAAAAATGTACTACACCGTTCAGCTAAAGTATCCCATTTCAGGAAGCATGAACAAATTTTTGTGGACTTTTTTTCCAAAGACAAACTCTTTGTTTACTGTCATATCAGTCGTCTTCTCTGCTAGCTAGGTGTTACCACTTACAGTCCAACAGAATGGCGGCTATTTCTTTACATCTCTAAACAGAGTCTGAAATGTGTTCTCTTTCACAATGGTAATGTTTATGCAGCAGTTCCAATTGGTTATTCAACTCATAATGACATAAAAATTGTCCTTGACTTACTGAAGTATGAGGAGCATAACTAGGTCATTTGTGTGGGTCTTAAAATGGTAAATTTCCTACTTGCCCAACAAAGAGGTTTCACAAAGTATTCTTGCTTTCTGCGTTTGTGGGACAGCCGAGCTCGGGAGAAACAAACACTGGACACATAAGGAGTGGCTGAAATGTGAATCTCTGGAAGTAGGGATACAAAATATTGTAAATGAACCTGTAGTTAATTGAGACAGAATCATTTCCCCCCACTTCATATCAAACTTGGTTTAATGAAGAAGTTTTTTCAGGCTTTGAATAGAGAAAGTGAATGCTTTCAACATATTATTTCTGCTTCTTCTGCCTTGTCTTTTGAGAAGATAAAAGCAGGTGTATTCAATGTACCTCAAATTCAAACCCTCATACGTGACAAAGAATTTGCCAGGAAGATGAATAAGGAGGAGAAAGCAGCATGGCAGTCTTTTGTGGCAGTTACAAATAACTTCCTTGGCAAAAAAAAAAAAAAGCAGAAAACTATGAACTTCTGATTCAAAGGATACTGTTGGCTTTCCTTGACATTGGATGTAACATGAGCATTAAGATTCACTTCCTGAACAGTCACCTTGATAAGTTTCCCGAAAATCTTGGAGCTATTAGTGATGAGCAGACTACTGCTGGAGCATCAAACGAGATTGTGCTCAACAAGTACACAAACGCAAGAGCTACAAACGCAAATTTTTTCCTGAATAGAATTTAAATAAGTTTTGTGCAAATTTTATGATTAAAATAAGTGTTTTAATATGTTCTATTTCAAAATTGTAGACAAATTCTGATGCAATTATATCTTTTAGTGTATTAGTATATTTACTGCATTATATAAATTATTATATAAATATTTTCACAAAATGATGCCCAAGAAGACATTCTACTTCATTATGATAACCTAAATGTTGAAAATTTTACAATAAAATGAAAACCTAAAATCTTGAATTGCAAAAATAACTGTAGCTTACAGAGAAAAACTAATGTCAGACATGAGATCAGCACACTCAAATTAGTTAAGAACAAGTATTTTGGGGGGTGCCCCAAAATTTTGTTCCCCAGTGTTATAATCTATCTGATCTATTACTTTTAATTTATTTCTTTATCTCAAATTACCATGGGACTAAATACTGATTATAAATATATTATTATAAAATCAATATTTCATTATATTTTTAGGTTTCTGGAATTTACCTTTAAGATTCTAGATAGAACAAATCTCTATTGTTTTTGTGCAAGAGTTAAATATTTCAATACCTCCTTATCTTTATTACCTCCACCCCCCCCCCCCAGAATAATAAAAGCATAAGTAACTTGCCGATTGACTTTTTCTTTTGAATTTAACCAAATGAGGTTAATTGCTAAAATAATACAACTAAGACATGGAGTGAGAAGCAGCAATAATAGAAAACCTCCTAGAGATTGTCAATTTACCCAATGATTTGTAAATTACAAATTTCATTGTCAAATGTATTCTCTCCCTATGTCCTCCAACATGCTGTTTGAGAGCAGTTGCTTTTAAGTGCTTGCCCTGTTAGTGCCATTTGTGCAATCACACACACACACAGAAATATATAAAATCTTTCCATGATTAAGAACCTAAAAAGATAATTTTTTTCTGAGTGTTGTTCCTGAAAAAAAAAATATTGCAAGCAGTGCATGTTAATATTCAAGAGGAAACAATGATGCTGAAGGATTAGATGGAAAGGAAGGAGAATTTGAGAATGCTAATTAAAGATTTCAATTTACATGTTCTGCTAATAACTCCATCCAAGAGATCAGCCCACAGTGCTATTGCTTGCCGAACTCTGGTTGTCATTGTCAGCCTGGTCCTGCATCACCACCCTCATTAGTGCACAGATGGCCTGGACAATGGCCTAGCCAGTCACTACTGGTCTCTACCAGTCAGAACCATGGCATCATTAAGATAATGCCCTTCCTGCCATGACTTCAGCTGCTGCCTGGCAAAACTTACACAGTGTTTCTATTTTTACAAATTAAACAATGGTGAAGAAATCAAGAGTTCTAGTATTCACATCTGGGCCCAACACTTTCTGAATATCTCTATATTTATTGATGTTTCTATCTGCCTGTACACACACAAACACACAGTCATCAAATTTACTTTTCTAAGAATCAGTTTCTGTTAAGTGAAAGTAATTTATTATCGCTTTCTACCCCACAGCCAGTGTGATGCTAAAATATATTATATTAGCTAAAATATGTAATAATATCATTCAAATGTACTGTGTTGTTATATAGAGAAATATTCTTAAAGTTCTACAAATAAAAAACATTATCATTCACTGTGTGCTTGCTGCAGATATATTTTCTCTTTTCTCATTTTTTTTCTTTTCAGTGAGAAGGGGGGTTATAATGAGACTAAGTCCCACATCATGCACCCAGACCAAGATCTACCAGACAACCCTGTCTGGTACCCATGCTGCAATCAACCGAGCTATCCTCAATGCCTGGGGTTGATGCTCAGACCAACAGGGCCATCCTCAGCACCCACTTGAACCAATGCAGCCACTGGTTGTGGGAGGGGAAGAGGGAGAGAAGGGGAGGGAAGAGGAGAGAAGCAAATGGTCACTTGCTTTGTGTGCCCTGACCGGGAATTGGGAATTGAAACTAAGATGTCCAAACAACAGGCTGAGCTCTAGCCACTGAACCACTGGCCGGGGCCATATTTTCTAATCAAGAACAGGTAAAAACAATTTTACATAACTTCTTTTAAAGACACTGATTGATTCATTCATTGATTCAATTATTCTTATGCTAAATAATAATTAGTTAGTGACTTCTATGTTTCAGCCACTGATTGGTCCCAGGATACAGAAATAAGTAAGAAAAAGTCTCTGTCTTTATGAAAGTTAAATTTTAGTTGGGGAAATAGACTATAAACAAAGTATTATAGTAAGTGTATACTAAAGAAACTGTCTGTGATAATTACTAAAGTAGGGTAAAGTAGGGTAAAAGAATAAGAAAATTGGCATAAGATTGAGTGTATATTGGGTTGACATTCAGGAAATAACATTTTATGTCAAAAGCATTGAACTCAGTAAGATTAAATTACTATCTAAACATGAAATTGTAAATTTGAGTAGAACTCATATATGCCTATCATTAAAACAATGCCAAAAAATGCCAAAACCATTTTATGATATTAGCACCCAATGCAATATTAATAAAATATAAATGGGCATGTGACTATTTCATTAATGTTCCAGAGTAAGAAAAGACACATTTCTGTATTATTAAATTTCTGCTGTTATCTATTGATGTCTTATCTTTTAGATGTTAGAAAATATCTTATTTAGAATATGAATTTCCATTTCTTAATATATATTTTCTTATACACTATTTTTTTATACTTAGCACTAAGGAAATATATTAATCTAAATACAATAATGTATAATGAGCACAATCATATTTATGGAGAGCATGTGACCTTGACACTTAGCAGAAAATTTATTTTAAGTTAAATTTACATAGCAATTTATACTCTTAGAAATATAAAGACTAAGGTAGGAAAAACATTCTGAATGCTTCCAGTTCAAGATTTTTCACATCATTTGGAAAGCCTACAGATAAACTTTGACAGAATTTCTCTTTCCAATATTGTATTGAGAAGATGATTAGTACACAGTTTTTTTCACACTATATATAGGTATTCTTCTTTTCTTGCCAGAAAATATTCTGAAAAATTATTTCAAATGAGGATTGCAGGTCATATACTCTTTCATTATCAGTTTCTATAAATTACCATTATTTTACTCATATTACAGAGATTGTTCTTTTCTTTAGTTTTAGTGTTTTCTGTTCAAAGTTACCTCCCCTCAGAAATTTGAAGATGCTTTTCCATTCCCTTATTATGTCATATATGTGCAGACAATCTTCCTTCACATGCAATCCTCTGGTGAAACTTAACGCTTATGTATCTTAATGCTTTGGTATTGAACTCTCATGTAGTATGTGTATATGTGTGTGTACGTATGTGCATATAAGAGTATGTGCATATACATATCATATATTTATATATAAATATGTGCATGTGGCTATGTATTTGCATCTATCTTTATTACAGTCTAACTTCATCTTATGTGGTTCACTTTATTGGGCTTCAAAGATATTCTGATTTTACAAATTAAAGGTTTATGGCAATCCTGTGTCAAGCAGGTCTATTGGTACTATCCTTTTTCAACAATATTAGCTCACCTTGTGTGTTTCTATCATGTTTTCTTAATTCTAACAACATTTTAGACTATTGCATGATTACTATATTTGTAATAGGCATCTGTTGTGGAAAACAAGTCCTGCCGGGGGTGAGGACGACAGAGACGCAAAGACCTGACTCCGGGGACCAGGTTCAGTGCCGTAGATCCACTTTATTCAGGAAGTAAGCTAGCTTATATACATGGGTTCAGCCAATAGGATGTTATAGCCAGTCTTTCATAGCCAATGCTGAAAAGATCAGAGAGCTGCTAAGTCACTTCCTTAAAGCTGCGAGCTTCCTTCCTGGGTTGCCCAGGAGGCTTCTGGGAGCTGGAGTATTCTCACAGGATTGCATCAGCCACAGCTGCTAGGAATGCACTCTGCGCTCCACCCACAATCTGTGATCACTAAATTTTCATATTACTATTGTAATTATTTTAGGGCACCATGGGCCATGCTCATATTAGATGACAAAATTAATCAATAAATAATGTATTTGTTCTGACAACTCCATTGATCTGTTATTCTGTCTCTCTCTCTCTCTCTCTCTCTCGTCTTTGGGCATCCCTATTCCAAGAACATAACAATGTTAAAATTTGGCCATTTAATAACCCTACAATGGCTTCTAAGTGTTCAGATAAAAGAAAGCATTGTATGTCTCTCTCTTTAAATCACAGCTACAAATGATATCCTTATTGAGGAAGGAATGTCAATAACTTATATAGATCCAAAGCTAGACCCCTTATACCCAACAGTGACATTGTCAATGCAAAGAAAAAGTTCGTGAAGGAAATTAAAAGTGCTACTCTAGTGAACGCATAAACATCAAGAAAGCAAACAGTCTATTACCGATATGAAGAAAGTTTTAGTGGTCCAGATAGAAGACCAGACGAACCACAAGATTCCCTTATGCGAAAGCATAACCCAGAGCACAGTCCTAATACTCTTCGATTCTATAAAGCCTGTGAGAAGTAAGGGATATGTAGAAGAAAAGTTTAAAATAGCAAGTTATTTCGTGAGGTTTAATAAAATAAGCCATCTCTATAACATAAAATTGCAAGTAAAGGAGCAAGTTCTAAAATAGAAGCTACAGGCTGACCAGGTGGTGGCGCAGTGGATAGAGCGTCGGACTGGGATGCAGAGGACCCAGGTCCGAGACTCTGAGGTCACCAGCTTGAGCGTGAGCTCATGTGACATGAGCAAAGCTCACCAGCTTGGACCCAAGGTCGCTGGCTCCAGCAAGGGGTTCCTCGGTCTGCTGAAGGCCCACGGTCAAGGCACTAATGAGAGAGCAATCAATGAACAACTAAGGTGTCGCAACAAAAAAATGATGATTGATGCTTCTCATCTCTCTCCGTTCCTGTCTGTTTGTCCCTATCTGTCCCTCTCTCTGACTCTCTCTCTGTCCCTGTAAATAAATAAATAAATAAATAAATAAATAAATAAATAAATAAAATAGAAGCTACAGGAAATTATCCAGAAGAACTAGCTAAATTAATGTTTTCTTTAGAAATGGGGTTTACTAAGAAAAAAATCACATTTAAATGTTATCAAACCATAAATTATACCTGATTTAAAGGATAAATAAGCAATATTTATTTTGTTTAGAGCAAGTTGGCATAAAAAGCATTTAAATTTCACAAAAGAAACTATATCAATTCAATTAATTTTTCTATAATTGAATGTTTTGCTTGTAACAAAATTTTGACATTGAGAATTATGAAACCAATATAATATTAATGTTTCTCTAAAGCCCTGAAATATAGTAAGTGTGAGTATATGTGTGTGTGTGAGAGAGAGAGAGAGCACACCCACCCACACACACACACACACACACACACACACACACACATCAAAGAGTTGCAAATAATTTGTATCCATCCAAATTACTCTGCTGACTTTCCTCAATAAACTGCCTGGCTGAGTCTCCAATAACTCAGGATTAGGAAGATCTGGTTGCACCGTTTTGATAATTGGCTATTGCTATGCTCAGTTTCACCTAATTGAGAAGCCTATTAGAACAATTTTAAACTCTTTACAACACTTATTAACTTTTTATTATTATGACTTCTTAGATCGCAACCACTTATGAGCCAGAATAGATTATGTAGCTATATAAAGACAAAGCTTTACTTGGTTTTTGAAAGTTCTTTTCTAATATCTCTATAAATAAAGTGAGCCACATGAATTCTTAAGTAAAGAAATTTTACTATTAAATGACAAAAAATTATATAAGCCTAGGCCCAAGGACCTGGTTTCAGAATTTAAACTGGGTCCTCTCTTTCTCATATTCTTATGTAAAAGGAAAGGACAACAAGAAAATCTTCTCCTATTGTGATACTTTGAACTATTTCTATTGTAGTGTAAAATTGCCTTCAGGAAACTTTATTTTTATTGGTGAAACACTGCTAAGCAAAATACTCACAGCAGCATTGCTGAAATATAAATCAGTGCTCTTTCTTACATTCTGAAACCTCTAATATCATTTTTAAACATATTTAGTAAAGGTAATGTATACATTTTAAAATATAGATCTACATGTACACAAAAAATTACATCCATGTTAACATCACATTAAAACTATATCTAGCAGTCCTATCTGAGCTCTGGCATAAATGTCACTGATGGTTTCTCAGTCAACATACTTTTCTCTCTATTTTCTAAGAAAGATTTCTGAAGTTTCACTTGAAAATATGTTCCAAAGCTTAAACAGATCATAAACGTTTAAATGTATTATCTGCACAAAAGTGGATAACTGTATCAGAGCCACATTTTATAGGTGTATTTTGTTAATTTATACATTTTTGTCTTAAATAGTGAGAAATATTCTTACATTCTGTCAGCGAGGAATATCTGAAAAAAGTTATGTTTATTTGCAGAAACAATTAATCTGGATTATTGGGTGTTTCTTTTCTTCACTTTGCCATTCATTTTTCATTTCTTTTGTTTGTTTGTTTTAATGTTATCTTAGCCTTAATTTTGTGTGTGTGCATATGTATATAGTCTGTGTGTATATATAACATATATAAAAATATGCATGTTATATATACTTATAATATGCATGTATACACATATAAGTTGTGCTTATATCTGTGTTTACTATGTCTCGTCATATTCTATATTTTGAATAGTAGAGCATATAAATATAGAAATGTAGATGTATTATTTGATATTTAAGTTTGATATTTTCTTTTTAAGTCAATACATCAACTGCCTATGTTTTTGTTTATATAGATTGCTTAGAAAAAAAATGAACCATATAGGAATTTTGCCATCTTAATATATCAGTATTGACAGTTTATACTCATAATCTGTTTTTCCTTACTTGTTTCACTTTTATTTGTTTTTTTTTTAACAAAAACTAAGGAGGTCCTGGCTAGGAAGCTAAGTTGGTTAGAGCGTAATCCCGATACCCGAGAGAGAGAGAGAGAGAGAGAGAGAGAGAGAGAGAGAGAGAAACAGGCAAACGGGAAGGAAGAGAGATGAGAAACATCAATTCTTCTTTGAGGCACCTTAGTTGTTCATAGATTACTTTCTTATATGTGTCTTGATACAGCAGAGTGAGTGACTCCTTGCTCAAGCCAGCAATCTTGGGCTCAAGCCAGTGACCTTGGATGTCAAGCCAGCGACCATGAGGTCATGTCTATGATCCCACGCCCAAGCCAGCGACCCTGTGCTCAAGCTGGTGAGCCCGCACTCAAGCCAGCAATCTCGGGGTTTCCAACCTGGGTCCTCTATGTTCCAGTCTGACACTCTATACACTCTACCACCACCTTGTCAGGAAAAATTATTCTATTTTTTCTCTGAAATTTCAAATTATAAGATATTAAAAGCCATTGACAATTTTTGGTTTTCCAGATAAATATTAATAAACAAGCTACTGCCATTCTTGGAATAATTTGCAAAATACTTCCCAAAGAAGAGAGGGAAAATAAGACAGCAGATGGCCAATTTTAACAGAAAAATGATAAAGAATATTTCCTTTTCGTGACCAACTCATTTATATGGAAGGTATTATAAAGGTATCTCAGGACTAATTTATGTCTAACCACATGACTTTCTACTTCTAGCAATGTAGGGTTAGAAAGGTGTGGCTCTCACTGTGGTATGGAAATCACTATTAATGTGATTTATAGTTAAAGGTCTTGCTTTATTGCTCAGAATTCATAGAGGGAGAAAAAAAACCACAATAGCTATTTCAACTAAGAAGATGTAATACTAGGAATTTATTAAGCAGGAGGAAAACTAAAAAAGACCAAAAGGGAAAACTGAATTTACAGTGTTCGAAACTGCAAAAAGCAACAACTTCTCACGGGTATGGGAGAGCAAAGACGTTGAGGTTGACTTATCTGAACCTAAAAGTTTACAGAAGGGACTCTGGAGAGCCGTGAATCACACTGCAGAGAAGGGCTGCCCCGTGGCTGTCGCCAGAACTTGGAGAAAGGGGCCAGCAGAACTGGGACATAGGTCTTTAAGTGGCAGTACCCCTGAGCTGCTGCTATTGATGCCTCTGGACAGTGCAAGGTCACAGGCTCTGTTCGAGGGCAAACGAGCTGGACATTGGGGCAAACCATTGCTGTAGAGGTGAAGCGTTGCTGCTCTGGCAGTGACAGGGGGCACAGAAGACACGAGGAAGGAGCCAATCTTCTTTCCTTTGTCCAGCCTTCAGAGTGCCACTCCCTGCCACGTACGAGTAGACCCTAAGAAGGAGCCAACAGACAAAGAATAAGTATCATCTGTAGGCTCCAGTGCCAGCGTGACGAAGCGGAATAGAGAAAGATGTATTTGGAACTCAGAAAACATGGTTTAATGTGCCACATTAAATTTTTAATTATATCATTATGCCTGGGGTTCTCAACTGATGTGAGGCTCAGGGTAACTGAAGTTGATAGAGGCAGTAGTCACAGGAAAGAATAAATATTTAAACCATGACCTCTCAGTGTATAATGATAAAGCATAACATTAAAAATACACAGGAACTATGTAATATACATCAACTTCTAGTCTTATGTAGATATTTCAATTATTTTATATACTAACTCCAAAGAAGAACTTAATCACAAATTTTAATTAAACTTATGAATTATAATATTTTTTGTACTAACGAAGAGGAAAAGTTGCATAAACCAATAGGTGATTTTTCTTAATTTATGTTTATTATTTCTTAGAAAAAAGCAAACTTCATATATGGATTTTTGAGATTATGTGAAATATTACAAAATAATTCTACCTTCTGTATGTAGCTGAGTCCCAGATAAAATAATATTTTTTTCAAAAGATGTTTCCCGATGGGCTTTGGTTTATGTGGAGAAACCTCTGCTAGAAACTTTTATTAGTTTTCTGCAAAGCAACTTTGTATCTTGCAAAAGTAATTGCCATAGCATTCCCCAGGAAAAGGAGTATCAGAACCTCTCGTGAATTTACCAACTGTAATCCATTCTGTGCAGGGCTGTTCACAGAGAGAAGAGCAGATTTTTACTGGGGCCAGAGAGCTGTCTCAGAAGAATAATCAAGATCAATTTCTCCTTAACCTTGAATATCATTACAAACTCTGATGAACTGATACAGTTCCGACTGATGGGTATGAGCAAGAATGAGTTAAAAAATTTCAAAGTGGGGCAAATCAAGAGAGAAAATTGTCTATACTGACTTGAGACACAATCCCAAGGCTCAGAGGTATGTTGGGAAAAGTAGTTGAGATGGAAAATCTTCTACATCCAGATATAGTGACAATTAATTTATAGTTTGGGTTTATATGCTAAGCTTGAGTGTATAAACTAAGAAGACTTCTAATCTTGGGAAACTGAGATCTAAGCAAGGATAAGGAGGAGCAAGAGCAGTGGAGGAGTCTGAGGTTGTGAGTGACTAGTCTTCAATAGAAAAAAATGGAGATGACATCAGAGTAATGGCAGGGTAGGAAGCGATACCGATAAATTTCCCCCCAAACTCAACAAGATCTTCAACCAGAAACAGAAAAACCTATACTTGGAGCCTCCAGAAGCTTCGCAATACACCCAAAGGTATGGTCGAGTGAAAAATTGGCTAAATATATAACCAAACCCCGAAGGAAATAGGGAGTAAGAAATGCTCCGCCTTCCTCACTAACCTAAACAGGGCGGCTTTCTCTGGTAACTGTGAATATAGAAACTGAGGTGGGCAAAGGGGGTGAATAGATCCAGGCCGCGGCACAAACGGCCGAACCAGGCTGTGGCATGGAGATCCAAGCCGAGGAAAAACTGATCCTGTGGCAACCCGGGCAATACAAGCTAACACTCGCGCCAAACCCAAACAAAGAAAGACAAGCGGGGCGGCCATTTTACCCGGTCTCCTGGTTGGCGTGCACGCAGTTAGTGGGCGAGAGATTTCTTCCTAGGCCCCGAGAGTGGGTGCCTGTGTTGCCCCACGGAGAGGCAGGGTCAGAGGCCTTTCTGTGGACCGAGGGCAGAATCTCTGGGCAGCCCCAGCGCCCTGGGAAAGCCACGCACGGGAGGGAGTGAGAACTAATTCCAACGGTGGAGATTTTCCATGCTGGAGGGGTTTCACTCAGAGGGAAACGTGGCCGGCCTCATATCCTGGTTTGCGCGCGCAGATAGTGAATGAGAGATTCCTCCGACTGCCTCAGCAGTGTGCACCTGTGTTATTGCACAGAGGGGCAGAGTCAGGGGCCTTTGTGTGGGCCAAAGCAGAATATCGGGCCGCCCCAGCGCCTTGCAAAAGCCGCGCAAGGGGACGGAGCGAGACTCAATTCCAACGCTGCAACTTTTCCCTGCGGTTGGGGGTTTCACTCAGAGCGTGAGACTGCTGGCCGGATATCCTGGTCTGCACACGCAGCCAGTGAGTGAGAGTTTCCTCCAAGTGCCCCGGAAGTGGGCACCCGCCTGTGTTACCGGACAGAGTGGCAGACAGAGCCAGAGGTCTTTGAGTGGGCGGAAAGCCCGCCTGATTATGCTAGCAGCTCTGACTGACTGAGCCTTACCCAGAGCCCTGTGCTGAGTGGAAATAGAGTGGGGAGTTGCCAGCTCTTTGAGCCTCTTACTATCCAGGCAGAGGCAGCAGCAACCCCATAGCTGGATTATCAGGCTACTAATTGAGGAAGGAAAGACTAGGAGAAAGGCTCCAGGAACACGGACTCTCTCACTGTCGGAGCCTATAAATGCTAATGAGCCTCGACTGCCAACGAGACTAAAGCACAATACATGACATTGCCATAGAGACTTATCAACTGCAAACCTCTATCTGAGCGTGCCAAAGGGGCAGAACCCGGGGTACAAAGTCACCGACAAGGAAGAGGGAGAGAAAAGAAAAAGCAAGAAGATAACCTCTCAAAATCAAGAATAATCTGCAGACTTTATAACCTATCCCATTTTATTATATTTGTTCGTTTGTTTCTCTTATCTTCATTCTTGATACTTTTTTTCCTCCTCCAATTTGGCCGATTAACTCTCTGCCGGTCTTACTCTCTCCTCTCCTTGAACTACACTACCCATAAGTGTTACATCTCCCATTATCTTTTCTCTTCTCTTCCTTTCTCTCTATGAGGGTTGCACTCCAAAACCCTTAACTCTCTCTCTCTCTCTCTCTCTCCTTTCTTTTTTCTTCTTTTAGTGGTTCCCTCTTATTTTCTCTCTCTCTCTTTATTTTCTCCCTCTATATTAGTTTCTTCCTTTCTCCTTTACATCTCCTCTCATTCAAACCTCAATAACAAACAAATTATATTAACTGGGACTCAAACTTATGTTTGTGGCATTTTAGGGGTTTTTACTTCACCTTTTTAACTCACTAGCAGTGCTCCCATCCCTGGCTCTCCATTTTATCTAGTTCTTGTTCCACTAAATACAATAGTAATTTTTTAATTTGTCCCCCCATTTTTCCGTTTTCCTCTTATTCCTCTCATCATAACTCTTAGACAACCAACACCTAAAAGCAAATCATTTTATTCTTGACCCAAATTTTTTCCTTATTTGCTTTTTGTGGGTCCATACGCTCTTTTTTTTCTTTTTTCTTTTTTTTTTCGTTTTTCTTTTTTTTCCTTTTTTTTTTTTTTTTTTGCCCCTTTATTACTTTTCCCCAATTCAGGCCCTCCATCACAGGTATTGTTTGTTATAATTCACAGTTCACCACAAGATTTTCTCAAGAAAGAGGGGAGAGGAGAGGAGAGGAAAAAAGGAGGGGGGGACTAATTTACTTTTTCAAAAATTTTTATTTTATTTTATTTTTCTTTATTTCATTATTAATTTTTTTTTAAAAAAACCTCTTTTCGATTTTTTTTTATTTTTTTAACTTTTTATTCTTTATTAAATCTCATTAATACTATCAACAAAACCACCCTCAGATGCCATTAAGGAAGAGAAAATCAAATATCATGGATACAAAAGAAAGAGAGGTAACACAGCTAGATGAGGAAAAATCTATGGAGAAAAAAATTTAATATATTGGAAACCTTGGAGCTAAATGACAGAGAATTCAAGATAGAAATCCTAAAAATCCTCCGAGATATACAAGAAAACACAGAAAGGCAATTTAGGGAGCTCAGAAAACAACTCAATGAACACAAAGAATTATGTCCAAGAAATTGAAACTATAAAAACAAATCAAACAGAGATGAAAAACTCAATTCACGAGCTGAAAAAAGAAGTAACAAGCTTAGCTAATAGAACAGGTCAGATAGAAGAGAGGATTAGTGAAATAGAAGACAAGCAACTTGAGGCACAACAGAGAGAAGAAGAAAGAGACTCAAAAATTTAAAAAAATGAGATAGCCCTACAAGAATTATCTGACTCCATCAAAAAGAATAACATAAGAATAATAGGTATATCAGACGGAGAAGATAGAGAAAATGGAATGGAGAACATACTCAAACAAATAATAGATGAGAACTTCCCAAGCCTGTGGAAAGAACTAAAGCCTCAAGTTCAAGAAGCAAACAGAACTCCGAGTTTTCTTAACCCCAAAAAACCTACTCCAAGGCATATCATAATGAAATTGACACAAACCTACAGCAAAGAAAAAATTCTCAAGGCAGCCAGGGAAAAGAAGAATACAACATATAAAGGAAGGCCCATTAGATTATCATCAGATTTCTCAGCAGAAACTCTACAAGCTAGAAGAGAGTGGACCCCAATATTTAAAGTCCTGAAAGAGAGGAACTTTCAGCCACGAATACGATATCCATCAAAGCTATCCTTCAAATATGAAGGAGAAATAAAAACATTCACAGATACAGAAAAGATGAGGGAATTTATCATCAGAAAACCCCCACTCCAGGAATTACTAAAGGGGGTTCTCCAATCAGAAACAAAGAACAAAAAAAAAAAACAGAGCCACAAGTAAAAGCTCCAAGAAGAACACAATAAAACCAAATTTAAACTGTGACAACAACAAAAAGAAAGGGGGGAGAAGATGGAGATTAACAGTAGCAAAGGACGATGGAGTGCAAAAGTACTCACAAAATAGTTCGCTACAATGAACAGGGTAGGGACCCTTTTCATTATTCAAATGTAACCACCATTGAAAAAACCACCACAGAAGCACATGAGATAAAAAAGATAGCAACAGTGGAAAGATGTATGGAATACAACCAAATAAAAACAAAAGATAGAAAAACGAAAGAGAAGGATCAAACAAGACACAAAACTAACAGAAAGCAAGATATAAAATGGCAATAGGGAACTCACAAGTATCAATAATTACACTAAATGTAAACGGATTAAACTCACAAATAAAAAGGCACAGAGTAGCAGAATGGATTAAAAAAGAAAATCCAACTGTATGCTGCCTACAGGAAACTCATCTAAGTAACAAGGATAAAAACAAATTCAAAGTGAAAGGCTGGAAAACAATACTCCAAGCAAATAACATCCAAAAAAATGCAGGTGTAGCAATACTCATATCGGATCATGCTGACTACAAGACAGGAAAAGTACTCAGAGACAAAAATGGCCATTTCATAATGGCTAAGGGGACACTGAATCAAGAAGACATAACAATTTTTAATATATATGCACCAAACCAAAGAGCACCAAAATATATAAGAAAGCTACTTATTGATCTTAAAACAAAAACTGATAAAAACACAATCATACTTGGAGACCTCAATACAACGCTAACGGCTCTAGATCGGTCATCCAAACAGAGAATCAACAAAGACATAGTGGCCTTAAACAAAACACTAGAGCACCTGGATATGATAGACATCTACAGGACATTTCATCCCAAAGTGACTGAGTATACATTTTTCTCCAGTGTACATGGTTCATTCTCAAGAATTGACCATATGTTGGGACACAAAAACAACATCAGCAATTTCAGAAAAATTGAAGTTGTACCAAGCATATTTTCTGATCATAAAGCCTTGAAACTAGAATTCAACTGCAAAAAAGAGGAAAAAAATCCCACAAAAATGTGGAAACTAAACAACATACTTTTAAAAAATGAATGGGTCAAAGAAGAAATAAGTGCAGAGATCAAAAGATATATACAGACTAATGAAAATGACAATACGACATATCAGAATCTATGGGATGCAGCAAAAGCAGTGATAAGAGGGAAGTTCATATCACTTCAGGCATATATGAACAAACAAGAGAGAGCCCAAGTGAACCACTTAACTTCCCACCTTAAGGAACTAGAAAAAGAAGAACAAAGACAACCCAAAACCAGCTGAAGAAAGGAGATAATTAAAATCAGAGCAGAAATAAATGAATTAGAGAACAGAAAAACTATAGAAAAAATTAATAGAACAAGGAGTTGGTTCTTTGAAAAGATCAACAAAATTGACAAACCCTTGGCAAGACTTACCAAGGAAAAAAGATAAAGAACTCATATAAACAAAATCCAAAATGAAAGAGGAGAAATCACCACGGACACCGTAGATATACAAAGAATTATTGTAGAATACTATGAAAAACTTTATGCCACTAAATTCAACAACCTAGAAGAAATGGATAAATTCCTAGAACAATACAACCTTCCTAGACTGAGTCAAGAAGAAGCAGAAAGCCTAAACAGACCTATCAGTAGAGAAGAAATAGAAAAAACCATTAAAAACCTCCCCAAAAATAAAAGACCAGGCCCTGACGGCTATACAAGCGAATTTTATCAAACATTCAAAGAAGACTTGGTTCCTATTCTACTCAAAGTCTTCCAAAAAATTGAAGAAGAAGCAATACTTCCAAACACATTTTATGAGGCCAACATAACCCTCATACCAAAACCAGGCAAGGATGCACAAAAAAAGAAAACTACAGACCAATATCTCTAATGAATACAGATGCTAAAATACTAAACAAAATACTAGCAAATCGAATACAACAACATATTAAAAAAATAATACATCATGATCAAGTGGGATTCATCCCAGAATCTCAAGGATGGTTCAACATACGTAAAACGGTTAACGTAATACACCATATCAACAAAACAAAGAACAAAAACCACATGATCTTATCAATAGACGCAGAAAAGGCTTTCGATAAAATACAACACAATTTTATGTTTAAGACTCTCAACAAAATGGGTATAGAAGGAAAATATCTCAACATGATAAAGGCCATATATGATAAACCATCAGCTAACATCATATTAAATGGCACTAAACTGAAGGCTTTACCCCTTAAATCAGGAACAAGACAGGGTTGTCCACTCTCTCCACTCTTATTTAATGTGGTACTAGAGGTTCTAGCCAGAGAAATCAGTCAAGACAAAGAAATAAAAGTCATCCATATCGGAAAAGAAGAAGTAAAGGTATCACTTTTTGCAGATGATATGATCCTATACATCGAAAACCCCAAAGAATCCACAAAAAGACTACTAGAAACAATAAGCCAATACAGTAAGGTCACAGGATACAAAATTAACATACAGAAGTCAATAGCCTTTCTATATGCCAACAATGAAACAACTGAGAAGGAACTCAAAAGAATAATCCCCTTCACGATTGCAACAAAAAAAATAAAATACTTAGGAATAAACATAACAAAGAATGTAAAGGACTTATATAATGAAAACTATAAACCATTGTTAAGGGAAATCGAAAAAGATATAATGAGATGGAAGAATATACCTTGTTCTTGGCTAGGAAGAATAAATATAATCAAGATGGCTATATTACCCAAAGGAATATACAAATTTAATGCAATTCCCATCAAACTTCCAATGACGTTTTTTAAAGAAATAGAGCAAAAAATCATCAGATTTATATGGCACTATAAAAAACCCCAAATAGCCAAAGCAATCCTAAAGAAAAAGAATGAAGCTGGGGGCATTACAATACCTGACTTCAAACTATATTATAGGGCCACGACAATCAAAACAGCATGGTATTGGCAGAAAAATAGACAATCAGACCAATGGAACAGAATAGAAAGTCCAGAAATGAAACCACATATATATAGTCAAATAATTTTTGATAAAGGGGCCAACAACACACAATGGAGAAAAGAAAGCCTCTTCAATAAATGGTGCTGGAAAACTGGAAAGCCACATGCAAAAGAATGAAACTGGACTACAGTCTCTCCTCCTGTACAAAAATTAACTCAAAATGGATCAAATATCTAAACCTAAGACCTGAAACAATTAAGTACATAGAAGACATAGGTACTCAACTCATGGACCTGGGTTTTAAAGAACATTTTATGAATTTGACTCCACAGGCAAGAGAAGTGAAGGCAAAAATTAATGAATGGGACTACATCAGACTAAGTAGTTTTTGCTCAGCAAGAGAAACTGATAACAAAATAAACAGAAAGCCAACTAAATGGGAAATGATATTTTCAAACAACAGCTCAGATAAGGGCCTAATATCCAAAATATACAAAGAACTCATAAAACTCAACAACAAACAAACAAACAATCCAATAAAAAAATGGGAAGAGGATATGAATAGACACTTTTCCCAGGAAGAAATACAAATGGCCAACAGATATATGAAAAGATGCTCATCTTCTTTAGCTATTAGAGAAATGCAAATCAAAACGGCAATGAGATACCACCTCACACCTGTTCGATTAGCTGTTATTAGCAAGTCAGGTAGCAGCAAATGTTGGAGAGGCTGTGGAGAAAAAGGAACCCTCATACACTGTTGGTGGGAATGTACAGTAGTACAACCATTATGGAAGAAAGTATGGTGATTCCTCAAAAAACTGAAAATAGAACTACCTTATGACCCAGCAATCCCTCTACTGGGTATATATCCCAAAAACTCAGAAACATTGATACGTAAAGACACATGCAGCCCCATGTTTATTGCAGCATTGTTCACAGTGGCCAGGACATGGAAACAACCAAAAAGCCCATCAATAGATGACTGGATAAAGAAGATGTGGCACATATACACTATGGAATACTACTCAGCCATAAGAAATGATGACATCGGAACATTTACAGCAAAATGGTGGGATCTTGATAACATGATACGAAGCGAAATAAGTAAATCAGAAATAACCAGGAACTGTATTATTCCATACGTAGGTGGGACATAATAGTGAAACTAATAGACATTGATAAGAGTGTGGTGGTTACGGGGAGAGGGGGGAATGGGAGAGGGAAAGGGGGTGGGGAGGGGCACAAAGAAAACAAGATAAAAGGTGACAGAGGACAATCTGACTTTGGGTGGTGGGTATGCAACATAATTGAATGACAAGCTAACCTGGACTTGTTATCTTTGAATATATGTATCCTGATTTATTGATGTCACCCCATTAAAAAAATAAAATTATTAAAAAAAAAATACTCCAAAAACTTCAATAAAAATGATGTTCGATTAATAAAAAAATATATATATGAAAGCACAAAGTCTGCGCTAAATGCAGTTGGTTAATGAACAATGCAAGGTTTAGGGGTACCAACACCCCACATTCAAAAATCCGTGTACAACTTGTTGACTAGCCCAAAAAGTCCAGCTGTCCCTCACTATCTGTGTGGCATTGGTTCTGAGCTCTAATGGAAACCAAAATCTATGGAAGCTCAAGTCCTTTTTATAAAACAGTGCAGAACAATGCATACAACTAGCCCTCTGCAACCACAGATTCCCAACCACACATTAAAAATACTGTTTTTGTCTTTGTTTCATAAAATTGATGGATTTGAAACCCAGGGATACAGAGGACCAACTCTATACATATTGAAGAAAAATGGTGTGTGAGTGGACCTGCACAATTCAAATTTGTGTTATTCAAGGGTCAACAGTATATTAATAAAACTTTACTCTATTTGAAAATTAGAAATTATACTAACTCTTACAATCTAAGTAAGCTCCATTATTTTGAGAGAACTTAGGCTTCTAATAAGAACATATGGTAGGAATTAAGTTATTAATAAGACACATAAAAGAAATAGAATTACATTTGTATTTTGACCCAATAAAGTATACTCTGCAAGGTAGTACAATGTGCCCTTGATACTAATTTCAGCATTACACATTTTGGTGGTTGTAGTGACCTAAGAAATAAAACATTCATGTATTTTCAAAGTCTGTAAGTAGGCACACAGAGATTAAAAGCATGAGCTAGACAAATACCTAGTCTTAATAGAGATGGACTAAAAACAAAAAAGCTGGGATGTCACTTACAATCTATTCCAGAATAGCCTTCTATAACTCGTTATGTTCAGTAGAAGCACATAGGTTATAAATGTTCTTCAGTGCCATCATTCTTTGTCATAAAAAAGAAGAGTGATGATATAATAACAATTTAAAATATTATGTGAATTAAAGTTAGGGCATACATCACATTCATCTTCTGATATAAATGGTTAGTATGTAGAAAATAATCAATACATTCAAAAATTCTTTTAATGTATTGATTTTAGCAGGAGACGAATAGAGAGAGAGAGAGAGACAAGCACATCTATCTGTTCCTGCATGTGCCCTGACCAGGGATCAAACAGACAATGTCTGTGCTTTAGAATGGTGTTCTAACTAACTAAGCCATCTGGCCAAGGTTAATCAATACATACTCATGAAAGGAAGGAAAGAAAGAGAGCAAAAAAGAAAGGCTAAATTGCAAATTCAGCACTGTTTATTCAGGCATATTTCACAGAACTAGAACTAATATTCCAAAAATTTATGTGGAACCACAAAAACTCCACATAACAACAGCAATCTTAAGGGAAAAGAAAAAAAAAAAAAAAACAATGTTGGAGAACTCATGCCTCTGATATTAAATTATATTAAAAAGCCATAGAAATGAAAACAGCATTGTACTGACAAAAAAACAGACATAGATCAATGAACGGAATAGAGCACCAAAAATAAAGCCACACCTTTATGGTCAATTGATATTTGATAAGTGTCAAAAACATAAAAAGGTTCAAGACAGTCTATTCAATAAATGGTGTTGGGAATATTGGACAAATACATGTGAGACAATGAAACTAGACCACCTTCTTACACCACACACAAGAATAAACTCAAAATGGATTAAAGACTTAAATGTTAGACTTGAAACCATAAAATCCTAGAAAAAACAAGGCAATAAAATATCCAACATTTCTCAAAGCAATAGTTTTTCTGATATATCTCCTAAGACAAGGCAAACTAAAGAAAATAACAAATAGGACTACATCAAACAAAAAGCTTTTGCACAGCAAAGGAAACCACCAAAAACTGAAAAGAAAAAGTACTGAATGGGAGAATATGTTCCCCGATCCATTTGATAACGGGTTAATATCTAAAATTTATAAAGAAATTATAAAACTCAACAGCAAAAACAGCAATCTAATTCAAAAATGAACCAAGGACCTAAATAGACACTTTCCTAAAGAGGACATACAGATGGCCAATAGACTTATAAAAGGATGCTCAACATCATTAATCAATAGAAAAATTCAAATTAAAACCACAATGAGATATCATCTCACACCTGTCAGAAGGGCTCCCAGCAATAAATCAACAAAGAACATGTGTTAGGAAGGCTGTGGAGAAAAGGGAACCCTTGTGCACTGTTGGTGGGAAGGGAGAATTTGTGTAACCACTGTGGAAAGCAGTATAGAGTTACCTCAAAAATTAAAAATGGAACTGTCTTATGACCTAGTGATTCCAATTCTGGAAATTTATCTAAAGAATCCTGAAATACTAATTTGAAAGAATATACGTACTCCTATGTTCATTGAAACATTATTAACAATGGCCAAAATCTGGAAGCATCCCAAGTGCCTATCAGTAGATGAATGGATAAAAAACTGTGGGGCATTTACACAGTGGAATTCTACGTGGCTGTAAAGAGAGAGAGAGAGAGAGAGAGAGAGAGAGAGAGAGAGAGAGAGATTTTACCTTTCTGATGGACCCAGAGAGTATTAAGCTAAGTGAAATAAGCCAGTCAGAGAAAGACAAATATCATATGATTTCACTCATATGTGAAATCTAATGAACAAAATGAACTAACATGCAAAACAGACAGAAGCTGACTTATTATTTTAAATAATATGAAGATCATAATATAATGTTAACAATATTATCAATATAGCTAAGGTTCATATTATACATTTTTCCAGTTTTTCCATAAGTATTTCATTAAATATTTTCTAATGTGACATGATACATTTGACAAAATTTATTTAACTAAATATTTTATTATTTATATTTTTGCTGTAGAAACCATTTCATTTGCTTTTACCATACATGTTGTTGATAGAAATTAGTAATGCGAATTATCAGTGTGGGTCTCCTAAATATGAATATTATTTTTTAGAAAAGAGTCATAATCTAAGTACTTTGGCAAACTCATTTCTCCCTAGGCTTTTTGGTAATAGCTAACAAAACACAGATTATTCCTGGAAGCTTTATGTATCTGTCAGTATGATACAGCAAGCTGTAGCAAAGAGATACATATTCTAACAAATTTCTTAGATTGTATTCTCAATGCATACATGCCAGTGTTTACCAAAGTAAATTAAGCTGGAAAGCTATCATTTTCTCGTTACTGATATAATTCATCTGTATTCACTTGTATTTCCTTTTTTATATGCATTTTACTATCAAATTTCTTTAATCTCTTTTTCTCCTTTAGATTAATTTTTCTTTACTCTCTCTCACTACAGTGGTCTTAAAGAAAAAAGCATATCTTATGAACCCTTATAATAGTGTTATGCAAGATAAAAAAAACTTCAATTTTTTGCTCACATATATTAACTCATTTTTATAAACATCTATCAAACTTTCTGTTTTACTTTATTTTAATTACTATGCCCTAGTCTTCCAGAGTGTCTAATGTCTAACATCAAGAGTACTATATTTAGTATAACGATTTAAAAACATTAATAAAAATAAGACAACTGGACAAAGTACTAGGTATATAATATAGTTATAATAATTATTGCATTGTTTTTCATTTATTTATTTGTATGTCTCACATTACTACTTTTCCTGACCTTTCCAATAAAAGGAGCAAATGTTCGCAGTTGGCATCACTAAGACAAACCTCATTGTCTGCTACAAAATGAGTTCTCCAAAAATGATGGCTAAATAAATGGGAAGGTCGGTGGGTGAGTGGATAGACTTATGAGTGAATAGATAATGCATTATCATCCCCTGAAAGATAATTATAATGAAAAACTAAATACCAAACATTTAAAAATGTTTTATAGTAGAATATATTGTCAGATAAACAAAGCATCAGAAGACGGCATAAATTTGGCCCACTTTTTTGTTCAGCATAAACAGAATTAATTATATATAAGAAGATATCTGTAAAAGTTCTGAAAGTCAATCTAAAATAAATTTATTGATGTCATTTCTCAAAAAGTAGCACTTAGACATGCATATAATTATGCAAGTCAATCATTTACACAGAGACATAAAAGCATCCTGCAGAGGCAGAAAATTAATAAGAATCAACAATTAACTTTCTTTAATCTGTTCAAACATCTTAGATATTGATTATCACACTACACAATAAAGCTAAAATTTAGAGTGATGAAGGCACTATTATTCTCTCAGTTTAAAGGTATTGAAAGCAAGAGCCAATTTCAGAGTTAAGTACAGTTTTAAAACCTGTTGGTACATCAATCAATGTACTTCAGCTGATTGGTCAGCTTTCTTTCCACATGCTACATGTGCAACCTTCTTGTTACTTTCACCTGGATTTCCTTCCTCTTCACAACATGACTCAGATAAAACTGCATGCTGCCTTTATAAGTGCTCACCTTCTGGAGTTGTTTAGGAGCAGAATCACCATTTCCACTTTTATGTTAAATTGCACAGCAAATTAAGATTGTTTTCCTCTATTACTCACAGATTACAATTGACTCACCTTCCCCCACAGGCACAAAATAATTTATTCTTTTTCTCCATGCATCTCCTTGTCTCTCTAGGTATTGCACACAAGTTCTACAAAGCTTGTCTGAAGTTTTAATTACTGAGAAAAACTGTTGGAACCTTACTCCCCAAGGTTTTCTGTCAGTGACCTGCAGACAAAATAAATTCTCATCTTCTCTCAGCTGAAAATTCTGGTGCAACTTTATTCATGTGAGGTCTAATCACCAAATAAATCGACATCATTTATTTAACAAATATTTAATATGATAGACACTGTGCTAAGCACACAAAACACAATAATAAACCAGAAAGACAATTTCCTTGCTTCCTGGAGCATAAATTATTGTGACAGAGAGAGGTTGAGACAGACATTTAAAGTAATATACAAACTAAATACCAGATAGTGATCACTATTTGGAAGAGAGGAAACAAGACAATATATTTTGGGGAAGAAAACTCCTGATACTCTAGAAAATGTATGATTTCTTTGCTATATTCTTAAGGTTAGGGCCACTTCAAGACTTGTTCAACCTTCAGGAATATATTTCAATTGGAGAAACAAAATTCAACTTAGAGAAGATGAGAAAGGGCAGTTTCTTGGTAGAAAAAAAAAGCCAGCATTATTGCCAAACTATAAGTATCCTCAGCCACAGCATTAAAGAAATATTTGTCTAAAGAAATAGAAGGGAAGTCACCAACAAGAAGTATAGCTCTCTGATGGCCAATGAATCTAAATGACATTATGAATATTCACATATATGAAAGAGAAAAATTTAGGCTGAGAAATTACTGACTACAAGGAAAATTATATATCTTCAGTAAAGATTAAGTGGTTCTCGATAGAGATAAACCAACACAAGAACCTATAGTAGGAATAAATTCATTGAATTCCAGGGACATAGAAAAGGCCAGTTAACTACAAAGTGATGCGTAAAAATACAGTTGTATTAAAAAAATAGAATATGTCCAGATACACAAGGCAACGAATGGGGGATTTATTTTAATATAAGAGAATGACATTAGCTAAATGTAAGCATAGTTTTGACAGAATCTGAAATAACACTAAAAATTAATACAGGTTACATGGGATTCCCCACCCTCTCCCCCCTTCTCTCTCTCTTCCATTCTCTCAGCCAGTGGCTTAATTAGTTTGAACCTGGCCCTGGTGCTGAGGATAGCTCCATTGGAGCTCATCAGCCTTAGGTGCTAAAAGTAGCTTGGTACTTGAGCATTGGCCCAAGATGGGGTTGCCAAGTGAATCCTGGTCCAGGCACATTTGGGAGGATGCCTCTCTATCTCCCCTCCCAAAAGTTCATTTTACCATATAACATATTCACAAAATTTGGAAATTAGAGAAGGACATTTTGGGTGGTCATGACTGTGCCTACCACACAAGTGTAGTCAAGTCTGTTTCTTCAGTAGAACAGAATCAATAGGAGTGTGATCTAGTGTGAGATTTGATATATTGATTAAATTATAGAACTGAAGGAGACAATCAGGAAGTGAAAGATGGAAAAGAGAAGCTCAAGTATCCCAGTAGGATTTACCGTTCAGCCAATCTGAGAATTTATTTGCATCCAGCCGCTGAAGTAGAGCTGGGAGTTAGAGTCTGTGGGTTCATCTATGGGACACTATTGTATTTTGACTCAGTGGGTCTACAGCCAAGCTTCTGGGAGAAGACTTAGACTCTTTTAGACTCTGAAAGCTTGGAAAGTTATTTTTCATTAACATCACTAATTTTTTATATAATGCTTCCTATCATAAATTTCTTTCCTATTTTATACTTTTTTTTTTACAAATAATAAAACTGAATATAGGAATATTTAAGTCCCATTCAAATGAGTAAATTCTGGAATGCCAAATATAAAAAGAGTTAATAACAAGTTTAGTATCTTTTGTATCGTGCCAAGTACAGTTCTGTAAAATTGGAGTGTGTTCTAAAATGGATACTTTACTTCCATTATACTTACATTGCTCTTTCTATTTACAAAGACATAAAAATTTTTCTACATTTTTCACATTTTTACATATGAAGCTTCCTTCTCCATTTTTCAGTATCTGTGTGTTTTAAGGAAAGATAGTCACAGCTCACTGAACAGCCAAGTAGTCCCTGGATTTCCTGGCCTCACTTGCAGTATTAAGAAATGTTTTAAGAAGATGCTTAATATAATGAAATGCTAATTATTATACTATTAACTATGAAATTGGTTGCATATAGCTGATAATATTGTGGTTTCACAAACATGAATCTTAAAAAAATTATCACTCACTTAATTGGATACTTTTGAAAAGAAATGAAAAAAGGAGAAAAAGAACAGAAATCTAAGCTAAGTAAAGAACAGGCCAAATGTTCACTGATCTTTATTGCGAGAATCATCCCGAAGGCCCCAATTCATTGCTGCTTTTCCAGTACTTTTTTCTCCTTGAAGATTTTGTTATGAAATATAAAGAGAGAGATCTAAATATTCTCAATTACAGGGTGAAGAATTTTATTTTGCCTTTCTTTTTGCTATAACATTTAATTTTACCTCTCCCAATACTATAGAACCAGAATTTAACCTGGAGAAATTTTCTTTATGGGAATATGATAGAAACCAAAGGTTGGAAAATACTTATAAAGTCATCTGGAAGAGCCTGACCTGTGGTGGCGCAGTGGATAAAGCGTCGACCTGGAAACACTGAGGTTGCCGGTTCGAAACCCTGGGCTTGCCAGGTCAAGGCACATATGGGAGTTGATGATTCCTGCTCCTCCTCTCTCTCTCTCTCTCTCTCTCTCTCTCTCTTTCTACCTCTCTCTCTCCTTTCTAAAAATGAGTAAATAAAAAAAAATTTAAGTCATCTGGAAGAATATCCTGGTTCCTAGCAGCCTAAACTCTCAGCACAGCCTTGCTACCAGTGGCTACACAGCATATATATGAGTATTTCAGGAACAAAAAGTTCACTGGTTGTGGAGGAAGACTTTTCTCTCTCTGTTCAGATAAATCTTTAGAAAGTCCTTTATTATTTGAAATCTGAGTTATTTTACCCTCTGTCCCTAGCTATTGTTTCTAACACTGAAGATTTATAGAGCAAGTTAATTCTTCCTTATGATTCTTTGTAGCAGAAAGGAAATAATATGTATATATGTTTCTCATCACATAAACTAGTACCAGTATTGAAGCATGGCTTTCTATACGCTCACCTAGTCTCAATAGAAAGTTTCAAGCAAAAAATTCAACTAGTCTTTATTTGCCACCTAGTTAGAAAGGCAGCTTTGTAAGAACAATCTTCCACTAATAGAACTTGAAATAGCCACTGTCTGTTCAGAAATATGAAAGAAGAGAGAGAGAGAGAGAGAGAGAGAGAGAGAGAAATCACTCTGGTTTTTCAAATGCTATATCTACCAATTTACACCAATAAGAGTGAATAAATAAAAATTTAAAAGACAGAACTGACATACAGAACTGTAAGTAGGACAAATTCATGAATTCATTTATGCCTCTGGCTAAACTACATCCCTCACTGAGTCAGTTTGAAGCAGTTTGCACTGTAGGGTGTCTCACGTAGTAATGATCTCGCAGCTGGTCCGTGCACAGCATCAATGTTTATTGGCATACTCAATGTCGGTTATTTCTAAGAAGCTCTCTTCCAAGACTGAATAAATTATCTATCAAGTGCAGTAGTGCATGACAGTACCCAAGAAACAATTTGCAGTCTTGCACAGGCTCTCATTATTTGGTGTAAATGAAATCCCAAGTCATTAAACTTTAAAAATATATATATATATAGGTACCTTGTATTAAAAATATGAGCAATTGAAAGCCCGCATCAGTCATTCATTTAGTCCATAACATGCATAGTAATGAACAGGAAAATAGGTTCAATCCCTCTGCAATTGTTTGCTTTGCTTTAAAGGAAAAAAAAAGTTTCTGTCAAACATAGCATAAAAAAATGTTCAGGCACGACAATTACATCTATTCCACTGGGAATGGACCTAGAAAATTGGTCAAGAGAAGACACACAAGCAATGATGATAAGAAATAACACTGAAATTTACAGAGGTATAAGTCAACAAAATACATATGGTGTCTGCTGACTATCAGCCATTCATATTTCTATGCGTCTGATGGTTTTTCTCCCTCCTACATATGCTGTAAGCTTTTAAAAAAAGATAAAGTAGATGGAAAGAGCTTTTTCTTGATCCGTTTATATGGGCTTTATCAATTTCAGGCAATGTGTTTTATTGACAATGAGTTTAAACATATCTGCAGTCTATCCTGCTATGTTTACTATGAATTTTGATGATACTTTAGATGAGTCTCAAAGCTATTTGGTGTTACTGTACTTTTAATCCATGAACTGAGAGTCACAGCCTATCAAAAAACATTTAATCACACACCATTATGGAGTAATTGTTATCTACCACAGCTTGTTTTGTTGTTGATTTACCAATGCAATAAACACACACTGGGACACAGTGTAACATTTTAGTAATGTGAATGCTGAGGAACAGCATTAAACCCTCACTTATAAACTAACCAAGATTAGGTGTGATTTAGATACAGTTTAATTCCTGAAGAGTCACTGAATCTGAAATTAAAGTTAAAAAAAGGGAAGGAAAGGGTTCTAATGCTTTATCCAAAAGAATTCTAAATGTAATTAAACATTTGATTCATATGGTTCTTTCCCACTATCATTCAGTTCCATGAGTGCAAACACTTTCAATTTTTTCCCTCCAGTACAATTTCATTCTTTAACAATTTCTGGGCATGGTAGATACTCAGCAAATATTTCTTAAATGAATGAATACATAAATGAAAGTAACCGGCACATTCCAATGCTTTATTCTTTCCGCATGCAAATGTCCCTGCCGGAACAGCAGTTACTTTGAAACTCTGTCCTGTAAATAATCAGAAAGCCAGCTTTTTAAAGTTTTAAGTAATTTGATGAAAAACTTAATTAAAAAATATTAGACCTGAATGAAATTTAGAACCATGTCAGTATAAGCTGCTAACCAATTTTAAAATATTCTTTGCAGTATCTCAGATTGTGGTAGGCAGATTCTAAGACGATCCTAGCCTCTTGGAGTTCACGCTCATTGTAACTCCCTTGCACGGAAACGTGTGTCTTTCTACTTTGAGAGTTCTTATATTAAATGGAAAGATTGTAAGTCCGGAGCTGCATCTTAGAAAACAAGTTCAAATGACATGTTTTTTACAGATGAAGAAAGGGTGGGAGAGATTAGCCAACAGACTTCCTTATGGTCACAGATGTAGTCCACCTTATGTGGAACAAAGCAACAGTGTTTTGTTTGTTTGTTTGCTTGTTTTTTTATCCTGAGTTACTGATAGTTTTCCATGAATTCTTTTCCAGTTCTATAACTCCAACACTCTCGGCACCATCTTTAGTCATCATCATTATCTTTACTTGCAAACAAAGTTGACTTACCTAAAAAAATGACCAGGGGCCCTGGCTGGTTGGCTCAGTGGTAGAGCATCAGCCTGGCATGAGGAAGTCCCGGGTTCAATTCCCGGCCAAGGCACACAGGAGAGGCGCCCATCCGCTTTTTCACCCCTCCCCCTGGTGGGCGTGCCAGGTGGATCCTGGTCGGGCGCATGCGGGAGTCTGACTGCCTCCCCGTTTCCAACTACAGAAAAATACAAAAAAAAAAAAAAATGACCAGAAACAATGATGTATCATTTATTTATTTATTTATTTATTTATTTATTTATTTATTTATTTTTTAATTTATTTTGTGAGAGGGAGAGAGAGAGAGACAGAGGGACACGAAGAGAAAGAGATGAGAAGAATCAATTCTTCATTGTGGCACCTTAGTTGTTCATTGATTGCTTCTCATAGGTGCCTTGAGCAGGGAGAGGAGAGGACTCCAGTAGATCCAATCAACCCTTGCTGAAGCCAGGGACCTTTGGGCTCAAGTCAGCGATCATGGGCTCATGTCTATGATCCCATGCTCAAGCTGGCAACCTCAGGCTTTCGAACCTGGGTCCTCAGCATCCCAGGTCAACGCTTTATCCACTGCCACCACCTGGTGGGATCTTTGATTGTATCTTTATCAGACTGTCTCAACAGGAAGAACTGGAAATGATGTAGTGTATGAATTTACTTAATGAATTATTAAAATACATCATGTATTTAAAAGTACATGGATGGATCCTGTAACTTTGGATTCTCGACTCCTTCAGTCTGCTTCAATTATCCTCTTTGACATCTACATGCACTATAATTTTTTCTGTATTTCTGACTGTTCCCTTGGAATTAATGTAATACCTTAACTTCAGCTCCACTATTTCCATGAAACTTCTCTTTCTATATGTGTGTGCGTAGCCATCCATTTTCACAGGTTACATTTCCCATTATTTGAAGTTATTCTAGCTCTTTCCCTCATTGTCTTCTCTTTTTTTCTTTCTCTCTCACACACATATGAACCCACTCTCACACAAATATACATATATACACACCACTACCATCACCAAATTATGTGCTAATAAGCTGCTCCACAATTCTTTTTGTTATTAGAACTAAAACCTCTTGGTCACCTTGACAATACCTTAATATCTTTTCATTTACTATCACATCTTGATTTGCCCCACTTTGAAATTTTTTTAACTCATTCTTGCTCATACCCACCAGTTGGAACTGTATCAGTTCATCAGAGTTTGTAATGATATTCAAGGTTAAGGAGAAATTGATCTTGATTATTCTTCTGAGACAGCTCTCTGGCCCCAGTAAAAATCTGCTCTTCTCTCTTTTAACATCCTCTCCAGTAATAAGCAGCCTCTAATCTCCCCTCTATCTTTACAGATTTGCATATTCTGGATATTTCTTATAAATGTAATTTTACACTGTGTGGTTCTTTGTGATAAAAGCTGTATAAGTTTCTAAATCATGAAAAGCAACAGGGGATTCAGTATAAGGAGACATTCATTACCAATACTCCCTTTTATAAATAAGACAGTAATAAGCCAACACTTTATTTTAAAGTTCCCTTCTACTTTGACAAGAATGAGCAATACCAATAGAGCATTCTTGTTAATAAAGGACCGAATTGGCTCTCAGTGATATGAATTGCTCAGTCATATGAAATTGCTGCTTTTGTAGAGAAAATACATTGTCTAGGTTAAGCCTACCAGAAATTACTAAAATTTACTGATGGGAATAAAATAGTTTTGTTCATTTACTTTGCTAAATATGGTGGATTGATAATAAAATGAAAGAAATACTTAAGTACTGTTGTTATAATAAACACCACAAAAAATCACATTAGGATATTAAAGTGTTTCTCTCTCTCTCTCTCTCTCTCTACTACTACTACTACTACTACTACTACTACTACTACTACTACTTTCTGGGAGAATTTATACCCACAGCTTTTTTTATGTGGAAATTCAACTTTCCTGTTATTAATTTCTTCTCAAATCTCCAAAAGTCCTGGCTGCATAAACAAAAACTGTTTTATTTATTGACTGGCTAATAACAATGACTTGGCTCAAATGATAACCTTGGGTAAACAGGTTTACTAAGAAGAATTTCAAATAACAAAAAGAAAAAAAAAAGAAATTTAGAAATGACCGAGCAAGCTGAAACGACTTCATATACCTGGATAACTGCTGTTTCTCTACCACATAAGCAGAGTAGTTTCTCCATCTCCTAGATTTTGATAAAAGCTTTATATAACCTCAAAATTAATCTACACATTTTTTGATTGACTTATTCATACATATATCTCAAAGAAGCTTCACTATAAGATGACAAGATGACATATAAATGGCAGAAGAGAAACATTGGCAACTTTGATTATTTTTCAAAAATAAGTATAAAGAAAAACAACCGACAGTTTGATGTATATTTCTAATTGCTGACTGAATTATTTACTCTTATTTTGATAGTTTATAAACAATTTAAAAACTGTTTTCTTTAGAAAGGAGACTAAAAGAAATTATATTCCCTACATTTTTTTTACCTGTGTACAGCATGCTTTAAAGTGGTTATATTAACAATTAATACATGTGGAATACTTGAAGGAAATACTGATAAAATTAATAAAACTATGAATCATTTATTTTAGCCAAGAATAATTATGGTATGCATGAAATAAATTAATTAAGCTATTTTCATATTTAACATCTAGATTGAAAATGGTATGTATATGCACACTTTATAAGATGAATACCTTGCCGGTAGAATGCTGATTGGAATGTAACAAAAAACAGATAAAAGTGGGTGTTTATAGGTACTGTCATTTTGTTCTGATAAAAGCACAGCTGTAGGTAGAGCGCAGAGCATTTACCTGGCAGCTGTGGCTGATGCTATGCTGTGAGAACACTCCAGCACCTGAGACCCTCCCCGGCACACCCTGGAGGGAGCTTGCCTGCTGTACGGAAATGACTCAGCACTAGCCAGGCAGCCTCCTGACCTTTTTTGGCCATTTGTCCTAGTATAACATCCTATTGGCTGAACCCATGTATATAAGCTAGTTTACTTCCTGAATAAAGTGGATCTGCGTCACTGAACCTGGTCCCTGGAGTCAGGTCTTTGCATCACCGTCTTCCTCACCCCTGGCAGGACTTGTCCACAACTGGTGCCTCGAACAGGGACCTAACTGGCATCCAAGCGACAAAAAATAGCCCGCATACAATTTGGATCCCAGGAAGGAACATACGGCCACTCCCGGTGTCCCAAGATGACCCCACCGACAACGTCTCGAACACCTGTGAACCCTCTGGTTCAGGAGATGGCCAGCCTCACCCTTGAATGGCCGCCTGGAGGAGGTCCTCGCTCTGTTCCTCCTCACGTGTGCCATTATCACAGCAATCTCCCTGGAGCGAAGAGATCCTCATGTCTGGGTGGCTGTTCTCCACCCTGGCATAATTATGCCTGTTGAAGTTAATAGCACACAGTTTCCAGCAGTATATTCCAGTAATTGCTCCCTTAGTCTCCCTTGTGACAATAGTGGCCGAGAATCCCAACAGTGGAATGGCACTATATGGGGTAATCTCAGTGACCCAAGGCTACTTAAGTTTACTCTGAATAATTACACCATCCCCTTGAAGGGGTGGGTCCTCCTTCGAAATCATACTATGGGGGACTTTGCTGAAAACGGTACTACAAATCAAGGCTCAGTACAAGCCCTCCTCCCCTTAGCTACCAACAACTGGGCCCGCCCTGATAACCTTGCCTTCCCAGGGTCACCTCTTTGCCCGTTCCTGTATGACGAACATCTAAGAACACTCCTAAGAGAAGGAATTCCCTGGAGAGACTGCCACATTGCCTCTGGCCCCGATGCACAGACCATCAACCTTAGAGTTTGGCATCAGAGGCTCAGAGATGGAATGCAACCATATGCAGTACGCAGCCCACAGCAAGCCATCCATTTCATGTTTGGATGCTGGGAACTTTGCGGGAAGAGGGTGTGCATGGACCTACGTCCATTTTTTACAATCAAAATAGAACTGTGTTTAATGGCACCTAGAAGGTCTCTGTAACACAACGGGAGGAAAATGACATCCTGACCCCTCGGAAGAATCCAGTTTAAGACCCCCATTCTATTTCCTAACTAGTCAAACATTACAGAAGATTGTGTCATTGTTTAATCCAGCTAATCTATTAGCATATAGTATAATAGGTATTATAGTTGTTTTAGTTCTACTAGGGTTCTATTGCATAATGTGTAGCATTCAGAAGCTACAACAGCGACAAGCAGTCATCAAGCAAGTTCAACTGGCCTTAATTAAAAGAGAAGGGGGAGATGTAGGTAGAGCACAGAGCATTTACCTGGCAGCTGTGGCTGATGCAGCGCTGTGAGAACACTCCAGCAAGGATAAACCCTCCCTGGCACATCCCAGAGGGAGCTTGCCCGCTCTATGAAAATGACTCAGTGCTAACCAGGCAGCCTCCTGACCTTTTTTGGCCATTTGTCCTAGTATAACATCCTATTGGCTGAACCCATGTATATAAGCTAGTTTTACTTCCTGAATAAAGTGGATCTGCGTCACTGAATCTTGTCCCCAGAGTCAGGTCTTTGTGTCTCCGTTGTCCTCATCCCCAGCAGGACTTGTCCACACACAGCCAAAAGAGCTTCCAGACCATTGACCCAGAAGGTTTGATGAATTATATTTAGCTACAGAAATTAAGTGATTAAAAAACAAAACAAAACAGGTCTACTTGCAAAGAGCATGAAACTAACTTTAATTATAGACAAAGACTACGTATATCAAATCTAAAAGAGCTTTAATAAAATTTTTTTCCATTTAGAAAATCTTTGTTCCCTATTTAATAGCTATAAAATGCCAGCAGGGCTTCAATGTAATGGCAGTCATTGTGAAAGTAAAAAAGGAACATGAACTGTTATTGATTTAGAAACAAACCTATTATTCTTAATGTTCCTTCCATAGCATTCACAGCCAAAGTAACACACTAGAAAGTTGTTGCTGGTTTTGAGCCAAGTATGCCCTAGTGCTAACTTTATAAACATAAAATAAGAAAATATTTTTAAATATGTTTAAATATTAAAACATAAAATAAGAAATTTGCCTGACCTGTGGTGGCGCAGTGGATAAAACGTCGACCTGGAAATGCTGAGGTCACCGGTTCAAAACCCTGGGCTTGCCTGGTCAAGGCACATATGGGAGTTGATGCTTCCAGCTTCTGTCTCTCCTCTCTCTCTGTCTCTGTCTCTCCCTCTCCTCTCTAAAATGAATAAATAAAAAAAATTAAAAAAATAAAATAAAATAAGAAATTTATTTTTTCTTATGGCTGAGTAGTATTCCACAGTGTATATGTGCCACATCTTCTTTATCCATTCATCTATTGAAGGGCTTTTTGGTTGTTTTCATGTCTTGGCCACTGTGTACAATGCTGCAATGAACATGGGTGGGGCATAAAAACTAGACTAAGAGTCATGGACAAGAGTGTGGTGGTTATAGGAGCGGGGAGAAGAGGGAGGGAGAGGGGCAGGGGTAGGGGGAGGGGCACAAAGAAAACCAGATTGAAGGTGACAGAGGACAATCTGACTTTGGGTGATGGGTATGCAACATAATTGAATGACAAGATAACCTGGAGATATTTTCTTTGAACATATGTACCCTGATTTATTGATGTCACCCCATTAAAATTAATAAAAATTTATAATTAAAAAAAGAAATTTATTTTTTACCATCTATTTCTTTTTGGAATACATTTTCTTGTCAAGAGATGTAAAATAGATTACAATAGAACAGTAGGAAAATATGGACCTACTGGTGGATAGCAAGAGCAAAGGAGAGGAAACCAAATATTTTCAACAGATGTTCTTTTCAAAAATGAATATCAATTTTAGAAAGTACATAAAATGATAATGTAAAAGAAAACATTTAGTTGGTTATCTAAATACCATTGTCTAACCATACACAAGTACTGTACCCTTTTAATATTGTACATGTATCTGCATTATTTGTGTATACACGCACATACACAAATATACACACATTTATTTTTATGGTGTTTAAATATGGAATAATACAAATGCCTTCCTTTTTCAAGAATGATATAAATTATTATTCATATATTTTAAGTAATTTTACTATTTTATATATTATAACAAAATATGAATAGTTCTGAAATTTATTTTAGTTTATTTAAAATCAGGACTTCATTTTATTTTTATCTAAAAATAAAATTTAGCAATTTTTGTTTTAATCCAAAATTATGTTATAATTTTCTGACCATTTGAAATTTTAACTCTAGTTGCAGGTTGAACTGTAGAAGAATATATCAGTATTTGTCATTTATATAGACTATTTCAGTTATCTTACTACTTATTCTGGTACTTATATTTTTATTTATATAGTTAGAATTTAGAATATTCTTAATGTCACTATAACATGAAATACAATCAACATAAATTTATTCTCATCTAATTTTCTTTTTCACCATTATGGTGTGAGTGCCTAAAGTTAAAAAGACACACTCTCTCCCTTCCTTTCTCTCTTTTATTTTCTTGAATCAGCAGTGATAAAACTTCGAAAGACCTCACCATCCCGTTTGACATTGTACTGAACATGTTCCAAATACTCTTACTCATTTATAAATTTATTTATTTGAAGTTATGGTTAAGGATTTATCCATAGGGTGGGCCATGTGATTTTCCATAATTCCAGATTTAAAAAAAGTTTTAGAGGTCATTTTCTTTTGTTTTCAACTGCATTAAACAAAGACACCAGAGCCTTTCAAGGAGATGAAATTTTCCTTCTACTTACATGATCCACTTAAAATGCACTGTCTTATTTGGCTAGAAATGAGTAGATCAGGTGTTATTGAATTTTTGACCTGATTGGGAATTTTTTCCTAAAGTTTATATAGTCCATGAAGATTTATTTCTAGTAAAGAGTTGTAAAAGGAAATATTTATATTTCTTCCATATGTCTTTTTATATTCCAAGATTAGATTTCACAGAGACACAAAAAAATAAGGATTACAAATAAGATATAAAAGTCAAACAAATTGCTTTGGCCAAAAGACATCCAGAGTTACATGCATAGAGTTTAGAGTCAAATTAATAAGCAGTACAAAGTAAATAAAAAGTAATTACTTAGAAAGTAAATGTACTGTAGGGCCACTATACAAGGTATAGAAAGCAACCCATGAAAATTTTGTCTCTGTGAATGACTAAATCCATTATCTTTCTAATCATCCAGAAAATCTAGAGTTAAATTTTTAGATTACAACATTAGTAAACATGGTCAGAGAGCAGGTGCTTTAAAACTTTTTTAAGTCAGTAAACAGAGATTTTTCATAAAATTTTTAATTAGCTCTCGGCTGTGTTTTTATTTTGGTACATTGAAAATGAATGTTTATAGCAAATTCTTTGTATAATCACAATAAGTGTAATATAAAAGGGTCAAAAGGAAAATATAAAATATATATTATAAAAGTATAATAATAAAAGGATCAAAAGGGAAAGATGATTTAGTAGGCATTAGAAATGTATCTCTTCTATTCTCTCTTTTTTTCATTTCTTTCTCCCTTATTACATTATAGGTATGATTGTTCATCTTCCATACAGTGACAAAGTTCTTAACAAACCTACATTGCATTCTCTCTATACTATCATTAAAGATTTAAGAGATTTCAGCTGGGATAAAGGGAGAGAGAAAAAAATGGGGATGGAGATAAAGAATAAAATGCAAATAAAAGAAGTAAATTTCCAAGACTGTTATTAGTTCATTATATTAAAATCAAGTCACACTTTAACTTCAAAGTTTAATACTAAAAAATTGAATCAACTTTATCTCAAATAGTTATTTTTGTATTAAAGCAGCGCACACATTTAAAATAAAGAAATGATGTTGTATGGGTGAAATAAAAGTTTTAAATTTCTATTTTTACATGATTTAGAACTAATCATTTTATTTTAGTTTAGTTTTAAATTTTCATTGAACTTACTGGGGTGACAGAGGTTAATAAAATGATACAGGTTGCATGTGTACAATTCTAATAATGCATCATCTATAATATTGCATTGTGTATTCACCACCCAAAGTCAGCTGCCTCTCCATCACTATCTAGCCACAGTCTATCCTCCTCCACCTCCCTTATACCCCTTCCCTCCTACAAACCCGCACTATTATCTGTGTCTATATATTTTCTTTGTTTTGCTTAATCCCTTCATCTTTTTCACCCAGACTCCATACCCTCAAACTTTCTGAAGAGCTGTTAGTCTGGTCTCTGCATCTATGAATTTGTTTTTATTTTTTTTGTTAGCTTATTTTCTTCTTTAGATTTCTGAAACATGAAACCCTGGAGAAAAAATAAGCTAAAGATGACTTATAATCAATATGACAATGTGATATTCAAGTCAAGTGTAGAGGCTTAACTTATTTCCAGGGTTTGGTTAGATACCATACAATAATTTCAAAGAACCACAGTGAAAGATTTAGTTAGTGTTTGTGCTACACACAGTGACTAGGACTATCACAAGCCATTAATCTGTTTACTCAGACAATCCATTAGACACTAAACTAGTAAATTTCATTTCAATCAGATCAACTTTGTCTGTGTGTGTGTGTGTGTGTGTGTGTGTGTGTGTTTTAAAGCACATCCAGTTAAAGAAATCTCTAGTTGATGAAAGGAGATCTGGTCTTACAGTTATGCATTTAAACACGTTTTAAAAGGTGAAATGTGTACTCCGAAAATAGTAAAGTTATTCCTATTTCCTCTACAGAAAATTCTTTCAGAGACATTTAAAAAATCATTCCGGTTTCTTTCCTTGAAACATGTGAATGATTGAAAACATCAATAGAGGGCACTAACAGGCTGTTCAGGGAAGCCTTTCATATCACGGCTGTGACAATGAGCCTGGCTGAGTAGGCAGTGTGTCCTTTAGCTGCATAAAGTGGCAGACGTGGTTTTGAAGAGGAGGGAAAAGGCATCTACATTGTCCTTGAGCCGAAAGATAGATTTACAAACCTAATCCAGGCCAAAGCAATTTACTTTGCCCATATCCGATCTTACCTACTAGCTTTATATATTCTTTCTTATTTTGTCTGTGGCTCTTTCAAATAAAAATAAAATTTATTTCTACTCTAGACTTCTTTGAAGATAAATAAACTCAAGTCATGAGAATATATAGTCAGGCAGTCAATTCTTGGTGATCTATATTGATGGAGGTATATAGGAATATTCCCAAATAAGAACAGTCTACAAATAAGACAGCCATCATCTTGGCCCCTCTGTCTATATTTTGCATTTCAGGTCATTGTGACATTAAGCCAATAATCATTAGAGAAATCAATGATGATTTATAAACCTTAAAACAATCAAATAGAAATGGTGACCCAGAGAGACCTACATAAACATTTTGGGACAATAAAATGTAGGTAAGAGCAGAAGCTGCTAGACAAGATGTGATTTTAGAAACTTCGGGAAAGTCTTTCTGATTTCAGGGACTTTGAGAAGTGCTATCAAGTCATCCGCCCAGAAGCAGGAGAAAGAGAACCTTTGTGAAGAGCACTGGGTATAACTACGGGGAAGCTGAAAATTACGTGAGGCGATCACCATGATGGAACTAGAGAAATTTTGAAGTTTATACTCCCCTTTATTTGATAAAAATCTGTTTAGTTTGATTTTTTTAAAAATTTTAAGAAATTTGCTTCTTTATGTATAACTTTTAAATTTTGGCTACGATTCCTTGATCCGGTAAGAATTTTCCAAAAAGTTATCTAAATGCATTATCAGCTGCAGAACTACATTATAATGAAAATCACATTAGGATTCAGGGAGTGAGATCTTCGTTCATACACTATCACAACTGTGTTAAAGGAGTATAAAACTAGCCTTGGCCAGATAGCTCAGTTGGTTAGAGCTTTATTCTGAAGCATAGAGGTTGCCAGTTCAATCCCTGGTCAGGGCACAGACAGGGAGCAGATTGATGTTCCTGTTGCTCTCTCTCCCTTGCTTTCATACTAAAATCAATAAATACTTTTTAAAAGTAAAATGTATTAAAATAAAAATAATATAAAGAAGTAATAAGCTCAGTTTTCCTTAACTTTAATATTATTATTATTTATATATTTTTCATTTTTAGAGAGAGGAGAGAGTAATAAAAACAGAGGAGAGAGAGAAAAGGAGAGAGAGAAGGGGTGGGAAGAGCAGGAAGCATCAGCTTCCATATGTGCCTTGACTGGGCAAAGCCAGGGTTTCAAACTGGCAAGCTCAGCATTTCAAGTTGATGCTTTATCCACTGGGCTACCACAGGTCAGGCTATTATTATTAATATTCAGAGTACAGGTATTAGAGCTGCGGCAGTGAAACAAAGAAGCTTATAGGATAGAAGAAGAAAGTACAGAACAGAGCCTAGAAAGGGAAAGAGGATGAACCAAGGCATGGCCACTAGGCTCACCGGGAAGTCAGAGAAAAAGGGAGTCTTGGAGACAGGTTCAGGGGGTGAGCCTGGGAGGAGCTGCTCCTACCCACTGCTCCCCTGGTTGCAAGTCACATGGGGAACGTTAGATTTTAGGAGAGGCAGGCTTGTGGGGAAAGAGGAGGGAGAGAGGGAAGGAAAAGAAGAAGGGGAAGGGAAAAGCACAGGCGTATTCCTGGTAGGAAGAGCACATCCAGTTTTCCTTAATTTTGATATACAGTAATTTCAGTTCTTTATGTTGAATTGAGAGTTAAATGTGGATATAGATGGACACACCAATTCTGAGTTTGTATTCAATAAATGCTTCTTCACAGTCCTTACCCCCTTCCTTTTCTTTTAGATGTAGTTCCTTCAGCTGTACCAATTTTCAGTTAAATATAACGTGGGCTGTCATAGAGAGTATTATTACTGTAATTAATTTGTCACAAAGAATGCCATTTGGTTTAAGCCTATGTTTTATTTCCTATCATCTCTATACTAAATATGCATGAAATGAGATTTTATTTGCCTCACCTAAACTACAGTGTGAATGTGAGTGGATCTGGAATTAGATAAAATTTTCTTGTGCAATTTAATAAGCTTCATTGCTAAAATAGTAAAGAAAATATATGCATACAAGTATGTATAAATCCAATTTGCAATCATATATATATATATATGTCTCAATAACATAGTGAATAATTATTGGAAAGGCAACATATTGATGTCCATAAATAAATATAATTTTTTAACTGTTCAATAAAGATCAGTCAAGTACTTGGTCCATATGACTTAGTAATGGTCATTAAAGTGATTGATAAGGAACATTTTTTAAAGCCTTATTTTAATGTAAAAAATATAAATTACTATGGATACGAATATCCGCATAAAATGTTCAAAATTTAAATTTTAGTTAGCTTATATATATTATATAATTACATTTCAATTATAGACCATCCATTATTTGCCTGTGATATATCCACTTAATTAATCTACACAATTTATTTCATTTTAATCAATATTTTCTTTTATGTTATCATATTATTGAATAGTTACATTTTTCTCTAAATATTGTTTAATTTTGTGTGTCTATGAGATTTTCTTTTTGTTTTCTGTTTTGCTCAATTATTCCACCTGTCCCCGGCCTGCATGACAGCAGTCAGCGAGGAGGCAGGTGGAGGAAGCAATAGGGGAATAAATGGTTTAAAATGGAGACTTGACTTGGGGTCTTGAACACACAACACAGCATATCGACGACATATTGTAGAATAGTGCACCTGAAACCTGTATAATTTTGATAATCAGTCTCACCTCAATAAATTCACTGAAATGGGAAGAAAATCTTTAACTTTGCATTTAGAACTTTTTAACAGTTTTATGTTATTACTAAAATTCTTCCTGTATTTCTGCCATTATTTAGTATTTATATATTTAAATTTTTAATTAAGTAAATAAATGTTTGGACATGCACATATATTTAAACAATACTCAAATTCTTTCTATCACCTTTTGTGTCAACAATCAAATATTTACTAATGTTCCCATGGACAGTCAAGGAGTACTGGGGTGTATCCACCATTGACCAAGGCAGGTGCAGTGGGCAGTTCTTACACCCAAGTGCTCTGAAAGTTAAAAACATAAACGGATAAGTCCAGAGTGAACCACGAGCTAGAAACATAAATGGACAGGGCTTGAGTATGCCAAAAACTAGCAAGATAATCAGAGGACAAAAACCCCTTCTCTCCCTATCTCTGTAGGGATCACAAGCTTGAACTGGAAAAAGAGATGGTCTTTGAGATGGGAGTCCACCATTCTCCCAGGTCGCTGCTGCATGTTGAATACCTCTTTCCTTTTGCATCAGTTCCTGTCACAGTTTTGACTTTTGTTGCAACAAACAACTGACACCTCCATGTGCATTGTTCCGTTTCAGTTTTTGGCGACTGTAGTGGGACAGTGTGGACCTTAGTATGTCCTGGAGGGCCGTGTCTGGGGTCCCAGCTGCCGATGACAGGCCAACCCCAGGAGCAGGACAGTGAGTACTTCCCAGTAGCTGCCTGCTGTGAACAGCATGGCTTGTAATTCTGGGTATTGAGTGAGAACGGTGCAGAATTAAGAAAACAGACTCATTAAGAAAAAAGGGTGGGATCGGGAAGCCTCTTCAACGCTGGTGGCAATATCAGAGTGCCCCATAGCCCCAGTTTGCTTTATTATATAGCCATATGCAAACCAAGGAAGTCCTTGATACAAAGTTACACATCTGAGGCAAAAACAGGAACTTTCCCAAGGCATAAACAGGAATCCCCCTACCATGCACAAGTGAAATCAACCAACATCTGAACAAACAAAGAGTGAGAGGAAGGGCGTGTAAATTGCTTCCAGCAACTTAATCAAGCAGGTGAAGTGGGTGCAAATACCCAACATCATAGCCAGTATGATGGTGGGGGGGAACCTAGGCTTTTGCTAAGCCTCGAATTTACAAAGGCTTTTTGCCATTTACGGTTTACAACAGTTGCCAAGAGCTTTTCTCAGGGAATTTCTCTGCACTTCTCAAGGCGTTAGCCACTTGCAGAGCTCAGTGGACAAGAGGGAACCGGTTATGAGTAAATGGACTGACTTCAAGACTGGGTAAGTTGAGGCCCTGGCTGGTTGGCTCAGCGGTAGAGCGTCGGCCTGGCGTGCGGGGGACCCGGGTTCGATTCCTGGCCAGGGCACACAGGAGAAGCGCCCATTTGCTTCTCACCCCCCCCTCCTTCCTCTCTGTCTCTCTCTCTTCCCCTCCCGCAGCCAAGGCTCCATTGGAGCAAAGATGGCCCGGGCGCTGGGGATGGCTCCTTGGCCTCTGCCCCAGGCGCTAGAGTGGCTCTGGTCGTGGCAGAGTGATGCCCCGGAGGGGCAGAGCATCGCCCCCTGGTGGGCAGAGCGTCGCCCCTGGTGGGCGTGCCGGGTGGATCCCGGTCAGGCGCATGCGGGAGTCTGTCTGACTGTCTCTCCCCGTTTCCAGCTTCAGAAAAATACAAAAAAATAAAATAAAATAAAATAAAGACTGGGTAAGTTGAACCGGCCTACATGCCAGAAGGGAGTGGTCCTCTGTCTCTGCTGCTTGTTCTTTCTATCACTTGGCTTTGTGGTGTTTGGTCCTGGTCAGGACTGCTTGTGATACTGGTTGACAGGAGATAAGCTGCTAAGACTTGTGAGCACTTGTTTGGAATAATGGAACTATGGATCCAATTCTTATTCATATGTTTCTACTTTTTCTGGGATCTTTCTATGGTTACAGTTTTGGGTTTGTACTTTTGTACCATCAGTGATTCTTTTGTTTCAACTCCTGAAGGGAGCCCAGTGAGCCAAATTTTAGCAGATTGGTTCATATACAACTATGATCTGATAACTAAGAAGGATTTTCTTTTGTAACAATGCTAGGTCTATCTATACTTTAGACTACAGAGAAAATTGACTCCTAAACAGGTCTATAAATCACTAAACTATCCTATAATTGGAATTCTTTTGTCAATGATCAAGAACATGGGAGGAAATTTATGTTCAGGTGTTTATGTCTTTGCACAATAAAGATTTATTAAACATATTTAAAGCTGAACAATTTCAAGTACAGAAGTCATTAATCCCTACATTTGTTTAAAGTAATCCTTCATGGTGTTCCAAAGACACAATCTTGGTAGTCTTCTTACTGTGAAAATTATATTTCTGAGTGTCCTTCTATAAGGTAGCTCTGGGTGCAGAGCCATTACCAAAAGAGGCATTTTGATAATCTTTCCAACTGGATTATGAAATTATTAACAAAATGGTAGATATATCTTCATAGATGTCACTTACATATATGCTATGTCTTATATTAGTAATTATGGCAGAATAATATTTCATTGTATGTATATATTACTTATTTTATCTGTTCTTCCATTGATGGAGATTTGTGTTGTTTCCACCTTTTGCTTATGATGAGTAATGCTGCTACAAACATTCATGTAGAAGTTTTTGTTTGGACATATGTTTGTATTTTCTTGATATGTACTTAAGAGTGGAACTGCTGGGTCATACAGTAACTCCATATTTCATCATTTGAAGAGCTGCACACTCTTTGCCAGTGGCTACACCATTCTTTGTTCCTATTAGCAATGTAAGAGTGTTCTGATTTCTTCACATCCTTACCTGTTTTTATTTATGTGATTACTGTATTTTTTGTAATTATTGGTTATTTATTTCCACTAAAGAAAATTTTATTTAGTGCTATTGCTTATTTCTAGTTGTTTTATTTTTCTGTTCTTTATTGACTTGAAATTATTTATTATACATTCTAGATAAATGTTCTGCATCTGATAAATACAAATATGTTCTTTCATTATATGGTTTACTTTTCCTTTTTTATTTTCTTCTTCTTTTCTAAGTGAGAAGAAGGGAGAGAGACAAACTCCCACATGCAACTTGACCAGTATCCACCCAACAACTCCTGTCTTGTGCCAATGCTCTGCCCATCTGGGGCCATGTTTGTAACTGAGCTATTTTCAGTGCCTAAAACAAAGGTTTCATGGAGCCATCCTCAGCGCCCAGGTGAAACACTGGAACCAATCAAGCTATGGCTTAGGGAGGGGAAGAGAGGGAGAGAAAGGGGGGAAGGAAGGAGGGTTGGAGAAGGAGACAGACAGTTCTCCTGTGTGCCCTTACTGGGAATTAAACCCAAGGCACCCACATGCTCTGCCACTGAGCCAAACTGCCATGGCCCAATCTTTTCATTTCCTGATAGTGACTTTTGAAGCACAAGCTTTAAAAAAATATTTGCTTTTCTTGGTGGCTATTTATTTATGGTCTATGGTAATATTTCATATAGGATGATGTACCAGATTGCCAGGGCTGCCATAATAAATTAATGCAAACTAGGTGGCTTGAATAACAGAAAACTTGTTTTATAGCTCTAGAGGCTAGAAGTCCAAACAAGATGTCTGAGGGTTGGTTTCTTCTGAGCCATGTGAGGAAGAATCTATTCATGCCTCTTATCAGGCTTTTGCTGTTTTGCAGGCTACAATTAGCATTTCCTGTCTTGGAAAAGTATCAGTCTGGTCTCCACATTTATCTTCACATGTTTTTTTCCCCTGAGTTAGCATTTGTGTCCAAATTTTCCCCTTTCATAAGGATACCAGTTATATTGAATTAGAGAGCCACTCCGCTTTTGTATGACTTCATCAGAGTTCAACTAATGCAAATTTAACAACCCTAATTCTAAGTAAGGACATATTCAGAAATACTTGAGGTTAGGATTTCAATTTATGAATACTTCAGGGATACAATTCAACTCACAATGGATACATGATTAAATAAATGGTTATCTAAAACTTATATAGATATTACTTAGTGTTCGTCAAATAAGTTTGTAAATATAATGTATATGTTTGCTCCCTTATAGTTTGCATTGGGTATGGGGGACAGGCTGTAGCAGGCAGGGTCCTTATAGCCTAAGACTTAGTTTTAAGACTAAACTTTTCCCCACACCCTTGATTGTTGTATGATGTGGGGTGGTTCACTCTTGTGAGTAATCCTATTTATGCCTCAGATAAGTGACTTTGTATCAGAAACTTTCTTGTTTGTATATTGGATTAAAGGCCTTGATTTCTATACTATAAAATGGGGCAAAGGAGCCCATGCTGAAGGAGAGCAGAGAAAGGCCACGTGGAGTAGAGGAGAAGTAGCCAAGATGGCGGAGTACTGAAGGAGAAGCCATTTTGTCCAGACTTTATGCAGAGAGAAGGAGATGGCGAACAGAGGTGAATAAGGCTAGTGAGGTACAAACCTTTGATCCTAGGAAAACTCAGATAAGTCAGTGGCTTTGGGAGCCCAGAATGGAAAGGGAAGTGTTTTCCCACTGTGTGTTTTTCTTGCCCACTGGGTACAAGCTAGGATTAAAACTAATGGCTCACCTGTTCTTGGCTCTGTTGTTTCATTACCATCTGTCTGAATCAAATGTGAACCTGCACAGGCCAGGTGGCTGTGATGGTGACCGTGGCTACTGGCTTTATACTTAGTAAAAAAAAAACCCAAAATTTATATCACACAACCATTTGCAAGATTGTTCCCAACACCTTGTTTGATTTCTTTTTCTCATAATCATCTGGTTCAATAATCAGTACTTATATAAATATTTTCATGTATGTGGAATTTATTGAGGTGACATTGGTTAATAGCATTAACTAGGTTTCAGGTGCACAACTCTATAACACATCATCTGTGTACTGCACTGTGTGTTCATCCCCCCAAGTCCAGTCTCCTTCCATCACCATTCATCCCCCCTCTGCCTTCTTCTACCTCTTTCTACCCCCTTTGGCCTCCAATAATCCCCATACGGTTTTTTATGCTAAGTGAAATAATCCAGCCAGAGAAAGACAAGTGCAATACAATTCCACTTATATGTGCAATCCAATGAACAGAATAAACTAACCAACAAAATAGAAACTGCCTCATAGATACAGAGAGCAGACTAAGATCAGTCCGAGGGCATGGGGTTTGGGGAGCTTGGTACAAAAGGTGAAGGGATTAAGCAACAAAAAAAAAATTATAGACACAGACAACAGTACTTATATTTTATCTCCATTTTATAAATGAAGCAACTGATGTTTAGAGAGATTATTGATATGCCCTAGTTTGTTTGTTTGTTTGTTTATATTTAACAAAAACACAGGGGTATGTTGTCTGACTGTACATCCTCTCCAAGAATTTTTACATTCCCAAAAGTAATGCTTATGACTATCTGTTTTAAGGATAGGCGATACCATTTATTTATTTATTTGCTTGTTTGTTTATTTATTTATTTATTTTACAGAGACAGAGAGAGAGTCAGAGAGAGGGATAGATAGGGACAGACAGACAGGAATGGAGAGAGGAGAAGCATCAATCATTAGTGTTTCGTTGCGCATTGCAACACCTTAATTGTTCATTGATTGCCTTCTCATACGTGCCTTGATCGCAGGCCTTCAGCAGACCAAGTAATCCCTTGCTCGAGACAGCGATCTTAGGCTCAAGCTGGTGAGCTTTTGCTCAAACCAGATGAGCCCTCACTCAAGCTGGCAACCTCGGGGTCTCGAACCTGGGTCTTCTGCATCCCAGTCCGATGTTCTATCCACTGCACCACTGCCCAGTCAGGCTAGGTCAGGGGTCTCAAACTCAACTCAGCATGTGGGCCGCAGAGCAAGATCACAGGCCTTCGGCGGGCCACACTAGGTCTACAAAAGGCAACTGTTATGCAACACTTTTCTCACTGCAGTTGAAAACAAAAAAAATCAGTACAACAAGCACAATCGTACATGCAGTTTACTCAGTGTCACAAAACGACCAGAAACTGTAGTTCGCATCACAACTGCTGTTAACTAAGCTAATATCTAGCTAGGATGCTAGAGAAATGAAAAATACAAGTAGGCCCCTAGGCTTACTTAATTTTATCCAAAATATTTTGAACTTCGTGGATTAGTCTGCAGGCCGCACAAAATTGTTCAGCGGGCCACGAGTTTGAGACCCTTGGGCTAGGTGATACCATTTAAAGTCACAATGTTCATATATTGATACTTCTGTGAATTTAGAGAAATAAATACTCCAGGAAAATGGCGTGGAAGATTACCCAATAAACTTTTGATATTTATTCAGCCAGAAAAATCTAAGCAATACCAAAGAAATAAAAAAGCATTACCCTGTTTTCAGTAGTTATTGTTTATTTGGAAAGTTAAGAATAATATAGAAAATAATCAATAAGTAAACAAGAACAGAGAAACTATGATGTATCATTTAACTATGTGATTTAAACAGTGGTCAAAGGAAAATTAACTTTGAGTGGATTGGAGTATTCTGAAATGCCTTTATTCTGAAAATTAAATTTGAATGAAGGAATGATGTTAGGCGATGGGCCTGAAGTCATAGGACTGCAATCCAGATGAGGGAAAAGCATAATCCAAGGTAGGACATTGAAATTGGGAGTCCTCTCTCTCAGGAACAATTCACATTACAGTGGCTGGAAAAGAGAAATAATTGTGGATTTCATAAAAATTAAAAACTAAAACTTCCCAAGGGTCCCGTTTCATGACTTATGTTTGTTGATTAATAAGCGACTGCACTAATGGCTAAAAATTTTATGTTAATTTCAAAGCATTCTTTCAGAAAAAAGAGAATTGCTTTCAAAAATATCTAAGATCAAGTTTTCATTTCATGGCGTTCGGTAGTTCAAAGTAATGGTTTGAACTCCCTAAACACTGTAAACGCTCCATTAGTCTATCTACTGGGTAGGTATGGATTGTGGATCAGGAAAGGGCAAAGTTGCCTTCCAAGAAAAGTCAGCCCTAATCGGTGGGTCAGTACTTTAACCTCACAGCCTACTCAATTCATCTTTATTTTCCCAGAACTTCCAACAAGGTTGCCGAGTGTGGTCCGCGCACTTGTCCACCAAAGACTGAATGGGAGCCATCAACGCATTTCATACAGGTCAGCAAACAGTAATCAAAGGCTAATGGCTTTCTGTCACCACCAGCCCAAGGTAGGTGCAAAGGCTGACCTGGAGGTTAGAGTCTCTGCATCCCATTACCTATCCCCAAAAGCTATCTGGTCTGTCCCTTCTAAAAAGCAATTTACTCTGTGCAAAATTGAAAGTACTGCCTGATTTGCTGATTTCCCAGTGTTAATTTAGAAAATGTTGGAAGTTTCTGAAGTGGCAGAACTGATGGACAGGCTTCTTAGTTAAAAGTATTTGCCAGGTTGGAGCGAACAATGGTGAGGACTATCAAAGACAAGAGTTATGTTATACCAAGGGGTGCATCAGCATTCAGTACATCATGAAGACCCATGGGTTAAAATTGTCATATAACTGCTACATGCAAAATACAGCCACACAAAAGTGTTTTCAAGGAGTTTTTCTTTCACAAAGTAGCCACTAATCGATACTAATGATTGAGATAAATTAGTTAAAAATAATTTCTTTTCTGGCTATAGAATTAGAAAACTAGAATTCTATGAAGAGTAGCTGACTTCAAACATTTAATACTAGTGCACTGTGACTCTGGAAATGTTTATTTTCAGAAATGGTTTGTCTCAAACTGTTAAGTAGACAAGATCCAAGTGTTTTGATTTATATTTTAAAATAGCTGCACCTTAAAATTAACAGAAAAAGTGTCAAAAATGCAAAATAAAAATCTGTGAGTGAATATATGTTGAAATTAAAAAAGATTAAGCTAAAGATACCCTCAAATGCATAGGTCACATCTAAAACTCTGATTTTTGATTGACTTATTTTCTTATTTTCCCCCAGGAAAGTCCTTCAACTTGTATAATATCTAGAATCTAAATAATGTGGAGGCATTCTTATCAAATTCAAATCCTATTAAAGATCTATAAAAGCCTATAAACATTATGTCTATCTGTGCTTCTTATTTCACACAAAAATCACTAGGAACAAGGTTTGAAAGATTCCTCTCTGTAAGCCTCTGGGGGGAGACATAGCCCCAAAAGTGGTTGCAGTTTCTCGTGCTAGTTCGTAGCATAACTACACACAGAAAATGCACACAGACGCAAAACGTGCAAATCAAATGTGAAGATAAGGGCAAAGTGAAACAGGTATTAAGTTCTGAGAACTGCTCAACAATTCTACTTAGGATAAAACTAAAATACCACATTCACTTAGATGGCTAACTGCACTTAGAAAGACATAAAATTACATTTAATGAACACAAAAATTACATAACTTTTAATAAAAAAGTCCCAACTTTGTAAGGTAAAATAATTCTCAAAATTCATGAAGAACTTATAGGCTCTATATTATTTTATTTTATAATTTAGTTAAAATAATAGCCATATGATTCGGCATTGCCACTGACTTTCCCATAAACATATGTATATACTATTTATTCAAAGTTAATTATGTATCACCAAGGAACACACTAATCATTTTTCAACATATCATAGAAGTCTGTTCCAAGAATTATCTTTAAAATATTGCTATAAGAGCCTGACCAGGTGGTGGCGCAGTAAATAGAGCATCAGACTGGGATTGTGAGGACCCAGGTTCGAGACCTCGAGGTCGCCAGCTTGAGCACAGGCTCATCTGGGTTCAGCACAAAGCTCACTAGCTTGGACCCAAGGTCGCTGGCTCGAGCAAGGGGTCACTCCGTCTGCTGAAGGCCCACGGTCAAGGTACATATGAGAAAGCAATCAATGAACAACTAAGGTGTTGCAATGAAAAACTGATGATTGATGCTTCTCATCTCTCTCTGTTCCTGTCTGTCTGTCCTTGTCTATCCCTCTTTCTGACCCTCTCTCTGTCTCTGTAAAAAAATATATATTGCTATAAGAAAAATACCTTAGAGTTAAATCAAAGTTTAGGAATTTCCTGAGACATGTTGCTTTAACAAAAAGATGCAATTTAAAGTTTAAAATATCTTGTTTTGAAACCTACTTTTTGCAAATCCTTTAAAAATTATTTTAATTAAGCTTATATAAAAGTTAAAAAAGAGTACAGAAGATTCCTGTATCTCTTTTAACTAGCTCCATAAATGGCAATATCTTATATAATTAAGATATAACCTGGAAAGAGGGGTCATTACTATTAACTAAACTACAGCTCTTATTTGTGTTTTTTCATTTCCCCCTAGTGTTTTTTCAAGGATCCCATCCAGGATCCTACATTGTATTTTTCTCTCTTTAGTCTTCTCTAGTATGAGACAATCTTTTGTTCTGCTGCTTGTCTTTTAATAAGAATTTTATTTATTATCTGAAGGAAAAAGAGAGACATTGAATTTTCTCTAATTATTCCTTGTTATTATGGTTTCAATATTCTGTCAACCACTAAGTTAAAGGTGAAATCATCAATAATACTGCAAAAATACTAAATGTCTAGTGTCATGTACGGAAGAATAATTTAAACATGTATATTGTTCATATGTATAATCATATGATATTTCATATAATGTCATTATCACAATATTCATTAGAAATAAGTGTAGTTCAATACTCTTTTATATGGCCCAGTGAAGACACTTGGTCAAAGTCACTTAACTGATTAGTAGGAGACCAGATTAAATATATATATAAATATTATATAAATATATTACAATTCATACATTCTAGACAATCTTTGGTGCATGAGTTTTCCTAACATTAACATGAGATTAAATTATGATAGAATGTAAACCTAAACCTTCACACTTTGCAATAATATTTCACAGCTTCAGCTTTCCATTCACAATAAAAGTGACACAACTTAATAAAACATGGATTGCCAAGCCCTAATGTGATCAATAAACCTTCAACTTTGTGCTTAATTCTTGTTTTTTTTTTTTTCATTAGGCATAGTCAAATATCACATATACATAAATATGTTAAGACATTTCACTAAATTTTAATGAGTTCTATTCAAATAGTCCTGTCCAAATACCAATACTATATTTCTCCCTTTATATTACCTTCCAATTTTGAAAAAGGTCACATTGAGTGAGGTCTCATACCTTTCCCAGATTCTCTTGCACCAAGGTACCATGCATTCTGAGTTGTCTGTCAAAAACTAGGTGTTATCTGACCAACTAAGTTTAGCAGACTTCATCATCAAACAGAACGGACATATACTTGACTGAGTTGTATATACTGGCCTAAGCAGGTCCTGAAGACACAAATAAATTACATGAAGAAGTATCCACAATGTCCAGGATACTCAGTGCCATCACTCCAATTCTTCCTCTCATCCTACACCTAAGGCTTTGTGACGACTTCCGCACCATCAGTTGGCAGAGGAAGAAAAGATGCAGGTCTGGTTTAGAGATGGTTCTGCATGATATGTAGGCAGTATGCAAAAATGGACAGTGGGATCAGCACAGCCCATTTCTGGGACATCTTCTCAGTGGGCAGAACATCCAGCCATGCACCTAATTTGTCACTTTGCATGGAAGAAGAAATGGCGAAGTGCACAATTTTATAACAATTAATGGGCCATGGACAATGACTTGGCTATATAGTTGGGGACTTAGATGGAACATCATTGAAAAATTGATGAAAGAAAATATGGGGAATAAGTATATATTTAGACCACTCTGAATAGAAAAATGATGCAATTTGTGTCTCATAGAATTTTGACCAAAGGGTGACTCAGAAGAGAAGTATTTTAATAACCAAGTGGACCTGATCTTTTCTGCAGATTCTGGTCAACTCCACCCCTATCACCTCTGTCGCCAACTAATGGGCTCATGAACAAATGTCCATGGTGGCAGGGATGGAGGTTATGTGAAGGCTCAGCAACACGGATGTCCACTCACCCAGGCAGGTCTGGTTATGGTTACTGCTGAGTGTCCAATCTGACAGCATCAGAGACAAACACTGAGTCCCAGACACATCACTATTTCCTGGGTGGTCAGCCAGGTGGTTTACACGAGATGGTTTCATGATGGAACAGACAATAAGACTTACAAAAACAGTTTCTGGATATGGGTCTTCCTTCCCTTCATAAAATGCTTTTGCCAAAACCACCATCCATGAACTTGAATAATGCTTCATCCACTATCATACTATTTGACAAAGGAATGCTTCTAATTAAGGAACTCACTTCACATAAATTTTTCCAACATCTTGAAGCAGCTGTGTTGATAGAACCGTGGCATGTCATTTTGAAGATCCAGTTACAGCACCAAGTAGGTGGCGACACTTTGCCACGTTGGGTAAAGGTTCTCCAGAACCTATGCTCTGAATCAGTGTCTAATATATGGTGTTGTTTCTTTCTCTAATAGCCGGATACACAGCTCAAGGAACCAAGGAGTGAAAATGAGAATGGTACCATTTATTACTACCTCCTAGTGATTCACTAGCAACAATTTTGCTTTCTATTCCCATAACCTGATGCTCTATTGGCCCAGAAGTCTTTGTTCCAAAAAGAAAAATACTTCTATCAGAAATCATTGTTTCAATGATTCTATTGAACTGATAGTTAAGGCTACTATCACCAGGCTACTCTGGACTCCTCATGCCTCTGAAACAATACCAAGAAAAAGAGAAACTGTACTGTGTGGGGTGATGGATCCTGGCTGACAAGAAAACATTAGACTGCTTCGCCACAATGAAGGTAAGAAAAACTAAGCTTAGAATACAGAGAAGAATACAGGGTGTCTTTTACTATTACCATACCCTGTAATTAAGGTCAATGGAAAACTACAACTGAATCTCAGTCAGACTACTAATTGCTCAGAGCCTTCAGAAATGAAGATTGGGGTCACACCACCAGGTAATAATCTATGATCAGCTGAGCTGCTTACTGGAGTCAAACAGAACACTGAGTAGGTAGTAGTAGAAGGTACTTATAAATACTAGCTACAACCATGTAACTAGTATAGAAATGAGACCTTTTTTATGAGTATCCTTCTTTTGTTATGAATGTGTTTTCCTCTCTCTCTTTTTGCATTACCATGTGGTATAAGATGCACTGGCTGATTATCCTAATATTTAAATATTATTAATTCTACATCATAGTACTTAAGACATGAGATATCTAGGAGAAGAGTAAACATAACTCTAGGACTTTCTCTTTTCTTCCAGAGAAAGGGTGACTGTTTTTCCAGTTGTACGCAGGCTATTTGTATTATGTTAGGCAAAGTTCTGACCTTGTTATTGTCTTTCTTTGGAAATTAAATATGATTAAAGATGCCAAGTTGACGAGAGGTGGACTTGTGATGTATATGTCAGCTCGACTGGGCTTCTACTCAGAGAGTTGCTTTAGCATTATTCTAGGTACGTCTGGGAGGGCTGTTACTGCAAAATACCTCTTATAAATAAATAGTTTATAACCAATAAACAAAACAGCTTATAAACAACCACTATAATTTTTTATAGTTCTGAAGGCTGAAAGTTCAGTATTAGGATGCCAGCTTGGTGTGGTGATGGCTCTCTTCTGGGTACAGATTTCTCATTGTATCATCGCCTGACAGAAGGCACCATGGAGCTCTGTTAAGTCTCTTTTATAAAAGTACTAATCTCACTGATGAAGCTTCATCCTCATTCTCTAAGCACCTCCCGGATACTCCATCATTTTGGGTGTACACAAATAGAGACAATAATATATAAAAATAAAACTATATATATGGGTATATTCTAAACACATATATTCATTTCTTTATAAATATATGGACTATGTTGAATCTCTTTTCTGGAGGCATTGAATAGTACAGATGACTATGTGAGTACACAGGAGAAGGTGGTCATTTGCCAACCAAAAGGAGAGATCTCAAAAGAAATCACATCTTGATTTCCGGCCTACAGAATTGTGAGAAAATAACATTCTATTGAGGCAGCCATAGTAAACTAATACAGCTTTCACAGTCATAGTACTACCAAAGGAGCCCTGGCCGGATAGCTCAGTTGGTAGAGCATGATTCCAAAGCACAGAGGTTGCTGGTTTGATCCCTGGTCAGTGCGTACACAGAAACAGATTGATGTCCCCATCTCTCTCTCTCTCCATTCTTTTCTCTCTAAAATAAATAAAATAAACATTGAAAAAATACTAAAGGAGCTCAACCTGGAGGCAACAGAAAATATTTGGAAGAATGCAGAGTGAATAATAAATTATTGTCCCAAAGCATGCTAGGTTCCCTATTCTCTTTCAACTTTTTAATTAGTTATTCAGATATTGTTAGACAGCTAGTTAAATTAAGTGGACTCAGCATACATTCATACGTGAAACCTCATTTTCCCAAATGAACTGAATATATAAGCAGCAGCACACACACACAATGAAGAGAATAAATAGAATAATTCCAAATAAGTCTATTCTTGATTATTTTATGTATCATAATTCATATTGTTAGTTTTTATTGCCATATAACAAATTACTATGAATTTAGTAGTTTAAAACAATTTGTGATCTCAAAATTTCTTTAGGTCAGAAACCTAGGCACTGGGAAACTGTGTCTTCAGCTAAGGGTCCACCAATGCTGACAGGGGGATTTTGCTGAGGTTGTATTCTCAAAGGGAGCTTGGAGTCCTCTTACAGGTTTGCCGGTTAGATAGGCAAAATTCAATTTTTTCCCGTTATAGAATTGAAGTCCTGTATTATTTGGCTTTGTTTTGTTTTGTTTTTGGATAGCTAATGGCCAAATACATCTTGAAATAACTAGAGGCTTTTTTCAGGTCCTGGTTTTAAGACGGACCCTACCATCTTCAAAGCCAGCGATAGAGACTGGTCCTACTGGAGAATCTGACTTTGGGTAGTTTCCACTCTCTTTTAAAGGGTCACCTGTTTCAGTTAATAAAAACATCCCAAAAACCCTGCTTTGATGACTCAAAGTCTAGTTAGTAGTCTCATTATAAAAGTGATATTTCATTATATGTACAAGAGGAAGAGGATTTTATAAGCCATGGAAATATTTGGGGGTCCAATTAAATGTCTGTCCACCATATATACAGTGCAGAGAAAATGGATCCCAGTGAGTAAGAACACAAATCTTTGAGCTGGACTTCCTGAATTCAATATCCTTATTTGTTGTTTATTGACTGTGTGATCTTGTGCAAGCTACTTAAATTCAGTTTATTTTGTGCTCTTATATGTAAAATATAAATCATAATTTTGTGTTGTGAAGGTTAATATTTATTGATATATAGAGAGAAAATGAGAAAGGAGCTTAAAAGATTGAGGTATGCAGAAAGCACTAGACGCATTTTAGCAATTTTGTTATTAGTCAAAATCGAAATATGTTAAAACAAAATAAGGAATAATATTTTATTAAGCTTCCCTGCCCTGTTCTGGTCCTGAGAACACTTCTACACTCCTGATTCATCATTCGTTATCCCAGCACTGTGACTGTTTTGTCTAGTTGCTATCAATGCTTTCTAATGTGTTTGCTATTTAATAATTATTTCTTGAGTTATATCAAGACCTATTAACATTTTCTAGGGTAGACAGTGGCATTTAAAGACCAAAAATATGTAATGATCTAAAATGATCTTTCTCATTTTCTAATTGAATGTATCATAATTGATCTGGACATTTTGAAGAAAGAGTTCCTTATACAAATATACACTATTGATTTAGTCCATAGTATTCATAATAAAACTGAAATCCCAGCAATTACCTTTAACAAACTACGTTGCTTAATGTAATTGTATATATATTATGAGAATATAATATTAGGAATGGAAAACATGTTGTATAAAAATAGGAAATTTGGAAATGAAGGCATCTAATTTCTAAAGTTAGTTACCCATGTAGCTTTCTCTGTGACATTGTTAAACTCTCTAACCATTGTGGGATTCTTCACATAGACACTACAGCAACAACAAAACAGCAACAACAGAATGGTGAACAAGGGCTGAAGACTCTATGAGATGTACATTTTTATTTTATAAATAAAAGCTAATATTAATATTAGCTTCGCTGGTTAAATTTACAACGGAGACCAGTTTTTGTTTTTTCAATATGGCGTATAAACCCAGGTCATCCAAAGTGAATTTTTAAAAAAATATCTAATGTTCTCATTTGAGACTATTATTTAAAATAGATTTCATAATCATTATCTCACATAAACTTAACACAAAAACAGACACACAATGTAGAAATAGAATAAGTAGTTATTATTCTGACTTTGTTAATAGAATAGGATGATTCAGAAAAGTTAAATAACTTGCAAAAAATGCACATAATTTATGAGTACTAGTGCCATGATTTAACTTTAGATTGCTGTTTGCTGGGTTTTGTTTGTCTTTTGTTTTTTGGATTTTGGGTTTTTTGCACATTATGCCACCATTTTCTTATTTTCCAACACACATATTTTTAATCTTTAGGACAAATAAGACAAGAACCATAACTTTTATGTTATCAGGTTTTAAGTGGCACAATATTGTACACTGTCCTGTCCACTTGAGTAGTCTTTAGAATCACTATATGGCAGCCAATATACAGACTTTTATTGAATTTATTGTTTTCTAGACACAAGGCTAAAAAATGTGAAATGTTGAGATACATAAATCAGGCAATATTGCTGTGCTTCCAGAAGCATTTGTACCTAAAGGGGATATCAATGAAAAAGGGAATTGTTATTATTCTTTATTGAATTTTTCTAAATATTATTTTATGTCTTGTGTTGTCAAATTATATGGAAGATCCCTTAGATAAATAGATATGTAAAATCAAAATAATTGTACAGAAAGATAACCTCCTTAGAAATGAAATAAAGAATCAAAGAGTGACAGAGTCAAACCTTTGTACAGTATTAAAAAATATTATAAAATAAACAACTTCAAATTTTTTTACTCCATTCTACTATTTTCTTATATCTTCTTTGATGGAAGTGAATTTGTTATTGGTTTCAGAAAGACTGATTGGATGCATTTAAATCTTATACTTCTAAAAGAGAATCTCTTTAAAATCTGGAATATATGACCAAGAATTACATTTACATATATGTGCCACACATACAAGGTACATATTTTTGAAACTTGTTAGCCAATTCTGGCTAATATACAGCCAAGCCAAATATAAATTGGGTTTTCTTTTGCTATAAATGTTAGACTTATGTAATCAAAGATGAAGATGAAACTTAATGAAAATTTGGAATACTAAGGATTATTGACTAAAAAATTTTTTTTTTTTTTTTTGTATTTTTCTGAAGCTGGAAACGGGGAGAGACAGTCAGACAGACTCCCGCATGCGCCCGACCGGGATCCACCCGGCACGCCCACCAGGGGCGATGCTCTGCCCACCAGGGGGCAATGCTCTGTCCCTCCGGGGTGTCGCTCTGCCTCGACCAAAGCCACTCTAGCGCCTGGGGCAGAGGCCAAGGAGCCATCCCTAGCGCCTGGGCCATCTTTGCTCCAATGGAGCCTTGGCTGCGGGAGGGGAAGAGAGAGACAGAGAGGAAGGAGGGGGGGGGTGGAGAAGCAAATGGGGGCTTCTCCTATGTGCCCTGGCCTGGAATGGAACCTGGGTCCCCCGCACGCCAGGCCGACGCTTTACCACTGAGCCAACTGGCCAGGGCCTTGACTAAAATTTTTTAAAGCATGAATAAACACAGTTATTTGCTAAACATAAGAGATACATTTTAGATATCAATATATGGAGTTATTAATGAGAATTCAAGTAACTTTTTTTTGAAAAACTTGGTTTTACAACAGCTTGGATTAATTCTAAGAATCTCATCCCCCATATTTTAAACTATCTTTACCTTTTTCTCTGAGAAATGCAAAATTTCTAGCTATAAGAAGTGTCTCTATATTAACTTTGAGATTAACATAAAGGTGATAGACCTACAAATGTAATTAGGTACTCAGTTTGGTATATAAATAGTATATTTCTCCTGGTATGATCCTTAATTATCTCATAATTTATATCTGAGTTATAATTTGCCACATCATTACAAAGTAAGGTTTAGGATGGTGATTGAACCTGTGTTATTTTCTAATCTTACCACTAAAAATATGTTTTTGCTTTCAGTGGGACATCTTTTCCGAAAATTTTATGATTCAATAGATGAATTCAAAATCAGAGACAAATAAAAAATTTACAAGGTTGTAAAAGTTACCAACCTATACTTTAGCATTAACTATATGAATTAAGAGGAACGTTTCTAAACACAAGAGGAAAAACAAGCTGAGCATTTATCAGACTTTTTCACTGATTACTTATATGATTTGGTCAAATAATTTAACCTCCATGTTCTTTCAGCTTCATCTGTTAGTTTATATTTTATGAAGCATATTTGTGTCTTAGAGTATTTGCAAGGTAAAGTAGTGTTACCAAGAAAGAAAGTGTCATCTAGAAAATGAAGATAATAATATAGCAGTTGTCAGTTAAACAGTTTAAATTTTTTGAAAGAAAAATATGAAGCATTTTGAAGCATTATTAATGAAAACAATTATATTCATAACTCTTGTTCACATAGGCATAACCATATAAGTTATAAATGAATCTTTTTGTTTTGGATAGAAAATGGGAGGTAAAATAATTGTCATTCATCAGCAATATGATAGATGAGAAGTAAAGAAACTAGTTTCATGTACTAGTTAAATAAGCACATCAATGTAAGGATATAATCTCTTTCTATGATAAGAAAAAGGTTCATTGTACATTTTATTTTTATTTATTATTATTTGTTGCCTCTCTCTGACTTTTCATTATTAATGTAATACACTTCAGCCATATTTTGGTTGTTTCTTGTCTTAAAATAATATCACATTTTTGCACTCTCAAACTTAAATAAGCATCTTTTATCATGAATTTGACAGCATTCTTTCTTGAAAATCTTGTTGGATATTTTCACTGATTGTATCCATTTTTCAAATTTGTATTGGTCATCCATTCCATGCAGTGTACTAGGAGTGGTGAGCTTATACAAAACTGTATTAAAGCTTGCTACCTATGACACATGCTGGGAAGTTGCCTCTGAGAATTAGTGACACAGTAGCAGGTGTAACCTCACTCAGTTAGGGGAAGGAAAAGGGTGGACAATGAGCACAAGTCTCCAGCTAATCGCAATCTACATGAAAAAGAACAGGAGGAATTCCACTGTTTTCTCTTTTTTCCACTGTCCTTTATACCTTAAAAAGTTTCTGTTGAGACCAGATTCTCAAGAGGCATACCCTTATTTAAAGATTCAATACTTCTTTCCATCATCCCAGTAAAAAAACCCCACAAATATTTGGCTGCCACTTGAGGCAAATGCAGTTGTGTTCCTTCTACATCTTGATAAGAGACTCCTTTACTGTTTGTTAAAAATTAAACTCCATTTTGAATTTTTAGTTAATCAACAATTCATTCAAATTCTAATTCAATTTTGTGGCACATTTTGTGGGGTAATGACAGTATTTATTCACTTTCTAAATAATTCACTTGAACAAGATTAATGATTATTGACTTTGTTAAAACAGCTTCAACTCAGTAAACATTTTATTTTAACAACTATTTTGATAATGTCACTGTATATGCAGAGCTTTCTGTGAATATCACCATGTTACTCTGTGTGTGTGTATATATATTATATATATATATATATAATATATATATATTATATATATTATTGGTTTATACCCCCCTAAAACTAATAGTCAAGTGAGAGCATCTGGCATGCACAGTGTGGTACAATGACATAAGGACATATATTTTAAATGCTGTGCAAAGTATAATACCAGCATTGAGGAAAAAATTCTACCTTAGGATCAGGAAAAACTTAATGGAGGAAAAGACATTTAATATGGTAAGGTTTCTATTGTTGGATAAGTGTGGAAATCATTCCTACAATACTGTAAAAAATTATTTCAGGGGAGCAAAATGTGGCTGGTTTCAACAGCACTCTGATTGGGTTTGTTTGTAAAATATGAGGTTCAAAAAAAGGAAAATGACTAAATGTGACCCAATTGAAACTGACTGAAGTTGATTTAAAAAAATGCAGAGCTGAGATTGCACATGTGAGAATTATATATGTTGACTCTTTATGAAATCATTAAGTATATAAGGGTTTTGTTTGTTTGTTTTGTGGAAGAGACAGAGAGGGGGACAGACAGGAAGAGAGAGAGATGAAAAGCATCAATTCTTCGTTGTGTCACATTAGTTGTTCACTGACTGCTTTCTTATTATGTGCCTTAATGGGGGGGGGGTACAGCAGAGTGAATGACTCCTTGCTCAAGCCAGTGACCTTGGGCTCAAGCCAGTGACCACAGGCTCAAGTCTATGATCCCCTGCTCAAGCCAGCGACCCCACACTAAAACCAGATGAGCCTGTGCTCAAGCTGGCGACCTCGGGGCCTTGAACCTGGGTCTTCCACGTCCCAGTCAAGACACTCTATTCACTGTGCCACCATCTGATCAGGCAATAAAAGTTCTCATAAGGTAATGTTTCAGTACAAGTAACAGTAGATAATCTACATTTCAAGAATTCTTAGAAAAATTGGAGACACATTAAGCTAAGTGGGGACTCTTTCTAAATGGCCGTATAAGTCTAAAGTAGTTCAGAGAAACACATAAATGTTAATTGATTAAAAATAACAAGTCCCCTATGAGTTGAACTGTGTTGGTATTTGTAAGATTTTTATGTTATTTTGAGAGAATAAGATACTGGGAAAGTCTTAATGAGATTTTAAGAATTTAATTAATAAGCATTTTATTTATTCTCCTTAATAAAGATTTGATATGTTTTGGGGGGACATTTTTTTTCTGACATTGAATTGGGTGTGGTAAGTCATTTACAATAAGCACATGTTATTAATCATCTCCTTAAAAATAGATGAAACAAAACATTATATAAATCCCATGTCTTTTTCAATCCATATTGCTTTTCTTAGAGAAGATAGTCATTACACTATAACTTTTTTATTAGGAGAATAAATTTTCCTAGGTGTCTGCATATCCAAGGTAAAATATAATGCTTTGTTTAATAAATATTTTGAGCTTGTTCTATAATAGTATGAGAGACTCTATTAATATGCAAAAAGTTTATATATACTTTATTAACATTTGAATATTTAATTATATTTTACATAGAATTTATAAGCATAATTTCATTCAATACAATAGAGATTGTAATATGGGAATTATTTTTAATATTTTAAGTATATAAAGATCAATAAGATTTCAATGTGTTTCTAATTTTGATTTTGTTTTGAGAGAATTAAAATGACATCATCTGTGCATTTGTTAATTAATCACTATTCAGTCAAATGTATCACCATCAGTGGTAATGTATGTCCATCACAGAAGCTTTGAATGAGCTTAACCCAAGCTATTATTATAAGAGTATACTGAATAAGATGTTTTAGCTTATAAAACCTCTTCTTTAGTAATGTAAAAATACAAATGCAAATGATGAAGTCTAAAGTTTTAATGATGTCTGTCAAAGGGATATTGTATCAGTATCCTGCTTCAAATTTATTTTATAATGGTAGATTTTATTGTTTGGAAATAATTATAAAAATAATATGTTTTTTAAAATATTTATTCTTTCAAATTTAATCACAAAGCTTTAATTAAAGATACTCTCTTATTATATTTACCTATAAATTTTCCTCCCTGTTTACTCTCTTTGATATAATGTTTAATATTGATTAATAGAAAGTAAAAGTGTTTCCTTAATAGAAACCAAATTTTTAGTCCTAGATTTGCCATAGTATTCACTGAGCTTTGTAATAGTCATCAGAGACATCACAGTCTTATTCTAATTTGAGGTAGTATCTGTGAAGTAAATATAAAAAGAAAGTGCTATATCATTATTCATTTTTCATAGTATGTATTGATTATCTCTCTCTTTTCTTTATTAAGTGAGAGAAAGGGATACAGAAAGATAATCTCCTGCATTTACCCTGATTGGGATACCCTGCAAAAACCCACTATGGCGTGATGCTCTGCCCATCAGGGGCTTGTTCTGTTGCTCAGCAACCAAGTTACTTTTAGTGCCTGAGCCGGAGGCCATGGAGTCATCCTCATCGCCTGGTGCCAACTTGCTTCAATTGAGCCATGGCTGTGGGAGGAGAAGAGAGAGAGAAAGAGAGAGAAATAAGAGGAAAATGGTAGAGAAGCAAATAGTTTCTTCCCCTGTGTTGCCTAACCGGGAATCAAACCTGGCACATCCACATGCTGGGCCGAAGCTCTACTACTAAGCCAACCAGACAGGGCCTTGTACTGATTATTTCTAATTGTAAAATAATATAAGCTCTTTGTAGAATATTTAGGAAATACAGTGAATGTATAAGACCATTTATACCTAATTATTTAACTTATCAATAGGAATAATAAAATTAGTTATTTATTCCTCCATTTTATCTCTCTTCCAATACAAAATAAAACACGTTGTTATGCATTTACATCCCAACATCTCAAATGCCTATAAAATAATCATCAAAGTTAGATTATGCCATTTATTAAGTGACTTTTTCTATAATATATGCCTATATATTTAATAAAATATTTTTACTTATAATATTAACAATGCAACACATATATATATATATATATTTACATTTTATTTATTCATTTTTTTAGAGAGAGGAGACACAGAGAGAGAAAGAGATAGAGAGAGGAAAGAGATAGAAAGAACAGAGAAAGGAGCAGGAAGCATCAATTCCCATATGTGCCTTGACCGAGCAAGCCTGGGGTTTCGAACTGGCCACCTCAGCGTTACAGGTCGACGCTTTTACCCACTGCACCACCACAGGTTGCAACACATATATTTTAGTGAAACTGTAGCTTAGCATCAATTTCTGTGGTAGGTTCTAAGATGCCCCTAATGATCCTCACCTTTGGATAGTCATGTCCCTGGGTTCTTTCTGCTTCTTGAGTGAGGGCTGAATTTGTATATATATATATACATATATATTTGTATATATATATATATTTGTATTTTTCTGCAGCTAGAAATGGGGAGAGACAGACAGACTCCCGCATGTGCCCGACCAGGATCCACCCGGCACGCCCACCAGGGGGCAATGCTCTGCCCATCAGGGGCCTCACTCTGTCGCGACCAGAGCCACTCTAGCACCTGGGGCAGAGGCTAAGGAGCCATCCCCAGTGCCCAGGCCATCTTTGCTCTAATGGAGCCTCGGCTGCGGAAGGGGAAGAGAGAGACAGAGAGGAAGGAGGGGGGCGGTGAAGAAGCAAATGGGCACCTCTCCTATGTGCCCTGGCTGGGAATCGAACCCAGATCCCCCGCACACCAGGCCGACGCTCTACCGCTGAGCCAACCGGCCAGGGCCCTGAATTAATATTTTAATTCTTACTAATAGAACATAACAAAAGTAATTGGTATTATTTATTTATTTATTTATTTATTTATTTATTTTTGGTTAGGTTGTAAAGTTTGCGACTTTGTCAACTTAGCAGACCTATTGCCATGGCAGCTTTCACTCTTTAATGAAACAAGTTGCCATGATGGAGGAGCCACTTGGCAAGGAAATGGGGGTTAACACCTGCAAGTAGTCAGGCAGGAACCGAGGCCCTCCCTCCGTCTAACAACCATGGACAACTGAAATCTATGAAGGACCGTGTGAGTTTGGAAATAGATCATGTCTATATGAACAATGAGATGGAGATCAGTACAGCTCAGTTGATACATTGAATGCAGACTATGAGAGATCTTAATGTACAGTATCCATCTAAAACATGCCCCGACTGCTGACCCATGGAAAAATGTAAGATATGTGTGTTGTTTTAAGTCATTATATTTAGGGGTAATATGTTATGTACCAATAGAAATCTAATATAGTTTTTATACATTGTCATTAGTATATTCTTTTTATAGTGTTTCATTTATAAATGTCTTTATAGTGCCTCACTTGACTGAGATTTCCTAGGTGACTAGAGTTTATTACTGATTAATATCTCTTTTTATTGTGTGGAAAGTTTAAAAGTCCTTAAAATCTTAATGTATCATGTATTTGACTGTATATACACACACACATTTTTTGCTGTTATAGAAATCTCAGTTCCCAACATATCCTCAAAATATAAATGATCTGCCATTATTTTCCAGTATTTACTGTTCTGGTATAACTGCTTTTATTTATTTATTTATTTATTTATTTATTTATTTATTTATTTATTTATGAGAGAGAAAGGGAGAGAGTCAGAAACATCAATCTGATGTTCTGCTTTTTTAATCCATTCATTGGTTAATTCTTTGTTTAAGCTTTTAAAAACAGTTTTTATTGATTTTATTTGGGTGACATTGGTTAGTAAAATTATATGGATTTCAGGTGTACAATTCTATGATACATCATCTGCGCACTGTATAGTTTGTTCCCCAACCGAAGTCAAGTCTCCCTCCATCACCACCTACCCCCCTCTACTCTCCTTCAACTCCCCTTCCACACTTTCCCTCCTGCAGTCCTGTTCATGTCTATAATTTCTTTTTATTTTCTTTTTTGCTTAATTCGTTCACTTTTCATTCTTTCATGTGCCATGATTGAGGATGAAAATCTCTACCTTGGTTTATCGGGACAACAATCGAAATATATTTATAACTTTGTATAATAAAAAAAATATTGAGTATAGCTGAAAAATGATATAATGTAAGAAAAATAATGCGCCAAGCACCAAGTTCAAAAGAAAATCGGGGGAGCCATAAAATGAGATCAGACAATAGATGGGTACACATTTCACAAAGTTTTAAATAGTTTTTAAATACGTCACAGATTTATCTTTGAGTTTTCCTGCAGCCAAATCAGAGAAATATGAAATTGTATGAACATTTTTAAGATAGTAACATACTACACTCAGTATGATTTCATCTTTTAAGAGGATTATCTGCTAGGCTCCATTCCATCCCAAACAGTATTTTTTTGCTAAGATGTTTACAAAATACGTTCCTTTATTTCTAAAAATAGTTGCTGAGCACCTGACATTCTTATTTGAAAATCTGGATTTACATTTTTTTCCTTCAAGAAGTTAGTTAATATTATACTTTGGTCTTAGTCACTCACTCTTCTGTCCATTGCATTTTCTTCTTTTTTCTAGAATTTTCTATGTAAAAGATTTTTGGATCTCTGAACACTGTGTATTGTCATTGTTTTGTTTCATTTTCTTATTTCCCAATAGAAGATTGATGCTCTTACCTCTAGATTCATGTATGTAATGCAATCTTAAATTTTATTCTAACATTAGTGAAAAATTAGTGTAAGTCTATACAGAAAGAAGTAGTTTATCTTTTTTTAAAAGATGGGCTCAACCTTTTGAATTGTAATGTTTTTATAAAGTTTGTGATATTTCACTAGTTGGTTTTTTTTTGTTGTTGTTGTTAGAAAATTAAATTTGAAAGGGTGATCAATAAGAGTACATAGGTTTCAGGTAAACAATTCAACAGCGTTTGTACTGCTGATCGTGTTGTGTACCTATCACCCAAAATAAAATCATTTTATCATCACCATATATTTGTCTCCCTTTATTCCCCTCTTCCACTCCTAGTTGCTTGTTTTTTATATGAACCCTATAATTACTTTTTAATGGTTTAAAATAAAAAAGGATCTGAGATGGGTTTTGCCAGGCATTGTAGTCAACATTATAACCTCATCATGGCCAGGTGAACAAGTATAGATATTGTTCAGAATAGTCAAAAATTTACAAAACTGTTCATTGATAGCAAACCTTTGATTGATAAAGAAAGATTTGGGGCTAGAATTGGGGAGGTGTTTGAAATGAGAACCCTGGGCTATCTTTTCAGGATATGCATATTCTTTTCCCTTTTGTTCTAAACTGGTTCAGAAACAAGACCTACAAAGATGGCCACAGCTCTTGGAGGAAGTTCAGTCTAATGTTTATATGAAAGATTAGGAGATCTGCTTCTGCCCAGAAGGAGTTTGACTTCCATTCAGGATGCAAAAAATTGGAAAGAGCACTCCCACAACAAGCAAAAAGTAGCCTGAAATCTATCCTTGTTATGAGAGACAGAAAACAAGCATTGGCGCATGCGTGGTAGAGTAAGGGAAGAGAGATTCTGAATGACATTCCAGGAGGTATGACAAATTCAGCTACACTTTAACAAATTGCTAACGTCTAAGGTAACACAATCTGAGAGCACAGAAAACCTTAGGAGACACCAGCGTAAGGGAAGTTTACAGCAGTCTCATGCTTTTCTCCACCAAACTCGCTGGCCGTTCATGAGAAAGAATGAAACCATGATAGGAGATAAGAGAAAGACTTCATTGATGATGAAGGCCTAGGGAAAGTGTGTGGACCCCCGATGAAAAAGACAAACATCTCTTCCCATACAATTCTACCATTATCACGTGCCCCCCTAAAAGGTCATATATCTGACGCCCCAAAGATATAAAACTGCATTTTGGCTTTGGAAAGGGCCCAAGTCTATCATGGGTCCAGATCATAAAAAGGTTAGTGCTGGTAGGAGAGTAATAGAAAACGCTCTCTTTAATAAGATGTAAAGAGAAAAAATATAGTTTGATCATGGATAGAGTCACTGAGAGTGTGATCTTAAGATGCAGACCCAGCTAGACAGTCTAAGTCTGAAGTTGGAGCTGTACAAGAGAGAACATGTCCCCCACTCCCAGAGTGCGACCACACAGTCACACATGCACACACCAGCACTAATATTAAGCAATAACCTCAACACTGAGGGAGGGGCAGGGGTGTGAGAAGAAGAAAGACAGGAAAGAAGGAAGGAGGAAAGTTAGTTTTGCTTTTTCAGAGACACGTTAAAAAAATTAAAAGACTAGTCTTAGACAGGGAAAATCACTTTTTTTTTTTTGGTATTTCTCTGAAGCTGGAAACGGGGAGAGACAGACAGACTCCCGCATGCGCCCGACCGGGATCCACCCGGCACGCCCACCAGGGGCGACGCTCTGCCCACCAGGGGGCGATGCTCTGTCCCTCCGGGGCATCGCTCTGTCGCGACCAGGGCCACTCCAGCGCCCGGGGCAGAGGCCAAGGAGCCATCCCCAGCGCCCGGGCCATCTTTGCTCCAATGGAGCCTTGGCTGCGGGAGGGGAAGAGAGAGACAGAGGGGAAGGAGGGGGGGGAGTGGAGAAGCAAATGGGCGCCTCTCCTATGTGCCCTGGCCGGGAATCGAACCCGGGTCCCCTGCACGCCAGGCCGACGCTCTACCACTGAGCCAACCGGCCAGGGCCAGGGAAAATCACTTTTAAACATATGGTGGCTAAAGGAATTGTATCTAGAATATGTGAAGAGTTCTGAAAATTAGTAAAAACACAGTCTAATTAAAATATGCAAAATATTTACAACATTTTATGAGATTTGATAACAAGCAATATAGCATTAAAAATTCTATACATAATTAGCCATTAGGAAAATGCAAATCGAAACTACAACAAAATACTACTATACCTATAATGATGCTAAACAAAAACCAAACAACATAAAAATGCCAGAGGCAGATAATGATATATAGTAACCACAAATCTTGTAAAATACTGGTAGAAATGCACCAGTACACCAACTTCGAACAATGGTTCAGAAGTTCATTACTAAAGGCAAGTATCCACTTACCCTAGATCAAACAATTTGTACTTTGGTACTTACCCGGGAGAAATAAAAACTTATGTTCACACAAAAACAAATGTATAGCAGTTATAGTTGTAATTGTCAAAATAGAAATAACACAAATGTCCTTCAACTGATGAACAGATACACAATGGTGGCATATGTATACAAGGAAATATTATTCAACAATAAAAAGAGTCAATTATTGGTAAAGAACTAATATGAATGATTCTCCAAAGCATGATGGTAAGTGGAAAAAAAAAAAAAAACTGACCTTACAAGATTGCTTTCAGAATGATTTTCTTTGTGTGCTTTTCTGGTTCATGCAAGCAGATCAATGGTTGCCAAAGACGGGATACAGAGAATGGTTAGATACAAAGAAGCAAGAAGGAATGTTATTTCAATAATGGAAGTGTTCTATTTAATTTGGTCTTATAAAGCTATTCATTTGTCGAAACTCATAGAACTGCACACTTAAAAGAGCAAAAATTTGGTTTGTTGATCATATCTTGATAATCTAATTCAAAAACAAGTGTTAACAGTAAGCACAATTGAATCTTTGAAAGGGTGACATGAAAGACTATATTTCATGCATTACTGTTACTACTGAGTGCAGACTGTAGTTATAAAATATGATAAATTCCACAGCAATGGAATTCTGTTTGTACTGTTGATGTGAAAATTGCATAAGATTTTTTTATAGTAGAAATCTAAGGTTTTTTATAATCCGCAGTAAAATCATACAGATCTCATACATGTAGAATGCAAGTCATAACATTGACTATGGTGTACTTAATAGAAAGAAGCCATTCATATTTTTTTGAATGTTCAATGAAAAAATATATATTCTAACTCTTCTAAAATAAACTTTAATAATTATTATTTTCCAGAAATAACATTGATGATATAAAGCATAAATCATCAGTTTAGACCATACCAGGTTGACTCAGAATTAAATGCCACAATATAGATCACATCATAACCAATGATCAGTAACTAAATACTGATGTTACACAGGGCTATAGGACTATTTTTATCTAAAAACTGTCAAAAGTTAACTTTGGTGAGGTAGTTAATGTTAAACATGAATGCAAATATGTTAGCAAACAAACTTAGCCCAAATACCTAACCTTAGCAATACACTGGCTATTTTCATTTCAATAACTACTCATTTTATTCTTCAAATACAAATTAATTTTGTCATAAACTACACTAAGCTCTTAATAGCCCCACCGATATTAAGCATCTGTTAAGAAGTCTGAACCATTGAATATATTTTACATCTTTGGGTAAGGATGCCAGACTGCCTTTGCAGGGTAATAATAATGTTTTAAAAATCCAGTAAAACAATTATGCCATGAATCGCATTTTGTTTTTTAAACACATTCAGTGAAAAATAGTAAAACAAAACAAGATATAGTCTGTTTTTTTTTGTATTTTTCTGAAGCTGGAAAAGGGGAGAGACAGTCAGACAGACTCCTGCATGCGCCCGACCGGGATCCACCCGGCACGCCCACCAGGGGCGAAGCTCTGCCCACCAGGGGGCGATGCTCTGCCCCTCCGGGGCGTAGCTCTGCCGCAACCAGAGCCACTCCAGCGCCTGGGGCAGAGGCCATGGAGCCATCCCCAGCACCCGGGCCATCTTTGTTCCAATGGAGCCTTGGCTGCGGGAGGGGAAGAGAGAGACAGAGAGGAAGGAGGGGGGGGGCGTGGAGAAGCAAATGGGCGCTTCTCCTGTGTGCCCTGGCCGGGAATCGAACCCGGGTCCCCCGCACGCCAGGCCGTAGCTCTACCACTGAGCCAACCAGCCAGGGCCAAGATATGGTCATTTTAACAATAGTTTTTTTTTTTAAATATTTTATTGTCTTACTTATTTTTTTCTGAGGAAAAGAATACTTTAAGCGTAGCTAGAAAATCTCCTGATTAATATTCATATTTCTCCATAGTATTGCAAAAAAAAAAAAAAAAACACCCCCCAAAAAAGAAGCTAAGGATAAAAATGACTTTTCCAATAATTGTAAATTGTTTTGCTATTTATTTGGATCACTTTACAAAGGAAGTTAATTTTTGATTTGACATATGAGATATTAATGCATTATTTATTATTGTTTGTCTTTAAAAATCAATTTTATATATTAAAAAACTTCTAATCAAGAAATTTAGAGATATGAGATGTGAGTTCAGTTTGCTTCAATCTCCTATCTCTACATCTCTGAACTTAAACTCACTCTAATGTTTTTATACCTTCATTGTTAAGTGAAGTTAATAGATTCCAAAATGTCAGAAGTCAGGAATAATTTTGATAAATTTTTAATTCCTTAAATATTATAAACCATTTTTCTTACAGTTTGACAAGGAGCATTTTTATATTTATTTTTAAATATAAAATATAAAGTCACTACAGGTTTTTAAATTGCACCCTATAAGCAAGATCATAGAAATGTACTATTCTCACAATGTCCTAGAAAATATCTAATGGTAGGGAATTTCCTAAATCATGCTTTCTTGGATATTTAGAATTTTCGTTTAGTTCTTCTAATCCTGTGTTTTTTTTTAACTGTGTAGTTGCCCAATGTCATTTTCCTTTAATAGTTTGTATTTATGGTTCCAAGATTAACAAGAGCAATGGCTGGGATACACTGTGGTTCCCAATGCAGCATTTTTAGTGTACATTCCAGTTTTGATTGATTGGGAAATTATTAGGTTTTAAGGTGTTTTTTTTTTTTTTTTTTTAATTTCTCTGCAGATGTATCTAAAATTTCTCCAAAGCGAACTTAGGTATCTTTTTTTTTTTTGCATTTTTCTGAAGCTGGAAACAGGGAGACAGTCAGACAGACCTCCCGCATGCGCCCGACCGGGATCCACCCGGCACGCCCACCAGCGGCGACGCTCTCCCCACCAGGGGGCAATGCTCTGCCCATCCTGGGCGTCGCCATGTTGCAACCAGAGCCACTCTAGCGCCTGAGGCAGAGGCCACAGAGCCATTCCCAGCGCCCGGGCCATCTTTGCTCCAATGGAGCCTTGGCTGCGGGAGGGGAAGAGAGAGACAGAGAGGAAGGTGTGGCGGAGGGGTGGAGAAGCAAATGGGTGCTTCTCCTGTGTGCCCTGGCCGGGAATCGAACCTGGGTCCTCCGCACGCTAGGCCGACGCTCTACCACTGAGCCAACTGGCCAGGGCTCAGGTATCTTTGTCATATATTCCATGACAGTTATGAGTTAAAATGATCATTGAAGAGTTCATTTGAGTAAAGAGAAAACTAGTTTGGAGAAAGCACTGGAAAAATCATCAAGGAGTAAAATTGAAGTTTCATTTTTCCTTTCTGCCTGCCTTCATCTGTAAATTTAATACCTAATTCACTTCACTTGCTATTCTTAAGAGCAGAGCGGTATGATCAGTGAGCCTTCTGCTAATATTGACCACTTCTGGGATAAACTGGCAGGTTTTTAGATTTCATAAGGTGGGTAAAGCCTCATTAGTAATCAGTTAGAATACGTGTTCTCGTACATTTACAGAGAAGTGTGAAATTAAGTGTAAGTGTCACTTTCCTGGGAGTGTTTGCATTTTATGTCTTCTGACTTTTCGAGGAATAAACAAGATTGGTGCTCAGTTAAAGATGCTGGACACAAGTGCGCAGAATGAGAAGGGTTTAGTCAGATAAGAACACATCTCAGAGCCTCCATTGACGGTATGCAATCTGTCTGTGCTCTACCCATGCCAATCGTATTTCTTTTCATTCAACAGTCGTGGAACCCAGGCTGAACCATTTTCTGTAACTGCTTAAAACAATATCAGTCAGAATTCTACATAAATCAGTTATCTATTACCTCTTCCCACCCATCAACAATAAGAATCATACCCCAAATTTTGTGTAACATCTATCAGTGTAAAGGACATTTACGGAAAGATATGTGCTTGCCATAAATTTCCGTAAACACCAAGAAACAATCTGCCTTCATAATTTAGAGTGCCAGCTAAGTAAAAACAGGACGTGTGGTGAATTATTGCTCCCTATAGTCATAATGTGCCTTGTTTCATTGCCCATAAAGCAATATGAAAAGTGGCACTGTGATGGGTTCAGTAGCTGTAGCATATGCCAGAATATTTTCCTGACAGCATCTTCCCTGAAATGTCTAACAAAACAGGTATCTTATCATGAGCTGATGCATATGTAAGTCGAAAACATGTCTCGCCTACTTGAAAAGGCCCTCAAAGAAAGCACAAGGATACTAAATTGTTAGTATTATTCCAGTAATTAAATGCTCAAGAAATTAGATGGTGGCATTGGTATGTTCGTAGGGCCTGTTGTGCAGTCACGTAATCATGTCCTATTCAAAATATGTGCCCACAACTTAATGTTAGGATGCTCACACACAATCTGTGCCAAGAATGGCATGGTGTCTCCATTGCTTAACATTTAGGAGGCAATGCTACTCTCTGAAACAGCAGTAATATTTTCTAATCTAATACAGAGTTTAGATACCCTGTTCTCACAATGTTATTGGTAATAGAAGCAAATAAGTGAAAAAGAAATCAAAGCAAGAGGTTGTACATTAGGTTGGACAATTAATAACTTACTACTTGCAATTGAGGTATAATTGACATATAATATTCTATTAGGTTCAGGTGTATAACAATGTTTCAATATTTGTACACATTGCAAAATTATCACCACAGTTTAGTTCATATAAGTCCCTGTATAGTTAATATATAGTCAATTTTTTTCTTGTGATGAGAACTTTTAAGATCTATTGTCTTGTCAACTTGCAAATATGCAATAGAGTATTATTAACTATAATGACCATGCTGTACATCACATCTCCAGTAGTTATTTAATTTATAATAATTTCCTACTATTCAATAATAGTTTAATAAGCAAAATACAACCACAGGGTATGATTTAAATATATTCAAGCCCTGGTTTAGAATATATAGATGACTATAGTAATAAGTGATTAGACCTTACACCGTAAATAATCAGCAGACATTCTAGTTAGATACAAATGCTCAACTAAAATTTTCACTGTATCTCTTTAACCCACTAACCTATCAACAGCAAATACAGCAAGCCCAGGGACAGATCAATAAAGAAAAGTTAATATATAGAATTCAAATATATGACTAATTAAACAAAATATCTAGCATTCAAGTTATTCTTTAAAAAGTTATGTTCTAATTTTTTCAAGTCTTTCATTAAATTAATACAATCTGCCATTTCTACCTTTTTCTCATCATTTTCTCTGTCATCTTCTTTCCCTCAAATTCTTTCTCCTTTATGCATTTCAAACTGCTGAAAAGTAAAAAAGTATCAAAGGCTAGCTTTTAAAATGTTTTCTTCATTAAAAGAAAATTACGATACATTATATTTTGCACTTCGAGACGATGCTCCAAAAACCAAGCTCTCTGGCCGGTGTTTATATCATCATTTTAAGAAACAGAATAGTAATTATTCAGAAGTTAAGTTTTATAAAGAGAAAAAAAAGCTTTACTGGTCTAAGAATAATTCTATATAGTCAGGTTGCAATTGCCTTAGACTTGATCTTTGTAAATAAAAAAAAAGAAGAAAAAGAAGAAGGGGAAAAAAAGCATGTAGTAACTTTATTGTTAATATGTTTTTTATTTCTCTTTAAAAAATATATATAAATATAGAACAGTAATCTCATTTGTCTTATTTAAATGTCTTAGTTATGTTTCTACTCTTATAGGAGTTAATGTGATGTATGCTGTATAATAACTACTTGACTATTTTTCATTGTGGATAAATATAGTACTCCACATATTTTTTTTAAACTAATGATTGCCCATGTTAGTCAGGTCACAATTATACCTTCACATACTATTAAATTGTGCCAAAATGTGCATGACTAATAGGCCATTGCAAATAGAATATGGAACATGGAGGCTAGATTTATAGTTTTTGCCTAGTGATTGTTCTATCTTAGAACATTTGTTTAAGCCTGTGATGTTTTTTAATCTGTGGAACGGGGACATTATCAATATGTTCTTCCAGAACTAATGTGACGATAAAGAAGACCATAATAAAGTATTGTGTACACTTTAAATGGGAAAATAAATGCTTGCTCAGAACAGATTTATTTTCCTGCGTTATGGAATTTAGACAGTGCCACAACCTCAGATGTGTGACGTTCTCGGCGGTTTTCTATGTGATAATCATGGAAATGTAAATTTGGCCAAGATAAAAACAGAAACTGCCGTTTAGAGAACATAGTGCCACAAAACAAGGGCTAGCCATCTTTAATAGATAGTTAATATGACATTAAAAAGCATAACACTTTTATAAAGTATTTATATTCTGTTTCATGTCACGATACCTTGTGTATGCTTGCTACTTTGTAATATTTTTATTGAACATTGAGGAAACTGTTGTTCTTTCTTACAATTTAATTCCAGAAACCAAAAATGAGAAAGGGAATGATGTTGTTCTAGCTGGGAATCACTTTGGGTTTACAAAAGACTTCCAAGTCACCTTTCTCCCAGGAAAACATGAAGTTTATCAATCAACTTTGGATTATCTGTCCCCCCTAAAATGTAGAAGCTTCTTCATTATTCAGAGTTTTGAAAATTTTGAATAAATCTCCCTCTTTCTAGTAACATCAGACTATAAATTAGTATGACCCTGAGTAGAAAAAATTAGGCCTTACTGAAAAATACCTTTGACTGATGTTTGTCTCTTACAGTGGTAAATATTTGACTGACTGCCTCATGAAAATACACAATTCATTTGGGGCAATCAAAAAGTCAATCTCCCCTGATAAAATTCAATTAAAAAAAAGGAAAAAGAAGTGAATCTTGCTTATCTCTGACCCAGAAGTCCCTAACACAGTTTCTTGGCCATTTACAAATAATTGAAAGTGTCTCTTTATTACAGTATTACAGTCATGGAGTCATTGTTTTAGTAACAACATGTTATTCAGACAAAATTAATCCTGATATTTTAAAGTTTAACAATATTGCAAGTTTTCTAGAAAGCCAAGTTGGGAAGGATTCTATCTTGGTTTAAGACTTATATGATCATTTTGACTTGTTCATGGATTGTGAAATTTCTTCATCTTAAAATTATCCTTTTTATTGAAGTTTCTTAAGGATCTATTTGAAAACTCATCAAATATTTTTTTCTAATATGAATAACAACTCCATGCAGAACTGGTAATACAGGTTTTTTTTTAACACAACTGTGTATTTACAAATTAAGATACCAAGTTTGACTTGATTTGCCATTTGACCCCATTTTATTCTTAGACATATAGGACTTTATATCTTAGTTATATAATGGTTATTATAGTAACCAGCCCTCTAGATCATATAGAAACCAACTATTACTTTCAAATTATTCATCTACATTTGTTGGTATATTGAGATTAATTACAATAATAAGATTTAGGGTTATTAATAGCCATAAATAATATATCTGTTTCTCCTAATAAATCATTTTATTGTGTAAACTGATGGCCAATTAGTATAATAACTGAAATAAATTATGAGGTAAATTCTTTACTGGTATCCAAAAAGCTGAGCTGCTAATGTGAGTAGGGTGAATGAGATTTACAACATACATATTTCATTAGGGAATACATATAATATATCATCACAATTCATGTGTTGATTGCTAATTAAAAGTAATGTTCATGATAATTATTTTAGATGGTCTTTTGCATTTGGATATATTAGGGATTGATTGGGAAGGTTGTATAACATATACATCATTTTACCTTCTTTACCTTTATATCTCCTTTAATTAATTAATTAATTAATTAATTTTGAAAAAGAGTGAGAGGAACAGTTAGGGACAGACAGACAGAAAGGGAGAGAGATGAGAAGCATCAGTTCTTTGTTGCCGCACCTTAGTTGTTCATTGATTGCTTTCTCATATGTGCCTTGACCAGGGGGCTCCAGTAGAGCAAGTGACCCCTTGCTCAAGCCAGCAACCTTGGGTTTCAAGCCAGTACCCTTTGTTCTCAAGTCAGTGACCATAGGGTCATGTCTGTGAGCTCACGCTCAAGCCAGCAACCTAAGGGTTTTGAACCTGGGTCTTCCACGTATCAGTCTAATGCTGTATCCACTGTGCCACCACATGGTCAGCCTCCTCTAACTTTTAGATATAATGCTATTTCTAATCCAGAAAGGGAAATATATAATTTTTAAAATAATTTTATTTCAAAATATATTGCTTACTACATAAAAATTCTGTTTTATAACTTTTTAACATTCTGAGGATTACTTGATTTGTTTTGTTCTTAGAATAGAAAAAGCTTTCAAGAATTTTGCCCAAAAATGAATTTTATTTAAGGCAAACTATATTTAAAACACTATCATCAGGACCTGGCCGGTTGGCTCAGTGGTAGAGCATCAGCCTGGCGTGCAGGAGTCCCGGGTTCGACTCCCGGCCAGGGCACATAGGAGAGGCGCCCATCTGCTTCTCTACCCCTCCCCCTCTCCTTCCTCTCTGTCTCTCTCTTCCCCTCCTACAGCCGAAGTTCCATTGGAGCAAAATTGGCCCGAGCGCTGAAGATGGCTCCATGGCCTCTGCCTCAGGTGCTAGAATGGCTCTGGTTGTAACAGAGCAATGCTCCAGATGGGCAAAGCATCTCTCCCTGGTGGGCATGCCAGGTGGATCTCGGTCGGGCGCATGCGGGAGTCTGACTGCCTTCCCATTTCCAACTTTAGAAAAAAAAACAAAAACCCACACTATCATCAGAAAAGCATGATTGTCACCAAAAACAAAGAAATAAATCACAAGAAAATTAAAATTTTCACTAATATCTTTCATGAATAAAGAAGTAGAAATCATCAACAAAAATAGAATATACATAAAAGTCAATTGACTAGAATTAACAAACAAGTTATTCAAGATCAACAGATAAAATGTAAGCATTAATATTGTATTTCTATACTATAATAGAAAATGATAAAAATAAAATTAATAAAATACAATAAAATAATGGGGAATGAATATAAATAAAAGTAGTGAAATTATATGTACTAAGACTACCAAAACTGCCTAAAATTAATTTTCTAAAGAAATCTAAATGATTGAAGCCAAATTGGATTTCCATGGGTTGAAAGATTCATTTCACTTAAAAAAAAACTACAATATACAAAAAAGCAAATGAAATTTAACATTAGTATTAAGAAGTATAAATCAAAACCATGATGAAATGCTACAGTACACCCAACAGAATAACAAGTATAAAAAGAAAAGCAATAACAAATGCCAACGAGAATGTGGACAAATCAGAACCCTCTGACATTGCTGTTAGTTAGATATGTAAAATGTTGCATGAACTGGCTGATTGGCTCAGTGGATAGAGCATTGGTCCTGTGTCTGGACATTCCAGGTTCAGATTCCGGCCAGGGCACACATGAGAAGTGACCGTCTGCTTCTCTCCTCCTCCTGTCCCCTTTCTTTTCCTCTTCTCCTCCCACAGGCTCAATTAGTTCAAGCATCAGCTCCAGGTGCTGACAATAGCTGGGTTGGTCCCAGTGCATCAGACTCAGGTGCTAAAACCAGTTCAGTTGATTTAGGCATTTCTTCAATATGAGGGTTGCCAGGTGGGTCTCGGTCAGGCACATGCAGGAGTCTGTCTCACTTATCTTCCCTTCTCTCACTTAAAAAAAACATATATTGCATTTTATTAGTTTAGAGTTTCTCTCTTGTAATTCATTTTTATGCAGGTATCACCTGGATTTCTTACTCCTCCTCTAAGCAAATTAGGAGGCAAGTAACTGCCTCCAAAAGGCTGATACTCTGGCTACCACTATGGCTATGAGTAATAAAGTATCTTTCATCCATGATGCAGAAGCCTTGTGTCTTCTAGTAGCTTTTATAGAATTCTGGCAGGGCAACTTGTTAGCTTGCAAGTGGGGCAAAACATATCATTCTTCACAGTTCTTTACTACTCTTATACTCCATTCTTCTTTTTTGTTTGATTTTTGTTTTTTGGTATAGAGGTTAAGCAGGATCTTTTTTGGACGCCTATGTAAGACGTGTTACCTCTCTAGTGTGATTTGAAAAGAAGAGGTAAGGTTGGGATTTAGTCCTGGCTCAACAATTTCCTCACTTGTAAATTAGAGAAAATATTAATTTGTTTTTCATAAAGATTTTGTATGTATTAAATAAGACACTAGATGTAAGATATTGCGAATATGTGATATTTATAAGGTTCAGTATATTATCATCACCTGTTTACTAATATAAAAACTGAAAGTAGTAAGTAACCTGAGAAAAAATATTAAGGCTAATCTTAGGTCAAAACAGCTCGAAAACTGTGAGATAACAAAATATTTCATGTTATGTATAAATTACCTGGCACACTGAGATTGGTAATAACTAGTGATGCTGTCTTTCTTATGTATGTATTCATATTTAACTTTAAAGAAGACTATGAGACCTTCAGGGCGAAAGTAAGATGACATTCTAAGTCAATGTTCCAAAAATTAAATGGGCAGTAAAAATTTTTATCCTTATTATTTTGAATAAGTATTATCAGAAAAAAATAATAAAAATTTTTATTAAAATTCAATTGATATATTATTTTATGGATAGTGTGTAACAGAACTATAATTATGAGATTAAACACTATTTTATGTAATCAATATTTTATCAACTTTAATTTACTGATACAGGTGTGACTAGATATTTGAGTGACTTGATAAGAAATTTGACTTTATTTCTGTTATTTCATATGTTAATACCTCAGTTCCTCTTTAAGAATAATGCCCCGGATTAAAATAAAAGTAGAAGAAAAGAAGATAGACATATTAACTAGTAAGACATTCTGTGCATTCTTCCATCTAAATTTCTTTCTTCCCCAACATTATTGATTTTGGCCCACAGATAAACCCAGTCACCGTGAGTGATAAACTATCACCAGATTCCATTGACTTTTTTCTCTTTTTGTGGTAGTTTTTGTCAGCTCAATAAATTATACTTGGCTTATACTTTGTTCTCTAAGACATTAATCAAGATTTTTAAAAAATGTTGGATTCTCACACATTTAGAAGGATAAAGCCAAATATAGCCTAAAAGGGATATCCAAGCTATTGTTCACTTAAAATGCCTTGATCTGATTCATAGAATATCAGTATAATTGCTAGTTATTAACAATCAGAAGTGGTTTATTTTCATTCATTTTTAATGTGTTAATAAATTAAAACAAAAATTTTGCTTTTGTTTTCTTTATGCACTTATTCTTCACCAGTCATACAAATTATTTCTGTAATTGCAAGAAGTGAAGATCAAACCAGATAGTCACAATGGTATCCTTAATAACCACAAACTTTTATTGAATGACTTAGTTTTTGCCAGATGCTATATTAAATAATATCTATCTATCTATCTATCTATCTATCTATCTATCTATCTATCATCTTTCAATTCATGTACCTGTTGATCTAAAATTATTACATCTAAATCTGTAAGTTGATACTCTTATTTTCTAATTTATAAATGCATAATGAGGCTATATAACCTTCTCAAACTAACAAATTTAGTATGTAGTGAGTCAAAAATCTGAAAGCAGGTCATCTTATTTAGAGCCTGTAAGCTTTTGAGTACTAAATTTTATATACTGCCTCTTTAATGTAGCAGCAGAGTTATATATGATAATTAAATACTCCATTTAGAATTTTAAAAGTACTGATATTTAGGTCAAGCTCTCTCAGAGTAGCATTTTATTACAAGACACACAAAATTATCAAAATACGCTAAAAACAAAATGAAAAGTGATTTATCAAAAACAAAATACATTATTTTGAGGCATTTAATAGTTCTAAGAAACAGGTACTGCAGAGACTTGGGAGACATTAGAGAGCTAGTATTAGATTTAATTTGCATATAAAGCTACAGTTTTGATCATCTCTCTTACATGATAATTACTTCCCCTACCACACTAGTATTTTTATATTTTTAGTGTCATAAAATGTTGCAATTTCTGACTCAAAACTACATTTCACATTGTATAATTTTTGCAACTATTGTATAAAATTGTATAAAATTTGAGGCAAAGAATAATTGTACATACAGTTAACCTATTTTGAACTACAAATGATATTGAATATGATATTTTGACTTTCTTACAAGCATATTTCTTACCTTATCATTTCTATTAAAAGGATCAAGATATTGCCAAATACTTCCATTACCATACAAAAGTTTACAAAATACCAATTTTCTAATGATCTTCAATGACATTTTACAAGACTTTAGCACAATTATAACATAAAGTCTTATTTTATGTCTACATGATAATTTACTCTTATTTAAGATTTTTCAATACATCCTGAATTTCTATTTATACTTTCTCAAACTTTATATTTGAGAAATAACAAGCAATGAAAAGCTAACATAGGTATAATAATTGGTGTCAAAAAAAAATGAGAAAGAAAATAAAAGGACAATAGAACAGAAAAAAAAATTTTTAAAGTATAACAAACTTGAAACAACATATTAAAATGCCATTAAGTAAACCTTAAATTCATTAGCAGTCTGATAAATGATTTTTTGAAAACATGTCATTCATGCTTCTTTCTTACTTAAAACCTATATATTTTTTCTACTGTACTTCAAATTAAACTCTAGTTCTTTATTTCAGAAAGCAAGCCTACATATTATTCAGTTTTAAAGTCTCTTGAATTCAGCTTCTCCATATTGTTATCTGCACGGTAGCCATTATGGCTTACTTTCTCTGATCAAATTTATTCTTGCCTTCACAATTTTACTCATGGTATTATTTCTGAAAACAAGAACTCATGAGCTTCTTGCATGACTGATATTTGTATCATTTTGGACTTTCTATTAAATGACAAGCCTTTAGAAAGGTTTTCTCTGAATACTCAATCTAAGGCGCCTCCTCTGCCATTAGCACATTACTCTGCCTATTGCTTTCATCGAACCTCTTGAAGTTATCTTCTATTTTTCTCCTTTTTACTGACCACATTCTATCCTCTAAAATATTCATTTCATGACAGTATAGATATTGTACATTATAATCACTTATATCCTTAACATCATGACAACTGAAACCTAACTAAATACTCAGCATACACTTGTAAAATTAAGAATATTCATTTAGAAATAGGCGATGCATTAAGCTATCATCATTATACACTTCTACCCATTTTTCCACTTTTCTATTACATGGTTTTTGTGAGCATGATGACATATGAAAGCTGACCTTGCAATAATAAATCTTAAACAAAAATAAAAAGGTCAGTGAAAATAGTGTGAGTTGATGTGATAAACAGCATGAATTATAGGTTTCTTTCACACTGATGAGTTTCTTAAATGTTGATGGATTCACATTTAAAAGGAATATTTCCCTTTTAGGTTAAATAGCACGTTTGATCTTTTTTGTTCAAAAAGGCAGTATTGGTTTATTATTTTTTTATCACTGTGAAACAAACTGTCATAAGCTAAGTGACTTAAATAATACCCATTCATTTACTCAAAATTCTGTATTTCAAAAATCTGGACATGGAATGGGCTTCTCAATGGCAAAATCAAGGTTTCACAAGGCACTGAGGAACCTAGCACTCTTTCCTAAGCCCATATGGTTGTGGAAGAATTAAGTTTCTTGTGGTTACAGGATTGAGGTCGTTGTTTCCTTGCTGGATTCCAGATAAATGCCATTCAGGGCCTCATGTGCCATTCTTATTCCTTCCTACATGTTCTCCTTCATCCTTCAAGCCAGCGACGGAGAATCTCCCCCATTTCTCCTCATGTCAAATCCCTTTTAAACTCCTGCTGTCTTTAAGGGCCCCCCTGATTCGGCCACACTCACTAATCATTCTCTCTCAGAACCAACTGTTTCTGTAATGTAACTCAATCATTGCTTGCTTTATTCTGAATTTTTCTTACTCATGTAATAATTATACTCTACTGAATTATTTAGAAATATTATTTTCAAAAGTTTTGAAGTTAATAGCTAAATATTTTAATAATTGTTTTATCCTTAATATTTTCTAGAAAAAAAATGTAACTTTCAAATTATGTTTTAGATCTCTTGTGGTGTTAATATTAGTTATACCTTTATAGGAGATTTATTATTTTTTGTAAAAAAATAAGAGTTATTCAATTAGATTGTGATATTGCCTTTTATAGATAGAAATATATATAAATATAAATACACTAGAAAATTAAAGAAATCGAACAAATTTCATCGAAGTTCTTATCAAATTGAGAAATAAGACAAAGCTCTGTAAAAAAGAAAGGAAAATATTATTATTTCAATATATTACATATATAAATAGTATATTAAAATATATAATATAATTTCAAATATTCTAAAGATGTCTCAAAATATTCTAAAAAGAATCAAACCATTGGGTCAATACTCAGGAAAATTTTGTCTCTTCAAAACTTTAAAAAAGCCCTGGCCGGTTGGCTCAGCCATAGAGCGTCGTCCTGGCGTGCAGAAGTCCCGGGTTCGATTCCCAGCCAGGGCACATAGGAGAAGCGCCCATTTGCTTCTCTACCCCTCCCCCTCTCCTTGCTCTCTGTCTCTCTCTTCCCCTCCCGCAGATGAGGCTCCATTGGAGCAAAGATGGCCCGGGCGCTGGGGATGGCTCCTTGGCCTCTGCCCCAGGCGCTAGAGTGGCTCTAGACGCCCCGGAGGGGCAGAGCATCGCCCCCTGGTGGGCAGAGCGTCGCCCCCTGGTGGGCAGAGCATCGCTCCTGGTGGGCGTGCCGGGTGGATCCTGGTCGGGCGCATGCGGGAGTCTGTCTGACTGTCTCTCCCCGTTTCCAGCTTCAGAAAAATACAAAAAAAATAAAAAAAATAAAAAATTAAAAAAAATTAAGTTTAAAAGAGGTAAAAATATATAAATAATGTTTTCTAACTTCTCTCTGTATTGATAAAGACAAAAAAGAATAAAATTTCAAAACTCTTTTGACTAATAAAAATTAGATAAAAAAGATGGCATAGCACAGAAAAGAATTAATTCAAATATACTTAAAACACAGTAAATTGACAATAAATTCTTACCTGATAATATATGCCAAAAAGAAAAAAATAATAACTCTAAAACTTCCTTCAATACACTTAGTAATAATATAGAAATAGTCATTATGAATTATCATATATATATTGTGTAGAATAAAGCAAAGAATTAAAATGATATTATATTTTATATTTTAGTAAATGTGAATAATGATGTAAATTATCATTACTCTGATGTTCAAAACAAATTTTTTTTTGATTCCACACCAAAGCTTTATTGTCTAGCTTGGCCAAGCGGCGGCAACTCCGATGGGGGCCTGCTAGTCGCTGGTGAGATTCATGTTCAAAATTTTAAGAAAGATATTCACATATGTGTATATATATAATCAAATAATATATTTCTATAGTTCTTAAAGTTTAATTCACAATATAATTATCAAGTTTTAATTTATTAAATCTTACCCCCAAAAATCTAGTGTTCACTATTGTAAAAGCCTAGAAAGAAAGGGCAACTTAATATTAAAGAGCACCTTCAGCACACAGATAAGAATTTTGTTCTCTAAATACAATTTCTCATTTCTAGTAATCAAAGCACCTTAGAGAAAGGTTTGATTGCAGGCATGGGAAAGAAAATGATGCTCATGTTACCCGCTGAGCCTGTAACAACTTGTCTTATCGGACTGCTAAAAGCAATAATAAAAAATAAATACAAATAAAAAAATGTCAAGATTTTATCAGGAGGACTCATGGGGTCAACAAGAACAGACTTTCCCATTCATCAAAGATTTAAAAATTTGAACATCAAATAAAAATAACCACAGTAAGTTAATGAGATCAATCAGATTTCATTATGTTACATTAAATACATGAAAATAAATGAAATTATAATATAATTATTTAAAAATTACTAATTAATAATCTTCAAAAAATAAAAAAATCAACAAGTGGTTTTGTAACTAAAACAAAATAATAAATAATCAAGCATTTATTTGGATTTCTCATATAAATTTTTCTGCAAAGTAACCACATAACTGATGAGGAAGAATATCTCTTTAAGGAAGTATTCTGTACGTAAATGGAGAATGAATAATAGAATATTGCCATTTTAACTTCTAATAGTTAGAAATGGAAGAAAACTTCTTCCATCTGTTAAAAAGTTTAAAGCCAAGACATGTTAGCATCATATTTACTGGTGATGTTTGCAAAAATGAGGAGCAAGAAAGCTGTTTCATTTTAACACTTCTTTTTGGCATTATAATTCCGGTCCTAGCAAATGCAGTGTAGCAGAAATCAATCACTCAATTAATAAGCAAATAATGTAAAAGGCATAAACATTGAAAAGATATATTGATGTTCTTTTATGCTGATAACATGGTTATCAACGTGAAAAAATCCAAAGGAAACAATGGACAAGCTACCTAAAATAAGTGAATTTAATAAGTTCTAAGGATACAAAATCAATATTTAATTTAAAAAGTTGTATGCCAACAACGAACAACTGGAAAACTAAATTAAAAAATATCATTTATAGTAGCATTGACAAGCATTTAATATCAAACAATAAATTGGAAAATTCACAAATTCAACAAAACTCAAATTTAACAAAGATTGTGTAATATGTTTTTGCTGCATACTATTACATTGTAGAGAGAGATTAGTGAAGACCTAAATAAAAGGAGAAATAGAACATTCAATTGTTAGAATGTTAATTCTATGCATGACGTGTCACCACAATTCTTTTCCTTTTTGTAGAAATGGACAAATTTGAAAATCTGCATGAAAATTAAAAATACCGAAAATATACAAGGGTATCAAAAGAGAACGGTAGGAGAGAAAAAGAATAAAGTTGGAGGACTTGCATTTCAAAACTCATATAAAAAAGACATTGAATAATGGTATGGAATTGGTGTAAGTAATGTAACACGGTGGAGAGCATAGAAATAGACCACCTAAATACAGTCCATTATTAAAGATGCAAATGCGATACAATGAGAAATTGGAAGTTTTTCTCTAAGTTGTGATTAACAACTGGACATCTTTATAGTTAAAAGCAAAACCAATCTTATATTCACCAAGCTACAGCCGATAAAATAACTTTCTTCCACTGCAGCTTTGTACCAGTCCACGTTAAGCCATTTTGCTTTTACAAAAGACCTAAATTAGAACAGTGATAGCTTTTCTTCTCAAAGCAGCAAGCGTCTTTCTATTTCCTTTAGTTAGCAAAAGCAGGTACAAACATTCCTACAACAACAGCATTTTCATAAAAGCAAAAATCTTATTTTCTTTTGGTTAGCAAAAACATGTACAGGTATAGATCTTTCATAAAAGTTTTCTTTTTATAAATTTTTTATTTTTTTTGGTAAAATCTTTTGGAAGATAGGGATTCTCTTTACTTATGGAAGCTCTCATAGCAGCCCTCTCCTTTTCGAGACTGGAAAACCTGTATAAATATTTCCTCTGGCTCCTGTCTCAGGAACACTTCTGTCTACTTCTATTTGGCACTGCCTAATGTCAATCAATTTTTGTTCAGATAAACTTCTAAAAGTTTAATATACCTTATTTTAGCAACTATTTGCACTATGGGTATACCTAAGCAATAGAACGAAGCAGACTAATGATACCTGTAATGACCCAAATGAACCTTCAAAACACTTTTTTGAACAAATGAAATGAAATCAGACTTACAAGATGACATGTTTGAGTCTGTTTAATGAACTTCTGTAACAGATAAAGTTTCTTTTCAATGACAAAAATGTTAGTGTTGTTTTTTTCCCAGGGAATGAAGTGGGAATGAGGAGTTAGATATTGATCATGGTTTTAGTTACATGGTTGTAAATATTTGATAAAACACAGTTAAGGCCTGACCTGTGTTGGCACAATGGATAAAGCATCAACCTGGAAATGCTGAGGTCGCCGGTTCGAAACCCTGGGCTTGCCTGGTCAAGGCACATATGGGAGTTGATGCTTCCAGCTCCTCCCCACCTTCTCTCTCTGTCTCTCTCTCCTCTCTCCCTCTTCCTTTCTCTCTCCTCTCTAAAATGAATAAATAAAATAAAATAAAAATTTTAAAAAATCTTTAATTAAAAAAAAACAACACAGTTAAGATCTTTTCACTTCACCCATTGAAAATTAATTGTCAATAAGAAGTCTGAAGTTCTTTTTTACTTAAAAATATATGAATGTAAGTCCTGAGTAATAATGAATCTGGCAGTAATCCTCAGTGACAACTAACATTCCAAAAAGAGGCTCAATTGCATATTAATTTTCACTTTTGGGGGGAAAAACTATTATTGAAGTGCTTTTGGCAATACAGGAAATTTTTATATTATATAATTTCTAGATCTAGCTAATAGTCATAGAAAATACACTATTCAGAACTCATGTTAGCCTGACCAGGCGGTGGCACAGTGGATAGAGCATCAGACTAGGATGCGGAGAACCCAGATTCGAGACCCCGAGGTTGCCAGCTTGAGTGTGGGCTCATTGGGTTTGAGCAAGGCTCAGCAGCTTCAGCCCAAGGTCTCTGGCTCCAGCAAGCAGTCACTCGATCTGCTGTAGCCTCCCAGGCAAGGCACATATGAGAGAGCTATCAATGAACAACTAAGGTGGCACAACAAAGAATTGATATACTTCTCATCTCTCCCTTCCTGTCTGTCTGTCTCTATCTGTTCTTTTCTCTGATTCTCTAAGTCGCTGTCACAAAAAAATTAATTAATTAAATAAATAAATAAATAAATAAACTCATGTTAAACCACAAGAATGAAATAAAGCGTTATCGAAAATACGAGAGACTGGTTCTGGGACCCCCATAAAAACCAGCATCTGAAGGCAAGAAGTCTATTACTTACACAAATAAATTTCATAGGTTAAAGAGTGTTGTAAAATTTGTTCATTAAAAGATAGTTAAGAGAGTTTAAAAGCAAATACAATATATAAACATGTGGGATCTTACAAAGCTCTTAGGTACTATAGTACTTATGTATTTTATAAAAAGTTATGGGTAGATGAACAGAATTATATATATATATATATATATATATCTGTATGCATATTTAAGTGTTCATATTTTATATTATATATTTATACATAATTTATATGAAATATGATACAAGGAGACAATTGAAATTTCACCATTAGATATTTTGTTATATTAAAAAATGTAAAGCCCTGGCCAATTGGATCACTGGATAGATTATTGGCCTGGTACGTTGACATCTGAGGTTCGATCCTTGGTCAGGACACACATGAGCAGTGGCCATCTGCTTCTTTCCCCTCTCCCCCTCCTCTCTCTCTTCTCCTCTCTCAGCCAGTGCTTCTGTTGGTTCGAGCAACAGCCCCAGAGAGAGGCTGCCAGGCAGAGCCCGGTCAGGGCACATGCAGGAGTCTATCTCTCCTCTTCTCACTTAAAAAAAAAAAAATTGTAAGCCAAATCTACTTTTATTAAAATATAAGAACTTCTTTTTCAGAATCTCTCTCTAAATTAACATTTACATCTATCTTTTTAACATTTTTTACTGATATCATCCCTTTAGTTTGAACCTTACATATGCACATATACTGTTCAAACAGCTGGGATATCCCGAGATCCTTATCACCATGACTGTGCTTTTGTTACATTAGTTCCAACGTCCAGACTAACTTCATTCCTCCCCTCTGCCTTAATAAACCTCCCAAGATCCAGTTTTAGTGTAGACTTCTCTACAAAATCCTTTTTTTTTAACTTAAGCATATTTGGTATACAGTATCATGTTAATTATAATTAGCTTCAGTTGAACAAAGCAGGGATACAACATTTTTGTACCTTACATTTTAATCACCCTGCCAGTTCTAGTAATTGTCTGTCACAATATTATTGACTATTATTACCCTTTATTCTCCATTTTCATCAATCCCCCCACACTTTCCCCTCTGGTAACAAGAAATCTTTATTTTACTTTTCCGTGAAATTCGCCCTCCATTAAATTCATTGTGAGCATGAACGCTGCTATCAAATAGTTTAAAGTCTCCTGGTATTTCAAAGAAAGCAAACCAGAAAATGACTAATGACATGGTCCATGGCCAAATAAGTGATATAAACCATAGTGCATGCCCAAGGCAAGAGATTTCACCAAGGACTGGTATAAGATTTGTGTTTATTGAAAAATGGCAATACAGACACACAGAGGAATGCTTCATGTTTTCAGGATAAGATCAGGAAATAACTTTGGGAATACGTAAAAGTGTGAGGAACAACTATTACTCATCCGTAGAAAATTTGTGAGGAAAGGTACATGAGCACATAGTATATTAAAGAAAGTTTATGAAGCCAAAGAGTTCTCTTTAAAACAATAGAAATTCTAAAGATATATTCCAAAATAATTTTAAAAAGATACTATGCCATTACCTAAATAAAATTATATGCCTTTTAGATAATTGTAACTTAGAACAGGAGACTTTTTTTTTTAATACCAGAAACTTTTGTTGCATTAAAAGAATTGCAAACAGAGCTATAAGGTGAAAACTGATCCGATTTTTCTAGCATTGGCCAAAAGAGAAATAATCTGATTCTGCATGATTTGTAACAGGTATTCAGACAGGATATTCTCTAGAAGAGAGAAGGAATATTCATTTTATTACTACAGCATGATAGAAATATTTCTTAAAGAATATCAGATTTCCTTTGTTCCAATTCAATGATCTCCAGGTAACAATCTTAACTTTCAATTGTTTTCAACCCCACTAGGAAAGAATTTCTAATGATACACACTTCAGTTAGCTTGGCAATATTACCCTTTGCACAATAATAAGCAGACACCGTGCTTCATTAGTCAGTCTCCTGTGAAATTGGTTCACTTGGTTTCTACCTCATTTTGACAACACTGCTGAGTTAATAAAACAAAATTCATAAAATGGAACACCTAGAATATATACAGAACATTCTGAAAACAGTGATTTAACTCTAACAGTTTTTATCTTAAATGAACTATTCAAAGTAATCGAACAAAAATCCACAAATGTCCAAAAATCTGAGTAAATTTAAAAGAAATACTGTTTGTTAATGATTTTAGTGTTACCTTAATTGATGTACAACTGAAAATTGTTAAGGAATATAGTTAGAAAAAAATTTTTAATTGTTACAGGCTTTAAAAATTTTAATAAATATAATGATGTATTGACTTTGACCTTCTATAATTAATTTTTTTTCTTCTATAGTTAATTTTATGAGCATATGTATGTATCTAAAGATGAACTGGTTTGAAAATAAAATAAGGAATTTAGAAAGCTAGTTTTTGTAGACTTATACCTAACAGGAACTAATTAGTTAAAATTCATAAATAAGTTCTATGAAATAAAAAAAGAAAAAGTTATTAATAGATATTTGTATCTATAGTTCAAAAATAACCTTCTAAACAAAGAAAAGGCTTAATTGAATAATGATAGTACTAAGCTTTTTTTTATTATTTTATTTTATTTATTCATTTTTAGAGAGGAGAGAGACAGAGGGAGGAGCTGGAAGCATCAACTCCCATATGTGCCTTGACCAGGCAGGCTCAGGGTTTTGAACCGGCGACCTCAGCATTTCCAGGTCGACGCTTTATCCACTGCGCCACCACAGGTCAGGCAGTACTAAGCTTTTGAAATAAATGTTACCTAAATTAAGTAACCCAATAAATATTTCCTCTTTAGAAAAGTCTTGGTCTGATAAAATTACTTATTTTTCATATTATCTCAGTAATTTTATTTTCTTTTTTACAAGTGAGAGAAGGGTAAATAGAGAGACAGATGACTCCCATATTTGCCTCAACTGGGATAAACCTGGCAACCGAGATGCTCTGCCCATCTAGGGCCATGCTTGCAAACAAGCTATTTTTAGCACCGGAGGTGGAGGCTCCACAGAACCATCCTCAGCACCCAGAGCCTATGCACTTGAACCAATTGAATCATGGCTGTGGGAGAGAAAGAAAGAGAGAGAGAGAGAGAGAGAGAGAGAGAGAGAGAGAGAGAGGAAGAAAGAGATAGAAAGGTGAGGGTGAGGGATGGAGAAGCAGATGATTGCTTCTCTGTGTGCCCTGACTAGGAATTGAACCTGGGATGTCCACATGCCTGGTCAACACTCTACCACTGATTCAACTGGCCAGGCCCTCAGTAATTTCAAATACACTAAAAAACACTGAAATTTATATTTGGGTAATGAAAACAACTTGTCATTTAATTAGAATGAAGACTATTAGTTTGCTCATTTCTTCCAATTTTATTTTTATATTTAGAAAAAGACTCAAAATGAAAAAAAAATTAAACATAGAAAATTAATATTACAATTTTCTTTATTTCTCTTCTTTATTGTTTATCACAGAATTTATTTGCATGAGAACAGGGCCTCTGATTCTTAAGAATTTGTTTGCATAAACTGTTTCAGCCCACAAAACTTACAAGATTCTCATTAACAAGTATAACTGTATAATCACACATCAATGGATTATAAAAGGGAATGGGAACCCAGAGGTAACATGTGCTCCTCTTTACACAGATGAAGACAGAAAATGTCAGAAAAAATAAGACCCATAAAAACAACTAGTTTTAAGAAAGGCAAAAATTAATTTACTCTTCTTGAAGTCCAAATAATTATTTATATTTCATTACCAAAGAGTGTCACCGAGGAGCAAAGTGGACAAAAGTATGGTCAAATCGTTTATTGATGATGTTTTAAATGTTATTCATTTTCTCTTGGAATTATTATGACAAACCACACAAAGGTTAATAGCTTTAGGTGAAGGATGATTAGTCTATGCTGTTCTCTTCCTATTTTAATAATTTCACTTGATGCAAAATGGGAACAATTGTAAAGAAATTTATGAGCATCCTTGTTTCTAGGTTTCTAGTTCTGGAAAGTTTTGGAAAAAATATGAAAAAATATAATAAATACCCATTTTGAAATATTATGAATAGTGAATTATTTTGTTTAAATAGATTCTGTTTTTAGAGAAGGATTAGGTGTACAAAAAAAGAAATGCTTAGTAATTATGTACATAGTTCCTATATACCCCTCCTCCTACTCTCTCACTTCCATCCCAACATATCACACAATTTCCCCTACTATTAACATCTCTTATCCCTGTAATGTGCTTGTTCCAGTGTTAAACCAGTATTGACACATTAGTACTAACTAAAGATCATAGTTTATATAAGGGTCTAGTCTTTGTATTGTATAATTCCAGGTATGCATGGATCCACCATAACATGCCATACCATTAGGTTATAATTCCACTACTCCAGGCATGCCATGTTTCACCTATGTATGCCTCCCCACCCTTCCTTTACCCGAGAAGTCTCTGATTATTTTACTGCCTCTGAGGTTTTCCTTCTTCAGGAATTCCTATAGGTGAAATCAGTTTCTAGTCACTTCAGAATGGCTTCTTCCACTTAGAATTATGCATTTAAGTTTCTTCCCTGTTTCCCCCTAGCATGATATCTCATTTTGTTTCAATCAGTGAGTACTACCCATTATCAGGATGCACAGTTTCTTTATCCATTCACCTATCGAATAATATATTGGTTGTTCTTCCACAATGGTTTTGCAAGTATAAATAAAGCCTTTATTAGCATTCATGTGCAGGCTTTTGTGTAGACGTAACTTGTCAACTCATTTGGGAAAATACTTAGGAACATGATTTCTGGATCATACGGTATGATATGATCATGTTTGGCTTTGTAAAAAACTGTCAAACTGTCATCAAGTGACTAAAGAAATAAACAAAAAAACGCAAAACCTCATGACAAAAGATGAATAAAAGGGCATTACCTTAACATAATAACGGCCATGTATGACAAGACCCTAACATCATATTAAGTGTTAAAATAAATCCACCTTTAAATTTGGAACAAGGCCCATTCTTACCACTTCTACTCACCATACTGCTAGAAGTCCTAGTTGAGCAATGAGGCAAGAAAATTAAATAAATTAACAATATAATTTGGAAAAAAAATGAATAAATGATCTATGGTGAAAAACACCATGATTTTACTGAAACCCCAAGAACTAAGAAATAGAAAAGAGTAGAATAAATTAATTCAGTACAATTAAAGCAGAAAAATCAACATACAAAAATCACTTATTTCTGTATACTAACAAACTATATGAAAAGAAAATTGTAATAATCTGTTTATTAAAACATGAAAAATAATCAAATACTTAAAAATAAATTTAATTAAGGAGGTAAAAGACTTGTATGCTGAAGTGATAAAATATTGATAAAAAAAATAAAAACGGCCCTGGCCGGTTAGCTCAGCGGTAGAGCATCGGCCTGGTGTGCAGGAGTCCTGGGTTCAATTCCCAGCCAGGGCACACAGGAGAAGCACCCATCTGCTTCTCCACCCCTCCCCCTCTCCTTCCTCTCTGTCTCTCTCTTCCCCTCCCTCAGCCAGGGCTCCATTGGAGCAAATTTGGCCCGGGCACTGAGGATGGCTCTGTGACCTCTGCTTCAGGCGCTAGAATGGCTCTGGATGCAACAGAGCGACGCCCCAGAGGGGCAGAGCATCGCCCCCTGGTGGGCATGCTGGGTGGATCACGGTCGGGCACATGCGGGAGTCTGACTGCCTCCCCATTTCCAGCTGTGGAAAAATGAAATAAAAATAAAAAGAAAAGAAAAAAAGAAAAAAAGAAAAAATACAAATAAATACAAAGACATTCTGTGCTCATAACTTGGAAGAATTGGTATTGTTAAATTATTCATACTACCCAAAGTGACCCACAGATTCAATGCAATCTCTATCAAAATCCCAATGGCATTTTTTAATGAAAGTAAAAATAAATTTCTAAAATTCTCTAAAACAAGAGACTTCAAATATTCCTGATTAATTCTGAGAAAAAAAACAACAACCAGAAAAACAAAAAACAAAAGCAAAAGTAGAGATATTGTGTGTCTTCTCTCTTTTTTTAAAAAAAGTTAGTTAGCCTGGTTAGAAATTTATCAATTTTATTGATATTTTCAAAGAACCGGCTTTTGTTTTTTTATCTCTTCTATTGATTGCCTTCAATTACATATCCATTTATTATGTATTTATTTGACTTAAAAAAGGTTTCCACTTTTTTTTTTTTTTTTTACTTTTAGGCAAGATATAAAGGTTAGTCTAATATGTGAGTTTTTAAATATATACATAAAATAGAAATGTTTGAGGACTTTAGTTGAAATATTTTTTCTCCTGACTTAAGATTTTATTAAAAATCATTAGAAATATAATTTATTAGAATGAAATTGGTAATGTTTGTGTGGTTGTAGGTATGGTTTATTCAAAAGTCAGTTCATACAGGAAATGAGGTGGGAGTAAAATTTTACAGTGGAAAAAAATCACCAACATTTTACAATGTTTGAGGTTTCTGAGACTATAGAAAAAGTAGCAACTGCAGTATAGCTGAGTGTTTCTTAAAGCACAACCAATCAGTACAAGGTGTCTGTGTAATAAGTTTGCATGTCCTTCAAATATCTGGATAGATAAATAGATGATAGAGGATAGGTAGATAGATAGATAGATTTTATATATATATATATATATATATATATATATAGAGAGAGAGAGAGAGAGAGAGAGAGATAGAGGTACAATTTATTTGTATATGCACACATACACTATACATATTCATATATATATAAATATGAATACATATACTTTTTGCTATGTTCACCTTAGAGACAGGTGTACATTGTCTCTGAAACTATATTAAAATAACCTCACCTTTTAAAGTAACACTGTCAAGTTTTCCATACCCTATCATGTACTATTCACAATGTCACAAGAGAAGACTTTGTAAATAAATTAAATGCTCTTCTTATAAAGCTTACTACCAAATTAATTATTATGCTACTATTGAAGAGTTTATTATTACTGCAATGTTCCTCAAATAATTAAAAAAAAATACTCTGGAGATCTCAGTTGGCAGGAGAGGAAAACCGAGAAGGAAGGCAGTCATAAAATCCATCTCTCCAGTTCCCATAATGTGTTACACTGAAATCAGAACATAGTTTATTAACACTATTCAATGGCTCTCCCAAGAAACCTTCCCAAGATAATGGAAGAGCTGGGTCTAGAACACTAGGCTCCATTTCTTCCTTTTTTACACCTAAATTCATTATTTTTTTAATTAAAAAAAGTCTTTGTCTAAGTTAAAGTAAAGTCCTCAGTCAGGAGAAAGAAAAATATTTCAACAAAACTATAGTGGTGATAAAACACAATAAGTAAAAACATATTCAGTGCACTTCCTGAAAACCCATAAGGTCAGTAAAATATTTGTACAGAGAAATTAAATAGGTAAGCAATTTTTTTTTACCTCTTTCTGTTAGCATTATAATTTCTGTATTATAAGAACCTGAGACCTGTAGAGTATCATTATCTGAAGACTTTCTAAAAATACTGTTTTTCAATTTCAAAAACGGAATCAGCCACAGGTTAACATATATAAAATAATATTTTTCTTAAGGAAGTTCTCTCTTATAGTGTCTTTTTGCTTCCTTTAAAAAAAAAGATTTTCTTCTTTGCATTTCATGTAACTTTTTTCTTACTCCAAAATAGATTTTAATCTACTCCTAGAATTTTCCCTTGAGATTCATTCTCATGTTATCCAGTTTAATTTTCTAAGTGCTGTAAATACTATAATCAAATATGTGACTCCCATTTATTCTTTTATCATAATTGAGGCTAACAAAGTAATACTTTCTCAGTCTCTGATTTTACCCTTATGTTTGTCTTGAGTTATAAAACTACAAATTTAGAGATGTTTATGCTCCCAAATACTCAAAGTGTTCTTCTAAGGTGCCTCTCTTCCACCATACCCTACCTTCTCAAATATAACCCACTCTATTATGAAAATTAGACACTTGCCTGTTTTATTTGACCTCTAATTCTTCCTCAGCACTATTCCCCAATAGTCTCCAAGCCCTGTTGTTTCCTTAATTCCATCTTTTCAATCTTGTCCCTTCTCTTCTTACCCTCATTCAGGTTTATGATCCAAAGCACCATGATTTTTCATCTGGTTTTTGACACTATTTTCCTTACAATTTGTTTTTTGCTCAACTGAGATGTATAATTTACAGAGAAGCCAGAGTGATGTTTCTATATATATATATATCACACACGGATGGTACTGGCTAAGAATCAAAGGTTCATTGCCTTCAAAATGCAGTGTCTTAGTATAGCACAGACGCTTTCTAATCAGAAACCTAATTTCTTCTCCCAGGACTCCAACATTTCCAGTGAACCTTGAAAACCTATTTTGAAATTCTCCGTATGCTCTCTTTGGTTGTTGCCAAATAGTTGTGACGGGCCCAGAGGAGTCTGTAGGACTCTAAAGAATGGCTTAACCCCAGAATGGAAAGAGCTAGTGTCTTTGTGAAATAGGAAAAAAAACTTAACTGATTTGCCATGCACAATAACATGAAAAAGAAGTAAAAACTTTTTCTACTTTGTCACTCAGATATAGGACTCATGTGTTGTAACAATTAATCTACCACAGCTAATATGATTGAGTGAAGAAATGTTGGATATTCTCAATAGATGGTTAACCAGTACAATGGACTGAACAAGTTGGGGGTTTTTGGCGTAATGAGCAAATCTGTGAATACTCCCCATATTAAGTACAAAAGTAAAAATAGATTAAAAACTATAAAATAACTACTATTACTTATTATGATATTACAGATGTAACATGTATGTAAATTTGTTTCTGGAGAGATATGACAATAAAGAGAGAGAGAAAAAATCACTTGGTAAATTAAAAAAATAAAGTTTTTCTAGCTTAGATACAAAATTCAAATTTAGATTACCTATCAAATGGCAAGCAGGATAATTTATATGGACCATAGATATGATTGCCTTTGGGAAATATCAGAATTCCAAAGACAACTAGATCTTAAATGCTTACAAAAATGAGAGGGGGAAAAAACAGAAAATAAAAACAAAACAAAATGAAAACAGTTCACTTATAAGGACCAGTAATTTCACTTTCACCAGCTATCTTATTAATATTATAAATATAAAATATCAGAGTTGGTTTCAAAAGAATGAGAGAAAATATGTTCACTCAAGAAGTTTAGTGCTTGGCCAAACTGCAAACTATTAAGACAGAAGAAAACATTTTTAGACATATATGAACACAGAAGTTTATTTCTGTTGCTATTTTTTTTATGAAAGATACTATGGGGCATATTTCAGGAAAATAATAATGAAAAGAGCAAAAGAAAACCACTCAAAATCAGGAAGTTAAAACAAACCAGAACAGGATGAAGGGAAGTCTCCCCTGGATAGTTCTGATCCTTGCCAAGAGATGTCAAGAAATACAGATTGCCCCTGGATAGAGATTGGGATAAAAAAGGTGGTTCTCGGTGTAGAAGTCACATTAATAAGTAAAGAAAAATTTTAAAAAAGATAAAGATGAATTATTGTTTTAGAGATTAGAAAAAGAAAAGTCATAAGTATAAACTCCATGACAAAATTTTTGAGTTTCTTGTTTGGCACAATTCTCATAGTTCTGGTTAACCTATTGTTTGTCATCAATGAGAAAAGACCAGAACACAAACCTTTAATTTCATCTTTGAATTACCCTGGAATCAATTAGCACTGGTTTTAAATGAAAAGAAAAAGACAAATGTTCTTATATAGGTACAATTTGAGAAGTGTTTCAATATAATAAAAACATAAGAATATTTAAGTGTGCATTAAATTTAAAAACATTTTATGCTATAAGACAATGAGTTTTGTGAAGTTGTGAGTTCTTTTTTGAATAAATTTTTCCACTTCTTTGATTCAGAATTTGTTTGCAGAATAAATAGAAAATATGTAGTTTTTGTTATTGACTTTATATTTCTGATTCTTTTTAAAATAAAATGCCATCTATTCAAAGTTCAATCTTATAGGATGAAAGGTAGCATTCATAAGAAAAAAAATGACAGAATTTATCATTGATACAGTTATCATTGAAACAATATTTTGCTTATTAAATATTTAACTAGTAACTTTAGTTTGGTTGATTTACCTAGCATCACTTCTTTTGGCTCTGAAACAGAAAATTTTTACTCTCTATTTGCTTTAGATGAGCTATAATGTGTAGAAATAAGGACTACATTTTGTGACATGAATCTAACACACAGAGAAAGAAATTATTTTTTATGTCCAGATATGAAAAAGACCACCTTTCCTTTAAATTCAGGAGGGATTTGAGTTCAAGTAGTGGAAATAGTTCTTAGTGTGAACCAAAGTGTTTGAGTCTGAATTATTGTGCCTTGTCTTCCACAGGACAAATGGTCATGACAGCAGTGAATAAAATACTTTTTGATGAGGAGGAGGAGGAGGAAGAAAATGTTTGGCTAATCCAGTTCCCTCATACATCCTTTTAGTGGCAAGTTCTGAAAGGAGGAAGATAAGCTGCTTGAGTGTGCCGCCTAACATGGTATTGATCAGCTGCAGGGGGAAAAGCGCAATAAAAACAGAAGCTAATGAAGTAGCAAAAGGAAGAGAAATTGTACTCTGACAAACACATAAAGCCTACAGCTAAGGTACAAGTACAACAGGACTTGCAATAGAGAAATAGGAAATAAAAAATATCACGAGCTCTACAGTACAAAAGAGAATTGAGAAGTTAACTATATCAGTTTGAAAGTGCTACTCTTTTTGTTTATTATTATTAATTTTAATAGGGTGACATTGATCAATCAGGGTACACAGGTTCAGAGAAAACATCTCCAGGTTATTTTGACATTTGATTATGTTGCATACCCATCACCCAAAGTTATATATTCTTTCATCACCTTCTAACTGGTTTTTCTTGTGCTCCTCCTCTCCCCCCTCCCACTCCCTTCCCCTCCTCCCCCCATAACCACACTCTTGTCCATGTCCCTGAGTCTCATTTTTATGTTCCACCTATGTATGGAATCATATAGTTCTTAATTTTTCCTGATTTACTTATTTCACTCAGTATAATGTTATCAGGGTCCATCCATGTTGTAAATGATCCGATTTCATCATTTCTTATGGCTGAGTAGTATTCCATAGTATATATGTACCACTTCTTCTTTATCCAGTCATATATTGAAGGGTCATTTGGTTGTTTCCATGTCTTGGCCACTGAGAACAATGCTGCAATGAACATGGGCCTGCATGTGCCTTTACGTACAAGTGTTTTTGAGTTATGGGGGTATACTCCCAGTAGAAGGATTTCTGGGTCATATGGTAGTTCTATTTTTAATTTTTTGAGGAACAACCATACTTTCTTCCATAATGGTTGTACTACTTTACATTCCCACCAACAGTGAATAAGAGTTCCTTTTTCTCCACAGCCTCTCCAACACTTGGTATTACCTGTCTTGCTGAAAATAGCTAATCTAACAGGTGTGAGGTGGTATCTCATTGTAGTTTTGATTTTTATTTCTCTAATAGCTAATGAAGATGAGCATCTTTTCATATATCTGTTGGCCATTTGTATTTATTCCTGGTCTATTTCTATATGCTAACAATGAAACATCAGAAAATGAGCTAAAAAAAATCCTCCTCATGGTTGCAACAACAACAACAAAAATATCTAGGAATAAGCATAACAAAGGTTGTAAAGGACCCATATAATGAAAACTGCAAAGCATTGTTAAGGGAAATCAAAAAAGATATAATGAAATGGAAAAATATTCCTTGTTCTTGGATAAGAAGAATAAATATAGTCAAAATGACTATGTTACCCAAAGCAATATTCAAATTTAATGCAATTCCCATCAAAACTCCAATGTCATTTCTTAAAAAAATGGAACAAAAAACCATCAGGTTTATATGGAACTATAAAAAACCCTGAATAGCCATAGCAATCCTAAGGGAAAAGAACAAAGCTGGGGGCATTACAATACCTGACTTCAAATTATATTATAGAGCCACAATAATTAAAACAGCATGGTATTGGCAGAAAAAATAGACACTCAGACCAATGGAATGGAATAGAAAGCCCAGAAATAAAACCACATGTATATGGTCAAATAATTTTTGATAAAGGCGCTAACAACACACAATGGAGAAAAGAAAGCCTCTTCAACAAATGGTGCTGGGAAAACTGGAAAGCCACATGCAAAAGAATAAAACTCAACTAAAGTTTGTCCCCTTGTACTAAAATTAATTCAAAATGGATCACAGACCTAAATATAAGACCTGAAACAATAAATTACATAGAAGAAAACATAGGTACTAAACTCATGGACCTTGGTTACAAAAAGCACTTTATGAATTTGACTCCAAAGGCAAAGGAAGTGAAGGCAAAAATTAATGAATGGGACCACATCAGACTAAGAAGTTTTTGCACAGCAAGAGAAACTGACAACAAAATAAACAGCCAACTAAATGGGAGATGATATTTTCAAACAACAGCACCTACTCTTTTCATATTCAGTGAATTCTAAACATTTAAAGGAAAAAGAGCCTTCAATAGAGAAATGTGCATCTGGAATGCCACTTTTATGCTCTGCATTAGTATTGGAATTGTGAGTATACTGTATTGGAATATATTGTGAAAATCCTTTTGCAATCCTATTCAAGTGCTCTCCTAGTGAAATAAATCAAAATGTTGACTATCTTGTGAACGCATGCTTTTTCTTTGTTTCTCTGGAAAATCTGCCACAATGTCCTCAGTATCACCCTATTGTATAAGGTAGATCATGTTCCTTTTAGCAGACTTATCCACTTATCCTCAGCCCTTAACCTCTAATGGGATGCTCTCTTGCCCCTAGAGAGTTTTATGAGTAAAATGTAAAACCGTGTAAAATGTAACAAGGAAAATGAAGTTGAAGAGAAAAGAAGTCAGTTGGATTTAGAAATTAGCCTTAATCAACCACAGTGTAAGGCATTTTTGGAAAGCGGTGGTTGGGAAGCAGCCAGACTGAATTGGCCTGAGTAGAAAGGAGAAAGAAGGAAATGAAAATAGCAAGTAGAGACAATTCTTTTTAGCAACTGGAAGAAGGGGACTTAAAAGTTAAGGAGAAAAGCTTTTAAATTCCTGGGATTACTACACTTGATCTTAGCCAAAAAGGCCGAAAAATGATGAAAACCAAATGCTATTAATATGAATGGATTTTATTTGCTGTTTACTAGGAGTTTGTTTTTTTTTTTATTGTTTGGGGGTTCAGTAAAGCCATACATATGTTTGTATGAAAATATTGACACAATGACTAGTAACAAGTTGACTTTTAAACATTTTTTCCCCTGGACTAAGACACATTTTTCCATTATTGACTCTTGCAGTTCACCATTTTTCAATGCCTCCAGTGTCTACGAGAGTTTCTTAAACTCAGGATAGTTAGTACATGAGTCCTTCAGAATAACATATAGCCAGACCTGTCGCGGCACAGTGGATAAAGCGTTGACCTGGAATGCTGATGTTGCCAATTTGGAAGCCTGAGATTGGCTCCTGAAGACACATAGGCGAATCAACTACTACAAATTGATGCTTCCCTCTCCTCTCTCTCTCTCTCTCTCTCAAATCAATAAATAAAATCTTTAAAAAGCAAAAAAGAAATACAGATAAATGCATAATTATGTACTACAAACATTTAAAAAGTTCAATCTGTCTCTATTCTGCTATTGTAAATTCTATAATACATTTACTTAAGCATTAATGATCAGTTTCCACCCATGTTTACCAGAAAGAGGAAGTTTGTTTTTGGGGAGAAAATCTGGTCTCAAATAAAATATATATAAAAATTCCCAAATAACTTTAATATAAACATTAGTAACTTTCTTTCAGTAAACTGTAATCTAAGATCTTAAGAAAGTGATATTGGTAGAAAAGTTTTAATTTTGATTATATACCTTTAGAAGTTTGGTATTATAATTAATATTTTTCCCAAAAGTTTTACACATTTTCTTTCTCAGTGTGAGATATATAAGAATCTAAGAATTTCTATTCTGTCTAGTCAGGTTGTAGTATATAGATTTAACTTAAACTGGGAGCAGAAGTTTTCTACAGGTAATCTGTAGTAACTTTAGCCTATGAGGTAGAATGTATTTAGTCAGAATTCCAATGAATTTAGCACAAAATTGTGTACCCAATACTGTGGGACTGGGCATTTCGTTTTGTGTGGTATTTAACTTTACCTGTTAATTTGGCTAACTGGGCATTTCATTTTGTGTGGTATTTAACTTTACCTGTTAATTTGACTAAGACAATGGTGCCCAGTTGTTTGGTGAACCACCAATCTAGATGTTTACATGAAGGTACTTTATTCTGTAATTAACATTTATCTCAATAGACTTTAATTAAATCACCCTTCATAATGTGTGTAGGCCTCGTCCAATCATTTGCAGGTCCTAACGAGCAAAGACTGGAGTTCACGGTAGGAGAAAGGAATTTGAACTTCAGACTGCAACACAGAAACCTTACCTGGGATTACACCCTGCCTGGCATGACCTGAACAACTGGGACTCAAAGCGGCAACTTTAGCTCTGACTTTAATACCTAGCCTGCTGCTTTGAACTGGTTTTGACCTTGCTGGCTGCCACAATTCTGCGAGCTGTTTAAAATAAATCTTTTATTCCTCCTTCTTCTTCCTGCACCTCCTACTTCTCTTTTTTCTTCTCCTTCTCCTCCTCATCTCCCTCCGCCTCCTTCTGCTTCCTCTTCTTCTTTCTTCTCCTCCCCTACTCTTCTCTCCCAATCTATGTACAAATCCTATTGGTTTTGTTTCTTTGGGGAATCCTGGAATATACAGTCGGTAGCAAGGATAGGCTACATTTTCATAATAACTGTAGAATCTAACTTTAAAAATCTTCACAATTAAAAAACAACTAATTGTAATAGTAACATAATAGAACCTAATTAAAGCATAAATATTTTTCAGACTGTCCATCAATTCTGGCTTGCCTGATGCATTCTGAAGATCTTTTTTCATGATGATATTGAGGTTACTCCGTTTATAACTATACCACAGAGGTAATGCGCTCTTCTCAATATATTACATTAAAGGGTACATTCTGTTGACATGTCTCATTATAGGGATATTAACCTTGATCATGTAGTCAAGGTGGCATCTGTCAGATTTATTCACTATGAAATATCTTTCTCACTGTAATTAATTAGTGTTTCTGAGGAATTAGTTTAGAAATGTGCAAATGACCATTGATTTAACTGACTTTTAGCATGAATCAGTAGTTCTTGCTTGTAGCAATTATTACTCTGTTGTTTTCATTCATTTTACTATATTTGACAGTACTAGGAGGTGACACAAAAAATATAGGGTTCATGACATATTTTTACTTGCACTTTATTTGTGGCATCTTCTTATCTTTCATTGTAACTAAAGTTATTCACCTCATCTAAATGAAAATATTCTCTTTTGCTTTTCTACTGATCTGGTGATTCCAAAACGCCATATGGTAGTCTAAATATTTAGTAAAATAAAGCTATTGCTATGTTCCTTGGTAAGAAAGATGGCTCTTTTTGCTTTGAAGAATTTACATCATCAGATCAAATAATTCTGAGATAAAGGCAAACATTTTGCCATTGACTTAAGTGTAATAACTTCCAGTTTAGGTATTATATCTGTAAGAGGAAGAGTACCATATCACTGTTCTGAAGCATGTTGTTTATCTTATTGGTAGACCCCACAGCCTTGCAGGCCATAACTGAGGTGCCAGTAAGCCACCCACCATTTTATAAAGTCCGCTTCTTCTGATAATATGACACATGGTCATAATGTCACATAAATGTCAGTCATTGCTTTACTTAATTTGGTCATATAATAAATTTCCTAATTAGAACCAATGTTATGTTGGATACAAAGCTGGTGATTACCACATTGATGGTGGTGTTATCAGCTGCATGGCAGTCTTTTCAGTGGTGACAGTCAACTGCAATCAACTGCTATGGAGTGTCTCCCTGATATGCCTTTGGGATTTTGCCATATTGAGAATCTGACATAAATTTCTGCTGCTGGTTAATTGGCTTTCAGTGGTGGAAGCTGCTCCATGAGCTATAATGAAAAGAAGTCTGTATTATTAACAACACCCAGAATCAATATTTCTGGCACCATGATTAGTGTTCAGAAACTCATTGAGCAAACACAGGATGTCTGTTGAAAGAGAAAGATCATCTTGTCAACTGATTAAAATGCAAAATGGAGGGAGCATTCTCATTTTCTACATAATTTTCAGTGTCTAGGTCTATTATATGATGTCTGGCCACACATTTCCCAATATATTAGTCACTTTCTCACTTTTTAAAATTTTTTCTTTCAATTCCTAGTTAATGAAGCAAAACTTTTAACCACAACCACTGCTTAATAGTCAATGTATGTTATAATTTCTTCCTATCTCTCCTTCCAATCAAAATAGATACTGGGAACAATTTCCAGTTTTACTTAGAGAAGAGTTTTACTTAGTGCCTCACTGTGACCATAGAAACAGTACTATTTCGGCTCATTTTAATATATATATATATATATATATATATATATATATATATATATATAAAATATGTAAATCAGTCTTGAATTTGTCTTCTTAAACCACTTTATATGAATAACTACCATAAGATTCACCCACCATTGCAGTAAAAATACTTACATTAAGAATCCATCTACTAATAGAACTTGTGATTTCTCAACATGCTTGAGCCAGAATGGATATTCTGCAGCCATGCCAGCCTATGGCTTGGTAAGTAAGAAAATACTCATTTTAAGAACAGCAGTTCAAATTATATTGGTACTTTGTATGACATATCAAACATTGTCTCTACCAGTCTACCAGGCCCTAATACTAAACCTCTATCCTAATCCTTGACCTCTATTTCAGGAGTAAAATTATCATTTACCAAAGAAGGCATGGTTTAATTATAAAATAAAGGTCTTATAAAATAAAAAAAGTCACCGAGATGTAATGTACATCAAGATGACTATAAATAATACTGTATTCCATACTTGAAAGTTGCTAAGAAAGTGTATTTTGTTTTTATTCATTTCAAACTCAAAATATTTTTCATTAAATTTATTGGGTTGACATTGGTTAATAAAATTATACCGGTTTCAGGCGTACAATTCTTTACAACATCATCTGTATATTGTATTGTGTGTTCACCAACTTAAGCCAAGTCTCCCTCCATGATCAGCTGTCCTCTAACTTTCCTAACCTCCCCCAATCCTTTTCCCTCCTGCAATCCCCAACACTGTTGTTTATAGTTCTTAAAAGTTCTCATCATGCCCTGGCCTGTTGGCTCAGTGGTAGAGCATCAGCCTGGCATGCAGGAGTCCGGGTTCGATTCCTGGCCATGGCACACAGGAGAAGCACCCATCTGATTCTCCACCCCCCCTCCTTCCTCTCTGTCTCTCTCTTCCCCTCCCGCATCCAAGGCTCCATTGGAGCAAAGTTGGCCTGGGCACTGGGGATGGCTCTGTGGCCTCTGCCTCAGGTGCTGGAATGGCTCTGGTCACAATGCCCCAGATGGGCAGAGCATCGCCCCCTGGTGGGCATGCCAGGTGGATCCCAGTCGGGAATCTGTCTGCCGGCTTCCCCGTTTCCAACTTTGGAAAAATACCAAAAAAAAAAAAAAGTTCTCATCATAAGCAAAAAAATCTATAAGTATGTGTGGTGATGGATGTTGACTAGATGTATTGTGGTGATAATGCATATAAATAATGAACCATTATTTTATACATCTGAAACGAATATATATGTGTAAATTATACCTCAAGTAAAAAAAGAAAAAAAGATAAAGAGGAAGAAGAAGAAGAAGACACGGCCTTGTCCCAAAGCTCAAAGTACACACAGTGTAATCCTTTTATGTGGGTTTCCACATGCACCACAGAGCACAATGAGTTACTCAGATATAGAAAAAAATATCTCTTAAAAACCTTGGGACATGTAAATAAAAACTTGTTTAAACTAAATGCAGATTTTCCTCTCATGCCGTACCTGTGTTGTCATGTTTTGCATCATCTGACCTTAGATCCAGCTTTTCCTCTATTGTACAGAAAGTTTCTTAGTGATGTAGGAATATTCTCTATAACAGAAATTATTAGAAAGTGCAGTAAATCAGAAGTACACATGCCAACTTATAATAATGACATTTTCCCTTCAATATCTTTCTACTTTACTCTTCTAATCCATTCTTTGGTGATCGGTAACAATACCAATCACTGTCATGCCCAATCCCAGCCCATGTGATGGAGTAGTGTTTTTTTAGCTGTACTTTTGCTGATGCTGACCTTTTGTATTCATACTTTTGTAGTATAGATGATCAATACATGTTCTTTGATGTAGAGATAATAAGCAATAATAGATCACATGGAATTCAGAACTGACTGGGTGGAGAAGATAATATTCATCACCTTCTATATATTTTATAGAGATATAAAGTATGAGTGTCTTGATATATTAACCTGGGATTAGTTACTTATCTTCATATTGTCTTTTCATTTCCATTGCAATTACCTCATCCCTTATTGCACAAACAACCCAAAATAAAATTTACTCAAATTTGGGCACTCCCATAGTTCCCCAAATACCTTTTTACCCTTCACCTTCTTTTTCACACATTACATAAATAAATATATGGTATTCTTTCTTTACCTCTCAGCCTTTAAATATTGCGATGATCATTTTATTTTGTGTATTGTGTGAATATTTTATTTTGAAGAAACACTCTGTTATATAAATGGGGCAGAATGAACCCTCTGTATGGGCCCAAAATGGCCCCCAGGCTTACTTCTTCAAGCAGGCTTCACTCTTAACTCAGAGCCTGAGTGTCAAACTCAAATTCTTACACATCCATTTGTTCCACATATAGTTCAAATAAATATACTTTTTAACCATTGTGAGTCTATTAATGTGATGTATCCTACAAAATTACAACCAACAGTTATTAAGCATAAGTTAAGACAAATTCTGTAGCTTTCAAGGTCCCCTGACCTATCTTGCCCTTTGGAGCTCTCTGACCCAAGTGTTCCCCACCTTACTGCTCCCCTTCTCCAACTTCGTATTCTCCCCTGAAGATCACTACCCTATCTCCACCTCTTCTAGGTGGTGGACACTTGCTGCTGTGTCTGGAAGGTCTCTTGTTGGAAAGGGCTTCTTCTCTCATAAAACCTTGTCCAAACACCACTCAATAAAACTAGATATTTGTTAATGCCTCTTGTTGTCCTGTCCCTTCTTAGATCAATGCTGAAATCTCCTAATTTACCACACACTCAAAAGTTAGCAAACTTCCAAGTATATTATAATTCAGAAAGCTTCCAACCAGTATATTATATATACAATTGTCATACTTAGCTTATAAACTTTGTTTTTGTATTTTTCTGAAGTTGGAAATGGGGAGGCAGTCAAACAGACTCCCACATGCGCCTGACCAGGATTGACTCAGCATGCCCACTAGGGGGCGATGCTCTGCCCATCTGGGGCGTTGCTCTGTTGCAACCAGAGCCATTCTAGTGCCTGAGGCAGAGGCCACAGAGCCATCTTCAGCGCCCGGGCCAACTTTGCTCCAAAGGAGCCTTGGCTGCGGGAGGGGAAGAGAGAGACAGAGAGGAAGGAGAAGGGGGGGGTGGAGAAGCAGATGGGTGCTTCTTCTGTGTGCCCTGGCCAGGAATCAAACCTGGGACTCCTGCACGCCAGGCTGACGCTCTACCACTGAGCCAACCGGCCAGAGTGCTTATAAACTTTTGATCATCATTTCCTCCATTCTCAACCATTTTAAAACTCACAGGAGAGGGGACAGTCCTAAGTACCAAGAGAGGAAGAAAATAAGAAATCTAAAGGTGTGAATAGCCCAGAGCTTCGGTAAACTCTGTTTCTCAGCAGCATTAAGAGAAGTCATTTAATGTTAGAAGCATGAGAAATATTGGTGGTAATAAGAACACAGCATGTGCAGGAGAAACTGAACACAGAATTCAGATAATAGTAATGCTGGGGGAATTTTAGGACAAGAACATGTCAGCAGAGAGATAACAACCAATTACACTGGAGAAATAATTTTGTCCTGAAGTGCTTCTTCTGTTGGTGATTATAAAACCAAATCTAATTTCTATTTATGCCAATCCCTTTCTTTTCTGGAGCTGTAGGCTTTATGAGTCATGTCCTGAAATTCACTGCTGGAACGGTTAAAAAAAATTAACAAAAACACTTTTGTTTTTTGTGTTTTTTCCCCCACTAACGTACTAAAATGACAGAAGGGAAAAAAGATGAAATGTTGCTTATATGGTATGACTAGATGGGAGCAGGTAAGAGATGATTTCTATAAGCTCATGTTCTTACCACCCAATTCATCAGTTTGAAATTTAAACACTTGTCCAACAGAACAACTTCAGTATGATTATAAGTTAGTAAGGAACACTATAGTATTGATTTTTAAATTTAGATTTTTTGGTCTTTTTTTATTCCTAGGAATGCACCAAGTTTAGTAAAATTTACCTCAATTTCAGTGGGAAGAAAATGACACAGTAAATACAAGAAAATAACTCAAGAAAAATGCTCAAATGGTGTTTTTCAGAAAATTGTATATGCACCCCAGACAAATTGATGTATCAAATTTTTCAGTGCAAAGCTGATTATAGCATTCTGACTTTTTTGAATCAATGTATTTGATCATATGTCCTAATTTCTGTCTCTGAAAAGTAAAATTACTTCATGCATACTTCCCATGAATGCAGAAACAGTAAGCCAATAATACTAATAGTTTTAGATTCATTGAGTGAGTTCATTACAATACTTATTTGCCAGGCTATATAATCTCAAAAACTTATATTTGTAGTAGTTTGCTATAGTTAAAGATGTTCAAAACAAAATTCATTGTAGATCTAAAGAGACAATTTGAAAATTAGTTTAAAAAATAAACCGAAGGTAATAATACTATAGTTATTAAATTATTATAACTTTGTGTTACAAAATAATGTAATTCATGTAATAGTTCAAAAATTAAGTACATAAAAAAGTTAGATGTGAATAATTTTAATTAAACAAGTAAGTAAATTAAGGCACCAAAATAATGAAGTGAAATGCATTATTAAGGACTTAAGAGTCTTTCTCATTATGTTACAGCCTGACTCAGAAAACCCAGCTAAGCCATAGAAACATGCCGGCCGCAGAGGTGTTGTTTTAATTTATTATGATATGGGGTAATCTATTACATAGCAATAGGTAATTAATATACACAAATTTAAAAAAAGCCTCGAATAACATATAGGAGAGTTCAGGATGCATGGTTGATGTGGGATGCGGGAAAGGTACATGGAACTGTCCACTATAGCTGTGCTGAAAGTACGGTGAGAGGCAATGTGATCTTGTTGGGGAAATGTCTGCTTTAGTCTCCTCCTTATGTCTTCAAATCCATTTTCAAGTCATATTAAATGTACTATGTCAATTACTTTTAAGATTGTAGTTCATCATAGACAGGTACCTAGATAGATAGATGATAGATATACATAGTAGATAGATAGATAGATAGATAGATAGATAGATAGATAGATAGATAGATAGATAGATAAATAATTATAGATCCTATATCTATAGATTCTCTCAAAGCAAATAATATGTATCGTCTGCTTTCACTATTGCCTAATCTAAAGTTTCTTTACACTTTTCCAGGTCTTTAGTTAGTTATATTGATTGCATAGTAAGAAAACCCAGACCTTCATTTTTGAGAGGAATTTGTACTTTGTAAGGTTGTATTTTTTTCATAATTCCTCTTTTAAAGTTTTCAACAGACAAAAGATGAAGAGTTGCCCACAACATTAGGTCAACTATACATTTACCTCCTTTTGACTCAATTTTGTTTCAGGAATACTAGTTCTAACTATAATTAGAAACAATTATTATTGCAAATGTAGTAATTCTTTTTTTCTGTTTGTTCTGCCTGCTTGTTCACCAATATAAGGAGCCAAAAATGATGAGACAATCATCTTCTATACTGGGTGTTAATTGTGGCAAGGAAAACTTGCTCCATTAGGATAGAAGGGAACAATGTAGTTGATATGACAGCAAGTGATTGGCCAAGATCTTGAATGGATGATACAATACCAAGACATCACTTTAGTCTCTGATGTGGACTGAGTGGTATCTAGCATTTAAAGTAACTAGAACAGCCTTAATGAGACAAATCTCTTGCCATTGGAACCATGTTTCATGGAAATTGGCTTACCATATTTATATACATACTTAATGTGCAAGTACTGGTCTGGCAGAAAACAGAGGCCAGTTCATCCTTATGGGACAAATCATCCTAAGTGACTGAGGCACCTAGTTGTTCAGTGCCTCTTCTTTGTCAGGTGCTATTTACTGACCAATTATATAAACGCCCACCAGTATTGTAAGTATTTCTGTAATAAGTTGCTCTAAATCCCACTTTCCCAAACCACTTTGTTTCTGAATTTCTTAACTTTCTTCCTCAGGCCCTGACCAATTAGTATAAGTGTTCTCATTACCCAGCAGTCTGTGTACATAATGACACCAGATTATTTCCTCTCTATTAAGTTGATGATCTAGCAGATCTCTCAGCTCTGCCTAATAAAGGATGTCTATTCCCCGCTAGCTTTTAGAGCCACTCAAAAATAGAACTGTCAGACTTGGGCACACACACCCAAGCAGGCACATCTGTGAACCAGGACAGTGTGTTTCCTCTTACATCATAGAGTTATAAAAATCCCCCGTTAATTGTTTGTAGACTCTGGGAGAAAGGTGTTAGTGTGATACACAGGTCAGAATGGGCCATGCATTCAGTTCATGTTTGTTGTCTGGATCTGTCTAGAGAAATGTTCTAATATACTATTTTTTTTACAGAGACAGAGAGTGTCAGAGAGAAGGACAGATAGGGACAGACAGACAGGAAGAGAGAGAGATGAGAAGTATCAGTTCTTTGTTGCAGCTTCTTAGTTGTTCATTGATTGCTTTCTCATATGTGCCTTGACTGGAGCAGGGGTACAGCAGAGCAAGTGATCTCCTGCTCAAGTTAGTGACCTTGGGCTCAACCCAGCGACCTTTGGGCTCAACCTAGCAGCCAAAAAGTCATGTCTATGATCTCACGGTCAAGCTAGCGTCCCCGCACTCAAGCTGGTGAGCCTGTGCTCAAGCCATAGACCTCAGAGCTTTGAACCTGGGTCCTTCACATCCCAGTTTTATATTCTATCCACTGTGCCATCAGCTGGTCAGGCTTTAATACACTTTTTTATTATAAATGATCACTGCTGCATTTGTTTCACTCTGTAACTGGATGAACCTACAATATCTGGTTTAAGAGGTATGTCTCTGATTGCACAGCACTTGATTTCATACAATGTGGTACTCAGGCTCCAAAAGGCATAGTACCTTCCAGGAGTTGCATTTTGAACAATGGGTGATTCTTTGCTGATTTATCCCAAAACTTAAAGATACATATTGCATATCTCTTAATGGGACTTGCCATAGACTCTATACTACTTTCTTATCTACATTTTCATTGACTCTGCTAAACCATATGGCCCATTTGACAGGAGATTTGCATCATATTCTGAAACTTATGCAGAAACTTTTTTGGTATGGTCTTCAGTCAAATCTGGAGTTCGATAAATTGTTCAGAGCAGTACACCAAAGAAAAATATAGGTACAAATAGTTAAAGTGTCTCTCTTAGTGGAAGATAGTGCAAGGTGCAATAAAGTATTTTGAATATTAGATTGAATGTCATGTTCTAAATTACTGGACCCATAAATATTTACTGATATGGCAAAAACCTGAAACTATGTGTGTCAGATTTTTTCACTCTTTGGCAAACATTTGTTTTACTAGTGCACCCAGAGTTTTTGCCACTTTTTGATAATAGAACTAAACTCAGTAGTATGTTGTTAATAATATAAACATCACAATGAAGGTGAGAAATATCAAGACATTCAAGTCCCTAAAAATGAAGACATTTAAGAAACTGTAGAATGAGAATGAATCTGTATTGTCATCATTTTTATATAAAGTTGAACAGCATTTGATCTTCATTGAAAATCACATGCTCCTGACCAATAACTATACAGATATGTTCATTAGTTCCTGTAAAAACATCATAATCATGACAGTACCATTCAGCTACAACTTCATTGAATTTACTGTAAAAGAGTTAACATATAATTCAAGGACACTTAGCTTTTTTCCTTAAAACTAATATCTAGATAATGGAAGAAAGAAGTTTTTTTTTCCCTCAGGTTTTCTATGCTAGGAGGATATTAATCATGGGGTTTAGGGATATTAATTATGCAATCTTCTTTGTGATGTAGATAAAGACAGTCAACAAAATAAAGAAATAACAGTAAAACAAAAATAAATACATGGGTGGATAAGATAACTCAGAAAGTCCTAAACTTTTAGAACATGACTTTTGCAACTCTAAAAGTAATATTTTAAATTGTCCCAGTACAACTTGCAGAACCTGCACGTGGAATATCTTTGGTTTATATTAAGCTATTTTAATTGGAATTTTTGTCAGTTAAAACAAATTCATAACAAAAACAAGCTATATCATAATTCAAAGAGATTAGCCAAAATGAACAAAACTATCATTTACTAATTTCTAAATAAATAAAGCTGACCAGGTGCTGGTGCAGTGGATAGAGCATGGGACTGGGACGCGGAGGACCCAGGTTCAAAACTCCAAGAATGTCGGCTTGAGGGTGGGCTCACTGGTTTGAGCAAGGCTCTCCAGCTTGAGCCCAAGGGCACTGGCTTGAGCGAGGGGTCACTCAGTCTGCTGTAGCCCCCCAGCCAAGGCACATATGGGAAAGCAATCAATGAACAACTAAGGAGCCAAAAGAAGAATTGATGCTTCTTATCTCTCCCTTCCTGTCTGTCTGTTCTTATCTATCCCTCTCTTTATCTCTGTCAAAATAAATAAATAAATAAATAAATGGATAGATAGATAAATAAATAAATAAATAAATAAAAAACATTTTCCAAGAAATTTTTAGATTTTTTAAAAATTTTTTTGATTTTAGAAAGACAGGAAAGAGGTAGGGAGAGAGAGAGAAGGAGGGAGAGGAGAGGGACATTGATCTGTTTTTGTATGTGCCCTGACCAGAGATCGAACCTGTAATTATTGTGCTCACTCTGACACTCTATCAACTGAGTAACCTGGCCAAGGCAGGCCATTTTTCCAGAATTTTAATATGTAAAAATTTTAACTTCAAAATCATTCAAAATTGGCATGGCAAAATTGATGGAAAAAAAGAGAGTTGTTTAACAGCTAATGAGACTATGAAGTTTTAGAAATAAGGAGCTTGCTATATGGATTGAAATATTTAGTGTTGTTAATTTTTAAGGAAATCTATTTGAAAGATTTGCATTACTTTTAAGTATTTTGGTATACAATTTATATTTTATTTGAAATTCTGGAAAAGATAGAGTGAAATGTAAGTTATGACTCACATTAGATTCACGGATACTAAGAAGCCGAAAATAAAAATTTTAAATGACATGGAAGATGGCAGTTAGTCCTTAGTTTTTACTGCTCCCTACTGAAGATAAATAATTTTGTAGACTGTCAACAATATTAGACAAGGCCACCTCATATGTATGTTGAAGCCACACAAAAGCAATACCGCTCTGTAATTCTGTCTTAATATAAGATGAAGAAAAGGAAAGTACAACAAAAGAAAACTCCCTCAACCATCACCTCCCTTTGTACTGGCTGAAGTTAGTAAATACTGCTTCTTTACAAAGTACAATTCTAGCCATGCTTCATTTCTCCCACTTCTTGAATTAAACACATACTCATATAGTGAATCCCGAATTGCCCCCTCTCTGGACCGACCAAATACATAACAAACTCTTGCTTGTACAAGAACAAATGCTAATACGAGGCAAAGCTGACCTCCTTTTCTTGAATCACTTAGACAGTTTTTAAGGTATCCATCTTCCCTTGCGTCTGAAGGCTAATAAATCTAATTTTGCTTGACTTCCTGCGTGTTCTTAATGGGCTTCATAGATAAAGATGTGTGTGTGTGTGTGTGTGTGTGTGTGTGTGTGTGTGAAGATTTACATTATATATTGAAGAAAAAAGGCCAACATTCAACAGTGATAATCCACAAATAAACCACTTCTAATTTTATTCTTTGGGTTTTTTTTATTATGTCCCACAACAACTATGTATTTCATTAAAAATTAAACAAAAATTTTAAAATTCAAAAAGTTTTTCTTAAAATTTACATGAAAACTCAAAAAAATACCCCTCAGAGAATAGACAGAATTATGCTGAAAAAGAAAAAGAAATCATTATAAGATTCATACTACCTAACTTTAAAACACTTTTAAAACAGATAGTAATATCATTGGAATATAGGGTACCTTTATAGAACAATAGAAGAACATCAAAAAAGTTCTGAAAGACACCTACAAATATGTGTGAATTATTTTTTACAAGCTTCTGGGATAATTCAATGAGAAATAAGCTTTCCAATAAATGGTGCTAGAAGAACTGGGCATCCATAAGCAAGATGATAAAACTCAAATCATACCTCTCATCACATAAAAAATTAATGTGGAACAAATCATAGACCTAAATATAAAACTTAAAGCTATAGCTATTCATATATAGAACATAAGGATAATAGTTTGTGATCATGGACTAGGCAAATATTTACTAGAGCAGCGATTTTCAACTGGTATGCTGCAAAAAATTTTAAAACACGCAAACCTAACTATTTAGTCAGAAAGACTGATCTCTTTTCCCTTAAATTGTCCATTTAAAAAATGATGGTAGTCAACACAACAGACGTCTGGTATGAATAAATCTAAATCATACCCATTTTTTTTATCAGATCCAAAATACAGTATATATAATATATTTTTGGTGTGCTGCAAAATTTTAGCAATTAGTATATGTGTGCCATAAAGTGAAAAATTGAAACTTGCTGTCTTTGAACAAAAAAAAAAATAACTATAAAAGAAAGAAAAATTTAAGGAAACCGATTTCATCAAAATTAAATACTGCTACTTGCTGAAACACACTTAAAGCGAAAAGAGAAGTCACAGACTAGGGTTAAGAAATGTACACAACGGATTTCCATTTGGAATTTTTCGTGATGACTAATACTGCTTCTCACAGTGGCTGCACCAATCTGCATTCTCATCAACAGTGCACTAGGCTTCCTCTTTCTCCACATCCTTATCAACACTTGCTGTTTGTTCATTTATTGTTAATAACCATTTTTACAGGTGTGAGGCTTTCATTTGCATTTCTCTGATGATTAGTGATATTGAACATCTTTTCATATGTCTATTGGCCATCCATATGTCTTCTTTGGGAAAATTTCTATTCAGATCTTTTGCCTATGTGTTAATTAGATTGTGTATGTGTTGAGTTGTAAAAGTTCTTTATAAACTTTGAACATCAAGCCCTTATTAGATGTATAGGCAAATATGTTCTCCATTCAGTGTATTGTCTTTTCACTTTGTTAATGGTTTTCTTTTAATTCCACTTCTAACAATATAACCAAAGAAACCCAAAACACTAATTCAAAAAAATGTGCACACCTTATGTTTGTTGCAGCATTATTTACAATAGTCAAAATTTGGAAGCAGCTCAAGTGTCCATAAGTAGATTAATGAATAAAAATGTTGTGGTATATTTACACAGAGGGATACTATTCAGTATAAAAGAGGAGATATTACCTTTTGCAACAGTGTAGATGGAACTTGAAAGTGTTATGCTGAGTGAAATAAGCCAGTCAAGGAAACACAAGTACCATATGATTTCACTTATATATAAAATCTAATAAACAAAATAAACTACAAAATAGAAACACACTCATGGGTACAGAGAGGAGACTGGCAGCTGTCAGAGGAGATGAAAAGATTGAGCAAAGAAATAAATGCCTAGACACAGAAAAGAGTATGGTGATTACAAGAGGGAAAAGAGAGTGGAGGAAGGTAGGAGAGAGTAAGGGGGTGATAAATGGTGATAAAAGGAACTTGACTTGGGGTGGCGAACACACAACACAATACACAGATGATGTATTATAGAAACCTATATAATTTTATTAATCATTACCTCAATAAATTCAATAAAAATGTTGCACAACACGTATCTGATGAAAAACTTAATCTAGAAAGTATAATAATAATAGGAAGTAAAAGAAGGTAAAAAAATAAAAATAGGTAAAAACTTGAAAAGACACTACTAAAGAAGTGACAATAAAAAAATAAGCACACGAAAAAAATATTCAATATATTAGTCATCAGGACAATGCAAATAAAATGTACAATGAGACACATCTCCCAATAGCCAAATTAACAATACTGCAACAATACCAACTGCTGACATAAATGTGAAGGAACTAGAATACACATGTGATGCTTCTGATGTGAGAAACAGTCTAGACACTTAAGGAAACCATTTCATAAATTTTTTTCGTTTTGTTTAATAAAGTTAAGCATAAACTATTTATGTCTTAAAATTTTGACTCCTTGATATTTACTTAAAATAAATAAAAATATGTGTCACAAAGATCTGTACACTCATATATTTTAATTGTATTCTTAATCTCCAAAACCTACAAAAAAAAAAAACACCTATATATTCTGTCACGATTGAGTAAGTTGTGTTAGAGACATATAATAGTACTCAGTAATAAAGAGAATAAATCATTGATATGTGCAACAACAGAGAGCTAAAAATCAGTGCCTAGACTGCCTAAAAGATGGGGGTAGAAGGGAGTTGACTAAAAACATGCTCTGAGAATCCTTTGGAAAGATTGAAATATTCCACATTTTACATTTGGTGTTGGTTATATAATAGTACACATTAGTTGAGAGCATAGAACTGAAAATCTCAAAATAATAAATTTTATTTTGTAAGTTATATATCAATATGGCTAAAAAAATTCAGTAAGTTCTGTGCCATGTAAATTTTGTAAGCAGTGTATTATTAGAAGTAGAAAAACTAGTGATAAATCATTACAGTAGTCCAAACACAAAGTGGTTGGAATCTAGATTTATATTTGAAAGTAGAGATGGAGAGAATCTCAAATCAAAGAGATTTTTCTAAAAAAACAAACTAGTGAATCAATAATGATGACTGGATATGGGTTATGAAAGAAAAAAAAAAAGAAAAATGTCAAATATGTTTAATCTTGACTGCAGAATGTGGACACTAGTGATAGAAATGATAGATTTAGGAGTATAAGCCACTTGGGCTAGGAGTCAAATGAACTACACTTTTGGTAAGATGAGAAAATGGGGTGTTTAAAGATTTAAAAAATTTAGAGTGAGAAATTAGCTAAATCATCATTGTTGGACATAGATATCTATGATTCCAAACTTTAGCTATTTCGAACTACAAAGCAGTGTGAAGTTTTGCTGGTTTAACACATCATTTGAAGTATGACAAGAAAAAGATTTCCAGAAACTCATTTTCTATAAAAAAAAAAACTCTAATATTTGAAGACCTAATTTATACTGAGGCTACTAACTTGTAATTCTGGCCATGGTCCATGCTTTATTCCCATTCAATTTCTAATTGACATCCCATGTAAATGAGCACTTCAAGCCACACAATGTGGAAAGAATATAAATGATATTATAACATTTAATAATGATAAAGTATCATGTCAAACAGGTGCTAACCATTTTATTTGCATTTTTAACTGAGTCTGATAAATAGTATCTAAAATCTTAAGCCTGTATTTATTTCATAGAGAACAAATTTAGGCTTAAGAAAGTGTTCGTAAATTTCTCAAGCCCAACAGCACATTCGGGTATTTGGTAGATCAGGAGTTTAAATATTAAGTTTATAAGATTAGAGTAGGTTGCTCTAATTATGAAAATATAATGATAACTATGATAAACGTTTCATACATGACTCAAAGGAAAATGGTGTCTAATTCCAATTGTCTTTTATATAATTCTTAATTTTACTTTAGTAAAATTTACTCATCAATACACAATCTCAAACATTTTTGAAAATTTCAACTTTTAAAAAGTGTGTCCGGGGAAACCTAAGCCACAATCCTACCGTCCCCAAATGCTTCTCACAACAGACACTGTCTTGTTGCAACCAACAATGCTCCTCTTAGAGCCACCTTGTAAATTTCAGGCACTCTATTTCATTAAGTGGTCTAAACTCAGTACCTAGCACAGGGCTTTCCTTAGAGAAAGCACAAAATAAATATCAATGGCAAAAGCCCCGAAAATCCTCATTAGAACAATGTTATAAGAGCAAAGATGCCTGACCTGTGTTAGCCCAGTGGGTAGTGTCAACCTGGAATGCTAACGTCCCTCCATCAAAACCCCAAGCTTGCCTGGAAGGCACATATGGAAAACCTCTCACTCTTGTCTCCCTCTTTTCTCTCTCTCTCTCTCATTACCTAAAATCAATAATATATATATATATATATATATATATATATATATATATATATATATATTTTTAAGGAGCAAAGACACTCATCCTAATTTAGAAGCTACAGCCACATTTTAGGAGAAAGAACTCCCAGATGAGAATTAGACTTTACTTCTGTTGGTTCTGTTACTTCCAGGATGTACAACTCTGAGTGAATCACTTAAACATTCAACGTTTCAGTGTCCTCATGTAAAGAAAGATGTATTTCAGCCCTGGCCAGTTGGCTCAGTGGTAGAGCGTCGGCCTGGCATGCAGGAGTCCTGGGTTCAATTCCTGGCCAGGGCATATATGAGAAGCACCCATCTGCTTCTCCATTCCTCCCCCTCTCCTTCCTCTATGTTTCTCTCTTCCCCTCCTGCAGCCAAGGCTTCATTGGAGCAAAGTTGGCCCAGTCGCTGAGGATGGCTCTATGGCCTCTGCCTCAGGCACTAGAATGGCTCTGGTTGCAACAGAGCAATGCCCCAGATGGGCAGAGCACCGCCCCGTGGTGAGCATGCCGGGTGGATCCTGGTCAGGCACATGCGGGAGTCTGTCTGACTGCCTCCCCGTTTCCAACTTCAGAAAAATACCAAAAAAAGAAAGACATATTTCTACTAGGTGACATAAGGAGAGTTCCCTCACTCAAAAATTCTGACTGAAAGTTCTGAGGCTTTGAATATGCACAATGTTTTTCTAATGCATGATATTTTTAATTGAGCACAATGTGTCATTTTGCTTTTAAACAGTCACAGTTTTCATGCTCAATTGACTGTTAATAGTCACAAAGCTCATAATTCAATATTTTAGTAGTTAATTGGGTTGTATATTCCAATAGAAGCCTACCCTCACTTTGTAAAAAAAAAAAAAAAAAATGCCAGATTTTATTATTTCTTAAGTACAATAATCCTTTTCATGGTAATTATTTTACATATATAAAAGTATTAAAACTCATAGCTCTTGGTGTCATAAATACAAAAATTTTAAAAATTATTTAAGACACATCGTTTTAACTCTTGGTACAACTAAAAATGTCATAATAAAAATGAGATAAGAAGAAATCATGCTAATTCAAGTTAGGCACAATGTTAGAAGAAAAATCTCAGCCCAAAGAGAATACTGACAGTAGTTTTGTGGCAGGAAAATTGAGCTGCCAAGAATAACTCAGTTAACACTGACATTTTAAGCAAAAGTATTTAAAGTATTTTCAAATTGTTATGCATATATGATGGGACAGTTAAAAATAAAGAGATGCCCAAATAACGCTCAGAATTGTGACTTACATATAAAAAATGTAATGGGTTTAAAATTTAATACCATCCGTATAATTAATTCAAAAACCAAATATAGCTGTATAAATTAAATAAAGCTTTTGTAAGCAATAGAACTTCCTTATAATTTAAATTGCTGAGTAGAAGGCAGCATCTGAAAATTCCTCAGAGATATCTTAGGATTTATTTTCAGAATGATATTAAATGGACATGTTTGATTTACTTTCTTCAACTCAACACTTTGAACAAAGTTTTCATGAGGTCTGAGTAAAGCGAATAAAAATAGCTGTATTAAATCAGTAGACAGGCAACAGTTATTGAGCTGCTTAGTACAGAGTATGGGATTCTGGCAACATACACAGAGAAGGTGACAGAACCAAGTACAGAAGAGTATAATAATTCCAGGAATAAAAACAGCTCAATTAATATAATCTCGAGGCAATGCCAGACTGAATTCTGTATTAATGAAGGCTTTCAAAGCCTTTAAAGTTTGAATCTTAAAAAAAAAAAAAAAAAAACCCGAAAGTTTATTCTGATTTTGTAAATGAACTGAAAAAAACTCAGGTCAAGTTATTCCCAAATGTCATTAAATAATTAATTCCAAATCCAAATTGTATCTCAAGGCTTCAAATTCCTGATCTAATGTTTATTTTTCCCCTTATCATGTCTCATTTTTTTAAAGACTGTATCTAAAGCATAGCTTTTTATAAACTTCTCAACCCTTTAATATGAGTGTCCTTGTGGTAGCCTAACACTATACCAATGATTTTATCTCAAGCCATTATTTCCTTTAATTAAAATACAACACATTAATTTTATAATTCATAAGGATATATGGAAAATATTGAATTTATAATGAATTACAATCAATTGTAATTATATCATATTAATTATGATGTATAGAATAAATGTGATAACTAAACATGTCTGAAAATCCTTTGCAATAAACAGTAAAATTTAAATCTTGGAGTTGATGAAATAAAGTTTACATTTCTCATTACCTCTGTCCTAAAACATCAGGAAGCCAAGAATATATTTATTTTATTTATTTAATTGTTTATTTATTTATTCAGTGAGAAGAGGAAAGTCAGAGAGACAGACTCCCACATGCAACCCAACCGGGATCCACCTGGCAAGCCCACTAAGGGGTGATATTCTGCCCTTCTGAGACGTTGCTCCTTTGTTCAGCAACTGAGCTCTTCTTAGCACCTGAGGCAGAGGCCATGGAGCTATTCTCAGTGTCTGGGGTCAACTTGCTCCAATCGAGCCATGGCTGCAGAAGAGGAAGAGAGAGAGAGAGAGAAGTGAGAGGGGGAGGGTGGTGTAGCAGATGGCTACTTCTCCTGTGTTTCCCTGACCCCTGACTGGAAATCAAATCTGGGATATCCACATGCAAGACTGATGCTCTAGAACTAAGCCAACTGGCCAGGCCCAAATAATATATTTTAAATTGTACTCAAGCACATAGACATCCTTAGGTTAATTAAATGAGGATAGACACATAAATAAAGTCATCAAGATACCATCTTATCTTTTTTATTACCCTAGAAATTACATATACCACAAGACCACTATCCCTTTTCCTAAAATTATTTTAACCCCCTCTACTTCAGTTTTTGGTACTTCAGAGTTATCTGTTTAAGTGGTAACTGGTAATCCCGCACCTTGAGTTTCAGATTGAGAAATGGCCTGAAAGTTAGCATTTCCAGCAAAATCTTTGATGATGCTTGTGTTGCTTCTTTAGTGAACACACTTTAAAAAGCACTGTTTCACACTACCTAGTTTATTTGCATTTAATTTATACAATTCTACATTACTAGTGTGAAATTAACCATCAATGTAATTGTCAATATGTTTTTCTTTAGGCTTATTTTTTTTAACTTAAAGAAAAAAAAACATGATCTAGATTACTTATTTTCATATATACACTCTTCCATTGTTTATAAACACAGTGTACTTCAATCTGTTCAAATATTAATTGATTCCAGTTCCACATAATTTTAATCTCTATTTCTCACTTTAGCATAAGTTCATTCTTTAAAATATACATATAAATAGAAATAACTGCGTTTTTCTTTATAACAAAAATTATGACATATTTAATGATTGATATGAATTACAATGAGTACATGAGTCTCTCCTTAAAAATTTTCGCATGATCAAAGGCCTTGATGGAAAGTACACAGTTGATAAATTCTGAAATACAGCCTCCTGGGGAACTGTAGGAGCTATTAAATCACCTTAGTTTTTCTTCTAGAGCTTGAATTATCAGTTCATTTATTAGTTTTTTTTCAACTTCTCAGATATTTCACAAGTTAAATTGCACTCTGTTTAACCCTACCTTGCTTTTCACAATCTAATTGAAACGTGGAACCAAAAATAGTGTTTGAGTTTGTACATTCACTAAAATATATATAGTTCAGAGTATGAGTTTGTGTGTGTGTCTATGTGTGTGCGTACACATAGCTTATGTACTATTCTTGTTAGAGCAATGATTTTGTCTTTGATATAACTGTTCTTCAAAAATAGTCCTGATTTCTTATTAAATCAAATTATTAAACATTTAATATTATGTAATAGTCAGCCAAGTATACAATTATTAGAACACAGAATTAAATATTAGTATACGCATGGCATCTGTCTTTCTCTGATTGGTTTATTTCACTTAGCATAACAATCTCCAAGTCCATCCATGTTGTCACAAAAGGTAAGATTTCATTCCTTTTATGGCTTCATAGTATTCCATTGTGTAAATTTACCACAGCCATTTTATCTACACATTTACTGATGGACACATGGGCTATTTTCAGGTCTCAGCTATTGTAAATAACACTGCAATGAACATAGAGATGCACAGAGTCTTTTGAATTAGTGTTTCAGAATTCTTAAGCTTTATTCCCAGAAGTGGGTTCAATCAATCAAAAGGTAGTTCCATTTTTTATATTTAGAGGAAACTCAATACTGTTTTCCACAGTGGCTGCGTTGATCTGCATTCCCACCATCAGTGCACAAGGGTTTCTTTAATCTCCCCACCCTTACCAGTACTTGTTTTTTTGTTGATTTACTGATAATTGCCATTCTGGCTGGTGTGAGGTGATATCTCACTGTGGCATTAACTTGCATCTCTCCAAATGATTAGTACAAAATAGGAACAGAGACCTGGAAACCTAGGACAGACTAATAACTGTCAGAGGGGAAGAGGACAAGGCATGAAAGAAAGAGGTGAAGGGATTAGCCCCACCCCCAAAAAATATATATATATATAACACATAGACACAGAAGAGTGTAGAGATAGCCAGAGGGAAAGGGTGTGGTAGTAGGTGGAGATGGGCAAAGTTGGGGCGAGAGGGTAGGGTAGCAGGGAGAAATTGGGACAGAAAGAGACTGCTTAGAGCAAGGTGCGCACAATTCAGGGCGAAGGTGATGTTTTATTGAGTTATTGAAACCTGTGTGGTTTTGCAAAACAACGTCATCACAATACATTCAATTAACAAACAAAAAACTAGTATTCATTGAAGAGTTTTGAAAGTCACTGAAAAATCCCTAAAGTCAAGTGTGATTATTGTAAATAGAAGTGTATATAGAAGTGTTTAGATTTTACTCAAAATACAGTGGTACCTTGAGATACGAACAGACCAACATTTTTTTAAGATACAAGCTGAGACTCGGTCTGTTTTTTTTTGTTCAAGATCCAAGCGAAATTCCAAGATACGAGACATGATTCAGGAAGCTGCCGCTAGTGTGCGCATTGGCACACGGGTCCAGTATCAGCAGTTTGATATACGAGTTGACTAACCTATGAGCTCGGTTACAGAACTAATTAATTTTGTATCTCAAGGTACTACTGCTCATCATTCATAATGGACATTAAAAACTGAGGAAAGCCTTGTGTTCTGTAAAATACTGAAATACAAGGTTTCTATATTAAAGCACAAAATATCACAACAGGAATTAAAAATTCTAAGAACTGGTCATGGACTTATTTACATAAAGGTTCTTATTCTTGAGTTCAAGAAGATGAAAGTATAAATAAAGTGCATTTCTTCAGCAAGTCCCCCTAGAAAGTAGAGCCCAGGACCATCAGAAACAACATTAGAACCTGTTCAGCAATATCTGCGAGGGTACATACATTTTAGGTCATAAAATCCTCAAGAAGCTGCATGGTGTTCCCACATGTTCTCGCCTTGTACGTACAGACTTGCTTTCATCCTGGACTTTTAAGAACTCTGGTATTGAAATTTTTAAAAACATTTTATATTTTGCATTATAATTTCCAAAAAATATGGTAATTTTTCCAATGTTCCCTTTGGAAGTAAAATTTAATCACTGTAACCTTATAATAAGGTTAAAATTTTTAGTTAGTCAAAGGTTATTATGGAAATTAATTTAATAATTATATTATGTATTATAGCATATAGAAATGGCTCTGTTTATGATAATAAAAGCACAGTGATTTCATTATTTTATGTGTTGTTAAAAAACAATATTTAATTATTGTTTATACAAACAAATGCATTTTTATTTGAAAACCAAGATAAAAAATTGTTGTTTCTCCCTTATCAAATAAGATAAGTGACCTTTAAAAGAACATTACTTTAAAAAATTATATTTCAGAACAACTTTTTTAGCAATCTTTATTAGTGTTTACTCTATCAGTAATTACAGGGTTAAAAGGATATTGAATTAAAGGGAGCATTTAATTTAGTAATTGAATTTTAGATACCCTAGATGAGGTCTTAATATTAAAGATATTAAAAAGTTGTATAAAATGTAAAATTATCTTACGAGTGGTTAGTACAAATGTGGCTGGCTCTCTTAGTCACTCAGAGGAATATGTGAAGCCTAGTCCTTTACTCTTCTCTATTCTACAGTATGGAAATTTGGGAGAAAATAATAGCATTAAGGATTACATTAAAATGCAATAAAGTGTTAAGGGTTTTTGCATCATGGATCTGCTTTGAAGTAAAGATATTTAAGTTTTACATATTACCACAAAATCATTATTAAACCATTCCTTGAAGTTTCAGGTGTTTGTAATCCCAGAACCTATATTTTTACATGTTATGGGACAATTTAAATCATTTTTAAGAACTTATTGTAAGCACTAAAATCTCAAAGGATTCTCAAACTTAGATATATTTTTATTTAGAAACAAAAATGTACAATGTTTTTTTTACCTATCTTAAATTTATTCCAACTCAATCAGAAAAAAATTCACTGCATATTTAGGGCAGAAAAGCACATAATTAACAGCATATCTTTAACTTACTAAATGATGCCAGAAGATATTGCAACAACGATGACAAAAAATTATAGTATATTAAAAGAAATGTAGTAAATAATCTTTAAAATGTATTTTATATAGGACCCTGGCCAGTGGCTAAGTGGGTAGAAAGTTGGTCCAGCATATACATGTCCCGGGTTTGATACCTGGTCAGGGCACACGGGAGAAAAAATCATCTGCTTCTCTCCCCCTCCCTGCTTTCTCCCTTTTGCAGCAGTGGCTTGATGGTTTGAATGTGGTCCTGGGTGCTGAAGATAGCTCTGTTGAAGCACATCAGCCTCAGGTGCTAAAAATAGTTTGGTACGTGAGCATTGGTCCTAGATAGGGTTCCTGGATGGATCTAGTAAGGGCACATATGAGAGTGTACTTCACTGTCTTCCCTCCTTTCACTTAATTTTTTAAAATATACTTTATATGTATATGAGTTATAACTAGATTTTAGTATTCTTGAATAGTTATTTGTATTCTCAACAGAAGTTAATTTTATTTCTAAGAGCAAAGTCTACATTTATTTTTCCAAATGTTTTACTGTAAAAACTTCCAAATATACAGAAAAAAATAAAATAATTACTCTGTAACTAAAAAAACGTCCACATATACAAGAAAAAACTAAAAGAATTATTTTAAGACTAAATTATATAAGTACAAACACTTCTACCACTCATAGATTTTGATGATTGCTATATTATATCTGTCTATGCTTCAATCATTTTTATATATTTTATATACTTTATTATAAAGTACTTTAGAATGCACCCCTGAAATTAACCTTAAGATTTTAGGGAGTAAAATTTACATGGTGTATAGGTAGAAAACTTTAGTGCATTCAAACATAATTTTAAGGCACCTTAATCTTTTTTGTTTCTGTGCTTTAAGTTCTGCATCCTTATTCTACAGCAGATGTCCCTGTTTCACTAGAATTCATATATTCTAAATGGCACAAATCACAAAGAATCCTGTTTTCTCTAGCCTTTAGCCAATACGCTGCTTATTCTCATCGGGATACTAATATGTCATGTAGCTTTGTACTTGGCTGTTCTCTGTCACATTCTTACAAGAATATTGAACCAAAGCAGTCAGCTCTCAGCATTTAGTAGTAACAGAGGAAAGTAGAAACAAACACAAAATGCCAAGGCATGAGATAATTAATCCCTAAATGAAAGGTCATTTATAATTTGGGCATACAAAAGTGACATTACTAAAATTAATAATCATGACTTTATACACCGGATCTATTTTCATGACATACAGTAGCCTGCATCTACCTTGCTTGTGTTAATAGCGCTATTAAAGGCAATGTTGTTAGCCTAGAGGCACAGTACATTGCTAATGTGAAATGTTGCCTGAGGTTTACAAATGATAATACTTGATTGTTAACAGGCCACCCTATAAAATCAATTACAACTGCTCTAACTAAAATTTTAGTGGCCAGTAAATAATTAAAATAAGGCTATATACTACCAGAAAATTTCCATTGACCTCAAGAATAACTTTGTCATTGCACTCTTATGTTTGTATGAAAGGGCATTTTTTCAGGGAGTTAAAAGAAGTAGTAAAATTCGGTGCATAAAATTTTAAAATCTACAAAACATGTGGCTTCTTTAATTCTCTAGAGTCTTATATTCAGACAATGTTAACATAATTTAGGAACCAAACTATCTCAATCTATATCTTTCAAGGATTTTAAAGGAGCTCACAGTAAATATGAGAAATATTGCTATCACACTATCTGTTAAAAAAAAATGTGCTCTTAAATAAAGTAATCGAAGACTTAGTGCATGTGAAACACTGTAGGCGAAACAGTGATTTGCTTATAGGGACAATATGAGCTCAGCAATAAGACAGGTGTGATGATTCATTCTTATACATTGTCTACAGTTGACTGCTGCCAAGAGGGTAGGCAAGAATCATTTACAAATAAAGCACTAAATATTACAGTTTATTAGTCCATCTTAAAAAGGAATAACCCCAAGATTTAGAATTTTTTTTTCTTTTTTCTTTTTGTATTTTTCTGAAGCTGGAAACAGGGAGAGACAGTCAGACAGTCTCCCGCATGCGCCCGACCAGGATCCACCTGGCACGCCCACCAGGGGGCGATGCTCTGCCCACCAGGGGGCGATGCTCTGTCCCTCCGGGGGGTTGCTCTACCGCGACCAGAGCCACTCTATCGCCTGGGGCAGAGGCCAAGGAGCCATCCCCAGCGCCCGGGCCATCCTGGCTCCAATGGAGCCTCGCTGCGGGAGGGGAAGAGAGAGACAGGGAGGAAGGAGAGGGGGAGGGGTGGAGAAGCAGATGGGCGCTTCTCCTGTGTGTCCTGGCCGGGAATCGAACCCGGGACTCCCGCACGCCAGGCTGACGCTCTACCACTGAGCCAACCGGCCAGGGCCAAGATTTAGAAATTTAACATCTGGTATTTTATGAGTTCTCATATTTTACAAGCATTTTTCTCTGTAATTTTTCACTTTTCACCACAATACAAAAATGATTGGAAATACCAAATGTAAATCAGATAGTCTATGCCATGAGACTGAGTTCCAGTGTCCAATATCAGGTGAGTTCGTGATAGCTCAGCATAGCAAGTATGCCATCCCTTTCCTTGTTATAATCCAGTGTCATAAATTCTAAAAGTCATTATTTTACTTTTGCTATGAACTCTCATATTTTTAAAAACTAAGAAAATTCAAACAATCTGCATCTTGATAACAATTTGTGAGAGAAAAAATGATGTCAAATAAATAAAACAGAGAGGGACATTTGAAGAGGAGACAAAACAGATTTTTTAAAAAATAACAAATGTTCAAATATCCATAGTTTTATTCCAATTTATAAGTAACTTGGGAAGATAAAGCTTCTTCATTATGTATTACCATTTGTCCTAAAATAATAAAATAAAATAGTTATTATAGATAACTGAAAAGAAATATGTTCTTCCAGAAAATATCCTAGCAAAACATTTTAAATTAACTGTGACTTAAACCCATGCACTAGATTTTTTTTTCTTTGAACTAAATGATGTGTATTCAGTGATGATGTTCTCAGCAATAGGGCAATTCATTTTTAAGAAACAGCAGGAAAAGTTGTAGGGAGTGAAGCAGTATGACTTAATAGAAATTTCAAAGTAGACCAGAAATAAAAAAGCTGTTCATTCATTTCATTCATTACTTTATCCTGAAAATGGTGTGTTGATCTAGTTTGTAAATAGATTGTGTAGAAAATGCCAAAGCAAACTACTCTTCCCCAGCAGTTGATTAATTCATGAACCGAACCAAAATTAGACAGATGGGCTGGCCCAATTTAGCCTGGGAAGGCGAGTGCACATCTGTTAGAAGTGACATTTGTCCAAGACCGCCATGCAGACAGCAGTCTGACCCTAATTATTGTCCTCCTGTACCTCCTCTCCTCTGATACAATTTATGAGTTTAACTTCTTTTGGTATTATCCATTGTTGGTAAATAGTTATGTTACAGTACTCTTGAAACTATTGTAAGCCAAAGGGTCCAGCAACTAAGCTGTTCCAATTTGTGAATAACAGTTAGAAGAAAGCTCTCACTAGACAGAGCAAATGTTAAAAAAAATAATATAATATTGCTACATGGAAGTCTTACACTGATACCGGAGCACATGGAAAAGGTTCCCACTGAATCACCAGCAGTCAGAAAGAAGAGAGGTGCTAAAGGATGAACAGTTGGTAACCAAGTGAAATATGAAAGAAAGAAAAAAAACATATTAGGCAGGAAAACAGCATAGGCAAAGACAACTTAATATAGCTAGAAAATAAAGTGCGAGATTGAAGATTAAGCTGGAGTAATAGGCATGGAGGAAAAAAAATAAGAGAATCCGGGATGAATCAATGAACACCCAAAGATCAAGGTGAGAAGCGATGAGGATACGAACCATGAAGAGACTTCTCAGATAGTTAGTTGCAAAGGTTTATATCAGAAGCTGTTAGTATGTGAGCTGGCACAAAGGGGAGAGAGTCTGCAATGCAAAGAGACAAGATTCTGCATGTTTTAATACAGAGGTCCCCAAACTTTTTACACAGGGGGCCAGTTCACTGTCCCTCAGACCGTTGGAGGGCCGGACTATAAAAAAAACTATGAACAAATCCCTATGCACACTGCACATACCTTATTTTAAAGTAAAAAAACAAAACGGGAACAAATACAATATTTAAAATAAAGAACAAGTAAATTTAAATCAACAAACTGACCAATATTTCAATGGGAACTATGCTCCTCTCACTGACCACCAATGAAAGAGGTGCCCTTCCAGAAGTGCGGCGGGGCCGGATAAATGGCCTCAGGGGGCCGCATGTGGCCCGTGGGCCGTAGTTTGGGGACCCCTGTTTTAATATGAACAGAGACTTAAAAACAGTCCAAGGATGCCCAAATTTGTTTTTCTTTTTAAAATTTTTATCTTAAGCATCCAAACTTTTCTTTTCTGTTTTTTTTTTATACACTGAAAAACTGATGGAACAAGAACTAGGAGTTAACTCAAGAAACTTAAAAGCAAAAGAACATTAAACATTAAACATGCAAATGCAGGTTCTATCAAAAGAATGCCTCTGTCTGAATATTAACTGAAAAATAAAATAAAATATTCCCACTGCAATATTTGATCTGGTGGAAAATTGAGAAAAGGTAAGGTAAAAAGAAAGATAAAATAAATCAGATTCCTTCCCCCAAGTCAGATAACATCCTTACAGCAATATGAAATATTTCAGGTTTGGAAATAAGAATAATATATTATGTCATTTGCCTTTAAGAATATCTCCCTGGAAGCAATATGGAAGATTTACAGGAGGCACTAAGCTAATTCTGTGGTTATACCATGATCCTGATGAGAATGGCAAAAGATTGAGCTAAACCATACAACACTGGCTAATTTCTGGAGATAGTCAAATGGAATTAATTATATAACAATAGGACTTTCAGACTATTGAACTTGATCATTCCTCCACCCTAACCTCTACGTATGTTCAGTAACACTAATATTCATGTGTGCAATTTGACTTGTAATTTCTATTTTGAAAGGAATAATTTACTTTGGATGACACTTGAGTCTAGAGGAGAAATAATGACAAAAAAGACATGATTTCATTGTCTTTGAATAGTAAACTGTATTTGACAACCAGAGTCTTCTAATTTCAGATGTGGCTTCTTTGAAGTCCAGGTGAATAAGATTGGGGTTAAGATCCCCCTGCCAGCCCATGTGTTGAGTCCCATCCCAGTTGTGTATCCTGGAGACTGATGTCAAGACAGGTCACCTGTTGTGCATTCATAGTACTGCTAGATGAGAAGTCTGCAGTGAGCTCATCGAGCAGTGGAACTGAAAGAGAGACCAGTTCTTAAAGTAGACTGCAGCACAAAGACCATTGCTTAATATTTACAATGTTTTTTAAGCAAAGGAACAAACACACATAGTTTTATGATGAAATCAAATAGTAATTATGACACAAGAGTGTCTACTTTTCTCTTTCTATCTCTTCTCCCTGCTTCCAAGAGAGTATCACTATACACTTTTAATTAGAAATTCTATGTTTCTAGATAACATGTTTATACTGTTATTTCATGGTTTGTCAATCGTAGAAAGATTCTATTGACTTCTTATTAGAAAATTTAGCTTCTTTTATTTCCCATGCTGTTACCCATCCCTCTTTATTTATTTTGATAAAATAATAATCAATGTTTACAATTTTCACAATTTCCAGAAATACTGTTTACCGCAGCACCATGCAGTTTACTATGATTACATTCTATTTCATGTACTACTTTTCTCTATACAATATACATAGAATGAACTGTAGAATTGTGCACCTGAAGCCTGTATAATTTTATTAAGCAAAGTCACCCCAAGAAATTCAATAAATATTGTGAGGCAAAAGAAAGAAAGAAAGAAAAATAAAAAGAAAGAGAGAAAGAAAGAAAGAAAGAAAGAAAGAAAGAAAGAAAGAAAGAAAGAAAGAAAGAAAGAAAGAAAGAAGGAAGGAAGGAAGGAAGGAAGGAAGGAAGGAAGGAAGGAAGGAAGGAAGGAAGGAGGGAAAGGAGGGAGGGAGGGAGAGAGGGAGGAAGGAAGGGAAAATATATAAAAAAATAATAATCAGCTTTTTTTTTCTTACAATATTTGCTATCAGCATAGTCACAATTGTTTAAGTGTTCTGTCACATCATGTATTCTGTTACCCTCTTCTTTACATTTTCTTTCATGAAAGAGTAATAATGGTCACAGGTTGGAAGCGTAAATCATGCCTGCAATAAATAAGCCACTATATTTTAGTATGCTCTCTCCCAGTTGGAAATATAACTGAGTCTTCACTAGACTACTACCCTGTTCTTCAGAATAAGTTGTTTACAGTGTTGGGGTAAATGGTGATACCTTTGAATTCCATGATTATGTGCTCATTAAATTGTCTCACACAATTACAGAGGGAGAAACGTCCCAAGATTTTGCAGATGTGCAGTGGGCAAGCTGATGATCCAAAAAAGCCAAAATGTATTTCCATTCCTAATCAAAGGCCTGAGAATAAAAAGAGCCAACTCTGTAAATTCCAGTCCAAAATCCAGCAAGCTCAAATAGCAAAGGAGTTGGTGTTCCAGTTCAGGTCTGAAAGCCAGGGAGACTGAGACTCCAGCTCGTAGCAGTGAGGCCGTAGAAGCTCCATCTTATCTGCTGGAGGGAATCACCGCTCATATGTTCTCTTTAGGCCTTCAACTGGTTGGGTGAGACCCAGATTAATTATTGATCTGCTTTACTCATTCTATCTATCCAAATGTTAATAGCATCAAAAATATAACCTCACAGATACGCCCAAAATAGTGTATGACCAAATATCTGGGTACCCTGTGGACCCTTCATGTTGATACATAAAATGAACTCTCATATATGGCTTTGATAAAGTAAAATACACTGTTCTGATGAACCTTGCAAAATGATATGAAGTCATGGCACTCAATGATAGGAGATAATTTTTTTTTGTTTTGTTTTCTCTGAAAGGACATTTGGCAATGTCTGGAGAAACTTTTGTTGTTACAACAAGAAGGAGTGGTACGGGCATCTAATGTTAGAGGCCAGAAAGGCTTCTAAACATCCAAAAATGACAGCTCCACACACAAAAAAGAATCATTCAGCCCAAAATGTTACTGTTGTGACTGAGACCCCCAGGTTTGGAGAAAAATGTATATGTTATAGAATTGCTTTGTTCCAGGTGCCAGAGGTTGTGTAGTTGTATTCCAGTCAATATCCACCATTAGAACATCAAATGAAAATAAATTAATATCTGATTAATTTTATGATCACCTTACTAATTATTCAAGATCTGTCTGCTTTCTTCAGAGCCCTAACAGCAAGTTAACTGGATATGTATGTGATGAGAACCACCAGTCTTATGATATTTATTTACTCTGCAATCTTAATAAGATGAACAAATTTTAGGATTCTTATTTTATTGTCTCTATTTTAATAGCTTTCAAAAAACAATCTCTACTTGCTGATTATCATACAAGTCTTCCATTCAGTGATGGGTCACATAGTCACATAGTCATTCAATGCCTGTAAACCCAATGTATTTACTTATCTTTGAATTTTGACCATAATGTGTTTCTTATTTGGCCAGTGGAAATCACCATTTTGACTGGTAGATCCCAGTGTCAACTGGGGTCCCTGATAACTAAGTTTAATTTATAGACTGTCTAGTAATACATATAATAATTGGGTGTTCTATTTTCTCATGCAAAGATATTCTAGATAGTGGCTACATTGCCCCTTAGTGAAGGATTGGAGGAACAATTACAACATACACTCATGTCAGTATTGGAGCATCTCTTCTGAAGAGGACCTAGACTCCCATTCATGGTTCCATTGTACTGTCTTAAATTCAAAAATTAGATTAAAAAAAACAACAACAACAGTGATTTGCAATTGTAGCAACAGTCATATATATATATATATATATATATATTTTTTTTTTTTTTTTGCCAACTAGACCTAGTTTTCCAGTTACAGTTCAAGTAATATTTTATTTTACTATCATCTAGTTTACTTGTAGGTACATATAGACCAAGTAGACATGTTTGATTATGAAGATAAAAAGTGTTTGTTAGGTTTGAGCTATAAGACTGTGGGAGACAACCAGCCTGGATGCTGAGAATGTGTACTAGCTATGCAATGGCATGCCAGGATTTATTTCCCACTTTCTGTGTTTCTGTGTCTGGATTTATACACACACAAACACACACATACTCAAATACAGAGATATAGTTTACATATTCACACAGCTCTCAGTATTTTTAGGCTATCCCAATTTTTTTCTCTCTCTATTGTAATCTGATATTAAATGCTTGTGACTGAATTATATGTGGTCCCTAAAATGGTGATGAACTATCAATAACTCTAGAATCAGGGAAACAATAAAGTTTTAAAATAAATTTTATTCAATCAGAGTTTTACAAATATTTTTAAAAATGCAGTTTAGATATTTTTATTGCAAATATAACGCAATAGTTTGTGTACATTTTCTCTCTCTTTTCCCCCACCATTTTTTTAAATTCTTGACATTATTTTGAGCAAAAATAACTTTCTCAGTAAAATAAACATCACTGTATTTTTATTTTGTACCTTCTTGAACACAGTACTGTGTGGAAAGAAGTCATGGATAAATAATCTAAAACTATTTGTAATAACATTTGCTCCTCACATACAGAGATTTTTTTTTACAGAAACTATGTGTTAATGATGAGGCAAAAAATAAAATGAGATATTGTCACTGTGAGTTAACATAACTTCCTACTCAAAGGTAAGGAACAATTTATTACACTCAAGCTTTAGACCAACTTAAGACATGATAGAAAAAGAAAAATTAAGGTGATCAAGACTCGTGTTAAAAATATTTCCAGAGAAATTTCTTGTATCCTGCCTAAATATGTTACCTTACTTAGTGTTGATTTTCTGCCGTGAGTCAACAAAAAATTGTTTAAAGATGCAGAGAATTTTGATGGAATCTGATATACTTAAGTAGAAGGTAAACAGAAAAAGAAAATCTTAGAAATTAAGAAAAATCTAGTGATAATTAGTGAGACTAATAAAAATCAAAACCCAAAACATTGTAAAGAAAAAGCAAGATATAAAGAATATCTCTCTAGAAAGATGTTCTCTTCGACCATAACGGTAGTAGTTTTCTATACTAATTGACAATAAGATCCCAGAGCTAGAGAGTATATATAATATACCCACTTAATGGATTTGCTTTCATTAATTATTTACAGATTTGTATGACATGAAGAACAAAGTAGTTATGTTTCAATGTTTTCCTTTCTGTACAGAAAGTAAAAAAAATTTTTTGAAACAAAATAAACAAACAAACAAAAATAACAACAACAAAAAAAGTCATACTACACATGAATTAGCCTATACAAATATCTTTCTGACAATTCTGGTCTTATAATACTGTTTGTTAGAAGCCAAAGAACAATGATCGATGCCTTTAAATATAAACACTAATGTCGAGGATAGCAGAGTGTTAATTAAAAAGGCTCACTTAGAGTGTGCAGGATATATCAGTCTCAAAAGTTAAAGAAATCAATGAGTTTTTATAATGTCAGCTGCGGTTATAGTTGCAGGTTGCTTGTGATAAAAGGATGAATCTAATTTCTTTTATTTTATAGAATAAAACAAAAATAAAAAGATCAATTAATATAAAGCTTCCATTGGTCATTAATTATTTAGTTACTAAAATAAAATAATATAATTGAAGCTAAGCAGAAAAAGTACAAAGGTAATTTTCATAACTGAGAATAAACAGACATTTTACTGTGTCCAAACTAAACAGTGGAGCAAGTCACCAACATCAAGCAAATAATGTGACGCAATTTGTATTCAAAGATTCCAACCCAATTAAGCCAGGAGCCAGATGGTTTATCCAAGAAAAAAGATAATATTATAAAAATTAGCCCAACTAGGTCTTTAGTGTTTTAGTGAGCAACAAAGAGATAAAGTGAAGAGAGAAGTGTTTTTCTCAGTAAGCCTGGCCTCTGGAATCTAATTTGTTGTTTAGTAAGATGGCTTAATACAGTTACCTGCTGTGTTGTTAGTAATTTCAGCAAATGAAGACTTCAGTCTCAGTAGAAGCTTTGCTACTACTATTTAAAAACAGCTGTCCTACAGCTAACAAGGGACTGTGAGACTGTAACAAATAGAGAAGGCCAGATTACATTAGACTGAGGGTCACTTTATCCTTGGCTCTTCAGTTTTCTTCAAAAAGGTTTTATATAATCATATATGATTCTTGCATTTCATCCCAAATGGATAAAAAGAAAAGATGCCTCAAGGATCATTTACCTTTTTATATTTCAGGTGGTAGAAAGTCCCATTCAGTTAAAACAAATACAAGTATTCACCCATAGCCATCTGATCAATCTGACTTGGTGGTGTTCTTGGCTTTCCCCTATGTGAGTATGAAAAGACATCTTTAGGGCCATCAATAAAAGCTTTCAGTATTACAGGGATGAAAACAGATGAAAAGAGATCTGTTCTGTAGGCACACTGAAAAACTGTAAGAACTGTTTGTTTGTTTTTAAATAAACCACTGCCTAATAATTTTTCCTCGACAAATTTAAAACTATAAATCTATCCTAACTTAAGAAAATTTGTCGGCATTGGCAACATTTCTGGAAGCATACTGAATTAGAGAGGGTCTGAGGTCCCTGAAGATAACAAGAGATACTCAAGATGCTGTGGGAAATGCTCCTATTTACAGAGAATGCACCAAAGTGATTTTTGACTTCTAATTAGCCTGACTCCTCTAGAGCCAAACTGAGGTATATTAACTCACAGCAGTTTAAAGCCCTTGAGACTCATAAAGGTATATTTCAGGGAAACATTCAATGCCCTCTACCTCTGAATCAAACCTGATTTACACAGATAACCAGGGATTTCTAAAGAAATATTTATTTGTATATTAGTTTTTCTTTAATTCAGACCAGATGGATAGATTATCAATAAATTTGAAATGCCACCTTAATACCTCATACTTGTGCTGCTCTTTCTAAAATTTTATTATTTTTATTTCTGGCATTTTTTTCTCACTCAAGGTTAAACTACCTGTATAATTTATTAGTAGCAGATACAAGAGAGAAAAACAAACAACAACAACAACCAAAGTTAGGGCTGAGTGAAGTTCAAGAATAATGTCTGCAGAACTAAGTATAAGCAAACAAGAACAGAGTCTCAAGGACATTGACACTTAGCAGCAATAAGAAGCTAAAGTGAAAAGTGGGACACTGATATACTATAGGGACAATATCTTATAAGCAGGCTCATTTTTGGAAGTGTCCTAGAAGTGATATTCAAAATACAATGGGACTACACAACACACACACACACACACACACACACACACACACACACCCTAGACGAGGTGATTGCTGTGGGAGTTAACTTGATAATGATATTCATTTTAGAATGTAAAATACATACATCAAACCATCACATTGTATATATTAAATACAAACCATTTTTTATTTGTCAGTTATACCTGAATCAAGCCAGGGGTGGGAAGCAAAATGTGATAAGGCCGCACTATCAGAATGGGCACGTGGAGCTGGGGCAGAGTCCGGAGCCGAAGGGCACGGGAGGGGGAGGGCTTCTGGAACTCCAGGGAGAACTTTTTCTAACATTGTTAAACGGTTACAATTATATGTTGTATATGAGTGAAATGGAGCTATTTCTGCACTACCCTCACTGCATGTAAAGAAAAAGAGTCGTGCAAAGAGTTTAGGGATGAGTAGGTATATTAGTGTGCCCAGGAAACACCTGCTTTGCTGTCTCTCCGGGCTGTTCCACTGCGCTGGTGGAAATGCCTTCATGCCCTTTGGTCTTTTGAAGTACAGATTGCTGTCTTGTCATCCTTTCCCATCCCCACAGAGGTTTATAGAGGTTACTTGAGATTAGGGGTTCACTCCTTTTTCCTTCCATCCAAGGATTCAGAACTTAACTTCAAGCTAGGGTGGCTGGATATCCTACAGGGGAGATCATGCAGGTAATATCTCAAGACAATATCTCTCTCTCTCTCTCTCTCTCTCTCTCTCTCTCTCTTTCTCCTCTCTGTCTCTTTCCACTTGCACACACACACATACACCCCCCCACACACACACACCCCTCAGAATAAATAAAATGATTTTGAAACAATGCAATCCATATAATCTAAAACAATTATAGTGATTAGGTTCAAATCTCTTTGTTTAAACGAGGAAAATATAATTAGTACAATTAGTTGACATATTATATAAACGAGGCAATATACAGGTCTATATGGTGCAAATACAGGTTTCAGGAGAAGTAACTAATGTATTTAAGCAAAAGATCTAAGATAATAATGCTAAAAAAGATTTGATTGCTCAGCCTCTAAAAAGTAGAAATTGAACTAGTAAAGAGGAAAAGTAAATGGCTTATGATGTTGCCTTTTCTCTAAGCTAAAAGAAGCCTGAGAATTTACTCCTTGATTAAATACTCCTTGTAACATTAACTCAAATATTTTTGGAAACTTATTCATACTAGTTCCAAGATACACAAGAGTCCATCTGAGCATGATATGTAGGTTAAATTCATGCATCTCTTGTTGAAATTGTTTATGAAACAGTAAGTGACCACTACTAATGAGCTGTAGAAGCACAATAGAATTAACACTGTCAGGTGTGCCTACGGGAGGCTACCTCGCTAACTCGGTATTCAGTGTAGACAGACCTGGAGCTGGCTCTTCCAAGCCGAGGTTGTGCATGCTTGTGCAGCTTTAAATGTCTGGAGTACCACAGGACTGAGACATTTAAGGATCTTCATTGCGCTTTAAATGTGAATGTTCTATAGTATTCTATCTGGAGTTATTTGTTTTGTTTCGTTTTTTCTAAAAACTCAGCAAATTTGGTGCTAAAGTCTGTTTTGTATCTTGGGTTGATTGTAAATGTGAAATCAAGATCACCACTTCTAATGCAATAAAGTAGCCATAGGACCTAGATAATTAAATTCATTTGATAAAAATCTTACCGTGCTTGGTCAAAGCGGATCACTTCTTTCAGGTTTCGTTTCTGGCAATAATTCCTTTGTGGTTAGTCATCCTTACTTCACACCGCTGAGGCCTTTTGACTTATGGCTCTTTGATCCCTCCATATTGAAACTATTATCAAATCAGTCATCTTTTTCTCTTTTAAATGACTCTCACACTTGTTTCCCCTTATTCACCTCCCTGCAAGCAATTGAATGTGAGTCTTCATCTCTGCACTACTAATATGGTTGCTTAATTGTTTTTCCTCAAACCACATATTTTGATCTCCACTTTAAAAAACAACAACAATGAATATATATTTAACTAACCTCTTTTAACACAGTGAGCCTAAGAGCCAAAAAAGATCCAATAACCTGAAGATTTCATTGAAACACAAAGACCAACATTCTGAACTTATCAACACGGGGTGTTAAATTTCCTAATTAACTGAAGATAAAGTCAACTGGCATGTTTTCTTCAAGGTATTACATTAAAATAAATGAGATAGCAAGCCTGCCAATTGTATCACTTTGAGTTCTAGCCTTAGTTTCTCTACATATTTTAGATTTTTTGAAAAAGAATATATTAATAGTATAGTGTAATAAAATAGCAGTGCAATGTGTTTAAGAAGTACAACTGAAATTGCTTTAACAAAATATACTTACTATTTTATTTAAGTAAGCTCTTGTTTTTGTGTTGAAAAATACTAAAGATGAAAATTTCAAAAACAAATCCTGAGTTCTATATTTAATGACTTTTTATTAATAAACAAATTAATAAGCTAGCTTGTCCTGAGTGCTTACTATGTGTGGAAAAACAATTTGTATACTTCACATGAATATTTTCATTTATTTTTTTCAGAAACCCTTTGAAGTAAGCACTATTACTCTTATGCTATTTTGGCCACAAGGAAATGAGAGAGACTATTTCATTTACCCAAATTCATAACTCTAGAAAGTGGTATGGGCAGATTTGGAAAGCAGGCATGCTGAATATATTACATTTTTGCAGATTGTTAAAATATATTCTGTCTCCCTACAAAAAAAAATAGTTTGTTCCTTTAAGATTCTTTAAATTGAGATGATAGTTGAGATTAATTCCATTGCCCAAATACTACTTGAAATAATAATACCTTCCTTTTACCTTTTCTATTTCTTTAAATAGTTAGCTTTCAATACCAAAAATATATATACATGTATATATTAGTCTTTGGTTACCTATACTATATGTCTTTGAAAGCTGCTGTTATTTTCTGTAAACTATGTACTTCTCCGCTAGTTTCTAAGTGGTCCTAATCTAACCTGTGAACTGCTGCTGCAGGACAAACCTGCTTACAGCCATTGGCTGAGTTACGGGGCCTCTTCCTGACCTCTCAGCAAGTCTACTCAGCCTGCCATTCACCATCTGTCCCTGACATTATATAGTTAGCTTTGTGTTATGCAAGTTGGGATCAAAACAATTTATGCTCTCCAAACCACCTTTACTTGACTAGTGCACCTCTGCTTCTTATAACCCAGACCCCTTTATGCACGCTCTCAAACCACCTTATTTTGCTAGTTAGTGTGCTTCTGCTTTGCATGATTTCATTTCTCAACTTATTGCAGTAATTCCATTTCTTAGATCTCGTATTTTCTATTGTGCCTTCACAACCCACCAGAGTAAACTCTTATCTTTTTCAGCAATCCAACACCATTCGTGTTTTTGATAACTATTTTGCCTTCTGGGCTATGGAAATACAATGTTCTAGATTAGTATTTGCTTATTTCTGTTGTGCTGTTCCAGATGAAGCACTAACATTTACTATTTTAGATACCACTCAGTGATCTATTCTAAATGACTCTAACAATTTCTTAATGAATTTTTGATGTTCAAATATAAAAGAAAATATGTGTTATATCTTCAAGACCATTATTGTTTTCAAATCTGCCCTACCTTCACCTTGGTAGATAAGCACTTTCTTCAGTACTTTTGGAAGTATTTGTCCCAGGTACAATAGGTCAAGGGGTAGCTATCAGCATAGATCGAGTTCTTATAACAATTGATGGCAATCTATCTGCACTGCAACGTGATGCTTCGTATGATTGCTGCTGAGTGGGAAAAGGTTTAAGAGAGACAGACAAGTTAAAATAAGGTTTTACTTTCTCCAGTTTGTTCCATAGCGTAGCATTTTGACTTGTGTTCACAAAATGATGACTGGATTTTCTCTTTTTCAATTTTTTTATTGATTTGAGAGAGAGAAATATCTGTTTCTCTATGTGCCCTGGTCTGGGAATGAAGTGGCAACCTTTGCATATAGGGATGATACTCTAATTAACTGAGCTATCCAGCCAGGGCTTTCAATTTTTCAATGAATGTTACGCTTCCACAAGTTGTCTCATAATGGCATATCTATTTTGACAAAATATAGCTCAAGTCTCAATTTTCCTGAGAACAAGTTAATGATAATTGAAAATTTTAGTGTACAATATTATTGGAAGTCAGAGAGCGATTATTAAAAACAATGCTTTGTTTGTGAAGGTGAAGAGAGTCAAACTAGTAATAGATAAAGTTTTCCTAAAGTTATGAAAATTTTTCCTCTGTATAAGCTTTTATTTTGGATTTCTGGTTTTCTTGGCTATTATCAAAACCAAAAACATTAGACAGGTAATTGTAAATGTTGCCAAACACTCTTACTTTGAACTCTTATTTTTATCCCTGTTTTATAAAGAATGATGGAAGATATAATCAGAAAAGGTTTGTATGCTCAAAATCAATCACTGAGCCTTTCTAAAATCAATTAGCTGAGCTAATACTCTCAAATTTGTTCGTAACTGTTTAAAATTAGTAAGAGGAAATACTCTATAGCGTTACAACAAGGTCACTTTCTGAACCACTTGAACAACTTGAGAAATATTCGAGTACATTTTCTCCTGTGTCTTCTAATGGTTTTGGCAAGTGGATTATATAAAAATCGGATGACTTTTTTGGTCAAATAGTTGGCTCTTTCCTGCATTCCCAAGGTGCATATTCCAGACTATTTTTTCCTTTCGGCCTGCTTTGAACACTCATTTCTTCAGAGTAATTGCTTTGGGTCCGCACTGTGAGCTTTTTAACTGCAGCAACTCTAATATACACTGTTGGAGCTGAGATTATCGTGCGGATTTTGTTTTCTTTCTTCCTTGGGGAGGAGAGTTGGTTGTCTAGGCTTAAAGTCATAGCAAATGTTTATATTAAAATGAATGTATTCTTATTGTAGGATTACCAAATGATGTGGTTCTCTGAAACATGGTAAACTTCATGAAGCAAAACCTGACAGAATTAAAGAGAGGAATCAGGGGTGCAACAAATAATAGTTACAGATGTCAATACCATACTTTCAATAATAATTAGAACAAATAGGCAGTAGAACAACAAGGAAACAGAACATTTGAACAACACTAAAAAACAAGTAGACTTAACTGGTATATATGGAATACTCCACACAACAATAGAAGAATACATATTACTCTGAAATGCTCACGGACATTTTCTAGGACAGATCATATTCTAGGATACACAGCTAACCTAAATATCTGTAAATTGATTTAAACATTGATACATATGGTTTCTTACCACAATGGGGTTAAATTAGAAATCAACAGAAGAAGGTAATTTGAAATATTCTCAAATATATGGAAATTAAACTGTAGACTTCAAAAACTCACAGATCAAGTAGCTATCACAAAGAAAGCTATCAAATGCCTTGAAACAAGTAAAATGGAAATTATTTTTTACTTATTTAATTCCTCAAAATTGCGGGAAGAAGCTAGCACCATGCTCAAACTGAAATTTATAGGTGTAAATGGCAATATTAAAGAAATAGTTCTTTTAAAAGATCAACAGAGTTGACAAATCTTTGACTAAGAAGGGAGAAATCTTAAATTATCCATCTCAGGAACCACTCTTGACCTTACAGAAATGAAAAGAACTTGAAAGAAATAAAACAACTACATACTATCAAATTAAATGCCTATGGAAAAAAACAAATATATCAAATAAGAACACATTAAATAACTTAGTTCAATTTCAAAACTGACTCAGACGATATTGACCATTGGATGTATAGCAAACAAAGAGATTGAATTAGTAATAAAAAAAGATACTTACAAAAAAAGGACAAGCCCAGATGGCTTCACTGATGACTTCCATCAAGCATTTAAAGAAGAATTAACACTAATCCTTTATAAATTCTTAAAAAAATAGAATAAAAAATAATACCCCCCACCTTACTCTATTTGGTATTATCCTGATACCAAAACCAGGCAAATATATCACAAAACTATATACAATAGTTTCTCCTTATCTGTGGTTTTGCTTTCCATGGTGTGTTACCCATGGTAAACTGTGGTCTAAAAATATTAAATACAATTTTTCAAAAATAAATAATTCATAAATATTAAAGTGCACGCCATTCTGAGTAGTGTGATGAAATCTCACATTATCTGCCTTCTCCGGAATGTGAACCATGCATCTCTTTGTTCGGCCGGCGTATTTACGAGATATGCTATGTGCCTGTTAGTCACTTAGCCCACTGGAGTATTAGTTCAACTGTTGTGATATCTCAGTGCTTGTTTTTGAGTAAGTCTTATTTTACTTAATAATGAAAGGTTAACATATCTTTTATTTCAATACATTGTTATAATAGTTTTATCTTATTATTAGTGTTGTTAACCTCTTACTGTATCTAGTTTATAAATTAAACTTTATGATAGGAATTAGGCATAGAAAAAAAGTATAAAAAGTATTGGTTTCAGGCAACCAATAGCAGTCTTAAAATCTATGCTCCACAGGTAAGCAGTTGCTTCTGCTTTTGATGTCACATCTAAGAGACAATGGCCTAATCCACAGTCACAAATATTTTCCACAGTCACAAATATTTACTCGTATGTTTTCTTTTAAGAGTTTCATCACTTCATTTGAACTTGTGATTAATTTTTAGTTGGCTAAAATTAAATTGAATCCTGAGTCATGCCACCAGTTCATAGTGTACATAGACTGAGGAAGAAAGCATCTTCACTCTGGAGAAATGAAGATTTAGAACAGGGGTCCCCAAACATTTTATACAGGGGGCCAGTTCACTATCCCTCAGACCATTGGAGGGCCGAACTATAAAAAAAATACTATAAACAAATCCCTATGCACACTGCACACATCTTATTTTAAAGTAAAAAAAACAAAATGGAAACAAATACAATATTTAAAATAAATAACAAGTAAATTTAAATCAACAAACTGACCAGTATTTCAATGGGAATTATGGGCCTGCTTTTGGCTAATAAGATGGTCAACGTTCGGTTCCATATTTGTCACTGCTAGCTGTACCAAGTGATATGACGCGCTACTGGAGCTGTGAGGCGTGCGTCCCACGTCACCGGAAGTAGTACTGTACATGAGCAATGCCGCGCTTTGTGTTGCTGACCACCAATGAAAGAGATGCCCCTTCCAGAAGTGTGGCAGGGGCCGGATAAATGGCCTCAGGGGGCCGCATGCGGCCCGCAGGTCATAGTTTGGGGACCCCTGCTTTAGAATCAGAAGAAAGTAGAATGTGGATAGGTAAACACAGACCTAGAGATTCATTGCTCCTGGACTAGTTACCCCTCTAAACTTAGATTTCCCCATTTGTAAAATGTGGGGTATAAAAGTGTGTTAACAGTCTGGATCTCAAATGGTTGTGATGCATGACTAAGGTGATTGAATTTACTGTTTAGTATATGCACCATGATATTTACTGCTAACTAATGTTTCTACATAATATAACTGTAACTAATATGTTTATAATGTGTCAAAATAAAAATTACAGGCAAAAACATAAGTATTATAAACTTAATGTGAAGTTAATGCTAATATTATTTGCTTTTGTTAGAAATATTTATGAGTAAGTGACTTAATATAGTAATATTCTTATAGAAAATGCTTTAGTTTTTTTTCATGCAATTTAGTGTATGCAATTTAAAATTTCTTGGTACTGTTTTGTTGCTATGTACCTAGCATACTGATTGCACCAGCAAAACTGAAAAATATATAAACCAAAACTAAACATACACTTTGTTTATATAAGAAAATAAATTTCAAAACCTTTGATTTATTAGTAGGTAACTCTGTTCAACTGAAATTCTTTCTCAAGCTTTGGCACCAAGGGATGATTTTATTTATTTTTTTGTCTCTGAGGACAGCGTAGATTCTTAGGGTGGTTGTGTTAATCAAAATCTCTTGGAATATGCTGCAAATGAGAGAGGTGATTTATTCCTCCCTTAGCGAGTCTTCCCATCCTTAGATTTTGGAAGCCCGTTCTTGTTATGTTAGTCTTTTCTCAGTAAAGCCAGAGCTATCTCTGATGGAACCATGCCTACATGCGTACTAACTTTTCTCACTCCCTTCCCTTCTCCAGCATGATATAATTTCTCTCCCATTCACTACATTTCATGGCTACATCATATTGTGATTCTGTAGCTTTAAGCACGTTATAATTAGGTAGTCTCAACTGAGTTTTCAAATACCACCTTATTGCACCTCAGTTCTGCATCTTATGGCTTACTCTAAATTCTAAAGGCTGTAACCTCTACCTGCAGAGATGATTTCAGGAGTATACAATAGTCCCTCTCATTCTTGTCACACTCTACAGTGGCCAAATACTGTGGATCATATTAAATTTTAAATGCATGTGCTGTTTATGTTCACCTTTTCTCCCATCCTCTACTTTTGTTCTTCTGAAGAATATTTTGCATGTGTGTTTCCAGATCATTCTTTTCTTTGGGTTACTAATTTAGACATACTATATTGAAATTTTAATTCATCTAATTTTCCATAACACACTCCAACAACTTCCTGTATTTTGTTTAAAATCTGAATTTATTTTCTAAAATTATAGGACTTACATGTAAAATACTAATCTAGCTTCCAGAAAGCTCATCAATAGCTCTCCAGAGGGGAAAATAAAATGAACATAAACCCAATCTGTCAATATCCTTTTCATACTTTTGTTGTTTTAAATATCAATTTACTTTATTTGACAAAAAAAGAAATTCTCCTTTGGGCTTAAGCAAGTCAGAATTGATTTATATGCTTTGCAAACAAAGAATATCCACTGATATCCTTGTAATGGATTTAATTTTCAACACACACCAATATAATAACTTTTATAATTTCCATCATTTCCTTACTCTTGAGAACTAAGAGAGCCACCACATAATATGCAATTAATACAGAGAAAATATCATTGCGTTTAGATAATAGCTAATTATAACATCTTCCCCAACTATATTAAACAATGGTCTTTACCTAAAACAACAAAATTTATACATCAATTTCTTCTTAAAGTTGTCATATATATACCCTTAATGTTGCTGTTAGGAATCACAAATTGCTTGCAAAGTAATCTCAGCCCAGATGCTCCGTGCCTGACTTGGGAAATGGGACCTTAAAAGCCCTTCCTCACTATTCTTCTTATTTTTTGTTCACTAGGGACAATTAGAAAAGCAGCAGATGCTTCCACTTATTGCCTGACTGTTCCAGAATTATACTAAACGTAGATGATAATGCTCTTCCTATCACCTCATTAAGGAACACGCAACTGCATCTAAAGGAGAGCAAGAAAATATCTATGCAAGCAGCTTGCTTATAATCGGATAATTTAAAAGATCTAGCAGTGTCCAGAACTCGGTCGAGTTTATACTAACAGCAAGTGTTCCCTCTGTGATACAGAGAGACAAAGAATGAAGAGATGCAGGTACTCTAATTAAAACCAAACCAAACCAAAAAAAAAAAAAGAGTATGCAAGCTGTCAGGCCAGAAGGGACTTTTATAATATACAAACAGTAACTGCATGTGTTTGATGTACAACGTGACAGTTTGAAAGGCTTTTTACACTTAACACATTTTCATTAAAATTGAGCATGTAAAACTAGACATTCTATTACCAGATCATAAAACCAATATATCCTTGGTTGTTTCTTGAAATGAGATTTTCACAAATTTGCAACTGTAAGAATGTAACCTTGGGAAAGGTTCTAAAGGGCCAATCAAAAGTTAATACACAAATGTACTCAAGAAAATGATTTTTAACTTAAAAATGTTATTTTATTCCCCAAACAATGTTATTTAATAGAAATAAAAATGCCTAAGTTTTCATGAATTTTATTTATTTTGAATATCAATTATATTTTAATAATAATACATTAAAATTAGCTTATCACTTCACATAGTTATAATGTGTATGTGTGTGTGCGTGTGTGTGTGTGTGTGTGTGTATCACATTTTCTTTCATTATTTATTTGTCAATAGACACTTTGGTTGTTTCCATGTCCTGGCCATTTACCCTCATTTTAGATTAGGCATTATCGAGGATTGGGATTATTAAATAACTGAACTATTTGACTGATGTTAATTAACATATTGTGATAACATCATGTTGTACACCAGTGGTCCCCAACCCCCGGGCCACGGATAGGTACTGGTCCATGGGCCATTTGGTACCGGTCCGCAGAGAAAGAATAAATAACTTACATTATTTCCGTTTTATTTATATTTAAGTCTGAACAATGTTTTATTTTTTAAAAATGACCAGATTCGCTCTGTTACATCCATCTAAGACTCACTCTTGACACTTGTCTTGGTCACATGATACATTTATCCGTCCCACCCTAAAGGCCGGTCCTTGAAAATATTTTCTGACATTAACCAGGTCCGTGGCCCCAACTACTGTTGTACACCATAAACTTCCATAATGTTATATGTCAATTACATCTCAATAAAGCTGGAAAAAATTAGCTTATAATATTGTCAGTATATAAAAAATAATAATTTTAATATACTTCAATAGAGAGAAAATTTTTTTTTTTTTTTTTTTTTTTATTATTATATAATTTTATTTTTTTAATGGGGTGACATCAATAAATCAGGATACATATATTCAAAGATAACAAGTCCAGGTTATCTTGTCGTTCAATTATGTTGCATACCCACCACCCAAAGTCAGATTGTCCTCTGTCACCTTCTATCTTGTTTTCTTTGTGCCCCTCCCCACCCCCTATCCCTCTCCCATTCCCCCCTCCCCCCCGTAACCACCACACTCTTATAAATGTCTCTTAGTTTCACTATTATGTCCCACCTACGTATGGAATAATACAGTTCCTGGTTTTTTCTGATTTACTTATTTCGCTTCGTATCATGTTATCAAGATCCCACCATTTTGCTGTAAATGTTCCGATGTCATCATTTCTTATGGCTGAGTAGTATTCCATAGTGTATATGTGCCACATCTTCTTTATCCAGTCATCTATTGATGGGCTTTTTGGTTGTTTCCATGTCCTGGCCACTGTGAACAATGCTGCAATAAACATGGGGCTGCATGTGTCTTTACGTATCAATGTTTCTGAGTTTTTGGGATATATACCCAGTAGAGGGATTGCTGGGTCATAAGGTAGTTCTATTTTCAGTTTTTTGAGGAACCACCATACTTTCTTCCATAATGGTTGTACTACTTTACATTCCCACCAACAGTGTATGAGGGTTCCTTTTTCTCCACAGCCTCTCCAACATTTGCTGTTACCTGACTTGCTAATAACAGCTAATCGAACAGGTGTGAGGTGGTATCTCATTGCCGTTTTGATTTGCATTTCTCTAATAGCTAAAGAAGATGAGCACCTTTTCATATATCTGTTGGCCATTTGTATTTCTTCCTGGGAGAAGTGTCTATTCATATCCTCTTCCCATTTTTTTATTGGATTGTTTGTTTGTTTGTTGTTGAGTTTTATGAGTTCTTTGTATATTTTGGATATTAGGCCCTTATCTGAGCTGTCGTTTGAAAAAATCATTTCCCATTTAGTTGGCTTTCTGTTTATTTTGTTATCAGTTTCTCTTGCTGAGCAAAAACTTCTTAGTCTGATGTAGTCCCATTCATTAATTTTTGCCTTCACTTCTCTTGCCATTGGAGTCAAATTCATAAAATGCTCTTTAAAACCCAGGTCCCTGAGTTGAGTACCTATGTCTTCTTCTATGTACTTAATTGTTTCAGGTCTTATGTTTAGATCTTTGATCCATTTTGAGTTAATTTTTGTACAGGGGGAGAGACTGTAGTCCAGTTTCATTCTTTTGCATGTGGCTTTCCAGTTTTCCCAGCACCATTTGTTGAAGAGGCTTTCTTTTCTCCATTGTGTGTTGTTGGCCCCTTTATCAAAAATTATTTGACTATATATATGTGGTTTTATTTCTGGACTTTCTATTCTGTTCCATTGGTCTGAGTGTCTATTTTTCTGCCAATACCATGCTGTTTTGATTGTCGTGGCCCTATAATAGAGTTTGAAGTCAGGTATTGAAATGCCCCCAGCTTCATTCTTTTTCTTTAGGATTGCTTTGGCTATTCGGGGTTTTTTATAGTTCCATATAAATCTGATGATTTTTTGCTCTATTTCTTTAAAAAATGTCATTGGAAGTTTGATGGGAATTGCATTAAATTTGTATATTGCTTTGGGTAATATAGCCATCTTGATTATATTTATTCTTCCTAGCCAAGAACAAGGTATATTCTTCCATCTCATTATATCTTTTTCGATTTCCCTTAACAATGGTTTATAGTTTTCATTATATAAGTCCTTTACATTCTTTGTTATGTTTATTCCTAAGTATTTTATTTTTTTTGTTGCAATCGTGAAGGGGATTATTCTTTTGAGTTCCTTCTCAGTTGTTTCATTGATGGCATATAGAAAGGCTATTGACTTCTGTATGTTAATTTTGTATCCTGCGACCTTACTGTATTGGCTTATTGTTTCTAGTAGTCTTTTTGTGGATTCTTTGGGGTTTTCGATGTATAGTATCATATCATCTGCAAAAAGTTATACCTTCACTTCTTCTTTTCCGATATGGATGCCTTTTATTTCTTTGTCTTGTCTGATTGCTCTGGCTAGAACCTCTAGTACCACATTAAATAAGAGTGGAGAGAGTGGACAACCCTGTCTTGTTCCTGATTTAAGGGGGAAAGCCTTCAGTTTAGTGCCATTTAATATGATGTTAGCTGATGGTTTATCATATATGGCCTTTATCATGTTGAGATATTTTCCTTCTATACCCATTTTGTTGAGAGTCTTAAACATAAAATTGTGTTGTATTTTATCGAAAGCCTTTTCTGCGTCTATTGATAAGATCATGTGGTTTTTGTTCTTTGTTTTGTTGATATGGTGTATTACGTTAACCGTTTTACGTATGTTGAACCATCCTTGAGATTCTGGGATGAATCCCACTTGATCATGATGTATTATTTTTTTAATATGTTGTTGTATTCGATTTGCTAGTATTTTGTTTAGTATTTTAGCATCTGTATTCATTAGAGATATTGGTCTGTAGTTTTCTTTTTTTGTGCCATCCTTGCCTGGTTTTGGTATGAGGGTTATGTTGGCTTCGTAAAATGTGTTTGGAAGTATTGCTTCTTCTTCAATTTTTTGGAAGACTTTGAGTAGAATAGGAACCAAGTCTTCTTTGAATGTTTGATAAAATTCGCTGGTATAGCCGTCAGGGCCTGGACTTTTATTTTTGGGGAGGTTTTTAATGGTTTTTTCTATTTCTTCTCTACTGATAGGTCTGTTTAGGCTTTCTGCTTCTTCTTGACTCAGTCTAGGAAGGTTGTATTTTTCTAGGAATTTATCCATTTCTTCTAGGTTGTTGAATTTAGTAGCATAAAGTTTTTCATAGTATTCTACAATAATTCTTTGTATATCTACGGTGTCCGTGGTGATTTCTCCTCTTTCATTTTGGATTTTGTTTATATGAGTTCTTTCTCTTTTTTCCTTGGTAAGTCTTGCCAAGGGTTTGTCAATTTTGTTGATCTTTTCAAAGAACCAGCTCCTTGTTCTATTAATTTTTTCTATAGTTTTTCTGTTCTCTAATTCATTTATTTCTGCTCTGATTTTTATTATCTCCTTTCTTCGGCTGGTTTTGGGTTGTCTTTGTTCTTCTTTTTCTAGTTCCTTAAGGTGGGAAGTTAAGTGGTTCACTTGGGCTCTCTCTTGTTTGTTCATATATGCCTGAAGTGATATGAACTTCCCTCTTATCACTGCTTTTGCTGCATCCCATAGATTCTGATATGTCGTATTGTCATTTTCATTAGTCTGTATATATCTTTTGATCTCTGCACTTATTTCTTCTTTGACCCATTCATTTTTTAAAAGTATGTTGTTTAGTTTCCACATTTTTGTGGGATTTTTTTCCTCTTTTTTGCAGTTGAATTCTAGTTTCAAGGCTTTATGATCAGAAAATATGCTTGGTACAACTTCAATTTTTCTGAATTTGCTGATGTTGTTTTTGTGGCCCAACATATGGTCAATTCTTGAGAATGATCCATGTACACTGGAGAAAAATGTATACTCAGTCACTTTGGGATGAAATGTCCTGTAGATGTCTATCATATCCAGGTGCTCTAGTGTTTTGTTTAAGGCCACTATGTCTTTGTTGATTCTCTGTTTGGATGACCGATCTAGAGCCGTCAGCGGTGTATTGAGGTCTCCAAGTATGATTGTATTTTTGTCAGTTTTTGTTTTAAGATCAATAAGTAGCTGTCTTATATATTTTGGTGCTCCTTGGTTTGGTGCATATATATTAAGAATTGTTATGTCTTCTTGATTCAGTGTCCCCTTAGCCATTATGAAATGGCCATTTTTGTCTCTGAGTACTTTTCCTGTCTTGTAGTCAGCATTATCCGATATGAGTATTGCTACACCTGCTTTTTTTTGGATGTTATTTGCTTGGAGTATTGTTTTCCAGCCTTTCACTTTGAATTTGTTTTTATCCTTGTTACTTAGATGAGTTTCCTGTAGGCAGCATACAGTTGGATTTTCTTTTTTAATCCATTCTGCTACTCTGTGCCTTTTTATTGGTGAGTTTAATCCGTTTACATTTAGTGTAATTATTGATACTTGTGAGTTCCCTATTGCCATTTTATATCTTGCTTTCTTTAGTTTTGTGTCTTGTTTGATCCTTCTCTTTTGTTTTTCTATCTTTTGTTTTTATTTGGTTGTATTCCATACATCTTTCCACTGTTGCTATCTTTTTTATCTCATGTGCTTCTGTGGTGGTTTTTTCAATGGTGGTTACCTTTGAATAATGAAAAGGGTCCCTACCCTGTTCATTGTAGCGAACTATTTTGTGAGTACTTTTGCACTCCATCGTCCTTTGCTACTGTTAATCTCCATCTTCTCCCCCTCTTTCTTTTTGTTGTTGTCACAGTTTAAATTTGGTTTTATTGTGTTCTTCTTGGAGCTTTTACTTGTGGCTCTGTTTTTTTTTGTTCTTTGTATCTGATTGGAGAACCCCCTTTAGTAATTCCTGGAGTGGGGGTTTTCTGATGATAAATTCCCTCATCTTTTCTGTATCTGTGAATGTTTTTATTTCTCCTTCATATTTGAAGGATAGCTTTGATGGGTATAGTATTCGTGGCTGAAAGTTCCTCTCTTTCAGGACTTTAAATATTGGGGTCCACTCTCTTCTAGCTTGTAGAGTTTCTGCTGAGAAATCTGATGATAATCTAATGGGCCTTCCTTTATATGTTGTATTCTTCTTTTCTCTGGCTGCCTTGAGAATTTTTTCTTTGCTGTTGGTTTGTGTCAATTTCATTATGATATGCCTTGGAGTAGGTTTGTTGGGGTTAAGAAAACTTGGAGTTCTGTTTGCTTCTTGAACTTGAGGCTTTAGTTCTTTCCACAGGCTTGGGAAGTTCTCATCTATTATTTGTTTGAGTATGTTCTCCATTCCATTTTCTCTCTCTTCTCCCTCTGATATACCTATTATTCTTATGTTATTCTTTTTGATGGAGTCAGATAATTCTTGTAGGGCTATCTCATTTTTTTTAATTTTTGAGTCTCTTTCTTCTTCTCTCTGTTGTGCCTCAAGTTGCTTGTCTTCTATTTCACTAATCCTCTCTTCTATCTGACCTGTTCTATTAGCTAAGCTTGTTACTTCGTTTTTCAGCTCGTGAATTGAGTTTTTCATCTCTGTTTGATTTGTTTTTATAGTTTCAATTTCCTTGGACATATATTCTTTGTGTTCATTGAGTTGTTTTCTGAGCTCCCTAAATTGCCTTTCTGTGTTTTCTTGTATATCTCGGAGGATTTTTAGGATTTTTATCTTGAATTCTCTGTCATTTAGCTCCAAGGTTTCCAATATATTAAATTTTTTCTCCATAGATTTTTCCTCATCTAGCTGTGTTACCTCTCTTTCTTTTGTATCCATGATATTCGATTTTCTCTTCCTTAATGGCATCTGAGGGTGGTTTTGTTGATAGTATTAATGAGATTTAATAAAGAATAAAAAGTTTAAAAAAATAAAAAAAAATCGAAAAGAGTTGTTTTTTTTAAAAAAAAAATTAATAATGAAATAAAGAAAAATAAAATAAAATAAAAATTAAAAAAAAAAAAAAAAAAAAAAAAAAGGAAATTATTCCCCCCCTCCTTTTTTCCTCTCCTCTCCTCTCCCCTCTTTCTTGATAAAATCTTGTGGTGGACTGTGAATTATAACAAACAATGCCTGTGATGGAGGGCCTGAATTGGGGAAAAGTAATAAAGGGGCAAAAAAAAAAAAAAAAAAAGAAAGAAAAAAGAAAAAAAAGAGCGTATGGACCCACAAAAAGCAAATAAGGAAAAAATTTGGGTCAAGAATAAAATGATTTGCTTTTAGGTGTTGGTTGTCTAAGAGTTATGATGAGAGGATTAAGAGGAAAACGGAAAAATGAGGGGACAAATTAAAAAATTACTATTGTATTTAGTGGAACAAGAACTAGATAATATGGAGAGCCAGGGATGGGAGCACTGCTAGTGAGTTAAAAATGTGAAGTAAAAACCCCCCAAAATGCCACAAACATAAGTTTGAGTCCCAGATAAGATAATTTGTTTGTTATTGAGGTTTGAATGAGAGGAGATGTAAAGGAAAAAGGAAGAAACTAATATAGAGGGAGAAAAGAAAGAGAGAGAGAGAGAAAAAAAAAGAGGGAACCACTAAAAGAAGAAAAAAGAAAGGAGAGAGAGAGAGAGAGAGTTAAGGGTTTTGGAGTGCAACCCTCATAGAGAGAAAGGAAGAGAAGAGAAAAGATAATGGGAGATGTAACACTTATGGGTAGTGTAGTTCAAGGAGAGGAGAGAGTAAGACCGGTAGAGAGTTAATCGGCCAAATTGGAGGAGGAAAAAAAAAAAGTATCAAGAATGAAGATAAGAGAAACAAACGAACAAATATAATAAAATGGGATAGGTTATAAAGGCTGCAGATTATTCTTGATTTTGAGAGGTTATCTTCTTGCTTTTTCTTTTCTCTCCCTCTTCCTGGTCGGTGACTCTGTACCCCGGGTTTTGCCCCTTTGCCACGCTCAGGTGGAGGTTTGCAGTTGATAAGTCTCTATGGCAATGTCATGTATTGTGCTTTAGTCTCGTTGGCAGTCGAGGCTATTAGCATTTATAGGCTCCGACAGTGAGAGAGTCCGTGTTCCTGGAGCCTTTCTTCTAGTCTTTCCTTCCTCAATTAGTAGCCTGATAATCCAGCTATGGGGTTGCTGCTGCCTCTGCCTGGATAGTAAGAGGCTCAAAGAGCTGGCAACTCCCCACTCTATTTCCACTCAGCACAGGGCTCTGGGTAAGGCTCAGTCAGTCAGAGCTGCTAGCATAATCAGGCGGGCTTTCCACCCACTCACAGACCTCTGGCTCTGCCACTCTGTCCGGTAACACAAGCGGGTGCCCACTTCCGGGGCGCTTGGAGAAAACTCTCACTCACTGGCTGCGCGCGCAGACCAGGATATCCGACCAGCAGTCTCACGCTCTGAGTGAAACCCCGGACCGCAGGGAAAAGTTGCAGCGTTGGAATTGAGTCTCGCTCCGTCCCTGTGCGCGGCTTTTGCAAGGTGCTGGGGCGGCCCGAGATTCCGCTTTGGCCCACACAAAGGCCCCTGACTCTGCCCCTCTGTGCGATAACACGGGTGCGCACTGCCGAGGCACTTGGAGGAATCGCTCACTCCTTATCTGCGCGCGCAAACCCGGATATGAGGCCGGCCGCTTTCCCTCTGAGTGAAACACCCTCGGCAAGGAAAATCTCCACCGTTGGAATTAGTTCTCACTCCCTCCCGTGCGTGGCTTTCCCAGGGCGCTGGGGCTGCCCAGAGACTCTGCCCTCGGCCCACAGAAAGGCCTCTGACCCTGCCTCTCCGTGGGGCAACACGGGCACTGACTCCCGGGACCTAGGAAGAAATCTCTCGCCCACTAACTGCGCACCAACCAGGAGACCGGGTAAAATGGCCGCGCCGCTTGTCTTTCTTTGTTTGGGTTTGGCGCGAGTGTTAGCTTGTATTGCCCGGGTTGCCACAGGATCAGATTTTCCTCGGCTTGGATCTCCGTGCCACAGCCTGGTTCGGCCGTTTGTATTCACCCTCTTTGCCCGCCTCAGTTTCTATATTCACAGTTACCAGAGAAAGCCGCCCTGTTTAGGTTAGTGAGGAAGGCGGAGCATTTCTTACTCCCTATTTCCTTCGGGGTTTGGTTATATATTTAGCCAATTTTTCACTCAGTCATACCTTTGGGTGTATTGCGAAGCATCTGGAAGCTCCAAGTATAGGTTTTTCTGTTTCTGGTTGAAGATCTTGTTGAGTTTTGGGGGAGATTTATCGGTATCGCTTCCTACCCCGCCATTACTCTGACGTCATCTCTAGAGAGAAAATTTTAAACTTAAAAGCAACAAAAACAAATTTCAGGATTAATTTACAGTTAGATTCTGAGTTTACACCTATTATTTCAATCCCATCTTTCATTTACTATTATCTCTTTCTTGTTTATATTAAATCTGTTCTGCATTATTCCCTCTTTTATTCAATGAATAACATCTTTTACTTAAAGTATTTCAGTGAATTTCATTAACAAAACTTGATATTTGAAAAGACTTCAGTTTGAACAATTATACTCTTCCTTTTCAGTCATTCCACTTACTTGAAGTATCACTTTAAAATAAAATGTAGGCTACTAGAAAGATGAAAAACTAACATAATGACATCATGTACTTATTATAAAAGGTTGTGCTTTTGACATTTGTTTTGATACTAAAGGAAGTTACTTCCATAGTAACTATAGAAACAAATTATACTCTGAATTAAAGCTATTTCTATCTATTAAGGATTTCTGATAAGGAAAATATTTGATGCATTACAATGAACACTAATTACACCAATTATTTAGCAACAGTTTTCAAATGCTATAATCTTGCTGGGGTAATCAGATTTGCATAGTAATTTGAACTTTCCTATATTCCTAAAAGTATCAGCTTTCATTGGTTTAATAACAAATATTGATCAAGCATCAATGTTGATTTAGGAAGTGAGCCACTTACTATATAGTATTAATATAAATAATAGTTAATTGAGTTACAAAAGATGGAAAAGACCTATAGGAACTAGAATGTTGGTCAGTAAAATGAAATTAAGGGAATTGTGAGTAACCAAGCCAGAAACTAGACAACTCAGAATCCTAAAATAAGTCCAAGGAAACAGAAGCTGCCTTATTAGAAAACTGGTGGATGGCCCTGTCTGGTTGATTCAGTGAATAGAGCATCAGCCCTGCGTGTGGACGTCACAGGTTCAATCCCTTATCAGGGCACATATAAAAAGTGACAATCAGCTTCTCTTCCCCTCCCACTCCTCCTTCTCTCCCTCTACCCCTGTCACAGCCAGTGACTAGATTGGTTTGAGCGACGGCCCAGGTGCTGAGAATAGTTCAGTTAGTCTGAGGGTGTCAACCTTAGGTGCTAAAAATAGCTCAGTTGATTCAATCATCAGCCCCAGATGGGGGTGCTGGTTGGATCCAGGCTGGGGCCATGCAAAAGTCTGTCTCACTAACTCTCCTCCTTTTACTTAAAAAAAAGAAAAGAAAAAGAAACCTGGTGGGCAAATGCCAGATAACGACTGAAAACCTTATGAAAGGGTCATTATTTGAAATACAATACAGACATTTTTAAATCTCTTTATTCAGACAACATATAAAGTTACTTCTGAAATTTAAAGTCTGTTATAGAATCAACAGTCTCTGGGTGGTGGTGCACCAAGATTTTTAATTTGAGATCTTAAATATTACATTATAATCAGTGTATGATAATACTGGATATTGAATAGGTTCCTGGCCTGGGGGTGAAAATTAGATAGAAGAAGAGAGGTGCTGAAACAGAAGAAGGAAGTGAAATGATGAATCTTACCTATTTTACCTTTCCGTTTAGATCAGAAATGCAAACTATGGGACACAAAACACTGCAACCCCAAGTTCTGACTATGGCAGTCACTGTTAGTTCAACACAGCTTCTCATTCCATCAAGCTGGAATACTTTCCAACCCAGAATTCTTTTTTTAAATTAATTAATTTATTTATTTATTGTGTTTACATAGATTCTAGTGTCTCTCCAAATGTATCCCCCCTCCCCCATATTCCCCTCCACATCTCCCTTTCCCCCTCCCAACAGCTCCCTCCCCCCTTCCCTTTAGGTTTAATTCCGTTCCTCAGTTCACATCGTTCCTTAGATTCCTCAAATGAGTGAGGTCATTTTATTTTTTTTTCTCTCCTGGCTTATTTCACTTAACATAATAGTTTCCAGGTCCATCCATGTTGTTGCAAAAGGTAATATTTCCTTCGTTTTCATGGCCCCATAGTATTCCATTGTATATATGTACCATTGCTTTTTAATCCACTCGTCCCCTGATGGACACTTGGGCTGTTTCCAGATCTTTGCTATTGTGAACAATGCTGCCATAAACATGGGGTGCATTTCTTTTTTTGAGTCCAACCCAGAATTCTTGAGCCACTATGGTATCTTACCATACCTTAGAAATAGTTGAAATATATTGAGGTGACCTAACATTCCCCAGATAATCAGAAACATAAAACCAAACCAAAAATCTGGTTTAAATACTAAGTATTATTAGATATTATTAGACTAGAAGAAATAAAATGAAATACTACAGACCTACCAAAATAATAGTTTTGTTAATACCAAGCCTTGTGTGTGGCAACAATGAATGCACAGATACGCCCCAGAGATCCTGGAATACAAATAACAGTGCCTCAGCTACTTCTACTTTCATGTATAAAGACTGATTAAGGTTCGCCTTGGTTCTGGATCTTAAGATTTTAAAAAAAGAGTTGGTGTACTTTCACTATCCAAATTAATGTTAGGCAATTATTTTTAAAAATCGATTACGAACATCTGAATAAAGATCCAATGGTATTCCTCACCAGTAAGCAAGCTATATTTATCACAATTGAGAATGATTTATTATTGGTGGAGTCAATGCTCTGTGCTTGGCAACTCATAATCTCACATCTCTGCAGATGTTGCTTTCTCTGCCTTCACAAGCTTCACCCTGCTTCTGCCTTCTGCAGGTGTCTGACTCCTTCAGGGTTCAGCTTGGTAAGAGTCCCTTCAGATTCCCCTTCTTCCTGAAATGGCACTACTTTTTATGCAATTGTTCATACCTGAACCTTTATAACAAGGAGTCTGGCTTCATTCTTGAAGTTTGATGTCAACTTTTAAGATTCCTCACCACCCCCCTTTTGTGCTCGTGGGGAAACTCAGGTGCTTCCCTCTTGGGTGTAGTTGGCGGATGCAGAGCATGCGTGGGAATTCTAACCTGGTCATATACCTACCGCAATGAAACCGTGAGTCTGTCTCTTTTCCTGGTATGATCAAGCCATTTTGGACTTGTTTGAGAGGCCTGCAGTGCTCTGTCTAGAGCACACTGTTTTGAAATCCATAAAACATTCATACCTTCATACCCTCCTTGTGTGAATGTGGTCATATCCGTCTTTATACCCAAATACAATCTGGTTGTAGTTCCCTCCTGCATTAGAGGCTGCTTACAATTTTATAAGTGACCCTTAATTCCATTTTTTCTTATACTCCTAGTAAAATTCTCCAATTCTACCTTCAAATCCATGCCCCTAATATATCCCCTGTTCGTGGTCCCTCAAGTGTAAGCCATCATCATAACTGTTGGGCCACTTAACACGATCTTTCCATTCTCGCTTCTCAAGAGTTCATTTGTAACACAATTACAGAACAATATTTTTAAAAGATAAGGTTACCTATTGACTTTTCAACACTTTTAGAATGAAAATTTAATCATGTGACATAGATACCAGCCAAACCCTGTCCACTGAGTTGACCTCATCTTCTGGGACTCCTCACCTTCCATTTCACTCGTTTCAGTCGTACTGGTCTGACTCCTCCCCAAATAAGAATGTGGCACAGTGGCCATTGTATGAACAGGCCTCAGGTGGGAGAGGAGAGAGAGGGGAAGAAACATCATGAAGCTTAGTGGCTGTGAACACAGACTTAGGAATTAATCACGGCAGCACTCGAATTCTGCTCCCTTCATTTATGGAAGATATAGAGAAATTACTTAATTTGACATCTTTATTTTCTACATGTGCAAGACAGTTCTAACACAACCAACCTCATTAAGGTATAGAAGAATGAATAATGTATGCAGAGTGCTTACCACGTGATAAGAACTCTGTTATAAAAAGTCATTCTTGATATCCTTTATTGATATAAACATCTATCATTTTATTTACAATTTTAGAAATGCCTAGGACTGCCTATTATGTTTTTAGAAATGAATATTTCACTTACCTGAATATATATATTAATAAAACCATAATTTTACTTAATGATAACTCTTATTTGTATATAAAATTTTACTGAAATTATGTATTCAGAGACCTATAAATACATAATAGCTTACAATGTCAAATATATATGAGAAAATGACCAAAATTTAAGAAAGCATTTTAAAGTTATTTTTCTTAGTACTCTCTCTCTCTTTCCCTCTCTCTCTTTTTATTTTCTGTTGGTCTGTTTTGTTTTATTTTGTTTTAAGGTCCATGCCTAGCTTCAATAGTTTTCACTGACAGATAGCTTTGAGGGATTCTATTTTGCAGGCTTCACACAAATCCACCCCCCAAAAAAATTATTTTACTCAAAACCTGAATCAGTAAATTTTAATGTTCTTATTATATAACAATTATCTTTTTTTTTATGCCATAGCAACAGAGAGGGCTTTGTATACCAAATCTTAACGATGCTAAATTGGCTCCATAGACCGTCCTGCCTCAGCGACTTTATTTTCAGACACATGAGCATAAAATCAGCTGAAGAGCTTGAGCATGCAACAGTCACGACAGAGATTAGAGGACAAAAACAAAGCTTAAAAGAAGTGAGTTCTTGTTGCTATTGTTTCCCTTGGACAAGCAAACAAAAAAATCCAAGCCAGACTCCAATTGCCACCTAAGCATTCAATTAAAATTGTGCACAATGGTATAAAGCTATCTACAAAGCCACTGATGAGGACAAATGCGTAGCCTCAACTATCTGCTCCCTTGTGAGGGAAGGGAGACATTCTCAATCAATAAGTTGTTTGTTTTGATACATGGCCTGTTTTTCTGAGTTATTGCAGGAATCAAGCTATGCTTCCAGCTCACCTCCCTCCCTATTGAAGTCCCTGACACATCACTACATTTAACCTATTTATGTTGCATACTTTGGGAAGTAACTATCTCCTCAAGTATTGCTGAAATATTTGTCCTTACTTTAATTGTACTAAAAAATTTGACTCTCCTATCTCCTATTTTAAAAATTATTATTCACACAGTTAAATTGAAATATAAAAATTTAACATATGGGCCCTGGCCGGTTGGCTCAGCAGTAGAGCGTCGGCCTGGCGTGCAGGAGTCCCAGGTTCAATTCCCAGCCAGGGCACACAGGAGAAGCACCCATCTGCTTCTCCACCCCTCCCCCTCTCCTTCCTCTTTGTCTCTCTCTTCCCCTCCCGCAGTGAGGCTCCATTGGAGCAAAGATGGCCTGGGTGCTGAGGATGGCTCTGTGGCCTCTGCCTCAGGTGCTAGAATGGCTCTGGGTGCAGCAGAGCAATGCCCCAGAGGGGCAGAGCATCACTCCCTGGTGGGCACGCCGGGTGGATCCCGGTTGGACGCATGCGGGAGTCTGTCTGGCTGCCTCCCTGTTTCCAGCTTTGGAAAAATGGGAAAAAAAATTAACATATGTTTGAATAGCTTTAAATATTACATCCCAACATGTTATATATATAGTAACATTTCATTAAGTATATGTTCATTGAACCTTGAAGCTGGGTGTTTAGATGGTTTTGTTTCTGGAAGGTTCCTGCCATACAAATAAGTTGGCAAAGCTCGTCCACATCATCAAACCAATTAATCAAATGAGGTGCAAGTTTTTTAGAATGCTCTAACTTCATTTTTTTAATTCTAAGAAATAGACTAATAGGTGCCCTATGAAAACTTTCTCCTTATAAATTCTAATTTCACAACATAAAGAAAAACATCTACTTCCTCAGAATGTCTTACTAAGTCAACCTAGTCATACTTCTGTGGTCTAAACCTTAAGCACAGCATATTTCCAGCCGCACATTCGTTCCCTGGCAGGGCCCCGTACCTGGGACAGCACACCATAGGAAGATGTCAGGGAGAAACAATGTGTCGTCTGTAACACAAGATGAAGATAGCTATGAAAGGAGAGGTGGGAATCAATGGCTAGTAGGTAGAGTCTAGGTACTGTCATTTTTGGGCCCTGGCCAGTTGGCTCAATGAATAGAGCATCAGCCTGACAGACAGATGTTCTGGGTTTGATCCCCGGCCAGGGCACGAGTGAGAAGCAACCATCTGCCTCTCTTTCCCTCCCTCTCCTCCTTTTCTCTCTTCTCCCATCTTGCAACCAGTGGTTCTACTGGTCTAACTTTGGCCCTAGGTGCTGAGGATAGCTCGATCAATTTGAGCATCGGACCCAGACAGGGGTTGATGGGTAGTTCCTGGTCTGGGCACATACAGGATTCTACCTCTCTTTCTCTGCCCTCCTCTCACTTAAAAAATCAATAAATAAGTGCTGTCATTTTTTGAAAAATATACCTAGGGAATGAAAGATCTGGAAATTGCTATCAATTGCTATCCAAGCACCAGCTAACATCTAGACAGTTTTCTTTCTCTTTATTTGAAGATTATTGATTTAAACCTTCTGCTTTGGTTTTGCTACAATCTCTGTTAAAACTTTATCGTGATCATGTAAAAATCACTGAGTTATAAAATGGAGACAGAGGTGAAAGTGAACTCTGAAAACTAGGTAAATATGTTGGAATTCAGTAATTCACAATCCAAATTATTTAATAGTTGACTTAAGAGGCCTAAGGAAGGAGTGATACCAGTTGTTTCAACTGCATCAATTGAGCCTTGTCTTTGATTTTATTCAAGGCTTAGGTGAGTGGTTCCATGCAGCCTTCCCAGGCGAATGTTCACTGCCACCTGACAGAGCCTCACTTGATGAGCTGTCATTTTATTTCTGTATAAAATTTGATTTTTTTTTATAACTGGAAGGCCTTAGAACCAAGGGAATATTATCATTCAGGAGCAATTGAAACAATCCTCTCATGGTAATGACCTGAGTGACTCTCCCTGAAATGGGCTTTTTCTTCTTCGCCATCCCACTCTTTATTCTTGTCAACTCCTATTCTCTTGGGAAATATAATGAACTGTTTTCACACAAGACCCTGTTTCAAGCTGTGCATTCAGAAGAACACAAACTAAGGTATTATTAATTGCTGAAATTCTAGAGAACAGATTTTCAGGATCCTAGGAGTATTTGACCCACTGATTAGACAGTAAGACAGACCATACTGCAGGTGGAGAACGAGATTAGGATAACCCCTGGCATGATCATTAAGACCGTCATCTCTATCGGATTGAGATAAAGAACAGGTGGGAAAACGTCTTTAGATTATACACTTGAACAATTTTGTATGTGCCCTGCTTAGTTAACTGCTTTGCTAACTTTTGTTAATCGCTTTGTTAACTATTAGCTGCTCTGTTAACGTCTTTTAGAGGTCATGAATAAAAACAAGTGACAAGTTCAGTTCAATCAAGCGTCAACACTGGGAATGTTTTGAAAGCCTGGGATTTCTGTGTGGTGAAAAGATCCTTGTCTCAATGTTCTGGAGTGACAAGAACAGCCCAGCCCACTGAAGAGTCTTAAAATGGATTGCTGCTGCTCGACACCCTCAACCAAGGATATTCTGAGTTATCAGTGCTATGCTTGGTTATCTTATTCTATACAGGGGAGGCTTAGCCCAAGGTAAAATATGTATAAATATCTTGTAGTGATAAATGACTTGAATGGTTAGTCAGGGATCTTGATAGATCTGATAAAATAAGATCAGAAAATAAGAATATGAATGAATCTACAAAAATAGGCAAAAGACATGAAAATTGTTGTGTCTCCTGTTCATACATACCAGAGAGCATTTACTGCACTAGAAGCACTTAACCAGCCAGGTGGACTAGAGAGTCTTCCTTTAAAGAAAGGATCATTACTTTTCATCCTTTCCATTGCTTGTGTGATGAGCCTTTTAAAAGCGAATTAGTTGTAGAATGAAGTTATGCATTTGTTCAACAGCTTAGACTTCTTCAAACCAAAACTTTCTTGCTACTGATGCTGTTGGATGTCTAATCTCATCAGTAGATACCAACTGATATGGAACCTGTCCTTGATATTAAACAAAGAAATCTTGAAAACATATAGTAGCGTGATAAGTGAGTATTGGTGTTACAAAGAAAAAATAAGACAGGAGAAAAGGAGGGTGAGGTCTGATGGGGTTCTTTGTCTTCTTATGTGAATAAGTAAAAGTTGCTTTTCTGATAAAGTGAGACTGGGAGCAGAAATCTAAAAGAAAAGAGGGAAAACGAACTAGATATCTGGGCGAAGAACATTTTAGGAAGTGGAACATAAAAGTTGGAAATTTTGGGGGCTAAAGTAGGCTCAGTGTGATGGAACAATAACCAGGAGGCCTAGGTAGCTGAAGTACCTGAAAGAGGATGAGAATAATCAGAAATGAGGACTGAAACATAGTGGGAGGAATGGTTATAAGACCATTAATAAAATTTAAGCTCATCAGTCTCATTATGAGTGAAATGAAGAGCACTGGAGTATTTGAGAACAGGTATCGTATCAGCTGACAATAGAAAAGAAATTCTCTGTAAGGAGCATCCCCTCCATGGGTTGAAATTAACACCAGGGATGTTATATAGGAAGCTACCATAAGACTTTCCTTAAGATAGGATCACAGATTAGACGAGGCTAGCATAGGGAAAAGTGGTGAAGAGAAGTGATTGAACTCTGAATGTATGTGTACACACAAACTCAAATACACATATATGAAGAGGTTGACTACGTCAGACAGGAGATCAAGAAGGATTGAGACAAAAGTCTTTTTAACACTCAAATTACTTGCTCATATGCCTAAGACATTAATCAGAGAAATGTGTTTAATTTATCTGTATGTTTAATTAGTAATCCTATAATTTGGATTAAGTACATGTACACATAAATATAAAACATAAGAATATGTAGAAATTGCATATTTCTTGATTATAGTCATGGTTAATTTTTCTCCTAAATTTTGATTAAGAATATTTGGGTAGTATGATTTGGGACTTGGGTATTTTTTTCACCTCTCAGATATTCTCTAAAATTTCACTCCAGCTTAAAATTAAGAATATTCATGTTCGTATTTAAATGATATGCACTTTTTTCCCTCCAAAGTTAGAAGCGAGGAGGCAAGTAGACTCCCGCATGCACCAGATGGGGATCCACCCGGCATGCCCACCAGGGGGAGATGCTCAGCATATCCATGTCGTTGTTCCATTGCAGCGGAAGCCATTCTAGCGCTTGAGGTGGAGACCATGGAACCGTCCTCAGTATCCGTACCAGCTTGGTCCAATGGACTCTTAGTTGCGGGAGGAGAAGAGAGAGAGAGTGGAAGGAAAAGGGGAAGGGTAGAGAAGCAGATGGGCACTATTCCTGTGTGCCCTGACCGGGTATCGAACCCAGGACTTCCACATGCTGGGCCGATGTTCTACCACTGAATGCATATACACTTTTATTTTGGTTTTTGTTCTTTTATTTTAGCAGCCTTTTTATGTTACTTTAAAAAATATATGGGAAAGAAAGAGACATTTAAATTTTATAACTTACTCTTTTAAAAGCAGAGGCAATATTACCGTGGCTTTTGGGAGTGATTGCTTTTATGTCATGATTTCAACTGACGCTCTTTCAGACGCCTGTGACCTGGATACATCATCATGATATGTGAAGTGCCACAGCTGAGATGTGATTCATTTCCACATAGACACATTGTCTTCCACTTTTACAATAAAGTTTATTGAAAAATGCATTTGTTAGAAAGATCAACTTTCTTCCGACAATACTCTTTGCTCCTCTATAATCTTAATATGTGTAGCTCTTTGCACAGTTTATTTTTCAATATTTTAAATTTACACTTGAAATGACTTCCTACAGATAAGAGCCCAGGTGCCAAGGATACTAACCTCCATCCACATTAGGGAGTTGACTGTGATCTCTTCCATCCATTCACATTAGAGAGTTTACTATGAGCTCTTCCATGCCAGGTCTTATTTCTTACTCATGAGGACTATAAAACTCTGGTCTCTAAATTCTCCAAAGACTCATATCTTCTAGCATTCTCCTTAGGGTTTTACACTAGTCCTCTTCTGCAGCTGCGATTTATATATTTTCTCTCACTTCATGGTTTATCAGATGGAGAAATTAAAAAATAATGCATTTGTAGAACTGAACTCACCACAGTAATGAAATTTCACATAAATGCGCCTTCCATCAAAAGACCATATGCTTAGCTGGCACAATGATTGTACAGTTAAAACAGAAGAAGCAGTCAATTGTCAATGCTATATGTATTACCTCAAGATAAGCAATTAATATTTTGCAAGTTACTTAACGTATTTTTTCCCTTTATATATTGTATGTACTCATATATATATGTGTGTGTAAATAAGGGAGATAGATGTATTTTTATAAAAGATGAATAAGAATGCATGTTTGGATAAGGTGAATTTAGAGCAGAGATTCAGAAGAAAAGGGAGAAAAAGAAATATGGGTATCTTGGAAAAAAGCATTCCAGAAAGTGGGAAATTCTTGTTCGAAATTCATGGAGCTGAAGCAGGCTCAGTGCAGTGGGATAATAACGAGGAGGCCAGTGTGGCTACAGTATCAGGATGAAGAAAAGCTTATTATTAATATGACATTTAAAATATTGAGCAAGGTGCTTGTATGGCCATTTACAAATTCTCAGCTCTTATGTTTATTCGCATATGTAGAGATTATTATATATGTACGCATGATTATTCAGGCGATGGCTTAGATCAATGCTTATACCATTCAAATGAGTACACCAGGTCTGTGATTAGTGTTTTAAATGGCACTGAGAAAAAAGACAACTTATTCTAGCAAATCTGTTATTCTGGTTACCTATCTGTCATAGGAAAAAAGATTTTTTTTTAATGTGATAAAACAATAGGTAGCATCCAAACTGAAAATTCAATTTACAGATGAGAAAAGCAAAACCTAGGGAGGTGAAACGACCTGGCCAAGAGTAGATGGTTAATTACTGGGACAGAAAATTTAGAACCCAGATCCCTTACCTTTCCAGTAAGCATTTTAGTTTACAACACTGTAGTTGCTAATGGATTAGGATGTTCAAAGACTAGCAAAATAATAGTTTGTGAAAAAAAAAAACATAAAATTTACAGAAATAATTACAGATAAGAACATCTACAATGTTAAAAAAACATATGCAGCAGGCAGAATATTTATAAATTCTTGGATGAGGAACAGTGATTCCTCGTAAGAGTGTCCTCAAATCAAAACAAGTTAATCAATGTATTTCCACTGCAGTTGCTTAAATAAAATTTACTTGAGAAGGATAGCCTCTTTTAACATAGATGCTGATAGGGTGTTTAGCATCAATATATTCCCTCTGGTTACCACTGCATCTGCTGGACTAACTTCAAGCCTCGTCTCAAACTAAAAAGATGAGGAATATGAATTATTGCCTAGATGGATGATTATTCACTACAACATTCCACTCCCCAAAATGAGGTGTTTCTCTGGATACAACGTGAATATTAATAAAAACCTTTACTCTGGAATCGAGGCTGACATCGAAGGAGCATGAAGTATTTAAACCTCTGTAGTGTAGTTAGCCTAAGGGAAAGAGGAAATATCTGGGCTACACTGTATCACCCTGGTAATCACAACGGGGGTAACAAATCTCAGGAAGCAAATAAGGACTACTTACAAAAGACAGAAATCCTACAAAAAGCAATGGGAAAAACAAGAACATTTGCCTTGCAGTGCCATAGAAATGATGCATAAAATTAAAGAATTCTCCAAAGACACATTTTTGTAAGACTAAAAAGGGGAGTAATGAAAAATATGTTCATTGAAAAGTATTCAGAATGGACACAGAGCAAAGCATCTGTCAGCCATATGCACTTCATACATCACACTCTCCTTTTAATTTTAATTTAAGGGAGGCCTTTATTTCAGAACTTTGGTGTGACTGAAAAATAACACAAAGTCCAGAACTAATTACCTTGGAGTTTTATGTGAGTACGTTATCCTTATCTTCCATAACTACCGAAGTGCGGTTCATTTGTTGTCTTGGGAGCCATGATCATCCTTACCTCAGGCCTGTATTCTTATAGAGCAGTGGTAGTCAACCTGGTCCCTACCCACACTAGTGGGCGTTCCAGCTTTCATGATGGGTGGTAGCAGAGCACCAAAAGTATAATAAAAAGATTTAACTATAGTAAGTTGTTTTATAAAGATTTATTCTGACAAATTTAGTAAAAATCCGACATAAAGTACTTGGTAAGTAATTATTATTATATGCTTTAACTTGCTGTAACTCTGCTTTATAAATTTTATAAAGTAAAGTCACTTCCCTACTTTATAAATCACCATGACTGTGGAAGCAGTGGGCAGTTAGAAAATTTTACTACTAACAGAGATACAGAAGTGGGCGGTAGGTATAAAAAGGTTGACTACCCCTGTTATAGAAGCTTATGTCTGAAATAAATGTGCTATTTAATTTCTGCATATTTTATATTAGGCAACTTTAAAACATCAGAAGTAGCTTTAAATTTCTAAGCCACTTTATTACTTTCCTTTAAATCTAGGGAGTTGGAAGCAGACATTAAAGTTGTTTTTCAGATGCATATGTTATAAAATAGTTGGGAAATCTATACCTTAGTAAAAATATTTCAAGTAAGTTTACAGGCACTCTGTTTCCATGGTAAAATGGCTGATCTGAAAAGTTCAACACAGAAGACCACTGAGCAATGAGATCCAAGATGGCGATGGAGTAGGTAGATCAACATTGCACTCACCTCTTCCCAGGACCAAACTGGAGTTATAACTAAATTAAAAAACTATCAGCCTGAAAAATCAACTCAGGAATAAACGAAGAGGAATCTATAACCAAGGCTTTGCAGAAGAAGTCACAGTCAGACTAGTAGAAAGGGTAGAGATGCAGAGGGCTTCCCAGCTCCCAGGAGCGAGCAGTGGCTAAGGATCTGGAGGGACATCTCAGCTGCGGGGAGGTTCTCCATGAGACGTTTTCCCTGAAAGGTGTGGGTCCTAAGCCCCAGATGGGGCGCTCCAGCCTACAATACCTGAGCTAGGAAGAAATGCCCACATAGCATTTGGTTGTGAAAGAGGTGAAGTTTCTGTCTGCCAGAAAAAAACAGATCTCAGGGACACAGGGAACCTCTTAAAGGGCCCGTGTAGAAAATCTCGTTCACAGCCACTTATCCTGGGCTCTGGTGGCTCTGGTGGAGGAAGGGCTGAGAAGACTAGAGTCACACGAGGGTGTGAAATTGGTGGCCCTGGGAAGAGACACAGTGGGGGACAACAACCGAACCCCTGTGCTGAGTCATTCTCCAATACTGCAGTTCCCATCTTTCTCAGGTGGAGCAGGCCCCTCCACGCTGCCTCAGACGGCAGGAAGAGAAGTTCCCCGCCCTCACGGATATCTTTGCCCCACCTTGTGCAGACGGGGCAGCACCCTGTGAGAAGTGAGCAGCCTTAGCCAGAAAGCAGGGAGCTGAAAAGACTCATGGGGTGACAGTGACTCAGTTGTCTGGCATTAAGGCTGAAGCTTCCCCCTCCAGTTTCTTGAGAATATGACTGATGCTTATACTTCATGAAGAGACCGTCAGCATCACCCAACCTGAATCTGCTGCTCACCCCTCTTGCGGTATCCAGCAGTAGTTTAGGGATTAGGCACTGGAATGGGGGTCACATTTCCCATACTGAGCTCATGACTCCCCGAGTAGAGGGACTCCCTAATGTTGTCCTCCCCACCTCAGTTGCCCTAACTCACCAAGCTTGCAACCTGTGGAGGGGATAGTGGGGTGAGGCCAGTCTGCGCCCACTCTACAGTCTATACTGCAGTCTCTCTTGCAGGCAGCTGCGAGACGAGGCGGAGCAGTTAAAAAGTGGAGGCAAATCTTAAGGAACGTGGGCCATTTCATGGAGTTGCTGTCAGCCCTAAGCAAGAAGAAGCTGATCCTTAGAAACAGGTTGAGCAAGAGAAACTGATAACAAAATAAACAGACAACCAATGAAATGGGAAATGATATTTTCAAACAACAGCTCAGATAAGGGCCTAATATCCAAAATATACAAAGAACTCATAAAACTCAACAACAAACAAACAAACAATCCAATAAAAAATGGGAAGAGGACATGAACAGACACTTCTCCCAGGAGGAAGTACAAATGGCCAACAGATATATGAAAAGATGCTCATCTTCTTTAGTTATTAGAGAAATGCAAATCAAAACTGCAATGAGATACCACCTCACACCTGTTAGATTAGCTATTATTAACAAGACAGGTAATAGCAAATGTTGGAGAGGCTGTGGAGAAAAAGGAACCCTCATACACTGTTGGTGGGAATGTAAAGTAGTACAACCATTATGAAAGAAAGTATGGTGGTTCCTTAAAAAACTGAAAATAGAACTACCTTATGACCCAGCAATCCCTCTACTGGGTATATACCCCCAAAACTCAGAAACATTGATACGTACAGACACATGCAGCCCCATGTTTATTGCAGCATTGTTCACAGTGGCCAGGACATGGAAACAACCAAAAAGCCCATCAATAGATGACTGGATAAAGAAGATGTGGCACATATACACTATGGAATACTACTCAGCCATAAGAAATGATGACATTGGATCATTTACAGCAAAATGGTGGGATCTTGATAACATTATACGAAGTGAAATAAGTAAATCAGAAAAAAACAGGAACTACATTATTCCATACGTAGGTGGGACATAAAAGTGAAACTAAGAGACATTGATAAGAGTATGGTGGTTACGGGGGGAGGGAGGAAAGGGAGAGGGAAAGGGGGAGGGGAAGGGGCACAAAGAAAACAAGATAGAAGGTGACAGAGAGCAATCTGACTTTGGGTAAGAAATTTCAATTTGGCTCTGTTGACTAATGAATTTGCCGACCACTGCTAGGGCATTCCTTCCTCTACTCCTGATTGTCTAGCCCTCACCTATATCTATGGGTATAGGTGGGGGGGATGGGTATGCAACATAATTAAAAGACAAGATAACCTGGACTTGTTATCTTTGAACATATGTATCCTGATTTATTGATGTCACCCCATTAAAAAAATAAAATTAAAAAAAAAAAAAAAAAGAAACAGGTTGACCCCTTCCACACACACCAACACATAGAAAGCACAGACTCAAACAGTGAACAGAGTGGCAGCTCCAGAAACGTAGTCCGTGGTGAGTTACAAACAATGTCTGACATCAACCGGTATCTGAGCCCTTACCCAAGAGGACCCAGAACCAACACAACCAGTAATGGGTTGCAGATTACACCACTGCTAGATTCAAATAGCCATGCAAGCAGCATACTCAACGGAGGAGTCTAGCAAGTGCCAGACCCAGCTGAGAATAGCTATGCCCCATAGGACAGGCACGGCAAAGCATCTAATACACGTGATCAAGGTTGACCCTGAGAGCCTGCCAGCCTGAAGGATTAACTCCACCCACAAAAGGGTCAAGAATATTCAAGACTCATAAATAACAGGAGGATAAATATAACCCCAAGAAACATCCTTAGAGAAGGAACAAATACAGTTTTTTAATAAATGGTGTTAGGAAAATTGGACAGGTACATGAAAAAAATGAAACTGGATCACCAACTTAACACCAAGCACAAATATTGATACAAACTCAAAAGGGATGAAAGACTTAAGTGTAAGCTGTGAAACCATAAAATCCTAGAAGAAAACATAGGCAGTATCCCTTCAAGCGTCTCTCATAGCATTATTTTTGCCAATATAGCTTCTCAGGCAAGTGAAATAAGGGACAAAATAACCAAATGGGACTATGAAACTAAAAAGCTTTTGCACAGCAAAAGGCACAATTAACAAAATAAAGACAACGGACTCTATAGAATAACACATTCACTGACCCATCTGGTAAGGGGTTAATTAACAAAATTTATACAGAATTTATAAAACTCAACACCAGAAAAACAATTTTATTAATAAATGGACAAAGGATTTGAAAGTACATCTCTCGAATAGGACATACAAATGGCATATGAAAAAATACTCACTGTTATTAATCATCAAAGAAATACAAATTAAAATTCAATAAAATATCACTTCACTCCTGTCAGAATGGTTTTTATTAACAAATCAACAAACAGCTAGTGCTGGCAAAGGTGTGGACACAAGGGAACCCTCCTGCACTGATGGTGGGAATGCAGAGTTATAAAGCCACTGCAGAAAACAGTATGGCATTTTCTCAAAAAATTAAAAATGGGGCCTGACCTGTGGTGGCGCAGTGGATAAAGCATCAACCTGGAAACACTGAGGTGGCCAGTTCAAAACCCTGGCTTGCCTGGTCAAGGCACATATGGGAGTTGATGCTTCCTGCTCCTCCCCTTTCTCTCTCTCTCTCTCCCTCCCCTCCTCTCTAAAATGAATAAATAAATAAATAAATATAAAAAAATTAAAAATGGAACTGCTTTATGACCCAACTATCCCACTTCTAGGAATATATCCTAAGAATCCCAACACACTAATTCAAACAAAGATATGCACTCCCATGTTCACTGCAGTGTTGTTTGCAATATCCAAGATCTGGAAACAGCCCCAGTGTCCATCAGTGGACATGTGAAGACAAAAAGCTGTGGTACGTTTACACAATGGGATACTAGGTGGACAAAAAAGAATTACAAAAAGATAATTTGGATGGACCTGGAGGTTATTTTGCTAAGTGAAATAAGCTGAGCAGAGAAAGACAAATGCCATATGATTTTGCTAATATGTGGAATCTAATAAATAAAAAATACTGAGAAACAAAACAGAAACAGAGCAAGGTCACAGGGGGAAAGAAGGACAGCTGTCAGAGGGAAGGGGGAGTAGGGGATGGGACCAAAGAAGTTGAAGGGATTAGCCAAATCATTCATATATATATATATGTATCACATACATGCAGAGACAACAGGGTAGCAATAGCCAGAGAGAGATGGGGGGTAGAGGTAGGGGAAGGGGCAAAGGGGGCACATGGAGGTTGTAGGAGACTTTGCATGAGGTATGAGAAGTATGATGTGGTGCATGGAGGGTGTTATATTGAGTGGGACACTTGAAACCGTGTCAACACAATAAATTAAAAATGAAAATTTAAAAAAAAAGAGAGAAAAACCTTAAATCGTTAAAATTCCTTAAATTATTTAGCAAATATATTCAGTATTTGAAAACTGGTGAAATGGAAAGTAAGGCCCACAGTTATAGCAACATACAACTAAGCATGAGGCACTTGCTTCTTATGGGCCTCAGGACGTCCCACACTCGCCTCCATACTCAGGTTTGCTCATGGGTTAGGTGCAAGTCTTCAAGACAAGGTCACTCAAATTCTGACTGGGTAGAAATAAATTTTCTAAATGCCATGGAACCATTGTGAAAATTCTGGAGAAAGTTTCAAATATTCTGGACTGTCTTAAAAAAGTTTTGCTTTAATTTTAAAAAAAATAAACTTTAAAAAATAGTATATGAGTTATTAGAGTTGTTTATATAACAATCCTAGACCTATAGTAAGTGTGCATTAAACATTATAAAAAAATTAAAGTTTAGGGCCACACTCATTTGTTAGAAAAGTAGTTAACATTAAACTATTAATTAGTAAGCAGCTAGATTACTTGCGGGGGGGGGGGGGGGATGGGAGGAGATTCCTTCAGAGATGACTAGGCAATTCTGCACTCAAAGTAGAGAGACAAAGACTCAGTGTTGACTGAATAGAGGACTGTAACACTTCATAGTTTCCGACCACAGTATCAGATGAATAAAGACACAAGCTTTACGAGGGTAAAAACAGAGTTCAATAATATTAACAAGAAATATTACTCTGGCTCAAGCCTTTCTACTGAATTGTAACTTCAGCTTGGCCTCAAATGCTTCCCAGAGAATTCTAGGACATCTCAAATGGTTCACTGGTGTTCACTGGAAGATTATTACTGCAATCCAGTAAACATGTGTTGGTCAAATAAGTTTATAAAATATGATTTTTATGTTTGCTCGCTTACAGTTTGCATTGGGGGCTGGGCAACGCCAGGTATATGTGGGTCTGTGAGGTTGCAAATTACCTTTCTGCTTGGGAAGGGCCATCGTTTTGCTAATGTTTGCTGGAGGAGAGGTTTTCACGCCAGAAAGTTTTGAAAAGAGAGAAGAGGAGGAGAAGGAGAAAGAAGCCACCTTTGCAGAGTGAGAGGAGAGAGAATGCAGGGTGCTGAGAAAGAAGCCATGTTTGCAGAGTGAAAGGAGAGAGAACACAGGGTGCTGAGAAAGAAGCCATGTTTGCAGAGTGAAAGGAGAGAGAACACAGGGTGCTGAGAAAGAAGCCATGTTGGCAGAGAAGTGAGAAGGTGTGCAGATGTGAAACCAGTGGTGAGGGGCTTTTGCAAGCTCCACTAAGACTGGTGGGGCCTTTGATTCTAGGAGAAACCAGAGAAGATTCTCCTGGTTGTAGAACCGTAGAATATGCCAGTGGCTTTGGGAGCCCTGTGTGTTTGCTCGTTGGCTGGTGCAAGACTTTAATAAAGGAATGGCCCACCATTTTTTGGCTCTACTGTTTCTTTACCATCTGCCTGAATTCAGTGGGAACCTTCATATGCATGACCATGACAGCAGCAGCTCCTGGCCACACAACATGCTAACCACCTCCACTCCCATCCCATATATTCCTTGAACACTTTGTTAATTGGTTCTCCAGGGCATTCTGTGAGCACCTGCCAAACTCTAAGACTGACAATGCTTTACTTGGAGGGTATGGTGTCTGCCTTGAGGCATTGTTTCACGTTGCTGCCAACCAGCTGGCAATGCCTTCTATTGTTACCGAAGCTGCTGGCACCAGAACTCGGGCTGTTTTGTTCTTTCAATGTCCCAAGGAGATGTTTGAGCTTTTATTCATTTGTTAATTACAGACCTTAAAGACTCAAGCACAAATCTGTGGGGAATCTGGAGGAAGGAAGCTCTGAATGACTAAATTCTAATTTAAAAACATTCCTTCTCTCTTACGCTGGTCTTTGAACCAATGTTTGCAACCATTTTTTTCTTAATTAGAACATAATCACCAGGTCTGCGTTTTTCTTTCTAGAAATGCCTGAATGCATGAGAAAGCTTAGAGTCAAACAAAAATTTCAGCTTTAGGGAAAAGAAGAGCTAAGAGCACCACTGAGGAATTTAAAAGACAAAAGAAATCTCAACTTTTAGTCCTGAAAACAGTTATGGAAAGAAAATAAATATATCGGATTAAAGAAAGCTATTAACAAGTAAAGAATTTCACTTCCATAGCTTATTAAACAAAGAAAGCTACAATTCAATCCAATTTTTCTAGACTTCTTATCTAAAAGAAGCAAATAAATTATAAAAACTCTAAATTTAAATTTGGATGAAAATAAAATTTATTTAACACTACATTGAAAATAATTAGTTAAAAATAGAATATCAAGTTTATTTTTCTACTTATCACAAAACATTGTTGTTAATCCAACACAACTATATTATGTTAAGGCTCCATTATAAATCAACAAGTTCTATATAAAAAAGTCAAAATTCCTGATGTGCATAACCATAATTCTGTAAAATGTTATTAATTAAAACTATGTCCTAAAGTTACTATTTGAAGGATTTATCTGACACAACATATGGTAATTGAATTTAACTGAGTTTCTCAGTGTTTGTGAAACCCACTCATGGAGTTATTACTGTATTCTAAATGAGCACTTAGAAAAATTCTTGATATTTTTAGTAGGCATTTTCTTTTTCTGTAACTCAAAGCTGTAGTGTCAACTTAAATCACCAACACAACCGTAATAATTAAAATGCTGACCCCTGGGCCCTGGCTGGTTAGCTTATTTGGTTAGACCACTGACACCAAACTTAGGGCTGTGGGTTGATACTGCATCAGAGCACAAACAAGAAGCAACCAATGAGTGCACAACTAAATGGAACAGCAAATGAATGCCCCCCTCTCTCTCTTACCCCATGTCCTCTGTCTCTTTAAAGTCAATAAAAAAATAGGTTGATTCTAGAAATTAGTTAATTCCTAGGTTTTCACTCTAGGAATATGAGAAAAATTGAAATTTACCCTTCCTAACAAAATTGAAAACCAAGCTTCTAGAAGGTCAAGGTTATCTTCAAGTAGTTTAATAAAATACATCATTCTACAGAGAAAGTTAATAGAATCAAGATTCTCCACATATATCATCATCCACCATGTCCAAAATATAACTAAAAGTTACTAGATATCTTTTAAAAGGAAAAATAAAACGACACAGAAAATAGAGAAGTCAAAGGAAAAACAAAGAGACACAGAAAATAAGAAAAATAGTCAACAGAAACAGATTAATAGATGATCCAAACAGTATAATTAGATAATATAAACTTTAGATTAATTATGATAAATTATATTAAAGAACTTACAGAAAAATAAAGTGTAAAACATTGGGGGAGAAACTGGAAAAAATTGAGAGAAATACAAAATCTCTTAAAATGAAGCAATGAAAATCCTAAAACTGAAACTACAATATTTGAAATTAAATACTAAGTGAATGAGATTAATTATATTAGTGGTCACAGAAGAAAAAAATAAATGAATTTGTAAATAAGTCAATATAAATTATCCTAACCAACATAGATAGAAAAAAATAAACAGAGTATCAGTGGTCTGTCTGTACTTTCTGAGCTAATACCTATATAATTGGAATCCCAGAGGGAAAGGGAAGATAAAATAAGACTAAAAACATTCATAGATTTGGCTGCAATTTTTCCAAATTGAATTAAAAATATTAAACAGATCAAGGAACCTTAGCGAACTCTAAGCAGAATGAACATAAACCACACTAAGATTTTTCAAAGTTAAATTGCTAAAAAATCAATCATGCAGAGAAAATCTTTAAAATGCCACATATAAAGACACATTACATACCTAAAATAATGATAAGAATAACAATTTCCTACTGTGTCCAGAAGAAAATGAAACTGTTAACCTACAGTAATACTATATCTTGTAAAAAAAATCTTTTCAAAATATTATTTTTTAATTTTCACTTAAAAGCTGAGATAAAATTTTGCCAGGAAAAAATACACTAAAAAATGCTAAAGGAAGTTTTATAGGGTAATAAAGTTATTTTGGATGAAAAGCTATTTTATACAAAAAGGATTAAAAGTGGCAAAAATAGTGAAGTGTATAAATATAACATTATTTTTGTATATAAATTGTTTTATTAAGGGCAAATCAACAAAAAGAAAGATTAAAAAAGTATCATGTGACAAATTTTGCACATTTATAGGGTAATACATGTATAGTAAGATCATTTTGTTCTAAGAATGTAATTTTAAAACATAATAGTCTACTATTAACTATATTAAAATTTAATTTTAAAAACTGCTAATTTAATAATAGCAAACCCCAGAACAGGGAATGTAAATGATCATTACTAAACTATATCTGTAACAACTAATACTTCATTTGCAGGTTAATCAGAGCATCTTTAGAATTTAATTCTACCAACATAATTATATAATGGAACGCCAGTCCACATTATTCTATATATTTTCTAACATGCAATATTAAGAAATATATATGCATACAAAGATGCAACTGGTTTTGATTATGTATAAGTTCAATTGTTTTAAAATATAATATCACTAGTAACAGAATGCACACAGGAGAAGCAACCATCTGCTTCTCCCCCATCTCCTTCCCTCCCTCTTCCCTAATACAGCCAGAGGCTCAGCTTGGTTTGAGTGTCAGCCTCAGGCACTGAGGATAGCTCTGTTGATTCAATCATTGGCCACATATGGGCGGGTGGATCCCCGTAGGGCTGCATCTGCGAGTCTGTCTCACTCACTGTCTCCCCTCCTCTCACTTAAAACAAAAAAGAAAAGAAAAAATATTTATTGAGTGCTTATTATGTGACACAGTTCTAAATAATTTAAATACATTATTTAATTACTAGAATGTAAATATAAGTTCTATGATATTACTCTTCTCATTTAATAAATGAAAATATTTAACAGGAAAAATGTTACCTATCAGAAGGGGAGAAAAACAATTAGAAGTATTAAATAGAATATCATTTGTGTATAGTCTATACCAGGGGCCCCCAAACTTTTTACACAGGGGGCCAGTTCACTGTCCCTCAGACCGTTGGAGGGCCAGACTATAAAAAAAAAAAACAAACTATGAACAAATCCCTATGCACACTGCACATATCTTATTTTAAAGTAAAAAAAAACAAAATGGGAACAAATACAATATTTAAAATAAAGAACAAGTAAATTTAAATCAACAAACTGACCAGTATTTCAATGGGACCTATGCTCCTCTCACTGACCACCAATGAAAGAGGTGCCCCTTCTGGAAGTGCTGCAGGGGCAGATAAATGTACTTTGGGAACCCCTGGTCTATAAAGTCTGCAAAGAATCATTCCTACTGTCTTGCAGTCAGTGTACTCTGGTACTTGAAGCAACATCCATTCTCATAAATTACCACATGTATAAGATGCTCCTTAATTTTGGGGCCTGAAATTTGAAAAAAAGTATTACATAAAGTTATTGAACTCAAGTTTTATTCATCATAAAATTCATACAACTCCTCATCACTGTCAAAACTCCCATCCATTAGCTTGTCCTCATCTGTGTCTGGTGACGAATCACTGTCTTCAACAATGAGCACAAAAACAAGCTTGAAAAATGCAAGTAAAAAAGTCTACAACCAATGCATAAGATGCACCCAGTTACTAGATCCCACGTTTTTCAAAAAAGAGTGCATCTTATACATGGGGAAATACAGTATATGCCTTCTTTTTTCATGTAAGTATTGTTCTCCTTACTCTACTACTTCTCTGGTGTACACTTCTTGTTTTTAACAGACCTCTTATAAAGTAAGAAGAATCCAGTTTTAAACTGAGTAAATTAGTGAATTATGTAAATCCACACTGAAGAAATAACTGATTAATAATCTTGTTCTCACACCCACAACAATTTGTTTTCCATTTGTATAAATTATTTGAAAAATTCAACTCTTTTACTATCAATAAGGCAATTAACAAAATATCAGGCAGTCAAAGGTTGTATGTAATGTGACAGCAATGGGAAAGGGAAAGAGAGAGCCAGTAGAAAATAAAGAAATATTTTATATTTATTACAAAACAGAAGTATAATAGATTTGCTTCTTTTCCAATAATATATATTAAACTAAATAGTCCCTAAGTTTTTATGTTCTTGAAACTTTTGTTTTTTTCAAATATTGTCCCTTTTTTGATGAATGTGAGTTGATTTATAAATAATTAAAATTAAATGCTTGAATTCTCAGCATGGAATAGTGAGTAAATACACTTAAATCTTGTCATTGCTCATAAAGCTTTCAAACTCAGAAATTTCATTTGCCAGGAAAAGAGGAACTGAATGTAATTGCTTTCAACAGTGAAATAAAATGCTTTCTCTCTAGGACATTTCAGTTCTACGTGTTTGTGGACCATGGGAAGACCTGCTGCTATTGTTAAATTGGTAACTGCTTTTATAACGAAAGTTTTCCTAGAGTTAAGAGTATAATAAGTCAATCAACAAACAATATCCATGGTGAGTTATCCATAAGTACTAAATTTAATATGTCTCCTAGGTTTAATGTTCCATTAACTTCATTGTGCATTAACTTCAAATCTGTTACTGAACTATGAGTCTACAAATATCTTTGGTTTTAATTTTTGTCAGTGTTGTTTTGTAAGATCCTTTTGATTGCATTAAATTTCCTGTGCTACTTTCCAATAATGACATTGTTTCAGCTGTGAGAACTTATTAAGAAATATATGATGCTTGCAATTTTGTTGACGTTGATTCTCCCCTGTGGAATAATTTTTGTTCTAATTTGACTGTAAAATTCCCATAAATTATTTCAATCTCATTTTAGACTGGGACATATTTCATTGATTAGTAATAGCTTTAAATTACTTTTTATTGTGATTGTAATGTTTTCTTGTCAAATAGCAGGAAACAGTAAATTGCAGAGTAATTTAACAGGTGGAAATATATTCAGGCAAAAATTGTTAGAAACAAAGATAAACCATTAACACAAATTGTTGTCTGTGCATATCTAATCAGTTCTTTCATGTCTATGACTTATAAAATCAATTCTTTCTTCCAGAGAGTTTAATTAATCTGGAATCTTAAACTAGCATGCAAAATAAAACCTGTATGTTTTTGAACCATGGAATTATACAATTAGAATGCAACAAAATGTGTCTAATGGTATTTATTTAGTGATAAGAATGCTTTGATTCAAATGCCAAAGATGCCACATTGAAGGAATAGTACAAAACTATAAACCGGTAAATATATCTTGGTCTTAAATGAGCTTTTTGTACTACATGCAGACAGAATGATATCACCATTCTCAAAAAAAAGAGAAGTGGGTCAAATACAAAAAAATATAATTGCACTGGGAGAATTGGTAGTATAGAACTTTCATGAAATTTGTGTGCACGTTTCAGATGGAAACCCTCAGGGATTTCTAATGGACTCTAATCAGAAATTTCAAAAAAGTTATGAAAATTAGTCTTCTTTCATAAGAATCTTCAAAACTTCCTAGTATCTGAATTGCAGTTATTTAGTCTAATATGAGCACTCTATTTCTAAACCTTAATCAGATCCATTATAAGGTCCTTAGAAGATACTCTGATTTTTCCAAAATCCAGTGACATAATTATAGGAAAACATTATTTTGGAAATTTTCAAAAACCATTTAGTCATGGACCTGTCTTTTGGAAATTTTGAAATTATTAAAATTTAGTAAATTGATTCCTGAAATTGGCAATACTTTTTCCAGAATAACCAAATCAGTGATGAAGCTAATAAACTCAAAATTATATGCTAAATAATAAATTACACAGAATTTCATTTTGTAAAGTTTTGAATGTTTTTGTATATATTACAGTATATGGCTGTACTTGTGTATTGTTATAAAGTAAATATTAGGTACTTCAGTTAAATTTAATAGCACATTTAACCACTAGAATTTTATATAACATTGACAATAAGAGAAAATAAATGTAGAAACAACTCAACTTTATGAATAAAAAAGGCCTAAATTTGATCCCTGATTCTACTATATAGTTTTTTATATAACTTTGTTCATAAAATTCTTTTTTTCATAAATATAAACTGGGTAAGATAAGAATTATCTTGACTTATGGCATGAAGATTAAATATAGGCCCTGGCCAGTTGACGCAGTGGATAGAACATCGCCCAGTGTGCAGATGTTTTGGGTCCGATCCCCGGTTAGAGCACACATGAGTAGTAACCATCTGCTTCTCTTCCTCTCCCCATTCTTTCTCTCTTCACCTCTCTCATCCAGTGGATTGATTGCCTTCAGCATCGACCGTGGGCGCTGAGGATAGCTCAGCTGGTCCCAGTGTTAGTCTCAGGAACTGAAGATAGCTCAGTTGATTCAAGCATTGGCCCCAGATGGGCATTGCCAGGTGGATCCTGGTTGAGTGCAAGTGGGACTCTGTGTCACTCTCTCCCCTCTTCTCACTTAAAAATAAAGATTAAATATAATGTTTAGGGCTACCTTAAATCTTTTTGAAACAAATAATAGCATACATTGTTTAGCATAGACTAGACACTAAGTAAATTTAAAATAAATTTTAAATTTAAGTTCATTGATTCTAAGTTATCAATTTTGAAGACACAACCTTATGCCCCATTAAAACATGGAAAATCATGAAATATGGTAGAAATAACATATGGGCAATAGGAAAAATTATTACTTTAAAGTAGCCCAATATAATATATGTTTTTGTTTTGTTTGCTTCTATTTTATTTGTAATGTCTTCTCCTGAGAGATTTGAACTTTCTATGCTTTCAATTTCATGGCAACAATGAAATGTACAGTTAAAACTACTTGTGTTTTCATCTTTGAAGTCTCATACACCTGTTTGTAGTTAACTTGTTTTTTTTATAAACACTATATACCATATACCCTGCTATTCCTTTCCATTACTGTCCTCATTCTCAATAAGATTTTTATTTCAATGCCAAATCAGTAAACAGACTTTTTTTAATTTTAAAAATATTTCTGAATAATTTTTAAATGGAAATTACACTCAACATGTGAAACATCAACAGTGCCTATAGGTTAATAAAAACAGTTACAATATGAGGAGTTATAACCAAAATGATGCCTTCATGGACCATAAAAACTCAGTCATGCCCAACATCACTAACCATTAGAGAAATGCAAATTAAAACCACAATGAGATATCACCTCACACCAGTCAGAATGGCACTCATCAACAAAACAGCACAGAATAAGTGCTGGTGAGGATGTGGAGAAAAGGGAACCCTCCTGCACTGCTGGTGGGAATGCAGACTGGTGCAGCCAGTGTGTAAAACAGCATGGAGATTCCTCAAGAAATTAAAAATCAAACTGCCTTTTGACCCAGCTATACCACTGTTAGGAATATACCCCAAGAACACCATAGAACTGTTTGAAAAGAAGAAATGCACCCCCATGTTTATGGCAGCATTGTTCACAATAGCGAAGATCTGGAAACAGCCCAAGTGTCCGTCAGTGGACGAGTGGATTAAAAAGCTTTGGTACATATATACTATAGAATACTACTCAGCCATAAGAAATGGTGACATCGGATCATTTACAACAACATGGATGGACCTTGATAACATTATACTGAGCGAAATAAGTAAATCAGAAAAAACTAAGAACTATATGATTCCATACATAGGTGGGACATACAAATGAGACTCAGAGACAAGGACAAGAGTGTGGGAGTTACGGGGGGGGGGGGAGGAGAGGGAAGGGGTTGGGGGAGAAGAGGGGAATGAAGAAAATCAGAAGATGACGGAAGACAATTGGACTTTGGGAGATTGGAATGCAGCATAATCAAATGTCAAAATAACCTAGAGATGTTTTCTCTGAACATATGTACCCTGATTTACCAATGTCACCGCATTAAAATTAATAAAAAAACACCAGTCATAATTGCTATCTGACCAACAGGAAATATACAATGCAATTATCTGTAAGTTAAAATTCAGATTTAAAGATGATACATGTGAAATATTTTTAATCTTAAAATTAATGACATACAAGATTACTCTTTGCAGGACATTTAACACCTGCCGTATACGTTAGATAAATACATGTATTACAGATGCACAACATTTAATATCTGAAATTCAACCCCTGTTAAGTGTGTCTTATGTTCCATAAACCCTTTTGAAACTTTGTCCTAAGGATAGATACAAGAAGAAAACATTTTCTGTGACCTAGAGAGGCCAGTTAAAATACTACCATGGTTGTAGCGACACATTCTGTCTCTTGTTAAGTTCAAGTCTACCTCCAATTCAGTGCATTCCCCAGAAAGTGGACTTACCACTGGTTTCTGTAATTGAACTTCACTGTTGGTTCTAGCTAGAGCTCTTTTAATGGAAAAGGTTTAAATGGAATGATCTATTTTGGATCTTTTTTTATAGTTTCCCCCATTGTTGATGTCAAATAAGTTTGTAAAGTATGATTTTTAGGTTTGCCTGCTCATAATTTGCATTGGGAGCAGGACAGCGCCAGGTATATGTAGTTTGTGAAATTGCAAGTTACCTTCCTGCTTGGGAAGGGCCATTGTTTTGCTAATGTATGCTGGAGAAGTTTTTGCTCCAGAGAGTTTTGAAAGGAGAGAGCAGAGAGGGCAGAAAGAAGCCAGCTTTGCACAGTGAGAGCAGAGAGAATGCAGAGTGCTGAAGAAGCCATGTTGGCAGAGAGAGAGGTGTGCAGATAGGGAACCAGAGGTGAGGGGCTTTGCGAGCTCCACTGAGACTGGTGAGGCTTTTTTTTTTAATTTTATTTATTCATTTATTTTTTACAGAGTCAGAGAGAGGGATAGATAGGGACAGACAGACAGGAATGGAGAGAGATGAGAAGCATCAATCATTAGTTTTTCATAGCACGTTGCAACACCTTAGTAGTTATTCATTGATTGCTTTCTCACATTTGCCTTGACTGCGGGCCTTCAGCAGACTGAGCAACCCCTTGCTGGAGCCAGCGACCTTGGGTCCAAGCTGGTGAGCTTTGCTCAAACCAGATGAGCCCGCACTCAAGCTGGCGACCTCGGGGTCTCGAACCTGGGTCCTTCCGCATCCCAGTCCGACGCTCTATCCACTGCACCACCGCCTGGTCAGGCTGGTGAGGCTTTTGATTCTAGGAGAAACTGGAGAAGATTATCCTGGTTGTGGAACGGAAAATGTGTCAGGGCTTTGAGAGCTCTGAATGAGTGGAAAGGAAGTGTTTCCCTCTGTGTTGCTTGTCAGCTGGTGCGAAACTTAAGGGATGACCCGCCATTTTTTATCTCCACTGTTTCTTTACTGTCTACCGGAAACCAATGACAACCTACATGTGCATGGCCATGATGGCGGTGGCCTTTGGCCTTACACCCATACAGCTGTTGTATTGAAATAGCACTTTTGATAAGAAGCAATCTGGCCCTTAGGATATCTAATCAGAACTGGGTGGAAAAAAGAGCAGTTAGAGCTAATGGTCATTCACTTGTTCCTTCATTAAAAAAATTGAATCCCCACTATAAATGTCATTATATTAGGTGCTCGAGATACAGTAGAGTTGAGAGTAGAAAGTAAAATATGTTTTGGATGTAAAATTCTAACTAATAACAAGTGTGATTTTTTTTAACAGATTTGTTGAAAATTTTGTTGTGAACCTGAAGTAGCAATGGATATTTAGAGAGGATTAAGCAAACTGGCTGTATTTTTTCAGAGAGATTAATTTAATGTTAGAAAATATCATACAAGACAGTAGTAGACTACATAGTTTATTTCTATATTTAAAATATATATGCACTTTATATGTTTCATAAAGTTTCATCTGGGTATAATTTTAATATGGCTAAATCAGATAATAAACATGTGAATATCTAGTAAGTCAAGTAAGCCTCACTTATTCATTGATAAAGGTGTTTGACATTAATATGCAAGAGGTCAAAAAGGACACATTATCAATTTTTGAGATATATTTTATTTAAACAAATGTCCAGGAAACTATAGAGTATAAAACTGTCTGAATTATATGAAAGCAATATGCCATCACTAAAATAAATGTTAGTAAGCTATTATAAGAAAAAAATCAAATAATTTATGAAAACCAAATGAAATGCTATGCCAATTAAATAAAGACAAAAATAAAGGGGCGAAATTAAAAGAGCAAATAACTATGGGAGTAGTAAGCACAGGACTTAGATGGAAATAATCACCAAAGAGCAATACTCATGAAAGATCAAACCACAAGAAAGATAAATTCTCCCTGACTGTAGTATAGTGTTTTGGGTGTTATTTACATATCATGCATATTTATTTTTCCATATGAATACTTTATTTTCAAATTAAAAATTTCTTATATATGGTATTTATCCATTCTTGTAGTTCTCAACAAGGTCCAAGTCACACTAATGAGAGAACATACTTATAAATGTGGAAATAGAAACCACATCTATGTTTAACTTTCAGGACTTTGCATTGGTACTTCTTATATATAGTATCTGAGAAGACCATAAAATCAACTAACACTCCCCTGATAACTCTTCTAGAAATAAATAGACTTCTTACAAATACTCATTTTCTTCTTTTCAAAGGAAGTTTTCAACATACTCCATTAGAAAAGTCTCCATCTGCACCCCTTGACAATATCAGACAAATACCATCACTTTTATGGGTTGTGGCCCCTGATATTTTTTTCTCTGACTGTAAAAGTTCAATATATTAAGACAATTACTAAAAATTAAAAATGTTGAAGTTTCCAAAAAGAAATATTTAGTGTGGTCTTCAGTTATAGGGCATGAAACGAATTAATAAGCAGCATCATGAAAGCCATAAACTTGAGCAAAGTCTTTAAATCTGAGCTTTTCCTTTCACAAACTTTTACTGATCTGGGAGACAATAGTTCCCCATGCTAGAAAAATGCCTTAATTCACTAGAGCATTACGTTATTGCTTCCTATGATTCTATGTGTTCAGTACCTGTTCCTCCCACAGGCTAATCTACAACATTCATTGAACATTAGATGTGTCCCTTTCACAAAGTGAATGAGGTTATCCTGAAATGGCTTTTGTTCCATTCTACAGTGTGTCCATAAAGTCACGGTGCACTTTTGACCAGTCACAGGAAAGCAACAAAAGATGGTAGAAATCTGAAATCTGCACCAAATAAAAGGAAAACTCTCCCAGTTTATACCTATTCAGTGCAGTTCGATGTGGGCTCATGCACAGATTTTTAGGGCTCCTTAGGTAGCTATCCCGTATAGCCTCTACAGACCTGTCACTGACTGATGGCCTACCAGAATGGGGTTTCTCCACCAAACTGCCGGTTTCCTTCAACTGCTAATCCCACCGAGTAATGCTATTCCTATGTGGTGGCGCTTCGTTATAAACGCACCGATATTCACGTTGCACTTTGGTCACGGATTCGAATTTAGTGAGCCACAGAACACACTGAACTTTCCTCTGTACCATCCACATCTCAACTGGCATGGCCATGGGCTGCTCCACTGTATACACGGTGTTACGTCATCATCTGCGCATGCGCACATGCTGCCACATCATCCTACAGAAACTGGGAGGGTTTTCCTTTTATTTGGTGCAGATTTCACATTTCTATCGTCTTTTGTTGCTTTCCTGTGACTGGTCAAAAGTGCACCATGACTTTAAGGACACACTGTATTACCTCTGTAAATGGAAAAAACAAAAATACTTATAGTTTTCCAGATTTAGCACTTTATAAACCTTATAATTTGGGAGCATATTGCCTCCTGCTTCACCTGTATGCCATAACTTAATCTCATCTTCTACTTGACCTTAACTCTTATCTCTTCACTGAGAGTCTCTCCCTTGCAACTTCAGCACCTCTGGGAACCTGCAAAGATTGTTTATCTCTCGAAGCTGTTAATATATATATTAACATATATAAACATATATGTGTTTATATATGTTAATATGTATGCTTATATATTTACTGCTCACAAAAACTAGGGGATATTTCAAAATGAATATGAAGCAATAAAAAAAAGAAGCATTTGATTTTTTTTTTATTAAACAAGAACAAGAGAAAAGCAAATGGCAAGTCAAAGACAGTTAAATTATGCAAATTAAATGCAAAACCAACTTTGATTTCATTAGTGAAAATGCACTCACTATAAAAAAGGCTGAAAGTACTAGAATATCTGCATGTTCCCTGATGTCCTAATTTTTGTGAGCAGTGTATATTAACACTAATATCAGAAAGAGTTCCATGTCAGTGGTTCGTAGCAAAATTTCAAATTTTTATTGTGTATTTTCTCATTTTTGCCATCATTTTGGCTTAGAACTTTATTGAATGCATTTTAATTACTGATTTCTAGCTAAGATAAGATATGGTTCTCTGATTTGACCCATAATAAAGCTCCTAACCAAACCAACTACCAGTGTAGCAGTTAATATGTTTAGCAAGTTTAAATAATGAAAGTGGATAAAAAGTCAACCTGTATTCCCAGATACGGATTTTAACAATATAGTTTACACTTGATTTTCTTGTCATAGAAAATAGATACACAATAATAATAATAATAATGAATACCAAGAGAACTACCGAAGTTAAATCTCTCTAGGTAATAAAAAAATGCTACACTTAATAATTTTTTTCACATAAGTATCTTTAAGTATGACAACAGATATAAATATGTTGCACTACTTTAAGGATAACCTATAAATTTTATCTTCAGTAATAAACATCCAGAAAAAGCTCGAAAAAAATCAGTTAAATATAGTATATAGGTTTGTTGAGTAAAATTTTCCAAAAGTAACAATTTTATTTACTATCTTCTAAAGCAGCCCCTACCTTGATGAACAGTAATAATTGTTTAAAATTTTATATATTATGAGATATTAATCTTTTCTTAAAATTTTCTGTTGTCGATCTTTTTCTTGCCTCCCAGAAAAACATGTTAGTTTCATCTCTACACAGTTATTCTTTAAATATTTTAAGGCAATTGTGATATATATTTTTTGTCCCTCTATGTAAATTAGACTTCTCTACATATGATACAAGTATACAATAGATTATAACTAGCCAAACTAGCCTTTAAAGTACTTTTGTTTGTTAAATTTCATCTCAAAATATTGTCTTAAAAAGTTAAATATTTCATAAATTGCCTGAATAATTCAATTTTCAGGGAAGGACATAAGTAATTGGATAAACAAGACTATAGATTTATAACAATATTCTACCGCGAAATTTATTTCAGATCATTACATGCATTTACAGTTATTCAAGAATCTCATATTTACTTGAAATTTCTCCTTATATAAGATACAGGAAAAAGCATCCTAATTATCTAAGTATTTCTTTAACATCTGTTTGGGTTTTGTTGATGAATCTAGTGCATGTGTTCTAAGCTTATTCCTCCTCTTCGTTCCACACGTTTGCTCTAACAAAGCAAGACTAAGGACACTGCTGTCTCTGCTCTCTTGAGATCTGGTGGTTTTATTTCTTTGTTCCTCCCATAGCCTCTGCACTGTCCTACTACCTTTCCATTCAGATAGTGCCCTTTGTCTCTAAAAATCTTCAGCTTTAATCTTACATCATCTACTTCTGCACGCAGTTACTAACATCTGTGAACCCACTTCTATTCCTCAATTACCTTAGCTCCTGACATTATAGCTTATTTTTTAGTAATTTAAATCAACCCACAGATGAGACTTTTCATACCTTACTTCTCAATACATTAAAATGTGCTCTTCAATTATCTTATCCCCTATCCCCTCCTCAGTTATGGGACTTTTTCCCATGGTCATACATTAAAACTTATTACCAATATTCGCAGCTCCTTCAAAATGTCAACTCCATGCATCCCAATGACCACCAGCTCCTATCTTTTATGCCAACTCTTTTCACCTGGTTCCAATGATCTTTTTACTCCACTGAGATCTCCAATAATATTTTCAATCATCTCACTTCTCTTTGAAGCCCTCTCTCTTCTCCCTAATCAACTTAAATTTAATAATCAATCAATCATTTTAATCATTCCCATGCATATCCATTATATTTTTGTATCCTTCTATCACTTGACTACTCTCAGCTGGCAAAACAATACCCAAGTTTAATCTAGTCTAGTGCTTGACCTGTCCCTTCGCAGATGAATGAACATTACAGACTACCTCTACTACTTCCCGCCTTTATCTGAGCCACTATAATCTCTGACCTAAATAACTAATCTCAACGATCCTAACCTTGCGCTTCTGTGGTCCATGTTCAAACCAGCACATAGAGTGATCCTTTAAACCAAAAACTAGGTCATGCAACTTCCTTCCTTTGAACCACCCTTTATGCATAGTAGAAGCCAGCTATGCCTATGTTGTGTTACTTTCCCACCTGTACATGCATCTTCAGCCACATGAGCTTCCTTGCTATAGTCATCGACACAAAAGGCATGCTCTAGGCTCAGAGATTTGAAATGAGCTGTTTCTTCTGCTTTTAGGGTGTGCTTCCTAAAGATATCCTTATTGATTCTTTAAATCTTTGCTCACATGTACCCTCGTCAACAAGACTGACCTTAACCACTTACTGAAAACTTTCACCTCCTTTTGACACACCCTTCCTAACTCCTCTTATCTTCCTTTTTTACATAACATGAATATTTTTGTCCTTTCTCTACTAAAATGCAAGCTCTACTAAGCCGACAAAAATCATTAGCACTTTTTTTTTTATCTTACACAAGTTCAGATACTGCCCAATAATCAGGCACTTGAAAATTATTTAACAATCGATGCTTAACTTAAAGAATACCTTACTTTCACTATTTATGTAAGATATAAATCATTACATATATAGTTTTATTCTTTTTTTTATCATACAAGCTTAACTCATCTCTAAGTCTAAAAAAATCCTTTAAAGCAATATGAAAGTTGTATTCTCATTTGTATAATATATCTATTCTGGTTCTAGATGAGAACATTTCCATTTCAAATACAGATCTTGCACAAACGAGAATTGTCCTTTGAAATGACTGCTTTGGGAGGCCAAGTCTTTTACTGTAGTTATGCTGCCATATATGGAAATCCTTTTTAAAATATCTACTTTTGGAACCAATTTATGAAGCAAATGAAGAGAAACAATCTCAGAGCTATGTATTCACATCTTTTTTTTTTTATCACAAATTGTAGTATCCAATTTGATAACCCATCTTATTCTCTATGTTTAAAACGACATCTGCTTTTACCTAATTTAAAATCTATCCTTAAGGCATAATTATTTGTCACTATTTAGAATGTTCAAAAGAGTGAGTAAGAGATTTGAAAGGCAATTCAAAAACTACTTCTCTGGAAAAAGCAACATCATTTGAATGCATTTGTAAAATCTGAATTTTAGAACATTTGTTAAAATATCAGTAGCATCACCATATAAATATAGTGTATATCCTCCACTGACATGCAGTTATAAGGATCTTTAAAAACATTCAACAAGACAATAGCAAGAATGTCAAACAGACTTTTTAAATATTATTCTCATATAATAATAATAATATCACTACCATCAACACAACAACAAAAAAAGATAAATTTGTTTCCTTTCTTTTGTTACATCTGAGTTTTACATGTGTTTTTATATACTCTCCTTTTTTCTTAACTCCTCTCAGCTACTAAGATTCTTCAAGTATCAGTTTCTGTAATCCTCAATATATTGACATCTCTTTTAAGTGTATACTATACAATTGATAGTCATTAATGCTTATATCACTTATCATGTATATTTTGAGAATATATATTTCAAACAAATTTATGACAAACTATAACCCACAATAAGATCAGCAGCCTGACTGGTGGTAGCACAGTGGTTAAAGTGTTGACCTGGAATGCTGAGGTCACCGGTTTGAAACCCTAGGCTCACCTAGTCAAGGCATATATGAGAGAGAAGCAACTACTAGGAGTTGATGCTTCCCACTCCTCTCTCCTTCTCTCTCTCTCCTCTTTAAAATCAATAAATAAAATCTTTTTAAAAATCAGCACTTAATTTGGAAGGCGTAAAAACTAACAAGATTTGAGGAAATACCTGAACTACATGGCGTTTTACAAAATTTCCATTGCTAATAAAACTTTCACTTAAGTTATGGTGTCTCAATTTATTAGCTCCAATAACCTTTTGGTGGACATAAAAAGTTTATGGTCACCTTCATGGTCATTGTATTTTAAGAAATAGAATTTTAAAATATAGTAGTAACAATTTTCTCTAATTTATTTGTACTTGCTTCACTTCCTAGAAATGATTGTCTACTTTCATCTTATGGTTTGGGTTAAATACATTCAGTTTAATTTTAAAATATAAGGGCATAATAAAATACTAGTGAGTTGATTACACTGCCACATTTTTTATAGCAGAATGCATTCCCAACTTACTTCCCTATCCAATTAAAATAAAATTTTAAGATAAATATAGCCATTCCAGTTAAATTATATATTAAGATCAATATCTCATTTTATGTATATATTGAGTCAATAAATTTTTTTTTACAGAAATAAAATTTGTATGGAACACCAAAAGACCTTGAATAATCAAAGCAAAGTTCAAAACAAAGGACAAAGCTGGAGGCATCACACTTCCTATTTTATATTATACTGAAAAATTATACTAATCAAAAAACATATGTTATTGGCATAAAGACATGCACATAGATCAGTGGGACAAAATAGAAAACCCAGAAATAAATCCACATATACATGGTCAATTAATCTATGACAGGCCAAGAATACAAAATGGAGGAAAGGAAGGATCCTTCAATAAATGGTGTTGAGAAAATTGGACAGCCACATGCAAAAGAATGAGAGCAAAGCACTATCTTTTACTATACACAAAATTAACTCAAAAGATAGTAAAAACTTGAACATGAACCAAAACCATGAAATTCCTAGGAAAAAAATATTCACAAATAATGCTTTAACATTAGTTGTTAAAATGGAGTTTTGAATTTGACACAAAAAGCAAGGACAACATAAGAAAAAATAAACAAGTGGAACTACATCAAATTAAATGTTCTAAGCCTGACCAGGCGGTGGCGCAGTTGGTAGAGCGTCGCACTGGGAAGCAGAGGACCCAGGTTCAAGACCCCGAGGTCACCAGTTGAGCACAAGCTCATCTGGTTTGAGCAAAAGCTCACCAGCTTGGACCCAAAGTCGCTGGCTCGAGCAAGGGGTTACTTGGTATGCTGAAGGTCCACGGTCAAGGCACATATGAGAAAGCAATCAATGAACTAAGGTGTCACAACGAAAAACTGATAATCGATGCTTCTCATCTCTCGTCATTCCTGTCTGTCCCTATCTCTGACTCTCTCTCTGTCTCTGTAAAAAAAAAATTTAAATGTTCTATGCAGAAAAAAAAATCAAAAAATGAAAAGGCATCCTACCAAATTGGGGAAAAAAAATCTGCAAGTTATCTACCTAATAAGGGGTTAATTTTTTATAGGTCTATCCTATAAAAAATGTGAAATGATTTTATTCTTTCTACTCCTGCTGGGTAGACATTGTTTAATTCTGGAATGTTGAAATGTTGCAAATAGCAAAGCCTTCATAAGCCTGGTATTATAGGTGATTGTGTGAAACAATATAGAGCCATGATCATCACACCATACCCACCATCTACACAGTGATGGCACTGTATGTAAATAAGAAGTAAATTTTATTGCATTAATAACCGAGATGAATTTCTTCATAATTGATTACATCAAGAGAAACCTTTCATTTACAAAAAAAAAATGTTTACAGCATCACTTCAGAGGGTATTAAGATAAAGTTACTTTAATAGACAATTTTATTTTCATATATAAAAATATTTTTTATTTTCATGTCTAAATTATTTGACATGCAAATAATAATTTGATAAGTTTAAGAGATTTAACATCAATAAACTATGGGGAAAATCAAAACAAAACAAAGCAAGTAAATTGCTGAAGGGTTTAGCCAAAAACTTACATGTCAACTGAAGTCACTAGTTCCATTAAGATCTTGCCTGACCAGGCAGTGGTGCAGTGTATAGAGCGTTGGACTGGGATGCAGAGGAATCAGACTCCAAACCCTGGGGAAACAAGCTTGAGTCCAGGCTCACCAGCTTGAGTGCGGAGTTGTAGGCTTGAGCATTGGCTCACAGACATGATCCCAAAGGTCGCTGGCTTGAAGTCCAAGGTCACTGGCTTGAGCCCAATGTTGCTGACTGAGCAAGGGGTCACTCTGTTGTAGTTCATTGGTCAAGGCACATATGAGAAAGCAATCATTGAACAACTAAGGTAACTGCATCAAAAAATTGATGTTTCTCATCTCTCTCCCTTCTTGTCTGTCTGTTCCTCTCTTTGTCTCTCTTTCATTTCTGTCACAAAATAAATAAACAAACAAATAAATAAAATTGGCTGAAGTCTTAATTTTCGTACTTGTGAATATTTATATAACATCTAAAATCTTTGTAAAATCTAAAGGTCATATGCTACTTGCTGACCTCTGAGTTCATTGATGACCTCCAGTTTTATACTTTTGTTATTTTTATGTATTAATCATCTTTTTTTTCTCAATGGGTATAAGCAAAGGAATCAGGTAACCTATTTATTTAATACATTCCCACATACATATATAAGCTAGGAGATGCCCAATACACACACCCTCCTGGTCTCTGTATATAGCCGAGTTCTCTGAGGGTTTAACAAGATAATTACATCACAGAAAAATTAGCAACTTAAATGTGAATTTAAAGTCACCCTATGTAATGACTTCAGCCAATTACCACTGTAAATATTTTATTCCTTGTTCTTGTACACCAAGGACCACCTCATCGTCTTTGTTATCTTATGAATTTTCTTTTATTCTCTTCTTTTTGTATCCCCCTTTTGATTCCAAATACTTTTTCCAGACTCCAGCTTTTCTATGCATTGCTGGACTATCACATTACCTTCTTAAACAAGAATTTTTTTCCTCTCATGGTGCCAAAAATATTAATTTATATTACTAAACTTTTAAGAACAGTTATAAATAATAATCTGCAGCTCCCATTTTACACAGGGAAATAGCACTCTATTCTAAAATACAATGTAGGACAAAAGTAGGTTTATAGATGTTCCTACGAAAAATAATACAATTAATAAATAAACAAATAAATTATTTTGCCTGCTTACAATTGTAAACCTACTTTTACACCCTCTATATTTGGTTCATTTTATCTTTTGAATGCTAATAAAATCACAATTACATAATAAATGCAATATTTATTTTAAATTTTTATTCTTCACTCCTTAAAATTAAGCTTATAAAACTGTAACAAATTCCCTTTTGAATCCATAAAATGTTACCTGTAAATGACAATGGTTAAATAATTTATAAAAAAGTTATTCTTTCATTTTATTGTAAAAGGACATCTAAGGAGCAATAAAGTTTAGCAAACCATTTATATCTTATATGTTTTCTTATTAAAAAGTTTCAAGTGACAGTTAAGATATTGAGGACAGAATGAGAAAGTATAAAGATCAATCAAAAGATCAGATAATTGATAATAACAGCAGAGATTGGGCCTCCTCAGCATTCACTGTTTTTTCATTGGAGTACATTCTAAGGAGCTCAATAAAGGCTCTAATAGTCATGTACTACATAATTCTTATTCATAAGTACTAACTAAAACTTCAACTATTTTTTAAGATTTTTTTTATTGATTTTAGAGAAAGAAGAGAGGGGTGGGAGGGAGGAGCAGAAAGCATTAACTCTTGCATGTGCCTTGACTGGGCAAGCCCAGGGGTTTGAACCTATGACCTTCGCATTCCAAATCAACACCTTATCCACTATGGCACCACAGGTCAGGCTATTTTTCAAATTTTATACATGTAAGTTCTTATGGGTTTCATATATTTTTCAATGTTGTTCTAAAATTTTGACATCAGTGAAAGATTTAAAAATTCAAAGTCCCCAATACAACTGACTGACAGCAACTTCTCTGCCAAATTTCAGTCAGAAAAATGTTCTATTTAATATAACATATGAGTTAAAAGACAAGGGGTTTTTTTTTGTTGTTTTATTTACCTGCCAGCAAAAATAGAACAATTAGTGTCAAGAAATAATTGGAAATCTCAAAGAAGTTCTCTCACACCGCCTTGCCCAGAAACAACAATTCCCACTAAAGTTTGTGCTACATAACAATGTTTTGGTCAATGAATGATCGCGCATGATGGTGGTCCCTTAAGATTACAAGGGAGATGAGAGATTTTTATTGCCTAGTGACAGAGTAACCATGGTTACATCACAGGGAAACACATTACAGTTTTGTACCTGTCTCAGTCTACTGGTAGCGTTGGTATAGGATAAAAAGGTTTGGGGATGACTCATCTGGGTCCCCAGTGAGCTTACCCTTGTGATTTTTTTATGGTTGCAGGACCCTTTGCAGCTTAACCGTTAGGAACTTTGAAGGAAAAGAATGTATTGCTTATAGACTCAGGAGCTCGCGAGCGAGCCCTGGGGGCACACAGCAAGCTCAGGTAGAGAATGCAAACCGGGCTTGCAGTTCTATTTATATTGTGGTGAGGGGTGGAGCTTAGGGCTTTGCATTGTTCTGGCTCGCTCTTGGTTGGTAAATTCAAGTCATATATAAGCTGGAATTTAAAGAGGAGGAAGAGAAAAAGAAATAGTCCAAGTAATTTGTTATAGAAATCAACGAAGATCCCTATACTTTAAAACAAAGAAGCCTCAGCGGAGGGAGGCGGCTTAGCTCTTTATCTAGTCTGTAGACGGGGCAAGCCTTTATTGGAAATCGCCAGCTTTGAAGTCAGATGCCTTGGCAATCAGAACTAACTGTGGTTCGCCTGGTCGTATAAAAGTATAGAACATACGTTTACAGTAATAGGCTATGTGCTTTTCAACCACTGGTTCTCAGACAGGTGTAGGATTGCCAGAAATTTTGTGCCAGTTAGCAAAAAAATTAACCACCCTGATATTGTATGAAGATCATAAATGCAATACTCTTAGTCAAATCCACTTATGCTCCAGGTGATTGGCATTTATCAGCCTGTATCATTAATGAAAATGTTATTGAGGTTTTCTTAGATATCTTTGGAACGGGTAGGCTTGTTTGAACACTTTGCACCATGCAGAGCGTTTACAAACCACATGCAATAGACAAAAAGCAGTAAGACAAACTTATGCAGTATTCAGTGCACCATATGTGTGGAGTTCGGATCAAGCAGCAGCTTGTACAGTGTTGCACTGGCATGCGCTGTACGGTACAACTTCATTCATTCTGTGTTTCTGTTTCCTGCTGGCTAGTCCCCAAATATAAAAAGATTGAAAACCACTGGGCTATACCATCTAGCAAATGTGTAAGTATATGCTATATGTTCACACAATGATAAAATTGCCAAAGGATGCATTTCTCAGAACAGATTCCCTTTATTAGAAAGCACATGAGTGAAATTGTAAGATTAAGATAGTGACTTTACAGGAAATTTCTGAAAAGATAATCCACGAATACTTATGAGTATTATCTTATTCCCTTAAAATGATATGTGTGTGTGTGTGTGTGTGTGTGTGTGTCATTTTTAATTGATTTTTACAAGGAGAAGAAGGGAGAAAGAAAGAGAGAATATCAACATGCTGTTCCACCCATTTATGCACTCATTGGTCAATTCTTGTATGTGCCCTGCACCAGCCATTAAACCCACAACCTTGAAGTATGACAGCAATGCTCCAACCAACTCAACAACTGGCCAGGACCTTAAAGTGACATATTTTAATGCTAACTATAAGGTTGGGAGAAAGACAGTCTGAGGCATGGATGTTAGATATCCAATATGGGAGAGTAGATAAGGCTGTGTACAAAACTCTGATTAAGAGGCAGTGTGAAACAATGAGCAAACAGAGAATGGTTAGCAACTCACTTCTAACTCAAAGCAATTTAGTATAGTATATTTTCTATCAGAGTTATCTAGTATTTTTGGTTCTTATCTTAGCTTTGTTCTGGGATCCAGGTAAGTTCCCTAACAATTCAAAATAATATATAGGGGATGTATTTGAATTAATAATTGAATTTATCAAATTAAATTGGAGGAAAGATAAATATATGAAATTACATTCTATATGTATTTTTATCAAAAAACAGAAAATAATATTTAGAAACAGATACCATTTTAAATACATAAGTAAAAGATATATACAAAAAAATAAGTTTAACCCACCAAAAAGGAAATAAACTAAACGTAGACAGAATACATTGTTGAAAGAAATTTAAAAACACCTAAATACATTAATGGCATTTTGGCCTGTCTTCTCTTCACATGCAATCGACTCTCTTTATTTTTTAAACCTATGTCAACTCTCAGTATGATGGCACTTTCTGAAACGCTGTCAGATGTTTTCCCTCAGAATCTCAGAGCAAGAAATAGGCTTAAGAAGAATACAGAAAAGCCAAATGGAGTAGCATAGTGCGAGGAAGTGGGGGATGGAGTAGAAGCTAATTATATTTCATTGTGAAAATGAATATATTCAAGCGTTAAAACAATTTAAATAGTGAACTGAGCTTGCTTGGTTTGGATTACAGAAATACAGTCAGGCCTGACCAGGCGGTGACACAGTGATTAGAGCGTCGGACTGGGATGCGGAGGACCCAGGTTCCAAACCCTGAGGTCGCCAGCTTGAACGCGGGCTCATCTGGTTTGAGCAAGACTCACCAGCTTGAGCCCAAGGTCGCAGGCTTGAGCAAAGGAGTCACTCGGTCTGCTGTAGCCCTCCAGTCAAGGCACATATGAGAAAGCAATCAATGAACAACTAAGGTGCCGCAATGAAGAATTGGTGCTTCTCAACTCTTTCTTCCTTCCTCTCTGTCTGTCCCTCTCTCTGTCTCTGTCCCTGTCACCAAAAAAAAAAAGGAAGAAAAAAGAAAAATCTAGTCAGTGTTAGTTTGCTGAGGTTGCTATAACAAAGCACCATAAAAAATTTACTGTTTATCAATGTCACTGCATTAAAATTAAGAAAAATAAGATTAAAAAATTTTACTGTCGGCCCTGGACGGTTGGCTAAGTGGTAGAGCATTAGACTGGTGTGCAGGAGTCCTGGGTTCAATTCCCGGCCAGGGCCCGGGAGAAGCGCCCATCTGCTTCTCAACTCCTCCCCCTCTCCTTCCTCTCTGTCTCTCTCTTCCCCTCCCACAGCCAAGGCTCCATTGGAGCAAAGTTGGCCCCGGGCGCTGAGGATGGCTCTGTGGCCTCTGCCTCAGGCACTAGAGTGGCTCTGGTCTCAACAGAGCGATGCCCCGGATGGGCAGAGCATCGCTCCCTGGTGGGCTGTGGATCCCGGTTGGGCGCATGCGGGAGTCTGTCTGACTGCCTCCCCGTTTCTGGCTTTGGAAAAATACAAAAAAAAATTACTGTCTCACAGTCCTGGAGGCTAGAAGTTCAAAATCAGGCAAGGTTGGTTTCTTTAGAGGGCTGTGAGGATCTTTTCCTGGCCATCTTCTTTTTGTGTTTATTCTTGTCATTTTCACCCTATGTGTATCTTTCTCTGAGTCTTAATTTTCCCTTTTAAAGACATTAGTTATATTGGATTAGCACCCATCCTAGAGACCTTATCTTATCTAATTACAACTACAATACTCAGTTTCTAAATAAGTTTACATTCTAAGGTAATGCACATTAGGATTTAAACATATTTATATTTATTTTGTAGGAGCATAATTCAACCCAATAGGTGGCAATTAAATTAAATGTGTGACCTGTAAGGAAGAAGTGGCACAGTGACATGCTAGAAAAAAAGGTAGTTGGGGCCAAATTACACCTGTGATTGAAGGTGAATAAGAATCACCTGACTGCTTATTTTTTAATTCTCTAGAGAGTTGAATGTTTGTGTTCAACAGCGTATTTATTGGGACTGAAAATAAGTGGAAGATTTTTTCAAATGCAGACACATTTGCTTCAGATCTTTATACCACACTAGGCAATGGAAGAATATGAGTCGTAAGTAACTGCTTGAAAAATGTTCTCTTCTTCTAAATCATGAGAAAATATTTTTATAGATAGCTGCCTAACTCTTAATACCATAACTTCTATTTTAAATTAATAACCTCTCTGAAGCCATTAAAATATTCATTTTGTCTTTATATTATATTTCATAGAAATATATTTCATGTAAAATTAAATGAAGAGTTTTTAGGGAGTTTGATGGGTTATGACATATGACATGGAAAAGATTATGCAAAATTGGCAGTTGAAAAATACTCAATTTGGCTTTGAATCACTAAAGCTTTAAAAAAAGGATTGGGATTATGTAAAATGTAAGGAAGACTTTTAGGCTATTATTTACTTTAAAGCTAATATATTTGAAATTACTTTAATTTCTACCCATCTTTCAATTTGTTAATACAAAAAAAATAGTTTTTTCTAACAAAAAAATTATAAAAATGTACTTTAGCTTGCTGAAAATGAACAATTATATATATTTTAAATATGAATAAATGGTTTCTAATTTTACAAAGAGAGAAGACACTTATATAAATTATCTTCTCTTCTATAAGAATCTTTGATTACATTTTCCTAATCGTAGAACTATGCACTTGTTTTGAGAAAATCTAATATAATATTTGACTTTCCACATAAATTTCAGGCACTTAAACTGAAATCCATAACAATCCATCTCTGTATGGACTACCAAATTTGCTATCATACCATATGTCGAACATACAATTTGCATTTGAATTGTAAATTGTAAATGATGTTTTAATGATTTCAGATGCTGAAGAATAAGGTAAATGGCAGAAAGAAAAAGTGATACACATTTAATAGCAAGCTTATTTGTGATTTGCTATCAGTCAACATTTTGCCAAAGAAAGGCTATATTATTTAAAGTTATTAATAAATAATCTGTAAAGATAAATATTAGGTTTTGAAAGAATTAGAAGTATGCTATAATACTCTTATGAAAGATCAGCTGTAAAACCATGTGAAACTGGGCATTGACTATCCATATTCACCGAGATGAATGTTATGATTAAATAATTGAAATTCCATCTGATGATTTTGATGCCTCACATATAAAAATTGATAACACATGCTCAAAGTGCTTTTAAAAATTAAAACATTGTTTTTGGCCCTGGCCAGTTGGCTCAGTGGTAGAGCATTGGCCCGGTGTGTGGAAGTCCCAGGTTCGATTCCCAGCCAGGGCACACAGGAGAAGCACCCATCTGCTTCTCCACCCCTCCCCCTTCCTTCCTCTCTCTCTCTCCCCCTCCCGCAGCCAAGGCTCCATTGGAGCAAAGTTGGCCTGGGCACTGAGGATGGCTCCATGGCCTCTGCCTCAGGTACTAGAATGGCTCTGGTTGCAACAGAGCAATGCCCCAGATGGGCAGAGCATCGCCCCCTGGTGGGCGTGCCGGGTGGATCCTGGTCGGGCGCATGTGGGAGTCTGTCTGACTGCCTCCCCGTTTCCAACTTCAGAAAAAAACAAAACAAAAAACACATTTGTTATTAATTCTTCCAATTCTATATGTCCACCCCCAAAATCTGAAATATTCCACAAAGGTAATAAAGAGCAACCGAGAATATGGATTATGTTTCTGCTAAAATAACAAATAATCTTTGAGATAATCAAATGGTGATTTTTTTTAATTTTTGTTTTATAAAAAGGTATTATACTGAAAAACTGTGTAATTTATACCTTATTTTAAAATATAATTTATAGATATATATATAGTGATTGCAGATAGATAGATAGATATAGATTGTTTATATTTAAAAGTTTCATTTGAGCCTGACCTGTGGTGGCGCAGTGTATAAAGCGTCGACCTGGAAATGCTGAGGTCGCCGGTTCGAAACCCTGGGCTTGCCTGGTCAAGGCACATATGGGAGTTGATGCTTCCTGCTCCTCTCCCCTGTTTCTCTCTCCTCTCTCTGTCTCTCTCTCTCTCTCTCTCCCTCTCTCTCTCCTCTCTAAAATAAATAAATAAAATAAAATTTAAAAAAATAAAAAAAATAAAAAAATAAAAGTTTCATTTGAAGTTAGAAGGTGCAGAAAATAAGCTTGACCTGTGGTGGCACAGTGGATAAAGTGTTGACCTGGAATGCTGAGTTCACCTGTTCAAAACCCTGGGCTTGCCTAATCAAGACACACAGAGGAAACAACTACTACAAGTTGATGCTTCCTGTTTCTGCCTTCATTTCTCTATCCCCTCTCTAAAAAGAGAGAGAAAGAGAGAGAGAGAGGAAAGAAAATAAAGGAAAACGTATGCTATAGTTTATTACTATATTAATATATTTCAACTGTCTGAATAGAAATATACTGTAAGTTAGTATAAGACTGATTCAGTAGGTCAGTAAGAGAAATATAAAGGAAGGAACAACTAAGAAATAATGTTTGAGGTACCCTATCTACATTTTTTTTATATAATTTTATTTTTTTAATGGGGTGACATCAATAAATCAGGATACATATATTCAAAGATAACAAGTCCAGGTTATCTTGTCGTTCAATTATGTTGCATACCCACCACCCAAAGTCAGATTGTACTCTGTCACCTTCTATCTTGTTTTCTTTGTGCCCCTCCCCACCCCCTATCCCTCTCCCATTCCCCCCTCCCCCCCGTAACCACCACACTCTTATAAAAGTCTCTTAGTTTCACTATTATGTCCCACCTACATATGGAATAATACAGTTCCTGTTTTTTTCTGATTTACTTATTTCGCTTCGTATCATGTTATCAAGATCCCACCATTTTGCTGTAAATGTTCCGATGTCATCATTTCTTATGGCTGAGTAGTATTCCATAGTGTATATGTGCCACATCTTCTTTATCCAGTCATCTATTGACGGGCTTTTTGGTTGTTTCCATGTCCTGGCCACTGTGAACAATGCTGCAATAAACATGGGGCTGCATGTGTCTTTACGTATCAATGTTTCTGAGTTTTTAGGATATATACCCAGTAGAGGGATTGCTGGGTCATAAGGTAGTTCTATTTTCAGTTTTTTGGGGAACCACCATACTTTCTTCCATAATGGTTGTACTACTTTACATTCCCACCAACAGTGTATGAGGGTTCCTTTTTCTCCACAGCCTCTCCAACATTTGCTGTTACCTGACTTGCTAATAACAGCTAATCGAACAGGTGTGAGGTGGTATCTCATTGCCGTTTTGATTTGCATTTCTCTAATAGCTAAAGAAGATGAGCATCTTTTCATATATCTGTTGGCCATTTGTATTTCTTCCTGGGAGAAGTGTCTATTCATATCCTCTTCCCATTTTTTTATTGGATTGTTTGTTTGTTTGTTGTTGAGTTTTATGAGTTCTTTGTATATTTTGGATATTAGGCCCTTATCTGAGCTGTCGTTTGAAAAAATCATTTCCCATTTAGTTGGCTTTCTGTTTATTTTGTTATCAGTTTCTCTTGCTGAGCAAAAACTTCTTCGTCTGATGTAGTCCCATTCATTAATTTTTGCCTTCACTTCTCTTGCCATTGGAGTCAAATTCATAAAATGCTCTTTAAAACCCAGGTCCCTGAGTTGAGTACCTATGTCTTCTTCTATGTACTTAATTGTTTCAGGTCTTATGTTTAGATCTTTGATCCATTTTGAGTTAATTTTTGTACAGGGGGAGAGACTGTAGTCCAGTTTCATTCTTTTGCATGTGGCTTTCCAGTTTTCCCAGCACCATTTATTGAAGAGGCTTTCTTTTCTCCATTGTGTGTTGTTGGCCCCTTTATCAAAAATTATTTGACTATATATATGTGGTTTTATTTCTGGACTTTCTATTCTGTTCCATTGGTCTGAGTGTCTATTTTTCTGCCAATACCATGCTGTTTTGATTGACGTGGCCCTATAATATAGTTTGAAGTCAGGTATTGAAATGCCCCCAGCTTCATTCTTTTTCTTTAGGATTGCTTTGGCTATTCGGGGTTTTTTATAGTTCCATATAAATCTGATGATTTTTTGCTCTATTTCTTTAAAAAATGTCATTGGAAGTTTGATGGGAATTGCATTAAATTTGTATATTGCTTTGGGTAATATAGCCATCTTGATTATATTTATTCTTCCTAGCCAAGAACAAGGTATATTCTTCCATCTAATTATATCTTTTTCGATTTCCCTTAACAATGGTTTATAGTTTTCATTATATAAGTCCTTTACATTCTTTGTTATGTTTATTCCTAAGTATTTTATTTTTTTTGTTGCAATCGTGAAGGGGATTATTCTTTTGAGTTCCTTCTCAGTTGTTTCATTGTTGGCATATAGAAAGGCTATTGACTTCTGTATGTTAATTTTGTATCCTGCGACCTTACTGTATTGGCTTATTGTTTCTAGTAGTCTTTTTGTGGATTCTTTGGGGTTTTCGATGTATAGTATCATATCATCTGCAAAAAGTGATACCTTTACTTCTTCTTTTCCGATATGGATGCCTTTTATTTCTTTGTCTTGTCTGATTGCTCTGGCTAGAACCTCTAGTACCACATTAAATAAGAGTGGAGAGAGTGGACAACCCTGCCTTGTTCCTGATTTAAGGGGGAAAGCCTTCAGTTTAGTGCCATTTAATATGATGTTAGCTGATGGTTTATCATATATGGCCTTTATCATGTTGAGATATTTTCCTTCTATACCCATTTTGTTGAGAGTCTTAAACATAAAATTGTGTTGTATTTTATCGAAAGCCTTTTCTGCGTCTATTGATAAGATCATGTGGTTTTTGTTCTTTGTTTTGTTAATATGGTGTATTACATTAACCGTTTTACGTATGTTGAAACATCCTTGAGATTCTGGGATGAATCCCACTTGATCATGATGTATTATTTTTTTAATATGTTGTTGTATTCGATTTGCTAGTATTTTGTTTAGTATTTTAGCATCTGTATTCATTAGAGATATTGGTCTGTAGTTTTCTTTTTTTGTGCCATCCTTGCCTGGTTTTGGTATGAGGGTTATGTTGGCTTCGTAAAATGTGTTTGGAAGTATTGCTTCTTCTTCAATTTTTTGGAAGACTTTGAGTAGAATAGGAACCAAGTCTTCTTTGAATGTTTGATAAAATTCGCTGGTATAGCCGTCAGGGCCTGGACTTTTATTTTTGGGGAGGTTTTTAATGGTTTTTTCTATTTCTTCTCTACTGATAGGTCTGTTTAGGCTTTCTGCTTCTTCTTGACTCAGTCTAGGAAGGTTGTATTTTTCTAGGAATTTATCCATTTCTTCTAGGTTGTTGAATTTAGTGGCATAAAGTTTTTCATAGTATTCTACAATAATTCTTTGTATATCTACGGTGTCCGTGGTGATTTCTCCTCTTTCATTTTGGATTTTGTTTATATAAGTTCTTTCTCTTTTTTCCTTGGTAAGTCTTGCCAAGGGTTTGTCAATTTTGTTGATCTTTTCAAAGAACCAGCTCCTTGTTCTACTAATTTTTTCTATAGTTTTTCTGTTCTCTAATTCATTTATTTCTGCTCTGATTTTTATTATCTCCTTTCTTCGGCTGGTTTTGGGTTGTCTTTGTTCTTCTTTTTCTAGTTCCTTAAGGTGGGAAGTTAAGTGGTTCACTTGGGCTCTCTCTTGTTTGTTCATATATGCCTGAAGTGATATGAACTTCCCTCTTATCACTGCTTTTGCTGCATCCCATAGATTCTGATATGTCGTATTGTCATTTTCATTAGTCTGTATATATCTTTTGATCTCTGCACTTATTTCTTCTTTGACCCATTCATTTTTTAAAAGTATGTTGTTTAGTTTCCACATTTTTGTGGGATTTTTTTCCTCTTTTTTGCAGTTGAATTCTAGTTTCAAGGCTTTATGATCAGAAAATATGCTTGGTACAACTTCAATTTTTCTGAATTTGCTGATGTTGTTTTTGTGGCCCAACATATGGTCAATTCTTGAGAATGATCCATGTACACTGGAGAAAAATGTATACTCAGTCACTTTGGGATGAAATGTCCTATAGATGTCTATCATATCCAGGTGCTCTAGTGTTTTGTTTAAGGCCACTATGTCTTTGTTGATTCTCTGTTTGGATGACCGATCTAGAGCCGTCAGCGGTGTATTGAGGTCTCCAAGTATGATTGTATTTTTGTCAGTTTTTGTTTTAAGATCAATAAGTAGCTGTGTTATATATTTTGGTGCTCCTTGGTTTGGTGCATATATATTAAGAATTGTTATGTCTTCTTGATTCAGTGTCCCCTTAGCCATTATGAAATGGCCATTTTTGTCTCTGAGTACTTTTCCTGTCTTGTAGTCGGCATTATCCGATATGAGTATTGCTACACCTGCTTTTTTTTGGATGTTATTTGCTTGGAGTATTGTTTTCCAGCCTTTCACTTTGAATTTGTTTTTATCCTTGTTACTTAGATGAGTTTCCTGTAGGCAGCATACAGTTGGATTTTCTTTTTTAATCCATTCTGCTACTCTGTGCCTTTTTATTGGTGAGTTTAATCCGTTTACATTTAGTGTAATTATTGACACTTGTGAGTTCCCTATTGCCATTTTATATCTTGCTTTCTGTTAGTTTTGTGTCTTGTTTGATCCTTCTCTTTTGTTTTTCTATCTTTTGTTTTTATTTGGTTGTATTCCATACATCTTTCCACTGTTGCTATCTTTTTTATCTCATGTGCTTCTGTGGTGGTTTTTTCAATGGTGGTTACCTTTGAATAATGAAAAGGGTCCCTACCCTGTTCATTGTAGCGAACTATTTTGTGAGTACTTTTGCACTCCATCATCCTTTGCTACTGTTAATCTCCATCTTCTCCCCCTCTTTCTTTTTGTTGTTGTCACAGTTTAAATTTGGTTTTATTGTGTTCTTCTTGGAGCTTTTACTTGTGGCTCTGTTTTTTTTTGTTCTTTGTATCTGATTGGAGAACCCCCTTTAGTAATTCCTGGAGTGGGGGTTTTCTGATGATAAATTCCCTCATCTTTTCTGTATCTGTGAATGTTTTTATTTCTCCTTCATAGTTGAAGGATAGCTTTGATGGGTATAGTATTCGTGGCTGAAAGTTCCTCTCTTTCAGGACTTTAAATATTGGGGTCCACTCTCTTCTAGCTTATAGAGTTTCTGCTGAGAAATCTGATGATAATCTAATGGGCCTTCCTTTATATGTTGTATTCTTCTTTTCCCTGGCTGCCTTGAGAATTTTTTCTTTGCTGTTGGTTTGTGTCAATTTCATTATGATATGCCTTGGAGTAGGTTTGTTGGGGTTAAGAAAACTTGGAGTTCTGTTTGCTTCTTGAACTTGAGGCTTTAGTTCTTTCCACAGGCTTGGGAAGTTCTCATCTATTATTTGTTTGAGTATGTTCTCCATTCCATTTTCTCTCTCTTCTCCCTCTGATATACCTATTATTCTTATGTTATTCTTTTTGATGGAGTCAGATAATTCTTGTAGGGCTATCTCATTTTTTTAAATTTTTGAGTCTCTTTCTTCTTCTCTCTGTTGTGCCTCAAGTTGCTTGTCTTCTATTTCACTAATCCTCTCTTCTATCTGACCTGTTCTATTAGCTAAGCTTGTTACTTAGTTTTTCAGCTCGTGAATTGAGTTTTTCATCTCTGTTTGATTTGTTTTTATAGTTTCAATTTCCTTGGACATATATTCTTTGTGTTCATTGAGTTGTTTTCTGAGCTCCCTAAATTGCCTTTCTGTGTTTTCTTGTATATCTCGGAGGATTTTTAGGATTTCTATCTTGAATTCTCTGTCATTTAGCTCCAAGGTTTCCAATATATTAAATTTTTTTCTCCATAGATTTTTCCTCATCTAGCTGTGTTACCTCTCTTTCTTGTGTATCCATGATATTCGATTTTCTCTTCCTTAATGGCATCTGAGGGTGGTTTTGTTGATAGTATTAATGAGATTTAATAAAGAATAAAAAGTTTAAAAAAATAATAAAAAAAAATCGAAAAGAGTTGTTTTTTTTAAAAAAATTAATAATGAAATAAAGAAAAATAAAATAAAATAAAAATTAAAAAAAAAAAAAAAAAGGAAATTATTCCCCCCCTCCTTTTTTCCTCTTCTCTCCTCTCCCCTCTTTCTTGAGAAAATCTTGTGGTGTACTGTGAATTATAACAAACAATGCCTGTGATGGAGGGCCTGAATTGGGGAAAAGTAATAAAGGGGCAAAAAAAAAAAAAAAGAAAGAAAAAAGAAAAAAAAAAGAGCGTATGGACCCACAAAAAGCAAATAAAGAAAAAATTTGGGTCAAGAATAAAATGATTTGCTTTTAGGTGTTGGTTGTCTAAGAGTTATGATGAGAGGATTAAGAGGAAAACGGAAAAATGGGGGGACAAATTAAAAAATTACTATTGTATTTAGTGGAACAAGAACTAGATAATATGGAGAGCCAGGGATGGGAGCACTGCTAGTGAGTTAAAAAGGTGAAGTAAAAACCTCCCAAAATGTCACAAACATAAGTTTGAGTCCCAGATAAGATAATTTGTTTGTTATTGAGGTTTGAATGAGAGGAGATGTAAAGGAAAAAGGAAGAAACTAATATAGAGGGAGAAAAGAAAGAGAGAGAGAGAGAGAGAGAAAAAAAGAGGGAACCACTAAAAGAAGAAAAAAGAAAGGAGAGAGAGAGAGAGAGAGTTAAGGGTTTTGGAGTGCAACCCTCATAGAGAGAAAGGAAGAGAAGAGAAAAGATAATGGGAGATGTAACACTTATGGGTAGTGTAGTTCAAGGAGAGGAGAGAGTAAGACCGGTAGAGAGTTAATCGGCCAAATTGGAGGAGGAAAAAAAAAAATATCAAGAATGAAGATAAGAGAAACAAACGAACAAATATAATAAAATGGGATAGATTATAAAGTCTGCAGATTATTCTTGATTTTGAGAGGTTATCTTCTTGCTTTTTCTTTTCTCTCCCTCTTCCTGGTCGGTGACTCTGTACCCCGGGTTTTGCCCCTTTGCCACGCTCAGGTGGAGGTTTGCAGTTGATAAGTCTCTATGGCAATGTCATGTATTGTGCTTTAGTCTCGTTGGCAGTCGAGGCTATTAGCATTTATAGGCTCCGACAGTGAGAGAGTCCGTGTTCCTGGAGCCTTTCTCCTAGTCTTTCCTTCCTCAATTAGTAGCCTGATAATCCAGCTATGGGGTTGCTGCTGCCTCTGCCTGGATAGTAAGAGGCTCAAAGAGCTGGCAACTCCCCACTCTATTTCCACTCAGCACAGGGCTCTGGGTAAGGCTCAGTCAGTCAGAGCTGCTAGCATAATCAGGCGGGCTTTCCACCCACTCACAGACCTCTGGCTCTGCCACTCTGTCCGGTAACACAAGCGGGTGCCCACTTCCGGGGCGCTTGGAGAAAACTCTCACTCACTGGCTGCGCGCGCAGACCAGGATATCCGGCCAGCAGTCTCACGCTCTGAGTGAAACCCCCGACCGCAGGGAAAAGTTGCAGCGTTGGAATTGAGTCTCGCTCCGTCCCCGTGCGCGGCTTTTGCAAGGCGCTGGGGCGGCCCGAGATTCTGCTTTGGCCCACACAAAGGCCCCTGACTCTGCTCCTCTGTGCGATGACACGGGCGCGCACTGCCTAGGCACTCGGAGGAATCGCTCACTCCTTATCTGCGCGCGCAAACCAGGATATGAGGCCGGCCGCTTTCCCTCTAAGTGAAACACCCTCGGCAAGGAAAATCTCCACCATTGGAATTAGTTCTCACTCCCTCCCGTGCGTGGCTTTCCCAGGGCGCTGGGGCTGCCCAGAGACTCTGCCCTCGGCCCACAGAAAGGCCTCTGACCCTGCCTCTCCATGGGGCAACACGGGCACTGACTCCCGGGGCCTAGGAAGAAATCTCTCGCCCACTAACTGCGCACCAACCAGGAGACCGGGTAAAATGGCCGCGCCGCTTGTCTTTCTTTGTTTGGGTTTGGCGCGAGTGTTAGCTTGTATTGCCCGGGTTGCCACAGGATCAGATTTTCCTCGGCTTGGATCTCCGTGCCACAGCCTGGTTCGGCCGTTTGTATTCACCCCCTTTGCCCGCCTCAGTTTCTATATTCACAGTTACCAGAGAAAGCAGCCCTGTTTAGGTTAGTGAGGAAGGCGGAGCATTTCTTACTCCCTATTTCCTTCGGGGTTTGGTTATATATTTAGCCAATTTTTCACTCAATCATACCTTTGGGTGTATTGCGAAGCATCTGGAAGCTCCAAGTATAGGTTTTTCTGTTTCTGGTTGAAGATCTTGTTGAGTTTTGGGGGAGATTTATCGGTATCGCTTCCTACCCCGCCATTACTCTGACGTCATCTCCCCTATCTACATTTCTTAATTAAGATAATAAAAAATGTGACTTTTTTGAGACTATATGGCAAAAAAGTGTAAAATAATAATAAAAATTATAATTTTACCTAAAAATATTGTTTTTTTTTAGTCTTAGAGTTGACAGCTGATATTTATTTTAAATTAAAATAAAACAATTAAAAAGTTTCAGAACATATTTGATATGAATATAGTCTGGCACAGTTTACTATGACATTTATTTTCACTAGATAAAATAGAAAAAAATTAAAGTGTTTATTAGTACAGTGTCGATAATAAATAACAGGCTATCTTAAATATACAAAGCTTTAACTGAATTTTAAATTAGTATCATACTACCTTCAACTATTCAATATATATTTACAAAGAGATAAGGCTTAGGTTCATGTAATGATAATTTAAAATGTACTGTGGAAAAAATCTTATCCATCCCTTCACCAAGATTAAATAGCATAGAGGACATACTAGGATCAAAACCAAGGTCAGCTGCTTGACCAGGCAGTGGCACAGTGAATAGTTTGTCAGCTTGGGATGCAGAGGACATAAGTTTGAAACTTAAGCTCATTTGAGCACAGGCTCATCATCTTGATCGTGGGGTTGATGGCTTGAACATGAGATCATAGACATGACCCCATGGTCGCTGGCTTGAGCTCAAAAGTTGCTGGCTTGAAGGCCAAGGTCACCGGCTTGACCAAGGGGTCACTGGTTCAATTGGAGCCCAACGATCAAGCAATCAATGAACAACTAAGTTGCTGCAATGAAGAATTGATGCTTCTCATCTCTCTCTCTTCCTGTCTGTCCATCTCTCTGTCCCTCTGTCTCTCTTGCTAAAAAAACCACAAGGTCATCTGACAAGGAAGACAAGAAGGAGTAATAAGTTGTTTTTCTCTAACCAAATAAAACTCATGGGAAAAGAAGAAGTCACCTCATGTGTATAACCATGAACAAGATATAATGATTTAAGTCATAATTAATTACAGAAATATGTTTTAATCTCATAAAAAGTATATTTATTTGTGATGGAGAAATGTTATCTCTACCTCTGTATTCTCTTATTCTTTTTTAATTCAAGTTTCAATTAGCACATTCTACTCAACACCACATCGCCTTGGTTTAAGCTGAGGATATAGGAACACAGGTGGCAACTACATTTTCCAGACTATTGCACAAAATGCAGTTTTGTGACTCAGTTAGATCAAATAGAGTGTAACTGGCATTGTTCTGTGCAACTTTCCCACATTCTCATTATTGACACCCCTTGCCCTAGGACTCCTTTTTCTCTTTCCTTCCTTTTGGCTGGAAATGGCAGTGGCCTGGAAAGAAATCATGGCTAGAAATCAAGCATGCCTTCTATTAATATTATTGGAAAATTTTTTGTAGGGTGGTATATAAATATTATAGTTTTCAGACACATGATAAAACAGTCACACTTTTATTCAATATTTCTGAATCGGTAATTGATTCTAATAGAATCAGTTAAAGGGTACACACACACACACACACACACACACACATATTTTAAGTGAAAGGAGGAAAGATAGATGAATTTCCACATGCACCTTGATCAGGGAACATCCGGCAACACCCATATGGGGCTGACACTCAAATCAATCGAATTATTGGCAGAGAAAGGGTAGAGAGAAAGAAGGGGGCGAACAGCAGATGGTTGCTTTTCCTGTGTGCCCTGACCAGGAATCAACACCAGACATCTGCATGCTGGATCGATGCTATATCCATGATACCAACTGGCCAGGTTGAGTGTCTATAAATTTAAAACAGAGGGAAAATGTATCCAGAGCCCTGACCAGTTGGTTCAGTAGTAGAGTATCAGCCCAGTGTGCAGATGAGCTGAGTTCAATTCCAGTCAGGGCATACAGGAGAAGCGACCATCTGCTTCTCCACTCCTCCCTCTCTCCCTTCTTTCTCTCTATCTTTCTCTTCCCTTCTTGCAGCCATGGTCCAGTTGAAGCAAGTTGGCCCCAGCTGCTTAGGATGATTCCAAGGCCTGCTTCAGACACTAAAATAGTTCTATTGCTGAGCAATGGAACAATGAAGCAATGGCCTTAGATAAGAAGAGCATCACCCCCTGGTGGGCATGCTGGGTAGATCCCAGTCAGGGCACATGCAGGAGTCTGTCTGTCTGCCTCCTCACTTCTCACTTAAGAAAATAAGTAAATAAATAGATAAATAAATAAATAAATAAATAAAGTGTATCCAAATCCTTTGTCCCTGAGCATTTTTAATGGAAACACAGTGATATTTGACTTTTATCAAAATGTTCACATCTCCATTTCCACACATGTTGCAGACGGCTTCTTCAGTCTACCTGAATCATTACCAGCTAGAAGCAGCGGTCATTGGGACTTGGATGTGAGCTGCAAAGTATAGAATTGTGACAACAATTCCAGTGCCATGCAGAGTTTTCCTGGATGTGGACTTTTCCTGGACTCCTGCTCCTTGTGACAGCTCCTAATGGACTGAACTGGGGTTGGGTTGCATTCGCAGGGATTTGGAATGGTGTTGGTGACAACTTGGACTGGTGAACATGTTAAGGACACTACTCTTATATGGATTCTTGTTGTATTGGCCAAGAGTTTGCTTAAAGGATTTAATCACTGTATTTTATATATATATATAAATATATATATATTATTATATATAATATCCAGTCATATATATATATATATATGACTGGATAAAGAAGATGTGGCACATATACACTATGGAATACTACTCAGCCATAAGAAATGATGACATTGGATCATTTACAACAAAATGGTGGGATCTTGATAACATTATACTGAGTGAAATAAGTAAATCAGAAAAAATCAAGAACTGCATGATTCCATACATTGATGAGACATAAAAACAAGACTAAGAGACATGTACAAGAGTGTGGTGGTTACGGGGGGGCAGAGGGAGGGAAGGAGGGAGAGGGGAAGGAGAGGGGGAGGGCCACAAAGAAAACTAGATAGAAGGTGACGGAAGACAATCTGACTTTGGGTGATGGGTATGCAACATAATTGAAGGACAAGATAACCTGGACATGTTTTCTCTGAATATATGTACCCTGATTTATTGATGTCACCCCATTAATATTAATAAAATTTTATTTATAAAAAAATGTTTACATGATTTTACATTGATATTTTATGATATGTGTATCCTCACAAATAGATTTACTTACTAAAAACGTTTTTGAACATATGTCTATATTTAGTGGCATTATTTGGGAAGATGAAGAAATAAGATACAGAAACCTACCAAGTTTTACCTAGCAGAGCGTAGGTTCAGGATATTTGTTGAGAAAAAATAAATGAATAAGAAAATTCAAGGTACAGCCCTAGGTCAGAAATAGACAAAAACAACTGTATGGCATTACATAACATAAAGAAGCAAACCTAAAAATATCATTCTAGGTCTTTATGTATATCAAGTACCATTCTAAATAAAATAATATGAATTAGTTAGGGCATTACTTTTCAAAATATGCCCATCACTTATTATATTATTAATATTATTGAATTATAGATAAGAACACCTCTGTCCAAAGAACGCAGCCTTTTAAATATTAGCACTGGGATACAAATTCAGAATTTAACTTCAGATCACCTCCTTTTAGCTCCCATTTTATAAGGCCTCCCATAATGTAATGTGGCATCTGGGACATTGGTAATTATGTATCTATGGTTGGGAAATCAAGGGAGAACATTTTTTGAGAACAAGGTTACCAGGGAAAAATGTGTCCAAATTTAGACCATCTGGATTTGGTCTGATGTTTTACACATAAAATGTTGATGATACAATTATGCTAATTTTGAATAGTGCTTCCTCGTTCTTGATGAATCACAGGAATAATTCTAGAAACCAAATATTAGAAGTAGAGATCAGAAAGTTTCACCAGTCAAATCTTGTATTGACTAGAATTTTTGTATTGTTTTGCTTTTATGTTTTCTTCTGAGACAGCCAGCACCGCTGAGAATCAACCTGTTATCATGTAAATTTTTCAAGATTTTCCAACACTGAATGCCTCTTTACGTCAAGAATTGCTTTGTATCTAGAGTTTTTGCCTTTTTAGATGAAATAAATATTTACTGCTGATCCAGATGAAAACCAATAAATACTGTATTTGGGAACACTATTACAATGAAGGAATTAATTTTTTTTAACATCTATTACAAGTAATTTCACACATGTTGTTTTTTACATCCATCCAGTGACCTTGAACATAAGTCTCCACCATCAGGGAAAATTTTAACCTAATGGAAGGGTTTAAACATACAAATAATAAGAGAGCATTAATACAGAGAATTCAGGTGTGAGAAGGTAACTGAGGAAGCAGCTCATCTCATGTTTTCAAATTGAACAACTGGCATTCCAGTGTGGACAGGTCACATTAAGAGTCCTGTCGCTATGACCTTCAAAGTTAGAGAATCTTAACCAGAAGAGAGGCAGCAAAAACCATTCCAATTAAAGAAGAAATGTCCAAATGGCACCTTATACAATAGCAAAGATGCATATATGAGCATTACAAATGTGACTCAATCAACAGATAATGCTAAAGTATCTTCAACTCATAATAAACGAAAAAATACCCTAACCTACTTTCTAAAACATCTCAGAGTTGAAAGTAGTTTCAGGGGAGTACCACAGCGCTGCATAAATACATTTAGATGCTAAACCCGAGGACCTTGCTATGCATTTGCTCATTCTCCATATGTGGCCTGAAACACTAGGTTTAGACACTCTCATTCATAAGCATGACCTTCCTTGCTAAGATTTAAAGTGGAAAGAAAAGCACTCAGGAAAGGTTTCAGTTTAATCAGTCATACTTTGCAAAGCTAGCCAACATGTATACGCATCATCCATCTGGGCAAAAGGCTTTACAGCTTTTAGACATTAAATGACTCACTCCGCAAAGCTCTTTCCAGACTAATGGTGGCTTTAATTTCTCTATTAGATGAACTAGAATATTAGGGAGGCAAATCTTTGTGTTGTTATGCTCCGTGAGAATGAACTCCCCCCACTCAAAGCCTGGATGAGTATAATAGCTAGTAAAACCTTGAAAAATGCAAGGTTAAAACTGTGTTTATCTGCACCATGCCATCTGTATCCCCTAAGAGCTCACATAGGAAGGATTTGTTCCTTAAGCATTATTAGTTTTGCTAAAAACTGTCCTTGTTTTTTTTTTTGCTACCCTGAGGAAATAAATGGCATTGTAAAAATGAGACTGCACTTCTTATAACCTAACCTAGGGGCCACTTTTTCAAAAGTAATTTGGTCATTTGACATCATGTACCTCCCAGTGAGAATGAATAGAAATAATGTGGGGCCTTTGTTTCATTTTGTTTTCAAGTTCAACTTGCCCTTTATGTGTGCTTTCTATTCATATTTTTTATCCAGTTATTCATAATTGGTTTATGTTAAAGGAAACCCTTCTCAAAATATTTATGATCTTAGTTGTCAAATTTAATATTTTACCTTTTTATTGCTGTGTTGTGGTAGAAGTCAATATGGTGTTTCTCTTGAGAGAGGCTAACCAGGAGATGGATCAGGGGGACTCTGGGTGCTGGTAACATCTCACTTTCTGGTATTGGTGCTGATTATATGGTTGAGTGTTCACTATGTAGAAATTCAACGGGCTCTACACATAGGGTTTATTACCTTTATTCTGTAAATGTTATATTTGAACAAAATTTACAAACATAAAAGTCTATTTAATAAAATGTAGTGTCATCCACAACAACAGCCTGATAAAATGTAATAAAATTTGTTAAAAAAAAAAAAGAAAAAGAAATTTGTTAAGAGGTACCCTTTCTGTGGAAGGCAGAAATATCAAACTACTTTCAAAATTAGCTTTTAGAGAAATTACAGGGCATTATACCATCTTAGTTATCTCCAATGAAAAAAACTATTATAAGAAAAGTTATTTAATATTATATTCTTTTTTTTTTCTCAAAGTAAGCAGTCATAATGTCCTCTGGATGCTATGATTACAGATTTAGTGGCTATACTTCTAGTAAATATAATGGAGCAAATACAAAACCTTTGCATCTCCCATAAATGCTCACGCATTCTCAAGTCAAAGTTTCAGCACAGAAATGCATATCTAGATTGGTTGCGGTGCATTCCTGCTATGATCAGAGTTTATTTGTGGTGCCCGATGTAGAAAATTTAGTTTTAACTTTCTGTAACATAAGAAATTCTGAAAGGCATAATTAGAAAGTTATTTCTCTTTGACAGTACTTTTTTTTTCTTTATTAGATACATTAGTGACAATAGGAAGGATGAATTAACTCTCCCAAATTATGTCATCCACTGTTTCCTTTATGTGACAGATCACCTGAGATGCTTGTTAAAAATATATGTATAATTATAGCATCTATCGGACACTTTATAAAACAGTATTTTAAGAAGATAAGAAAAAATATGAACTAGACAATAACTTCAAATATTGTTTCAATTAGAAAAATTAGAGGAAAACTAATTTAGATTTTTGTATTCTCAATGTCTCGTACTAACTCACTGGGAGAAGGGACATTCCAAATCAAGATTTGTCAGTCCACCCTAATGCTATTTTGTAGCGGAGTAAGTCTCCCTCGCAGGGCAAGATATTGAATACCTCTGCCTTGTGCCTGCACAATTGTTAGCTAACTGATCCTTTGAAGATTGGATAATATCCGGAGTAGAGGAGGTTGTATTAGTCATGAAGATATACCGAATAAATATAGCTTGCTTATCATTAAAGGACTAAATGAAATAGATAACCACTTTAATAATAAGTACCTGCTTCAAAATAAGTAATATAAAATAAATATCAATAATAAATTATAGAAGTTGTGGTCAAGAAAGGAAACTAGACAAAAGTGTAAAAGTCCCAGTTTCTTTGCATTCCATATTACGGCCATTATTAATGTCGGCTAAAGTTTCCGTATTCACTCCTTCCAGGCACATAGCAGAATGGCATTCTCTTGCCTCCGCAAAAACATGGGTAAAACCCTTCTTCGCCCATGCCCCATGTGCTGACTCATGCTGTAAATTAGCGAAAGCTATTTCTTTTAATCCTCAGTGATATTTATGTTTATTATTACTACAAAATAATTTAGCTCAGATGCAGTCATATATATAACCAGATGTGAACCATGTTCTCTGTCTAATGCTCACAGATCAAGAATCCGTGTTCTAGTAGTCACATTATACTAAGCTATACTTTTTAGATTGAACTAAAACTGATGACATTAATCACAAAACTATCCCAAGTGTAATGAGGGAAATGAGCTAATTTTCTAGGAGTATGCATTTATCTGGTTGAATAAAAGACACTCCCCCAACTTGTTCACACCTCCCTATGTCCACATGCTTGTACAGTAACTTTTCAAACAGACTGGTCTTAATCATGTAACATACTCTGGTCCAAAGCATTGTGGCACATGTGGAAGAGAGAAGTACAAATGCCTGTGTAGTGTAGTTTATTTTTTTTACTGTTCCTGGACACCTAATGACATGTGAAAAAGCCAGGATAGCTTGGTGGTTGACAAGGGACATGTGTTCTCAGCTCTCTCTATAGCCACAACTGACAGGCAACTTGACTGAAAGACACTACAGTGAGGCCACCGGGACCAATGGCCCAAACCAACTTAGGAACTGAATACAGGTGTCTGAGTGAGCTCATCTGGACCCAGTTTATCCGCTCCAGATTTACTCTTTAAATTATGAGATGAGCCTGACCTGTGGTGGCGCAGTGGATAAAGCGTCGACCTGGAAATGCTGAGGTTGCCGGTTCGAAATCCTGGGCTTGCCTGGTCAAGGCTCATGTGGAGTTGATGCTTCCTGCTCCTACTTCCTCTCTCTCTCTCTCTCTCTCTCTCTCTCTCCTTTCTAAAATTAAAGAAAAAAAAATCATGAGTTGAATAAGTGGTTGATATTTTGATGCAACTGAGTTTGGGGGATAGATAACTTTTTACACAGGAAAAAATGAACCGGTACAGATATTGATAGCAAGCATTATTATACTCTTCATCGTGCATCCTGCACCTGCCAAATGAGAGTTATTCCATCAATCTGCATCTCTCAAAAATGAGGGGAAATATTCACTGTTAAGTTCATGTAGTACATGCTGCAGATGGCTTTTCCAGTCTACCTGAATCATTACCAGCTAGAAGCAGCGGTCATTGGGACTTGGACGTGAGCTGCAAAGTATAGAATTGTGACAACAATTCCAGTGCCATGCGGAGTTTTTTTGGATGTGGACTTTTCCTGGACTCCTGCTCCTTGGGACAGCTCCTAACAAACTGAACTGGGCTTGGGATGCATTTATCAGGGATTTGGCATGGTGTTGGGGCCAACTTGGACTTGGTGAACATGTTAAGGACACTACTGTTTTATGGATTCTTGCTGTATTGGCCAAGAGTTTGCTTAAAGGCTTTAATCACTGTAAAAAAAAAATAGAAGACTAGATAAAGAAGATGTGGAACATATACACCATGGTATACTATTCAGCCATAAGAAATGATGACATCGGATCACTTACAACAAAATGGTGGGATCTTGATAACATTATACGGAGTGAAATAAGTAAATCAGACAAAAACAAGAACTGCAGGATCCCACACATTGGTGGGACATAAAAACGAGACTAAGAGCCTGACCAGGTGGTGGCGCAGTGGATAGAGCGTCGGACTGGGATACAGAGGACCCAGGTTCGAGACCCCAAGGTCGCCAGCTTAAGCGTGGGCTCATCTGGTTTGAGCAAAAATCCCACCAGCTTGAACCCAAGGTCGCTGGCTCCAGCAAGGGGTTACTCAGTCTGCTGAAGGCCCACAGTCAAGGTACATATGAGAAAGCAATCAATGAACAACTAAGGTGTTGCAACATGCAGTGAAAAACTAATGATCGATGCTTCTCATCTCTCTCCGCTCCTGTCTATCTGTCCCTGTCTATCCCTCTCTCTGACTCACTCTCTGTCTCCGTAAAAAAAAAAACAAAAAAAAAAAACAGACTAAGAGACATGGACAATAGTGTGGTGGTTACGGGGGGCAGGGGGAGGGAAAGAGGGAGAGGGGAAGGGGTAGGAGGAGGGGCACATAGAAAACTAGATAGAAGGTGATGGAGGACAATCTGACTTTGGGTGATGGGTATGCAACATAATTGAATGACAAGGTAACCTGGACATGTTTTCTTTGAATATATGTACCCTGATTTATTGATGTCACCCCATTAAAATTAATAAAAATTTAAAAAGAACTTTGTGTAGTATTTAGATACACATACGTTGGCAGAGGTCATAACCTCTTCTTGTTCTCTTGCCTTTTTCTGGGAAAATTGTACAGGGGAAATCTGGGCAGCTGCATATGTTGATACCCTGTTGTCATGCCAGACACATGCAAAAGTCACCTCATTACTAAAGTATGGAATGTTCTAAGGACATTCAAGACAAAAACCGAGTTCTTTTATTTTTGAAGCACATTTGCCTTTTCTTTTGTGTTGAATAATTCCAATCTGAAATAAATCCTTTAATAATTTTGTGAAAAAAAATGTGCTTACAGATACCTGTAAGCAAAGAGCTAAGTCAGGTAGTGGTATAGACTAGAAAGCATCATAGAAATTGTTAGCAGAGGCTGGAAAATTACAAGTATTATGACCTTAGAAAAAGGAAAGAATAGTGAATCACATTATGTAATTGCAACATAATTGACAAAATTGTTATGTGCAGTACCTTGGGAGACAGAAAATGTGCGAAACCTGAACTTGGCAAGATGATATACAGTCCAAGTATAACAATGTTTGTTGCTATTTAGCTATGTATGGTAAGGTATGAAAAGAGAAATAAGTGAGTGAAGAAACTGTTACAATCACAAACAAAATTTAGAGATTCTATGGTGGATCTAGGACTTGCTGTATTGGAAATAAAATTGTTTCTCATTTCCCAGCTTCTGAGCCAATAAATAAATATCTTAAAGTCAAATCAGTATTATTACAATAGAAAATTTTAAGACTTCTAAACTATATATTTTAGGCAGTGGCTAATATACGCCCTCCAATAGACAAAAGAATTTCTAAGGATCCGAGGCTATGGTCCCACAGAAGACTCATCTAAAAGTAGCAGTGACTAAGTCTTTGAAAAACTTACATATATGGCTGTGATTAAATGGAGTGCATTATAAATGATTAATAAAAAGGACACAATGTTCTTTGGAGTATTGTGTTTCCAAACTAAATGACTACCAACATGTATTTAAAGGAACTAAATTTGCTCAAATTCCAAAAAGGCTTCTGGAAATTTTAATGGGTAAACAGCTTGTTGAAGAAACTACTCAAGTGCAAACTGAGGCTGCAATCTCATAAAAAAGAAAAAGATAGCATATCTCCGAGAGTGAAACCAAGAGCCTAGAAGGCACAGCAAAAAAAGAAAAACAAAATGAACAACATTGGATATTCCCAATAATATGCATGGGGTCCTCAGTTTATGACACAGTTCTAATCCTACAACAGTGATGTACTCCGAATTTTGGTAAATCGAAACACGCCCTAGCGCAGGCATGGCCAACATATGGCCCACATAATGAGTTTACATGGTCCATAATTAAATTTTTAATATTCTCCGAACGATGCACTGTGGAAATGAAATAAGTGGTCATTTTAAATCATTATACATAAACTACGATATCTAACCATTGTACAACAATAAAAGTTAAAATCTCAGCTACTCAGAAGCGGAATCATCTTTAATTATTGGAAATCGAGATATTTAAGAAGATAGTGATACATGGAAAAAAAATCTAGGGTTAACTTCCAATAATTGGTCAAATGGATCTGCGATACTTCTTTATTTTTTTTAAAAAATTCCATTATATTTACAATTTTTGTACTTGTCTGTGCAATTTTTATAAGCAATTGAATAATGGAAAATATGGAAATTAAAAAAAAAAAAACTTTCCAAGGAATATTTAGTAATCTTCAGCTCAACTTATATTGTGAACAAACTTTTTCTGTAATGAATCTAAATAAAAGTACAACAAGATCAAGACTGAATGATTTACATTTGGAGTCTGTGTTAAGCATAGCTACTATAAGAATAGAGCCAGATAAAAAAATAATAGGTGATGCAAAGCTCTTCAACACGTCACATTAGTTTTTTTGTTAATTTGTTTTACTAAATTACTTACATTTATTCATAAACAAATTATATAAGAAAATTTTGTTTACTTAGATGAATCATTTTTGTATTTAACATTTTTTAATTTTAATATTTCGTCCGGCCTGTGAAAAAAGTTTTCTTTCTAATCTGGCCCGGAGGCAAAAACTATTGGCCACACCTGACCTAAGCACCTAACACTAACAGAACACTTGCCCTTTTATCAGTCCAAACTGGCCTAGGTGAGCGCGCTGGGGGACGCCCACTCCCTCGCTCATGTGCCCTGTCACTGCGTGTTCTCCAACCGCCTGCAACCAAACTAGTTCACCCACGTAGTCCGTAAGTACAACGGCGTAAGTCGATACACTCACATCTCAATTTTTTTTAAGTTTTTATGGGAGTGAGTGTCATAAACACAAAACGTCATGTGCCGAGACTGTCGTAATCCTAGGACCCACTGTATAAGGACAATACAATTAGGAAGTCATTCCCAAGGAGTAGAACTGGGCTGCCCAAAATCAAAATAAAACTAAACAAAGCCCTTTTTTTTAGTTTTAGAGTAGGATTCCTGACAAATTTGCGCTACGTGCCTTCAGTATTGCCCCTTTGAGAGTATCTATTGCAATGACCCTATTCTTGCATCACCAATGATGTTATGTGTTTTTGTATTGTTTTAGTTCTATGACTCAAAATTTAAAAACTAGCCAACAAACGTGACATAGAACAAGTAATGCTAGAATCTTTAACGGGCTAAGACTTCAGTGGGTCCTGAGAAGGTATGCAGGTTTTTTCCTTATGGGAGGGATATCCTACCTGTCCATCACATGGGATGCAGATAATAAATGTAGTTAAGTGTGCAAAAGAGTCCTTGAGAAGAAACTCCTACCAGTGAAAATGGTACTGTTCATGCTGGTATGATCTCCTCAGATCCTTGAATTCGGAACGAGCAAAAGAGAGTGTTCTCTTTATTCTTTCTCCACCTTGATTCAACTGGCCTTTTTCCTGCCAGTCATTTATTTTTCCTTTCTCTTCTTCTTCTGATGAATTTTCTGTAGTGAAACGTTCCTCTGGGAGATCAGGAATGTCGCTGGATACGGAGACTTTAAATTGCAGAAGCCAACTCTTTTCATTTGCTTCTCAAGCTCTAGCTCTTGATGCTCCCTATGGAGGCTGAGCTAGCAGAGAGATTGTAGCCCTGGTCACGTCCAGACACCCGGGTCAGACTCTCTATCACCTGAGGACTCGTAAGGCCTTTGAGAATAGTGATGAGAGTATCAAAGACCACTGAGACTGTACAGACCCGAGAAACAAGAAACTGGTCTAAATCCTTCATTTTCTTGCTGTTCAGCACAATTCCCTATTTTCCACTCTGCTGAAGGCCTCATCAGTTTAAGTAATGAAGCTAAAAAGCAACATAAGATTAATTACTCCGAAGCAAGTGATTTTTAGGCTATAAGCAGCTTTCGGAGGATTAACCACTCATTTTATACCAGGTGGAATAAAGGAGTGGGGAATGAATGGCAAGTTCTGCACACAGAGGTGAACTTACACCAGTATCCTTTCCTGCTAATGTAAAAATAATTCAAACATCCATCTTCATTTATACAAACTATATTATATTAGTGCTTAATAGATAAGAAGCTTTGGCTTGGAAAGTCACGAGGTCACAAAGTGTCAGTGTCAGTGCTTAAACCCATTTTTTTCTACCTTACTGGCCCTGAAAGTTAAGTGTTTTGCCATCCATTCACTAATCAAATTCTAAATGAACAAAAGAAAAATGTGATAATATAAATTTTTTTTTCCTTTTTTTTTTTTCAGAGAGTCAGAGAGACGGATAGATAGGGGCAGACAGACAGGAATGGAGAGATGAGAAGCATCAATCATTAGTTTCTGTTGCGCATTGTGACACCTTAGTTGTTCATTGCTTTCTCATATGTGCCTTGACCGTGGGGCTACAGAAGACTGAGTAACCCCTTGCTTGAGCCAGCGACCTTGGCCTCAAGCTGGTGAGCCTTGCTCAAACCAGATGAGCCCACGCTTAAGCTGGCGACCTCGGGGTCTCGAACCTGGGTCCTTCCGCATCCCAGTCCGACGCTCTATCTACTGCGCCACCGCCTGATAAGGCTTTTTTTTTCCTTTTTTATGCAAGTTTTACATAAGAAAATTCAATAAATGTTTTATTGAATTTGTAAAAAACAAGCCCTATCTGGTTGGCTCAGTGGTAGAGTGTCAGCTTGGCGTGTGGATGTCTTGGGTTTGATTCCTGGTTAGGGCACACAGGAGAAGCAACCATCTGCTTCTCCATTCTTCCCCTTCTTCTGTCTCTCTCTTTCTCTCCCACAGCCATGGCTCGGTTGGTTTGAGCTCATCGACCCCAGATGCTGAGGATGGTTATGTGGAGCCTTTGCCTCAGGTGTTAAAAAATAGCTCAGATACAATCATCAGCCCCAGACAGGGGTTGCCGGGTGGATCCTGGTCCCGGCACATGCAGGAGTCCTTCTCTCTGTCTGCCCTCCTCTCACTTGGAAAAAAATTTTAAAAAATTGTAAAACAAGTATTGAATTAATAAAAATTATGTAAATTGTTGAAAATCATTTTGAGGACATATTTTATAGTTTTAATAACATTTATGGACAAATGATAATTAATAAATAACTGTATTGAGCTACTTTGGTTACATATAATTGTATGTTTTAATTTCTATTAATCATCACTTATTCTTCTGTAAACATAACTGTTTAATTCTATGTATCTCAATCCCCCCACCTAAAATGAAAGAAAATTCTTCAAAGAAAGTCTTTCTTTTATTCACTGTTGCAAACTAAAACATAAAACTGAAATAAATTAAGCCCATGCTACTAAATTTTAATTAATGTTTTCCCAAGCTAAATAAACCAGAGCCTCTTAATATAGTATATGGAAAGCTATGAGATTATAATGTTGTATTTGCTCCATAGGTTGTTTTTCTCAACATCAGGTAAAGGCTTTTATATGAAATTAAAGTAACTATGACATAATTGCTTGTTTCAGTAAATAAATTCACCACTTACTCTTTATGCCAAGAGCTTGGAAACTCAATTGTCAAAATAATACTGTTAATAAAACGACCAGTAAATTTACCATTTGTTAAGTTCAAGAAAAATAGCTCTTACATTTTTTCTGACTTTGTAGTTTGTATACATCTCTAATAAAATTATTCATGGTAATAATTGAAAACTTTACTTACTTTTTAAATGAGATATAATTGATATATAACATCATATTAGGTTCAGATATATAGCATAAAGATTTGATATTTGTATACATGTGTAGTGATTACTACAATAAGTCAACACCTATCACCTTACATAGTGACAATTTTTTTCTTGAGATAAGAAATTTTAAGATGTATTCTCTTAGAAGCTTTCAAATATGCAATATAGTAGTATTAATTACCATCACAGTGCTGTACATTGTATCATTATGTCTTACTTATTTTATAAAAAGTTTGTACCTCAGGACCCCCTTCACCCTACTCATTTGTTTTGATAGATAACACTTATATAATTTACTTATTATATGCGGACAATATTCTAAATATTTTTACTAATATTTTTTATTCCTAAGACTTAATTAGGGTCCTCCAGGAAGCAGGCACCACAATAAGATGAAGTGTAAAGTTGGTTTATTAGAAGAAGTGCCTCTGTAGGACAAAGGTGAGGGAGCAGAATGCACGAAGAGCATTCAGACTCCAAAGCGAAAATGGCATCTGTGCACGGACACAGGGCAGGAAGGATGATTGGACAGAAAGAGTCTCAGACTGCAGCCCAGGTCTAAGAAAGACTCTGCAAGGTCGATGATAGTCTCTAAGTCAAAATTTCCAGTGTGTGAAGCCCTGAACCCTACAGGAATGGGTAGGAAATAGAAACCCTGTCTTGGTCAGTCCATCTTGGGCAGTATCCTGGTAGAAGGATGGCATCGGTGCAAATGCACTGATGAAATCAGTGAGTGGCATCTGGCAACAACAGTCAGCTTGCTGATCTTTGAGGCCAATTTTGTTTTTTTTTGTATTTTTCTGAAGTTGGAAATGGGGAGGCAGTCAGACAGACTCCTGCATGTGCCCGACTGGGATCCACCCGGCACACTCACCAGGGGGCGATACTCTGCCCATCTGGGGCACCATTCTGTTGCAACCAGAGCCATTCTAGCGCCTGAGGCAGAGGCCATAGAGCCATCCTCAGCGCCTGGGCCAACTTTGCTCCAGTGGAGCCTTGGCTGCGGGAGGGGAAGAGAGAGAGAGGAAAGAGAGGGGGAGGGGTGGAGAAGCAGGTGGGCGCTTCTCCTGTGTGCCCTGGCCAGGAATCGAACCTGGGACTCCTGCACACCAGGCTGATGCTCTACCACTGAGCCAACCAGCCAGGGCTGAGCCCAATTTTAATGATGGAGAGCTGAGCACTTCATTTCCATGCCTGCAACTCCTCACAACAACCTTATGAGTTAAGTCTTACTCTAATTCCATTTCAGTTATGAGAAAACAGAGAAATGGCGGTGAATCAAAGGACCCAAGGTCACATTTCCATGTCTAATCAAGTGACATGAATTTTCTTCATTTGTTTTGAGATAGTTTTATACATTCTCTGACAAAATTCCACACATTTAATTTATTTTTGGCTAATTAAATAATTTATTAAAAAATCAGCAGATAATTCAACCACCTTATGTTAATGTTTACATAATATTCCATCACCTTGTGATCTGTTTTTAAAACACTTTCTCAAAAGAAATTGCACTATGCAACAAGGGTTTGTAAATGTTAAAAATGAGGTCAAACACAAGCTGCTTCCAATAATAAATAAAAATTCGAAAGAAACTCAGAGAGATTAAAATTCACTTTTTCACTGAGTTTCATAGGTCCTCTTTTATCAAAGTAGTATTAACAACATTTTATAGGAAGAGTTCACATGGTATGAGGACTTCCTTTCTTGTAAGGCAAGAGATGCCCATGGTTGTTAAAATAAACAAATTGGATCAGCTTTCTAGGCCAATATCCTGTGACCTAAATATTAATTTTTACTTTTTCAAATAATACACCCTGAAATATTGTGAGTTCTCTTTGTAATAGGAAAACACAGACTAAGATATTACCCAGGGGAGCAGGCTATCAAATATGGCTCTAATCTCATGCTGATATTTGTATTAACCTTCTAGATCCCCGGCCTCTATCGACAGGAGAAGTGGGGTTCTATCAGAAATGTGAAAAAAAGAAAATTTCATCAAAATCATCTGAGATCTATTTTTTTTAAATCAGGTTTTTTGGCTCAAATGAAGGGAATTTAATTTAGATAGAGTGAGGGAACAAAGTCTTTTAAAAGGGAGTCATGATAGAATAGATTTGAGCATCACTGAACCAGATGATCTGTAGTTCTAAACTTCTTATTTTAAAAACTCTCTACATATTTAATGTTAACATTTAAAAACTCCTTTATATAAATGTTTACATTGTGTGTGTGTGTGTGTGTGTGTGTGTGTGTGTGTGTGTGACAGAGACACAGAGAGAGACAGAGCTAGGGACAGATAGGGACAGACAGACAGGAAGGGAGAGGGATAAGAAGCATCAATTCTTCGTTGGGGCTCCTTAGTCTCCTTGGTTGTTCATTGATTGCTTTCTTATATGTGCCTTGACGGGGGGTGGGGGACTACAACAGAGCAAGTGACCACCTGCTCAAGCCAGTGACCTTGGGCTCACACTAGCGACCAATGGGTAATGTCTAGAATCCCATGCTCAAGTCAGCGACCCTGCACTCAAGCTGTATCATCAGCCTGCACTCAAGCCAGAGGCCCTGGAGTTTCAAACCTGGGTCCTCTGTGTCCCAGTCTGATACTCTCTATCCATCGCACCAATGCCAGGTCAGGCCAAAAACGTTTACATTTCATTAAAGTTACCATGATTTTTTTTTCATGTATTCTATGTGATCAGGAAAAGCACCAAGATATATTGTGATTAGTTTTTTAGCCAAATAACATTAAAATATAAATTAAAACAAAAAAAAAACTATCTGCTTAGTACAGAGGTAGTTAAGACTTTTATAACTACCTCCCACTTTTGTATCTCTGTTAGTAGTAAAATTTTCTAACCACCCACCGGTTCCACAGTAATGGTGATTTATAAAATAGGGAAGTGACTTGACTTTATAAAATTTATAAAGCAGAGGTACAGCAAGTTAAAGCATATAATAATAATTACTTACCAAGTACTTTATGTCGGATTTTTGCTAAGTTTGGCAGAATAAATCTTTATAAAACAACTTACTATAGTTAAATCTATCTTTTTTTTTTTTTTTTTTGTATTTTTCTGAAGCTGGAAACGGGGAAAGACAGTCAGACAGACTCCCGCATGCGCCCGACGGGGATCCACCCGGCACGCCCACCAGGGGCGACGCTCTGCCCACCAGGGGGCAGTGCTCTGCCCCTCTGGGGGGGGTCGCTCTGTTGCGACCAGAGCCACTCTAGCGCCTGGGGCAGAGGCCAAGGAGCCATCCCCAGCGCCCGGGCCATCTTTGCTCCAATGGAGCCTCGGCTGCGGGAGGGGAAGAGAGAGACAGAGAGGAAGGAGAGAGGGAGGGGTGGAGAAGCAGATGGACGCTTCTCCTGTGTGCCCTGGCCGGGAATCGAACCCGGGACTTCTGCACGCCAGGCTGACGCTCTACCACTGAGCCAACCGGCCAGGGCAAATCTATCTTTTTTATTTAAACTTTGGTTGCTCCGCTACCACCCACCATGAATGCTGGAACGCCCACTAGTGGGCGGTAGGGACCAGGTTGACTACCACTGGCTTAGTAGGACAATGACATTTTTTTAATCAAAAATTTAAAAAATATATTATTTATAATAATATTATGCAATTAAGAGTAGAAACATTTGCCATTTATTAAAGACAGAATGTCATACCATGACTTGAGTGCGGAGTGCTTCCAAAAGGGTATGCTTTCTTGGTGCATCTGGAAGCCCAGCCTTCTACAACCCAGTCTAAAATTTCAGTTGAATGATGTTTTTAATTTCAGTTTTTCTATTTCCATATATCAACAGCAGATTACCACTTCATGTTACAATTACTCACAGCGCTTATCTGCAAATGAAATTCAAAAACATGATGTGAACAGAATGTGCTGCCAGCACAGGCAGAGACACAACGACGGCTCCGATCACACCTGCTGTCAACTTGTTCATTCATAATAATAATAAAAAATTTCACCTTCAAGAAAATAATTTCATTACACCTTCTCTGAGCAACTAAGATTTCCTATCATATGTATGTAACATTCCAAATACTCCAAAATCTTACAAGCTGATCTACATAGCAGTGAGTCCATTGTGGCAACATTTTTCAGCCCTACAGAAACAAGACACTGCATTCTGCTCTTGTCTTTGTTTCTGCCTCCGTGTGACATTGCAGGTGCAGAGCAAAGAAAATCCCTGCAGTGTTTTGTCAATATCGGTTTGGAACTCATATAACTGCTGCTTAAGCCTCCCAAGTACATTGCATTAGAGAGCTTAATTTAAGTATATCGAATCACTTAAACCTGCTTCCTCTGCCCCCATTACCAGCTCCCGCCAAAACATAGATTCCTAGATATTATTTTAATCCAGGGTTTATCACTCTCTCATAGAAAGGACACTAGAGACACTGTTATTGTGCAAAGCAACTGCATGCTCTACTCAATTATGAAAACAGAAGGAACTCTAGAATAAATTGAAGATGAAAGAGAAACATGAAGGAGCAAGAGTTATGTCACCATTCCAGGGGCTGTGAAGGACAATATTTTTAAATTCACATGTGAGTTTTGAATGATGAAATTAAAAGAGTGATTCCTGAGCTTTTAAATAAATTATACAGTAAAATCTGCATAAAGGGAACATTATTTTATCATCTTCACCCCATTTCTTTAGTTTGACCTCATTCCAGTTCCTTCTCTCTGTAGTAATCAATATTAACTGTGGAGTGTTTCCTCTGCCACACATTTTTTTATGCTCCTTATGTATATGTGTAGAGATTTTGACATTCACATGTTTATTTTAACACAAATTACACAATGCTTTGTAAGTCGCTTTCTTTCACTTAACCTCTCTCCTCTCCCGTCTCCCTCCATCACTGGGTCTGCCCTCTTCCTTTCTTTCTTTCACCTGGACTTAATCTTCCTATGGCTTTGTACATAGGATGTATACTAAATAGGGCTCCATCAAGAAAATTAAATGCAATCCAGATTTACAAACTCAGTGAAACTCTGCTCAATGGGAGAGCAGAGTTCATAATAAAGACTTCTATGACTTTTAGATCTGAAGGGTAAGAGTTACCTGCAGGGTCTCTAGCCACGTTGCTTAGAAGATAGAGCATCAGCCTGGTATGTGGATATCCCAGGCTCGATCCCTGGTCAGGGCACACAGGAGAAGCAAACATCTGCTTCTCTTTCCGTCCCTCTCCTCCTCTCTCTCTTTACAGTCAGTGGTTTGATTTGTTTGAGGGTTGACCCAGGCACTGAAAATAGCTTGGTTGATCCAAGCATTAGCCCCAGGCACTGAGGATAATGCAGTTAATTTGAGCATTGGCCCCAGATGGAGATTGCCATGTGGATCCTGGTCTGGTCACATAGAGGAGTCTCTCTCTCTACCTCCCCTTGTCTTACTTAAGAAAAATAGAAAAGAATTACCTGGAGGCAATTTACACTGAATCTGTAGCAACTCTCATGCTCTGTGCATACATATGGCTGTTTATACCCCTTCTTTTCAAAGACGATTAGTAGCCCCTCACTGGGAGCATCAAACCCAGATTTCTGCAGTTATGAGAGTTAGGAAATCAAAAACACAATTTTATTCTTTGAGATGCACAGGAGAGTTAGGAGTGAGAAGAACAATACTGAGTTAACAGATAATTCAGTAAAATATTTTAAAATTTTTATAAAAATATTTGAAGTTTTGTAGAGCTATAAAAAGTTCTGATGTAACTTTCTTTACATCAGAAGTAATTTTTTAAAAATAACTAAGGATAAGATTAATGTTGGAAATCTCTCTCTTTTTCTCTGAATTGCTCAATTTATATTTTCCCTTTCATTTTATAATCTTTTATTCTTCATGTTTTTGAAATTTCACAAATATAAAGTTCTGTGTATTTTAATTTTGGGGGTTTGTTTGCTTGTTTGTTAATTTAATTCAATGGGCTATGCACTGAGTAGGACTTGCAATCTGAAAACTGTTGTTTTCCAATTTTAACAAGTTTTCTTATATATTTTTCTTGAATAATTTCCCAACAATGTTTCTCTGTGGTTCTTTAGTAACTCTTATTAATTAAATATGTGTTTTACTGAATTGGTATCTATTTTTTTTCTCTTGATTTCTATTTTTTTACATTTTATATCTATTTTCTGGAAGATTTTTCTTGACATTTAACCACTTTATTAATTTCTAAAATTTTGTGCTTTTTAAACAATAGTTTCTAGTGTACAATACTTTCTTTTCCACAGATGCTATATCTTCTGCTACATTTTAGCAGACATTAATGATCCTTGTGTTAAATTCCTCCATTCCTCCTGAATTTTCTTTAAAAGTATATTTGATCAATCTTTTATGTGGCAGGACTTCTAGGAATGTATTTTGATTTGACTCTCATTCTTTACTTAGTAGTGAGGTAGTGAGACATTAATAAGCTATTTGAAGCTCCGTGAGCTGTATGAGAACTGTGGTTAGAAAGCTCCATCTAGGATTATAGGTGCCAGCCTCTTCCACTAGACAATGCCAAATTGTGGCCTGTCTCCGAGCTCAAGAACTTCTAAAGAAAGGTGCTCGCCTGACCTGTGGTGGTGCAGTGGATAAAGCTTCGACTTCGAAATGCTGAGTTTGCCGGTTCGAAACCCTGGGCTTGCCTGGTCAAGGCACATATGGGAGTTGATGTTTCCAGCTCCTCCCCCACTTCTCTCTCTCTCTCTCTCTCTCCTCTCTCTCTCTCTCTCTCTCTCTCTCTCTGTTTCCCCCTCTCCTCTATAAAATGAATAAAAATAAATAAAAAGAAAGGTGCTCAATTTCCAATGTAAAGGCTATTTGCTTGTTTTATTTGAGTTATCAGCTAGAAATATTAATCTTTAGTACAGATGCTGTAAACAATTTCTCATTCTATTTTTCTCTTAAACTTTCTTTACAGTAAAATTTCAAGCGACTTTTTTTCTTATGTACCAAATATTATTCACTTATGACTCATGGCTTTTCTCACAGGTCTAACATGGTGTACTTTCTGAATTATTAACTAAGATTCTATAATAATTTTAAATCTTTTTTATTTTATTTTTAAAACATGCACACTTATTTCATCTATAAGAATATCCCTCCTCTCACAGACACACAGATAGATACATATCTTTTCTTTTAACTTCCAGGTGATAGCCAATTATGCTAACAATAATTTCAAAGTCCATCATTATTTTCCACAAATTTGAAAGGTCAACTTTACCATATATTGAGTTGACATAAATGCTTTAATATATCTTAGTCATTTTATCTGATCTTTTAATCATTTTTAATGGAAACATGAAATATTTAATAGTTACATTAAAGGATAATTACTGTTAGATAAGGACAAACTTTTCTGAAAACATTTATATTCTACTCTCAGATATTTTTCCCCACTCTGAATTATTATTGAAATAAAGAAGAGTAAATGCTGAGAATGAATACTAAACATCCACACAGTAATATTTATTTATTTTAGAAACTATTAAAATTTTACTTATTATGGTACAAATTTAATATTTAGACACAATATTAGATTAATGAATATCTGCTATTATTATGGGTATAAATTTAAAACTCTTAACACTTTTAAGACTAATGCCATTCTTTAGTTAAGAAAAATAATATTTACTGAAATATTAATAATTAATTGCTAGGTAATTTGATAACCACTTTCTATATATGATTCTGTTTAAATCTCATAAGACATGAAATAGGAATTGCTATTTATCCAGTTGTCCCATCAGAAAAAATTTTCTGCTATCTCATATGTTTCCTTTTCTCAGACTATAAATTTTACTATTTGCATTTGGAAGTTCTAGCATCCACTCATCATTTTATCCGCTTATTTATATTTGCATTTTGCTTTCTTCTGGAAGAAATATTATTTATTTTCCTATCTCATATTAATGCTTTTTTCTTAAATCTGTTTGACTTTTGTTTCTTGCTGACCCACTTTTTTTTTTTCTGTCTCAATAGTTAACTGAGTTTAGCCAATGAGAAAGCAAAAAAAGGGTATGGCATTTTACCGATTGGCTAATGAGTTAACGGTATACGAACCTTTCTGCATCAGTTGGATATTATGTTCAGGTGCTAATAACAATGATAAAAACAGCAGTGGTATCCCCATCTTATGCAAGTCTAGATGTAGCAGAACTGTTTTGGCAGCTCTGTTATCAGAGATGCCCATTCCTTCTTTCTGTCCAGCCACATTTATTATCTGACTTGAAATCAAGTAGCTTTATTGTCCAAGATTTTAATGTTCCATCCGTCATGTTCACATTTCAGCAGGATCAGGATAAATGAAGCAAGATAAAAAGTTGAAGCTTCTACTATCAATTCTTAAATCTCTGATCAGAACATGGTCACGTTGCTGTAATTATTTGCAAGAGAGTCTGGAAAAATGTGTGTGTGTGTGTGTGTGTGTTTGAGGACAACTCATACTTGATAATAAAGGTATCTGTTTCTATTTACGTAGCTTGAATCCTTTCATAGCCTTCCCTTTGGAAAATTAGCTATTGAGAGATAATCAGATTTTAATATATTGTAAGATTCAATTTCTTTAAAAGAAGGTAGTTCCAAACTTTCACTCAGTTACCAAACCAGCTCAAGGTTCATAAAGATTTCTCCTTTTGCATATGTCTGCATAAGGATGACAGATGACATCTCATAGTCCACTGACTTGAAGCTAATTGGTGCATCCTCTATCCTCAATAATAATAAATGTATAACGGTGGGCATGGAATAATATATGTGTAATAAAAATTCCCATTTATAAACCAAACCTCAAAATTATTAGTACATAACTTCTACCAAATATAACTGTGGAGGCAGAACACAAACTCTTTCCCCTGAGACAGGCTCTGGTTCTGCTCTTGGTGATGGTGGAGTAGTTCCTTGTCAATATTCAACTGGCTACAATTAAGGTGGATAATAGGAGGATATCCAGAATTCTTAAAAATATACAGTTGAACTAGGTTCAGGGGCCTTGAAATTCTTTAAAGGTACTTAGAGCAACAGGCTATTATGGGGCAATAATGGGGTTTCTTTTACAACAAACATAATAATAATAAAATATCAATATTTTGATTCTAAAATACGTTTCAAAAATGTCTTTATGCAGTGACATCAGTGGTTACAATTTAAGATATATGTCATCCTACTAAGAGATAATACTTCAGTGAGAGATTTAAGGCATTTTAAAATGTGTAATTTTGAAAGACTTAAGCAAATATAATGAGCAGTACAAAATTGTTAAGCCTAATCCGGAGGGACCCGAAACATTGAAGACACGAACAAATTTCGTTGATTACACACCAAAGCTTTATTGTCTAGCTTGGTCAAGCGGCAGCAACTCTGACAGAAATCTGAAGGAGAGCACGCTGGCCCTTTGTTCTACCTAGTTTGTTTGTTTTTTGTTTTTGTTTTTTTTTTTCTGAAGCTGGAAACGGGGAGAGACAGTCAGTCAGACAGACTCCCGCATGCACTCGACCGGGATCCACCCGGCACGCCCACCAGGGGCGATGCTCTGCGCACCAGGGGGTGATGCTCTGCCCCTCCGGGGCGTTGCTCTGCCGCGACCAGAGCCACTCTAGTGCCTGGGGCAGAGGCCAAGGAGCCATCCCCAGCGCCCGGGCCATCTTTGCTCCAATGGAGCCTTGGCTGCGGGAGGGGAAGAGAGAGACAGAGAGGAAGGAGGGAGAGGTGGAGAAGCAATTGGGTGCTTCTCCTATGTGCCCTGGCCGGGAATCGAACCTGGGTCCCCCGCACGCCAGGCCGACGCTCTACCACTGAGCAAACCAGCCAGGGCCAGTTTTTATAGTTTTGCAAGTGGGAAGTACAGAAGCAAAATTGCAATTAGGTGCCTTTTACTTACCACTATTGGTTATAGTCATATGTCTTTTAACATGATAGGACCATGTTCAATTGGCAAGCCATACATTATTTTGGAGAAAACAAAATTTACAAGTCAACACAATGGTAGAAAGATGTCTCTTTCCATATTAAAAGGTATTCTTATATTCTCTAATGTTTATCCGCCATCTCTGTCCAGAGTCACACACATTAACCACATGCATTCACATAGGAGAGGTAGTTTCCATGCGGACAAATACCTGCAAATGGCTCATTGCTATAAGAAAAGGTTTATTTTGGCTTTTCTCTTCCTGCACCTGGCTAGCCATTCACCCCTTTCCCCACAGGTGTGGTGGAATGTCAGGGAATCCATGTTTTCTTTCCCTTTGCATTTACAATACAATGCCAAGGGCCATCCTGGTTATGCCAATCACACAGTACAGAGACTATTCTCATAATTTCTCTGTGCACCTTAACCCAAATTAATAAAATGTTCTCCAAGCCTCTTAAAATATTAATATTAATTCTGCAGCTTTTGGTACTTTACAACACCTGCGGCTGAAGTGCCACAGTGGCTCCTCAAAAATAAGATATCACAAAATCTAAGTTTGTGTTATCTATGTTTCTGATTCTATGTTCAACAGATATTTGGCTTTGAACAAGAGACAAACATTTCTTAACTTAGTTTTGTGTTCTTTAAAATGCCGTTAACAGGTACAAGGAACAAATGAGATAATATGAATAAAAGTGTTTTGAGGATTATGAAATAGTTTGTCATAACAAACTATTATGACAGCAATCATTGAAGAGTACCTACTATAATAAAATATTATATTGTATCAAAGTATGTCAGAAGAAAAAATTATATAATGTGCTGAGCATGCTACCAAGTATTGCATATTGCTCAAGGGACATTTTTATGAGAATTTGGCATTGCTATTCCCTACTTGTCAAATGGATCATTGTGGCTGCATTACAGATCATTATTTGGGGCATCTTTCATATATAATGAATATATATAATTGTTTTTCTTGAAGCAAAAATAAAGCCTTCTGGTTTCTTATGATTATAAAGGATTATAATTTATTGTAGAAGTAAATTATCAAGGGTTGTGTGCCCTTTTTCAATAAGTCTTAAAAGCCCATTAATATGTATATTAATGGCTGATGAACCATACAAAAACATACTGAACACTGGGAAAAATTGGGGGCTAGGAAAACATGTCTATGCAAATATAGATGTTTGTGCTTCCCATTGTGCAGATGGATTTTTCCCTAATGCTCTTGGAATGAGCCCACAACATTCTGACTTACACATACATCCATGGCTCCATCCCAGGACAATCTTGTTATTATCAAGAACCAGTATCAAAACACTGGCATCAGATCAACAAAACAGAGAGAACAAAGCCAAATGTTTCACCACTTGGACAGCAAATGCCAGAGTTAAACAAAGAGTGAATGGTCAGTTTTCATCAAATGCAAGAAAATTTTTATTTAAAAATTATATATGTGGGAATTATGGAGTATATCTGTACATATCATATATATGTGTGCATATACATGCATATAACATGCACCGTAAACATATGTACATATATATTATATATATTCATGTATAGTTTTTACCATGAAAATATATTTCATTCCAACCTCTGTTTAATCTACACATATACAAAATTTAGAATTATTACTATCTGTTGTCTTTATTTCTTGATGTAGTATATATTAACACAAGTGAAGAAAGACATATGCCTTAATTCCCCTTATTACATAAGATGTAGTATAACATCACACCCTTTTGCAACTTGCTGTCTTCAGTCAATAATAGTATGTACATTAATACATATATTCCTTATTCTTTTTACAGGTACATAACTTCCAATTTATAATAATTTATAACTTATTTCACTAGCTCCTTCTCAGTAAACAATAACATATTAAATGTTATTTAAGTTTCAAATACTTCAACAGAAAACTTCAACATGGTATTTTCTAAGAATGTAAGTAGAGTCTTGGTTAACCTAGACAAACTTTGGCATTATTTTATGCATAGAAAATTCTAAATACTCCACCAAAATAACGAAACATAATAAATAAACCTGTTAGATATAATCAACAAACTTTGTAAAGTTGCAGGACACAAATTAATATGCAAAAACAAAGAGCATTTCTATACACTAACAAGTTAATTATCTAGAAAGAGAAAAGAAGACATCTCATTTCCAATAGCATAGAGAACAATAAAGTAAGTAGGAACAAATTAAACCAAGGAAGTGAAAGAACTCTATGCAGGAAATTGATGATAAAAAAACTTGAAGAAGTCATAAATAAATGGAAAAATATTTTATGTTCACGGATTTGAAGAATTAATATTGTTAAAATGTTTATATTACCCAAAGCCATCTATAGATTTATTGCAATCCCTATTAATATTCCAATGTCATCTTTTTTGCAGAAAAAGAAATTCTAAAATTTGTATGGAAGCACCATAAATCCCAATTAGACAAAGTAGTCTTGAGAAAGAGGAACAAAACTAGAGTCATCACAATTCTTGATTTCAAACTTTATAATAAAGCTATAGTAATCAAAATGGTACAGAACTGGCCCTGGACTGTTGGCTCAGTGGTAGAGCATCGGCCTGGCGTGCGGGGGACCCGGGTTCAATTCCCCACCAGGGCACATAGGAGAAGCGCCCATTTGCTTCTCCACCCGCCCCTCCTTCCGCTCTGTCTCTCTCTTCCCCTCCCGCAGCCAAGGCTCCATTGGAGCAAAGATGGCCCCGGCACTGGGGATGGCTCCTTGGCCTCTGCCCCAGGCGCTAGAGTGGCTCTGGTCGCAGCAGAGCGACGCCCTGGAGGGGCAGAGCATCGCCCCCTGGTGGGCGTGCCGGGTGGATCCTGGTCGGGCGCATGCGGGAGTCTATCTGACTGTCTCTCCCCGTTTCCAGCTTCAGAAAAATACACACACACAAAAAAGGTACAGAACTGGCATAAAAACAGGCAATGGAACACAATCAAGAGTCAAAAATAAGCCCATACGTATGTGTCAGCTAATATTTGGCATGCAAGTTAGAACACTTAATGAAGAAAATACATTTTTAAATAAATTATGCTGAGGAAATCGGGGTAGTCACAAGCAAAAGAATGAAACTAGACCTCTCACATTACTCAAAAATAAAAGAGGGAAAGAATTAACTCTAAGTGGATTTAAGAGTTACACGTAAGACTTAAACTATAAAACTTCTAGAAGAGAACAAGAACTTCTTAACGTAGGTCTTGGCAATCAGTTTTGTGAATATGACAGCTAAACCACAAGCAAGAAAGTAAAAAATAAACAAGTGTGAGTACATCAAACTAAAAAGCTTCTGCACAACAAAAGCAATAATCAACAAAATAAAAAGGCAAGCTACTGGAAGGAGAAAATAGTTGCACACTGCATATCTAATAAAGAGTTAACATACAATATAAATAAGAAACAAATACAACTCAACAACTAAAATATATATATATATATATATATATATATATATATATATATATATATATAGAATCCAATTAAAAGTAGGCAAAGAACTTGCTATTTTTCCAATGGAGATATATGAATGGCCAATAGATACATTAAAAAGGTGTTTAACCTCAGTAATTATTGGCATGTGTAAGTCTAAACCAGAGGGAGATATCACCTTATGCATATTATAATGACTATTATTTAAAAGACAAGAGAGAAATGCTGGTGAGGATGTGGAGAAAAGAGACACTTGCGCACTGTTGGTGGAAGTGGTAGTGCAGCCACTGTAGAAAACATTACAGAAGTTTCTCAAAAAATCAAAGAAAAGAAGTATCATCCAGCACATTCCTTCCTGGGTATATATCCAAAGGAAAATAAATCTCTATCACAAAAATGTCAAAAAGGTATCTGCACTCCTATGGTCATTGTAGCATTATATAAAATAGCCAAGACCTAAAAACAATCTAAGTGTTCATGGATGAAAGGATGGATAAAGAAAGTGTGTGTGTGTGTGTGTGTGTGTGTGTGTGTGTGTGTGTGTGTGTATTCCATAACATAAATACATACATATGATGGAATGTTATTTAAAATAAAAGACATTCTGCTATTTGCAACAACATGAATGAAACTTTAGGGCATTGTGCTAAGTACAATAAATCAAACAGAGAAGACAAATACTGTATGATATTAGCTGTATGTTTATTATTGAAAATAATAAATTCATAAGTACAGAAAACAGATGGGTGGCTGCAGAGGAGGGATTGGAGCATATGGTGGAGAAAAATTGGTGAAATTGGTCAAAATGCACAAAATTCCAGGTAAAGTTTTGGAGATATTATTTATAGCATGATGACCATAGTTAACAATACACTGGCCCTAGCCAGTTGGCTCAGTGATAGAGCATTGGTCTGGTGTGTGGATGTCCCGGGTTTGATTTCCAGTCAGGGCACACAGGAGAAGTGGCCATCTGCTTCTTTACCCTTTCCCTTACTCTTCTCTCTCTCTCTTTCTCTCTTCCCCTCCTGCAGCCATGGCTTGAGTGATTCCAGCTCATTGGAACCAGGTATTGAGGATGGCTGTATGGAGCCTCCACCTCACTAAACATGGCTCAGCTGAGAGCATGGCCCCAAATGGACAGAACATAGACCCCAGATGGGGGTTTCTGGGTGGATCCTTATCAGAACTCATATGGGCATCTGTCTCTCTGTCTCCCCTCCTCTTGCTTGAAAAAAAGTAAAAAGGAAAAAAAGAAAAGAACAATGCACTATTGGATATTTGAAAGATGTTAAGAGAATAGATCTTAAAAGTTGTCATCACATGAAAAAAATACAACTATGTGAGGTGATGATGTTAACTAAACATTGTGATAATCATTTTGAAATATATACATATATCAAATTATTATGTTGTACATCTAAAAATTAGAGACAAAATAAATAAAAATTAGAATTAAATTGTAAGCATAAATATTCTCCATCTTGAGATTTTCAAAATATTTTGTTATATTATTATATTTTTCAAGTTCTATGTAGAGAGGTATGACAGAAATATTATCTGTGCTATTTCTTCTTATATCTTCCATACCACTTGAAAATTATCATAAAAATTCTTAGAAATCCATTATATTTCTTGAAATAGCAACACAAAATCTAATTCTACTATCATTCACACATAATTTACATGCATTATTAAAATACCAGAGGTATTTGTTTTTATCAGCTCAGACTTCTATAACAAAATACCATAAACTTGGCGGCTTATAAACAACAATAATTCATTTTGTTTGTTTTTTTCTTTTTTTGTGTTTTTCTAAAGTGAGATGCGAGAGGTAGAGAGACAGACTCCTGCATGAGCCTGACTAGGATTTACCTGGAATGTGCACTAGGGGGCAATGCTCTGACAATTTAGGGTGTTGCTCTGTTGCAACTGGAGCCATTCTAGTACCTGAGGAGGAGGCCATGGGGCCATCCTCAGCGCCTGGGCCAATTTTGTTTGCTCCAGTGGAACCTTGGCTGCAGGAAGGGAGAAAGAGAAGAAGGAGGAGGGAAGGGCAGAGAAGCAGATGGCCACTTCTCCTGTGTGCCCTGGCTGGAATCGAACCCAAGACTTCCACAGGCTTGGCTGATGCTTTACCCCTGAGCCAGCTGGCCAGGGCTAGTAATTCATTTATTATGGTTCTGGTGACTGAAAGTCCATGATCAAGGAACAAGCATTTTGGGTTCTGGTGAGACCCCTCTTCTGGGTTGCTGTCTGCTGAGTTCACATTTTACCTTCACATGGTTGAGATCACTCTCTAGACAGTTCTCTAGTGTCTCTTTTATAAGGGCTTTAATCTCATTAATGAGGGTTCCACCTCTAAATACCATCATTTTGAGTATTAGTCTTCAATGTACAAATTTTGGAAAACATACGTATTCAGTCTATACAGCAGACACAAAAATAAAATACAATTAACAGTGGTTTTCAGCATTTAAAATATGCTCCTCAGATGCTTTTTATCAATTAAAAATTTTGATGTCATAGAAATAGGTACACACTTACTTAAAAATAAAAAGTTCAGGGTAGGGACCCTTTTCATTACTCAAAGGTAACCACCATTGAAAAAACCACCACAGAAGCACATGAGATAAAAAAGATAGCAACAGAGGAAAGATGTATGGAATACAACCAAATAAAAACAAAAGATAGAAAAACGAAAGAGAAGGATCAAACAAGACACAAAACTAACAGAAAGCAAGATATAAAATGGCAATAGGGAACTCACAAGTATCAATAATTACACTAAATGTAAACGGATTAAACTCACCAATACAAAGGCACAGAGTAGCAGAATGGATTAAAAAAGAAAATCCAACTGTATGCTGCCTACAGGAAACTCATCTAAGTAACAAGGATAAAAACAAATTCAAAGTGAAAGGCTGGAAAACAATACTCCAAGCAAATAACATCCAAAAAAAAGCAGGTGTAGCAATACTCATATCGGATAATGCTGACTACAAGACAGGAAAAGTACTCAGAGACAAAAATGGCCATTTCATAATGGCTAAGGGGACACTGAATCAAGAAGACATAACAATTCTTAATATATATGCACCAAACCAAGGAGCACCAAAATATATAAGACAGCTACTTATTGATCTTAAAACAAAAACTGACAAAAAAACAATCATACTTGGAGACCTCAATACACCGCTGACGGCTCTAGATCGGTCATCCAAACAGAGAATCAACAAAGACATAGTGGCCTTAAACAAAACACTAGAGCACCTGGATATGATAGACATCTACAGGACATTTCATCCCAAAGTGACTGAGTATACATTTTTCTCCAGTGTACATGGATCATTCTCAAGAATTGACCATACGTTGGGCCACAAAAACAACATCAGCAAATTCAGAAAAATTGAAGTTGTACCAAGCATATTTTCTGATCATAAAGCCTTGAAACTAGAATTCAACCGCAAAAAAGAGGAAAAAAATCCCACAAAAATGTGGAAACTAAACAACATACTTTTAAAAAATGAATGGGTCAAAGAAGAAATAAATGCAGAGATCAAAAGATATATACAGACTAATGAAAATGACAATACGACATATCAGAATCTATGGGATGCAGCAAAAGCAGTAATAAGAGGGAAGTTCATATCACTTCAGGCATATATGAACAAACAAGAGAGAGCCCAAGTGAACCACTTAACTTCCCACCTTAAGGAACTAGTAAAAGAAGAACAAAGACAACCCAAAACCAGCCGAAGAAAGGAGATAATAAAAATCAGAGCAGAAATAAATGAATTAGAGAAGAGAAAAACTATAGAAAAAATTAATAGAACAAGGAGCTGGTTCTTTGAAAAGGTCAACAAAATTGACAAACCCTTGGCAAGACTTACCAAGGAAAAAAGAGAAAGAACTCATATAAACAAAATCCAAAATGAAAGAGGAGAAATCACCACGGACACCGTAGATATACAAAGCATTATTGTAGAATACTATGAAAAACTTTATGCCACTAAATTCAACAACCTAGAAGAAATGGATAAATTCCTAGAACAATACAACCTTCCTAGACTGAGTCAAGAAGAAGCAGAAAGCCTAAACAGACCTATCAGTAGAGAAGAAATAGAAAAAACCATTAAAAACCTCCCCAAAAATAAAAGTCCAGGCCCTGACGGCTATACAAGTGAGTTTTATCAAACATTCAAAGAAGACTTGGTTCCTATTCTACTCAAAGTCTTCCAAAAAGTTGAAGAAGAAGTAATACTTCCAAACACATTTTATGAGGCCAACATAACCCTCATACCAAAACCAGGCAAGGATGGCACAAAAAAAGAAAACTACAGACCAATATCTCTAATGAATACAGCTGCTAAAATACTAAACAAAATACTAGCAAATCGAATACAACAACATATTAAAAAAATAATACATCATGATCAAGTGGGATTCCTCCCAGAATCTCAAGGATGGTTCAACATACGTAAAACGGTTAACGTAATACACCATATCAACAAAACAAAGAACAAAAACCACATGATCTTATCAATAGACGCAGAAAAGGCTTTCGATAAAATACAACACAATTTTATGTTTAAGACTCTCAACAAAATGGGTATAGAAGGAAAATATCTCAACATGATAAAGGCCATATATGATAAACCATCAGCTAACATCATATTAAATGGCACTAAACTGAAAGCTTTCCCCCTTAAATCAGGAACAAGACAGGGTTGTGCCCTCTCTCCACTCTTATTTAATGTGGTACTAGAGGTTCTAGCCAGAGCAATCAGACAAGACAAAGAAATAAAAGGCATCCATATCAGAAAAGAAGAAGTAAAGGTATCACTTTTTGCAGATGATATGATCCTATACATCGAAAACCCCAAAGAATCCACAAAAATACTACTAGAAACAATAAGCCAATACAGTAAGGTCGCAGGATACAAAATTAACATACAGAAGTCAATAGCCTTTCTATATGCCAACAATGAAACAACTGAGAAGGAACTCAAAAGAATAATCCCCTTCACGATTGCAACAAAAAAAATAAAATACTTAGGAATAAACATAACAAAGAATATAAAGGACTTATATAATGAAAACGATAAACCATTGTTAAGGGAAATCGAAAAAGATATAATGAGATGGAAGAAAATACCTTGTTCTTGGCTAGGAAGAATAAATATAATCAAGATGGCTATATTACCCAAAGCAATATACAAATTTAATGCAATTCCCATCAAACTTCCAATGACGTTTTTTCAAGAAATAGAGCAAAAAATCATCAGATTTATATGGAACTATAAAAAACCCCGAATAGCCAAAGCAATCCTAAAGAAAAAGAATGAAGCTGGGGGCATTACAATACCTGACTTCAAACTATATTATAGGGCCACGACAATCAAAACAGCATGGTATTGGCAGAAAAATAGACACTCAGACCAATGGAACAGAATAGAAAGTCCAGAAATAAAACCACATATATATAGTCAAATAATTTTTGATAAAGGGGCCATCAACACACAATGGAGAAAAGAAAGCCTCTTCAATAAATGGTGCTGGGAAAACTGGAAAGCCACATGCAAAAGAATGAAACTAGACTACAGTCTCTCCCCCTGTACAAAAATTAACTCAAAATGGATCAAAGATCTAAACATAAGACCTGAAACAATTAAGTACATAGAAGAAGACATAGGTACTCAACTCATGGACCTGGGTTTTAAAGAGCATTTTATAAATTTGACTCCAACGGCAAGAGAAGTGAAGGCAAAAATTAATGAATGGGACTACATCAGACTAAGAAGTTTTTGCTCAGCAAGAGAAACTGATAACAAAATAAACAGAAAGCCAACTAAATGGGAAATGATTTTTTCAAACAACAGCTCAGATAAGGGCCTAATATCCAAAATATACAAAGAACTCATAAAACTCAACAACAAACAAACAAACAATCCAATACAAAAATGGGAAGAGGGTATGAATAGACACTTCTCCCAGGAAGAAATACAAATGGCCAACAGATATATGAAAAGATGCTCATCTTCTTTAGCTATTAGAGAAATGCAAATCAAAACTGCAATGAGATACCACCTCACACCTGTTCGATTAGCTGTTATTAGCAAGACAGGTAATAGCAAATGTTGGAGAGGCTGTGGAGAAAAAGGAACCCTCATACACTGTTGGTGGGAATGTAAAGTAGTACAACCATTATGGAAGAAAGTATGGTGGTTCCTCAAAAAACTGAAAATAGAACTACCTTATGACCCAGCAATCCCTCTACTGGGTATATATCCCATCAACTCAGAAACATTGATACGTAAAGACACATGCAGCCCCATGTTTATTGCAGCATTGTTCACAGTGGCCAGGACATGGAAACAACCAAAAAGCCCATCAATAGATGACTGGATAAAAAAGATGTGGCACATATACACTATGGAATACTACTCAGCCATAAGAAATGATGACATCAGAACATTTACAGCAAAATGGTGGGATCTTGATAACATGATACGAAGCGAAATAAGTAAATCAGAAAAAACCAGGAACTGTATTATTCCATACGTAGGTGGGACATAATAGTGAAACTAAGAGACATTGATAAGAGTGTGGTGGTTACGGGGGGGAGGGGGGAATGGGAGAGGGAAAGGGGGTGGGGAGGGGCACAAAGAAAACAAGATAGAAGGTGACAGAGGACAATCTGACTTTGGGTGGTTGGTATGCAACATAATTGAACGACAAGATAACCTGGACTTGTTATCTTTGAATATATGTATCCTGATTTATTGATGTCACCCCATTAAAAAAAATAAAATTATTAAAAAAAAAAAAAAGAAAAAAAATAAAAAGTTCAATAAATATAGAAATATAAAAATACTATAGTCTATGTCATTATTGTCTAGTTCACAGAATTACAGAAAAAAATGAATACAATCAGATATCCCAAAATAGAAAATTTTTAATTTTATAAAAAGAAATGCTTGTTTTCATATTCTTTAAATTTGAATATTACTGCACTTGATACACTGATTCTAAAAACAAAAAGTAAAATTAATTTAAATTTTGCTTTACTTATTACTATGTCAATGTTTACTCTTGTATCTTCAATGCTATCAAAATTAAAGAACTAGAAAATAATATAACCACCAAAGAAAAAACAAAAACAAATGTTGCTGATGATTGTTAGGATTCTAGTTTTTGAAAACCTTTTACAAAAGTAAATATTTTTATTAATAATTATATATGTTTATATTTTATAACATATTTTAGACATCTATGATTGTAAATTTGTTTTATGTTTAAAAACATTAGATGTTATACAATAACTTATTAAATGTAAAGGGTAAAAAAGTACATTTCAACTTTTCCCCGGAAAGAAGTAATTTCATATTTTTCAGGAGTATGTAAAACAATCACAAGATTAATTTCCCAGCCCTGGCTGGTTGGCTCAGCGGTAGAGCGTCGGCCTGGTGTGCGGGGGACCCGGGTTCGATTCCCGGCCAGGGCACATAGGAGAAGCGCCCATTTGCTTCTCTACCCCGACCCCTTCCTTCCTCTCTGTCTCTCTCTTCCCCTCCCGGAGCCAAGGCTCCATTGGAGCAAAGATGGCCCGGGCGCTGGGGATGGCTCCTTGGCCTCTGCCCCAGGCGCTAGAGTGGCTCTGGTCGCGGCAGAGCGAAGCCCCAGAGGGGCAGGGCATCGCCCCCTGGTGGGCAGAGCGTCGCCCCTGGTGGGCGTGCCGGGTGGATCCCCGTCGGGCGCATGCGGGAGTCTGTCTCACCCCGTTTCCAGCTTCAGAAAAATACAAAAAAAAAAAAAAAAGATTACTTTCCCCACTTCATCTTAGCTCAGGAAAATAATTATGTTATTTTTTTAACTTTTTTTCACCATAACATATTGTGCTTTATTAAAACTTAAAAAATAATGTCTTTAGTTTCCTAATATATGTCATATTCATTTAAAACTAATTTTTATTAAATTTTTAAAATTTCAACAAACCGACACATTTGTTTTTAAAAAACAGGGTGGTTGGAAAGTATAAGTATTTGCATAATATATATATCTCAAATGTCAGTCTAGACATATATTATAAAGTGTGATGGTTATAGAAGATTATTTAATAGAAACCATCACAGAGCCTCCTTATCAAATAATTGACCAATGTGATACACGGTCCTGGTATTTTAGAAGCCATTGATAAAATGTTAATAGCTATAGACACAACGCAAACTATTTTATTATCATTTAATTGACTTCTGAATATAGCATGAGATGCTGAGAGTAAAATGGAGTAGAGACTATATTAAAAGCCTAAATTTTTAATGATCTTTATATAAAATAACTAATTAAATACATTCACTGCAAAGTTAATGTTGAAGGCTCAGTGTAAATGTTGGAAAATAGAGCTTAGAATGTCCTAATTAAAAACTTTTTAAGTTGCAGCCATAACTTTAGTAGAAAGTTTAATTTTTTAGAGTAGTTTAGGGAACAAAAATTCTGGTTTTACACACACACACACACACATACACACATGAGTCAAAACATATACACCTTACTGATAACTTGGGTTTCTCATATCCATATGACCTTATTACTAAAGAAAATTTATTAGAAAAATTAAACAATTATATAAACAGGAAACTCATTTTCACAAGGAAAATTGGTGGCGAGATTAATATCAATCTTTACCTATGTATGAGGTAACACTTTTTGCGAAAGAATTAAATTATAATTTAGATTAGTTTTGTGGCTCATATGCAAAGCCTTAATCCTCAAATATGTTATGCCTTTTCTATATCTTAAGGTTTATGTTATCATTCTTGATAACAAGTGACTGGGAACTCTGCAATGTAGTGAGAAGAGATCCATTTCAAACGAGCTAAAGCAAAGGGCAGAAGGGTCCGGTTGTGATCCTATGTCCAAGATGTTGCTCAGCCTCAGAAATCCAAAATCACATCCTTGAACGCCAATGGGACACTCCCTTTCATATCTCTGACTCTGTTTGCTTTAGTGTTACATGAGCTCCCTCTACCTAGAATGAAAACATAACTTTTGCCAGTTTATAAGTTTAGATTTTATAGTTTGAATAACCAATAAGAATAATAATAGCATGCTCTTATTCCAAGTTTAGAAAGCTCATAGAAAGGATTCAATACCCCCTATAGGACTAACGTCCACCACTCTCTTTGGTCATAAAACTGTGCCTCAGGAGAGGTGGTGAGCATCTAACTGACTAGGGAACAGGTCATATTATACCAAAATTTGTAATCCACATGAAAATCATGTGATTGAGAAAGAGGTAGAGCCTAGAAAAGAGGTCACAGTATCAGAAAGTTCAACAATTGAAGGAAAATTTGGAAATTTAAAATTAATATGTTTCAGTTGCCCATTCAGTTGCCATTTTTCAATAGAAAATTTCTGACAAATAGTTCCCCAACTATGTCTGAATCATTTCCATGAGGAAGAATTTGTTAGTTTTATAACTGAGTCCAAATCTTGGGTCTACCTCATATTTCATATTTGACATTTCACAAAAGTTTAACCTACATAATCCCGATTTCCTCATTATAGTGTGGGTTGACTGTATCTTGCTCCTAGAAGTGCTATAATGATTAAGTAGAATATGGCAGAGTAGGAAGCCCTTATAGGGATAAAGTTTCTAAATATGTTAGTTTTTATCCTGTCAAGAAGCCCTTTCATATCAAACTACCTTGATATTTCATTTACTCTCTTATTTCTGTCATGAAGATCTATGCAAATTACATTAAACTTCTCTTCTACATAAGTATACTTCAAATGTTTGAAGATAATTAATATGTTCTCTTTTAATATACTTGGTACTTTTGAACCTTATGCAGAATTTGATCTGCGTGTGAAATTTTACCTTGCGGTATTTGACCTCTTATTTCATTCTGTCAGAATCTTAGCTATGAAGTCTGGGATGCAGACACTGCCCATTTCAGATTCACGGGCTTTATAATGATAACCTCTGTTTCTTCATTAAATTCAGGATTAATAAATACTTAGAAGTGTAGAATGCGAACAGACTCTGATGTTTTCACTATAAAACTTTATCAAGGTTGACTTCAATCAGCAGACTTTGTATAAATATATTCAACAATCTATCAATTCACTCATTTGCTTTATATTCTAACATACATCTTTTCATCTTGTCCAAGAGTTGTAATAAAAACTTTATTAGGCCCTGGCTGGTTGGCTCAGTGGATATAGAGCATCGGTTTGGCTTGTGGACATCCTGGGTTCGACACCCCAACAAGGCACACATGAGAAGCAAACATCTGCTTCTCTTCCCTTCCTGCAGTCAATGACTCGATTGGTTTGAGCATCAGTCTGAGGCACTGAATATAGCTCACTTGGTCCCAGCATCAGCCTCAGGTGCTAAAGATAGCTTGGTTGATTAAAGCACTGGCCCCAGACAGGGGTTGCTGGGTCCATCCCTATCAGGCCACATGCAGGTATCTGTTTCACTATCTCCCTTCTTCTCACTTAAAAGAAAAACCCCCCAAAACAAAAATCTTCATTAGTTTTTTTCCTGCACACAAGACTTACAGGAGAGCAAATTTAGTGTCAATAAAGCTGACTGTAAATTTAGGCAAGTCCCTTAACACCTCAGGAATTCAGTCTTAAAAGAATAATAACGAATGAATTATTTGCTTAATAATCAGAATTGTGTTGAATATCATACTTAAGAGTACTTTTTTTTTTTTTTTTTTTCTCTGAAGCTGGAAACGGGGAGAGACAGTCAGACAGACTCCCGCATGTGCCCGACCGGGATCCACCCGGCACGCCCACTAGGGGCGACGCTCTGCCCACCAGGGGGCGATGCTCTGCCCCTCCGGGCGTCGCTCTGCCGTGACCAGAGCCACTCTAGCGCCTGGGGCAGAGGCCAAGGAGCCATCCCCAGCGCCCGGGCCATCTTTGCTCCAATGGAGCCTTGGCTGCGGGAGGGGAAGAGAGAGACAGAGAGGAAGGAGGGGGGCAGGGTGTAGAAGCAAATGGGTGCTTCTCCTATGTGCCCTGGCTGGGAATCGAACCTGGGTCCCCCACACGCCAGGCCGACGCTTTACCGCTGAGCCAACCGGCCAGGGCCCTTAAGAGTACTTTTTATCAAGAGCTTAAAGAAAGATAAAGCAGTATTGCTACCATGCTAATTCCATTAATCTTGTATGAATAACTACCAAAAAAGATCAATAAGGTCCTTTTGCCCTAAACCATACTCACTGAATTCATGTTGTATCCCAGTAAACAACTCTTTATTGTCTATTTCTTCCTACAATCTGTTTAATTACTTCTGAATTCTGTAGAGAATTAGTAATACTAAATATTGAATGATAATATTTTTGTCATAGAAACTATGTTATAAATGACACTTAAGTTCACAAGTTAGCCTTGGAGGCCTAATTTTCCATAATGTAGGTATTTTTTACCTTTGTTATATACAGTATTAAGATCCCTTGAAGTGCTTAAAAGATTGTAATGATCAAGTAACTGAATGTCAAATAGTTGAATCATTGTCTCTACTGAGATCCTTTTTAAAGCTCTCAAGATTGTTTCCTATGTGCAGCCAGACTGAAGAACTACTGACACCACCACTTTCTAGGATCTAATGCTCCAATGGTGAGAACATTCTTTACAGATGTCAGTGAGTATATTTATTGGGACAAGTCTGTCTTTGACTTTTAACCACTTTTTTCCAAACTTTCCTTTCCCCTAGCCTTAGTGGTACTCAATCCAGATAACCGGTTTTCATGCCTTTTCACAATCTGGCTTTTTCTATTTCTACAGGTAATGACTCTTCAGCAAAAAACTTGTTTTATTCTTTCTCCTCCATGTTTAACATTTCTATTCCTTCTGTTGGGTATTAACTCCGGCTGGGATTCTTGCAGGTATAATCTGAAACCTACCTGGTTGAGAGAAAAGCAGAGAGAGACCAAAGAAAAACGTCAGACCACTCCAATTGGTAGGTGACATGTTTAATACACAAGGGGATTTACTCACAAGGTTTATTCCACTGGCCACGAGTAGAGTATGTCTCCACAACCACCTGCTCCATCTTAACAGTTTATATAGCGGCCTTGACCTGAGTCAGCCAGGAAGATTCGGAGCCCCGGTGCCAACCAATCAATGAAGAACATAACCCTAAAAGACACACCTGGAAAGCTGATAAATATTTCATTGAAATCCTCCCCTGAGACCTTCCCTGAAATCGACACCGTTAAAAGTCCCTTGTGACCGAGGTCTCAGGGTGCTCTCCCTTATGGGAAAGCCTGTGCTTTCCTTTCTCCCTTTCCCCCTTCATCCTCACCAGGGGCATTTCCTTAACCGCTCTGTTCCTTCTAAGCTCTAAGGGACCCATGAGATTTGCAACCAGGGGAACCAGTGGCAGGGGCAGCTTGTCCCAGACTAACCCCCTGAACCTGTCTCCAAGGCCCCCTTTCCTCTGACTTTCTTCCTGCACAGCCAGTAATTCTTTCTTTGCTTGCTGCATTTTAGCTCTTGATTGAATTCTCTCTCTCAAGAAGACAGGAATCAAGGTCCTACCACTCTCGCTGTAACAGTTGTAGACAAATAAACAAGCAAAGAGTCAGAAAGCACAAGAAAACTGCCAGCTGCCAGCCATTGAAATTTATTTTTTTAATTCTCTATAGTTCCTAAATCTAAACTTATTCTAAGATTCATTGTGAATTCCTTTGACTGTCTCCTGTCTAAATGTCTGTCAAAATACCCTTTAGAATGATCTGGAAATGTTGCTTAAATTTGCTTTCTTAGCTTGTGTGTGTGTGTGTGTGTGTGTGTTTACCTAAATAGTATACAGTCTGTGGGCCCAGAGAAGAAAGAGTCATTTGACATGAGCCACAAGAAGGAATTTATCTGTTTACATGGAATCCTCATGGTTACTTGAGGGCCCAAATTTTGTGTATATTAAGAATCTTAGCAACTATTTGATGACAGGAACTTCTCACATACTCTTTATGGTAGGAATAATGACAGACTAACCTCTTGGCTCCCTGTGAGATAGGATATGGGGTAAAATGGCTGTAACCTATAAGGGCTACAAAGACTATCAAGGAGATAGTAAAACCAATTCTGAAAGGATTTATGTCTTAAACCTAACAGAAGAACAGCTCAATTTAACATGGCAACTAATTTCACCCTGCAGTAACCCCTAGCCTCATTATACACTCATTATAACACATTTTCATTCTAAATGACACACCCCAGTGCCTCCATGATCAAAAACAAAAAGCCCCCTTAACGATACAAAGTGGCCAACTGGGCTCTTCCAAGAAGACTTCCCCCCTTCTCCCAGAAAAATCCTGAATATTCCTCCCTCTTATTGAATGTCCCACTGCTTGATTAAATGAGCCTCAATAAAAAAAGTAAATCCCTTTAGGGGAGGGACCCCTCTTTCTGTGGAGTAGCCCACTCTCTGTCTCATCACTTCACTAATAAACTCACTTTGCTTTAACCTCCGTGGTGGCTCACGTTTGAATTCTTTCCTGAGCAAAGCCAAGAACTCGCAGCAGGTTGAGGACCCTCAAGTTGCCAGACCCTTGGAACATCTGCAGCAGTAGCAGGGGTCGTCAAACTTTTTATAAAAACCGCCCACTTTTGCAGTGCTGGTAGACCTGGTCCCTACCGCCCACTAGTGGGCGTTCCAGCTTTCATGATGGGCCAATCGCGGCGCTGTTTGGTTGCACGGTAGGGACCAGGTTGACCAGCACTGCAAAAGTGGGTGGTTTTTATAAAAAGTTTGACGACCCAGGGCTCTGGTTTGGGCTTTTTTAACGATGGACTGAGACCTGCTCCGTCCAATCAGAGCTGCACACTTTGCATACCTCATTTCTACAACACGGACCAAATTGAGAGCCTAGGCAAATGATTCACTGTAAAAAGCGGCCTCCACTTTGTCTCCGTGGAGCACAATTTAGGTTGTTATCTGAATTTCTGTCTCCTGGGCTGCAGCTCTTTTTGATCAAATAAATGCTGATGTTTCTTTATTATCATCTACAAAGATCACATACAGATCTTTTTGCTTATTTAATTTAAGCTTTCATTTTTCAAATTCTGATCAGAATCTAAATAAGATTTGAAACTGGGCAGTGCTAGTTTTCCTCCAAAGAAATATAATCACAGATTTTCTATGGTAAAAGCAAAGTTCACCATCACTTCAAAGGCAGAAAGAGAAGAAAACTATACAATAGCTCTTTTTGGGCAAGTGAGTTTATAAAATTTGTATTTTTTGAGTTTACTCACTGTAAGTGTTAAAAAAAGGGTGCTGGGCAGCACCAGGTATTTGGGTCTGTGAAACTGCAAATGACCTTCCTGCTTGGCAAGGGCCCTGGTTATGCTGATGTTTGCTGGAGGGTGGGTTTTGGTGCCAGAAAGTTAAGAGAAAAGAAGGAGAGGGGGGGATGCCATGTTTGCAGAGTGAGAACAGAGAGAATGAAGGTGTGCAGATGGGGAACCAGAGCTGAGAGGCTTTTGCAAGCTCTGCTGAGACAGGTGGGGCCTTTGATTCTAGGAGGAACTGGAGAAGATTCTTGTGGTTGTGGAATGGGAGAAGGGGTCAGGGCGTTGTGAGCTCTGAATGAAGGAACAGGGAAGTTTGTTTGCTTGTTGGCCGGTGTGGGACTTTAATAAAGGAATGGCTCACCATTTTTGGGCTCCACTTGTTTCTTTACCGTCTGTTCGAATCTAATAAGAACCTGCATGTGGATGGCATGGCCACAATGCCCATGGCTACTGGCCATACAATCTTTTTTAATGTTCATTGTAGAAAATTAGTTTTGTTTTACGATGGCCGTGATTACTGGCCATACAATCTCTTTTAATGTTCACTGTAGAAAATTAGTTTTGTTTTTTTTGGAACATTGACATTCAAACTTTCTTTTAAATATCTACACCTATCTAGATATTAACAATCCATTAAGTTTCCATAAAACATCTACGCCTAAATACCATGAAAATGCTTTGTATGCACATTTCACTGGCATTTTTACCTCTTTGAGGTTATAAATACCACAGGTTGTTGGCTTTTATGAGCAAAATAAATGACACAATTCTATGATTTTAAAAATGAGGGGCGTGATAGATAGAGAATAGTATGTAGTCTTCATTTGCAGGCTTTAACTTCTAAGATGTGTTTTATTATAATTTACAATCAAAAGCGTTTGTTCTGAACAGTTTTTCCATGCTGAGATATGCTAATGGAATAACATTACTAAATAAAATCCACTTACCACATATCAATAATTTAAGTAGCCCACTCCAGGGGTTGGTCATAGAAACTATTTGCCACCACAGGAGCAAGAGAAAATAGCAGAAAGGACAAAAGGAAATACAGCATGCAGATGCCCCATTCACTGAAGCAAATTTGTTTTGTGTTTGTTTATGCCAGAGTGAAATGCAAATTTCCAAATGTCATATGAAATTCTTGCTCTGGTTCCATTGGAACAGATCTCAGAACATTTTAAAATAGTGCCATCACTAAATTTTACTTAAACTTATGTATTTTAACCAAAATATCTAAGTAATGTGCGTATTATTTTTCTTCAAAAACAATTACAGGTAGTGTATGTGACCTTAAGAATAATAAAAGATTAAACATGCATGTATGCGTATGTATGTACACACACACACAGAATCACAGATGAGACTGAAGCCGGCTCCTCCACTCATGCTCTGTCATTTCGTTCCACAAGAACAACCATCAGTTCCTAGCCTGACTTGGTTCTTTTTCATACTAGCAGGTGGTCACAAGTCATATGGAAAATACATTTATTACATTGTTAGGATGAATTTATCCCAATTTTAAATTAGAAGTATTTTCAACATTTTAAGTATGATTTCTGAGAACATAACATAAGTTTAGTAAAATACTTCTGTATACCCAAGAAAATATTAGAAAGTCATGCTTTTATTTCCCATACAGATATATAAAATATTTTTTCAAAGACTCTATTAAGAATACTGAACATATTTTTAAACAGATTCAAACAATCTCATATATTTAATTTTTTAATAATCTTTTAGATTTTATTTATTAATTTTTAGGAGAGGAGAGGAGAGAGAGAGAGAGAGAGAACAGGGGAGAAGAGCAGGAAGCATCAACTCCCATGTGTTCCTTGACCAGGCAAGCCCAGGGTTTTGAACAGGTGACTTCAGCATTCCAGGTTGATGATTTATCCACTGAATCTCCACAAGTCAGGACCCATATATTTAATTTGACTGAGTTCTATATTATCTTTTAGCCATAGATTTAAAATTCCCCAAAACATGTCAAAATTCCAATGTCCCTTTAAATTGCCTAAGCATCAGTTTACATATTATTTTATCTTAAATTAAAAAATAATTTCTAACTTCCCTATGGAAATTGAAAAGGCTTGTATTTTATTTATATAATATAATATGAAGTGTAAAAAGCTAGATGTACTTGAGCTCAAATTCCTATAACCATCCTTCCAAAACCCAAAAGGAGACATATAATGAGAGTCTTGATTAAATCTGGTGCCTTAGCTTAGAGTGCATAGTGTTATGAGTACAGTATACCCTTAGTGCTCAGCTTTTTATCTTGTATTGCATCCTGCTTGCGCTAGATCAGGTGAGTTATTCCCAAATACTTTGCCTAAGTTCGATCACATGTTCATTACTAGTTTTTTTTAATTTTTTAATGTTTATTATGCTGATTTTAGAAAGAAAAGAAGGGGGAGAGAGAGACAAGAACATTGATCTGTTCCTGTATATAGTCTGACCAAGGATCAAACTGGCAACCTCTGTATCTCTGGATGACACTCTAACCAACCATCATCCAGCCAGGGTTTTCAGTTGTTCTTTATTTTATTTTATTTTATTATTTATTTATTTATTTATTTATTTATTTATATTAAGTGAGAGGAGGGGAGGCAGAGAGACAGACTCCCACATAGCTCCAACTGGGATCCACCCGGCAAAACCCATGGGTGGGAGTGGATATTCTGCTCTTCTGGGGCAATTGCTCCATTGCTCAGCAACTGAGCTATTTTAGTGCCTAAATGGAGGCCATGGAGCCAGTCTCAGCACCAGGGTCCAATATGCTTGAACCAATCGAGCCATGTCTTTAGGACGGGTAGAGAGAGAAAGAGAAAGGGAAGGGGAGAGGGGGAAGACACAGATGGCCACTTCTCCTGTGTGCCCTGAATGAGAATTGAACCCAGGACATCCACATACCAGAAGATGCTCTATCACTGAGCCATTCGGCCAGGGTCTCGTTATTCTTTCATTTGCTAAAGTTATCAGTGACTGGATATCATAAGCCTAATAGTGTTTCTCCCCCCATCTCAGGCTTATCTGGTACTTCAAAATGTAACCTTGTTTGGAAATACGATCTTTGCTAATGTAATCCAGTATAAGGCCATACTAGATTACAGCAAGTCCTAAATCAAATGACTGGTAGGTTTATAAGAATAGGAGGAAACACATAGAGAAACACATAGGAATGAAAGGCATGTGATGACCACAGAAATTGAAGTGATGTATCTACAAGCCAAAGAATGCCAAGGATTGTTGGCAACAACAGATGCTAGAAGTGAGGAGATAAACAGATTCTTATTGAGAGCATCCAGGAGGCATCAGTCCTGCCTACACCCTAACTTTAGACTTTTGCTTCCTGAACTATGAGAGAATAAATTTCTCTTGTTTTATGCCACTCAGTTTGTGGTAATTTGTTATGTCAGCCCTTGGAGTCTTTCATTATAGCTTAGTGCTTTCTCTCATGCTTAACATAATCAGTCCACTAATTTATGCATGACTCTATGATTCCTATGGTTGGTCCAACTATAGTCAGAGGATTTACTGTGAACAGGAAGTGTAAGCTTCAGATTCTCTATAATACATAATACAACAGTTTCTCCCAAGGTTCTACGTTAATAGACATTCCCTTAAAATTAATTTATTTTTATCAAAGAGGCTCCACAAAAAGTATGAGTTCCAGTACCTCCAAACTTTGGTTTACACTTGATAAAAGAAGTTTCTGAGCACTTAGTAGAAGGTCAATAATTAATCACTGAATGAATAAATACAAATATTTATATGATATCCTTTAAACCTAATCAGCTGAGAAGTAAAATTTAAAACTTAAGTTAAACACTTTGAATTGCCTTTAGCACCATCTTTCTTTTCTATTAAAAAGCAGGAGGGGTACTCACAGGTAAGTATTTTATCACTATTAGGCAATTGTAATAAGAGAGTCAGGACCAATCAAAATCAGCAAATATTAAATTCAAGGTAAACATGAATGTTAAAATACATTCCCAATAAATTTACCTTAAACCAGATTTGAGAAAGGCATATAATTTCTTTTGAAAAGATATTTGAAAGACTTCATTGATTAAATGAAATTTAACCCAGAACAGAATACAATTTTTAACAGTTATCTGTTTGAAAATATCTGCTGTCAAGTTTTCTTCTCTTTAACATTAAAACTACTAGAATACTATGTAAATAAATATATCACATATGTCAATTTTCATTAGTTGTGGTAGCTGTGTTTTATAAAAGTGTCCTAAATTTCAATAATAAATAATAAATTACTACCCGAAAGTTTCTGGTCAGTGTTTATCAACTGGTCAGTATGTAACTTGGTTTCAAAGATGTACAACTTAAACACACATATTTGATTCATTAACATTGAACTCATGACCAACAGCACTATTACCCATGCCTAAAGGAAGCTTTTCTCAGACACGTTTCAAAGTTTTGTTTTGTTTTTCCAAAGGCACATCACAGTGTATTTGTGCTAGGGAACACAAGACAGCACTGAAGCACTATGCTTGAGGACCATTTTAAACAGGGAAATCAACAATAACTACAAAAATGTAAAAAAAAAAAAAACAAGTTCGTTAATAGACCCCATAAATGGCACTTGTTTATTGTGTGAGAGCTAGAACAAGGAGCAGGGTGTTACCTTGTTCAATAATATGCACATTTGACAACTCACATTTTTCACATGTTCATGAATGATGATGAAAGTGCCTCAAGTGTTGATTTTGGAGTTATAAATACATTTTCGGGAGGTGAATTTGCAAACACAGAATCTGTGCTTAATAAAAATTGATTTCCTTATTGTTTTAAAATAAATCACTCTCCTTTTTGTTTTCATATTCTGTGATACCTAATTTTAACATCTCTACTTTTCTCTTCTTAATTTTTTCATTTGCCCCCATCCCCTTCTATGCTTTTAATGCTCCATTTTATCATTTTAAATATATAGGTCCAATGCTACATTTCTTATTGCTCACCATGGAATTCTATATGAATAGTCTATTAACATTTTAATGTTGGTTTGTTATTTTTTAAAAGCTGAAATTTCTCCTAAATTCACTATTTATTTAATGACATTGTGATGGTTAATTTTATGTATTCAGTAGACTAAACCATTAGGTCTGAGTGTGTCTGTGAGGTGTTATTGGATTAGATTAACATTTGAAACAATAAACTGAGTAAAACAGTTGCCTTCCTTAACGTGGGTGGCTGCATTCAATTCACTTATCACCTGAATCAAGTAAAAAGATTAAATATGAAAGAAATTTGCTTACCTTACTGAGGTAGAATATATTCTCCTGCCCCTGCAGGCGTCCCCAAACTACTGCCTGTGAGCCGCAATGCGGCCCCCTAAAGCCATTTATCCAGCCCCCACTGCACTTCTGGAAGGGGCACCTCTTTCATTGGTGGTCAGTGAGAGGACCACTGTATTTGGCAGCCCTCCAATGGTCTGAGGGACAGTGAACTGGCCCCTTGTGTAAAAAGTTTGGAGACCCCTAGAACTTAAACACCATCAGCTCTCCTTATTCTCAGGACTTTGAATTTAGACTGGAACTACACCCCTAGCTTTTTTAGGTCACCAGCTTATTGAGTGTAAATTTATCTATCTATCATATATCTGTTTATCTCTCTATCTGTATATCTATCATCTATAACTATATCCATATTGACATCTATCTCCTATTGTTTTTATTTCTATGAAGACTTGACTAATGTAGACATGATTATCCTTAGGCTCATCTATATTTGGATTTATCTTCTATTATTTTATTCTTCCTCTCACACACAATGACATTAATGTCAAGCATTTTTCTCTTCCATTAAACGTCCCTTGATCCTTATCTTAGTACTCCAACTAGTCTCTCTTCTTTCAATATCCTGAACGGGATAGTAGCTGTGAAAGCAATAATTTATTTAAAATAGAAGCCTTCAAAATAATGATTTATAGAAGTATGTAATCTAATGATACTAAATGTAAGAAAGTTGCACATTAAGTGATATATATAACAATTTTAATAAAACTTCAAATAGCAGGCAAACAAAGAAAGAAAGAAAAATGAGGTAAGTCCCCATTATAAATAGTGGGGTTAAGTTATATATTTAAAGATTTATAATATTTAAATGCTAGAGAAGAATGAGAATATGAGTGTAGATCCAGAGTAGAAATGTCAAGAGAATATTCACTTGGGTGCAACTTGTAAGAGAAAAGTGGAAGTTTGCTTTGAATTATAATTGATTTTAACTTGTTAAGAGTAGAAGTGGCCAGTTCATAATTTTGCATGAAATCCTAACAGTAAGTGTGATATGATAAAATTGGTTGTTGTATATATATTAGAACTGGTTACCTCATAAAAGTACGGTTGAATAGTTTTCTGGCAGGAGTATAGAAGCTTGCTTGGAGGGAAGAAAACTTAAAAAAGAGCTTCAAAGGAGCTAGTCAAAAGCTTGCTGAACTGAGTACCAAGTGATGGGATCTTGAATTAGAAAGCTGGTAAAGGAGGAAAAAAGAATATAAAGTAATCTATAATTTTATCTTAATTGCTTCCAGATGGTATCCATTACAACAAAGTTTTTTAAAAATCAGATACTACCCAAGAACAATAGTTCTCAACAGGCACTGCACATGCCTTCAAAGGTGGATTCTGAAAATATCTGAGGGGAATTTTTGCATAGCACAATGAATGACTGACTGGAGAGATGCCCAATGTCTCCTCACTACAAGGGTAGGCACATACAACAGGGTTGCTATACCCCAAGTGTAAATAGTGCCCCAGTTGAAAAACACTGACTAGAGGGTTCTAAATTTGAAATATATAGATGAGTTTGGTAATCCAGGGAAACCCTGGAAATCAGAATATGTTACTAGCCTCTTTCTATTAGGAACCACCAGCAGCGTCTTTATGAATATGTTAGCAATTACTATTTCAAGCACAATGGTCTTTGGGTGTTAGTACATATAACTCAGTGATATTTGGGAATGCTGACTAGTATAATAATAAATGACTACTAAGGAAATTACCTAAAGTAAACAGAGAATATTTGGCCATAGAATTTGAGGTAATTTTACTGGCCCCATAGTATTCATGTGTCAAGTAGTATTGTGTTGCATATCCAAATTTTAGCCTGCTCCCGAATCACCAGGTAGGCTTGTTAATGCATACATTACTCGAGTTTTTGATTGTATAGTAGGTCCAGGGTAGGGTTGAGAATTCCCATTTCTAACAAGTTCCAAGGTTTTGCTGGGCACTATTTGTATTGTGGGGTTGGATGGGCAAAGGAACAACAATGAAAACAGCCCCTAGAAAGTCTCTCCTTGCCTGTGTTACATGACTAGATGGAAGAGGAGTGACACTGAGAAAATATTGTCATATTGGGGGTTATAAAATCTTTTGAAGCTTTTTATTCTTTTCTCTTGGACATCGACTATGACATTACTTGATTCATAAGTGTTATTGTGGCCAAGAAAACCACCTCAAATTTTTATGGACAAATGTTTTCTGTTTCTTTTAAATAATCTCCTTTGTAGTTATGTATTATTATGAGCATTAGTCAGAAATATTTCTTTATTTTTATTTATTTTTTAAATTAATTTTAATGGGGGTGACATTGATCAATCAGGGTACATAGGTTCAGAGAAAACATCTTCAGGTTATTCTGACATTTGATTATGTTGCGTACCCATCACCCAAAGTCAAATTGCCTTCCGTCAAACCAGCATTAGTCAGAAATCTTAATGCTGTATATGCCGAAAGAAAGCAGTCCTGAAATATTAGTGGCTCATGTTTATGTCTCCCTCAGGTGGACATAACCAAAGACCATCCAATGGAAAACAAGCCAAAGCTACTTAGAGAGAGCTTTTTATAGAACAAGAGTCAGCCATAATGATTTGTGTTTGAAAACAGGCAGAGGAGAATGCTTTCCACTGAAAAAGCTTTACAGTGAGAAAAAGGGGAAGTTCAAATACACCCTGATTGGAAACCATGGGCAGGGGGAAGTTAAGGAGGTTAACCTGCAGTAGGCATTCTGTGTGATGGATTAGGGCAGCCTATTTGGCTTCCTCTGGTTCCACTAAATTGGAAGTGGGATAAAAATCTGGGACTCTATCAACTATGAATCAAGTCCTCATTATTTGGGGCTGATTGCCACAGGGGTTGTGGTTTGGCATCTTAGGCAGTTTGTAGGCCAAAGGGGTGTTTTTATTTAGATGATCTGGCTGGGGTTCGTTTATCTGTTCAGTCTTTTATTTCCATCACCTGTCAGCAGCTACTGGCTTAAGCCTTACGTGTGTTAGGAGCCCAAGACATGTTTTATGAGTAAGTAAAGAGATTAATGAATATTATCTAAGCCCTTAAGGTAATAAAGGAAGGAAATGGGTTGAAAGTAGTTCAATGAACTATCTCTGGAAGAAATGTTACTATAAAGAACGTAAGTAAAGTGATAAACGTAAGTAAAGTGATGAATACACCTAGATTTAGAAGTCCATATGAACATACAATTAGTGGGAGATCTAGTTTCACTTGTAGTTTATATAAGATGTAATAGTCTTGAAAAGGCCTTCCCTTGTACTTAATAAAATTTCTATTTTATTTGAAAACTGGAGAGAGATTCAACCAGTTGAGAAGTGAGATGGTTATTCAGGCACCTTTCAGTGTCAGGTTCACACTTGTATACTCTACCTTGTGGTGCTAAGGCATGGTAGAGTATACTCTGCAAATGCAGCTTTCTCCTTTGCTAGAAAGTTTCTTGTTATATTTTACAAACATAGGAACCTCAAGAAAACTGGACAGCTGATGGAGAATATAACCAGAGTTTCCAAAGTCACTTTCAGTTAATTCATTAGAGCAGGTCAAAGGAACTCCAAGAACTTTCTACTGATCGGGTCACTGAATTATAATAAAAGCATAGAACTGAAGAAGAACCAGGCCAGGCAGGTGGTTAGGGGTGTGGAATGTCCATGCTTTTGCCAAGCATCTTTATGTACTCACAGACATGGAAGATTTCTAAACCTTATTTTTGGATGGCTTTCATTACAGTCATGATTGGTTAAATCCTTCACAATTGGTGATTGAATTCAATCTGTAGTCTGTCTCTTCTTCTAGGAGGTCAGGAGGTGGTGGGATTCAAAGTTCCAACCTCTAATCACATGTTTGGCTCTACTGGCAACCAGCTCCTGTTTTTAGGTGATTTCCAAAATTTGTCTCATTAACAAAACAAAATACACCTTTATTATTCTTTTCACCCCTATGAAATTCCAAAGGTTTTGAAGCTTTGCGCTCCAAAATGGGCAAAAACAATGGGCAAAATCCAAATGTATATACATATTGGGTAAAATCTAAATGTAATATTACAATAAATGTATACATATATCATATCAATGAGATATTAAAATATATAATATTGATTCCAATTACATATTTCCATTATGATTGAATTCTGTTCTTGTTGGAAACATGCTTTATTTATTTGTTCCTGCAACACTGTCTGACATGTAGCTGATATTTTAAAGTGTCAGATTAATGAGTAATAATAAAATACCAAAAGGTTAGTTTTTTTATGACCACTGGATTGTATACTGACCAACTATGTGAAGTAAAATTATGCATGACACAGCAAGTAGTATGTAAATTCTTCCATGTTTGGTTAATCATTCAGGTTTTTCTTTAAGTCATTTTTTATTTACACAGAAATATTGTCTCCATTTCAAAGCTAGGATTTGCTCATAGTAATTTGATCAGGGTAAACAAAGAAAAGAAATAAGTAAAAAAGACAATAGTTAATTTGACTATGCTTATTGAAATATACTTTATTTTATTTATTTATTTATTTTAGGTGAATGGAGGGGAGATAATGAGACAGACTCCTGCAACTGCCCTGGCCAGGATTCACCCAGCAGCCCCATTTGGGGATGATGCTTGATTACCAAGCTATTTTTTAGCACCTGAGGCTGATGCACTCCAACAGAGCTCTCCTCAGAGCCTGGGGCCACACTTGAACAAATTAAGCCACTGGCTGTGGGAAGGGAAAAGGGAGAGAAGGGGGAGAGGGAAGGGTGGAGAAGAAGATGGTTGTTTATCTTGTGTGCCCTGACTAGAATTGAACCTGGAACGTCCATAAACCAGGCTGAGGCTCTACCCACTGATCCACTGGCCAGGACCATTTATTGAAATATGCTTTAGATTAACTAATAAAATGAGTATGTACTAGATAGTCATTATATCCTTGTATCTTTTCAAACATTTTTTATTTCACATGATATTTTCCCCCAATTTTGGGGGTACTTAACCACAAGTGTGTGGGTTTGCTTGAGTTTTACCATCTGGACCACAGGAATTGTTATAAAAATGCAATAAAAATTATATTAAAGGGCCAATAAAATATTATTTTACTATCTCTTTAAATGTTAGAGAAAGAATAGCTTTATTTTTTTTTCCTGAGATCAGGGAAGTTTATAAAGTAGGTATGGGTGAATATGCCAATGGTCATATTTTTTTGATCATCTGAAGAGCACTCCAAAAAAATGAAGCACAACAGGTAAAGGACCCACTGTAAAAAGTGAAGACAGTGAATGGATGCATGTCTCATAAAAAGGAAGGTTTCTCAAAATATCATTAATTGCTTGGATATAGTGATGCCTAAATATGCTTAGCTCAGCTACAAGCCTTTGTTGTTAAGAAATTTTATAGATTTCTTTTGGGGTTAAACTGGTTTGAGTTTGTCCTGGCTTGCACTATAAGGATCTTGACTATACTTCCTCTTATTTCTTTGCATGAGCATTATTCTTTGAGAATTTTTAACATGGTATTGTTAATGGCAGAAAAATGGCACCAGATGTTAGTACTCAGTCCAGCAACCTCAGTTCTTGAGTTCTGGCTAAGAGAAGAATTCAGAGCCAAGACTCAAATTATAAGAGAAGGTTTATTTAGAAAGTTACAGAGGAAGTCGGACTCTTGGAGCTCAGGAGAAAGAGGGAGAGAGATTTGCCCCCGAGGGATGAAAGAGGGAAGAGAGGTTCAGGCATGCTCCAGATTAAGAGGAAAGGCTCACTGTGGGGAAAGAAGAAGGTGGGGAAAGGTGTGGGCATGCTCCATGGAGAGAGAGTGTTGGCTCCTCCATCCTGAGAGCTTTTATCTGAGGTCTCAGGGAAGGATTGTTATAGAATATTCATCAGCTTTTTTTGATGGGTGTGTCTCCTCAGGGTCTTCACTGACTGGTCAGCACTAGTTGGTCATTAGTCATGCAACTGGTCCTGATGTCAGCCATGGCATCACTCATCTGATTTTGCTGCTTCTGTGGGCGTGGAGCTGAAACACTGCTGAAGCCTAAATGTCATTTCCAGGGGTTAATGCTTAAGGGAAGGGTTGTGCAGGGCTTGTAGTTTTGCTCTTCCTGGTGACCCTCTGCACCTGGCCCATCATTCCTGCTCTGTTCATGCCTGTCTAACTGCCTACTACAGTATGATTTCTCACTCTAGAACATGACTGTTAATATTAAAACTCTTCGTAAAATCTATAACTAAGATTACCCTCTACAAAGTCCAAACTAAAATTATTCATTAAAATAACCATCAAATTCTTATAAAATCTAGTAAAAAAAAAGTCTTGATTTCTAGTTTCTATTTTTTTGAGTTTTTAATTTTATTTTTAATGGGGCGACATCAATAAATCAGGATACATATATTCAAAGATAACATGTCTAGGTTATCTTGTCATTCAATTATGTTGCATACCCATCACCCAAAGTCAGATTGTCCTCTGTCACCTTCTATCTAGTTTTCTTTGTGCCCCTCCCCCTCCCTCTTTCCCTCTCCCTCTCCCCCCTCCCCCCATAACCACCACACTCTTATCAATGTCGCTTAGTCTCACTTTTATGTCCCACCTACGTATGGAATAATGCAGTTCCTGGTTTTTTCTGATTTACTTATTTCACTTCGTATAATGTTATGAAGATCCCACCATTTTGCTGTAAATGATCTGATGTCATCATTTCTTATGGCTGAGTAGTATTCCATAGTGTATATGTGCCACATCTTCTTTATCCAGTTTCTAGTTTCTAGTCTAGTTCCAGAAAAAGTGTGATAGTTTTATCCATTATACCTTGGCAAGATGGATTACCAGCTTAAGTTTTAATGCTCTTAATGAGCAGGAGATCCCACAGCACCAATGATGAGAAGAGCAAAGAAAATTCCTTCATATGTTAAGCCAAAATTTGTATTCTTGTAATTTCTAACTTTAAGGTAATACTGAATATGACATTTCTTTTTCACATTTGACAACTCTTCACATATTTGAATACAACTATTCTCTTTTCTATTTTGTCTTATTTCTGGTATGCACTTATATCATTTCCTCAGCTATATCTTTCAAATAAAATCCAAAATATCGACTATTTTCACTTATTTCCATGAATGTTTGTTTTTTATTTTTATTTCATCATTTACCCCTAAAATGTGTTACTTTGAATTGAAATCAATTTCCAAAATGCTTTCCTGGCTAGTTTAGTATACAATGAAAACATTCCTAATAATGACTAGGATACAAAATATCTATTGGTACAATCTTAGACTGTGTTGTACTTTAAAGTGTTTTTGAAAAATATTAAAGTCTAATTCATTAGAATTCACAGATTATTAACATAAAAATTGCTTCAAACAATGAGCTTTACAAACATGGTGGCCTGGAGAATTAAGCAATCCCTCTATTTGCTTCTTTGAATATTTCACTGTTAATCAATACAGACCAAGAAATCAAACTATTTAGCACTATTATTTTGAAAGACCTTTGCAGAGTCATTTACAAAGACAATTTAAGTGACTAAAATACTTAATTATCAAAGTATATAGTAATCATAAAAATGGCTAGTGAATTTCCTTTTAAGTTTAATTGCATTGAATAGTCTGTTTAATTCATTAAATGAATCAAATAAGTTAATACTATTGTAGACCCCACATTTCTTGCTATATCATATGTAAAGAGTTAAAATTTCAGTAACAGATACATTATGCTTTTTTAGAAAATTTAGAAACTAAACAGGTGTATGAATTATCTAAATATTTTCTGAGCACTAAAAGAAGACAGTAGGTAAAATATTTAGACACACACTGAGGAAAAACCCATAATACAAACAACTACAGGATTATATTTTTCATCTAAATTTATAACAGAAAAATACTTTTATGTTAAATATTCTTCAAAATCACCATTTTGTCACTAACAGGGTAGCATTTTTCTATGGCCTAGTAATCAGTCAATAGGAGTTTATAGACTTCTGAAAAAAATCTTATTTCTAGGTGAACTCAAAAGGCCTACAGGACAATATTTATGGCTTCTTTGAGTGCCTATTAGGGTGATTCCAAAAATGTCTGGATAACAGATCTTTTTTGTCTCTTTTCTGGTTGAAGTTCAGAAAAGTTGGTGGAGCCTTTGTTAACCAGTGGAAGCTGAGTGATAAACACAGGCTGACTTCATATCCGTGTGCACGGTACTTCATGGCACAGTAGTCCTGATGCATATCTCATAAACAGAAGATTAATGAGGCATACCTATCCCTGGCACAAGAAAAGGTCCATCTCTATGCTGAATCTCATCAACATAATGCAGGCCAGGCTGGGCAGAGATGGTAGCCGTGGAGCATCCAGATGGCCTGAAATCATCTTAATGTCTCAGACTCTATGATCCACAAGCTTGTGTCTCATGGTCATGCTCCTTTGAGGCCAGGAAATTGGCCTGTTACGTGGAAAATGTTTTTGATTATGTTGCCATATCTCCTGAACAAGCCGATTACCTTCTGACTAGTTAGGTATTTAAATCTTATTTTATTTACCTTTGTAGCATTTACACCTGGCTCCCTTTTAGCAATATAAACTCATGGGGAAATTTTTTCCCTGCGGTAGACATGCATTTTTACACTAAAAAGTGCAGCATGCGGAAAGGAAAGCGAAGATCTTTGTTTCTCATAAAAATGTCAGTTACAAACTCTATCATGTAGAGGTGACAAGTTATGAAAAAATTAGGCTATATTCTCTCTTCTTATCGTTGTTTTATATTTCATTTTCTACTGAAATTAGCTCTGGTTTTTAGGAAAAAAAAAGAGAATTCTTCTGTTATTTGACAGATAATGAGAAAAACTTTTTAGATATGGTAATAGAAGGCCCCAACTATATCACACTTCAAGACCCTTTCAACCCCAGAATAATCTGTACTATTTGGAGTGGACTCTTGTAAATTCTCTCTATCTAGAATAACTCAATATTGGAGAACTATTTATGTCCCAGAGAAAAGTGACGCAGCCTTGTGCATAAGGGAGGAACCTTTGGAGAGAAAAGATATGGCTTCCTAAACCTGCCATCCTGCTGAGACTGACTGATGTGGGACATGTTCTTAAATACCTAGCCTTGTTCTTTTCTCATTGTGACCAACAACTCAGATGAATATACTACTTTGAGAGCATTCCTTTGTACATTCCAAACCTCTGACCCCTCTGTTCACTTCCAGCTTCTGAAGTTGTGCGTTTCAGTCTGAGACCAGTCTGATTCTTTGTTCCTTGAAAATTTCAAAAAATACATGAATTCTAATTGAATTGTCTTTTATATGTGTTCAAAATGTATATATTCACAAGAGTTTTTTTTTATATCTGAATCTCTTAATTGTACCTTATGCTTGGTAATCTTTACATTCAGAATCTAGTAATTTTATAAGTACACGAATATTGTCTTTTAGTATATATTTAATTATTGAGTTAATTCAGCTTCTTTCTTTTTCAGGTATGAATAAACAAGGTAGGAGGCCCTGACTGGGTAGCTCAGTTGGTTAGAGCGTCATCCTGATACATCAAAATCGCAGATTCAATTCTCCATTAGGACACATAAATGAATCAACCAATAAATGCTTAAATAAGTGGAACAACAAAGTGGTGCTTCTCCTTCTCTCTCTCTCTAAAATCAGTCAATAAATAAAACTAAAAAACAAAACCAAGATGGGAGACGAGATATTTTCTTTGTTCTCCGTAATTGCGTATTTTGATATCAGACAGTACTCCCCAAAGTAACAGCCTGAGAGACAAGTAGACATGTACAAGTCATTAGTACATTTCAGATAGCTATAATCATTTAAAATTATAGAGTGGGTGGATGAAGAAACAATGCTTTGTTTTTTACTGTCTGCTTGTCTTAAAACAGTCTGAACTCTTCTATTAAAGAGAAAGAGGAAAAGGGAGAAAAAGGGGAGAGAAGATACAGATGATAATCAGGAGCTCTCAGGGAGCAGCTCTCCTACAAATAACCCCCCGCACATTCTTCCTACCCTTCCCTCTGTGTCCCTGATATAGAACTGCAAGGCCTCTTCACTTCAGTCCCAAATCTGTAGTATTTCTGGGAAAATCTATCTAGAAGAGGATGAAAGAACTGTGTTACGATTGTGTAGAAATGGGAAGGCATACACAGGGGAGTAGAGGTTTCTGACAGTTGAATGGCATGTTTCTGCTCAGTGTAGGTCAGAAGTTTGCCTCTATAGATGTGTTCGGTTTGGTTTACACAGTTCTTTAATAATTTTTAGTTGATTGCTTAAAGCAGGCTGTTCACTCACTTGATATCTAAGCTTAACTTTCCCTGAGAATGAGAATAAAGTCTGATTACAGGTGTAGGTTACCTGTCTGTCACTAGCAGGAATTTGAATTAAGAATCAGAAGAAGACCAGCAAGTTTAATTATGACCCATCTGGAGGGTCAGCATATTCTATGCATTCTGATAAATTCTGGTCTTATAACTAGTGAAAATTTCTCCCAGATTTTAGCAAAATGTGGCTTTTAGTATAGGGCTCAATCTTATTCTAATTGTGTCTATATATACTGTAGGTATTTTCATTGGAAAATAAAATAAATGAAAAATTGAAAAACATATTTGTACTTTGTTCTCCAATGAAATGATTTGATCCCAGAAAAGGTCATTTAGTATAATCTCTTCATTTTACGGATGCTTTTCAAGAATTATTTTCAAAAGGTTTATTGTCTATTTATGGTAGACTTCAAACTAAAAGCCAATATTCTTTCCTCATTACTCTGCACATTTCAAATATTTCATATTGAATTTGATATTTTATCAACCTTCTTCAGGATTTCAACATTTAAATTTTTTACCTTAATTTTTTTCTTCACCTGAGGGCACACATAAAAACCATTATTTGAAAATTCATATAATTCAGATAAAATAAAATTAATTTTAGACAATTATTTGTTTTTAATTCTAAGATTGACTTTCTAAAACACTATTCCCAACCAGTATCTTATTTATTCATTTGTATTTATCTAAAGTGTTTTAAAACTTGCCTTTGTAAGAATTAAGATACTTTGTGGGCCGTCAAATATACACTTCTCTTAACCATATCATCTATACTCCTAATTTATATTTAAGTCAGCACATTTTGAAACCTTGTTTTATTTTCTCAAGCACAAAACCCCTATTTCTTATTTGTGATTTCCAAAACCTAACCATTTATTTAGCTACTTTAAGAAATTTATAGGGCCCTGCCCTGTTGTTTCAGTGGATAGAGCATAGGCCAGTGTATGGATATTCCAGGTACATTACTGGTCAGGGCAAACATGAGAAGCGACCATCTGCTTCCTCTCCTCCTTCACCCCCTTCTCTCTTTCTTTCCTTCTCACAGCCAGTGGCTCAATTGGTTCAAGCATCGGTCTGGGAGCTGAGGGTAGTTCAGATGATTCAAGCTTTGGCCCCAGATGGGATTTGATGGTGGATCCTGGTTGGCATGCATGCGAGAGTCTGTCTCTCAATCTCTCCTCTTCTCAGTTAAAAAAAAGAGAGAAAGAAAAAAGTTTACACAATGTTTGTTTGCAGCAACCTCCACTTGAATTTATGAAGTCAGAATCACAGGAATGAATCAATCTAAGTTTTGTTATCTTTATTATTGTACAAAAGTATTTTATTCAGAACTAAAAATTAAAAAGATTTTAATGTAATTTTTCCCACACATCTTTAACGACAAAGTAATTGTGATACTGTCTTCATAAATAAATATATATTATATATATTTTTTTAGTGTGCTTTTTTTTTTTTTTTTGTATTTTTCTGAAGCTGGAAACGGGGAGAGACAGTCAGACAGACTCCCGCATGCGCCCGACCGGGATCCACCAGGCATGCCCACCAGGGGCGATGCTCTGCCCCTCCGGGGCGTCGCTCTGCCACGACCAGAGCCACTCTAGCACCTGGGGCAGAGGCCAAGGAGCCATCCCCAGTGCCCGGGCCATCTTTGCTCCAATGGAGCCTTGGCTGCAGGAGGGGAAGAGAGAGACTGAGAGGAAGGGGGGGGGGTGGAGAAGCAGATGGGCGCTTCTCCTATGTGCCCTGGCCGGAATCGAACCTGGGTCCCCCGCACGCCAGGTCGACACTCTACCGCTGAGCCAACCGGCCACGGCCTATATATATTTTTTATATCACACAAAAATTAAAATGAAGGCCCTGGCCGGTTGGCTCAGTGGTAGAGCGTCGGCCTGGCGTGAGGGAGTCCCAGGTTCGACTCCCGGCCAGGGCACACAGGAGAAGCGCCCATCTGCTTCTCCACCACTCCCCCTCTCCTTCCTCTCTGTCTCTCTCTTCCCCTTCCGCAGGCAAGGCTCCATTGGAGCAAAGTTTGCCCAGGCGCTGGGGATGGCTCTGTGGCCTCTGCCTCAGACCTAGAATGGCTCTGATTGTGGCAGAGCGATGCCCCAGGATGGGCGGAGCATCGCCCCCTGGTGGGCGTGCCGGGTGGATCCTGGTCGGGCACATGCGAGAGTCTGACTGCCTACCCGTTTCCAACTTCGGAAAAATACAAAAAAAAAAAAAAAAAAGAAGGAAAGAAATTCTCAATTTTTATAAATTAATCTTTTTCTTTCATTTGGGCATACATGAGATTTTTTTCCTCTAAAGTTTCTGACAGAACATATTACTGATAAAATCTGTATCCAAAAATAACTGGAACACTTTTGGTGCTTTCAAGAGTAATTGTCAACTTCATTTAAAGCTTTTACTGATACATGAATTATCTTTTCTCCCTAGAGCCAATCATTTTTAACTCTTTGTTTACTATTTAATTACTTTTTTTCTCAATAGATAGTTACACACTATCTATTTATAATCTCATTAAGATTAGTTTTATGTCTTTGAGGATTATGTTTTATGTCCAACATTTTAACACAGTAGTGGAAAACTCAAGGATACACATTCAAATAATATACTTATTTATTGGGATTGGTGTTTACAAAAGAGGTTCAGAATTAATCAGTTCATACTCTAGGTCCACTAAACAGATATCTGATGGCTCCTAACATAGCTTATAAAAGATGTTGATACTTTGCACCATATAGAAATATTCATTGACTAGTTATTATGATAGTGAGTATTGCATCTCTTAAATCTCCATGCACCTTGCAGCAAAATTTTGGACTGACAGACATTCAAGTGGATAAAACATTGGTATAATATTCCTGAATTCTGCTATGCTATTCTTCATTTATTACTTTCTTTCAAATACTGGATGTAAAAAGTGATAAGACTAAATTATTAAATACCTACTATATATAAAGGGTAGGGCTAATAAAAAGAAATGACTAGGTATTAACACAGGTTACACCAAGGGTCAAACTATAAATATCTTACAATAATGAGTTCAAAATATTCTATTTTTAATTTATTTACAGTTAAATTTCTCCTTTATGCATGCTATTTGCTAAAGCTTATGTTGTGAACTTCTAACATTAGAAAAAGAACTGGCTTTTTCTGCAGCTCATTAAATCCATTCCATTTTACTCAGAGGCAGCATTTAAATGCACTTTATCCTCAGTAGTATTCTCACTACTTCTAACTCGTTCAAACTCAAAGCCTGAGAGCCCAGGGCTTATTTCATAACAATTTACCTTTTGTCCTTGATTTGTATATCTTTCTAAAAGAACCTAGCTATATATCCTCTACTATTTTGCAAAGCTCTCTTATTATTCTGACTTTGCCCATTCCATTTATTTTAAGATAGCAAATAACTCCACAAATACCTGTATTCACATGCTTGTATCGTATCAAGGACATACCTAAAGTTACACAGTCAAGTAACCACTATAAAACAAAAGTTTCCTTTTGTCTACAAGGTGTCTTCTTTTCTTATAACAGACTTAAGGATCTATTTCACTAACCAGAGATGGTCTCTAGGAAATACAATATTATAAAATTTTACTTTTTGTCTCATCTATTAAAACCCAGACAACAAAGAAATATTTAGCTTCTATAGCTTAATCCAGATATTAATGTATCTTCAATTAAGAATTTGATGACTGTTTTAGCACTGATTATAATATGTTAAAATCCTTTTGAGAATTCTAATGGATCTAAATTATTGATATTTACGTCTCCCTAGCGCCGCGATGGCGAACCTTATTATAAACACCGCCCGCTTTTGCAGTGCTGGTCAACCTGGTCCCTCTCGCCCACTAGTGGGCGTTCCAGCTTTTATGGTGGGCGGTAGCGGAGCAACCAAACGTGCCAGGATTGGCCCACCATGCCCCAGCGCATCATAGCCTTGTCTCTGACTTTGGAACCATGCCTCCGTCTCTCCTGAGTTTGAGAATACTTCCGTGTTATCCCTTCCAAAGTTATTATCATTCATGAAAGAGTCACAGTGAATTTCTGAGTTTTAGTGATTATCATTTTGTTTTTATTTTTCTTACAGTAATATGTGACAAATCTTAGATAGACATTTTAGCTTGGAATAACTAGTAAAGGAGGTAATTATAAAGACAAAGTATCTTTTGAAGTGGGCAAAAAGCAACATTTTTCCCCAGAGTAAAAACTAGAGTTATGCCTGACCAGGCAGTGGCTCAGTTCATAGAGCGTCAAACTGGGATGTGAAGGACCCAGGTTCGAAACCGCGGGGTTGCCAGCTTCAGCGCAGGCTCATCGGGTTTGAACAAGGCCCACTAGTTTGAGCCTAAGGTCACTAGCTTGAACAAGGGGTCACTGTCTGCTGTAGCCCCCACATCAAGGCACATATGGGAAAGCAATCAGTGAACAACTAAGGTGCTGCAATGAAGAATTGATGCTTCTCATCTCTCTCCCTTCCTGTCTGTCCATCTGTCCCACTCTCTGTCTCTATCACACACACACACACAAGAGAAAAGCCTTTAGTTAGAGTGAAATCAAAAGTTTGGTTAATTTGAATCTTAAGTATAGTCAGGAAATTTTTTTGATATAAATATAGAAATATTAAAAATCTTATAAATGAGTAAAAGAGATTAAGTTTTATTCTAGTTAAATATTGGGTGCTGTCTAGTAAACACCTGAGTTTTCTGATAATGCAGACTGTGTACCTTTAAATATATATATATATATTTTTTGTACTTTTCTGAAGCTGGAAACGGGGAGAGACAGTCAGACAGACTCCCGCATGCGCCCGACCGGGATCCACCCGGCACGCCCACCAGGGGCACGCTCTGCCCACCAGGGGGCGATGCTCTGCCCCTCCGGGGCGTCGCTCTGTCGTGACCAGAGCCACTCTAGCGCCTGGGGCAGAGGCCAAGGAGCCATCCCCAGCGCCCGGGCCATCTTTGCTCCAATGGAGCCTTGGCTGTGGGAGGGGAAGAGAGAGACAGAGAGGAAGGAGGGGGTGGGGGTGGAGAAGCAAATGGGCGCTTCTCCTGTATGCCCTGGCCGGGAATCAAACCTGGGTCCCCCGCACGCCAGGCCAACGCTCTACCGCTGAGCCAACCGGCCAGGGCCCCTTTAAATATTTTTGACTACACTAACTTTTTTATAATATTGTAGAAGTAGATGTTAACTCATAGAAAACTGAAATCAATATAAATTTTTCCTGTTGAAAACAATGAAACAGTCCTTATTCATGCTGATGTACATTAATTTTTCTAGTAGAGAATGTAAATCGCTGTGATTCAAATCTTTATTATGCTGAAAAATCTTACTAGTTACCTTATTAATTAATGTAGTTAGAAAAGTATTTGACATCTGTTCAGTTTATATGAGTATGAGAATAATGAGTAGTAGAATTATTATGTTCTACTTTAACATAATAATGATAAAAATTATATATACAAAGAAAAAAATTAAGATTAAGAAAGGTTCTATTTAGCCCCTAGTGTGAAAAGTTATTTTCAGGCCCTATTATGATAGGCAGCTTAGGGCATCAATGTAAACAGGTAATACTTAAGAAGCCATGTTTCTAATGAACTAAGTTTTGTTATATTTTAATATGTTATTATTTATATTGGAAACAGAATTGCACTGTTGAAATTTTTTTTTCTTTTGAAATACCCTCTCATGTAGTTTCCTTCTGTCCTCAGTTATGCCTTCCTTCTCTTCATTGTTTTCATGGATCTGTGTCTACTTGTGTTGACGGCAGTTGTTCAAGAAAGATGAGCACTGAGTTAGTCTTTAAGACAAGAGGAAGTCACAGTCTTGATTGCTAGTGGTCCACAGTCAACTTGATCTGGCAGATTCTAGTGTAAGTTTCAGATTTTATTCTTCATGCAGTTTTATTTAAGGCCTGCTAAAAAAAAGACATTGAATAATGACAATAATGAAGTAATGAAGAGACCAAATTTATCTGTTATTTGAAAGGGTTCCATGGAAAAAAGGTACATGTTAAAATGGCTGTTACCAAAAAAATAAAAGAGAGAGAGTGACGTCATGGAAATGGCGCCGTGAGCAGCGCGTCCGACAGCTCTCCCCTAAATCACAACAAATTTATCAACTAGAAACAGAAAAATCTATCCTCGGAGCATTCCGGAATTCCACACAAACTGATAGCAAAAGGACTGTTATCACTTGAATCTGAGAGACGAGGGTGTGGAGGAAGCTACCGCAGGGACGTTCATTCAAGCCGCGAGGAAGGGCGCCTGTGGTGAGTTAGCCCACACTCGGGAGCCGCGAGCCGAGCCGCCGCGAGCCGAGCCGCCGCGAGCCGAGCCGCCGCGAGCCGCTGCAAGCCGAGCCGCCGCGACGGGGCGCGCGCCCGGTACGGTTGCAGAGTGAGCACCACTTACGTTCCCAGTGGCCCGCGCACTACGAGTGAGAGTCGCCAGCCACCGGTGCCCGGAGCACCCCATTCGCGCGCGTGCCCTGGGCATTCCACACGTCCAGAGCGCCCTACTGGCCCGCACACCCAGGGGGCCCCATTATCCTGCGCCTGGTGCGATCCAGCCGCCAGCGGCAGGGCGAGCGGGAGAGGCTTGGGAGATTCTCTCTGTGGGCGGGGCACCTCACCCAGCCATTCAAGCTAACAATCAAGCGTTGGGGGAGGGGCACACGCAGGCAGCCTAAAATACCTTCGGGAGCACAGCTGCGACCCAATCACTGAAATTAGCTTAACCCATGAAATCTGCGCACCCTCGGTTCTAATTGATAAGATCTCTCTCAGTTCAGCGATCCAAGACAAGAGGCGTGATATTTTTTAGTGCCTCTCGCTAAAGGGGCGGGGGCAACTTCTGATTGATAGAGCCTCCATATTCAGGGATAAACGCTAACAAGAAGGACTTGGCAGATAATAAGATCTATACTACACTAGTCGCAAGCAGAGACTAGTGCCTCTTCTTCCCAGCAAACACAGGCTACAAAGTGTGGAAAGCCTGGGTTGAGAGGTCCAACTGAATGATAGGCGCTGAACAGTCACCTTGACAACAATTGACTCCCACCCCCGCCTGATTACACTGGAGGCCCTGACTGCCAGAGCCTTTCCCAAAGCTTTGCACTGAGTGGGGATAGAGTGGGGATTTCCCAGCTCTTTGAGCCTCTTACTCCACAGGCAGAAGCAGTTGCAGCCTTATAGCTGGATCACCAGGCTGCTAATTCAGAAAGGGGGGACTAGGAGAGAGAATCCAGGAAAGCAAACTCTCTCAACATTGGACCCTGCAAACGCCAACAAGCCTTGACTACCAGCAAGACTAAAGCCAATTATATGACATTGCCATAGAATCCCATCAACTGCAAATCCCTACCTAAGTGTGACACAGGGGCAGAGCCTGGGGTACAGAGTCACCGACCAGGAAGAGGGAGAGAAAAGAAAAAGGAAGAAGTTAACCTCTCAAAATCAAGAAAAATCCACAGACTTTACAACTTGTTCCACTAATTCTTTTTTTGTTGTTGTTGTTTGTTTCTTCTATCTTATTGCCTTTATTTCCTCCACCTCGGTCCTTCTATTCTCTGCCCATCTTATGCTTCCCTTTTCTTGAACTACACTACCCATGAGCGTTACATTTTATTTCTCTTCTTCATCCTCACCCTCCTTTAAGGTTATACTCCAAAACACTTAACTCTCACTCTCTCCTCTTTTGTTTTTTTTTTGTCTTGCTTTATTTTGTTTTTTTTCTCTTCCTATTTTATTTCTTCCTTCGTTTTTCTCTTTTTCTTATTTTTTCCTTTCTATTCGTTTTTTCTTTTCTCATTTTACTTTCCTCCCATTTAATCCTCAATCACGAACAAATTAGTTAATTTGGGACTCAAGGCATTTTTTGGCTTTATTTTTCTTTTTTGCTTTTGTTTTTATTTTTTTTCTTGTTTGTTTATTTTTGTGGCATTTTGGGTCCTCCCAACCCAAGGTCTCCATTGTATTTAGTCTTCGCTCCACTTAATACAACAGATTTTTACTTATTATTTTTATTTTTTTCTTCTTTATTATTCTTTTTTGGTCCTTTTTTCTGGTTCCCTCTTATCCCTCTCATTATATCTCTTAGTTGACCATCACTTACAAGCAAATCATCTTATGCTTGTCTAAGATTTTCTTCCTTTTTTTTTTTTTTTTTTACTTTTTACTCTTTATTAATTCTAATTAGTGCTATCAACAAGACCACCCTCAGATGCCGATAAGAAAGAGGAAATCGAATATTATGGATACAAAAGAAAGAGAGGTAACACAAATAGATGTGGAAAAATCTATGGAGAAAAGATTTAACATATTGGAAGCCTTGGAGCTAAATGACAGAGAATTTAAAATAGAAATCTTAAAAATACTCAGAGATATACAAGAAAACACAGAAAGGCAATATAGGGAGATCAGAAAACAACTCAATGAACACAAAGAATATATGTCCAAGGAAATTGAAACTATAAAAACAAATCAAACAGACATGAAAAACTCAACTCACGAGCTGAAAAACAAAGTAACAAGCTTAGCTAATAGAACAGGTCAGATAGAAGAGAGGATTAGTAAAATAGAAGACAACCAACTTGAGGCACAACAGAGAGAAGAAGAAAGAGACTCAAAAATAATAAAAAATGAGAAAGCCCTACAGGAATTGTCTGACTCCATCAGAAAGAATAACATAAGAATAATAGGTATATCAGAGGGAGAAGAAAAAGAAAATGGAATGGAGAATATACTCAAACAAATAATAGACGAGAATTTCCCAAGCCTGTGGAAAGAACTAAAGCCTCAAATTCAAGAAGCAAACAGAACACCGAGTTTTCTTAACCACAACAAACCCACTCCAAGGCACATCATAATAAAGATGACACAAACCAATGACAAAGAAAAAATTCTCAAGGCAGCCAGGGAAAAGAAGAGTACAACATATAAAGGAAGGCCTATTAGATTATCATCAGATTTCTCAGCAGAAACTCTACAAGCTAGAAGAGAGTGGACCCCAATATTTAAAGCCCTGAAAGAGAGGAACTTTCAGCCAAGAATACTATACCCATCAAAGCTATCCTTCAAGTATGAAGGAGATATAAAAACATTCACAAATACAGAAAAGATGAGAGAATTTATCAGCAGAAAGCCCCCACTCCAGGAAATACTAAAGGGGGTTTTCCAACCAGATTCAAAGAACAAAAGAAAACAACACCACAAGTAACAGCTCCACCAAGAACACAATAAAACCAAACTTAAACTGTGACAACAAAGGAAAAAAAGGGGGGAGAGGATGGAGATTAACAGTAGCAAAGGACGATGAAGTGCAGAAATACTTATAAGATAGGGTACTACAATGAATATGGTAGGTACCCTTTTCATTACTTAATGGTAACCACCCTTGAAAAAACCACCACAAAAACACTTGACTTAAAAAAGGTAGCAACAGAGGAAAGAAGTATGGAACACAAACAAACAGAAACAAATGATAGAAAAACAAAAGAGAAGAATCAAACTAGATACAAAACTAACAGAAAGCAATTTATAAAATGGCAGTAGGGAACCCACAAGTGTCAATAATTACACTAAATGTAAATGGATTAAATTTACCAATAAAAAGACACAGAGTAGCAGAATGGATTAAAAAAGAAAATCCAACTATATGCTGCCTACAAGAAACACATTTAAGCAACAAGGATAAAAACAAATTCAAAGTGAAAGGCTGGAAAACAATACTCCAAGCAAACAACACCCAAAAAAAAGCAGGTGTAGCAATACTCATATCTAATAATGCTGACTACAAGACAGAAAAAGTACTCAGAGACAAAAATGGTCATTTCATAATGATTAAGGGGAAGTTGAATCAAGAAGACATAACAATCCTTAATATATATGCACCAAACCAAGGAGCACCAAAATATATAAGACAGCTACTTATTGACCTTAAAACAAAAACTAACAAAAATACAATCATACTTGGAGACCTCAATACACCGCTGACGGCTCTAGATCGGTCATCCAAACAGAGAATCAACAAAGACATAGTGGCCTTAAACGAAATACTAGAACACCTGGATATGATAGACATCTACAGGACACTTCATCCCAAAGCAACAGAGTATACATTTTTCTCTAGTGTACATGGAACATTCTCAAGAATTGACCATATGTTGGGCCACAAAGAAAATATCAGCAAATTTAGAAAAATTGAAATTGTACCAAGCATATTTTCTGATCATAAAGCCTTGAAACTAGAATTCAACTGCAAAAAAGAGGGGGAAAAACCCACAAAAATGTGGAAACTAAACAACATACTTCTAAAAAATGAATGGGTCAAAGAAGAAATAAGCGCAGAGATCAAAAGATATATACAGACAAATGAAAATGAAAATACGACATATCAGAATCTCTGGGATGCAGCAAAAGCAGTAATAAGAGGAAAGTTCATATCACTTCAGGCATATATGAACAAACAAGAGAGAGTCGAAGTAAACCACTTAACTTCACACCTTAAGGAACTAGAAAAAGAAGAACAAAGACAACCCAAAACCAGCCGAAGAAAGGAGATAATAAAAATCAGAGCAGAAATAAATGAAATAGAGAACAGAAAAACTATAGAAAAAATCAATAAAACAAGGAGCTGGTTCTTTGAAAAGATCAACAAAATTGACAAACCCTTGGCAAGACTCACCAAGGAAAAAAGGCACAGGACTCAAATAAACAAAATCCAAAATGAAAGAGGAGAGATCACCACAGACATCATAGATATACAAAAAATTATTGTAGAATACTATGAAAAATTATATGCCACCAAATACAACAATCTAGAAGAAATGGATAAATTCCTAGAACAATACAACCTTCCTAGACTGAGTCATGAAGAAGCAGAAAGCCTAAACAGACCAATCAGCAGGGAGGAAATAGAAAAAACTATTAAAAACCTCCCCAAAAATAAAAGTCCAGGCCCAGACGGTTATACTAGTGAATTCTATCAAACATTCAAAGAAGACTTGGTTCCTATTCTACTCAAAGTCTTCCAAAAAATTGAAGAAGAAGCAATACTTCCAAACACATTTTATGAGGCCAACATAACCCTCATTCCAAAACCTGGCAAGGATGGCACAAAGAAAGAAAACTACAGACCAATATCTCTAATGAATACAGATGCTAAAATACTAAACAAAATACTGGCAAACCGAATACAACAACATATTAAAAAAATAATACATCATGATCAAGTGGGATTCATCCCAGAATCTCAAGGATGGTTCAACATACGCAAAACGGTTAACGTAATACACCATATCAACAAAACAAAGAACAAAAACCACATGATCTTATCAATAGATGCAGAAAAGGCTTTTGATAAAATACAACACAATTTTATGTTTAAGACTCTCAACAAAATGGGTATAGAAGGAAAATATCTCAACATGATAAAGGCCATATATGATAAACCATCAGCCAACATCCTATTAAACAGCATAAAACTGAGGACTTTCTACCTTAAATCAGGAACAAGACAGGGTTGTCCACTCTCTCCACTCTTATTTAACGAGGTGCTAGAAGTTCTGGCCAGAGCAATCAGACAAGACAAAGAAATAAAAGGCATCCATATCGGAAAAGAAGAAGTAAAGGTATCACTTTTTGCTGATGATATGATCCTATACATCGAAAACCCGAAGGACTCCACAAAAAGATTATTAGAAACAATAAACCAATACAGTAAGGTCGCAGGATACAAAATTAACATACAAAAGTCCATAGCCTTTCTATATGCCAACAATGAAATATTAGAAAACGAACTCAAAAAAATAATCCCCTTCACGATTGCAACAAAAAAAAAAAATACCTAGGAATAAACATAACAAAGAACGTAAAGGACCTATATAATGAAAATTACAAAGCATTGTTAAGAGAAATCGAAAAAGATACAATGAGATGGAAAAATATTCCTTCTTCTTGGATAGGAAGAATAAATATAATCAAAATGGCCATATTACCCAAAGTAATATACAAATTTAATGCAATTCCCATCAAAATCCCTATGAGATTTTTTAAAGAAATGGAACAAAAAATCATCAGATTTATATGGAACTATAAAAAACCCCGAATAGCCAAAACAATCCTAAGGAAAAAGAATGAAGCTGGGGGCATTACAATACCTGACTTTAAACTATATTATAGGGCCACGATAATCAAAACAGCATGGTATTGGCAGAAAAATAGACACTCAGACCAATGGAACAGAATAGAAAGCCCAGAAATAAAACCACATATATATGGTCAAATAATCTTTGATAAAGGGGCCAACAACACACAATGGAGAAAAGAAAGCCTCTTCAACAAATGGTGTTGGGAAAACTGGAAAGCCACATGCAAAAGAATGAAACTCGACTACAGCCTGTCCCCGTGTACTAAAATTAATTCAAAATGGATCAAAGACCTAAATATAAGACCTGAAACAATAAAGTACATAGAAGAAGACATAGGTACTAAAATCATGGACCTGGGTTTTAAAGAACATTTTATGAACTTGACTCCAATGGCAAGAGAAGTGAAGGCAAAGATAAATGAATGGGACTACATCAGAATAAAAAGTTTCTGCTCAGCAAGAGAAACTGATATCAAAATAAACAGACAGCCAACTAAATGGGAAATGATATTTTCAAACAACAGCTCAGATAAGGGCCTAATATCCAAAATTTACAAAGAACTCATAAAACTCAATAACAAACAAACAAACAATCCAATAAAAAAATGGGAAGAGGACATGAACAGACACTTCTCCCAGGAAGAGATACAAATGGCCAACAGATATATGAAAAGATGCTCAGCTTCATTAGTTATTAGAGAAATGCAAATCAAAACTACAATGAGATACCACCTCACCCCTGTTAGATTAGCTATTATCAACAAGACGGGTAATAGCAAATGTTGGAGAGGCTGTGGAGAAAAAGGAACCCTCATTCACTGTTGGTGGGAATGTAAAGTAGTACAACCATTATGGAGGAAAGTATGGTGGTTCCTCAAAAAACTGCAAATAGAACTACCTTATGACCCAGCAATCCCTCTACTGGGTATATACCCCAAAACCTCAGAAACATTGATACGTGAAGACACATGTAGCCCCATGTTCATTGCAGCACTGTTCACAGTGGCCAATACATGGAAACAACCAAAAAGCCCTTCAATAGAAGACTGGATAAAGAAGATGTGGCACATATACACTATGGAATACTACTCAGCCATAAGAAATGATGACATCAGATCATTTACAGCAAAATGGTGGGATCTTGATAACATTATAAGGAGTGAAATAAGTAAATCAGAAAAAAACAAGAACTACATGGTTCCATACATTGGTGGAACATAAAAATGAGACTAAGAGACATGGACAAGAGTGTGGTGGTTACCAAGGGTGGGGGGAGGGAGGACATGGGAGGGAGGGAGGGAGGGAGAGAGTCAGGGGGAGGGGGAGGGGCACAGAGAACTAGATAGAGGGTGGCGGAGGACAGTCTGACTTTGGGCGAGGGGTTTGCAACATAATTTAATGACAAAATAACCTAGACATGTTTTCTTTGAATATATGTACCCTGATTTATTAATGTCATCCCATTACCATTAATAAAAATTTATTATAAAAAAAAAAAAGAGAGAGAGAGAGAAATAGCAAGTGTTGATGAGAATGTGGACAAAAAGAAACCCTCATTCACTGTTGGTGAGAACGTAAAAAGTCACAGCCATTACAAAAAAAAATTATGAAGATGCCCCCCCAAAAAATTAAAAAATACAACTACAATATGGTCCACCATTTTCATTTCTGGTTATATATCCAAAGGAAATGAATTCAGTATTTGGAGGATATAACTGCACCTCCATGTTCACTGCAGTATTATTTGCAGTAATGAGACATGGAAACAACCTAACCATCCCTTAATAGATAAATGCATAAAGAAAATGAAAGATACACACACATTCTGAAGTATATATTATTTATTCAATCATTAAAAAAGAAAGAAAGGAATCTTGCCATTGCTACACCATGGATAAACTCAAGGGCATTATGCTAAGTGAAATAACTCAAACAAAAAAATACAAATACTGTACATCACATTTATATGTAGAATGTAAGTAAATCGAAGTGATAGAAACAGAGTATACTGGTATTTGCAAGGACTGAGAAGGTGGGAAAAAATAGGAAGATGGTCAAAGGGTACAAACTTTCAGTTACAAGATGAATAAGTACTTGATCTAACCTAACTCATGCTAACAGTAGTTAGCAATACTGTATTATATATTTAAAAGTAACTAAGAAAGCAGATCTTAAATATGCTCCCACACACAAAAAAAGAGAGTAGCTATATGAAGTGATGGGGGTGTTAATTAAACTATTTTGATAATCATATCCAAACACACATGTATATAAAATCATCATGTTGTGCAGGTCAAGCTTATTCATTATATGTGAATGACATTTCAGTAAACTTGGAAGAAAAGAAAAAAGAAAATACCATCTGGCAGGTGGTCCACAGAAGCTGAACAAGGTAAATACGGGCAGCTGGAGCTGAATGGGACACCTCCTTCTCTCAAACCCCACTGAGAACAGAAACATCACCGATGGGGAGACAGGGAATCTCAGGGAAGTGCGAGGTTTCCTTGAGCCAGGCAACTACAGGCTTTATTCTTGTGATCTCTTTTATGTTCATCAACTTCTGAGGCCTGAAGGACAATCCTTGAGATCATGACAAAAGCCTGGTGAGGCCACCTATTAAATGTGCACTGACTGAGAGTGGGAAGAGATTTATACACTCCTTGGATTTAAATCAAATAGTTCTTATTAAAGACCTTTTCCCATTACTTATACTTTCTCCCTAAAGTTGTTTTTCTTATCCACTATCAAAGGTCTTATCTTTAGAGCATAAGTTAAAATGTATAATATAATTAATATAATATAATATAATATAATATAATATAATATAATATAATATAATATAATATAATATAATATAATATAGTATATATGGTAAGTTTAAATTATTTGTGGATTGAACCAGGTAGCATTTGTTTTATTTATTTTTTTGAAGCATTTTTATTATTCAAAATGAAATCCAAGGAGCAGGTAGCATATATTTGAGGGGTGAAAACAAGAGAGATTATGGCATGAAATAACTTGAGAAATACAAAATTTTAGGCAAATTCATTGAACTAATATTTTGCTCCATAAATCTATTTTAGGGAAAATGATATCTATTAAAATCTAAAAATAACACAAAGCTTTTATACGTATATGATTTCTTTAGAAAAATTATTTCTTGACTTTCTCTTGGGATAATTCTTAGATTTAATTTTAGGTACAATAAGGAGAATTTGTCATATTTTCAATAATTAAATATATTAAATTGCATATAATGGATAAGATATTGTGACTTAAATTCTTAGGTGAGTTGCTGCATATTTTATGTGGAATGGCTTTTATATTAGTAATATATGAATAGCAGATAAAACATATGTGTGATTTTAAAACGACAAATGTTACTTATGATTTATAACCAGGTTATTTGTGTATTCACACAACATATTTTTATTAAGCTCCACTCTGTGCCAGACATTTTTGCTCTGCCTATGAGGCAGGGCAAAGTTGACGAGGGTACAAAATCATGTGGTTGAAGTTTTAAGACCTTGTAATTTAGTGGCAGAGGCAGGTACATATGGTCATAACTATATTTCAAATGATACTGTGGATGATGCATTAGAAGAATGGAAAATAGTAATAGTACTATAAAACCACCAAGAAGAAAAAAATCAATTCCAACTGGGATAATGTGCAAAGACCTCGAGGAGTAAAGGGAGTTTTTTTTGTTTTTTTTTCTGAGCTGTAAAGATAGGTAGGAGCTGTGGGTACATGTGAAGACAACAGAAAGGCTGACGAGTAGCCACTAGCCAGGCAGAGATACGGCACCGAGTGGATCATAACAATACCTAGGGAGCAGAGAGAAGAGGAAGCAGTTCAGGATGACTGGACGGGTTTATCTGTATTAATATATATAATAACAGGATAGATGTGGTGTGCAGTGCTACATGTGGCAGGAAACCTAGATTGTTAAGTAATCTAATCAAACCAAAAGGAATGACTAGTCTAGTTACTCAAAAATAGTAAGTGGCAAATTTGGTAATAGATCCTAGATCTTGATTCTACATCAATGCTAGTCTAAAATTATGACATTTTTCTTAAGTATCAGACATTTTATTTGGATGTGGGTTTTTATCTTCCAAAACAGGTTTAGAAAAGATTGTTAGGAATAATGTCAAAAATGTTTTTAAAATATGTTGCTTCAGAGTTATTCTTAGCAAATTAATTTGAAGTGCTTGCAAATAATAATGCAATAGAAATATTCAATAATACTGACAACTCCACTAAGAATGTGATAAACTCCATTCTAACTAGTTTAAAAGAGATCTTCAATTATATAGAACGTAAGGTCATATGTTAAGCATCTAATTTGGTATCCAAAATAAGTTTGTGAGTGTTTGTTTTCAAACTATCAGCATGTATTTAGTATATATTTTCTGCAATTTAAATATACTAATTTAGAACTTTATTTTTTTATTATTTTGAAATGTTTTATTCACTCATTTTTAGAGAGGAGAGAGAAAAAAGAGAAAGAGAGAGAAGAAGGGAGGAGCAGGAAGCATCAATTCCTATATGTGCCTTGACCAGGCAAGCCCAGGGTTTTGAACCGGCTACATCAGCACCCAGGTTGAGGCTTTATCCACTGCACCACCACAGATCAGACGAATTTTATTTTTAATATGTTAAAATGCAACTCCTTTAGTAAAATCATATAACATGTAAGTGTATTTTATACACAAATATATCTAAACATGTTTAGATTTAAATGTTATGTTAGAATGAAAAATTGTCAAGAAGATATCCCTTAAAGTTACTTATGCCTTTTAATTTTTCTATAAAGTCTGTATTACACATAGGTTTAGAAAAAACAAAAACAATAAAACCCTTTCAAGCTAGAATTTATGGCTTTTGGTCACACTAAAATGTCAAGTGAAGTACAGATTTGAAACACGGAGATTTGTCCTCTACTATGCAATGGTCAGTTAGCAAGTCTGCTAGTATATTCTTATTATGCTCTTTGACCTCTACATAGATACTTTCATTATCTGACAATGATATTCAATTTGCAAAACTAGCCCCGGTCATTTCAAAGGGCTCCACAAGCCAGGGAAGCCTTTAAGTATTTTGTGATGGTTTTTCCAGAGGGCTTCACAGTGACCAGCCGGGTACCCCCCTCCATTTTTCTCTCTTAACAGCTGGGTTGCTGATCTCACAAATCATATTTCGGTTGGAAATGAAAGGTGCGCCGCTGCCCCGCGTCCTGTTAGAAATAATGTCACACTTTACTACCTGTAAGTGCTGACCGAGTGCTTCCGCCTTTTCTTCCCAAGGTGACTGGAACACAGATTGATGAAAGATTGCGCAGGACGACAAAGGTTAAAGACGCAGACCCAGAGCGAGAAGCCGGCGCTGACAGTGACGGAGTGTGGCGCGGGGAGAAGGCCCGCACCACTGTCCCGGCCTCTGATAACCGGGCTAATATGAAAACTGACTACAGAAGAGAGGAGCAAATTAAATCCATTCATCAAGCATATCTCTGCTAAACACTTGTTCTAAAGAGAAGAACAAATGAAAAATTTACTGTTTGCTTTCATGCTCGCAAGGCTTGGGGAAGGAGAATTAATTATAAGGTACTGACCACACTATTAGTTAAGTTTTTTTTTTTTTTTCCCCTCCTCCTTGGGGAAACTACTTATTGGTTTGTCAAAGGACAAATGAACCTCATTAGGGAGATTAGTTTCAGTCGGTGGTTTTGAGTTAAGACAAACGAATAATACACACTTCAAAAGATACCCTAAGTAAAATTATGAAAATTGAAAACCTTTTTTTTTTTTTTTTGGCTCTTCATTTATAAACTTCAAAAATGACCACTCTATTACCTATCGCGAAGCCAGAAGGAAATGGGATGTCGCGCCAGTTTTCATTTAAGTGCCCGCAGGAGAAATATATATTCCAGTGCGGCTTTGCAAGCCTGGTGACGACGAACTTGCGCATTCCAGGGCTCTAACTTGTCCACGGCATTTGACTTTTATGTTGGAGCATGTCAAGCGGAGTTCCACGCCAAAAGAAAAAAAAAAAATTTTATTATTTATAAGCTCCTTTGAAATCCTTTTCTTTTCAAATGTTTTAAGTGCCCTGGACAAATAACGAGCTGACGTTTCTTATTCTGAATTTCCCCTTGCAAGGCAGGAAGAGGAAAATGCCGCTCTGCTCTCAGCCCTGTGGACTGCGGTCCTGAGTCAGCCTCGAGTGAGAGCATTCCACGTTCGTCTAATCCCAGCCCTCGGTGGAGGCCGCTAGCACGGGTTCCCTTACCGCTCTGTGTGAGGGGTGGGGAGCCAGGCGGTAGAGACCTACCATCCTGGCGAGAAACCAGACTAATCCCACAGAGTGTGTACAGCAGCTGGAAAATAACAGTGGCTTCTTGGGATTCAACCGACCTGGGCTGGTTGCAGATTGTTGACCCAGAACAGAAAGGCTCCGTATATCCCACTACCAAACCTGGGAGCCATTGGAAACATCCTCGTTCAATCCTGACTTGCTTTTATTTATAGGAGTCTTGCTTTCGTGTATGAGAATGCCAGCCAAATTAATATTTACTTACACTGTCTTTATTTGGTTTGTTGGTTTAACTTCTCTAATTTTACAGTAGCTTTAGGGACGTGGCGGTCGGTGGAGGGAATCAGGTCAAAATGGCATCCGAGCCCTGGCCGGTTCGCTCAGTGGTAGAGCGTCGGCCTGCCGTGCAGGAGTCCCGGGTTCGATTCCCGGCCAGGGCACACAGGAGAAGCGCCCATCTGCTTCTCCACCCGTCCCCCTCTCCTTCCTCTCTGTCTCTCTCTTCCCCTCCCGCAGCCGAGGCTCCATTGGAGCAAAGATGGCCCGGGCGCTGGGGATGGCTCCTTGGCCTCTGCCCCAGGCGCTAGAGTGGCTCTGGTGGCGACAGAGCGATGCCCCGGAGGGGCAGAGCATCGCCCCCTGGTGGGCATGTCGGAGTCTGCCTCCCTGTTTCCAACTTGGGAAAAATACAAAAAAAAAAAAAAAAAGAAAGAAAGAAAATGGTGTCCGAGGTCACTGTGTCAGCCCCTAATTTCTGCTACTGAGCCATGACAGAGGCATAGTTTGTAAGTATTGTTTCTTAATATATAATGGTGGGTTTTTCTTTAGACATAATATCTCATGACATCAAAAAATTTTTTCGATTTCTTTTTTAAAGGGATTATGGAACAGTGACTCCCACCGGTTCCTCTGCTGGTCGGTGCTCACGGGGGAGCTTTCAGAATTAGCTAAGGTATTCTGTTGGTTTGTTTGCTTGTTTTTCAAAATAAATTTGTAAGTTGGTTTTTCAAAATCAGCATTTTCCCTTGAGGCTGCAGGTTAGGTAAATCTGTACCTTACACAACATAGAAGGCCCCTTTAAGGAAAAAATAATATAAATTTGCAAATATAAAACTTGATGTCTTATTTGGGTTTTTCAAAAGCAAATGAGGAGGAGACCATAGGTGTAATTTGCTTATGCAGGAAATGATAACAGAGCGTAACAGTGACAGAGTCGCCACTTGGAGGAATGGAAGTTCAACCGCACTTTGGGTCTTCAGGAAGATATAAATGTCATTCCCCAGAATGCATGTTGAGGGCAAAGGAACGGCAGCCCATGTCATTCCTATTCCACACTGGGTAAAGGTTGTTCCAGGGGTAGTAATTCTCCGGCATTTCTGGGCTTCCGTGTGCCGATGCATGTGAAATGGACTGTGAACACTCATGTAGCCAGAGAAAGTCCTCAGGAAAAATGGTTTTGAGGTGGCAACCGTGGGAATGTACACGAATTGCATGCACAGCAGAGTTGAGCTCCAGGGTAAGGTTCAGGGGAGAGAATACTGGAAGAATACTGACAGTTCCTCTACATTAAAAATAAAAGGCCCTGGCCGGTTGGCTCAGTGGTAGAGCATCGCTCGGCATGTGGAAGTCCCAGGTTCAATTCCCAGTCAGGGCACACAGCAGAAGCGCCCATCTGCTTCTTCACCTTTCTCCCTCTCCTTCCTCTCTGTCTCTCTCTTCCCCTCCTGCAGCCAAGGCTCCATTGGAGCAAAGCTGGCCTGGGAGCTGATGATGGCTCCATGGCCTCAGCCTCAGGTGCTAGAATGGCTCTGGTTGCAATGGAGCAATGTTCCACATGGGCAAAGCGTTGCCCCCTGGAGGGCATGCGGGGTGGATCCTGGTCAGGCTCATGCGGGAGTCTGTCAGACTGCCTCCCCCCTTTTAACTTCGGAAAAGTAAAAAATAAAATAAAATAAAATAACAGTGTTTATTTAATGATAAAATAAATTATGGCAAATCACAAAATCAAAAAGTTGACAATTATGGTCATTCCAATGCTACCTAACATAAGAGGAGGCATGACAGAGCTGAAGTCAGAGTGGAGTGTGATGATGGTCTTAAGCCATCTTATTATTATAATAATGTAATTGTTTATAATCACAAAAATAATGCCAGATCTTTCCCAATATCTCCCAAGGAATTGGCTTTTAATGAGGGTCCCTGAAACTTGGGTTTTAATATTTTCTCGGTAAATTACTTATGACTGTTATTACTGAATTTTTCTTATATTCTCATGTGTGTAGTCCAGAAATTAAGTTGAGCGCCACTGATCAAAATATTTATGAATAATAAAAGAACAAGAAAAATTAACAAAATACAGTAATTGAAAACATATCTCAATATATGCAAACATTTGAGATAATTGTTAGACTATTATTAATTACACCCTGTTTTTTCAACCATAGTACTATTGAAACTATGGGCTGGATAATTATTTGTTGGGTGGAGAGGTTATACTGTGCATTTTAGGAAGTTTAACACATCCTTATCTTCTACCATTAAATACAGTATATCTGTCCCACTTGAAATAAACAAAAATGTTTCCACATATTGCCAGATGTTTCAGGACCAAATAATTCTCAGATGAAAACCAGTTTTTTAGTGGACAGGAAATGTTACAAACTAGTAATCTGAAAATTAAAAAAAAAAATGTTTGAAGTCTGTTTCCTCAGTTAATTTGTCCATATATCTTAAATCTAGTTCTGTTTTCACTGTACAGCTAAAATAATCTTCTTATTCTTTTTTTTAATTCACACAAAAATGTCATTTAGTTATTGTGTGAATGAGAAAATGTCCTTAATGACTGAACCATAAAATATTGCTGAAGATTATACTGCTAACTTAAAGAGCTACCTAGTTACCCCAGATTAGTTGACATTCCAGATAGGTAATAATATCCCTTGCTTTTAAACAATTCTAGGGTAAAAAGAAAATATTCTGTTATTTAATTTTTATATAAAAATATTGATAAAATATAAAATTAAACCTTTTTATACAAGAAATTTTTATGATCTATGGTACCTGTACAAAAAGTGTTTAACATAAGGTATTCACTGGTAAAGAATAACCATATTCTTTTTTTTATACATTTTTATTCATCTTAATGGGGTGACATCAATAAATCAGGGTACATATGTTCAAAGAAAACATGTCCAGGTTATCTTGTCATTCAATTATGTTGCATACCCATTACCCAGAGTCATATTGTCCTCCGTCACCTTCTATCTAGTTTTCTTTGTGCCCCTCCCCCTCCCCTTCCCCCTCTCCCTCCCTTCCCCCCCCACAACCACCACACTCTTGCCCATGTCTCTTAGTCTTGTTTTTATGTCTCACCTATGTATGGAATCATGCAGTTCTTGGTTTTTTTCTGATTTATTTATTTCACTCCGTATAATATTATCAAGATCCAACCATTTTGTTGTAAATGATCCGATGTCATCATTTCTTATGGCTGAGTAGTATTCCATAGTGTATATGTGCCACATCTTCTTTATCCAGTCATCTATTGAAGGGCTTTTTGGTTGTTTCCATGTCTTGGCCTCTGTTTTCAATGCTGCAATGAACATGGGGCTACATGTGTCTTTACTTATCAATGTCTCTGAGTTTTGGGATATATACCTAGTAGAGAGATTGCTGGGTCATAATGTACTTCTATTTTCAGCTTTTTGAGGAACCACCATACTTTCTTCCATAATGGTTGTACTACTTTACATTCCCACCAACAGTGAATGAGGGTTCCTTTTTCTCCACAGCTCTCCAACATTTGCTATTACCTGTCTTGTTGATAATAGCTAATCTAACAGGTGTGAGGTGGTATCTCATTTTAGTTTTGATTTGCATTTCTCTAATAACTAATGAAGATGAACATCTTTTCATATATCTGTTGGCCATTTGTATTTCTTCCTGGAAGAAGTGTCTGTTCATGTCCTCTTCCCATTTTTTTTATTGGATTGTTTGTTTGTTGTTGAATTTTATGAGTTCTTTGTAAATTTTGGATATTAGGCCCTTATCTGAGCTGTTGTTTGAAAATATCATTTCCCATTTAGTTGGCTGTCTGTTTATTTTGTTGTCAGTTTCTCTTGCTGAGCAAAAACTTCTTAGTTTGATGTAGTCCCATTCATTTATCTTTGCCTTCACTTCTCTTGCCGTTGGAGTCAAATTCATAAAATGCTCTTTAAAACCAAGGTCCATGAGTTTAGTACCTATGTCTTCTTCTATGTACTTTATTGTTTCAGGTCTTATATTTAGGTCTTTGATCCATTTTGAATTAATTTTAGTACAAGGGGACAAACTGTAGTTGAGTTTCATTCTTTTGCATGTGGCTTTCCAGTTTTCCCAGCACCATTTGTTGAAGAGGCTTTCTTTTCTCCATTGTGTGTTGTTGGCCCCTTTATCGAAAATTATTTGACCATATATATGTGGTTTTATTTCTGGACTTTCTATTCTGTTCCATTGGTCTGAGTGTCTATTTTTCTGCCAATACCATGCTGTTTTGATTGTCGTGTCTCTATAATATAGTTTGAAGTCAGGTATTGTAATGCCCCCAGCTTAATTCTTTTTCCTTAGGATTGCTTTGGCTATTCAGGGTTTTTTATCGTTCCATATAAATCTGATGAATTTTTTGTTCCATTTCTTTAAAAACTGTCATTGGAATTTTGATGGGAATAGCATTGAATTTGTATATTGCTTTGGTAATATGGCCATTTTGATTATATTTATTCTTCCTATCCAAGAACAAGGAATACTTTTCCATTTCATTGTATCTTTTTTGATTTCCCTTAACATCGTTTTCTTAAAAAGCAAAATAATATGGGAAAAATCTATTCAATTCAAATATCCAAGTACCATATACTATAAAACTTTGCCAAGCTCATACAGATGAACAAGTATAAGCAAGATAAACTTTTTGCTCACAAAAATTGAAAACAAATAAAAGAAGTAATACATGTTAATGGATAATTGCTATATAATTGCAAACAATGACTGTAACAAAGCAGTGCCAAATAATGTTATTTCTCCCAAATCTTATTGTATGAATGAGTAATCCTAGGAGGTGTGAAGAGGCTTAAACACACACACACACACACACACACACACACACACACACACGAATTTTCTTGGTTAAATAATTTTGGGAACTACTGGTTGCTATACTTTTAGAGACATCTACATTTTTATATCACAGCTTATGGAAGATTTGTCAGAAAAAATACTCTCAGAGTTTACCTGACCCAACATTTTACAAACTAATTTGTTCAAAAAACCCCAATTATTTTACAAAAAGATTAAATTTGGTGCAGCATCAAATCGGAAAAGTTTTATGAGAGATCTTAATTTCCATTGAAAGACAAGAACAAGCATAATGAAATGCAATTTGCATAGGTACTAGAGGATGGGAATATTTTTCCCTTAGAGGAATGTGGATAGAGACCTCAGAGATATGAAAAATAACAAAATCTTAAAATGCAGGTGATATCAGAATGCAGCCTGCCTAACATATAAATGCACAGGAAAGGCTGATCTAGCAAAGGTAAAATCTCAGCAGTGTAGGGCAGGGGCTTCTGAAATTCTGGGCTGAAGTCAGTGAATTCCTGAGTAAGGTATATGGACTTGATTCTGTAGGCTCTGTAGCAACACTGATGCTCTGTGAGTAGTACCTACAATGACAGCAGTAATTTAAAATCAGAGAATGGGAAAATTAAAACAGAAGAAATTAAAGTAAAAAGTAAGTTACTGAGTCCAAGAGAGAAACAACATTTATTCTACCACCATATCTTGGGCAATGTGAGCAAGTGAACAGCCCCAGAATCCAAAGAGAGATAGTTAATCATTTCCTCCTCTCTACAGCCTCTTATCTTTTAATCTTAGTAAAGTATTTCTTAAACATTCTTTTAAAGGATTTATTTAAAGTCCCTCTCCTCTCCTGGCCTGGATGTTTATTCATGTTGTTACTATTTCTAATCTAATTTTTTGTCTTTAATTTTGAATGTAATGTTTTATTATACAATTCATGTTGTATTATTATGACCTAATTAATATTTATTAAATAAATGGATGAATCCATTTTAACAATTTCTACACAATAAATTTTAGAAACATCCTCATTTCCTCCTTAATTGTTGGAAACTATTGGGATAAAATTGAATTATATGAACACAAATTAGGTATCTTTATATGCATTGTCCAATATCTAATGAAGAAATGCAATAAACCAGGGGACCCCAAACTACGGCCCGCGGGCTGCATGCGGCCCCTGAGGCCATTTATCCGGCCCCGGCCGCACTTCCGGAGGGGTACCTCTTTCATTGGTGGTCAGTGAGAGGAGCATAGTTCCCATTGAAATACTGGTCGGTTTGTTGATTTAAATTTACTTGTTCTTTATTTTAAATATTGTATTTGTTCTCGTTTTGTTTTTTTACTTTAAAATAAAATATGTGCAGTGTGCATAGGGATTTGTTCATAGTTTTTTTTATAGTCCATCCCTCCAACAGTCTGAGGGACAGTGAACTGGCCCCCTGTGTAAAAAGTTTGGGGACCCCTGCAATAAACCAAGAGCAAGATGGAATTTTTTCCAACTTTAAGTGGGAGATCAAGGGAACAAAAAGAATGCTCTCAACTCCTCCTGTTCCATAGGCATCTGGGAGAGAGGCTTTTCTCCCTTCCATGGCTTCAATTAAAACAGGTTTTTACCATGGAGAACCAAAATAGATGATGCAAACTGATAAGTACCTATTTCTTTTCTGAGGATAATGTTGGAAGAGTCATCAAGTGGTTTCCGTTTATCAGGGGTGCAATCTAGCCAGTACAGGGTGGCGGTGCAAACAGCTCAATCTTTCCAGCAATTTAATTGAATGCCATTGGGTATTGTTTCCGTGGAACATTTCCCATAAGAAAAAGATTCTTTTCTGTGACCTCCAATGCAGGGAAAACTATTTGGCTCAATGTTATCTGTTCCAGAAAAACAGATCCAAAGAGAAATTACAAAAGAAATGTAATAGCATTTTTACTTTTTTTCTGCTGGAGGGGTTTACAGTGTGACTGCTTTAAAACTTACTATTTTGCAAAAGCCAATTTTCTTCAAGAGGCCGTTGGCACTCAAATCAACAACACAATAAACTTGCCAGGATCAGGCTATGTGTTGAATAATGGGGAAAAAAAAATTCTCTGCGATTGTAAACAGCAGAATGATTGGCTTTGTGATATTATTTATTTATTTTACTACATAATACATGTTACAAATTGAGATAAAATGGGAGTTTCAGGTAAAGGTCAATGCTTACTTCACAATTTGGTGAACCCAAAAGTAGGTGCTCCATTGTATTTTCAGAATAGATCGTATCAGAAGGGTGACTGCTCAGACATCTGCGCCTGACAGCCTAGATTCAAATCTCAGCTCTGCAATTTACTAGCTGTATAAAATCATGTAGCTTTTCTGTGCCTCATCCCTTTCCTGTAAGATAACAATGATGTGTGTATATCTATATATACATACATATAATATGGCACATTCATTGTGCATGAGTGTGTGTGTGTGTATATGCTGATAGGTCAAATCCTAATCATATCTTCAGAAACCGGTAAATATCCATCAAATTGACCCACAGAACCACTGGAACCACTGAAGTTTGGCTATAATTGGACAATGGCAAACGGAATTGAGCTGGTTGTCACCCATCATCTAGAAAGCACTATTCTGAGAGAAGGGCCATAATGAAACTTAGAACTTCAGTCATTGGTGTCAACTCAACCCTTCATGTAATAATTCTCCTAAGAATAACCAAGGGGTAGCCAACCTTTTTATACCTACCGCCCACTTTTGTATCTCTGTTAGTAGTAAAATTTTTAACCACCCACTGGTTCCTCAGTAATGGTGATTTATAAAGTAGGGAAGTAACTTTACTTTATAAAATTTATAAAGCAGAGTTACAGCAAATTAAAGCATATAGTAATAATTACTTACCAAGTACTTTATGTCGGACTTTTGCCAAGTTTGGCAGAATATATCTTTATAAAACAACTTACTATAGTTAAATCTATCTTTTTATTTATACTTTGGCTGCTCCACTACCACCCACCATGAAAGCTGGAGCGCCCCCTAGCGGGCAGTAGGGACCAGGTTGACTACCACTGAAGTAGTATTTTCCTTTCCTCAGTGACAAGTCACCTGACCTATATACCCCTCCATGGCTGTCACACTTACCAATCACCTCATTCTTGAACTAGTGCCCTACTTTACCTAAAATAACTAATTATTAAGGTTTGATGAAACTGGGCTTCATCTTTTGTTTTTCCTCAATTCCTGAATCATGACTATCTCTTCTTTTCACTCTGTTATCTGACTTTTATCTCCTCACAGTCGCCTTCCCAATAATTTGCTCCCAGATCTGGTTTAAGTTTCTTAGTCCTGCTTCTTTCATTGACATCATTGTGTTCACCTGTTCATGGTTCTAGTCCAAATAAACATTGCCAGATGGAGCATATCATATAACAACACAGCGAAGTACCCACTTTTCCCTCTTCAAAGTCTCTAATTATTCTCCTCTACTGCTGAACATAGTAGCGTTCCTCTGTAGTATCAATAAATGCTTACTTCTTAAGTTCCCAAGCCACTCATACACCTGTGGTTACATGTGATTTTATAAAAGATACGCTCTCTTATGTTCTTGTTTTCTCACTCTCATCCTCTAAATTGATCTTTAAAATTATCACAATGATCTACATATTTTTTTTTGTTCTAGCTGCAAATTCAGAATACTCTGAGGCATTAGACAAATACATGACATTTAATTCTAACTGAACGCTATTTCCTACTTCAATATTTAACTACTGGGAAGTTTCACTTCACTATAACTTTCCAAGTCTTTGTAGATGGTGTCATAGTCACACAATGTACAGATATCTTCCTTTTGAATGAACTCTTTATCATTGTGAAATGTCCTTCTTTAGAATATAGGGCAGGGCTCTATATTGGCAAGACTTCATCAATTTCTGGCATACTCTGGCCCTAAGGCATTAGCTTCTTTCAGGGTCTTTTAATAAATTTCCTTACAGTTGACCTACAATATTGTAATGGTTCCGGGTTACAATATAGTGATTAAACAGTTGCATATCTTACTATGTGATTATCCCATAAGTCTGTATCCACGTACATTGAGATCTTCTATGTCTCTATCATCTCATCACTGCAAGACTGAGGGATATTCAGTCTTGTCCTTCGGAGGTTTTTAGTTCAGTTCTTTAATATTTTACCCCCCCCCTACACACACAGATTCAAAATTTGGTAAATGCCTTGAGGTAAAGAATAGGTATGTATTTGAGGTTTCTATTACTCCACTTTAGCCCTATACGGCGGCTAAAAATGCCTTCTCATTTTCTGTTCCTTGGCTTTATTTTTTGACCGGAAACATTCTTGGGTCTTCAAACCCTAAATAGCCTAAAAATAAATATGCACAGAAGAATATTAACTCTAACCCCCCAGTGTGACCTTACTCATCCCTTTAATGCTATCTTATCTAGCCTTTCTTGTTCTCCTGGTCCCTCCTCCAGTGGGTGGACCTTTTTGGTCCTAACCACGGAGACGATGAATCACGCCATTCGCCCTTTCAGATTCAGGAAATGTCTGCTACAGAAGCTAACCGTACATTCAAGATCCTCAAGTCTCACTTGAGCTATCGACACCGCCACTAAATCTGCCCATGATTTAGCTCTTGACTCAGCGGAACACCTCGGCCGGGGCTGTGCTCATGTCTGCAGCCCGTGCCCAGCACCAGCAAACGCTTACAGGGAGAAATGGCACCTACCCACCGTCAGCTCACATTGGAACAATTCTTCCTTCTCCAGGGTTTCTGTTCATTGTAGTCCTTCCGATGATGCGCCTGCTGCTCTTGGACACTTTGAAAATACAGTTTGGGGAATTTATTCAGGCTTCTCTAGTAGTTGTCAGAGGAAGCATTTTTCTGCCAAGACTAACTACACCTAACTCAAAAGCAAGAGCTTTATGTTGTTTTGATGTTCCATTTGTCCCTCTTGTCCTCTAGCTTTCTTCCCTGTAGGTTGAAATTTCTATCTGATCCCACTGAATACGATCTCTAGTACCCATCAAACCTATTTTCTTTCTGGCAAGGCTCGCCCTCATTTTTTTCTTTCTCAAATATTGAATCAGTCAATCCACTGAGCAGCCTGGTTCTTTTAGTGAAGAACAGCATTAGAGCACTAAAAGCCAAAATCCAGGCCCCCGATGTTGTATTTCAGATTGTTTCATGAGAGAAAATGATTCCGGAAACCCAATTGTTATGAAAAATTACCACTTAAAATAAATGGTGAGTTCAAGTTATTTCTAATATGATTTATTAAACTATTTTTTTCTTTTCAATAAAACTAAATGTACTATTTTATGATATTATATAAATATATTTAATTTACCAAATCTCCATTTTTTAAAAAAAATCTTGAATTATCTGTCCAGAAATTGCTTATAAGTTAAGGAAATAGTAGATAACCACTTTCAAAATCACTTTAGTATCTATTACCTAGAAAACAAAATACTTCTAGCCATCCTCTCAAATCAAATGCTGACTAACAAATTCACTAACCTAAGATGTATATATTTCATTTAAAGGAATGGTTAAGGTCAAGGAAAATTATATAGACCAATATGACATTTTGAATTTTTTTTTCTGACATTAATGCCGTTATTTATATAGTTAGTTGCTCTGATTTGTAATGATGCTAACCATTCTTTCCTCTCCCCAAAATAGTAAAATAATATCCTATGTCCTTATGTTAAGCTCCCAAGTGCTAGGGGACAGATGCTATCTTTCTAGGTGTTTACTTTCAAAAGAAATAAGTGCAAACCTGAGACACATCTCTAGATTATGGGTGTGAGCAAAAGTAGGTTTGTCCCCTCTTATTGAGCTGTCTTACTCACAGATATTTTAAATTAGTCAAGATAATAGAAGACAACATTTGTTCTACATATTTTAGATTTAAGTCATTTAATTACAAAAAATAAACTTTGCTTATTCTCAGAGGGAAACTGAAAATTTTGTTAGATTCACCAACTGAGGTCTCACATATAATTATTGATATAATTGACATGGAAGTAGTGTTGCTTCTAGAATCATTCACAAAGTTTTTGTTTTGTTTTTTTTTTTTAACAGTTTTTGCTTTTGTTATAAAGCCTCAGTTCATGATTCTAAAGCTTTTCTATTCCAGCTAGCTTGACTCTGGAAAAAAAAAAAATGTTTCCTCCAGAGATTTGCAGCATTGGCATTGGATAGAACCAGAAGATAATTAGAGTTGCAAGTGTTTAACAGTGAAATCACTCATCCCAAATGCTTCGACGCAACCTTGGGAAAGGGCTGAGGTCAGCTCTTAATTTAATCAGAGTGAGTAGCTCATCCCTAAAGTGTTAGAGCATTAGTATGCTTCTAAAGCGCAATGCTGGGTTTATCCATTGGGAAGAGCTGTAAAAGAGCTAACACTGTGGAGTACAATGTAAACTTTTCAGGTTTCTGCTCACCTCAGAGCCCAATGGGATATTCTTAGAGTATATGAATTTTCCAGTATGCTACATTGATCAAACACTATAAAAAAATTAACTCAATGGTAACATCAGAAACTTCACATTAAATTAATAAGCAATAAAAAATAAGTATACCTTCTAATGTTTCTGTTTGAGGAAATAATTCTCAACTAATCATGAATTTTTTTAAATATTAAAAATTAGCAGACCTATGAAATTTAATATATTTTTTTCATTGCAATCTAGTATTTAATTGGTAGGTCAAACTCTATTTTGAGAATTTAGATAAATATTTTTATTATTATCATCTCAAAATATTCAAATAAATTAATTTGGAACCTGATCTTTACTTCTCAAGCTTACATTTAATAAGTAGCTCATGGGCTACCATCACAAAACAGGTTGTTTAATGTAAAGAATTAGTGTTCAGATATCATTAAGTAAATTCTGATACACTGTCAAAATATTTTTATGTAAGCAGTGGGCTCTCATTATCTTAATTATACATCAATCAAACCACTCCACTAATCCAAACTATACCAATCTCTCTTAGAAATAGTAGTACAGCCCTGGCCGCTTGGCTCAGCGGTAGAGCGTCGGCCTGGTGTGCTGGGGACCCGGGTTCGATTCCCGGCCAGGGCACATAGGAGAAGCGCCCATTTGCTTCACCCCCACCCCCTCCTTACTCTCTGTCTCTCTCTTCCCCTCCCATAGCCAAGGCTCCATTGGAGCAAAGATGGCCCAGGCGCTGGGGATGGCTCCTTGGCCTCTGCCCCAGGTGCTAGAGTGGCTCTGGTCGCGGCAGAGCAACCCCCTGGAGGGGCGGAGCATCCCCCCTGGTGGGCGTGCCGGGTGGATCCCTGTCTGGCGCATGCGGGAGTCTGTCTGACTGTCTCTCCCCATTTCAAGCTTCAGAAAAAGTAAAAAAAAAAAAAAAAAGAAATAGTAGTACAATTACCTTTAGAATATGTTGAGTCTGTTCTCCTCAGTAGATTCTAAGTTCCATGAGGACAAGGACCATCCAATTCTACCTGTACAATGTTGTGTACCTAGGACATAGCACAGCCTCTGGAAGCAAGTAGATATTCAATAACTGTTTCATGAATTAACTTAAGCATAGTCATGGAAGCAGTCCAACCAGAAGACCCAGAAACAATTTTTGTTTCTAGTGTAGTCTTCTTTTTTTTTTTCTTTTTCTTTTTTTTTGTATTTCTCTGAAGTTGGAAACGGGGAGGCAGACAGACTCCCTCATGCGCCCAACCGGGATCCACCCAGCATGCCCACGGGGGGGGGGGGGGGGGGGGGCTCTTCCCATTTGGGGCGTCGCTCTGTTGCATCCAGAGCCATACTAGCGCCTGAGGCAGAGGCCACAAAGCCATCCTCAGCACCCAGGCAAACGCTGCTCCAATGGAGCCTTGGCTGCAGGAGGGGAAGAAAGAGACAGAGAGGAGGGAGAGGGGGAGGGGTGGAGAAGCAAATGGGCGCTTCTCCTGTGTGCCCTGGCCGGAATCAAACCCAGAACTCTTGCACTCCAGGCCGACACTCTACCACTGAGCCAACCGGCCAGGGCCAGTGTAGCCTTCTTCTTTTTTTTTTTTTTGTATTTTTCTGAAGCTGGAAACGGGGAGAGACAGTCAGACAGACTCCCGCATGCACCCGACCGGGATCCACCCGGCACGCCCACCAGGGGTGACGCTCTGCCCACCAGGGGGCGATGTTCTGCCCCTCCGGGGCGTCGCTCTGCCACGACCAGAGCCACTCCAGCGCCTGGGGCAGAGGCCAAGGAGCCATCCCCAGCGCCCGGGCCATCTTTTCTCCAATGGAGCCTTGGAGCCTTGGCTGCAGGAGGGGAAGAGAGAGACAGAGAGGAAGGTGGGGGTGGAGAAGCAAATGGGCGCTTCTCCTATGTGCCCTGGCCGGGAATCGAACCCGGTTCCCCTGCACGCCAGGCCGACGCTCTACCACTGAGCCAACCGGCCAGGGCCAGTGTAGCCTTCTTTTAAACCCAAACCATTCATGATAGTATCAACTCTTGCACCTAAACTTTGGGCAACTACAGATTGATATTTACTCAAAGCTAAATATTGTATATCCTTAAACCATAGATATGGGACATCATTTTTTAATTCCGAAACATTTAAGCTTCGTCTGTTTAGTATTTAGATATGGTTTTGTATATTAATCTATTACTTGTCAATGTTACATGATTTTTATGTGGCATAGAAAAAGAGCATCTGATCTGACCTTTCTCTGAGGTATGAAGATTACATTAAATGATCGATTGATGGAGATCATACTTTCTCTAAATAATTTTGCTTTAAAGATATTATTATAAAATTGCTAATCATACCCTAAAATACTAATTGGAATAAAATAACTATTGGTTTTTGGATAACACTTATTTTGTCACTTTATAAATCTTGCCTTACTTATTTGAATTCTACTATAAGTTTTTATTATGCTTCATTAAATAATATTTATGTCTAAGTCTTTTGATAGTCAAAATTAGCAAAATGCCATGTTCAGCTATTTTAGTTTACGACCTATGCAACTTACGACCATTCGACTTTATGACCACAATCGCTAGCCATGACTACTCTGCATCTGGCAGCACAAGCATTGCCCAGCTGGGTGAATGGCAGTGCGGACCAGCTTCCGGCAGCACTACCATCTCTGCATGCACCATTTCAACTGTTATCCCTAAGATTCAGTACAGCAATTTGTGTTTTGTGTCTTGTATATTTTTCATCAAACCCTTCCCAAGATGTCTACCAAGAGGAAATTGTCTTTGTCTATGCCTCAGCCTGCCAAGAAGGAAAGAAAGGCCATCAATCTCGACACGAAAAAGAGCACGGGCTCATCCAACTTGAGCATGGGTTCACCAGCTTGAGTGCAGGGGTGTTGGCTTGAGCAAGGGATCATAGACATGACCCCATGGTCGCTGGTTTAAGCCCAAGGTCACTGGCTTGAGCAAGGGGCCACTCGCTCTGCTGTAACCCGCTGGTCAAGGCACACATGAAAAAGCAATCAATGAACAAGTACGAAGGAGAAAAGAAAGTGAATGTGATCGCACATGTTTATGAAAAAACCAACTCCGGTAACCCCAACTGCTGCCTCAGATGACAACATCAACAATCCGCAGCCAAGCACCAGCAGCCAATAAAATATTTCGTACATGTTTATATATTTTGATATGTTTTGCAATTGGGAAAATGTTTCCTATGGTATTTTTTACACCTGTATTTTGTATTTTTGTATGCACCTGTATTTTGTAATTTTGTATGTTTTGCAAATATTAAACCAATTGTACTGGTAATGCAGTATTTTACTTAAACCTGACTTAAATGTAAAAATAAGAAACAAAATGGTGTAGAGATGATACAAATGGCATAAAATGAACAAAGAAAATTATGATATATGACAATAATAAAAAATTATGATAAAATATGACTTAAAGATTTTTATAACATCATTTCACAGTACCGTACATATAACCTACTCAATTTACAACCAAATTGTGTTACGATTGGCCTGTTGGAACCAATTGTGGTCGTAAGTCGAGCACTAGCTGTATTTGCTATATGGATGGTACTCATTTTTTAAGTTTGTTTTCTCAAGAACGTTTCCAAGATGTGATAAAATATGTTATATAAAATAATTATGTAACATGATGGTGGCATTAGTTAATGCTGTAATGGCAATCATATAATAATTTACAAATACATCAAATTAACATGTACAACTTAAATTTATACAAAGTTTATTTGATATTTATTTCTAAAAATGTGAAGAATACTGATTTTTCTTTGGTTTTATTGAATAAAATCTCTGCTGAACTTTTTTGATAGCTAATATTTTGTGCCTTTTCACTTCAATGAGTATCTCTTAATTGCTAAAGTAGTCAGTACTATTTTCTTCTGGAAGCACTCGTTTGTCAAACCTGTCGCGTACTCTCTCTGGTACCTTACAGAAGAGAGTTCAAATGAGTAAGTACTTGCTCATTCTTATCCCTCTCAAAGAGTGCCTTTCACTTGTCTCCAGGCATTCCTGAGATTTCTACCTCTAGGTGTAATCTAAAAGCAACAGAGAACATTAACGGGGAGAGAGTAATCATTCAATTAACTGACCAGTAGTTTTTGAGCTCCTATTCTGTGCCTGACAAGACATCAGTGAAAAATATAGACAAAAACTCAGTCTTTATGAAGCTTTCTCTATACGTTGTGCTGGCCTATAGAACTTTGTATGCTAATGCAAATGCTCTATATCTGCATTCCCAATACAGTAGCTAGTGACCACCAGCCATACATATGTGGATAGACTTAAAGATTAAATTTCTATTAAATTTCTATCTATTTTTTTTAAAAAAAGATTCTTAAATTTAAATCGCCATGTGAGGTTAAAAGGTTCTGTAGTGCCTGATGTTTTTATGTGTGTTTACAGGCATGGTGGGATATCAAGGGGAGTTGTATGAAGATGGCATTAATTAAAATGAACAAGGAAAGAAGAAGTCAGAAGAGACCTGTTGTTTCGGACTTCTTAGTCCTTTTCAAGACTTGAAGTCTGAGTAAAGTGATTCTGAAAGCTACAAGATATATGTGTGCCTGAAATACATAATTAAGCTGCAAAATGGTCTTCTTATTGATAGGTAATCATGTTGATGTTACAATTAATGCCTGAACGCCAGTTAAGGTCCACATAGGAAAGAATAATTACAAAACATCATTAATTAAGGTCTTTTACTCTTCCATTGTCAAAACTAATTGCCTGGAGTAAGATGTTCTCCCTTGATTAATTGGTTTATAAAGACATGGCCAAATCTGAGAAGGCTATTCTGTTTCCTAGGCAAAATGCTTAAGGTTCTGGTAAGAGTGAACACCAGGTAACAGGTGTGACTTGTGGTCTTTTATGTTCTGGCTGCACAGGCCACACTTTAGGGTTACATCAGGACAGTTAAATTAATTTGAGGCATTCAATAGATGATCTACCCAGTGCCACTTTTTTTTTTTTTTAATAAGACACAACCCTCTTCAAAACTAGAACCTTCTGTTGTCTAAGTACTGTTTCTGTTTTTGAAACTGTAGCCAATTTATAACATGAAATTATTGTGAAGAGTATAATGCCTTCTTTGGTGTAGATTACTATGTGTGTTCACTACCCTATTCAACAACATATCCACCTGAAATTAACCTTAGAATTTTGTTTGGTTGGATTAGTTGTTGTAGAATCCAGGAAGCATCTATTTACAGGTGCCTTGGGTGTTAGGGAGGCATCAAATAGGAGCATAGTTTAGCAAAAAGCTAGATGCTTTTACAGATCTCTAATTTTCACTCCCATACACCTCTTCTGAGTTTCCAAAGCTTGTTCATTCTTCTCTTTAGTACTTAGCGGGTTTTTTGTTTGTTTGTTTTTGGGGTTTTTTTGTATTTTTCTGAAGCTGGAAATGGGGAGGCAGTGAGACAGACTCCCGCATGTGCCCGACCAGGATCCACCCAGCACGCCCACCAGTGGGCGATGCTCTGCCCGTCCGGGGCGTCCCTCTGTTGCGACCAGAGCCACTCTAGTGCCTGGGACAGAAGCCACAGAGCCATCCCCAGTGCCCGGGCCATCTTTTGCTCCAATGGAGCTTCAGCTGCAGGAGGGGAAGAAAGAGACAGAGAGGAAGGAGAAGGGAAGGGGTGGAGAAGCGCCTCTCCTGTGTGCCCTGGCCGGGAATCGAACTCAGGACTTTCGCACGCCAGGCCGACGCTCTACCACTGAGCCAACCGGCCAGGGCCACTTAGAGTATTTTTTATGCCTATTTGTTCCATGTAACAACGTGAAGATTGGGATAGATATCAAAAACTGAAAATCTTTTCAATCCAGGAATTCATCATAAACTCAATTTAGGAATGAGTGAATAAACAAATGAATCCCATGAGGAAACAGAAGCCCATTGGAATCTCCCACATTTTGTCTTTCTATAACAAAAATTGAAGTTTAAATAATAACAATATAACTTTGTTCTCATCAGTGAAAAAATAAACGGGACCCAAATTCAACAATTAAAAATAGCATTCCTCTAATAGTGGCAAGTGTTATTCAATTTTTTATTCCTATTTATCAGTGCTTTTTAATAGGGTGGGTGAAAACATATATCTAGAACCCCTCGGCAAAGAGAGGCCATACTCACAGTTGAGAATAATTTACTAAACTACTATCCATCACTCCAGTGTCCTGTGGCAATGAAAATGGAAAGCATTAGCCTGACCAGGTGGTGCTGCGGTGGATGGAGAATTGGACTGGGATGCGGAGGACCCAGGTTTGAAACCCTGAGGTTGCCAGCTTGAGCACGGACTCATCAGCTTGAGTCCAAGGTCACTGGCTTGAGCAAGGGGTCTCTCAATCTGCTGTAGCCCCCTGGTCAAGGCACATATGAGAAAGCAATCAATGAACAACTAAGGTGCCGCAACAAAGAATTGATGCTTCTCATCTCTCTCTTCCTGTATGACTGTCTCTGTCTGTCCCTCTCTCTGTTTCTGTCATACACACATACACAAAAATAGAAGGCATTACATATAAAATAAAAAAATGTAAAGTAATATGTACATTTGCTTAGAATGCATATATTGCTTGTTATTTCTACATATTTTCTATGTATATATTCTGACAGTCCTTGCTAAATACCTAGATGAATGTAAAAATTTTTTTTCTACATTCCCTGTACCACTTCATTATTTTCTTAAATCATTTTAGGTCCTCCAAAAGCCACTGAAACAGAATTATAGGCTGAGAGTAACCTAGGGAGAGTGAAGGCTCCGAGTGAATGAGGAGATGAATTCTGAAGGTACAATGGGGGCTGTCAGTTAACCACACTCCACAGCATGGCTCCTGCACCAGGGAAATCTGAGCAATGCCCTCCTGCCACTGCTACAATCTTCCACCATGACTACTGAAGGATGGAAATGCCATTGTGAAGTATTTCCACTGCCTACATTTCAATAGTATCATTATAAAATCCCATATTAGGACTGTTCAAGATTAAAAGGAATTTAGGAAACATAAGAAAAGGTAATGTATCTTCCCTATTTGCATACTGGTCTTAATAAAACAGCTATAAGAATAAAAAATAAACTGCTATAAATGATATTTGATAACATCTGAATCTGGGAAGAATAGTATATTTTAGAAAGTGTTTTTTACTTTTTCTTTGAATAAGAAATGTTCATATTTATGGATAAAATGCCATGTTACCTTTATTTGGGGGGGGGGGGGTATTTTTCTGAAGTAAGAAGCAGAGAAGCAGAGAGACAGACTCCCGCATGCACTCAACCAGGATTCATCTGGCACGCCCACAAGGGGCGATGCTCTGCCCACCTGGAGCATTGTTCCATTGCAACAGGAGCCATTCTAGCACCTGAAGTGGAGGCCATGGAGCCATCCTCAGCACCCAGACAACTTTGCTCCAATGGAGCCTTGTCTACAGGAGGGGAAGAGAGAGTCAGAGAGAAATAAAAGGAGGAGGGGGAGAAGCAGATGAGCGCTTCTCCTGTGTGCCCTGGCTAGGAACCAAACCCAGCACTTCCACACTCTACCACTGAGCCAACCTGCCAGGGCCTGCCATGTTATCTTTACTTATAAATACATCAGCAAAAAATAACAAAATAAGTCCAAATGTTAACAATTTTTAGATACATTATGAATTATATGTATATGTATTAAACTTTTTCTCTACTATTATATATATATATGTTCATATTTTTTCATAGTAAGTATCTTAAAGAAGTCAAGTTTTCAGCAATCACCATTTATGCCCCCATTCCATCTTCTAACTCCCCCTACCGATTCAGAAAGGCAGAATGTAGTGGAGCAAATAATTACTAAATCCCTTATGTTACTTTAGTGATTATTTGCTCCGCTACATTCTGCTTCTCTGAATGAGCTCCACATTCCTTCTGCAGTACAACCTACCAGTCAAATACTGTAGTGCTTCAATTTTTAGCAAAGGCTTTTTATTCTACTCCATTGGTAGAAATAATTAGCATTCCAATATGTTTATTAAATTATTTGTGTATTTATTCTTTCAGTCATTCATACATTCACTCAATATCTCAATATTACTCAAGATTCTAAAGATGTAAAAATAAACATTCATATCATTCTCACTCATGGTATTAGATAAAGGGAGATGCAAATTATTAATTTTCATACAAAGTAATGAGTTATAATAGAGGCAAGATGAGTCTCTCAGCTGTTGCATTTCCTCAGGTATAGACCCATCTCTGCATGAAAAAAAATTCAGTACTTTTAGATACAAACTTGATAGAGTCCATGGCATTTGTTATTGTTGTTTCCATGTCATTGCATGGTTCAGGATAGTAGGTCTGTTATACAAAAAAAAAAAAAAAAAAAGTTCAAAATATATATCTCCATCTGTATTCCTGATCTTATACAGGTTCCCTGTTGTTCCTTTTCTGTTCCTTCTGGGGGCATAGCAATAGTGGTAATGTTTAATGTACTTCGAGTTGTTATGTAATGTTCTGTGCACAGAAGACATGTTCTAAGCCGTTCTCTCACCACCAAGTTCCTTCTCCTCCCCCACACTCTTTTAACCAAGGCTATCTTCTCTTTTCAGAGAATGTTTGTCTTATCTGTATTCATATTCCAGGCAGCTAAAAACTTTATGAAATACTTTTATATCTATTGTAACCTAAAACAAAGAAGTTATGGAAGGCAAGAAGACTAAAGTTATCTTAAAATAAAATAAAGGTAGATTGACACATGTTTGGTTCATTAACCATTACCCAACACAAACCTATGGTAAAAGAAAGGTACAGACAACTAAAATTCTTTGTGAAATGCAGAAAGTCTTCCCCTTGAAGCTAAGAATGAGTCTATCAAGCTGTAAGGCAAAGAAGGACAGGCACATCCAGAAGATAAAATGACATTTGTTTGCAAAAGTAAGACAGAATGTGTTGTGTTTTGGGAATGGCACATAATTTATGATTGCTGAAGTGAGTTTAAAAAATTAACTCAGACAGGTGACAAGTATCCACAAATGGAGGACTTTGTACTATGCAAAGAAGTGTGGATTTTAAGCAATATATGAGAATATACAATAAATCATTTTAAGCAGAAAACATGCATAATTTAAATGTAATTTCAAAAGATCACTCTCACTCAATAGTAAGAAATAATCAAGAGTAGTTTATAACATATAAAGATGGAATTACCTCATATTGAAGTGAATAAATTCTAAAAGAATATAATTTGTCTTATTTATCATCTTATAATGATCTTGTTAGATAGAATTATATGGATCTATGACTATGTGTCACAATAATAAAGAATATCCATAGCAAAATCCATGCAATCGTAGTCAATGACTTTGTGTGTGTGTGTGTGTTTTGTTGTAATTTTCCAGTCAATCTAATACCCTGACTTTAGACTTTATCTACATCATCAGACAAGTGTCTGCATCCTTTTTCTGACAGACATCTAATCAGTAATCTTCCAATAGAGAGTGACTAAGGATTGAAGAAATGTTCTCTAGCTATTCTAAAAGCTTTCAATTCTTAATATAGTATTGGAGTTTTATTTAATGGATGTGAACATAAATAATAGCTTATAGGGTCCAGACCAGGCTCTGACACAGTGAATAGAGTGATGGACTGGGATGTGGAGGACCCAGGTTTGAAACCCGGACCAGTTTGAGCAAGGGCTCATCTGGCTTGAGCATGGGCTCACCAGCTTGAGCATGGGGTCACTGGCTTGAGTGTGGGATCATAAACATGACCCCAAAGTTGCTGGTTTGAGCCCAATGGTTGCTGACTTGAAGCCCAAGGTCGCTGACTTGAGCCCAAGGTCACTGGCTTGAGCAAGGGGTCACTTGCTCTATTGTAGCCCCCTGGTCAAGGCACATATGAGATAGCAATTACTGAACAACTAAGTAACTTCAACAAAGAATTTATGCTTCTCATCTCTTTTCTTTCCTGGCTGTCTGTCTCTCTTAAAAAAAAAAAAAAGAATAAATTATAGGTGGAAATATTTTCAAAACATATTTGGTCTTGATTTTTCCTTTTCAATAACCACATTAGTTAACTATTTAGTTGTTTTTATATCCCTGTTAGTCCCACAAGAAAAGGGAGACCGATTATCAGAAAAAGTATAAACTCAGCTCCGAAGTCAAAATCAAAATTGGTGAGGAAAAAAAAAGAAGTGTTGTCAATGAGAGGAGTCATAATACACAAATGTGCAAGACCTAAAGGCCAACATGGCTTCTAAAATTGATCCATGCTTTGGATCTTAGCAACACTTTGACCAAACTGGCAAGAAAATACTATCAATCAAAAACAAACCAATAAGCAAACAAAAACAAACAAACAAAAATACTACCATCAATAAAACACATTTCATCTTATCAGAAAAGCAAAGCTATTCTAAATACATTGTTCTAACAATAATTTCTTCTATGCAATAATAATCAGAAATTGTTCAAACCATTTATTGTGTTTTGACAAATAACTGGGTTTATCTTCAGTTCATAACCTTCAAAAATGGTACTGATGGCTGATTACCTCTTCTGAGAAACAGCAAATTTACACATTAAAGGGAAAATATTTAGTCTAGAACTGTTAAGTAATGTTTTGATTTGCAAGGCAAAGTAAAGATCATAATGTAAGTTCTACTTGGACCACAAGTCTATTTTTTTAACAAGACATCCAATTTTAGTAACATATTATCTATGAAGATAGAGTAACCCATACACATCTTTAAAATATTTATTATAAAAATACTGTTTTCTCCAGGTTTATTTCAATGGGTTGTTTTATGAATAAAACTGAACACAATAACTTTTTTAAAGCTTTTGTTACTATGAAAAAGTGACAGGGAAGCATTTTTTCTCCATCACACATGAAAAAATATTATAAAAAAAAGAAGATTGTCCCTTCCAGTTGGCTCAGTTGTAGAGCGTCGACCTGGTGTGTGGAAGTCCCAGTTGCAATTCTCAGGGCACACAGGAGAAGCACCCATCTGCTTCTCCACCCTATCCCCTCTCCATTCTCTTTGTCTCTCTCTTCCCCTCCCGCAGCTGAGGCTCCACTGGAGCAAAGTTGGCCTGGGCTCTGAGGACAGCTCCATGGCCTCAGCCTCAGGCACTAAAATGGCTCTCGTTGCAACCAAGCAAAGGCCCAGATGGGCAGAGCATCGCCCCCTGGTAGGCATTTCCGGTGGATCCCGGTTGGGCGCATATAAGAGTCTGTCTCTCTGCCTTCCCGCTTCTCACTTCAGAAAAATACAAAAAAAAAAAAAAAAAAAAAAAAAGATATCGATTCTATTGACTGCAAATGAGAGTAGTTTTAAACATTTTCTCCATGAAAATTACCTTTTTAAAATCTTATATTTTAATAATATTGGTATGAAAAAGAACTAATGTGGTTTAGGAATCACAAAACAAACAAAAATATAATGGTATAGAAAGTAATAATGGAAAATTAATGAGAAATCCTTCAAAATTATGTAATATATATATTGTATGTATATGTATGTATGTATTTATATATGTATGTGTGTACTTCCTTACTTATTAAGTGATACAACATTTTTTAAAAAGTTTAAATTCCTATTAGTATCTTTCTACTGCCAATTCCAAACCATTAGTCTCTTCTGAGCCAAGCTAAGGCTGAGCTTGGAAGACAAGTGGTTCAAGAATGTGTTAGTGAAGCCTCAAAGTCCTATTCTGAATCCCAAAGGAAAAAAAATATTACTACCTTCTCCTTTTGATCAGGAGGAGATACTGAAGACATTGTGAATAAATTTGGGGAGATATTAGATCACAAATCTGCAGGACTCTAAAGAAACATCAACCTCTTTCTAGCATCAACATTACTGAAGAGACCTTAAAAGAAGATCTAAATTCTCTCTAATACTATGAGAAAAAAAGTAGTGGAAACAGGGAGCAGGATGAGGGCCTTTTGACACCTCTCTAAGATAATAACAACGGACTTGCTAATATCTGATAGCCAAAAATGCAAAGAACTTATGTCATAGTTTATGTAGTCAAGAGACCGAGTCAGGCCTCAGACTATAGAATTTGCAAGTAATACACTATGCAAAATGCATTGTCAATGGGTTTAAAAATACATAAAGAAAGAAACGGAAAATTGTACTAAAAGTAATAAAAGCACCTAAGGAGAATAGATAACATTGAAATTAAACTTGATGAAAATAAAACAAAAAGTTTATTAAATGAAAAAAAATAATCAGTTGATTAGCAGAGGTGAAGTACAAATTAAAGGTTTGGAAAATTCTATTCAAGAAATACATCAAAAAATAGTACCAAAATAAACAGATAAAATTATAAATTGTATATCAGATGACAGATATAGAAGACAAAAATCAAATTAATAAAAAAACTTTAAAATATAAAAACAAAAAGATAAAGGAAAGTGCTATGGAGACCTGATCTTAGACAAGGAACGAACTCATGGAGTTCTAGTTATTATTGACTATTTTTTTAATTCATGGGCTATAAGCATGAACAAATTATACTACAAACAGAAAGACTCTGTCTATACAAAGAGAAAAAAATTCCGCTCACACATTCTATCTGAGAAAAGAATGACCCTAGTAATATAGCAAAATAAATAATCACAGAGCTCTTAATAAAGTCAAGTTAAAGGAGCAATAAAAAGAACCCCACTAAATAATAGACCTTTCTTTATAACTTCAGATATAATTTAAATGGATAAAATATGCTATCTCTGTATATGTAACACAAGTACTGAAAGATCCCTGCAATGAAAGAGCCAAGACAGTAAACAACAACAACAAAAAAAACTAATTCTAGCCCTGGCCAGATGGCTCAGCAGTAGAGCATTGACCCAGTGTGTGGAAGTCTCAGGTTTGATTTCTGGCCAGAGAACACAGAAAAAGCTCCCATCTGCTTCTCCATTGCTCCCCCTCTCCTTTCTCTCTGTCTCTCTCTTCCCCCCCTGCAGCCAAGGCTTCACTGGAGCAAAGTTGGCCCAGGCACTGAAGATGGCTCCATGGCCTCCGCTTTAGGTGCTAGAATGGATCTGGTTACAATGGAGCAATGGCCAAATGGGTACAGCACTGCCCCTGGTGGGTATGTTGGGTGGTGTGTATGTGGAAGTCTGTCTCTCTGCCTCCCCACTTCTCACTTTAGGAAAAAAAAAAGAAGCTAATTCTAGCTTAGGAGAAAAATATAAATTCTAGGACAAAACTTCAGTAAAGGAGAAGAAAAGCAATCCAAGTGGGGGAGAGATAAAACAGTGAAAGTATTGAGACATAAAAATGTTGTAGGCCATAGTGTGTTGACCCAGCATATGGACACCCCAAGTTTGGTCCCTGGTCAAGGCACACATGAGAAGCAAATATCTGCTCTTCACTTCCCACAGCCAGTGATTCAGTTGGTTTGAACATGGCCCCAGGTTCTAAGGATAGCTCAGTTGGTTCGAGTGCATCAATTTCAGGCACTAAAAATAGCTAGGTTGATTTGAGCATCAGCTTCATATGGGATTGCCAGGTAGATCCTAGTCAGGGCACATGCAGAAGTCTATCTCACTATGTTCCCTCCTTTCACAAAAGAAAGAAAAAGAAAAAGAAAGAAAGAAAGAAAGAAAGAAAGAAAGAAAGAAAGAAAGAAAGAAAGAAAGAAAGAAAGAAAGAAAGAAAGAAAGAAAGAAAGAAAGAAAGAAAGAAAGAAAGAAAGGGGGAGGGAGGGAGGGAGGGAGGGAGGAAGGGAAGAAGGAAGGAAGGAAGGAAGGAAGGAAGGAAGGAAGGAAGGAAGGAAGGAAGGAAGGAAGGAAGGAGGGAGGGAGGGAGGGAGGGAGGGAGGGAGGGAGGGAGGGAGGGAGGGAGGAAGGAAGGAAGGAAGGAAGGAAGGAAGGAAGGAAGGAAGGAAGGAAGGAAGGAAGGAAGGAAGGAAGAAGGGAGGGAGGGAGGGAGGAAGGAAGGAAGGAAGGAAGGAAGGAAGGAAGGAAGGAAGGAAGGAAGGAAGGAAGGAAGGAAGGAAGGAAGGAAGGAAAAGAAAGAAGGAGAGAAAGAGAAAATGGTGTAAAGGACTGATAGGGTGGTAAGAGGGAAGAAGAGGGAGTATAAAGTATACTGCTGGGACAAGTGGCTGGAGTTTTGTTTTCATACAATAGTACAGAGTCGTGTGCTTTATCATGAACACTGATAAGCAGACAATAACAAAGAGGGGGGAATAAGAAAAAAAAATGTCCAAATTAACATTGGGGAATAAAAGAAAGATCTATATTATTAGATCATACAAATTAAGAGAAAGACAACATAAATATGTTTAGGTAGAAGAAGTAATATCAAGTATATAGGTTATTACTATGCTCCACCAAAAGTTGAAAATCATCATATTGAGATTTTTTAAAAAAAAACAGAATTTTATTGTCTCACAGTTCAGGAGACGACAAGTCTGAGTACAAAGTGGTAGCAGGGCCATGCTCCCTCTGAAAAGTGTAGGGAAGTCTTGCTCTCCTCTTTCTAGTTTCTGGTGGGGACCAGCAGTCCTTGACTTTCTGTGGCTTGCAGCTGCACAGCCCCTCTCTGCCTTCGTCATCCAGCGGGGTTCTCTCTGTGCAGCTCTGTGTTCACACGTCATCTTCTTATACTGAGATTTTATCAATAGTTTGAAAATAAATGGACAGAAAAGGGACATTAAGTGATCACAAATACAAAGCAGGTATTAATAAATATCAACAACAAACAAGATGGGATTTAACAAAAATTAACAAAAGAATACAAAGATGGACATTAATAATAAAACAGTAATATGAACATAAGTATATGTGTGTGTTTATAAACACATATACACATATTTTTTGTTAATAGACAAAATTTTTTTAGAAAAGGAAAAATTATCAAACGCAGAGAGAAAAATGGAAAGATCTCTTAACATGCATTATTCCTGGGTAAGCAGAAAGTATTGATTAGAGAGAAGAGAAAGGGCTAGTACTTAATAAAAATAAATTATTCAAAACTCCTTTATATATATATATATATATATATATATATATATATATATATATATATATATATATATATATATATATATAATCCCATTCATCTACAATGATATGTGTGTGAGTATGCAAAAAAAAAATCAAATTCTATTGGCTTAAATATCAACCTTTTCTATCACCATTGAAAAAGCTGAACTATATCTATATGACTTATAACATGCTGTTGGTGTTGGTAAGGACAAAAAAATAGGATTTGCCTTTTTCCTACATGCTTTTATATTGTTTTACACTCTTTTATATGTATTGCTTTTGTGATTTCAAGGCATCAAATAAAAACCTCCTGTAAAAGTAAGTAAATAAACATATATTGAAATATATGTAATGAAAAAGTGATAGTCCTTGTACTATCATGACCCATATATACCACTTTCAGAAATATTTTTATAAAACTACAAAAATTTAAATTGTCAAGAATAGTCCATAAATAAATTGATAGTAATTATATAAAGAAAATCACTGATTATTTATAGTAACTTAAATACTACATAACAATAGTGGTCAGGTTAATTATTATCAAAGAACAGCATCACATTGATTTAATTATGTATATATAGTTAGTGAAGGGGCTCATTTAAATATTGCCTTATAGTAGGAAATCATCATTTTACCAGAAATTGTTTTAAAAGCCCCCAAAATAAATGCATCTAACTTCATTGGCATAAAAATTATGTTTATATTTAGAACAGCCTATATAATGTTGATAAAGAAAACAATAAATCATTTTCCTACCTCCAATTGAACAGTATAGAACACTAGCAAAACTCTCAAGCTAGTGGGTTTGACTCTGATAGATGCATTTGCAAGGAAATAAGACAGTTCAATCTTGTTATATGGTTTGTAGCAGTAAGCAATCAGTATTTCAAAAGAGTAAAAGAGCATCTCTGGAACATCTCTGTAGAATCTTCTTAATGTCCTTGTGCCATTTGTTGAGACTCAGACGCCCCACTTCCTTGCAGAAGATTTATGTGCACGCATGCGATGTTCGTGTATAAATATAGAGTACAGAAAGACACGTTCTAGGATTGTCATAGAAGTTCAATCTTTTCCTCGTAAATAAAATTTTTCTGTCTGGCTCGTAGCGGCATTCTAAGCTTATGTGAAAAGTTTGTTGTTAGAGAGATAACTGATCAGACAGCTAGGGCAGTTGACAAGCATGTCTACTGTGCTGTCCAAAACAGAACCTTGGAGAGACTGGCTCATGTTGATGATTCTTGCTACCTAGTAGCACAGTATTTAAGTTTAGTGGGAAAGGGGTTGTGTGTATACTAAGGCAAAGCGCTGCTCCCCTCAGTAAATAATTAGTAAAATGGTCCAGTAGAAAGAGTAGAGCTCTGTCCACAGAAGACCTGGTATGACTCTTCTGAGGCTTTAGCTGAGCCATTTACAAACCTCCTTGCACCTTATTTCCTTTATTCTCTGAAGGCTTTGTAGTTTATCAATATTTAACTGACTGAGCTTTGCTTGAAAGAAAGTTGGGCCCCTCAGGATGCTAATGGCAGCATTAACCCATATCAGTTTAGGAGATTCTGCTGACCCATGAGCATCATGGTATCAATACTAAACACTGTGTGCAATAATGCATTAGATGAACCAGTTTAAGTGGTTTAATTCCAAACATTCAAAACCTGTTTGATAATAGACAGTTTTGTGTTTATTTTTCCTCAAAGTCTGAGACTTCACAGAATACATTTCACTGGGCTAAATGCTATGTAATGTCTCTTCCAAGCATACAATATAAGATTATTACATAAATCCTTCTGAGGAAAGAAGTTATGTCACAATAATTTTTCATCACAAATGACACAATTTTTTTACACTGATCAACATTCTAGCATTCTATAGACTAAGCAAAAGAGCATGTTCTCTCTTGTAACATAAAAATAGAAAAAAAAACAGTTTTCTCTTTGAATTTTTGTTGAAAAACAGAATTCAAACTTTCTTTGTATTCATGTACTCACCAATTTTACTTAACATATATTTTTAGTACATAAACACATTTTCTAGTGTTAACATATTGGTACAGTTACCAAACACTATGTATCCTATTCTACTAATTAGTGATATATTTTATACACTTTTTCAAAATGCATATAAATTATGTTTGTATTCATTGCTGAGAATTCTAGAACTACAGCAATGTTCCTCACCTGTCCAATTGCATATAATGAAAGGATTTATTTCAATAAATGTTTCCAAAGCAGTGCTCACAGGTATACTGAATATGTAAGAATCCAAAATTAATTACTTTCCTGCCCTCTTGAAATATGCCTGAGCCAAGAAGATACTGCCACAAAGAGAACTTCACTTACACTAACTTCAAAAGAACCCGCATGAAAAAGCATGACCAGACAGCCGCCTGCAGCCACCATGCCACATTCAGTATATATTTAATGAACTATTTTGGTTATATAATGAATACCACTGAGCGCACCCAGACCTGGACTACCTTGAGTAGCTTGCAAGCCTTTGGGAAGTTTAAGCCAAAATATAGCGTGAGGCGGAAAAAAAATAAATGCTTAGCAATAATTGCCACCTTTGGCAGCAGACAAAAGGGACAGCAGGCATCGCTGACTCTACTCCGTAGAACACACTCACCCAGAGTCAGGGTAACACGCAGCTCCATTTCAGTGTACATGGTTTCCTTCTGTTCTCTGCTTTGTTAGTGTTTACTTGAATGGAGAGATCTGACTGGGACATCAGAGAATTGCTTTCCATGGAACGGATAGCCAATTATTATAACAACAGCCAGCAAAGAAAAATTAATTTCCTGTGAAAAGTGACAAAGCTCGAGCTTGAATACAGATGCATTTATATTGGGGAAAACAACTGCCCTCTCTTCTCAGTCATTCACATATTAGCTTTGTTACACGGGGAATGTGCTCTCTTATAAACTGAGTTTAAAGTTTCAATATGTAAAGGATTTTGGGCACATTATTTTTTTTACATCAAACTTGAATATTTTGCATCAAAATATGCAAAACTGCCCTGGCCGGTTGGCTCAGTGGTAGAGCGTCGGCCTGGCATGCAGAAGTCCCGGGTTCGATTCCAGGCCAGGGCACACAGAAGAAGCGCCCATCTGCTTCTCCACCCCTCCCCCTCTCCTTTCTCTCTGTCTCTCTCTTCCCCTCCTGCAGCCGAGGATCCATTGGAGCAAAGATGGCCCGGGCACTGGGGATGGCTCCTTGACCTCTGCCCCAGGCGCTAGAGTGGCTCTGGTCGCAACAGAGGGATGCCCCAAAGGGGCAGAGCATCGCCCCCTGGTGGGCAGAGCGTCGCCCCTGGTGGGCATGCCGGGTGGATCCCGGTCAGGCGCATGCGGGAGTCTGACTGTCTCTCCCCGTTTCCAGCTTCAGAAAAATACAAAAAAAAAAAAAAAGCAAAACTTTGAAGATGTTATTAGACTCCTAGGCCATACTGGATATTTTTCCTGCCTTTTAAAGATTTTTTTTTTAATTAGGGAACAGACATATATTGTCATAAGGCAGATTTGAGCATTCTAGGAACAGCAAGAAGGAAAGATGGTACTAAATTCAGAGAGTCAGAAGTGAGGGACAAGAGCAGAGGAGGCACTGTGACCAGTGCTCAGGGCTTTGTTTTTCGTCCCAATGCTCTTAGCCACTGTCGGTCTTCTAAACCCAATAGCACAGTATGACTCATTTGGTGAAAAAAATCACTTGGTCTGCCATATAGAAAATGGATATTATGACAGGATGATGTCATAGTATCTTGCACTAATACAGAAATCTGTATTAAAAACAAGAGAAGTAAAGAAATTCAAAATACATTTTTAGTGGTGCTGAAGAAATATTTGCTGACAGTTTGGCTATTGGGGAGTGAAGAGTCAGCTCAGTTCATCAATTATCATGAACTCTGGACAATTTCCTGTTAGATTCGGGGAAAATACGGTGTTGAGGGAAATTACTGAGCTGATAGATTACAGTTACAAGATCCCCAGCTCTTTTGGTGATGAGTTGTGAAGGCTCCCACTCCCTCTATATCCCTCTTTAACACGACCTTCACCTCCCCTTCTTACTTGAGAATGCTGTGGGCATCACACACTGCAAACTATATTACTGCCCGTAGTTTTCAGGTAGCTCCTTTCTTTGTTTTAATTGCTCATGATATATTTGTTCCCATTGAATGTCAGTTTCATTTGCTTTTCAAAACTTCTCCAATTTATCATAGTCAGCTTAATCCAATCTTATTCTCCTAAAGTGTTGGCCTTTCCTTTTTTTCTATTTTTGTTTTCATGTGTACTCCTAATAAGTTAAATTTTCTACTTGTAAGGCCAGTAGCCACGGGCACCATCATAGCCGCCTGGCCCATGCAGGTTCGCATTAGATTCGGACAGTTGGTAATGAAACAACGGAGCCAAGAACTCATGGGCCATCATCTTTAATCCTAGCTTGCATTTGGCAGCAAGTAAAAACACACACTGGGCTCCAAAACCCACTCATTCAGTACTCACAAAGCTACTGACTTATCTGAGTTTCCTAGAATCAAAGGTTTCTAGTTCATCAGACTTATTCACCTCTGTTCCCCATCTCCTTCCTTCTCCCTGCACAAACTCTGCACAAACTGGCTTCTCACTCAGCACTCCACCATCTTGGCTGCTTCTCCTGGCCTCCTCCATGTGGCCTTTCTCTGCTCTCCTTTCTAATGAGGAGAGGAACTGAGAGAGAGCAGGCTCCTGGTCTGCCCCACTTTATAGTGTACAAACTAAAACCTTTAATCCAATATACAAACAAGGAAGTCTTTGATACAAAGTCACTTATCTGAGGCATAATGGGATTTCTTATGAGAGTGCACCACCCCACAACAAAAAGGGTAGGAAAGGCTTAGTCCCAAAACCAAGCCTCAGGCTACAAGGATCCTGCCTGCCCATAGCCCACCCCCAACACACGTTAATATAATCACACCCATCCCAAGCAAGAAGGGCAACCAATACCATCATCTGGGTGATGGGCTTCCACGTGGGCAGCGCCATCTTTAACAAAGTGAGCATAATAAATATATTTTATCTTCCCAACACTACTCTAGCATTTAGATTCTTGATTCTTCTTTTGGTATTTAATCTATACTATTCGCTCACTTTCCCCATAGACAGTTGTTAACCATGCTTTTAAAATTTTTTGCTTCCCATCATTGTCTATAAAATGGTTTTAACACTTAAGACAACAGATAAAGTCATGCTTTAGTAAAGATGCATCAAAATCAATACACTCCACAATATACTACATCCAACATCCTGGATTCAGGAGAGGATTAATCTAACTGCACTGCAGAAGCATGAGGATTCACACTGTAAATATTGCCCATATGAACACACATTTCACATTGTGGTAAATATTTCAGATAGAGGAAGTAAATTTATAAGCATGTAACTTCAGGCTCAACAGGTAACCAGCATAAATTGCATGGCTTAAAAATCACAGAAGATCCAAAATGGTGCCAGTGTAGGTGGATGTTACACTTATCTCTTCCAGCGCCCAAACTGTAGTTACAACTAAATTTAAAAAAATTATCCTGAAAAACAAACATAAGACTAAATGAAGAAGAGTCATATAACCAAAGATTCACAGAAGAAGCCACATCAAGGAGGTAAGAAGGGCAGAGAAGAATTGGGCACCTGTAAGCTGTATAATTATGTTAACCAGTGTTACCCTAATAAAATTCAATTAAAAATAGAATAAAATAAAAATCACATATATAAGAATATTTTAAAACACATATATAACTAAAATATTATGTCAATCAGGTGTTATATATTTTATTAAAATATCTTTTATCATAGCACTTTACAGGTTGGTTTGGCTCTTTCTTCTTTGTCTGATTTTATTTATTTCCTTTTTTTGACAAATGTAGAGGTAAAGAAAAACATAGGCATTCAAATGTCTATTTTTTTCAGTAGTTTTAGTGTATTTATTCGTATTTCTTATCTTTTATATACAACATAAATATATGTATAGCCTATATTAGAAATATAATCTAGTGTGTAATGCCCTTCAATTATACTTAATACATGACCTTTAAATAATAAGTATTTTAATCTTGCAAACTCCAATCTGCAGAGAAAAAATGTCTAATTACATGGGGAAAATAATTAAAAATAAGACTGACCTTTCCTTATGATTGCATAGTGTATGTTTTTAATTAGAAGAAAGTTAATATAAACCTGTGAATACAGATAATTATTTTAAAATATCAGTGTGTGTCCAACTTAATATGGCTTACTTTTCTGGATCAGTGACTGCTTTTTATTTATTAATGTTAATATATTGAATTTTATAAAAGTATGTCATGTTACAGCAGTGGGAAATTCTCATATTTGTCATTGTAGAATTAAACATGAAAGATTTAGCCTTGAATGCTAAGAGATATCTACTAACCCACCTGAAAATACTCAGTGTTAAGTAACACAGTACAGGGTACAGTATTTTTACTGATTCTTACACACATTATATCAAAGTGTATCAATATTTTCCATCCCATTTGTGTCCCAAATAACATGTATATAACATAGTTTATATACTTGTGTGCTTGACTTTAAAATATATAGCTTGACTATAGTAATCATCTTATTATGCACATGTCTAGCAAATCACCATATTGTGCAACATACATCCAATTTTTATTTTAAAAAATACCTCCTTAGAAAATATGCATTTTTAAAAATAATATAAATGCTTCCAATATTAGACTCAATTTTATATTTCTTTAAGGCAAATACAATCATATAACAAAATATATAAACATTATATATATATAATGTGGCCAGAAACAGCAATTTCATCTTTAACATGAATAAAAAATGTGATTCTTTATATTTTTCCACCTTCAAGTCAATAAGTTTATTTTATTTTTCCTAGTGTTTCTATATTCTTAGAAGGTGTCAGTGAAATAAAGTGGGGGTAACAACAGCGTATTGTAACATAACTACAATAAACCACAAAACAGAGACAATATAAACTAAAAGCTCTAAAAGTGAAAATTTACATTGCTTTTATTATATGTAAGTTACACCATCACTCACTAATATTAGAAATATGCTCAAAATAATAGCATGTCACTTACTCTACCCACAGTTCAGAGGCACTTCGCAATCATTTCTGTGGTAGGAGTTTCCTTAGATACACAATAATACATGTCTCAATTTTGGGACAGGTTTTATAAATTATTTAAGCTATATAAAACTGTGCTTGTCACTCTCAAAATCTCAAAGTAAACGAAATGTGTACTTTAATCAAGTGAAGACTTCATCATTAAAAGCCTTGAAATAAATACTTGAAAAGTGTGTTTTTAAAATCAGGCATTCAGCAAGACGTCAATTGGTCCTAGAAATTTTAATGGTTATCTTTATGAAAAGGCATTAATTTTAAAAAAGGAATGCCATTAAAAGTTGAAAGTAGTGATCATATAAAAGAAACAATTATGGGAGAAAACTATTTTGGGTAACATAATTATATGTCTTTCTATAGTCATCATCGTTTGAGTCACTTATTTGAAAAGAGAGCTTTGGTTCTCCATCAAATATTAAAGAAAAACTATTGGAAAGTTTTGTGGCATATAGTTTGAACTCTAAAAGCTTTTAAAATTATAGTAGTGACAGTTATTGTATACATATATGCCACAGTAATGTTTGATGTATTAATTAGAAAAATATTGGCATAAATTTAGTAAAATATTAAGAAAAACAAAGTTTTTTCAGTTTTTTTTTTACTTTTTATTAAATTTATTGAGGTTACATTGGATAATAAAGTTATACAGGGTTTCAGGTGTAAAATTATATGATACATCATCTGTATATTGCATTGTGTATTCCCCACCCAAAGGGAAAAGAACAGCAAGGTTTAAAAGTTGATCGAATGTTTTATATCTGCATTGTCTAATATTATGGTCACTATCAAAACCACTGAAATTAAATTTAAAAATAAATAAAATTAAATATAATTAAAGGTTTAGTTTCTTGATTACACTACCAACATTTCAAGCAATCAATAGCCTCATGCTGCTACAGGTCCCAGTATGGGATATTGACGATATAAAGCAACACCATCATTATAGGACAGCACCAAATTAAACTTTCTACATATCTTGAAATTTTAAGTAAAAGTTAGTTTGTTTCCATATTTTTTTCTATGAATGTCTAGATACAAAATGAAATAAAGTGAAATAGTATGACGTCTTCTTAAAGATGAAAACAGTTAAAAGCTATTCCATTTGAATGTAAAGCCTTTTCAGAAGGCCAGAAGACAGGAAATCAAAGCTAACCTAAACATTAGTGATTTCTAAATTTGCACAGTACACAAGAGCCATTTATATTAAAATAATGAGAATCACACTACCAATAGATAATACTAATCCAACTTTCTCACTGAGTTTGAAATGTAGGGATACATTTATAAATAATTATTACAGTGTTCTAGCCAATGTTTTTTTAGCTAGGAGAAATTTAGAACAGGAATCACAAAGTTTCAGTTATGAAATAAATGTTTCCTTGAACAAAAACAACTACAATCTGATTTGGTAGATATTCTTCACTGCTGATTCAACACTCTATATACAAATATGCCAAAGTTTTTCAGGAGTGTCACTTTCATGTATTTCCAGGAGTTAGACAATCAAATAGCAAATATATAAGTTCTGACATTTTAGTGTAATTAAGAAAAATAATTTCCTTAAAACTTACCCTTTACTTTTAAAACCTCTTAAAAACGGATTCACTCATTCCATTAATCCATTGTCATGTTTAGAGTATTCGAAGGAGGTAGAGCCTCTGAATACATATTTTCAATAGAACATGTAAATGCAAAATATAATTTTGCTCATCAAAGTAATCCCAGAAAAGAAACTCTGCTATTTTATTTACAGTCTCACCTTTATTAAATATATAAATCATGTGGATATTGTGAGAGGGTCTTTCTTTTTTTAATGTGGCTATGATGGTAAAGCATATGTCGACTATGTGGATAAAAAGTTTTAGGTATTTATTTACGAATATGTTCATCATGTAAGGCATGGAACCAGAGTAAATAAATAAAGGTAAGGAGGTCTGGAATTAGGAAGAGGAATAAGAAAAGGTGCAGAATTTAGTAGGGGTCAGAAATGGAGGCAGTCTAATACTGAGGGACAATAACAGTAACAGTAACAGCGGGTATGACTGAACAAGGAGCGATTCCAGTGGAGAGATGAAGGCCATGGCTTCAGCAGTAGGGGATTCTGCTGCTGTATAATTGACTGAAGAGTACGTAAAATCTTAAGCAGTTAATAACCCACCCACAAATTGTATTCCATTAGAAATTATCAACAGTCTGTTATTGGTTTCTGTTATGATTTGAAACATTAAAGTCTATGGCACTTTTCTTCAATTCATCCTGTTGATCATCAAGTAAAACTACCTATTTTTAAATATTCTTTAAAATTAATTTCACTTCTCTCATAAGGCCTCCATCTTATTGATGTCCTCATTATCGCTGGCCTCCATTGCTGACAACTCAGCATCCTCCAACTTTCTTCTTCCCCCACCCCCCAACCATCACCACAGCATTAGTCCCTTCATTAGTGTCCAGTGGAAAAGGACAGAATGACTCCATGTGGCAAGTAAAATTTATCTAAATTCTCTAATCTTGTCACAGGTTCAAAGTCTATTTGATTTAAAATCTACACCTTGCCTTGGCCGATTGGCTCAGTGGTAAAGCATCTACCTGGCATGTGAATGTTCTGGCTTAGATTCTCAGTCAGTACACAAAAGAAAAGTGCCCATCTGCTTCTCCACCCCTCCCCCTCTTGCTTCTCTCTCTCTTTCTTTTCTCCTCCCCTCCCACAGCCATGGCTCGATTGGAGCAAGTTGGTGCAGGGCACTGAGGATGGCTCCATGGCCTCCACCTCAGGCACTGAAAAAATGACTCGGCTGTTGAGCAACGGCTCCAGGTGGTCAGAGCATTGCCCCTTAGCACGCTTGCTGGGTAGATCCCAGTCAGGTCACATGTGGGACTCCATCTCTCTGCCTACCTTTCTCTCACTAAAATTAAAAAAGAAAGAAATAAAAAAATAAATTTTATTTGCTTTAAAATCTGATGTTGAAAAATATTTCCAGTATAGTTTGTCTTTCCCTTCAGTCTCAAGGTAGTATTAATGAGTTGTAAATTCTAGAGTTGGAAAAATTTGAGACCAAACTAAGTCTTCACCCTTTACTCAATGTTTGACTTTACACACTTTATTTTTATTTCTTACTCAGTGAAAGTCTAAAGTAAATGCTCTCAGTCACCAAGGAGTATGTGATAAGGAGAAGGGGAAGACATGGGTAGAAGAATAAATTCACTACCATCTTCAATATATGACTCAAGTGTTGCCTGGATACTGCTTAGGAGAAGAAAAGAGCATGTAGAATCAAGTGTAAAATTTATTTGTGTGAATTACCTACCACTTCTGCTCATCTTCCATTGGTTACAATTGAATTCCATGCTTACACATAACTGTAAGGGAATGTGAGACACTGTTTGGATATGTGGGTAAAAATAAAATAATATAGATTTATTGACTAGCTAGAAGTCTCTTCCACAAGATAATAGAATGCTACCTACCACACAGAGCCACACTGCAGATTAAATGGCATAATGTAAAATTTACCATGCAGAGGTTTTAAAAAAAAGTTATTATTAATGTCAGTGTTACCATTCTGAAGTTTATTTCTTATTATAGAGGTTACAAAACATAAGAAATTGTAAATTGGTTAAATATTTACTCTTTTCTCAGACAGAGCCTGATCATTTTCTTTCTAAAACTCTTTGATACAACTTTCTTTTTTTATATAATGAAAAGACAAGAAACTTTGGAGTTACACTGACTAGAGACTAAACCTCTAATTTCCTACTCATTACCTAGGTAATTACAACTTTAAAAATGGTATTGAATATCTACAAAGGGTTGGCCTTGTCCTGTGCTCTTAGAATGTAAAGAAAATTAAAGTTTGGTGAGATGAACATTAAATATTGACAAGACTTTGAAGTGAGTCTAATTATAGTAATAAATTCAGAGCCTACAAGTGATCAATGTGAAATACAGACTATATTAGGAGGTTATTGTGATATAGTCCAGGCAAGAAATAAGAGACTTAACTTCAACTGTGGCAAAAAATAAATAAATAAAATGAAATGATGAGCTAGACCATGTTCAGGTATTTTCGGTATTACCCAGGCAGAGAACACATGCAAAAATGTAGGTTTAAATAGTCAAGAATATAAGTAATTTAAGTCATGGGTATATAAGTTTGAGTCTCCTAGATGAGTAACATGCCTTGTTGATAGTTAAAAATTATCTGGAAAGCAGAAACAAACCATGATTAAAGATTAAGATTTCAAAATGAACGTATATGTGAATTACTGAGAGAAAGCTAATAAGAAATACAGCAAAGAAAGGAACTTGGGTATATGACTTAGAAAATACATCAAAGGAGAGCAGTAACAACACAAAATCAAAGAATGAGAGTGACAAGAAGGAAGAAATAATCAACAAAATTACCAGGTGCTTTTTTTTAATATTAATTTTTGTTTGGTCAGTTATTTTTTTTATTTTTTTATTTTTTGTATTTTTCTGAAGCTGGAAACGGGGAGGCAGTCAGACAGACACCCGCATGCGCCCGACCAGGATCCACCCGGCACGCCCACCAGGGGGCGATGCTCTGCCCATCTGGGGCGTCGCTCTGTCGTGACCAGAGCCACTCCAGCACCTGGGGCAGAGGCCAAGGAGCATCCCCAGCACCTGGGCCATCTTTTTGCTCCAATGGAGCCTTGGCTGCGGGAGGGGAAGAGAGAGACAGAGAGGAAGGAGGGCGGTGGAGAAGCAGATGGGCGCCTCTCCTGTGTGCCTTGGCCGGGAATCGAACCCAGGACTTCTGCATGCCAGGCCGATGCTCTACCACTGAGCCAACTGGCCAGGGCCATGTTTGGTCAGTTATTTTGAAAATGTCAATTGATGGCTGACTCAGTGGTAGAGCACAAACCTGGCATGTGAATGTCCGGGTTCAGTTCTGGTCAGGGCCCACAGTAGAGGTAACCATCTACCTCTCCACCCCTCCCCCTCCATCTTTTTCTCTCTCTCCTCCCCTCCCACAGTCATGATTCGATTGGTTCCAGCATATCAGCTTGGGTCCTGAGGATAGCTCCATGAAGCCTTCACCTCAGGCAATAAAAATAGCTCGGTTGTGAGCATTGTCCCAAATGGGCAGATTATTTACCCTATACAGTGGCTCTGGGTAGATCTGAGTCGGGCACAAGCAGGAGTGTGTCTCTCTATCTATCTATCCCTCCTCTCACAGAAGAGGAAGAAGAAGAAGAAGAAGAAGAAGAAGAAGAAGAAGAAGAAGAAGAAGAAGAAGAAGAAGAAGAAAGGAGAAGGAGAAGGAGAAGGAGAAGGAGAAGGAGAAGGAGAAGGAGAAGGAGAAGGAGAAAACAAAAATGTCAATTTACATAATGACCAAATCAACTAGAGGTCTAGATTGCATTTGGTTGAAAAATAAAGGAGATTAGAAAAAATGGAGATGATACCAGCAGATAAATCATTCAATAACTTTCTTGGTAAGAAGAGGCAAAGGTGTGGAAGTAACATTTAAAAAAAAGTCAGAGATTTTAAACATTTGGAGAGAAGATGTTGGGCAAACAAATGTGTGACAAGTGTGTTAGGCTTGCTATCTTGTATTTTGCCCGATTGGTGCATGAACACGGGCAGCACCATGTGTGTATAGTCTGTGCAAGGCTGCGGGTGCTTGCCCTCAGGGCGGCAGATTACAAATTGCAGCCGTTATAAGACTCTGATAATCAGAATGGCCCACGAGGCTCCACAGTTCCTTTACCATCTGCCTGAATCCAGTGGGGACCTGCATGGCCACAGACACTGGCCTTACAGGAGATATCCATTATACTTGAAAGTTGAGATGAAGGAAGTCAGTGGAAAAGATATTTATATTAAAGCAGAAAATAAAACACAATGTGAAAATTATTAGCTTTGAAAGGAACTAATATACTACTTTTTCCCAAAACAAGTCAAGTCAGGGGCATTCCATGGAGTGTGAAAGGGAAGATGAAGAAATGATGGCTCTGTTTCTCAGTGAATAATGCACAAGATGGTGTGCAGCCAGCAAGTGAAAACAGTGAGTTCAGGATACAGATTTTGTTTATTCATTTATTCAAAAAAATATCCTTTGAACACTAAGTTCCAAATAATTATCTAGGCACTGGAAACACAAAATGAAATTGACTGCATTTCCTAGCCTCAAGGTGCTTATATTTTGATACAAAAGACAAATAAGAAAACCAATGAATAGGAAACTGTGTGACAAGTGTTATAATCGAGGTAGAAGGAAATACTTCTTCACAGGAAAGGAGCTCTAACAGAATGCATGGGAGAAGCAAAGAGTTCTTACTGAAGGAAAGAAAGCTAAAGGTGAGTATTGAGGCTGAGTAGTCTTTAAGTAGGCAGGTAAAGTCGGGAATGGTGTTCACGGTAAAGAAAACAGTGTGACTAAGGGCAGAGTTAGAAAACAGCAAGATAAATTCAGAAACCGGAAGTTGTTTATATGGCTGGAGCTTAATACTTGAAGGAAGAATTTATATAAATAAGATTAGAAGTACTCGGGAACCAAATTGCAACGTATATATTTTTGTGGTAAGCAATGTAGCTTAAGTTTTATTTCCAAGCCAGTTATGCTGAACGATTTTAACACTTAAAAATGTGAAGATAACCTCATCAGATTTTCATTTTGATAAAGAGCACTCAAATTTATAAGTGATTGTCTAAACTGATCTAAGGCGAATGAGTTGGAAGACAAATGAAAGAGAGGGAGAAAGAGATAGCATTGCGTAGGTTCTGATTTTCAGTGGCAAGAGATATGCCCTCTACTCCCATTGTCCGAGCAGTAGAAATATCAGAGTAGTAGAAAGGTTAAGATTTCCTGGTCTACTAGCACTTACATTATCAGAGCTCTAATTGTCACTTGGGGAGCTGTAACCCAACTATTCATTCTACTGTTATATAGGATTGTGTATGTCCCAAATACTCCCAAAATATCCTTTACATCACTTATCTCAGAGAGACACTTGAAAATTAAGAAATGACATCAATAAGTAAATTATATGCATGTTTATATTTTACAAGTTTTTTTATTTTAAAATCAAAATAAAAGAAAAAAATGATAGGAGGAATGAAAAAAGGCAGGAGTAAATAAAAGAATGAGAGTGGATATACTATGCAATTTCTTACCTTGGGATGCACATAATTCAATTAAAAAAGCATCACCACGCAACATTAACAACACTGTATTGATTTTCTAGGGCTGTCATAACAAAAAGCCATATCTAGGTGTATCAAAACAATAGAATTTTATTTTATCTAACTTCTGGAGATTAGAAATTCAAAGTCAAAGTGTCACCAAAAGCCATTATCTTTCTAAAGACACTGGGGAAGGGTCTTCCTAGCTTCTGGTGGTTGCCTATAACCCTTGGCATTCCTTGGCATGTAGCTACATCACTCCAATTTCTGTATCTTTACATGACTGTCTTCCCTCTATAAGTGTTTACACTTCTGTCTCCAAATGGTCCTTTGTTTTATAGACACACCAGTGATTGGATGTTGGGCCTAACCTAAACCAACATGACTTCATTTATTTATATAGATCCTATTGCCAAATAAAGTCACATTCATAGTTACCAGGTTGTAGGACTTGAACATATCTTTTGGGGAGACATAACTAAAGCCATTACAATAAACATTTACTAAAGGAAAAATATTCCTCTATCTTAAATCATTTTAAATTTTAAAATAATTAAACTATCATGCTCTGCAAGTTTTGTCTCAATAAATTAGTTTCCTCATCTATAAAATGGGGACAATACTACTTTCCATATTCTCAAGTTGTTGTGAGGATAAAGTTCATTAACAGATAGCTAGTGTTTAGAAGAGATCCAGACAACAGTACCCATTGTGTAGGTGTGAGACGGACTAACGCCTCCCATAACAATAATCCTGCCAAGACTTCACTCTAGAGAAATGAAAAGATTAGCAAGATTGTCCTGTCCAGTCAGTGTGGGAAGAAGCCAGTCTATTAGTGAGACAGCACTAATTAAAGTATTTTTATGAAGTGCTCCCTATTGTTTCTGTAACTTACTTTATAATTGGACAATTTATTTTATCAGACAATGACCATGGGCATTGTGGTCACTTTTAGTAGCCCATTCTTAGTCAATTTCTAACAGAAGAAGGTGAACTTCTCTCTTAATTGGCATGCCTGGGGACAAATACAAACATGTCAAATGAATCAGTGTCTGGTAATACAATGTTGGATGACATTCGCTTTCTCCTCTGCTAACTGCCTTTAAGGTACATTTGGTAACAAAGCAGGACAACTTTTTCTTGTCTACACAGAGGTAAGATGGACTGATTTAAGAGGTATAATAGGGAAGGACAGTAGCTGACAGTTAACATTATAGTCCAACAAGCACCAGTTCTAATCTATTAAGCACTATTAGTAAATAAGCCAGTTTACAGAAAACAATAGATGCATTACATGTAAGTCAACAGTCTCTATTCATTTTTTTTTAATTTTTTTAAAAGATTTTATTTATTCATTATAGAGAGGGGAGAGAGAGAGAAGGGGGAGGAGCAGAAAGCATCAACTCCCATATGTGCCTTGACCAGGCAAGCCCAGGGTTTTGAACTGGCAACCTCAGCATTTCCAGGTTGACATTTTATCCACTGCGCCACCACAGGTCAGTCTCTATTCATTTTTAACTATCACAGATATAAATGCACTGGATGTCTCCCCAGCCAACAGCCCAATTAAGGGGTTATGTTATTTTTCAAGGATGTAAGTTGGAAAATTCTATTTGACCATTACCTCGGTCTGCCTTGTGTATGTAATTTTTTCTCAAACTACAAATGCATGAAAAAGATGATTTTCCCAATTATCTGTGATACTATAGACTTACCTAACCAAACAATAAATCTCAACATTGTGAGTAATTCCTTTTCTACAATGCTTCACCATGAAGAAAGAAGAATGAACTAAAAGAGCTAGGATAAACACAGTAAATCCTCGTCTTGTGTAATTTGGGGTTGGCTTGGCATGGTACCCTATAATCTATTCACAGCAGCCAGATATTTGAATCCTTAATTTTTACACTGTTCTTTAAGGAGAAATTGACCAAAAGGAGGAGTCCCGAATTAGCCCCACCATTTTAACTAGGAAGAGAGAAAACCGATATATTTTTTCCTCTTTCTTCCTGTAATCACAAACAAACGGACACACTTAAAGTAAGTTAAAATCATTCTCTAATTTTCAGATCTAGCTATTATGATAGCATTCTCATCAGAGACTTGCCTTGGTGATTTTCAAGCCTGTGGGCCGAGTAGCATCAGCTCATATGATTTTAAGGCTTTGTGATGACTAAACTGGACCTAGACCTAATAAATTAGACATGGGTGGACTGGGAGATGGAATTTCTGCATAGGTATTTGTTCAAATCTTCCTGAAGTATTCTAGCTTGTAAGACTGTGAACCACAGAATTACCTGTCTAGATTGATATTTAAGATGCCTCGTTTTGTTCATCTTCCACATCTGTTCCTTGTTCTATCCCAATTTGCTGAAATCACTACTCGATGTTAATGAGGGTCTTACGTCGAGAAAGCACATTTGCTTCTTCATTTTCCCCTTCCATTGGGATCTCCAGCATTTGCTTGTGTGAGAACATATTAACTTCCCGACCTTCCCAAGGCATAATAACCACTTTGGGTGAGCTCCATGATAGCATTAATAATAAAAGTGCCTATTAAGGGCCCAATTTCTGTATAATTGTCTAGAAGACAACACAACTATAGTTAATGATCTTTAGAGTCCCGCACTGATAGAAATTTAAATGCAACTAAAACACATTAACTCTAAAAAGAGTTCAAATCTACAACCTTAGCAACAACTCAGAAGATACAGTCATAATTATACACATTTTTGGTAACATATGCCCCTTTTTGTTGCTTAAATGACTTTTACATGTCGGGTTACTGCTTTAGAGGTCAAATTACTGCTTATACCTCAAGAATTATGAGTAGCTTAGTAAGGTCAGGAAGCCTCGAATAACTAAATAACCTCTATTTCTTAAAGGACAATGTTGTGTGCATTATAAATAAAATTCACATCTAGGGTTGTGTAAACTCAATATTATTCATTTATGTCCACGCCAGAACTTGAAAAAAAAAAACTTGTGAGCATACTCAATAGCAACGTACATATTTCTCTAATTATTGCTTCTAAGATGTCTCAAACAATGCTATTTTCAGGAAAGCTTTCATTTGAAAATCTGGTAGGTTTTGTTATCTAAGATTTTCAATGCAACTTTTAAACCTGGAAAGCGGGTACATTTAATATGACAATATTACCTTTCTAGTCAGTATTGTAAAATAGATAGATAGATAATAGATAGATAGATAGATAGATAGATAGATAGATAGATAGATAGATAGATAGATAGATGATAGATAGATAAACAAGCAAGCACGTTGCTATTTGAAATGAAGTAGTATAAACTTTTAAAAAATTGACTAATAGTTTAGCCACCAATACTGCAAAATTCACTATGAGATAAAGGTCACATAAGAGCTGGCCTCTAGATAACCTCATTTTGTGGTGTTTCAGATCAGAGTTTTGATTTGGTTTATTTCATATATTACTAATAGAGATACAGAATCAATTCTGAAGGTGGTCCCTCAAACAATTTTGTTAAGTTTATGAGTAGCTGGTTAGCATCAACAGTCAAAAATCAATGTCCTTTTATTCTGTTTCACATTGGCGAATATGTTTTCTTTGTTTTTGCAAGGTTCCCTAACCCATTGAAGAAAGCCACACAAAAAAGGCTATCCATATATGTACTATCAACTGCCAATCAAGCCTCTCCATGGCAAGCAAGATTTTGCTTCCAAACAAAATGAAAGCAACAATATGAACAACAAAGAGTTTTTTTTTTTTTGTAATTGTGTGTCCCCGTAAAATTAATATAACAAAGGTCTTTCACACACCAGTTAAAATAGTTGAGTCACTTTCACCTCAACTCACTATAGAAGAAAGGGTATTTGGATAGGATTTAGTTGTAAAGACAGGAATAGGCTATCAGCAAAAACTCAAAACTTCTAGATATTTAGCTCAAGTATTGTGAGTTCCTTATTGTGGAGCTTGTCCTGTCTGTCAGCCAATAAATATGTATCAGATAACCACAGCATCCCAAAAGTAATTAAAAATTAAACAGATTGCTTCATCTCCTGGGCCTACTGTTCACCATAAAATCAAATTCATTCCTACCCACTTGGTTCTCTGATATATTCAATGCAATCTTATAAATATTTATAGCATGCTGCTTTCAGTTGTTGAAAAGTTTACATTCATGTATGAAGGGTAAACCAAGCACACATAACCACCATCCAAATGAGTTAGATGCCATGAGAAAAGCATGAGTGAAAAACCATGGTTCAGAGTATAGGCAGTAATTCTAGTTATCAGAAGCCCATATGCCAAAGTAAGTACCAATGTATGTGAATATAATTTTTTTATATAATTTATAAAAAATTATTAAAAATATTTATATTTTTAATTAAGTGCATTTAAATAAGTAGGTCTATGAGATGGTTAAGTGACCTGACTTTGTCAACAATGACATGAAGCATTTTCCATTCCTGGTCACGATGAAGTAAGTGACACTAGATAAGTGTTCTCTAAACAACATAAAGTTGAACAAAATATATAAAAGTATGTTTGCAGATAATAAACAATAGGCAGCACAGAACTGAAAAAGGAAAACTTATAAGGTTATTTTTACTATCCACCAGTCTTACATCCTCTTTCTGTTTGGAAAAACTTTCTATATCATGGTAACAGGGTAGGGAAGAGACCAAACTTTTAAAGTAGTCGCACTGACTTGAGAAAACAGATAAGAGGGAGCTTTTCAGCCTGATTAGGCAGTAAAACAGTGGATAAAGCATAAGCCCGGGATGATGAGGACCTAGGTTACAAACTTGGAGGTCACCGGCTTGAGTGTGGGCTCATCTGGCTTGAGTGCAGGCTCATCAGCTTGAGTGGGGGGTCGCTGGCTTGAGTGTAGGATAATAGACATGACCCCATGGTCACTGACTTGAGCCTAAAGGTTGCTGGCTTGAAGCTCAAGGTCGCTGGCATGAGACCAAGGTTACTGGCCTGAGCAAGGAGTCACTGGCTTGGCTACAGTAACCTCATCAAGGCACATCCAAGAAAGCAATCAATGAACAAATAAGGTGCCACAACTCTCTCTCTTCTTATCTCTCTCCCTTCCTGTCTGTCTGTTGCTGTCTGTCCCTTTATCTTAAATAAACAAATTAATTAATTAATTAATTAATGGACCTTTTCAGAGAAGGAGCTCCAAAAATTTGCATAAAGGTTCCCTTGTATCGTTATCAGAATACTAAACCACAAAGGTCATGATAAATAGAAAAACTTGATTGCTTTCTAAGGTGTGGATTGCACACAACTGTGCGCATTTTTTTTTAAAACTGATCAAGTTCTGCACTTAAGATTGATGCATTTCACTTTCTTTAAAATAGATCTCACTTTTACAAAAGTGTATAACCTGGCTTACCTCAACAAGATCACTCTGGCTGCAGTGTTCATAGTTAATTCAGGGAGAACATATGGAGGCAGGTGGAAGAAGTAAGCCTATTGTAGTAAGCTGAATAAGAGATGGCTCAGCCTGGACCACGATGGTATCAGTAGACTTGTTACAGTTCTAGATCTATTTTGAATCTAGAACCTTGGGGTTTACTGATGAATTACAAAAGAGTTGGGAGACAAAGAAAAAAGTTAGGAATGACTCCAAGTTTTGACCCGAACAAATAAAAGGTTGAAATAATCACATATTGCTGTAAGTAAGAATGTGGGTGGAACATAATGAAGGAAAGAATCAGAACTTCAATTTTAGATGTGTTAGAAAAGTTGGGTGAGACTACCAAGGGACTGCATGGAGATGCAGAACTGCTCATGGTCTGACCCCTGTGACACACTTGCATTAAAAAGCCAGAGAGCTGATAAGAAGCCGGGAAAAGAGACTGAAATGGAGTGGTAGATGAGATGGCTGAAAATCTAGGATGGTCAAATTCTAGGATGGAAGTCAGGTTAACAATGTGTTCTTTACTTCCTGGAGGTCAACCTCTTCCTATTAACCGGATCCTTCAACTTTAAAACACATTCCAATCCCTTCTGTTAAAATAAAGCAAAGCACCCCTCCTCCCCATCTTCTCCAGCTATACTCTACACCTGCTTCTCTTTAGAAAACGTCTCTTCTCTTCCATCCTTTCCCCTCGCTCCTCAATTCCCGATGAACTGGATTCAGCCTCTAGTGAGTGCTTTGATGCAGGCTCTCACTAAGGTCACCAATATACTATTGTTATTTTAATTTAGATTTTAGGTTTTCTCCTGAATATGATCTTACTTGAGCTCTTGGAAGTATTTGTTATCCTCTACTTCTTCCAACACTCTAAGTTTCAAACATTATACCATCCCGGTTTTCTTGCTACCTTTCTGGTATCTCCTTCTTAGTCTCTTTTTTTTTTTTGAAACTCATCGTCTGGCCTTTAAATGTTGGCATTTTTTCAAGCTCAGTCATGGGCTCCTTAATCAATTTACACTCATTCTCTTAGCAATGTTATTTGTGACCAGTGGCATAACAAAGTAATTAAGAATACAAATGCATTTTTCAACTTGCAGGAGTTCAAATTTTCCCTCTGGCACTTACTAGCTTTGCGATCATGGCAAGAGCACAACCTCTTTTCATCTCAGTTTTCCCATCTATTTTAAAATGGAGATTATAATGATACTTATAGGGTTGTCAAATGGACTTAATGAGTCCATGTTTGTAAATCACTAATACAAATAAACAGCTTTAATTACTATGTACATGTGGCCAGATAGTTCACATTTGCTTTGCAATGACCTATACTGTCTCTCTCAACTAAAAATCTACATATTCAATTTTTTTTATTATTTATTCTTAAATTTCCTAAAAGTATCTCAAACTCATCATTTACAGAACAGAATTCATTTTTTTTTTTTTTTTTTTGCCAAAACCTTTGTAGTCTCTCAGGTTTCCCTACCCCAGATAATGATTGCTTTAGCTCAGAAAACTAGGTGATATGATTGACCCTAAGTAGCCTACCTCCCACTCACTCCCAATTCAGCCCAGGTGTGGTGATTTTACTTTTCATATATTTCTTGAAAGTATCTCTTTGTTTCCAATAAATTCTACTCTATACTAATCTACCTCTATTTCCACACGGCAATAGCTGGATGTCCTGTATCTACTTTCTCCTGATCTCAATGCTGCAGGCAGAACAATCTTCCGATTATGTTCCCCAAGTTCAGCATAAAATGCTTCACTGATTTGCTGTGATTGAGGAAAAAGCCCAAAATTTCTAATAGGGATTACAAATTCCTCCATGGATGATTTTTTATGGTCTTTTCTACCAATCTTTCCAAAATTCTTTTCTGGCTTTCAATAAATAATTCAAATAACACATGCTTTCTTCAACAGAGCATTTCTGCATGCCCGTCCCTCCTTCATTCTACTTACTTCTTACTCTGCCTTCCGAGTTCACTGCAACAATAACTTTTTTTAATAAAGGCTTTCCTTATCTTCAGGTATGGTAAAATCTGCTGATTCATACAGACTTGTCAACGTATAATTCTCTTTACCCATATGTGATTGTGATAATTTTACATTTTTAAAATAATTTGGTTAATGTAAATTCCATTAGTTTAAGACTAAGACCTGCATTTACTTACCATTGTTTAAGCCCAGAATCTAGGATGGTTCTTTGCAAAAAGTGACCATTATACATTTTTAAATGCATAATGGGTTAGCAATACTTACTAGTAAGAGAAACAAAGTTTCCAATGATGTGTGAAAGATAAACAAACAACCAAAGCTATTAAGTGTAAAGAACCATCAGCACAGGGCTAGAGCACAGAGCTAAAATGTGTCCAGTCAGAGAATATGGTTAAAGAACAATCATTTCAGAGTGGTAAGATTGTCAACCAAACCTCACACACACACACACACACACACACACACACACACTCAGGAAAGTTTAGGAGGAGAAAGATAGGTAAAAAGACTGTAGTAGCATGTCTATGCTAATTAAAAACACATGATGGAATGTGTTCAGCCATTAGGATGTTTCACTCCAGTGATTAGCTTGCTCTGTAGACACCTGCAGAACATTCAGTAGTTTCCCTGCAGGCTCTTTCAATGTGGACAAGGAGATGAACAAGAAGCAGACAACAGGAGGGAGGCTATCTTTTATCAATCTCAGAGATAATAATATCTCTCACAGCTTGAAGCTGATTAGAAGATGTTGAACCAAAGAGAAGTGGCAAATTGGGCAGCATTGTAGCTTTCTCTAGAGTCAGCTATTCCACTTCTGATTTCATTATATTACTCAGATTAATGATAAAAAGGCACAAAGCAGACAGAGTTGATAGCAGGTCATATTTATGTAACTAAGACTCTTGCTCATCTCAAATAGCTTTCATGTTTTCATGTTAAATGAACATTAAATCTGAAATCTTAGAGATTGCCATTGATCAAAGATTTTTGCAAGTAGATACAGTTAAACTACTTTAAAAAATAATATTGTCTAGATGAGTGAAAAAAAACTTTAATTCTTACGGATTAATCTAGTGTTAAAAAGCAAGACAATAGCACCAAAATGGAGTCCTTAAAACTAAGGCTGTCATCAATAAACCAAACATAACTACAGTTTCGGCTCTCCCTGAAATGGAAGCTTAAACCAGCCAATCAGGAATCGCCTGATCAACACTGGTTAGGTCATCTGCCGGACAGACCCTGTTATCCCCTAAAGGAAAGCAACTTTGCTACAACCAACCCACTTTTCTGCTTGGTGTAAACTGCTTGTCCCTGCTCTCTTCTGCCTATAGAAGTCTTCCATTCTGTACAGCATTTTGAAGCTCCTTTTTGTCTGCTAGATTGGATGCTTTCTAATTCAAATTGATTTTTGCTCAAATAAACACTTAAACATTTAAATATTCCCTAGATTTTCTTTTAATAGTTTTAGCATCAGAAAAGGGAACTGATGGAGACCGTCAACAGCCCCTGTGGACAAGTCCTGCCAGGGGTGAGGACGACAGAGACGCAGAGACCCAATTCCAGGGACCAGGTTCAGTGATGCAGATCCGCTTTATTCAGGAAGCAAGCTATTTTATATACAGGTTCAGCCTATACGGTGTTATAGTGTGTTCCTCAAAGCCAATGGCTGAAAAGATCAGGGAGCTGCGTGGTTGGTGCTGAGTCACTTCCTTATAGCAGGCAAGCTCCCTTCCTGGGTGTGCCTAGGAGGGTTTCAGGTGCTGGAGTGTTCTCACAGCATTGCATCAGCCACAGCTGTTAGGAATGCGCTCTGCGCTCTACCTACAAGCCCCCAAGAGCAACGAGCAACCAAGTCTAGATACGTGTTGAATTCCTGGAGCTTGCTGTCCCTGAAGGAGGTGGGTTAAGTCCCCCTCAAATCCTACCTCTATAGCTTTTGCATTACGAGCTTTCAGACTTTGAGCATTTCTTTTTCTGGGCTGTGTCTGAAAACCAAGTGGGGTCAGAGTAGGTCTGACATAGAAAGTGGGCCAGATTTAAGGTAGAACAAGAAACTGGACAGGGTTAGACTTAGAAACTTAATCATATCTAAGGTCGAACTGTGTCCAACTCAGAAACTGGACTGGATGCAGGGTAAGACCTTAGGTAAATCAAATTCTCCTCTAAGACTGAACAAACAGGTTAACCTTACAGACAATATACAATAGTTGAATTACAGTGACCACAGTGGGGAATTTTAGCCTAAATAAGCTTACCCATTTACAGCATGTCTTAGAGTGAAAGGGTTCTCAACCAAGCACTCAACACAAAGTGTAGAAGGAACATTATTTTCCCTCATCTACAGTTCCTAGTAGCCAATGATAAGACCCGTTGGGACACCTTCATTTGCTCCACAGTCTATAGGTAGGATTCTGGGAAAACTGGCAAATGTTGGCAATGGGTAGAAATCTCACCAAGTCAGCTCTCATATTTTTATCTGCAGTGCCTGGTTGAGAGAGGAAGACAAACTATCACATTGCCTTTTTGTTTGTCTTATTTTGTGTCCTGAACTTTTCTTGGCAACATCAGGCTGGAGGTCTCATAATACGAATGAACAGAAAAGTGAGTTGCATCACATTTACAACGAGGGTTATACCAAGTGTGTCAGCTATAAGGAAAATTGCCTAAGTTGTTCTTTTGGTGAATTTTGAAAGTGGTTCTGGATCTTGCAATGGTAATATCTTTTGCATCCTCTTTAGGGATGTGTCTTGAGTCAGCCCATGGGGCTTTTCATTGCTATGAGAAATATTTATATTTTTCCCAGCTGAAAACTGACCAGATGTGTGTGTGTGTGTGTATCCATATATATTATTAGCTCTTTTGTTAGAAACTGGCCTTATTGGAAGCTGATATTCAGACCCTAACAGACCTAATAGAAACTTTTAAAAATGCCTTTCCCTGTGCCTGAGTGGAGGTGGTGCAATGGATAGAGTGTGGACCTGGGACACCGAGATCCCAGGTTCAAAACCCGAGTTTGCCAGCTTGAGCATGGGCTCATCCGGCTTGAGCACAGGATCTTTGGCTTGAGCATGGAATCATTGAAATGATCCATTCCATGGTAGCTAGCTTGAGCCCAAAGGTTGCTGGCTTAAAGTCCAAAGTTGATGGATTGAGCCCAAGGTTGCTGGCTTGAGCATGGGGTCACTGGCTCAGTTGGAGCCACCCCCCATCAAGGCACATATAAGCTACAATCAGTGAACAAGTAAAGTAATGTAACTTAAAGTTGATGCTTTTTATCTCCCTTTCTCTCTCTCTCTCTCTCTCCCTTTCTCTCTCTCTCTCTCTCACTCTCTCTCTCTCTCTGGCAAAAATAAAATAAAATAAAATAAAAAAGAAAAGAAGGGCTTTTCCCCTACAGAAATAATTCAAACCCCACCTATTCTATTTGGCAGTCTTTAAACCTCCCCTACTTATCTCAAAATGCTTGCAGATATTGTAAAAAATAAGAACTTATAGAAAAAAATGTCCTTCTTGGTGGTACTTGCATTCTTTCTCGGTAACTTTTGTGATGTAAATCTCCTACCTGGTATTTTTTTTAAAAATCAAAGTAAGTCTTATTAGAAGAACAGGAAAAAAAAGACTATTTTAAAAATAGGCTTATAAAACTTTTACTTATTGCTTCTGTCAAAACATAACTGGATCCAACTGAAGTGTTTTTTTGTTATTGTTTTTCTTTTAATATATATGTGAGTTTTGAATTATCATACTTGTCTTGTGGCTGAAATTTTAAAAAAAAGCGATATGAATTTGTATGTATGTCTATATATGTAGCTTATAAATGTGTGATATTTTTCTACCTCTTGATATAGTACTGTCAAAATTATTTTTAAAAGAGCTTTATGTAATCAGTTCAGCATAAACAAGTACTATATAAAATATATTCTCAGAAATATGAACACTAAGCCAAATGTTTTTGAAGTTTATATAATTTAGGCTATTTGGTAAATAAAAGCTAATTTGTTAGTTTAAATAGAACAGGCATGTCTTTAGCATTATGAGCATTAAATATAATTCTTTTTATTCTACCTAGGTTTACTAAAAGCCAAAAAAAAACTTATATTATCCATGTTACAGAATTTGTCAGCAAAAAATAAAAATGTATCACTAATGAATTATAAAATTTTATAACTAATCTAAACTTATTTATATATGAGGTCTACCGGAAAGTTCTGTCTGTTTCTATCACAAGTTTCGACATGTAAGCACATGTTTATTTGGTGCATGTGTGCCTCTCTATTTTTATCACTTAATGTATACATACTGACGTAGCAAATTAACTAAAACAAAGTTGATTCACGTTAGTCTTATGTGTGAAGCGATAGTGTACCCATGGCTACTGATAAAGTTCATTTACGCCACTGTAATTTTTACGAATTTCAACAAGGAAGACATGCTACAGAAGCATGTCTGTCGCATCCACCATATTTCCCGGACTTAGCACCTTCCAACTATCACTTGTTTTTGTCCTTACAAAATTTTTTGAAGGGCAAAAAATTCAAAAGTGAAGAAGATATCAAACAAGCATTGGTTCAATTTTTCGCCTCAAAAGATAAAACATTTTTCAAAAATGGGATATACAAATTGTCCTCACGCTGGCAAGAAATCATTAATAATAATGGCAATTATATTATTTAATAAAGTTTATTGATGGTAAAAAAAATTTGTATTTTTTTTTATTCCAAAAATGGAGAGAACTTTCCGGTAGACCTTATATGTATGTGTGTATATATATTTATTTATTTATTTTTAAACAGAGACAGAGAGAGAGACAGAGAGAGGGACAGATAGGGACACATAGACAGAAAGGTAAAGAGATGAGAAGCATCAATTCTTCATTGTGACACCTTAGTTTTTCATTGATTGTTTTTTCATATGTGCCTTGAATAGGATGCTATTTCCAAGCCAGTGACCCCTTGCTCAAGCCAGAGACCTTGGGTTTAAGCCAGCGACCTTGGACTTTAAGCCAGCGACCTTGGGCTCAAACGAATGATCATGGGGTCAGGTCTATAATCCTATGCTCAAGCTGGCAACCTCTGGTTTTGAACCTGGGGCTTCTATGCCCCAAGCTGATACTCTATCCACTGTGCCATCACCTGATCAGGCTAAACATAATTATTAAAAATGAGCAAATTAAGTAGAAGTAAGAGAAAACTTAAACTTTTTAACAAAAATTATGTCTTATGATCTGTCTAGTTAAAAATAGTTTCCAAATAGTTTTGATAACTTTAAAGTTATGGTTAAATGATAAATATTCATTGAAAATCTAGATCATTTCCAAATAAGATAAAGTACTGAACCAATAATTAATAAACACAAAATTGTTTACTTATAGGTTCTTATTATGAAGGAACTAGAGATATCTTGGTCTACCAGTAAAAATAGCTTATGGCATGTTGAAAAATTGACTGCACAGAAGAATATACTTCTAAAAATGATGAAATGCATTTAGAAATTTGCCAATCCACTGAATTTTTATGTAAAACAGTAAACAATTGCATTCTTCTTCATTTTAATCTGAAATAATTGTTTATAAGGGTGAAAATTTTAATCAATATATGTAATTAAAACTTCTTACAAATAATAACAGTGAAAGGAAACAACTGTGTATGAAAAGTAGGTAAGAAAAATAAAATGACAAGTTATTCCAGAATAAGAAAAAAGAAAAGAAAAAAATCATAGTTAAAAATAGGAATAAATATTGAAAAAGTTATAGAAGGCTTGTGGAAAAGGAATCATAGAAAAAAATTTTATGTATAGTCATACTGACTAAATCAGAATAAATTTATTTAAATTTTTAAGTATTAATTACAAAATCAATGTACAAGTGTACAAAATTAAAATTTTGTGTTTTAACTTTTTAATTTTTTAAATATGGTTGATATTCAATATTATATTAGTTTCAAGTGTGAAGAATAGTGCTTAGACATTTATATCGTATATAACTTACAGTGTAATAATCCCCTACTATTTTCCACACCCTTGACACCATATATAGCGATTATAATATTCTGATTATATTCCTAAATTCTAATTTTCATCCCCATGGTTCTGTAACTGTCAATTTGTACTTCTTAATTCTTTCACCTTTATCACCCAGTCCCCTAAGTACCCCTCTCCCATCTGGGAACCATCAATTTATTCTCGGTATGACTTTGTTTCTGCATTTTTTTCCTGCTCACTTATTTTGTCTTTTAGATTTCACATAATAATAAAATAATATGGCATCTGTTTTTCTCTGACTGGCTTATTTCACTCAGCATAATACCTTCTGGGTTCATCTATGCTGTTGCAAATTTTAAGACTCATTTTTTTTTATGGCTTAGTAATTTTCCATTGCATATATGTATCACATCTTCTTTATTCATTTGTCTTTTGATTGAAGCATTTTATACATTTACACTTAAAGTAATTATTAAAAGATATATAGTTATTCTCATGTTATTAATTTTCTCTGATTGTTTCTGTTGTTCTCTGTTCATTTTTTATTCTCTTGCCCTCTTCTCTTGTATGTTGATGACTTTCAATTATATTATATTTGGATTAATTTCTCTTTATTTCTTTATATCTCTTGTAGATTTTTGGTTTGTGTTTACCCTGTGCTTCATATATACCAAAGTTTGTTTATAGAAGTGTGTATATATAGGAGGAGCTGGAAGCACCAACTCCCACATGTGCCTTAACAGGCAAGCCCAAGGTTTCGAACCGGCAACCTCGGTGTTCCAGGTTGACGCTTTATTCACTGCACCAGGTCAGGCTGATAGCAGTGGTTTTTAACCTCTTTACAATTGGCAACTAGTAAAAATAAAATAATTATTTTGGGGACCACTAAGGCAATAATAACCTTGAGGATAAGTAAATTCAACTAAGACCATAATCTTCAAACATCAGAGTGGTTAACTCTTTCAAGGACCTGCACAAAATTTCTGGTGGACAGAAATGGACTCTTAGACCAACCAATCACGTATTGTATGTTCAGAGCAATAGGACTTCTCCCTGATAGACCCCTGCCATTCTCCAAATGAAAGTAACCTTGCAATAACCAACCCACTTTTTTTTATTTAATGTAACTTCTTTATTCCTATGTCCTTCTTCCTCTAAAGGTCTTTCATTTTGTACAGGTCTTCAGAGCTCCTTTATATATTCCGATTCAAATTGATTTTTGTTCAGATAAACTCAAAAAATTTTAGTATGCCTTAATGTATATCTTTTACCACTGATAAAGGTCATTTGTACTAGAAAGCAGAGGCCTAGCATTTAGGATTTCTGGTGTTGTAGGAGAATGGTGTTGGAGGTTTTGCTGTAAGCCTATAGAGACAGTATTTTAGACTAAAATCAGAGTTGGGATATGAGGTCAAGTCAAAGTGAAATAATATAGATGAGTTAAAAACTTCTACCTAGAAAACAATTGAGGTTTAGCTACCGTGAAAAAATAATGACACTTTTTACTAATTGTAGAAAAGGGTGGTAAGGTAGCTACCTTGGATCACCTCATTTACACTAAATTGTCCCAAATCAAGATTTCTACTCTGTCAATTTCTCATTTACATTCGGGCTTCCAGAAAAAAAAAATCTTACAATTCCTCTGAATATTCTTTTCTCACTGCAGAATTACACTGGGTCCTTCTAAAGTTTCTTCGGTTCCAGAAACAATCCTTTTGACACAACTGACTCTCTCAAGTCTCTCCTAAGGACTTGTGATGCTCAGACATATCACTGCGGGTTTGAACACTTTAATGAGATTACCCCTGCTGAGCAGTCCCTGTAATCTTCGTTTCAAGAAAAAATAATTTTCTAAAAATCCTTACTTGGTGTCTGCCTCAACCAGGTACATCTGAGCCACTCTGCCACATATCAAGGGATTGGCAGAGACGGCTTTGTGACTGTGCCTCTACAACTAACTTCTTGTTATAGATATTGGTGTATATTACTTGAGTTCACGTTTACTGCTCTGTGTAATCTTACATATGTGACGAATCTAAGAGAATGTTCTGTGTAACGATTTAGACTTCAAGAACAAACTCTATCCCTTAATGAACAAAATGGAATTGGACCACATTTCTTCACAATCACTGACTGAGATTAATTTGACAAATGCCCATTAGACCAGGCAACAACTTGCTCAGTTACTCCTATTTGCTCTAATTTATTGAGCGAAAGACCCTGATCTATCAAGTTAAATGCCTTGATCATTCATCAGTTTACAGACAGTGGAGTGTCCCAGTTTATAGCCAGATTATCAATCTGTGAAAGGTGAACATTTGGGTAACTCATTTAACAGAGCAAGGTCTAAAGCCTCAATATTTTAAGTTACTGAAGGCCGTGGCCAAACTATATACTCTTCCACTTGTCAAATATTACAAACTTATAACTAGGCATTGGTTTGAACTAACTGAGCTCTAAATAAATGTATATTCCTCAGCAGTTTATTCCTGACTAGGTATTTATTCAGAAAATCTTTATTTTACTGTTATATTGTATATGTGTTGGTTTGTGCACAGAAATTATACTGTTTTGACAGTTCTATTATTTTTACTGTTTGGCTTGCAGCTATTTATCTTATGGTACATGAGGAATTTATTTATTTTTAATTGGCTCTGCTTTTCTTTATGAATGTGTTTATGAGGTATTATAGCAGTTTAACATTTTAATGTTTCAGTCTTTTCCACCAATTTGGTAATCTTGTAAACAGCAGTGTTTCTGAAGGGCCTCTAAGGAGTTTTCAAAACAGGATTAAAAATAAAAGGCTAGTAAATTTGGTTTTATCTTTAATACTTTCCTGACAGTGCCATCTTTGACTCTATATGCAAAGGATATAGCGATATCTGGGCTCAAAGGTTAAACTAAATATGAAAAATTCAAATAGAAGAAAGACATAACATTTCTTTAAATTTCATTAGAAACCGACAAAGGAGTTGCTATTAAAGAGGCAGAATATTGGTTTTCGGTGGCTGCTATTACCATAAGATCCTGCATCATAGGTAGCTTAGCACTTCAAAGACCAAAGTTCTAACATTCCAATATTTTACTTTTATCTTGAAATGCTTAACTCAGAAAACTGGAAATAAACTAGCTTTTGACCATTGAACCAAAATTTTAAAGGTAAATAATTTTACAGTAGAACTGTTTTGGGGCTCATTAGATTTTATAGACCCTAACACTTATATATAACTTATTCAGTTTAAAGATTTTATTTGGTAATCTAAACCCATGTATTGCAAAATGTATTGCATTTTTCAAATAGGTAATTCAAGCATTTATTGACTACTATTTTATTTCACAGTAGTTAAAAATAAACTACATAGTTATTGTAAGTTCAATTTTGACACAATTTAGTGTTTAATACATAAAATTTCACCCAAAAAGGCAACTACCTGTAACACAGGCAAATGCAACTTATTAGACTCATATATATTTACTCATTCAGCATCTATTTATTTATTTATTATTATTATTATTTTTTACAGAGACAGGAGAGAGTCAGAGAGAGGGATAGATAGGGACAGACAGGAACGGAGAGAGATGAGAAGCATCAATCATCAGTTTTTCGTTGTGACACCTTAGTTGTTCATTGATTGCTTTTTTATATGTGCCTTGACCATGGGCCTTCAGCAGATGGAGTAACCCCTTGCTCGAGCCAGCAACCTTGGGTCCAAGCTGGTGAGCTTTGCTCAAACCAGTTGAGCCTGCGCCAGCGCTTAAGCTGGCAACCTCGGGGTATCGAACATGGGTCTTTCCGCATCCCAGTCTGATGCTCTATCCACTGCACCACCACCTGGTCGGGCTCAGCATATATTTAATAAGCACTTTCTAAATACAAAATACTGTGCTAGGACTTTTAGGAGACTCAAAGATGAACCTAATTATCCTCATCATGGATTTTCATTAAGTCTGTGAGTGTGTGCATTTAAAATGAAATATGAAATAGAAAGCCATAAATGTGTCACTCCTTGATGTCGTCAATAAAGGACTTTAAAAATCCATTGGAAAGAAAAGAGAGTACATCCGGAAAAAGGTTTAGTAATCAGAAATGAAGAATTATGGAAAAAGCAACTAGGAAGAAAAAACAGCCGAGTTAATCCTATCTGCCTTTTAATTCAGTAGATTTATGGCCCTCAGGTAACATTTCCAACCAAGTGACCACAGCGTTAATATCTGAGGAGAAAATGTATCAATGTACCGCAGTAGGAGATACAAAGGGACTCGCGCTAGCTCACATTAGAATCCCCTGCCTCGAGCTCCACTTCAAAGGAGTCAAATTAGACTCCTTGGTGGTGAGACTTGGCTTAGGAGGCATTTTAAAACTTGCCAAGGTGATCCAATATGCATCATTACTGAGAACAGCTGGCAATGAAATGGAGTAACTGTGAGTCCAAATATATGAACATATTTGGGCATTCCTCCCACTTAGCCTTGTTTGGTCTACAATCACCATCCCTGTCTTTGAACTTACGCTCTTAAGTCAACTCCTTTCTTTTACTGCTGTTTATATTGTTAAACTATATTGTCCTCTCATGTGCTGAATAGTTTATCGCCGTGATGATAGCCTTCATCTCCATTCTTGATCCTGCCAAATAATAAAAAAAATGCCAGGATACCGTGGCCTCGGAATTCCTTGAGTTTTCATCTCTAGCTACCTCTATCTGTATTTGGTCTCATGGTCACCCCTTGAACTCAGTCTTCATCATTCTTATCATCTCTGCAGCCATTCATTAAATAATCCTTGTCTTTGGTGAAACCTTCTGGTGATTCTGCTCATTTTATCAAGTTCTACCACAATAATTGTTTAACATCACCATTCTATACAATCCAATGATCCTTTGATTTTTTCACCCACCCTTCATCTCATGACTACTATCTTTAGTTCTCTTAATGTTCAGCAAAGACATCACAGTAAATCATTACAATTGGTACATAACAAACATTGTCAGCTTCTCTACACCCTCTTTCCTTCTCACGACAAAAAAGTTAATCTTCAGGTAACCCAGGAGCCTGCCTCTTTCATGATTATATCTCTAAAGATATGCATCATTAAAGAAGATTCAATATTGGTGTCACTTTAACTCATGACATCTAACCTCATCTAAGATTTCTACATTGTCTAGTTTTTTTTTTCTAATTACGTTTCTCTGGTAATATTTTTCTCTTGTTATCTGTAAAATATTTTCCATGATATTATGTTTAAACTTTCCCATATCACCTGACCTGTGGTGGTGCAGTGGATGAAGCATTGACCTGGAATACTGAGGTCACCGGTTCAAAATCTTGGGATTGCCTGGTCAAGGCACATATGGGAGTTGATGCTTCCTGGTTCTTCCCCTTGTTCTCTCTAACCCTTTTCTCTCTCTCTCTGTCTCTCTCTTTCTGTCTCTCTCTCTCTCTTCTTTCTCTTTCTAATAAAAATGAATGAATAAATAAAAATCTAAACTTTCCCACATCCTTGTTCACCTCAGCAGATAATCTTGCCTCATATTTCATAAGTAATTTGTGCATTAGCCTCTATACTCTCTGTTCTCATCATCAATTGTCACCCTCTGGGTATTTTGTCACTGGATGTCTTCATTAGCATAAATAGGGTGAGCCCAATTTCACCCCACTTTATCTTTTTTATTTTTTTAAGTGAGAGGAGGACAAATAATGAGACCGACTCCTGTATGCACCCTGACTGGAACCCACACAGAAACCCCTGTCTGGAGCCAAATGCTTGAATCAACCAAGCTATTTTTAGCACCTGAGTCTGACTTGCTGGAACCAACTGAGCTATCCTCAGTGCCTGGGCCAATGCTCAGACCAATCAAACCACTGACTGCAGGGGGTGGGGGAAGAGAGAGAGAAGGGGGGAAGAAAGGGGAGAAAAGCAGGTGGTCACTTCCCTTCTGTGCCCTGACTTGGGATCAAACCCAGACGTCAATATGCTGTGCCAACACTCTAACCACTGAACCAATTGGCCAGGGCCCATTTAATCTATTTTTAAAAGTTAAATCTTCACTAGTTTTTCTTTTATTCCTTCAATTTCATTCTCTCCTAAGCCAAATTCATTCAGGTTTTCCACAATTACTTTTGCTTTGTTAAATCTAAGGATCACTTCCCAGTTAGCATCTGATGTCACCTATCAGCAACACTTGACATTGTCAGTCACTTCTTCTTTTTTTTTTTTTTTTTTTTTTTCATTTTTCTGAAGCTGGAAACAGGGAGAGACAGTCAGACAGACTCCCGCATGCGCCCGACCGGGATCCACCCGGCACGCCCACCATGGGGCGACGCTCTGCCCACCAGGGGGCGATGCTCTGCCCATCCTGGGCGTCGCCATATTGCGACCAGAGCCACTCTAGCGCCTGGGGCAGAGGCCAAGGAGCCATCCCCAGCGCCCGGGCCATCTTTGCTCCAATGGAGCCTTGGCTGCGGGAGGGGGAGAGAGACAGAGAGGAAAGCGCGGCGGAGGGGTGGAGAAGCAAATGGGCGCTTCTCCTGTGTGCCCTACCCGGGAATCGAACCCGGGTCCTCCGCACGCTAGGCCGACCAGTCACTTCTTCTTAAAACACTTTTTTTTTGTTTGTTTCAAGGGCACTCTACTGAATTAATTTCTTCCTTTTCTGAAATCATGGCTCCTTCTCAGTCTCTATTATTTGTTGCTTATTTTCCTGACCTCATAAACTTTAAGTGCCCTACATTTCAGTTTGACTTTTCTTCTTTCTATATGACTCATTTTCTCGATGATCTCATCCAATCTTACAATTCTAAATGTAATGTATATGCTGCTTTATAAAATTTCAATTTTCAGTACTTGCCAGGTAGCTCAGTTTGTTAGAGCTTCATCCCCATATGACAGGTTGTCTGTTCAATCCTGGGTCATGGCACATACAAGAATCAACCTACAAGCCCAACCTGTGGTGGCGCAGTGGATAAAGCGTCGACCTGGAAATGCTGAGGTCGCCGGTTCGAAACCCTGGGCTTGCCTGGTCAAGGCACATATGGGAATTGATGCTTCCAGCTCCTCCCCCTTCTCTCTCTCTATCTCTTTCTCTGTCTCTCTATCCTCTCTCTCCTTCTCTGTCTCTCTCCCTCTCTCCTCTCTAAAAATGGATAAATAAAATAAAAATTTAAAAAATTTAAAAAAACGAATCAACCTACAAATGCATAAAGAAGTGGAGCAGCAAATTAATGTTTCTCCTTTCTCTCTCTCTAGATAAATTTTAAGAAATTAATTTCAATTTTCAAGGTAAAACTCTCCTCTAAACTCTGGGCTAATACTTAAACTTCTCTTTATCTTAACATAAATAACTATCCCTTGCCTGACCTGTGGTGACTCAGTGGATAAAGCATAGACCAGGAACTCTGAGGTCACCAGTTTGAAACCTTGGGGTTGCCTGGTTCAGGCACATATGGGAGTTGATGCTTCCTGCTCACTAATCCCCCTTCTCTCTCTTCTCTCTGAAATCAATAAATAAAATCTTCAAGATAGATAGATAGATAGATAGATAGATATAAAAAAAACTAGCCCTGACAAGTTGACTCATTGATAGAGTGTCAACCCAGCGTGTGGAAGTTCCAGGTTTGGTTCAGATCCCACAGGAGAAGTGACCATCTGCTTCTCTACTCCTCTCCCTCTCCCTTCTCTCTCTCTACCCTGTCTTTCCCTCTTGCAACCTTGTCTCAGTTGGAGCAAGTTGGTCCTGGACACTGAGGATGCCTCCATGGCTTCCACCTCAGGTGCTCAAATAGCTTGGTTGCTGAGCAAAGGAGCAACAACCCCAGATGGGCAGAGCATCACCCCATAGTGGGTTCGCCAGGTGGATCCTGGTCAGGGTGCATGTAGGAGTCTGTCTCTCTGCCTCCTCACTTCTCACTTAAGAGAAAACAAAGCAAACAAACAATAAAATCATAAATAACTAATAGATATTTTATAGTTAATGAGAAAATACATAATCATCACATTCTCTATCTGAACCCCTCAAAACCTTCCATCCTTCAGTTATATAGTCTAAAAATGTGAGTTATCCTTGACTCCTACTTTTCTCTCAGCACCACACTCACTTCGTTGGTAAATCCTATAGGCTCCACCGTAAAAACATGTTGAGAATCTCATTACATATACTCTCAAAATATATTGAGAATCATACTTCTCATTCACTTCACTATCTCTGTACATCTTCCTAAGTAATTTATCTCTGACGACTTGTAACACCATTAGTTTGCCAACTTCACAAGGTAAATATTTTATCCAAACCTCTCTTCACTTCACTTTTCCATAGATTCTTAATTATATTTTCAAAATTTTACTCATGATCCCTGGTTTCCCTCTAATATTCCCCTTCTAAGTTACTGACACCTTCTCCCACCCAAGTTCTCCAGCCAGAAAATGGGGATTTATTCTTTTATTTTATTTTTTTTCTGAAGCTGGAAACCGGGAGGCAGTCAGACTCCCACATGCGCCCGACCGGGATCCACCTGGCACGCCCACCAGGGGGCCACACTCTGCCCATTCCGGGCGTCGCTCTGTCGCAACCAGAGCCACTCTAGCGCCTGGGGCAGAGGCCAAGGAGCCATCCCCAGTGCCCGGGCCATCTTTGCTCCAATGGAGCCTCAGCTGCAGGAGGGGAAAAGAGAGACAGAGAGGAAGGAGAGGGGGAGGGGTGGAGAAGCAGATGGGCGCTTCTCCTGTGTGCCCTGGCCGGGAATCAAACCCGGGACTTCCGCACGCCAGGCCGATGCTCTACCACTGAGCCAGGGGATTTATTCTTGACACGTTCTTCTCTCTCATGTCTCTCATTCGACCTGACAAGAAATCCCTTTCGTTCTAATTCAAACTAATTTCAAGTTCGTTTATTCTCTCCAGCTTCACTGCCTCAAAGCTAGCCTTTATCTCTTTTGAATACAAACAAAATAGCTTTTTATATATTTTTCTCTCTTGCACTGTTACTTTCCAACAAACTAGTCTCTACGCACATGCACTCTCTTGCTTGGTATTACTATATATTTCTCTATTTTCCTTAATATGAAACTTTTTAAAAAATTCTTATTAGGCTTAATGTCTTTTAAAACTGGCCTCTGCCTACCTCCCTAAACTGACTTTGCCACATTATCTTCACATGAACTTCAAGTATACTAACTTTATTGCAGTTCTACAAATATTCTGTTAGTCTACAGCTACTGAAGTTGTTACTCTATCTTTATTTTATTAACTAACCTTGTTCATAGAACCATAGTCCCCAGGATTCTTCTTTGGAAGAAAGATTAGCCATGAATTATAATGACAAAAAAAATTGGATATGCAATTTCATGGAGTCAGACAAACTATGCCTTACAAGCTTGCCTTATCTAGAAATAAAACTACTTGCTATTATCAGTCAAATAGATAAGAAATGGAGACTATCTAGAGTTAAGATACACCTGATTTTAATAAAAAATTAGCTGTGATTTTTGTGAAACTGAGAATTAAATAATAAATGACATCTCATATTTTAAATTTCTTAAGTAATATTTTCATTTTATTCTTATATTTGTCAATTTAATCACTCTATAAAAGTGTGAAAAAGAAAATGTACTTATCTCTAATAACTTTCTAATTTGATGAGTGTTCACATAAAAAGTGGGTATAGGAGTGAAATATATATAGAAAATATAGTAATACAATGATTCCATATTTTTAAATTTAATATATTGGTTATGTAATTGTATGTAGAATATGTTCTGATTTTAAAAGGTTATAAAGATTTAAGTGTTAAGGGAAAACAGTGAGAGATGATATTTTATCTTTAATATAGGAATATATAATCCATTAGGAATAATAGTGATATATTAATAGATAGGTTATTGCTTTAAGACATAAGAGAAGCACTTCACTATAAAAATCATAAGCCAATTTCAAAGAAAATTTATTTGGTTTTTAGAAGTGTTCAGCATATTTCTGTCATATAATTTTTTCTGGTGTACCATATTGTGAGCCGTAAAGAGTGAACACACACTAAAAAGCTGTGTTATTTACGTCTTATGATGATGTAAGATTGGTATTAGTAATTTTACTGTGAAGGATAATTTTTAGGATATATTTATAGAAACAAACATGATTTACTAGGAAAATGTGTAAAGATTAGATTTCCATTTAAAAAAATACATTCTAAATAATAAAGGGTATCATAAAGAACCTCTCCGGCCCTGGCCGGTTGGCTCAGCGGTAGAGCGTTGGCCTAGCGTGCGGAGGACCCGGGTTCGATTCCCGGCCAGGGCACACAGGAGAAGCGCCCATTTGCTTCTCCACCCCTCCGCCACGCTTTCCTCTCTGTCTCTCTCTTCCTCTCCCGCAGCTGAGGCTCCATTGGAGCAAAGATGGCCCGGGCGCTGGGGATGGCTCTGTGGCCTCTGCCTCAGGCGCTAGAGTGGCTCTGGTCGCAACATGGCGACGCCCAGGATGGGCAGAGCATCGCCCCCTGGTGGGCAGAGCATCGCCTCATGGTGGGCGTGCCGGGTGGATCCCAGTCGGGCGCATGCGGGAATCTGTCTGACTGTCTCTTCCTGTTTCCAGCTTCGGAAAAATGAAAAAAAAAAAAAAGAACCTCTCCGGAGATTCAGAATAAAAACTAGTAAGTGCAGGGAAGATCATTAAGGAAAGAGCCATCAAAGCGGTAACGCTTCTTAGTCCTCCTTTAACCCCATCTGCATCCAGGCTGTAGAACTGAAGAATAGAAAAGTATAATTTTAAAGTGTCAGGTTCTTTAGACATCCATGTAATACTGAATATAAAATGTAAAGATAAATCAGACTTTAGAATAGGTAAACAAATAATCCAATAAGCCAAATAATTTTTAACAATAAATTAAAATTGAATGGCAAACCATCTATAATGGGACAAAGACAATCTTGCCAAAAAGTATGTTTTAGAAATAAAAGTGCAAAGAGGAGAAAACCTTAGATATTTTTAATAGATGTATAAAAAAAGGACTTAAAGAAGATAAAAATAAAATAGAAATCCTTATTATTGTTAAAATGCACCTCTCTTGAAAATAAAAATTTTAAAATACAAGGACATTTATGCTTTAGGACAAGAAGTTAAAGAAGTTTTTTATAAAGATTTGGGGTTATTTTGCATATATATTGGGGTTATTATTTACATATATTCATATGTAATTATCTTATCTTCACTAATATGTTCTCTCACTCATTTATTCAATATAATTTATAGAGTACCATCTAGCTCAAGATATTTCTAAGTGATAGAGACATAGAAGTGGAAAATGTACCTTTAAATACTCAGCATCATACATAATATAACTTTTATAATTCAAAAATTTGGTAACTGTCCTTAAAACTAACTTAAAAAGCCAACATAATTAGCAAATGTCAAAGGTATAAAAACAATTTAATTGTTAGGTAGTTGAATCAGTTAATTACCTACAAGGGAGCTCCCATAAGACTATTTAATTGCCAGTGATTCTTCAGCTGGATTTCAATAGAGGGTGAGAATTAAAGTCAGTACAGAATTGTGTTAGTTACCATTGCTGTGTAATAAATTATTCAAAATTTAGCAGCTTAAAATAGAAAATCTTTATTATCTTATCATTTGAAAGGTCAGTAATATCTCAGAAGGCTCATCACCTATAGATTCAGCTCAAAGTTGAGAATATCATTATCTATCCATCAAGTTCAAGAATGAATGAGTCTCCTCAAATAAAATTTCAAAATTATCATTTCATATATAGAATTCCTCTCAATCTGTACAACTGTGAAATAAAAAGACAAGTTAGCTGATTTTAAGTAACCAACATTCCTAGTAAGATAGGCATATGTAATATTATCAGTTATTGACATTAAATGGGGTGGGAGGCAGAAAAAAATCACTGGTCTAGAGTAATTTTTAAATCCAACCAGAGAAATGCTGGCTGTTTCTTAAAGTTTAAAAAAAAAATGTGTTGTTGTTTTTTGTTTTTTTTTTTAATTTTTCCATTGATTCAGGAGAAAGGGAGAGAAAGGGAAGGAGAGAAGGGAAAGAGTGGGAGAGAAACAGCAAACCACTGTTCCACTTATTTGTGCACTCATTAGTTGTTTATCATATGTGCCCTGACCAGAGATCAAACCTGTCACCTCTGCAGGACAGGACACTGTTCTATCAACTGAGCCACCTGGCTAGGGCCTGGACGTCTCTTGATTAGATCTTGAGATAATTCTTCATGACTCTTTGTTCCTCTCTCTTGGTTTCTCCCTCTAAATAAACCTTCTAGTTTGAAAAGGTAGCACAGGTTTGCAAATGAATAGCTTTTTAAGTCTGTTACCCTTCAAATACAAATTTGAGACTTTATCTGCTTATTTTATTTGTACTATCTTTGCCTGTTTCTATTTAAGATGGCAGCGTTTCTTTCAATATCATCTTATCAAAAACGTTATAAGCTTCCCATGAATATCATTGGGGTTCACCTCCATTAGACAAAAGCAGCACCCACAAATCCCTTCCCAATAAGCATTTAGCTTTATATAAGCCGTATTGTTTATTAAGAAAATCCAGAAGTCAGAGACTCAGTTTCATCTCCAGGCAAGATTTTGTGGTAGTGCCCTCGATTTGAACTTTGCTCAGAAGTCATTTATTAACTTTAGCATGTTTGCCATCTAGAAATTCTGAGAATGTTGAAACAATAAAGTCATTTTTTTCTTTTTAACAATCTTTCCCTCAATTTATATCTCTCCTGTCACATTTTTACTTTAAGCAGAGAGAATAAACCAGACTGCACTTCAACATTTTGTTTATAAATATCCTTAACTAGAGTAACAAATTCACTTCTCACTTTGCACATTCCTGTAGACCGTGGTGGTGCTAAGCTGTGTCAGTACAAAACAAGGATCCTCCTTCCTTCATTTTCTAATAACATGTTTTTTAATAACATCATTTTTTGAGCTTTCAGCAGCAGTGTGCTTGAAATCTATATTTCTACCAAGCACCAATCCAATACAATACAATTTAGGCTTTCTCTAACACCCTCCTCTAATTTTTTATAGCATTTGCTTACTGTCTAGATCCAAAGCCATGCCTATATATTTTTGGTATTTATTAAGGCAGCTTACTACTTTCAGGCGCCAAAAACTGTATATTACTTATCTGTTGCTTATAACAAGAACATCAAAACTTAATGACTTAAAATGGAGAATTTTTTTTTAATCTCTCAGTTTTCATGGGTAAGAAATCTGGGCATGGTCTTATTGAGTGACTGACAAAATTAAAACCATCTCTCACAAAACAAAAATCAAAGTGTTTGGGCCCTGGCTGGTTGGCTCAGTGGTAGAGCATCGGCCTGGCGTGCAGAAGTCCCAGGTTTGATTCCCCACCAGGGCACACAGGAGAAGCACCCATCTGCTTCTCCACCCCTCCCCCTCTCCTTCCTCTCTGTCTCTCTCTTCCCCTCCCGCAGCCGAGGCTCCATTGGAGCAAAGATGGCCCAGGCGCTGGGGATGGCTCCTTGGCCTCTGCCCCAGGCGCTAGAGTGGCTCTGGTCGCGGCAGAGCGCCTCCCCGGAGGGGCAGAGCATCGCCCCCTGGTGGGCCTGCCGGGTGGATCCCGGTGGGGCGCATGCGGGGAGTCTGTCTATCTCTCCCCGTTTCTAGCTTCAGAAAAATACAAAAAAAAAAAAAAAAATCAAGGTGTTTGGGCAACAATCATCTCATGTCCCAATTGGAGAATGAGCCACTTCCAAGGTAACTTAAGTATTCATTTGGAAACTTCAGATATTAGTCCTGTTTGGCCAGAAACTTTAGATGCCACATGGTGCTCTCCACAAGGCTGCTGACAATATGGCAGTTGATTGAAGTCAAAGCATGTGAGGAAGGAAGCAGCAGGTCAAGAGAGGATGCCCGAGACAGAAGCCACCGTCTATATAACACAGTCTCGGAAATGATACCTCATCACGTCTGCGATATTCTTCAGTAAAAGCAATTCAATAATTTTCTCGCACCCTCAAGGTGGATGGGATTATACAACAGTTTAGATGACTGACAGTGGAGATTTTGAAAACCATCTTAGAGGCAGCCTATTGCAAACATGGAAGGAAATTGGGAGTTGGTTTAACCTTATTTTCTAGAAAATATTAGAATCTAGACAAATAACTGAAATCTCAGTAGATATACACAGTAGGAATAATAATGAACTCTCAAAAATATCCACATATTAATTCACAGAACTTGCAAAAATGTTACCATTATATGCAAAGGAGAATTAAGGTTGTAGATAAAATTGTTTGCCAATCAATTAACCTTACAATAGAAACACACACAAATTAACTACATTAGCTGAATAACACAGGCCTATAATCAAGAGTGAAATGTCACTTTCTTTAAATGTATTTATTTATTTATTTTTAATTTTAGAGAGACAGGAAGGGAGACAGAGAGAGAGAGAGAGAGAGAGAGAGAGTCAATTGTTGTTCTGCTCATTTATGCATTCATTGATTGCTCTGATCGGGGATTGAAGCTACAACCTTGATGTTTCAGGATGATGCTCTAACCACCTGAGCTACCCAGCCAGGCCTTGAAACTCTTCTTTTAACAGAACAGGAATATATATATGTAGGCTGTGTCAACACAACTTAGCATCAAAATTAGATAAATGGCTATTTAGATAACATTTTCAAAGAGTTTTTTTTTTTCCTTTTTTTTTTTTTCAAAGAATTTCATGTCATTGAGAGCTTTTCCTTAATCTTTAAATGTTTTCTGAGTGGTTTTATAGAACTCCTATAATCTTCCAAAATAATCATTATTTTTCAAAATGTAGATTCCTCTTTTAGCTTTTATTTTAGGTTATGGCAATTCCATCCATCCATGCATATAAGATTGAGAGGAGAGCATCCCAACTTCTCTCTTCTTATCATTCCTTTTTAATTTATAAGCAAACATGGTTTATTCTGATAAAAATATCAACAGCAACCTCACCCTCAAATACACATTTTCCTTTCTTCTATTTACAGTTTAGTCCATAGCAACACTCTTCCAAACTATAATTATAAACTCTTTCTCTAACCTCTATTTTTTAAAAAAATATTGATTGCTTGACTTATGGTGGCACAGTAGGTGAGGTGTCGACCTGGAATGCTGAGTTTGCCAGTTTGAAACCCTGAACTTGCCTGGTCAAGGCATATGTGGGAGTGGATGCTTCCTGCTCCACACTTTACTTCTCCCTCGCTCTCTTTCTCTTTCTCTCACTTCTCTGAAAGGAATAAAGAAAAAAAAAGAAAAGACAAAATGCTTTAAAAATTGAAAATAAAATTATTGATTGATTTTAGATATAGAGGAAGTGAACGAGGCAGAAGAACAGGAATACTGATCTAGTCCTGTCTGTGCCCTGAGCGGGGATCAAACCCACACCTTTGTGAACTGGGACGATGCTCTAACCAACTGAGCTATCTGGACAGGGCTAATTATAAACATTTTACTTTTAAGTTTTATTTATTTTATTTTATTTTATTTATTTATTTTTAGAGAGAAGAGAGAGAGAGAGACCCAGGGTTTCAAACCAGCGACCTCAGCGTTCTAGGTGGACACTTTATCCACTGCATCACCACAGGTCAAGCCAATTGTAAACTCTTAATTAATTTGCTGATCCACAAATATTTCTTCATCACCTCTTCAGCCTCTTTTTTATGCATTGTCCACTTATAAAAAATAAATCTGATTACATCTTGGTACTTTTAATTGTTTTCACATATTCTCTTAATCATCTGAGCAAATATTTGCAGCTCATAACCCAACTTATAATATCACATTATATATAAACACATAGATTAACTGAGGACCAATTATAACACTTTTTAAAATGTTTTCAGGTAGAAAATAAAAATTTTCATTCACTAATAACATTATTTTATAAAAGAGAGTAATTGTAAGTCCAAAATATATATAAATAACAAGGTCTCAGAATACAAAATATTCAAGGGAAGACACAACAAACATTCTTAGGTTTATATGAAAAGATAAAGATGGAAAATAGAAAAAAAAGAAGGAAAGGAAAGGAAAGGAAAGGAAAGGAAGAAAGAAAGAAAGAAAGAAAGAAAGAAAGAAAGAAAGAAAGAAAGAAAGAGAGAAAGAAAAAGAGTGAGAGGGAGGGAGGGAGGAAGGAAGGAAGGAAGGAAGGAAGGAAGGAAGGAAGGAAGGAAGGAAGGAAGGAAGGAAGGAAGGAAAGAAGGAAGGAGGAAAAAATGGAAGGAAAAATGAAAGAAAGAGAGAGAAAGAAAGAAAGGACAAAAAGAACAAAATTTAATGTTTGCTCATTGAAAGGATATATCTGACTACAAAGTCACCAAAAGCATTGTAGATCTATATTAAAATTTCTTGTTGATGCAATCTGTGTAATAGTCAATGACGTGTTTGTGAGGGAGACTGATGTGAAAATAAATTTATTTAATATAGCATAAGAAAGTTTCTCAGAACTACTCTTTCCTAAAGTTACAGATCTTGCTCTCAGAGCCTTGCTTCTGTCTGGCTCTATTCCTCATTCCTCTGTTCTAAACCTGCCTTGATATTGTCCAGTCACATTTCTTTACTTTTTATCTGGTCATCAAAATGTATGTATTTTTTTTTAAATCCACACTTGTAGATGTTTGGATTTAGGTGAGGGATGGTGAGACCTAGAGAATCTATATATGGATATTTTTTCTTGTCACAAATTTTTTTCCTGATATATATTGATTAGTTTTAGAAGTGATATTTATAAGCTCTAATAGAGCTTATATATCTCATTTGTCTTGTTACTTTTGGCACAGTCAAAACTTTTGGGCTGGACATTATCTGTAGCTACACAGTTCCGGGGTTTGACTCAACAATATGGAGCTGTCTGGAATGAATATGAACGATAATCAATCAGAAACAAAAATTTTGATCAGCAGCAGAAAGCTACCGTCATTTCTCTCTGCATGGAAAGGAGAGAGTAGAGCTCTTTTGAAACTGCATTTGCATATTAAAAGCAATTTTGTCACTTGTGCTTACTTAAGGCGGCTTATCTGCAGTCAAAGCCTTGGCACAGCAACAAATCTCTGGAAGAAGATCCAAAAACCTATAGACTCTACCATCTTTCCTTCTTCTACCATCTCCACGACAGTCATGCCATTCCACACCACCGTCCTCACCACCACTGGATACTGACTGACACTTGACTTTAGTATTGTGTACTCTTTACTGGCAAACCCCTCGATGCTCACACACACTGTATAGTTATCTTAAGCATAGCACTAACGATATTGTACTATCATTAAACATAATCATTCGTACTCTGTGTCTTCTCTGACCCCTGTCACCCTTCTGTGTGGTGCTTCACCCTCAGTTGTAACATCAAAGAGTCCTCATCATATTTCAAAATGCCTTTGGCTTGATCTTTATTTGAAGGCTTTCCAGTAGATACAGCTTAGTCACTCATGTTTATGTAATGGTGTTATAAAGGATGGGCCTGAAGCAATCTTCTATTCTGCAATGCTAGTGACTCCGGGTTAGCTATTCACCTAAGAAAATAGAATAACTAATAATGGTGACCTGAGAGCCTGATTCTTAGTATTATACAAATTGGTATACACAGTTTCCATGGTTTTCTCAAATCTCCCAATTAATTTAAAAAGTTCAAGCATAAGTTTTTATTTCTGCAGCATCCTACACAATAGTATATCTCAAGATTGTGGTTTTTTCCCCTTTTTCTTCATTGCAAGCATTGCCTTGCTCCATTTGAGAGTCTACATAATCTACTTGGGTTTTGTCACTGTGGTAGTCTGAACAATGTGGTCCCCAAGAGACAGCCACATCAAAATCTGTGACTATTTCCTTAATTGAAGAAGGTTCTTGGCAGATGTGATTAAGTCAGGAATCTTGAAATGAGGTAATCCTTGATTATCCATGTGGGCCCTAAATCCAATAACTGGTATACTGATAAGAGAAAAGCTAATATTTAAGACATAGAGAGGATAAGAAAACACAGAAGAGAAGGCAATGTGAAACAGAGTCAGGATTGGAGTGACACAGCCATGTGAACACAGACAGCCTCTGGGAAGGGGTGAGAAGTGCAATCTCCCCAGTAGCCTCTGGGAAAAGTATGGTCTTGTCAACCCTATGATTTCAGACTTCATCCTCCAGAACTGTGGGAGAAGACACTTCTGTTGTTTTAATCTACCAATCTGCAATAATTTGTTGCAGCAGTCACAAAAATCTATTACACTATTAAAAGTTATGACCCAACCCTGGCCAATTGGCTCAGTGGGAGGGTGTTGGACAGGTGTGTGTATGTCCCAGGTTCAATTCTCAGTCAGAGCACACAGAAGAAACTCCCATTTGCTTCTCTCTCTCTCTCTCTCTCTCTCTCTCTCTCTCTCTTTCCTTCCTGAAGCCATGGCTCGATTAGAGTGAGTTGGCCTCAGGCACTAAGAATGGCTCCATGGCCTCCACCTCAAGTGCTAAGAAGAGCTTGGTTGCTGAGCAACAGAACAATGCCTCAAATGGGCAGAGCATCGCCCTCTAGTGGGCATGCTGGATGAATCCCCATCATGGCACATGCGGGAGTCTGTCTCTATGCCTCCCTCCTCTCACTGAATAAATAAAATAAAATAAAAGTTACAACCCTCTTCAATACACGTACATTGCCATTACCATTTTCCTGTTTTGTTTCTTCATAGCAGTAATAATATTAAAAAATACCATATATTTTACTCATTTATCTTGTTCATCTTCTGTGTCATCATCTAGAATGTAATTAAGTAGCAGATAAGGATTTTCTTTATGAACATTCTTTGGTCAAATAATAATAAAGCCAAACATGCCAACAGACATTGTACTTCCCAAGTAATTTTTTCAAAAGATAATTATTACATTCGCTTTGCTCTGATGTAAAAGTGAGGTACCACATATTCATTATTTGCACCTAATTTTATCAAAATTTTATCTTTAAAATAATATGATTAAAATCAGTGAAGAAAAATAAAAGGCAGATTGTTCATTTGGTGAGGAGAATAGATAAGTTATATGAAAGAGCAGGACCTAAAAGTGATATTTAGGATCTCTGAGGTAGTCAACTTATCACTGTCAAATTTGATATTTGGAAAGGGACATAAGTTCATGCTCTCTCAACTGGGAATATTCCACCAAAAAACTCTCTAAATAAGGCACGAAAATAAGATATATCAGCAAGGGTATCATTCTCCAATAAAAATACTGCTGGCTTGAAGGAATGTTATTGATTGATGATTGAAACATATTCTATTTCTGTAAGTCATTCAATTAAATAATATGAAATATGTGGGTTGTAAAATAAGAGATTTAGGCATACTGAAGTTTTATGCACTTATGTAAGAACTCTAGTATAGTTTGTGAAAAATTTCTATTTGACTATAAATAAAATATATTTTATAGATTTTATAAAATTATAATTTTTAGAACTAGACATAATATAAAACATAACTCTATTTAAACAGGTAAATACAATCTATTTGCCACTACAAATAAAAGAAAGAGAACTTTATTTCAGCAATAAAAGGAAAATTTAAGATATAGCAGCAATGAATATCTGTTGAAGGATAATTTCAACAGCTACAAATAATTGTAGTGTCTATTCCATATTAAAATAAACATCACTCATGCAAGGGACCAAATAAAAGTAAGAAATATTATTCTATAATTTGTTGTTCTGTTTGTCCAAAAATAAATACAATTTTCCAGATTATATTTATAATGATCAATAAAATATGGATATTTAAAAATAAATCTTTCTGTCTATAGATACACACATTTAGCTACAGTTTAATAACATTCAAAACACTAAAAATCCCTTGGAAAAAATGCCTCTATATGCAAGCGGTTAATTATCACTATTAAGACTTGGATTTAAATGGTAAATAATGAAGTGTTATGACCAACATGTAGTGCAAATAAAATACAGAAAAAATAATGTGATACAATTTTTTTTTTCCTGAAAACAAAAGATTAACGAAACTATTCATCAGACCCATTATTAACTCTAGAAACTTTGGAAACTTTATTTAAGCAGGAGTAAATAAGTGACAAAGCCTTCTAATTAATATTAAGGTCACTTGAAAGATTTTTATATTTTCAATACATCTTTGGCTTTATAGTTTTAAATCTAGGACAGTTGAATAGAAACCAGTATAATATCCCTGGTTATTTTAAAGAATGATAAGTGAGAATGAAATTCTTGACAAACTCCAAATTAAGTTAAAAATTCAACTTTATTTTTATCTTTTATTACAAAAAATGTAGATTTATGTTCCAATATTCAATATTCACTAAAGCCAGCAGCATATTTTTAGACTATCTAATCAAAAGTAATACACTTATAAAACATATACTTTCACAAAATACCAGTTAATGCTACAACTTCTGCAACTTTTGATATTTGATTTCATGAATATGTATGACTCATCAAAACTTTAAAGTACATTTCAAGGCATTACTGGAATCTTTACAGGAACTGATAACAAAAGGATATACAATAATACTGATTTTAAAAAGGCATTTGAGTTTATTATAAAAATGTAATAGTTCTGTGAATATAATCAAGTATATCTTATGAATAACAAAACTAGCAGTAATTACATACCTACTCCAAAGTTTTATTAATAGCCTTTTCTTACCTATTAAAAAACATGTAAATGCAATACTTTCATTACTTTCTAATATCTAACTGTTAGCCATTGCTAGTTATCTAAAAAGGCTTGAGTAAAAATTATACAACATAAATGTATTCAGTTGGGTTTTCTCTTCTACATTACAGATTGACATAGCTACCATATATTTTTACATAAATGCTTACTTCACTTCGAAGTCAAGATAAATGAACTCAACTTGCCCCCTACAAGTCCAACCTGCTCTTCTTGCAGTATCATGAATAGATACTTTTTGATTACAATTTATTTGTCAGGTATTATTCTGAGTACTTGTGAAACATCAGTGAATGAAACAGGTAAAAATCCCTGACTTCATGGAATTTACATTTTAGAGATCATTCCACTAACCCAAATCCAAAAATAAGTCAAAATTCTGCTATTGTCTCAACCTAACACTTAATGAGTAACCAAGTGTTTTTTATGTTACCCGTGAAATAATTCTCTCAAATACATCTGTATTCTATATTTGCTACTAACCAATCCTAAACTGAAGTAACATCTTTCCACATTTACTGCCACATCTCCTAACTTTTCTGCCAGCTAGCTGTCTTCCTTCTTTTTATTCAATTTTCACATATCTAGAGAGAGTTTAATCAAAATAAACATGTAGCTTACCTGCATAAAAGTTTTCAGTGGAGCCTAACCAGGTAGTGGTGTCGTGTATTGGGTGTCGGATTGGGACACGGAGGACCCAGGTTTGAAACCCTGAGGTCTCCAGCTTGACTGTGGATTCATTTGGTTTGAGCAAGGCTCACCAGCTTGAAGCCCAAGGTCACTGGCTCAAGCAAGGGGTTACTCGGTCTGCTGTAGCCCCTCAATCAAGGCACATATGAGAAAGCAATCAATGAACAACTAAGAAGCCGCACCCAACAAAGAATTGATGCTTCTCTTCTCTCTCCTTTCCTATCTGTCCCTATCTGTCCCTCACTCTCTGTCACCAAAAAAAAAAAAAAATTCTATTTTTGGCTGAAGAGGAAGGCCACAGACCTCTGTTACTATGGAAATAACAAGAGGAAAAAATCAATGGATTAAATAAAATGTATACTTTAATATGGATTATTGAAGAGTGATAAATGCAAGGCTACCTTAGGGAACTAAATGCGGGAAGACTGAGAAGTTGCTCAATGAACAGATGAATAATGAATAATGGTAGGTTTTATAACAATAACAAGCAACTAGGCTGAATAACCAAGGTGGGCTAAAAGAACTCATTTTGGTGTTGTCAACACTATTGTCAAGTGCAATAGATTTGAAATTGGAAAATCACCAAATGCAAACGTAATAATTACTAAAGTCAATTTTGTTTCACTCACTCTCCCACTTCCAGACATTTGCTAAGAGGAGGGCACTTGAGAAAGATCTAAAAAGAAGAGAAAACATGTATCAGATCATGCTTGGATTTGAGGGTACAGTTTAGTTAAATATAGTAGTAAAACAAAACTATCTCAACTGCTGGTCCAACCCTACTGCCAGCTCAAATACTAATAACATCAGATGCCTGACCTATGGTGGCGCAGTGGGTTAAAGCATCGACCTGGATCACTGAGGTCACTGGTTCAAAATCCTGGGCTTGCCTGACCAAGGCACATAGAGAAGTTGATGCTTTCTGCTCTTCCCCTCGTCTCTCTCACTCTCTCTCTCCTGTCTCTCTAAAAATGAATAAATAAAATCTAAAAAAAAGCCAACTGAACAATCATACTACAGTGGTGACAATACAAGTTTGGGCACTGGGTATTGACAAATGAACTTAGTCTAATTAAAGGGGTGACCCAGCCTCACCCTTTGTCTAACTTCTACATATACTTAATATATCAACTTTATTCTTTACTAATTATGGCATTAGCTTCATTCTAATCCTGTCTTCTTCTAGGTAAGATTTATTGACATACTGAGTCAATGCAAATCAAACTTTTTTTTTTTTTTTTATTTTCCAAAGTTAGAAACAGGGAAGCAGTCAAACAGACTCCCGCATGCACCCGACCAGGATTCTACAAGCATGCCCACCAGGAGGTGATACTCTGCCTATCTGTGGTGTTGCTCTGTTGTGGCCGGAGCCATTCTAGCACATGAGTTGGAGGCCATGGATCCGTCCTCAAAGCCCAGGCAAACTTTGCTCCAATGAAGGAGGGCTGTAGGAGGGGAAGAGAGAGACAGAGAGAAAGGAGGGGGGAAGGGTGGAGAAGCAGATGGGTAAGCACCTGTGTGCCCTGACTGGGAATTGAACACAGGACTTCCACAAGCCGGGCCACCACACTACCAACTAGCCAGGACCTCAAACTCTAGTTTTCTTGACCTCTCTAAAATTATCTAATACAAGCCTAAATCTTCTAAGTGCTTTCTGATACCCTTTTACTGAAAAGCGCCCATGAATCCCCTGGGTTGTGTTGTCTGTCATTGCAAGAAGCAATGAACTAAATTTGTTCAACTACACGGTTATCCTTGATTGTCTTTGACTTAAAAATATTGAAAGGTCAAATATAAGTCCCACTGGGTCTACAATAACCAGGTTCTGAAATTTTGTTCATTGTTATTGAAAGAGTTTCACTTATTTCTTTCTATTTTAACTATATATATTTAACTTTTATAATTTTACTGAATCTTATATAAATTATAATTTTGCCTATGACAACTTCCTAACATGCTTCCCAAAATGTTATATTGTATTACCTTCATTCTGACTAGACATACACGTGAGAAATATCTATGCAAATAAACATCCACACTTTGTAAAATATGAGTAACGCTTTCATTAAATGAGCTTGACTCAATGAGATACAAAGAAAACAATCTGCAGATTTGTTCTTTATTCTTCTTTGCCTACATGTTCAATTTAAGACAAGCTCAGATTTTCCTGGATATATTTAGACAATTTTTTAAATTCTAATCATTCCCATTTATAACAACGGTCTCAATAAAATGATAAAACATCCAAATAATTTAAAGCTTCTCTCTCACCCAACCCTTTACTTCTTTTAACACTAAAGTCAGGACTGGGTAGGATGGTAAGTTTGCCTCTTCCTCTCTCTCCTATGCCTTGTTCTTTTACTTCTTATCCTCTTTATACTTGGATGCCTGGAGAATCTCTGACATTGAATTAGGGGCAAGAAGTAGAGGTAAGAGTTTTCTGGCCTGGTTGGAATTGGCATTAATTCCCTCTGAATGTGGCACATTGCCCAAAGCTAAATCTTTCCCTCCTGTTTGGAAACAGGGTTAGTGGAAACTAACAAATGATGGGACAGTAGCTCAGAGCCAGCCATAATGGAAGGTATTACCACCCCTAAGCCTGAACAGAAAAATAAATGTTTACAAGAGCCAAAGAAAGAATTACAGCTATAAGAGAGAGAGCTATCCAAAAGAGCTGTAATCATTAGTAGAGGAATTCAACCACCACTGAAAGCCTGAGAGAGGACCAGGAGAAAATACACCATAAACCAGTGGTTCTCAAAGTGTGTGCCAGGGCGCACTGGGGCGCCCTAGAAGATTTCCAGGTGTGCCCTATGGTATTCCAGAGAAATATGTGCCTGTTGGGGACCAAAAGACCAACAGGGTTTTTGGAGTTTAGATTTTTGGGGCACAGAGGTATGAGGAATTGGCTGTAAGCTGACAGTCTGCCCAACCCCCCACCTCACTTGCCTGATTAGGTTGCTAAAGGCTGTTAAGCTGTGGTGCTGGATTGTTTACACTACCCTCCATGTTCCCCAGAAAGACTGGAGGCAAGTTTCTTCTATCCTTTGTTTGGTGTCAAGTTAAGATGATATGGGGGTTTTCTGCACTAAACACAGTTAAGCGTTAAAAGAGACGAATTCTTCAATGTATTAATAAGGAAATGAGAGTTTTCCTTTCAAATATATGCCCAAACATTGAAGAAATCACTAAAACACATCAAGCTCGTGTTTCTCATAAACACAAGAATGAAAATCTTAACACATTCGTGCTGTGACCTGCCAAATTTATTAAATCTTACTAAGAACGTATCTATATATATTTATATAAAAAGATAACTTTTTTGTTGTGTTTTTATTTTTAACCCCTCTTTTTATGAATTCTAAAAAGCATAACTCAAAAACTATAACATAAAAATGTTTTTTAATGTCAGAATAAATTTTAATTTTGTCATATTTATTTTGTTTAATTTCCATAAATGCACTCTCGGATTTTATATTTTTTTCCTTTAATATTTGACTTAACTATTATAACACATTTTTCAGAAATTTGTATATAGTGTGCCTACAATTATTTGTAGAATTTTAAATGCGCCCCAACTTTAAAAAGTTTGAGAACCATTTCCATAAACCGACTTGACTGTTACCTTTCGATCTCCTGCCAGAAACTCTAATTGATTGAATCCAATTAGAAGGCAGAAGACAAAGAAGCCTGTTATTGGATCCTATGATATAGCCTCTCAGGGAACATAGGAAGGTAAAGAATAAGAGTTGATCTGAAGAGAGAAATGATAACTATCTGGTCAATGAATCTAACCTCAGATAATGCAATAAGACATACAAAAAATATTCAGCAGAAACAAAAATACCGAAACTATTAAAAGTGATCACTAAGTTTTCTGGTCATATCATCACCTTGAAGTTATTGATATTTTTCTCACCAGCAATAGCCATAGAAATTATGTTAGAAAATAAGGCACAATTTTGTTATCAACAGAATAAGCATTTAGAAATCAATTTAGTCAAAAATTTTAAAACATCTCTCTGGAGGAAATGTATAAGTGCTATTAAACGACAAACAAAAATTTAATATATAAAAAATTTTATGTACATATATAAATGTATCTCAAAATCTACAAATTCAATAATATTCTTATTTAAAATGAACCGTTTTAAACTTAAAAAACTAATTGTAATATTCATTTTAAATATAAAATGAGCTTAATGTTGATAAAGAATAAAAAGCTTAGCACAAAGCATGGATACACTCCAGTAAAGACCAAGTAAATAAATAAATGGAAAGAAAAAGATGTATATTTGGGTACTTGATATAAAATAAGATGGCCTCACAATTAGCAGAATTAATATTGTTAAAAATATCCATACTACACAAAGCCATGTATAGATAGAGTGCAATCTCTATCAAAATTTCAATGGCATTTTTCACAAAAATAGAAAAAAAAATCCTGAAATTCTTATGGAACCACAACAAACCCCCAAATAGCCAAAACAATCGAGGGAAAGAAAAGAAAAAGAACAACGCTGATGGCATCACTGTTGGGCAAACAAGTGTGTAACAAGTGTGTTAGGCTTGCTCTCTTATATTTTTCCTGATTGGTGCATGAGCAGGGGGCAGCGCCTTGTGTGTACAGTCTGTGTAAGGCTGCATGTGCTCGTCTACAGGGTGGCACACTGTAGATTGCAGATTGCCTGCCTGCTTCAGAGGGGCCATTGTTTGCTATTGTTTGCTGGGGAAGGATTCTCCTAACCCCGCCTGTTTTTGGCTAGTGAGTTCTGAGAGGAAAGTAGTTTTCCCTGCCTGTTTGCTCATCTACTGTTGTGAGACTCTAATAAACGAAATGGCCCACCATTTTCTGGCTCTACAGTTCCTTCACTGTCTGCCTGAATCCAATGGGAACCTGCTTGGCCACAGCACCCAGCCTTACAATCACACGTCCTGATTTCAATCGACATCATAAATATCTATAGTATTCAGAACAGTATGGTGTTGGTACAAAAACAAACACATAGACCAATGGAATAGAATAGAAATCTCAGAAATAAACCTACATGTGTACAACGAACTAATGTTTGATAAGGGAGACAAGAATACTCAATGAGAAAAAGATAGTCTTTTCAATAAATGATGTTTGGAGAAATAGATATTCACATGAAAAAGAAAGAAACTAGACCTCTATCTTATATCACTCCACAAAAATTAACTTGAAATGGATTTAAATCTTAAATGTAAGACCTGAAACGATAACAAACACTCTTTGAGAAAAAAAAGGGGGGAAATGTTACTTGACATTGATCTTTGCAATGATTATTTGCATTTGACTCCAAAAGCCAAGCAACAAAAGCAAAAATTAGTAATGTCCCAGTAAAGCCCAAGCTCTACGTCGATCAGGCGTCCCTGACTCGACTTCCCTGTGCAGTGGGATACTCCTGCTCATCAGCAGGGCTGGCAGCCTCTTCGAGACTACTCTTGAGGCGGCTATGAGAATGCTACTGATAAGTGCCGACATTAACTGCCACTGGAGAAAAGACATGTCCAACACAGCTTTAGTTGCAATAATCACACAGGCAATTTACTACTCACAAATCTTTTTTTTTTTTTAATTTCTCCGAAGCTGGAAACGAGGAGAGACAGTCAGACAGACTCCCGCATGCGCCCAACCGGGATCCATCCGGCACGCCCACCAGGGGCGATGCTCTGCCCACCGGGGGTGATGCTCTGCCCCTCCGCAGTGTTGCTCTGTCGCGACCAGAGCCACTCTAGCGCCTGGGGCAGAGGCCAAGGAGCCATCCCTAGTGCCCGGGCCATCTTTGCTCCAATGGAGCCTTGGCTGCGGGAGGGGAAGAGAGAGACAGAGGAGAGGGGTAGGGGTAGAGAAGCAGATGGGCGCTTCTCCTGTGTGCCCTGGCCGGGAATCGAACCCGGGACCTCTGCACGCCAGGCCGACGCTCTACCACTGAGCCAACCGACCAGGGCCTCACAAATCTTTTTGGCGTGCCTGGGTACAGCTTACGGGGGCCCCGTCTGCGTGCTCCTCTCAGCTGGCATTGGTCAGAGCTCAGAGCGGCGTGGAGACAGTCCACATCAACGTTGGAGTCTGGGTGACTACCGCAGCAGAGGCCTCTCAGCTTTAGTACCTTTTTTGGCCAACTCTTTCTAACAGGTGTCAATGTACAGGATTATCACCTCAAATCACCTTTTTTGGGAGTTCCTTGCAGGGAACCCCTTTTATTTAATCTACCGAAATGTTTTTACATCAAACCACTTTTTAAGATGTTCTTATTTATGTTAATTTACAAAGTTATGACATCAAGCCACTTCTTATCTATGTATAACTTCACACACACACTAACTGAGTCCTGCTTGAAAGTCAGAGTCTGTTTATCACATCTGTATCCACTATATTAATTCCTATCCATACGGCATAACTTTAATTTTTTTAATTATTTTTAATATTATATTTAATTACTTTTACACATCCTCCACACTTTCTACACTTCTAATTATTTAACCACTATAACATTATATTGCTACAAGTAAGTAGGTCCATATCAAACCCAAAAGCTACTGCACAGCAAAAGAAACAATGAACAAAGTAAACAGGCAACCTACAAAATAGAGGAAGGCATTTGTCACATAAGGTGTTAATATTAAAAATGTATAAAAACACATGTGACACATCAAAACAATTTGACTTAAAAATGCCGCAAGATCTGAATAGACACTTTCCAAAGAAGACATGCAAATGGCTAACAAATACATAAAAAAGTGTTAAACATAATTAATCATCAGGAAAATGTAAATGAAACTCACAAGGAAATGTCACATCCTACCTGTTAGAATGATTATTATCAAAAGACAAGAAAAAAAGACAAGTAATCACATGTTAGAGAGAATTTGGTAAAAAGGGACCCCCTGTGCACTGTTGGTGGGAATGTAAATTGATATAGCCATAATGGAAAACAGTATGGAATTTCTTAAATAAATTAAAAATAAAAATAGAACTACTGTTATGATCTAGCAATCCATCTTCCGAGCATATATCTGAAGGAAATGAAATTACTGTCTCAAAGAAATATCTGCATTTCCATATTTATTGCAGCATTATGCACAATAGACAGGATATAAAAACAACCTAAGTCTTCACCAACAGATGAACAAATAATAAAAAATGTGGCATTTTTACCAATGGAATATTATTTGGCCATAAAAAGAAGGAAATCCTGCCTGACCGGGCAGTAGCGCAGTGGATAGAGTGTCAGACTAGGACTCGCAGGACCCAGGTTCGAGACCCCGAGATCACCATCTTGAGTGCAGGGTCATCTGGTTTGATCAAGGCTCACCAACTTGAACCCAAAGTTGCTGGCTTGAGCAACGGGTCACTTGGTCTGCTGTTACCCCCCCCCCCGCCCCTGTCAAGGCATATGTGAGAAAGCAGTCAGTGAACAATTAAGGTGCCTCAGTGAAGAACTGATGCTTCTCATCTCTCTCCCTTCCCGCCTGTCTGTCCCTCTCTCTGTTCCTCTCTGTCTCTCTCCCTGTCTCTGTCACACACAAAAAAAGGAAAAAGGAAATCCTGCCAGACAACAAGGATGGAATTTGAGTGCATTATGCTAAGAGAAATAATTCAAACAGAGAATTACAAATACTTTATATCACTTATATGTGGAATCTTAAGGAAAAAAAAAAAAAGAAAGAAGCCAAAGTCCTAAAAACAACATAGAGTGGTGAATGGTGGTTACCAAGGAGTGGGGTTTGGTCAAAGGGCATAATCTTCTAATTATGAGATAAATAAGTTCTAGACAATCACAACATGGTGACTATAATTAAAACAATACTGTATTAAATTCTTATAAGTTTCTAAGAGGGTGAGTTTTAAAATATTCTCACCACATACACAAAATTGTACAAGTATTGAGGATGGTGAGTGTGCTAACTGAGCTTATAATGGTAATCATTTCACAGTGCATAAGAGATCCAATAACCATGTTGTGTATCTTACACTTATATGATGCTATATGTCAATCACATCTTAATACAGCTGGCGGCAAGGAAGGTAGTATCACAAAGACATAGAGAAAAGATACTCCTTGACATTGCAGAAAAAATTGTCTCTCTATATGGAGAACATTAAATTAAAACCTGAGTTTGTTCTTACTTTACACAGTAGATAAGTGTGTCTTTCAGACTCCAATCCCAACTATAGAAAAATAATTATAAGACTAATATATTTATGAAAATATACTTATACAGGTGTATGAAAATAAATATTTAAAATATCCAAAAAGAGCCTGACCAGGTGGTGGCGCAGTGGATAGAGCATCGGACTGGGATGCAGAAGGACCCAGGTTCTAGACCCCGAGGTCGTCAGCTTGAGCGCAAGCTCCTCTGGTTTGAGCAAAGCTCGCCACCTTGGACCCGAGGTCTCTGGCTCTAGCAAGGGGTTACTCAGTCTGCTGAAGGCCCGCGGTCAAGGCACATATGAAAAAGCAATCAATGAACAACTAAGGTGTCGCACACGCAACAAAACTAATGATTGATGCTTCTCATCTCTCCGTTCCTGTCTATCTGTCCCTATCTATCCCTCTCTCTGACTCTCTGTAAAATAAATAAACAAACAAACAAATAAATAAATAAAATGAAATATCCAAAAAGAAAAATTATGAACCAAAAACAATTGGTTTGACATTAAAAATTAAGGACCATTTAACAATCAGAGGGCAGTTAGGAAGAATATATTTGCAATATCTAACACAAATAAAAGATGATAAAAGAGAATATAGAAATAATTATAATTTTTCAAAAAAACGTATTGATAGAAAAGTAAACAGAAGGTTTGAATGGCAATTTACAGAACCAGAATCCAAATGTCTGACAAATATGTATAGAGTTTTTCAAACTTACTATTAAATAATTGCAAGTTATGAGATATAATTATATATTTATCTGAAAGTTAAAAATAAAAAGAAAGGTTATTTCAATTATTAGAAAAGATGTGGATTGCCCTGGCCGGTTGGCTCAGCGGTAGAGCGTCGGCCTAGCTTGCGGAGGACCCGGGTTCGATTCCCGGCCAGGGCACATAGGAGAGGCGCACATTTGCCTCTCCACCCCTCCGCCGCACTTTCCTCTCTGTCTCTCTCTTCCCCTCCTGCAGCCAAGGCTCCATTGGAGCAAAGATGGCCCGGGCGCTGGGGATGGCTCTGTGGCCTCTGCCTCAGGCGCTGGAGTGGCTCTGGTCGCAACATGGCGACGCCCAGGATGGGCAGAGCATCGCCCCCTGGTGGGCAGAGCTTCGCCCCTGGTGGGCGTGCCGGGTGGATCCCGGTCGGGCGCATGCGGGAGTCTGTCTGACTGTCTCTCCCTGTTTCCAGCTTCAGAAAAATGAAAAAAAAAAAAAAAAAAAAAAAAAGAAAAAAAATTAAAGAAAAGATGTGGATAAACAGGACCTTTCATATCTTGCTAGCAGTGTATATTGCAACAGCCATTCTGAAAAAGTCATCTGACAATATTTAGCAAAACTATGCACACATTATTTATGACACAGAAATCTCAGCCTTTGCATATATTTCAGAAAATACTTGAGCAAATCAGTGTGATGATATTTATAGATTCATCTTAGTGCTTCTTATACCAGGAGATAACATGGGCATCTAGGTGTCTACAACCAGTAAACTGGTCAGTCAAAAGTGGTACACATGTACCATAAGACATGTATCATAAGAAGGGTGTGGCAAGCTACATGTGCCTATAGCAACATAGACGGCTGAAAAGCAGAGCTTTGCATAAGTCAGAAAATTAATCAAGACCTGAACAGCAGTGTCTAAGAGTGGCCTCAAGATAAGCAGAAGTCTTTTTTTTTTTTTTTTTTTTCATTTTTCCGAAGCTGGAAACCGGGAGGCAGTCAGACAGACTCCCGCATGCGCCCGACCGGGATCCACCTGGCATGCCCACCAGGGAGCGATGCTCTGCCCATCTGGGGCGTCGCTCTGTTGCATCCAGAGCCATCCTAGCGCCTGAGGCAGAGGCCACAGAGCCATCCCCAGCGCCCAGGCCATTTTTGCTCCAATGGAGCCTCGGCTGCGGGAGGGGAAGAGAGAGACAGAGAAGAAGGAGAGGGGGAGGGGTGGAGAAGTAGATGGGCGCCTCTCCTGTGTGCCCTGGCCGGGAATCGTACCCGGGACTCCTGCACGCCAGGCCGACGCTCTACCACTGAGCCAACCAGCCAGGGCCAAGCAGAAGTCTTGATTTCACTAGGGCCGATGAAATCTACCAGCCCAACCTTGACCTTGACTTTGTGAAACTGACCAGTTTCTGCTATAAAACTGTTATTCCCCCTTGGGAAACACCACCACAACTGTCTAGCCCTTCTCCACCTAACTGCAAATCCAGCTAGCCTCTTCCTCCGGTCTTATTGTTAGAGGACCTGGGTCACTACTCTCCAATAAAATCCCTTCTTTTGGAGAAAAAAAATAGATATATTATATAATTATATATATACCAGATATGTATGTTTAACAATTTCTATAGATACATAGAAACCACTCTGTGTATTTGAATGTATATGTGTATATGACACAGGCATTTTTAGGCTGTTACAACAAAGTACTATGAAATGGGAGGTATACAAACAACTGAAATTTATATCTTACAGTTCTGGAGGCTAGAAGTTCAAGATCAGAGTGCCAGCATGTTCAAGTTGCAGAGTGAGCCCTCTTTCAGATTACACACAGCCAACTTTTTTTGTGTTCTCATGATGGAAAGAGAGCAAGCTCTCTGAGGTCCTGTTTTCAAGGAAGCAATCTCATTTACCGGGTTCCAGCCACATGACCTAATTACCTCCCAAAGGGCCTCACTTCCAAATACCATTGTATTGGGGTTAGAATTTCAACATAAGAATGCAAGGGGCACAAACATTGATTTCATTGCCTTATCACAGTATATAGAGATTTGAAACTTTTTGTATCTGTCCCCATGACTCAGTTATAAAATCGTGAGTTTTAAATTTTACAGTACTCAAAATATTTAGAAAAGGAAGCTTGAAATAGTTCCCTGATTACAACTACAGTGATTCTCTAGTTCTAATATTTATTTGGCAAGGACTATTGAAAAAGTGCAGAGAATTACTTCATAGCCAAGTCATCACAGTATCAATTATCCTTCACATGAGTTAAATTATTTTCTGTGCCTTCTGCAAATTTCCAGATTAAAGCTGGAGTCAGAGGCATGTTCTGATAAAACCTAATGGGCAATGAAATAAACTTTTGCCCTTAAAATTTTTGATGGAAAAGAAAAGAAATTTTAATCAACCACTTTACATTTACATTATTGATTACCAGCAGGATGTTGACTGTCATGGGTAAATATCAGGAACACTAATGAGATTATTTCACAATTAGTGTGGAAATGAAAAGTAGACATCATTGCATATAAAATGCAAGCTGGAGAAAGAGGATTTATTCCTTTAAGCTTTTCTGTCCTCATAAAGCTGCTTTCTTTTTGCCTGTATTCTTCATATTTGTAGGATAATGGGATGAAATGGGGCATCGCTCAGAAAATAGATTGGTGTTAGGGTGTCCTGTAAATTTAAGTATGCAGACAGTGTGCCTTATTCCCGATACACCAACGGTCTGCATAGCCACGTGGAAAGATTAATTACGGCTCACATCAGTTCTGGCCTCTAGATGTCATGTAAAGAACATAACATCAGGGAGGAAGCTTCAGAATTTTGATTACGGCCGTCTGAAAAGCTGCGTGAGTGGGAAGTGGAGAGAAAAGGGGACCCTTGTCTTCTTTCACAAGGTGTGCCTGCTTGCACTAGGCAGTCAAGGGCACACAGGCTGAACATCACAGCTTGGAAGTGCTCTTAGGAAATGCTCACTCACTTCAATGAGTCTACTTCAGGAGTGAAAGGAGAGAAGGATTTATAAGAGGCGTGCTCCCTATGACAGCCTCTAAGATTGAAAGTGATCCTGTTGACAGCATTCAGAGTATTCAAGACATTTCAACAGCCAATACTCTATTGCATGTTTAAGAGGGAAAACCAGAAAGAAACAGGAACTGAGATATCTGGGCATTTTTCTGATCTCTCTCCCCCTTAAAATGACAATAAATAGGAGAGGAGCAGATTTGAATAAATCTTAATCAAATTATTACATATGTTTAATTACAGTGTGTTAGTGAGAGACCAGACAGATGATATGAGCTTCCATTTCTGCACAGGCTGTTTCACAGCAGGAAAATAAGATCTGTTTCAGCCTCTTTTGCAAAACTGAGCTAAAAGTGAACTAGATGAATCACAGAAAAAAAAGAAATCCATCACAAAAATTGTATAACATGGATTACAAAAAAAAAAAAAAAAAGACCCTATCTGTTCATTCCTATGTTTCTTACAATCTTCACTTAATTCATCAGAGTGTAGCTCCCCGGATATTAAGGACAATGTGAAATGTCCACAGCCCTTCTCCTGTTTCCATTCACAGCCCTGGAGTGCAGCAGGCTGAAAACGACAAGGCATGTAAGTGCCTTCCTAGGAGGATAGATTCACTTCGTGTAGACAAGCCGGCTGTAAGATGAGCAAGGAAACAAAGCAGACAGTGAGGACGGGGAAATCATGCAGACGAACCAAGAGGAAGGAAGGGGAGCAGAATATGAGATGAGAGTCTGCTTAAGCCCATGTATGGTAATCAGCTCAGACACCGGGAAAACTTCACAGTCCAAACTGAAACAGCGCCTCTGACTTCAGAAGCAGAACACTAGAATAATGAATAGTGTCGAACCTTTCGGTCCTGAAAGCTAGGTTCAGATCATCCCCAGGAAAACTCGAGTGATTGAAAAAGCACTAAATTCCCCCTGAGTAGCTGAAGTTGAATTTCTTCTCTCTCTTTGGAGCTGCCAAGAAAGTAGAAGAAGCTAAGAGCAGTCGCTGAACTCAGTCTCCTAATTTTTAAGTCTTGCTTGTGCATCTGAATTAAGCAACTTTTTTAACCAAGGGAACTTTTTTCACTAAGGGAGCAACAACAAAAAATTATTATTATTTATAAAATTATGTTTTTACTCTAAAGGGAAAAACCACATATTTTCAAATAATCATAATATTAATCCTAAGCATTTCTTAAGCCACAAGTCAACCATTCTTGATTATCTCTTTTACTGCTGATTTACTTGGAATGTTTTCTACAGTAGAAAACATTCCCTCTTTCCCTCCAATTTCAAAAGGGATCACTAGACTCCAATCACATAATTATTAGGAGCTGAAACCTGTGCAAAAACCTGTGTTCAAGGGCAAATGTGGGAAGTTCCATTTTGAAAATTACCTCTGTCACCCAACTGACAACCAAAATGTCCCCCAGCATATGACTAATTTGTACATAAATGTGTGGACACAACCTCACAGCGCCTCTTCCTTTCTGACAGCTGTCTGTCTCTTCTTTTTGGGCGTCTATTTCTAGTTTATTTGTTACTCTGTGTTGTTTACTAGATTCTGCGTATGAGTGAAATCATGTGGCGGAGGCTGGGTGAAAAAGGTGAAGGGATTAAGCAGAGGAGCAATAAAACCTCACAGACACAGACAACAGCATGGTGATGACCAGAGACAAAGGGAGAGGTAGATAGAGGGTGGTAGAGCAGGGCGTGGGGGGAATAAGTGGCCATGGAAGGACCTGACTTGGGGCAGTGGACACACAATACTATCCTGATGATGTATTAGAGAATTACACACCTGAATTCTGTACAATTTTATTAACAAATATCACCCAAGTAAATTTAATTTTTAAAAAAAGTAAAACAGGTAAAACTCACAATAGCATATATTGTTATTTGTGATCAATCTATTCCTAGAATCTGTAGGAATTTTTTTTTTAACCAAGAGCATGTAGAACCTGACTTAGTACGTACATTTAGTACTTTTGTATGCTTCCAGGCTAAGCCCCCTACCATCTTGCCTAACTGGGAGAAGAAAGACACTTTGTCTACCCTCCTCATTGCCACCGAATCAGGAACTCAAGTCCAGCAAAAGTATCAATAAACCATGAAATCAGAAACATGGCCAACACCTCCTTAGAGAATATTTGTGTGCTTCTAGTAAGACTCCTTCACTTGTATGTCGCTCAACTGTGTCTGTCTCACCACGGTTAGACTATTGGGTTTGTTGTTATTCTGTTCTTTGTCCTTATTTGTCATTCACCACAAGAAGCATAGAATTCTCATGTAGAAGCTCACACCAGGTGTCCTGCCAAGTCATGAGAACCACTGAGAAAAGAAGAATGCTAAATTACAGGGGGAGTGAGAGGGGGGGAGAGCAGGAGAGGGAAAGAGAACATAGAAAGTCAAGAGAAGACCCCTGTCCAGTTGGCTAAGGGGTAGAGCATCAGCCCAGCATGTGAATGTCCAGGATTCGATTCCCAGTCAGTACACACAGGAGAAGCACTCATCTGCTTCTCCATCCTTCCCCCTCTCCTTCCTCTCTATCTTTCTTTTTCTCTCCTGCAGCCGAGGCTCCATTGGAGCAAAGTTGGCCTGGGTGCTGAGGATGGATTCATGGTCTCAGCCTCAGGTGCTAGGATGGCTTCGGTTACAACTGGAGCAATGCCCGCGAAGGGCAATGCATCAGAGTATCGCCCTCTGGTGGCCATGCCGGGTGGATCCCAGTCAGGCTCATGCTGGAGTCTGTCTGACTGCCTCCCTGCTTCTAACTTCGGGAAAAAAAAAGTCAAGAGACAAATCCAAAGTCTTTGGTCCTCAAAGGACAGAGAGACCAAGAAAGAGTTTGGAGAACAGAATAATAAGGAAGTTCTATAATCAATAAATCAAAATAGACTCTTTTTTTCCCCATTTTCGTGTTCTATTTCAATCTGTACTTGCTTGGGGGAAAATAAGACATTTTCTGTTCTCTGTAGTTAATTTTGTGTTCAGCGAAGTATGCAAGCAAGGCTTCTTAACTCATAAATAATAGTGCCTGTGCTGAATATGGGGAAAGAAGAGGCATAATGGAAGGAAAGTGAGACTACACTCTTTCTTATCAAAAATTCTGTTTTTTCAATTTTTTTTAAAGCCAGGACCCAGAAACCTAGAGAGAAAACATGTAATATCTAATAACTTTAAATGCCCTTAAATTACTGTTACTCAATATCTTTCCCCATATCATAGAATATATAACCCAAAACAAATGATATATCTCTCTTAGAATTGTCAAATGTCACCCAGTTCTCTCTTTTTAATTTCTTAAAGCCAAGAATGATAGTCTCTTACAGTGTTTTTTTTTTTTTTTTTTTTTTTTTTTTTTTGTTGTTGTTTTTTATCATAGCACTATGAGGTGTTTCTCAATAAATACAGGCTAGGGCAAAAGTAGGTTTACAGTTGTACATAAAACAGAGCTTATTCTTGTGTTATTATTTCTTTAATTATTGTATTACTTTTATAAAAATAACTGTAAATTTATGTGTGCCCCACCCACTCTAATTACTGACATTTTAACTAAAAAAGGAAATAGTAGAAAAATAATATTTTCATAATATAAGGATCAGCTATTAGAGAATTTTCCTTTTAATAACAGATGCCAAACAAGCTTCCATATTACTTTACAGGTATTCATCCAATTCTTCAAACCAAATCAGTTCAAGAAATCATTGCCACACAGGTCTAGAAAGGACACCAAATAAATTATTTCCTTTCACAGCTGATAAATTTCGAAGATTAATAAATTAGGACTCCACTTTTTTCCTCAGCCCCCATCCCCTGGGAGGGTCAGAACAATAATTCCCACTTAATAGATATTGTTATTGTGCGTTTATCATCATTATATGTGATTATGTACTCATACACTCTTTGTATTGTACTCACACACTCAATGTTCTTTGTGTAACTATTAACCAGTCTTTAGAAAAATTCATAGCATATCTTTACTCATCTTTCTAAAGAATAATATTTCCTGGAGCTCTAAGTAGCTCAATTTTTTTGTCTCGGTACAACAATGACCACGTCATCATTTCTATTGTTTAATATAAATTCAAAATACCGCAACGTCTACTGCTTCTCTGTAATTCTATCACCACACACATAGTATTATTGGCTCCCATCTAAACAACTTTTTAAACTTAGGAAGTACTAGTAAGTTCCAATGTCCATCTCATTTCTAGAATAGATTCAATGTTTGTGGTTTGCCTCTTAAAATTCTTTCCCAGTCAAATAAATCCCATCATGTTCCATTAAATTTAAAAGATCTTCTATGGGTATTGAATATTAACTTGCTGGATCTTGATAGGTATAATTTTTAGGAATAAAAATAACTTATTTCTGGGATAAGTATCTTTAAAAATTAAGTTTCATATCAAAATTAGTATTCTATGTGGATTTTTGTTCTAAACAGGGCACTTCTAGCTTCTCTAATATATAAAATCCCCAATTTTAGCAGCTTAACATAAGAGCAGTTTATTTCTCTCTCATGTAATAGTCCAATGTTGGTATTGTTTGTAGGACATGGATTTCTATATGGTAATTCAAATAACCCAACTTTTTTATGGCTTCATCTTCCCATAGAAGAGCATGACCCAGGACCGCTTAAAATCCCCAAGAACCTCCCAGGGGATCCATAACCAAAACCTGGTTTTATAACAATATTAAAATGTTATTTGTCTTTTTTCTTCATATCCCACATGTGAACAGTTACATTTTTCAAAATTATATGATGGATGATATTACAGCCCCTTAAATAAAAAAAAATAAGAAAAAAATAAAGAATTGTTTTAAAATGTAAAATAATGCAACTCCTCACATTGATTGTTCATATAATGGGGTTTTATTTTTATAGTAAATGTGTCAGAAATAGTCTTTCAATTTTTTCTTAATTTTCAATATTAGGATCAAAATGCAGAGTAGGTAAATGTGGTACTTTCATCTACTCACAACCACATAAAAATCACAACTAAACAACAAACCAACCATCATTAAGAAACACCTAGAATCTAGCTGAATGGAAGTCTTTTAGCTAAGGATATAAAGAAGCCACATCAAGACTGGTAAGAAGCCCTGGCTGGTTTGCTCAGGGGTAGAGCGTTGGCCCGGGGTGTAAAAGTCTCGGGTTCAATTCCCATCCAGGACACACAGAAGAAGCGACCATATACTTCTCCACCCTTCCCCCTCTCCTTTCTCTCTGTCTCTTTCTTCCCCGCCTGCAGTCAAGGCTCCATTGGAGCAAAGTTGGCCTGAGCACTAAGGATGACTCCATGGCCTTCACCTCAGGCACTAGAATGGGCAAAGCATCGCCCCCTGGTGGGCATGCCGGGTGGAGCCCTGTTGGGTGCATGCGGGAGTCTGTCTCTCTGCCTCCCTGCTTCTCACTTCATAAAAAAAAGACTAGTAAGAGGGATGGATACAAGAACTGGTTGTTGCTATACCAAGTGTGTCAGATGAGGAGGGATATCATGGCTACAGAGATACTCTGAGTGGTGAGGGGTACCAGGCCCACACCAGATCATGAAGACCAGGGTTCCAGCACTGGGAAGAGAAGTCTCCGTAACTTCTCTTCTATTTATGTGCCAACAGCAATCAAAGTTCAACTACAACAAGAGGGTGCACACAGCCCACATGATAAGTGGGCCCGGAGCCTCTAGCTTGGGTGACTGGGGAGGCTGCCTCACTGGTCCCTATAAACACCTACTACCTAAGACCACTCTACCAAGTCTGAGAGACATAGCAGCTCTGCCTAATGCATAGAAACAAATACAGGGAAGCAACTAAAATGAGAAGACAAAAAATAAAAAATAAAATTCTAGAAAAATAACTAAATAAAATAGAGACAAGCAATCTATCAGATGCAGAGTTTAAAATACTGGTTATAAGATACTAAATGAATGTACAAAAGATGAACTTAGTGAGAACTTCAATAAAGATCTAGAAAATATAAAGATGAAGAAAGAAAACAGAAAAAATAGAGATAGAAAGCATGCTAAGAGTACAGTAAAAAATGAAGAATACATTACAGAGAATCAACAGTAGAAGAAATGAAGCAAAATATCAAATCAGCAATTTTGGGGAAAAAAATCAGAAAACACACAGAGCAAAAAGAAAAAGGAATTCAAAAATGTTAGGATAGTTTAAGGAACATCTGAGACAAATTTAATTGTGCCCAAAATTTGCATCATGAGGATTCTGGAAAGAAAAGACAGAGAATAAGGAATTGAAAACCTGTTGAGAAAATAATAATGAAAAATTTACCTAACCTGGAGGACATAAACATAATACAAATTCAAGAAATGCAGAGAGTCCCAAACAAAATGACTCAAGGAAACCCACACCAAGATATAACTAAAATGCCAAAGGTTAAAAGCAGAAAAAGAATTTTTAAAGATTTTCAAAGCAGAAAACAAACAAAACAGAAAAACAAAAAACTGTTAGCTACCTACAAGGAATCTCCCATAAGATTGTCAGATTATTTCTCAACAGAAAATTTTCTGGCCAGAAAGTATTGGTATGAAATATTCAAAGTGATGTAAAGTGAAAACTTAGAAATATTACTCCACCCAACAACACTATAATTTAGAATCAAAGGACTAAGATCTTCCCAGACAAGAAATGCTAAATATCAATAAATTCACACCAAACCAAAAATTACAATAAATACATATATACCCACAATTACCTTCAATGCAAATGGGTTTAATGCATCAATCAAAGACATACAGAGTCTGAAAGAATAACAATATAAAACCCTTACATATGTATGTACAAGAGACTCGCTTCAGATTTAGAGACACACACAAACTGAAACTAAAGGGATTATAAGGGATATTTCATGAAAATTGTACCAAAAAAGCTGGAATAACAATACTTATATCACACAAAATAGATTTAATAAAAAGGCTATATTTAGAGACAATGAAAGATCCAAAAATAATTCTACTTCTGGGTATTTATCTGAAGAAACCCAAAGATATATATTTTCAACATATTTATATTTATTTAATATATATTTATTGCAATATTATTTAAAATAGCCAATATAGAGAAAGAATTTTAGTATCCATCAATAGATTATTGGATAAAGAAGTGATGCATATACAGTGTGTCCGTAAAGTCATGGTGCACTTTTGACCAGTCACAGGAAAGCAACAAAAGACGATAGAAATGTGAAATCTGCACCAAATAAAAGGAAAACTCTCCTAGTTTCATACCTATTCAGTGCAGTTCGATGTGGGCTCACGCATAGACTTTTTAGGGCTCCTTAGGTAGCTATCCCGTATAGCCTCTACAGACCTGTCACTGACTGATGGCCTACCAGAACAGGGTTTCTCCACCAAACTGCCGGTTTCCTTCAACTGCTTATCCCACCGAGTAATGCTATTCCTATGTGGTGGCGCTTCATTATAAATGCACCGATATTCACATTGCACTTTGGTCACGGATTCGAATTTAGCGAGCCACAGAACACACTGAACTTTCCTCTGTACCGTCTACATCTTGACTGGCATGGCTGTGGGCTGCTCTGCTGTATACACGGTGTTACGACGTCATCATCTGCGCATGTGCACATGCTGTCGCATCATCCTACAGAAACTGGGAGGGTTTTCCTTTTATTTGGTGCAGATTTCACATTTCTATTGTCTTTTTTTGCTTTCCTGTGACTGGTCAAAAGTGCACCATGACTTTACGGACACACTGTATACAATAAAATATGACCAGTCATAAAAAGAAATAAAATTTGCTATCTGCACAATATGGATTGGCCTAAAGGTATTATATTGAATGAAATATGTCAGACAGAAGAAGCAAATACATTATGATTGTACTTATATGTGGAATATATATAAAAAAAAAACACTAAACAAATAAGCAGACCAGAAATTGACTAAGATGTAGAGAACATTTTGAAGGTTCCCAGATGGAAGTAGTATTGGGGAGATGGGTGAAACAGGTGAAGGGATTTAAAAGAACAAATTGGTTGTTACAGAATAGTCATGGAGACGTGTAGTACAGCATAGGAAATACAGTCAGTAATATTATAATAGCTAGGTACGGCGTCATACGGGTATTAGATTTATCGGGGTGATCATTTTGTAAGTAATATAAATGCCTACATGGGTTATAAACCTGAAATATATATAAACCTAATATAATATAATATTGTACATCAACTGTAATGCAAAAATAAAAAAAATATTTTAAAATGTATGTGGAAAAGCAAAAAAAAAATATTATGTTGTATAACTGAAACTAATATAAAGTGCTATGTCAATTATACCTCAATTGTAAAAAAAAAAAAAAAAAAAACTAAACTAAAAATGACTTTAACAGTTTAATTTAAATCACTGAATGAAAATTTTTTTCTGCCTGACCGGTGGTGGCGCAGTGGATAAAGTGTCAACCTGGAAATACTGAGGTCGCTGGTTCCAAACCCTGGACCTGCTTGGTCAAGGCACATATGAAAGTTGATGCTTCCTGCTCCTCCCCACTTCTCTCTCCCTCTCTCTCTCCTCTCTAAAATGAATAAATAAGTAAAAATAAAAAATGAAATAAATTTAAAAAAAAATTTTCCCTCAGTTTTTATTTCTAATACAGTAAATATTTATGGATATCTTCAATATTGTTTAAGGGTATAATGGAATCTTGCAAACTGCTAAGTTAAGGCATTATGTATTTTTCTTTCATGTGTGGCTAAAGAAAGAGAGAGAGGAAGGCACAACCCTATCTTAAGCTCCTTGGCCCCAAAGTGGAACACTGTTCTGTTGCTATCCATGCTGAGGACTGACACTTGGGTCAGGAAAAACAAGGAGCAAAGGCTCTGGGAAGCACCGTCCCTGTTAGCCACCTCAGAGCTACTGTTCTATGCTCTAGAAAAAAGGATGCACATTCTGGGGGAACAGATAACTATCCCTTCCACATTTTCACTAGTATCAGTAATTATTCTCTTGGAAAGGTATTTATAGACTATGTGGAAGAACAGATCTTGGTTGAGTTTCTGTCATTCCTTGTCCTTCTAATTCCTATAAAGTAGATTGATCATTCTTTATTTGTTAATATTACCCCTCGTCCAAAACTATGATAAACAAGTCCAACAAATATGAACCTTGAATAATGAGTGAAAATTTATAAGGGCCTGAAAGAGTGAATATATCAGACCATTCAGGGCCATCATGGACAGTTGTGTAGGTTGTACATTGAATAACAGTGAGAGCAACAGGTCTTATTACAGCTCAAGTCCGGGTAGCATCTCTTAACAAACCACTCACCTGGCACTTGACTGTTTCCCAAAAAAAGGTACCTTTTATTTAATAAAAAAAAAAAGACTGCATCCCAACTGATGGGTTGCTTTTTTTTTTTTTTTTTTTTTATAGATTGCACATGGTGCTGTGTAGGTCATCAGCAATCCAATCTACTGTATGAAGACAAAATTTTAGTATGTTTTTATTGTCATATACCAATTATTACAATTATTATTTTGTTTCCTATTATTTTGATCTAATGCATAATAAAAAAACTCATTCGGCGAATGAGTATATAAAAGCATTAAACTTATGGATCAATATATAACTAGAAAGATTTTATAATGGTAGAGTATTTTACTCTGTCCTTGACTCTGTCAGCATTCTTATATGGCCTGAGATACGGAAAGAAATATCATCATTAAGTTTTCAGATGACCCAAATCTGAGAAGATTAACAAATGCAATTGATGATTTTTTTTAATTTTTTTAATTTATTCATTTTTAGAGAGGAGAGAGAGAGAGAGAGAGAGAGATGAGAGAGAGGAGAGAGAGACAGAGAGAAGGGGGGAGGAGCTGGTAGCATCAACTCCCATATGTGCCTTGACCAGGCAAGCCCAGGGTTTCGAACAGGCAACCTCAGCATTTCAAGATCGACGCTTTATCCACTGCGCCACCACAGGTCAGGCACAATTGATGATTTTATCAAGTTTCAAAACTAAAAATGACAGGAATAAATGATGGACCTAAACTAGCACAGATCAATGTGACCAGATAACCATTCTGCAAGTGGGCTCAAAGAAGCAATGTCATTATTTTATATTTAGGAAAGCTTGACAAGAAGTAGTTTATATTTTTTTTAAATGTCTAAAAGTTTCTATTGACTACAATTATGATAGAAATTAACATTACGAGTCAGTGTTAAAATAGTAAGTGATTAAAGAAAATAAGGTATCCAAACTTAAAGATAATGTGGAATCACCAAGTGTTTGGATTTGTCATTCAACCTCAAGTGTCATGTCTGATTGGAATGCCATATTTTAAAAGTTTGTTTTCATACAGGTGGAGGTTGTCCTGAGTTATGTCTTACCTACAGAGAAAAGGGGTAGGGCAGGTAACAGGACTTAATATTTACCTTCAGATATTTGACAGACTTTGTCTTTCAAAAGTAGCTGCACATACATAGAATTTCTCAAGATAGAAAGACTATAATTTATATTGGGAATGTAAAGGAAAGTACATAACATCTCAATATAAGAAAAAGTGCTTAATAATAAAAGTTGTCAATCCCTAAAATGGGCCATATTTAAGCCACTGTGTTTTCACTTTTTTAAAAAAGATTTTAACCATTGACATTATAGAGAGGAGAGAGAGAGAGAAAGAGAGAGAGAGGTGGGGGGAGGAGCATCAACTCGTAGTTGCTTCTACTATGTGCCTTGACCCTATAAGTCCAGGGCCTTGAACAGGCTGCCCCAGCATTCCAGGTCAACACTTTATCCACTGCACAAGCCCAGGTCAGGCTGTGCTTCCACTTCTTGAAAATATTCACAAAGACTTCAGATGTCAAGTCTCAGAATAACTGTCTCAGAATAATTATTCATTTTATCAGGGAACATAGAAAACATCAAAGATCCCTTTCTTGGCCAAGATCCTAGGCTATACTGTAATTCTAATTCTAATATGAAATAGTAATAATAAGTAGAATAAAGAGGAGCTTAGCCTCTGTGTCCACTTGTCACTCCAGCATAATGTTTGTGGATTGGGTCATGTACACCACTAAGTACTCTATCACTCCTGCCACCTCAAAAATATCAGGAACTACAAATATATACACAATTGCCTCACTGATCTCTCTCTCTCTCTCTCTCTTTCTCTCAGTCTCCCTCTCCCTCTCTCTCCCCCTTTCTCTTTCTTGAGATATTCAAAGTTATTTTATCAACTGTTGAGGTGGGTCCCTGACCACCCATCATCAATGACTACTTTCCCACTCCCCATCAATTCTTAACCTCACATTCTTCACATTGTTAACATGTTTATTAAGTCGTTTTATCTACAGAGAGGTATTATATCAACAAGGATATTTTTAGAAACACATATATGAAAGAATCTTTAATTACCCAGTGACAATATTGAAGTTATCTTCTATAGAGAACTGATCAAAAGTACATGATTTTTTGGGTCATTTTTAGTTACCCTAAAGACAATTTCATTTATTAATAAATGGCAGTTGAACTCAACTTATCGTTTTTGTTTCCTATACTAAAAGTTATTTTATTTTATTTATTTGCTTTTCTTTCTCACTCTAATTCACATGTAGGTTTCCTTAAAAGCTGAGCTAACACAATAAAATGATGGGGAAAAAGTGTACTGAAAATACCTAATTCATATAAGCTATATACCTGCCTGTGTATACGACTATCAGAATTGTTGAAAAAGTAGAAATAGTACATAGAATCTACTTTCTTTTTCAAATGCTGTAGGAAACAATGAAAATCACAACTATCTTAAAACTGAATTCAAAGAAACTTTTCAGTGCCACAAAGTAGAACTGCAGAACAGGAGTAATCTTCCACACCAAATACCAAGTCAAAGTAAGAAGCCCGTGTTAGCAAATATTGCCTTCAGCAAGGGGTAAGTCATGCATATCAGTCAGTAAGTGTATCTGATGACAAAGATAATCTGAGCCTAGAGATTCATTCAATATGGATCCTTTTGGACAAAACTATGAACCTTATAATCAGACTTACAACGAAATACAGCAACCAGGTGAACATTTTAATGCTGCTCTTGACATTGCTATACGTAGAAGTTGAAACAAAAATATGAGAAGCTGGTGGAAAAAGAGTTCTCACTTATAGTAGGTTGATAGCACTTAGGGACAGTTCACTAATTTCTTCTTGTCAAACTATAAATCACCTCATAGCATCTTTTCTTATTTTATGCAGTATATTAGCAAGTACATTCATGCTCAGTGGGACATTGCAAAAGTACTATGATTCTAAGTTCAATGAATTTTAGCATACAGAATATTTGGTTAAACTCTCTTGCTTTTCCAACTAAAAAGTATTTTTTAAAGTGTTTACTAAAATGCGATTATAACTGACAATATTTGTGGAAACATTTCATTATATTCTAAGGTATCGGATCCTCTACATAGCTCATTGGTTAGAACCAGACAAAGCTTATTCATGTGACATACTATGACAAAACTAAGGCTACATATATTAATCATATCAGTAAATATAAATAGGCTTAACTTTTATTTAAAGTAAAGAAAATATAACATTTTGTTTCACTGAAAATAAATACACTCAAAAATTTCTTAAAAAGTAGACAAAAATATACCCACCTAAATTGGTACAATTGTTGTGAAGAAACATTTAATAATTACTGAAATAACAGATTCATTTGGCCTCTGACCCATAATTCCATCTCTAGCAATATATCCTTAAGATATGCTAACAATAATATAAAAAGAAGTAGGTACAAGATTATCACAAAAAGTTTTATATTAGCAAAAAAGTGGGAGTAACATAAATATCTCTCAATATAGAACTTGTTTAATAAGTTAAGGTAGGTGCTACAAAGTGGAATACTCTGCTATTGCAAAAATAAATAAGGATATTTCTATATACTGCCCTAGAGTAATCTCTTAGAGTTATCATTAGTTGAAGAAAACAAAGACAAGGTAAAAAAAATGAGTATATTGTGTCACTGTTAATCTAAGAAAGAATAGAATGTGAATATATATCTTCATATTTGACAAAAATGGAATGAAAAAACAAGATATATATATTTAATGCTTACCTATAGGAAGAGCGAGGGTATAGAATCAAAGGCAAAGGAATAGAAGTTATACATCTTTGAATACACCTGATTTAACTATTTTTTTAATCCTGAAAATAGAAAAGAATATGACCAATAACAATAAACACATAAACAAAATTGTGTAACTTGTTGGTGGCATACACACCAACAGAGTAGCTATTTTAGTCTATTTAATATGGTAATTTAATATAATAACTTTACTACAAAAATTACACTAATTCCCATAATTATATTGTTAATAAAAATTGTGATTGTCAATGGAAAAAATTTTATAATTTGAGGACTAAATCAGATGAGCAGTTATGTGATATCCTCACGCTAGTAACAATTGCTAGAATTGTTGGGAATTGGTATTCTCTCTGTGGCAGAAATAAATTTAAATTAAAGTTAGAATTACTTAAATAAAAATTTAGTAACTTTGAATTGCAATTGAAAGAATTGGTTAAACTCATGATATATTTCACCTGAGAAAAGTAATTCTACCTGCACTCATTGATAAGGCCTTAAATTAATGACCTACAGTTGAATAAATGTTAATGTCTCATTGAGAAAATGTCCATCTAGGTATGGAGCTGAATATATACAAGATGACCCTGGAAGCTCATAACTCTTAGCAAGAAAGACATCAGAGACTATTCTTGTCATACCAAAAGGACTCAAGTTAATTTGACTAGACTCTCACTGGCCACAATAATGGACAAGAATGAAGAAAGCACATCAAGTTCATTTAAATTAATAAAACTAATAAATTTGTAATTTTCCTAAAAGACACACACACAAGAACCTATTGAGTCATCACTGAAATATACTAAATAACCTACCACAGACTTCCTTTGGTGTCCACAAAAAGATTGGCTTCAGGGCTCTCCCCACAAGGAACCAAAATCTATGGATGCTCAAGTCGCTCATACAATAAAATAGAGTAGTATTTGCATATAATTTATCCACATCCTGTAATATACTTTAAATAATTTCTAGATTTCTTGTAATAATGATACCTAATATAATGTAAATGCTATGTAAATAGTTGTTCTACTGTTTAGGGAATAATGACAAAGAAAAAATTGTCTGGACATGTTCAGCACAGACACAACCATCAAAGGCCTAGTTGCACAGTACACTCAGCATCAATATTGCATGTTTAAAAAATATTTTTGATGTTCAGTTGGTTGAATCTACAAGTACAGAAGGCCAGCTATCTTTTAACAACTGGTAAAAGAGAGAAAAATAAGCATTTACCCAACCTCTTCTATGTGAATTGACCAAACAGCAACCAAATAGAGGATGAGTATTTGTCTTTCTAGAAGTAATCCAGGATGAAAAAAGAATGAAAAGGGACAGCCTCTGTCCAGCTGTTGCGAAGCCATAGGCATCTTTGGAGACAACTGGTACAAGTGCTGCAAGACTCAAGGCAAGAGAAAGCCCAGCCACAAAAATTAAAAAAATATGAGCTGGACCCCCCTGCTGCCAACACTAAGAATGCCCCATCACCTACCACTACACTCACATCGTCTACCTGTTGGGGCAGCAAGAAGTACCAAGCCTTGTGGGTGGCCATGCACAACTTCTTCTTCTAGGGTCGGGAGTACTCTAGCGCAACAGAAGAATTACTGGCATTACCTATAGTGCATCCAACAACAAACTGGCCTGCACCACTACCCTAGCAAAGAACCCGGTGCACACCGCAGACTGGCTCAAGTCACACAGTGCATGGCCCCTGGGCCCCAAGAAGGGGGTCAAGCTGACTGCTGAAGAAGAAGAGATCTTAAACAAAAAATGATCAAAAACTACAGATGATTCAGAAGAAACATGATTAAAGGAAAAAGAATACCACAATCAGCACTTCTCTAAAGGAGCAGTCCGAGCAGGGTAAACTTCTGGCATGTATCTCCTCAAGACCAGGCCAGTGCAGCTGAGTGGATGGCTGTGTGTCAGAGGGCAAGGAGCTGGAGTTCTAGCTAAGACAAATCAAGGCCCGGAAAGGCATAAGTTCTTCTTCCCTTCTATCTTATCTCATGTAATAAAGGTGCTTATTGCTCTAAAAAGAGAGAGAGAGAGAGAGAGAGAGAGAAAGTTTCACTATTTTGTAATCCCTGAGATATTAGTGGATGAAGATATTATTTATTAATGGGAAATAAAAAACTAAAAAAGAAACAAAATTATGTGGCTCTTAATAAAAGGACATATGGCCAACAGTGAAGGAAATTTAAAAAAATATATACCTGAATCTGATCAAATTTTTAAATTCAAATACCAATGAACAAAATATACAGAGCTAGAAAAATATATTTTCAAAAATACCATGAATATTCAATCAACTAAATTCAGACTATAGGAAACTCTAAAGGAAAATGACAATGTTTTACTAACAAACAAACATCAAAAAAAAAGAGAAACAGAAGGATGGAGAGAAACCATTATATGAAGAGAAATAACAAGATATTTCAAATGAAAGGTATTCTGAATACCTTATCTGGATATCAAATGAATCAAACTACTAAGAATTATATTTATAAAGTATTGTACATTAGAACATTGATTGCTATTTTATATTAAGGAATTTTATTATCATATTTAGGTGTAATAATGGTAATATATATATATTTGTATTTTTCTGAAGTTGGAAACGGGAAGGTAGTCAGACTCCCGCATGCACCTGACCGGGATCCACCAGGCATGCCCACCAGGGGGCGATGCTCTGCCCATCTGGGCCGTTGCTCCATTGCAACCAGAGTCATTCGAGCACCTGAGGCAGAGGCCATAGAGCCATCCTCAGTACCTGGGCCAACTTTGCTCTAATGGAGCTTTGGCTGCGGGAGGGGAAGAGAGAGACAGAGAGGAAGGAGAAGGGGAGGGGTGGAGAAGCAGATGCGCGCTTCTCCTGTGTGCCTTAGCTAAGAATCGAACTTGGGACTGCCTCACAGCTGGCCGACACACTACTGCTGAGCCAGCTGGCCCTGGCTAATGGTAATAATTTTTTGAGAGTCTTTAAACTTTAGAGATACTTTTTGAAATACAATTGAAATGTTCTAATGTTGAGAATCATTTCAGTATAATACAGTAGGGTCTTAGAGTTTAGACATGTTAGGTCAGTTCCCTAAAAGTAGACCTGGAGAGAAGGCTTCCTGGGCCTACTTTTTTAATTTGCTACACCCAGTGCCACCCAGAAAGAGCAGAACGAGGAACAGGGAGTACAGGTGGGATTTTATGGGTTATCCTACGGAATGTAGCTTTAACATGACCCTGCAACGGAAGTCAGGAGTATAGATGAAACCTTTGAGATTTCCGGACCCACATCTGTCAATAATTGTTCAAGGACCATCCAGAGACTAGTAAACTCGCAGACATCACTGTCTTGGAGATGAGAGGAAAGAGGAAAGAGCACACAAAGAATTGCGGAACCGACTCTATGTTACAAGGAATATATGTGAAACAAGGTTGGTCAAATTAGTAATTCTGAAGTCTGGGTGATGGAAGGTGGATACATGGCTATTCACTGTATTATTCTGTGTATGTTAGTATTTGTTTAAATTCCATCTCCCCTAAACAGCTTAAAAGATAAACATTTTTAAATAAATAAACAGACTGATTTCAAAGTATTCTCCTGGTGTTCCTCAATTTACGGTAGTATCACTTCAATCTCTTTCTCCATTTTCACGTGACCCACTCTGTGGCTCCAAATCTGTGTCTCAAACCTCTCCCTCTCCTTTCGCTTATAAAAAACAATAGTCATTGGATTTAATGCTCACCTTAAATCAAGACCATCTCCTTTCAAGATCCTTAATTTTATTACGTCTGCAAAGATTCTATTTCCAAATAGAATAATCACAGGTATTGAGGGTTGGTATGTGACCATATCATTCTTTTTCAGGGGCGAGGGGAGGTTCACCAATAAGTGCACTACAGAGTGTGTAAAAGAAGGGGAGTATTTTAAATAAACTTGACTTAAAAGGTGCAGAGTCTTCAGGAATTATATCTCTCTTCTAGTTCTAGGACAATGTGCACTGGTTACCAAGTAGCTACTTAGCCCTCTATTATCTGCTGCAAGGCCTGTTTACCAGGAACTGCCACGTTTACTTTGTGGAAGCAGACTCAGAGGCTGGGAGAAGACAGCCTGCCAATCATTCTGTCCTGCAATCCAGAAGGAGCCCAGAATAGAGGCTGCACATTTATCCAGTGCAGTGTCTCCTATTTGGATATAAGGCTGAAGAGGAGAAGATGGGGACGATCTTCTAGCTTCTTAACTGTCTCTGTTCTCATGCATCCTCTCACTGGCCATCCCCAGGATGTCAAAATTGATGGCATATTACTTCTTTCTTCTGTATCTTATCCTTTTACCAGAAAATAGAAGTGAAAATATAAAATTGTAGACACAGTATAATATGAATATAATAAAATGAATATGAAGCTATAAAATATCCCCTAATTTCTGTGAACCCTGTATATACACATATATCTCATTACCCCAAGAGAGCTGTCTAGGCCTTGGGGTTGGATTAGTGGTAGAGCATTGTTCTGGCATGTGGAAGTCCTGGGTTCGATTCCCCATCAGGGCACAGAGGAGAGGCGCCCATCTGCTTCTCCACCCTTCCCCCGTCCTTCCTTTCTGTATCTCTCTTCCCCTCCCGCAGCCAAGGCTCCACTGGAGCAAGGTTGGCCCAGGTACTGAGAATGGCTCCATGGCCTCCCCTTTAGGTGCTAGAATGGCTTCTGCCACAGTGGAGCAGTGCCCCAGATGGGCAGAGTATCACCCCCTAGTGGGCATGTTGGGTGGATCCCCATCTGGAGCATGCAGGAGTCTGTCTCTCTGCCTCCCTGCTTCTCTCTTCAGAAAAATACAGAAGAGAGAGAGAGAGAGAGAGAGAGAGAGCTGTCTGAACTAAGTCAGCCAGACTAAGGGTTGACACATTAAAGGAGAAGTTGATAAGGAAATTTAGAAAATCATTTTGCAAGCTAATTTTCCTGGTTTAAAAGCATTGCTATATCTTGCGGCAAGATCCTTTTGAGGCATGTAAGAAGTTAGATTTTCCTGGGTGTCTCTATTCATTTCTATAGCATTGCTAATAACTTCCCATCCCATCCTTGTCTACCCAAACCCCGTCTACATGGCAGGGAGATGGGTACCAGGTGGTAAATAGTGGTAAAAATCTTGTGCTCAAAATATGAACCTATCAAACAATACAATAAGAGACACAAAATGAGAGAGGCCGACAGAAGTTAATAATAAGTAAGGAAAATATGCAGAAATGAAAATAAAGCAGAACAAAAGTGTCTGCCCTGAAACTTGGTAACACCAGCAAGTCCCGAGCTCCGGGCAGTTTCTGGGCCTCAGTTCTCCTTCCGGGATCCTCTTCTGCCTGGGCTCCCACCGGGCGCTCCATCCTTCATCAGAACTCCTGCAGGACACACTCCCCCTGCAAGACCTCCCCTGCGAGTCCCAGCAGCCCTCCTGCCACCGAGTGTCACCAGCTGCTCAGCATTCCGTGCTGACATCTCTTGTTTGGGGGCTGTGATTTTTTTTTTCCCTCGCGTACTCAGCAAGTAGCTGATTTTCTCCAGCCCCGGTTCAGCAGCATTATCTCAAAGCCCCAGGGTGACTGAAGCTTCAAAAAGCATCAGTCGTGGCCCTCTTTGCCTATCTATGTATATATGGGCTGGGGAAAACTGGAACTTGCAAGTGGAACAGTCGCTCACATGGCTTTTCCCCACTGAAACAAAAAGTTTTCCTGGTGTTAGGTGGAGCGAGGAGGGGTGGGAAGCTTTTCTGAAACTAACTCGGCGTACACGCATGAATAGCTTTAGCGCGCGTGTTCAGCCTTAAGCAGGTTTCTGCACAACCTCGGGACCTAACGCCGGTGTCCAGCGCGCAGCGGGCGAGGCCCGCGTCCCCTAGCGTCAGTGAACGCTCGGGTGCACATGCGCGCAGCAGCTGACTTGACAGAACGGGTGGAAATGGCACTCCAGGGCCAGAGCTTGCCCTTTGTTTCAGGCTGGAGCAGATTCACGTTATGGTTTGTACTTCCTTAAGATTACGAAAGTGTGATGTGAGTTTCCTCGCCTAGAGTACATCAGCTAGACTTACAAAAATTAATGTCAGAAACAGCGAGGGCTCTACGTTTTTAGGGGCGTGAGAGCATGCGTGCTCTCTGCGTGCTCATGAATTTTTTTCCTTTATGGATGCTCTATGCATCTTATCTGGAGAAACATCCAGCCGCCATCCGTAAAGGACACGGCGGAAGTCAGTGTGCTCTGAAAACAAAACATTCTAGAAAGAAGGGAAAGAACGTAGCCAAAATACAGTAAAATTCTATTTTCTTTTCTTTCTTTCTTTTTATTTCATTTTTTTTATTGCACTAGCTCATCTACCAAAGAGCCAGGAATAAGAAATAAACTTTCTTTCAGATTAGTTAGGAAACGATCCTTTTAATTAATCAAACTCCACAGCTTAGTTTCCCTTATTTCCCCCCAAAGTTTGTTATTTATTTCCCACTTGGGAAAATATAACTTCTGCTGAGGCCCATTGCTTCACGGTTCTATCCTGAGTTTCGTTTTAATCACATGGCATTTCAGTTCTGAGAATGCGAACAAAATTCTGATTTAAATCTCTTCCAAAATTTCCCTTTACTGCTCTTCAAATTTAATTATTGTAAGAACAGTACCACTATATTAAAATACAAGCACCTTACTCCTTTCGGTTTCATGACAATGTTCATAAAGTGCTTAATATTCATGTAACATGCTACTTCACCCTGTAATATCACTATATTTATGGAAAGAAATTGTAATCCTCTTTACTGGCTCAGGTTAATTCCAATAAAATATTAAATCCATTTTCTAATCTAAATGAGTTCATTAGGAGAGGCATGGTACTGAGAATACCAAACTCTCCACGGAGTTCAGCTTCATTTCCAGAGCTGTTGTACTACATTTATGAGGATTTATCTGCACTGTTCCAAAAACATTCATCCTAATTCTACTCCTTCTGTGCATGCTAATCATGAATATGTTAAGTGGAAATACTAAGCTTGTAGCCAATCTCATCCCCAGATGGGTTCAAGTTATGATTACAGAAGCAAATTTGCCATAAGCACTCTTAGAACAGTGCCAGTGAGGAGGAAATGGAGGTTTGGAGCTATGCTAAAAAAAAAATAAATAAATAAAAGACAGAGACAGACTAGGAATGTCATAGATGCTAGAAGGAAAATAAGGTTGAGGGCAGAGTGTTTCCTGTTTGCTATGTCTCACAGTGGGCTTGAAGGATTCATAAATAGATCCGCCAGAAAAAAATTTAAATAAATACAAGGATTTAGCTTTAACTGCTTGGAGTCTCCAAAAGTCCATAATCCAAAGTTGAACTCCACATTATTCAGCTCATTACTTCTAGCAAAGCTTTACTCCATTAAACTCTCCATTTGAAGGAAATAATGGACCTTTTAGAAAGGGAAGAGAAGACCAATCTGGGGTGTTCAGGTAGTGAATAATTATACAGTCCCCAACTGTTTGCCCACGGAGTTCTTTGACCTGCTTTTCACATTTATCTAGCAGTTGTTTTCCTTTCCTTGCAGGCAAAAGAAAAAATATAATAGGTATTTGATTATTATATCACATAAGATGAACCCTTTCAGTCACGTCTAATATGTTACATTTGCAGTGACCTCTTAGTAAAACCATTTCAATCTATATTTCAAAGAGTGAATAAAATAAAAGATTTTTTTAAGTGGACATAGGGTAGGTATCTACTTATTTTTAGTACAAAATAGGAGGAAGATGAGTAAGAAGCAAGTTATTGAGTGCTAATTATTGAAGCTAAACACAGGTCCTTGTTAATCTGTACAATGACTGCAATAAACTGTCAGCTTAACATGAAATCCAGTGGCCACTGGTTGTCACTGTTGTACCACAAAACAGCAATGCAGGTAATATTTTTCAAAGACTGCCTTTAAAGAAGAAAGTTTGAAATGATGTATTTGACCATTTGGTTTATCACTAAAGCACAGCACAGAAGCACAGACCAAGACTTCATGGACTCCATACTGAGTGGTAGGCACTTTGATGTGACAGTTGGACCAAAAAATATTTCTCTATAAATCACACATATATGAAACAAAGATCTGATTACATACATAAACAAATATCCTATGTATTAAATCATGTGAGATATATGCTAGATCTGTTTATTAAAGCACATATTCTTCCTGATAATTAAATAATTTTACATAATATCCATTGTGTATAATTGATCACTTCAAGGTTTAGGTACTTTATTCAAATAAAGTGCTTCCTAATGATTGTCCTCGTAACATTTTTAACCAGTAGATGAGTAGACAATTTTGACATAATCTTCCTTTTCCCAAATCTGATTAAAACTGGCAAGACAAGAAATCAATGAGATCCTGAATATAATATCCCAAAATATTCTGCTATGTTTAAAATTAATTAAGTACTGTGATGCAGGAGACTCAAATCAATAAACATCAAAGACGATAGTGTTAAAGCTAGGAAGAGTTGGCTAGAAATCAACATGGTATTCATGGTTAGGAGATGATTATCTACTCAATGAAAGTAAAGGTTAAAATTAGACCAACTGTGCTTGGGGAAAATGCAGAGGCAGGTTTTGAAAGTCAAGAACCGTGATTGTGTTCTTGAATACAATCTTCCAAATTTGGGAAATAATACCTTTTAAAGGAATGAGAAGATGGCACATGAATTTCAATTTTAATAAAATTGACTTTCCTAATTGTGTTAACCCTCAGTTAAAAGCTGGGCACTGGGGTTTGTCCAAGATCACAATGAGTTGGGAGAGGGGAGGTGAGGCTAAAAGTATCAATGGTTTTTTAAATTTATTTGAACATATGTAGCTGGAGCATGTGCTTTATCTTCATATTTCTCAAGATAAAGTGCCATTGTTTTTCAAGGCTATTTTTTATTGCTTTATCTCTTTTTTTTATTTTATTTCTCCCTCCTTTTGTTCTTCCTTGCTTTTTTTCCTTTCTTCCTTATTCTTAAACATAAGTTATAATCCAGAAGCAATGAAACAAAATGCATAATCAAGAAAGACGAGATAGTTATTGCTACCTATGATGATAATAACAGGTATAAAATGTGTGTCTTCCGTTTTAATATTTTTTTTTACTAAAAATAGGTAAAGATATATAGAGACCATGTCAATCACACTTTTTGTATAGATTACATTAAGAAGTAAGCATTTTAAATACATTCATTTTTGTCTTAATAGGGCAAATTTGAATGACTGCTCTCTCTTGCAAGAGACAATTATAGTAACAGAAATAATTTCACAAAATGATGTTTATGTCCAAAAAAATCAAACCATGCAAAGAGGCCTATTGATAGTGGTGTCTCTTTATATAAACTTCTCAGTATGTCCTCTAAACCAAGGGGTTCTTTAAAGTAGGAAGAAAAGCAACCATGTCATCAGTAGGGTTGCTTATGGAAAATGACAGTTCCTGGCTTTTATACAAGAACGGCGGAATGAGAATCTCCCTGTAGAGTCTTTAAATACATATTTTCAGCAAACTTCCCACATGATTAAGAACGTTACATTTTACTTATTTTTTTACTCATTTACTTATTTTAACTCACCCTATAATTCTCCTAAGTGCACTTCAGTTTTTGTTTTTTTGCTTGCTTGTTTTATTGACTGATTTGAGAGGGAGAGGAAGGGAGAAAGAGAGACAGACAGACAGAAGCAATGATTTGTTTCTGTATATGCCCTGACTGGGGATCAAACCAGTCAACCTTTGTGAATTGGGATGATGCTTTAGCCAACTGAGCAATACGGCCAGAGCAAGAACATTAAACTTTAGAGTCACTCTTTCTGTCTCCTTAAAGAATAAAGGAACTATTACGACATTATAAAACTTATAATTATACCATTTTCATGATCGATAGAATCAAAAAACAAAGGTTATATACTATAATTTAAATAAACTGCCCTAAATAGAAGATAGAATCGTTTTATGCCTTAATATAATCATTCTATATTTATAGTGAGATATTTCATAAACCACATGGAATATAAATGTTAATTCAGTAAGGAAGTCCTTTGAAAATATATGCAATAGAAAGTAGTCCATTAAATACACACTAGGTGTTCCACCGAAACATGAACAAAAATACATCTCTCCTGTCCTGTGACAGCTCTTGTATCATTGCTCTGCCTGGTGATTTTTCACTGGGTATCCTCAGGTGCTTAGTAAATTACTTGAGGAAATTTTGTTTGTGTTCAAATTCTTTGATCTTCAAAACATTGTACTCAGCTCTATTCATGTAGCCGAGTCCAGAGTAATCATTTGATGAATTAGAAAGCCAATAATTAAGGAGACATTACATACTTCCCTAAGATCATATAGTCTTTAAACCTTTAGGGTAAAGTCTATTTTTGTAAATTAAATAATTTTCAATTCAGTGCTTAAAGTAAGATCATTCCATTTCCAACTACACTACACCCTGGCGCCACATGCCCTCCATGTTCCCGAAAGAGGTGCAATCAGCGCACAGATAACTTGAAGCAAGAGGGAAGGAAGCCCTGGCCAGTTGGCTCAGCGGTAGAGCGTCGGCCTAGCGTGCGGAGGACCCAGGTTCGATTCCCGGCCAGGGCACACAGGAGAAGCGCCCATTTGCTTCTCCACCCCTCCGCTGCGCTTTCCTCTCTGTCTCTCTCTTCCCCTCCCGCAGCCAAGGCTCCATTGGAGCAAAGATGGCCCGGGCACTGGGGATGGCTCTGTGGCCTCTGCCTCAGGCGCTAGAGTGGCTCTGGTCGCAACATGGCGACGCCCAGGATGGGCAGAGCATTGCCCCCTGGTGGGCAGAGCGTCGCCCCATCGTGAGCGTGCCGGGTGGATCCCGGTGGGGCGCATGCGGGAGTCTGTCTGACTGTCTCTCCCTGTTTCCAGCTTCAGAAAAATGAAAAAAAAAAAAAAGAGGGAAGGAAAATAGAAGACTAGGAGAAAAGGAGGCATCAAAGTCAGTGTAAACATCACCAGCCTTAATTTTAAGGTGGTGACAGTTTCTACTTTCTACTTCTTTCTTTGAAAGCCATAACCCAGCTCCAGGTTTTAGCAGTGCCCTGGCCTCTGGGCTAGAGACTACAGTTCCCAGATTGCTTTGAGGCTAGGTGTGGCCATGTGACTGAGTTCTCTCCCAAGAAATTTGAAGTTCGCACAGATCACTTCCAAGAAACGAAATGCTTTTCCCTTTATTCACTAATTTTTTTCTTTCCTGGCGGTTAGAATGGTAGTTTGGGAAGACCAAGCCTCCATCTCAATTGACTAAAACACGATAGGGAAGGCAGTACAATGGTATAGAAGAAATTATAGTACTTTAGACAGGTGAGAAGATGGTGGAATTCTAGCTCATCTGAGTTGCTGTATTCTTAGCACTCTTTCTTAACCTATCACTGAAATAATTCAGCCACACAAAATATATAGCGTGTGACTATGTTCAATGCATTACATTACCCAGTTTCCATCACTATAAGTGGACTAATCACAGCGTTGACCAGCAGACACTAAGGAAAGTGTGACAGGTGCAGGGGGTGGAGCTCAAGAATAAGGAAGCATAGGAAGGCAGTCAGCATCTTGGGAGAGAAATGCTAGGAAGGTAATTAGCACCAACGAAGAGCACTTGAGATTAGAGTGTATGCTTTAGTCTCAAGAGAAAGTAAAACACTGTATCTAAAATAAAATTGGAAAACATATTTTTCCCCAAAAAGCCAGAAGATAAAAGTCAGCCTCACTTATGAATTTCATTCAGGATGAGAAATGTATTTTTAAGGACACCAAGAATAAAATCCTGTACAGTGTGACAAATGATATATATTTCAGTATAACGTGTAGGAAATGCATGGTTATTTCTAAGATGTCGTGTCCTTCATGCTCTTTTATACTACACTTTCCGTTTTGATAGAAAGTATAGAGTTGCTAGTTGTGAGGTCACAATTGCACATCACCTGTAAGCTGGCCTGTTTTGTTATAGCCCATAAGGAACTGGCATAGTATTAAGATTCATCGGGATTAAGAGTTCCAGCCTTGGCCTGTTAGTTCAGTTGGTCGAGAGCCTCATCTGACAATGACAAGGTTGCTGGTTCCATTTTCAGTCAGGGCACCCATGGCAAGCAACAAAAGAATGCACGACAGAGTGAAACAACAAATAAATATTTCCCTTCCTCCTCCCCTCTCTCTGTCTCTGTAAAGATCAATAAAAAATTCAGCGTGGACAGCTCCGTTGGGTCAGAGCGTCCTCCCGGAGCGTGGAGGTTGCCGCCGGTTCAGTTCCTTCCGCGATAAGGGCACAGACAGGAACAGTTCAATGTTCTTGAATCTCTCAAAAAAAAAAAAAATTCGTAGTGCTCTACTTGTCTGGACTTTTGGGTGCTTTGTTTCTCAATATATGTATGCATATGACTTGTTATACTTGTGAGTATTAAATATAAATAAAGTGTCAGATGCCTGCTGTAACAAAACATAGTCAGTTTTGAATCTTGTATTTAACAATAACTAGACGTTTGGACTTGAAAAACATATTTAAATTATCCATATGTCAATTTCTTCATTTATTAGAACCTATGCAAAATGGGATTAACAAGGTGATATAGGGAGAGACTTTAAAATAATACCTTTAAAAACTTAGTTCTTGTCATGCCTGGGAATAAATGTCATGCCCAGAACATACCCCAAAATAAGAAATACATATTTTTAAGTAATTGCTTAATACCACTAGAGAACAGGAAGAAGTAGGAACAAAATCATGTTAAAAGCCCCAATTTAAAGTAATTTAAATCATATGTGGCTTCTCATTTTAACTCATGTAATATAGTGTTTTAGAACAGATAATTTTCTTTTTCTTAAAGGAAGAGATAATGATTAATTCAATATCTGAAATAGTTATTTAAAATTTTTTTAAAACTACATCAAATAATATTGTGAGTTTCAGTTAATGACTAGACCATTGAAATTTAATGTTTCTGGCGTCTGAATTGTGTGTGCCACTTCTCACTTCCTGTAAACCAAAATAACCATGACTTTAGAAGTATAAAATAAACCACTACTTCTTACATTGGCAAAATCTGTGCTCTTTTGAGAAGTTAATACCCAGAATTAAGCTTAACCAGGTAGACTAATGTTCCAAATGGGGTGCTGTAAAGACAGAGCTAGCGAAAGTAAAATTATAAAAAAGAGTTGGTATTACAAAAGTGGGGGAAGATTATCTACATTCCTCACTTTCCTTTGTATCCCTCTCACCAGGGGTGTACCGTCCCAATAAAGCTAGCCCAGCCAATCCCCACGCTCCCTCCAGTGGCTGCCAATCACTCAGATATGTCAGGATTCTTCTGAATTCTTTGCTGAACTCTCAGCTTCTGAACTAAGTTATTTTCCTCAGGGATGCTGGGAGAGTTTATATGTCATATACACCAGCACCTCCACTCTGGCCATGCATCTTGTCTCTTTACCTCCAGTAAAAATGTCTGAGTCTTATGTCCCCAGAAATTACCTCTGCACAGTAAAAATGCCTGAGTCGTAGGTCCTAAGAAACTGTCCTTTACACAGTAAAAATGGCAGAGTTATTTCCCAAGAAATTCTCTCTGGTTTTTTTAAGATGGTCTTTAGCCAAATTGACCAACTATTTTTTTTTTTTACTAACTATTATATGTACAAAAGAGAAGGCTACTCACTGCCTTCTGTCTTCATCTGTAGATATAGTATGTACTTATTTTAAATAGGTTTTTAGATGAGTTTTGAGACAATATGATAGGGGGAATCACTCAGTAGACCGTCTTTTGAAAACGCATTAGGGAAAAATAATGTGACTTGTCTCACCTATCAATGCATATGTTTCAGGCTATGGTCTGTCTAAGGTTACTAAATCAATGAAAGCCCACACTTCTAAAACTGACTGAAATATTCAAGTCAAAAATATATTTTTATTAATTAAAAAATTATTTCAGGGTCGTGGCTGGTTGGCTCAGTGGTAGAGTATCAGACCAGTATGTTGATGTTCTGGGTTCAATTCCCAGTCAGGGCACACAGAAGTGACCATCTGCTTCTCTACCCCTTCCCCTCCCCATCCTCTCTCTCTCTCTCTCTCTCTCTCTCTCTTGTCCTTCCTCAGCCATGGCTCCATTCATTTGAGCACATCACTAAGGATGGCTCCATGGAGCCTCCACCTCAGGCACTAAAAATAGCTTGGTTGTGAGCATGGCCCCAGTTGCATAGAGCATTGTTCCCAGAGAGGGGGCACCAGGTGGATCCCAGTTGAGGCGCATGCAGGAGTCTGCCTCTTTATCTCTCCTTCTCTTACTTGGAAAATAAAATAAAATAATATTTCAGTCCATCAACTTTATATTTTACTTATCCATTATTATAATGGTTACTCAATTTGTCACAATATTTTCCATATTATACTTTATGTATGTGCAACGGTAAGAATTATTGAACATTTGAATTCTTTTTCTCAAGCAGTATAAAATTTTCTTAAAAAAATTTATAAAAACCAAGACTATTGTTCTTATCTCAACACTGCCAAATAGATAAACTTTAAATAGCTAAGGTTTTCATCCTTCTTAGAAATGGTTTTCAGCTTACAGGCATTTGACCTGGAGTGAGCTATAGTTTAGTCAGCCTACTGAATGGTATCTAGAGAGGCCCGTCAGCAAAGCTAAGCAGAAAAATGTGAGTGAAAGTTCAAGTGCCTTGTAGCTGAGAAAGCTGGAGGAGGTCAAATGGGCTTGAATATCAAAGCTAAATTCTGTCAAAATGGCAAAAGTCATGTCCGAAATAAAACATCCCAGGAAGGCATTAATTGAGGGAGATCCAATAATAGTTGATCTCTTCCATAAAATCTCTCTTAAAAAGGCTTTGAAACAGTTTTGGGCACATAAAACTCAGACATTTTTATTAGAGGTAAAGGATAAGATGCATGACTGGAAGGAGTGGGTATACTGTGACAGGTAAGCTCTGCCAGTATCTGGGATGAAAATAACTTTATTCACAAACCAAGGGTTTGACAAAGATTACAGCACAATAATGATGCATCAGAATAAAAAGCCTAAGGACTTTTTTGTCCAGGATGTATAACCATGGTGCTTATGAAAAGGAACCAACTGTAAATTGATAGAAGAGCTACCTGTTTCAGTCTGAACATTTTAAACTTTTTTCTAATATGTATAGAAATAATACTGGGAGAAAGGACATTTAAAACTCATAGATTGGCACCAAATTAATGAAGACAGATGTTGGCACCCAGTTCACTACCCTCTGCATCAGTGGTAGTCAACCTGGTCCCTACCACCCACTGGTGGGCATTCTAGCCTTCATGGTGGGCAGTAGCGGAGCAACCAAAGTATAAATAAAAGGATAGATTTAACTATAGTAAGTGATTTTATAAAGATTTATTCTGCCAAATTTAGTGAAAATCCGACATAAAGTACTTGGTAAGTAATTATTATATGTTTTAACTTGCTGTACCTCTACTTTATAAATTTTATAAAGTAAAGTTATTTCCATACTTTATAAATAACCATTACTGTGGAACCGGTGGGTGGTTAGAAAAATTTACTACTAACAGAGATACAAAAGTGGGCAGTAGGTATAAAAAGGTTGACTACCCCTGCTCTGCATTCAGGAATGATGGCGCAGAAACCGACAATGTCTGGTGAACACGGCTTTTTTCTTCAAACTGTGCAACCTGATCTCTGATGGCCACACGTCAGCCTTGGCTGCTGAGCCACTTGGCAGCGCTTGTCAATCTGTTTCTGTAAATTGCGCTCCATTGCACACCTTGAAGGTTTCCACCTCTACGTTACGGGGGCTCCAATGTTGTTCAGTATACAGGGCTCACTGTCGCCTTTAGCTGCCTTCCAAAAGAATCAGGCGGAGATAAATGGAGTAAGGCACCTCGGTTTCATCAGTGAGTCTAGCATTGGCAGCAGAGCAAGCGCAAGTGCTCTTCAGGGTTAGTGAAAGGTGGGGAAAACAGTCAACAGAGGCATTGGCTACCTGATTTGAGGTCTAATAGAATAATCAAGACTCAAACTGCCCCAATCTTTATAGCTCAGCGTGTCTTTCGGAATTCTACGAAAATTTAGCAGGAAATACTTCAGGGAAAGTGGGCAGGTACTCTTCTTCTTCTGCAAACTTGTGCTTAAATGGACTAATAGCCACCAGATATTATTACTTTCATAAGAACGGTGTGGGGAGGAGGCATGCACCAAAATTCTATGTAGGCGACAGGTATCCCACCCCACCCAGTGTCCACGTGCTTGTAGGAGAACCGCATCTCCCATCACCCCTTCTCTGACACGATGATTAGAAAGAAACCTCTCCTGTTTCCCTACTGGGGCTTCACATGCATGGAATTACTTATTGCTAACTCTAGATATCGACAACACAAATTGGTTATGTGTGACCCCCGGAGAAGAGGAAATCGCCATCTGCCATTACAAACGCATAGCAAAACATGTTTGTAGAGGGCGTGTCTGTAATGGTTCTTTCCTCAGACACATGCTCACAGCGGGTTGGGGGATGATCCGAGGAAGATCACGGGGAGAAAGCAGAAGTTCTCATGGAAAAGTCATAAGCGCTGCAAATTGCATGTTCATTTTGCTAATAATTTCTATGCTGGAAGTTTTCGTATTTCTCTGTTGGTAGAAAAGAAAAGCAGTTTGGTTAAACAAGTATTGAAAGAAAGTGAATTCCTAAATTAAACAGCCATTTATTGTAAAGATATTGGTAGGTTGGAGGGACAAGGATCTGTGTCCACTGAAACACATTACTCGCAGTGACCAATAAGCAGAGAGGAAACTGACAACCTTATAATACACTGCAACCCTCAAATATGAATGCTTACTTCCCTAATATGTATTATTTATGCAGATCAAACCTTCTCTTTCTTTTGTGTATTTTTTAATTCTCCCAAGTGTGTATGCCATGCCTTTCTCAGAATAATCGAACCACACTTTCCACAGGGCAGTCCAGAAGCACCTTGACCGCCATGCCCACACCGGGGGCCACATCAGCCACAGAGAGCTGGGTGGGTCTCCTTGGCCACTCTATCACCACCATCATAGCCCATCCTTGAAGATCATTCTAAAACCAGTTGGTTTTCTTTTAAACATATATAAAATACATTATATTTGCCTGACAAAAACAAAGTTTGAGCCACAATTTTCTTTTCTATTTTGTTGGAGATATATTATATTAGTTAATAACTTGACTGGCTTTTCTTTTATGACTGCTCTTGTAATTAATTTAATTTAACTTTTTCCAGGCAGGTCTATTTTTCTCCAATCATTAATTTTATTTATTTTAAAATAACATTTGTACTTGATTCAATTAATAGTTGCCGCTGTTGATTTTATTATTCATTATTATATCTCTGAAATCTCTTAAATACAAAACACGAGTTCCCCCTCAACTATGCCTCCATGAACCCAAAAGTATTCTTCACTTATACATGTTACTATAAAGTGCTTCTAAATAAAAAGTCATGTTTGAAGTTCAAGAATATGACTGTGAAATTTTTTAATTATGTAGATTGAAATAAGCCAATGCATTAGTAGTTATAAACTCTATTTTTTTTTTCACTTCAAAATAGAGTATTTAGCTACTTTTCAATAATAACAATCACTGAACCATTCTAGCTCACCTTGTTTTAGGCATTATCTAATTGTTTAGAGCCTGGAATGGATGCCAATCATAAGCATCTTCGATGGTGCATGTTTCAAAAAAATTTAAAACTTCCACTAATATTCGCAAGATTTACACATCTTATTATTCAGGATCTATCAATATTTGAATTAATGATTCTTCTACTTAGATGTACCCTAATTCTATGAAATGTAAAAGAAATGAGGACAAGAGAGGATCTATCTTTTGTTGTTGTGTCTGCCATTATGCAAAACTGATGCTATGGTTCCTATGTCAAACCTCAACTTTAATTTGCAGTGTGCAGAAATAGCATGGGAATCACTCCGTTTGTTCCCACTCTGCCTCCTGCCATACTTTTCCTACCTACACACAACGAGCAAGCTATCATTTATGAAGTGCTGACTATGGGCTAGGCACAGGGACACACTTTTAAATGGACTACATACATTTAATTTTTACAAAAGCCCAGGGGATAAGTACAATTATTATTTCTGTCTTATATTCGAAATCTGAGACATAGAGTTATAAAACGTGACCTAAGTTCTACAAGTGTAGTAAGTGAAGTGGAGATTCAAACCCAGAAGTCCGATTCCAGAGAACATGCCATGCATTATTGGACTTCGCTGTCTTACCCTCACCGTCGTAAAACTCGAGCTTGAGCCAAGACCTGTCCTTAGAGATGCGCTGGGGAAATCCGGAGTTAGTTTTATCCTGTGCTTGGTATTCCTGGACCCCTTACTGATCAGCACTTCTTCCTTAATCACTTTTTGTTGTTTACAAAGCTTAATGCTGGGACTTCTGCCTGACTTCTAAGACCCTCTATCTGCCTTTACTTTTCCCTAGCCCACCCATTTTTTTTTAGAAATTTGAACCCCCTCTTGTTAACAACTCCCATACTTGAATTATATTTCTCATGATTTCAATCTTACCTTAAGGTCTTCCTTCAAGTTAGATGAAGTTCTCTGAGATTTTAATACAACCATTGGGACATAAGTAAGAGTAAATGTCACAAAATATTTTATATTTAGATTATTTTCCCCTGAATTTACCTCTGAACATGCCCTTAAAACTATGGAAGCTGCACTTGTCTGTGTGACAAGAGCCCTGCATTTCACTTTTCCCTCTTCCACGTTGGAATACTTGGTGTCTAAGGCCTTGTACCCACACCCACAACTCCTTCATACGAACTTCTTTAAACCCACTGCGGCCAAGATGCTGCTTTCCAAAAGGGCTGCATCTGAATACAAAACATGCTTTCCTTTATTAGGTTATTTTATTGTTGTTTTTGATAATAATAATAATAATAATTTTAATCTGAATCTTTATCCAAATACAAGTAATTCTAATCCTCTTTATTCTCCTTCTCTGATTTTCTCTTAATGTTTTTTTTCTGGAAACAGACCAAATGTTCTATATTTCTTTTCTTTCCTGTTACTCTTTTTTTTTTCCTTTCTTTACAGAGACAGAGAGAGAGCCAGAGAGAGGGATAGATAGGGACAGACAGACAGGAACGGAGAGAGATGAGAAGCATCAATCATCAGTTTTTTGTTACGACACCTTAGTTGTTCATTGATTGCCCTCTCATATGTGCCTTGATCATGGAGCTACAGCAGACCAAGTAACCCCTTGCTTGAGCCAGTGACCTTGGGTCCAAGCTGGTGAGCTTTGCTCAAACCAGATGAGCAGGGGCTCAAGCTGGCGACCTCAGGGTCTCGAACCTGGGTCCTCTGCATTCTAGTCTAATGCTCTATCCACTGTGCCATTGCCTGGTGAGGCATCTTTCCTGTTACTCTTGATAGTAAAGAATAAAGAAAACCAATTTTATTGGTTCCATTTCTCTTAATCTTATGGATGCATTTTTCTTTTCTTTTTTTTTTTTTTTTTTTTTTTGGTTCAAAATATTATCTAACTATGGTTCTGTTATATATATATAATATATATATATATATATATACATACACACACATACATATATATATTTATATATCTTCAGTTTTCTGTTTTCTTTCAGTCAGACAAAGTCAGCTTTTTTTGTATGCATACACATCACGATATAATTATTTTTTTCATTTTTCTGAAGTGAGAAGCGGGAGGTAGAGAGACAGACTCCCACTTGCGCTCAACCAAGATCCACCTGGCATGCCCACCAGGGGGCAATGCTCTGCCCATCTGGGCCATTGCTCTTTTGCAGCCTGAGCCATTCTAGCACCTGAGGTGGAGACCATAGAGCCGTCCTCAATGCCTGGGCTGAGAGATAGAGAGAAAGGAGAGGGGGAAAGGTGGAGAAGCAGATGGTTGCTTCTCCTTTGTGCCCTGACCGAGAATCCAACCCAGTACATCCACACTCAGGGCGGATGCTCTATCACTGAACCAACAGGCCAGACCCAGAATTTGACTGTGTATATTAAAATAACTTTCCATACCTTTTTCTAGTTTCTTCCCCTTTTATGTTTACCAATAGTTGAGATTTCATACTTTTTGTCTATGTGTGTGTGACAAAGACAGAAAGAGAGACAGAGAGAGAAACAGATAGGGACAGACAGTCAGGAAGGGAAAGAGATGAGAAACATCAATTCTTCGTTGTGGCACTTTAGTTGTTCATTGATTTCTTTCACATATGTACCTTGTCTGGGGGTATAGCAGAGTGAGTGACCCCTTTTTCAAGCCAGGGACCTTGGGCTCAAGCTGATGAGCCTTGTTCAAACCAGATGAGCCTGCACTCAAGCTGGTGACCTCAGAGTTCTGAGCCTGAGTCCTCCGTGTCCCAGTCCAAAGCTCTATCCACTGCGCCACTGCCTGGTCATGAGAAACTTCATTCTTCTGTGGCAAATTCTGCACTCAGTACAATGCCTGAAAAGGCATAAGTTCTCTCCTAATATTTACTCAATGAATTAATTAATGCAATATTTTTTATTATTACTATACAGACATAGTAAAATATTTCATAGCAAAATTACATAAAATATAAACAACACATGTCATTCAATTAGCATAAGACTAGTACATTTTAAAGCTACAAAGAAAAGGAAAAAAAAGCACAATTACATACTCATACATAAAAATCCACCCTTCCTTAAAGTTAAAATTCTTCAGATGATACAAAGAAAAACTATAGACTCTCATGTAGATAGCCTTTTAATCACTATTATTTTCATAAAGATTCATTTTTTTATACAATAATCTAGGAAAAAATATACCAAGCATCTTAAGAGTTAAGCCTTGGCATAGGTAAAAGCTCAAACTGTAGATAAATATTTATATGTAAAGAGCAAATGCAACCTTGAGTAGGCACTCTTGGCTGCCAGTGTTAAATCAAAATGAATCAAGTGTTACCTTTGGGAAAAATTCTTGACTTTATATCACAGCATCCCCAAGGGCAGGGCTAGCAGCTCAATAAATACTTGTTGAATTGACTTTCAGCACTTTGAAAAAAGTAACTCTTTGGGGAATTGATGTTTCGCTTCTCCCTCCATTTTTCACAGCCTTGAGAGAGAGAGAAGGAGAGAGACAGAAGATGGAGAGATAGATCATCATTTTTAATATTTGTTTTACATTTTCCAAGGTTATTTTACACTTTAACATTTCACAAATGGCTCAGTAATTATTTTAAATGTCTATTGATTTTAATGACAGAAATAAAGAGAAAGAATTAAAATATAAAAAGATAAAGGAGTATTTGGAGAGAGAAAAACTGAAAAGAAGTAGCAAGAAGCTTTCTTATATATATTGATAATATAATGTGAAAATATGAGTTTATATATTTATAAACACTCACAAACATATACTTAAACTTTAAACTCATATCTTGTCACAAATATAATAGAAAATACTTTAGGGATTTTGACGAGATTTTCATGTTACTTAAGTTGTAGAAATTCTAATATTTAAACTTTGTAAAATATTAAAAATGCTTAATAAATATTTTAAAAACTATTTTCCAAGAAAATATTTCTTCTCAACTTTAAAAACTATTTGAATATGCCTCTTTTTCTAATACAGAAATACAGAAAACTGTCTGCCTTTATTGAAAATGTCCAAACTAACTTTTAGAAAGCTATTTATTATCACAATACACAATATGTATATTCTCCTAAATTCTAATTTATAATAATATCTGGGAGATGAGGAGCTATGAAAGTGTTAGGAAGACTTTCACACTTTAAATTTTATCAACGTATGTATAAATATGTTATATTCATCACATATGACATTAGAATCAATACTTTTCATTTCAGCATTTATTATCAGATCCCATAGACTTGATTATTTGTTTGCTTTAGTTTTGCTTTGTTAAAGCAAAGACATGATGATTGTCTCCAAAGGTTTTTAAAGTTCATTCTGTTAGGCTGACTTTATTCCTCAACAATACATATTTGTATTTAAATGATAGATTAGCTGCCTTGGAATTAGTATAGCTTTCAAAAATCTTCCAATTTATTTGATTTTTCTTCTGATAGATGCCATGCTGAAGACAGTGGACTGTTACCCCTTAGGACACAAACTGATTATATATTACTTGCTTATAAAAAACTAAATTAACACATTTTAGACATCCGTGAGCAAGCTGAAAGTTGTAATTATTAAATGAGAATTATATAGCTAAATAGATGATTAGTAGGCAGCCCTTTACTTGTGAGAAATATAGCTTTATTATCCTTTATTCTATTGAATGAAGACATAAATGTTTTAAGTAACTAGAGACAGATAAATTTTTATCAGATAAAAAAATTAAGTTAACTTGAAAAACTATAATGACTACAGGTTACTTCCTACAGACAGGAAAGTGTTCTGGATTGGATTTGGGGGTTCCTTTTTACAGTATCTGAAAAAGCTTAACATGAAAACTTCCCTGATGATATGTCTAACATAGAGTTTTGCACCCTTAAAACATTTTCTCTCGGCCCTGGCTGGTTGGCTCAGCGGTAGAGCGTCGGCCTGGTGTGCGGGGGACCCGGGTTTGATTCCCGGCCAGGGCACATAGGAGAAGCGCCCATTTGCTTCTCCACTCCCCCCCCCTCCTTCCTCTCTGTCTCTCTCTTCCCCTCCCGCAGCCAAGGCTCCATTGGAGCAAAGATGGCCCGGGCACTGGGGATGGCTCCTTGGCCTCTGCCCCAGGCGCTAGAGTGGCTCTGGTCCCCCCGGAGGGGCAGAGCATCGCCCCCTGGTGGGCAGAGCATCGCCCCTGGTGGGCGTGCCGGGTGGATTCCGGTCCGGCGCATGCGGGAGTCTGTCTGACTGTCTCTCCCTGTTTCCAGCTTCAGAAAAATACAAAAAAAAAAACAAAAAAAAAAACCTTAAAGTAAAAAAAACAAAACATTTTCTCTCTTTTATCACAGCAACAACCCAGCTTAATATTATGTGCTGATCTGAAATCTAAGAAGGTGATTAAGTATTTTGTACCTTAGATCCTCACCAAGATTTGAATTACTATGGGATCTAAACATCAGGGATATTTTTGTTTCTTAGTTGTTTATCATTTTTAATTCCTCTGCTTAATAAAAAAAATATATAATTTAATTATATAGTGTACTAATTTTTCTTCAATGAGAAATGTATTGTGTGTTTTTGTTTAAGCCATTGCTCCCCTTTCCCCAGCTGCTAAAGTTTCTGGGGTCTTAGTTGGTTTATTAGTAAGTAGTCATTAGTAACACCAGGTATTATTAGAGAAACAATTTCTCAAAACAACAATAACAAACCTTCTTTGGTCTTTGTCAGTGACAAATTATTAAATTCCATAACTACAGAAAGACTCATTTGACATGCACAATTTATTTTTTATCAGCCAGAGAGATGTCAAAGTTCGTAATCATGAGTCAACCTCTCATCTGCAAGAACAAAACACAACTAGGTATATAGACCCAGGATGTGAGAAAATGCTACTGTAAATTAGATATAGTTACTTGATATTTATCAAGTTTGCACTACGCAGAATGCTAACATTATCTCTGCCCCATATGAGAGAGTGTTTCTACATAATTTTGATATGAAATAGCAGTTTGTAAATCTCCACATCTCCTACTAGATGATGCATTACTCACACCAGCACAGCAGGCTTTTCTTCACCAAGTCAGTAATGATAACTTTTTAAAGTTCTAGAGGATTTATAACAGGACCACATTTAATAAATAACTGAATAGAATACTATTAAATGTACAACTGAGGAAATAGGAAAAAATCCATGCCCTACCATGATGATCAGAGAGGTCTACATAAAAATCGGATCTGTTATGCACCAAAGGACTGCAGGATTGAAGTGCGATTAATAATTATGGAATAAGGGGTTCAAAATGAAACTTAGAATAAGGGTAAGTTGGGGTAGCAAGATGGTATTTGTGTTTAACTTTCTCATAATGTAGGAGATACACATTGGATTGAAAGAAAAATGAACATTTAGATGATTTAAAAGATATTTTTTGTTATGATCATAAATATTTCACTGGACTTTAATTCAGGCTTCCCCAAACTATGGCCTGTGGGCCACATGCAGCCTCCTGAGGCCATTTATACAGCCCCCCACTGCACTTCCGGAAGGGGCTCCTCTTTTATTGGTGGTCAGTGAGAGGAGCACTGTATGTGGCGGCCCTCCAACGGTCTGAGGGACAGTGAACTGGCTCCCTGTGTAAAAAGTTTGGGGACCCTTGGGAGACATTCCTTTCTAATACTAACCACTATTTTATTATTATTATTAAGTGATAGGTGGGAGGCAGAGACAGGCTCCCGCATACCCCTCCCAATGGGATCCACCAGCAAGCCCTCTACCAGGTGATAATCTGCCCTCTACTAGGTGATAAACTGCCATTATTCTGTTGCTCAGCGACCAAGCCATTTTAGTGCCTGAGGCAAGGCCATGGAGCCATCCTCGGTGTCCAGAGCCAACTCTCTCAAATCAATCAAGCCATGTCTGTCGGAGGAGAAGAGAGAGATCAAGAGAAGGAGAAGGAGAGGGGTGGAGAAGCTGATGGTCACTTCTCAAGTGTGCCCTGACTGAGAATCAAACCTGGGACCTAAACATGCCAGGCCAATGCTCTACCAGTGAACCAACTGGCCAGGGCCTCCATTTTGTTTTTATTCAAAATTTATCTATTTAGCAGTTTCAAAGCATCCATAAAGGTAGTAGAGATGACATTCTTAGAATTGGAAAGATTCTCATTGATCAATATGGGATAAGCCTGATTCATGCACTGATCCTTTTTACATTGCATAAATGTGAGTCAGTCCTTGCCTGAACAACATTGGCTTTAAATAAATATGTATACCATTGTTTTGAAAACTTCAAAACTAGGAGGAGACACTTAAGCAAAACAATCACTATCAAAGTACAGCCTTTAAGCCCTGGCTGGGTAGCTCAGTTGATTATGGTGTCATCTCCATACACCAAGGTTGTGGGTTCTATCCCTGGTCAGGACACATATAAGAATCAAGCAATGAATGGATAAATAAATGGAATAACAAATCAATGTGTTTTTTTCTCTCTCCCTCTTTTCCATCCCCTCTCTCTCTAACAATAAATCAGTAAATTAAAAGGTACAGCCTTTAAGTCAAAACGTGTTTGTAAAGTCAAGTGGCCCCCTTAGATGACATTAATATAAAACTTTTACCCACCATGATGATCCTCTTGGGGTCAGGAGTCATGTCTTATTACAGCTGATGTGGTAAGCCCTGAGCAAGTGCCAGTTACACAGTAGATGCAAAGCATAGACCTGGAACACATCTCTAAGTTGTATTTCTAAATTTGACACGTATTCATGTGTCATTAGCTTCTCAAACCTCAAGTTTGAACCTAAAATTGATTTATTTAACCAAGATTTCTTGGGCACTTATTACATGTCAGGCACTGTGGTAGATGCTAGGGGTCCATGCATGAACCATGCAAAGATTCATACCCCTGTGGAATCATTTAATCCCTAACATTTAATGACTACATCTTCTTTCTCTGATCAACTTCTGATTGTGATCACCTTCTTTAGTTTCTCATCTCTCTGGCCCTCACTCTCTCTGCACAGCTATTGTTGTTGCTTTGTGGGCATACACATCTTGGATTATTTCATGTTTATCACATACATTTTATTTATTAATATGTATGCACTAATGTGATGAGCCCCTGAATTTTTATAGCTTTATCTCCCACCTTATACGGTGTATTTGTCTTTAAAATGCCTTCAATATACTTGCAAGCTCTTGCTCATTTGGACTGATTAACCTGATATAAGCAACAGAATGGAACAATGTGATATTCTGCAGAATGTGCTAAAGGTATAACCTACATTATGACAGGATGAGGCAGAGTACACATAGACCCAGGGCAAGACGACAGCTACACTCTCTTCTCTGCTACGTATGAGTGGAAACCACTTCTGATTCACCTTACTCATGAAGTTAAAAAATAATTGATTTATCACATTAGTGGTCACAAGTAAAATGCCTGAATCCATGTTAATCTGCTCTAGCCAGGACACCACATGTAGCACTGCAGCTGCAACAGAGACAAATACTTGTTTGGTGTGCAGTATTCCTTAGTCTTCCTTCAGGATTTGTCTCTTTTTGGTAGTTGCCAGACTAGGGAATTAAATGAAAGTAAAATGGGAATCACTATATCTTAGTCCCCCAAAAGTGTCACAAATACAGTACTGTTTTTTTGTTTTTGTTTTTGTTTGTTTTTTTTCCAACAGAGACAGAGTCAGAGAGAGGGACAGACAGACAAGAAGGGAGAGAGATGAAAAACATCAATTCTTTGTTGTGGTTCCTTAGTTGTTCATTGATTGCTTTCTCATATGTGCCTTGACCTTTAGCAGACCGAGTGGCCCTTTGCTCAAGCCAGCGACCTTGGGCTCAAGCTGGTGAGCTTTGCTCAAACCAGATGAGCCTGAGCTCAAGCTGGAGACCTCAGAGTTTCAAACCTGGGTCCTCCGCATCCCAGTCCAACGCTCTATCCACTGCACCACCACCTGTTCAGGTTACAGTACTGTTTATAATTTACTACCTTAGTTGTGGGTTCAGCTTGAAAAAATTCCACTTGGCTTTCTTTACCATGTCTGCTCTTATACTACTGGCAAAGGAATTGATGTTTGGCTACTGCGAACTACCAAAGATTCCATTCCAGTTATATATATACTTGGAATTGAGGAAAAGGCTCCTGAAGAGAGATCCATGAACACATCTGAAACAATAATTCACATATTATCTGACTCTCCTGTGTCTGTGTCCTCTTGAAGGAAAATTTGAATATAATTGACAAACAAGAAAAATGACCAAGAAGTAATAACAAGATAAAGAAGTTTCAATAAAAATATGTATATGATATTGTTAATATTTATTAATATTGTAATATTATCCCTTCCAGTAAGAATTTCCTATCAAATACCATAGTACTTGGACTATCATATGGAGGTTTCAGTCTACTAATGCACTAAGGTATTTTAAAACAAACAAAATAAAAGAAATTAAAAATTACAAAATTTGTTTAATGAATTATTTCTAATTCTACATTTCATAACTCTAAGAGATCAGCAGAAACACAAGATAGTACAGAAATATGTTTTAAAATCAGAGGATATTCAGATTACTGGAGGCGAGAGAAAAAATAAGCATCAAGAAAACACTAAAGAGAGCCTGACTGGGTGGTGGCAGTGGATAGAGCATGACATAGGATGCTGAGGTCCCTGGTTAGAAACCCTGAGTCGCTGACTTGAACCCAAATTTACTGGCTTGAGCAAAAGGTCACTGGCTCAACTTGCGCCCCCTCCCCAGGTCAATGCACATACAAGAAACAATCAATTAATAGACAATGAAAGTGAAGCAACTGTAAGTTGATATTTCTCTCTCTCTTTCTCCTCTCTCTCTCCCTTTCTGTCTCCCCCTGCCAAAAAAATAAAAAGAAAAAGAAATTAAAAAGCAATAGAGATATCTAGAGGAGTAAATAAAGGCTTAGATATCAAGGGGTATGAGAATGGCTAGTATTTAACTCATAGGCTTTTTGATACCTGCTTTACTTTTACACACTAAGACTAATCTAAATTTGCCGTCACACCCACATCCAATGACCCTGTATTACAGCCATCTACTTTTTTCAGAATATGTGTTCTGAAAACAGATCAATCTGAACTTATTTGTCTTTCTTTGTTGTTGTTAACTCAAATACGGCCTGGGAGTTCGAAAGCCTTCCGAAAATAAAGCTTGATCAAATAAATGAGTGCATATGCAAGGATTCTGTCCCTCATAGAATAATCCTTTAGTGTGGAAGACAAGGGCGTTACTGGACAATCATAGTATAATAATATCAGGCAAAGGCAATATAAGTGGAGCAAATACAAGGGGCTCCAATGACCTGGGGATATAAAAGCAGCCTGTCTAAAGCAATGGTCTCCAACCCCCAGGCTGCGGACCGGTACCGGTCTGTGGGCCATTTGGTACCAATCCACAGAAAAATAAATAACTTACATTATTTCCGTTTTATTTATATTTAAGTCCGAATGATGTTTTATTTTTTAAAAACAACCAGATTCCTCTGTTACATCCATCTAAGACTCACTCTTGAAGCTTGTCTCGGTCACGTGATACATTTATCCATCCCACCCTAAAGGCCAGTCTGTGAAAATATTTTCTGACATTAAACTGGTCCATGGCCTAAAAAAGGTTGGGGACCACTGGTCTAAAGGGACTGGCATCTAATCTAAGACCGGGAAGATGAGAAGAAATTAGAGAGATTTTGTATAAGGTGTGACTGAGAGATTTTTTTTTCTGTGACAGAGACAGAGAGATACAGAAAGAGAGACAAATAGGGACAGACAGGAAGAGAGAGAGATGAGAAGCATCAGTTCTACATTGTGGCACCTTAGTTGTTCACTGATTGCTTTCTCATATGTGCCTTGATGGGGGCGGGAGGGGGGCTACTGCAGACTGAGTGACCCTTTGCTCAAGCCAGCGACCTTGAGCTCAAGCTGGTGAGCCTTGTTCAAACCAGATGAGCTTGCACTTAAGCTGGCGACGATCTCGGGGTCTCGAACCTGAGTCTTCTATATCCCTGTCCAACTCTCTATCCACTGCATCACCACCTGGTCAGGCAAAAAAAAAAAAAAATGTCTCTTTAATTGAAAAAGGAAAGAACATTCCAGTCAAAACATTACAGTGGATGCAAAGTTGGCAGTCAAGAGAGAGTTAGGGCCTGGCCTGTGGTGGTTGCCATTTCAAAACCCTGGGTCTGCAAAGTCAACGCATATATGGGAGTTGATGCTTCCTGATCCTCCCCACCTTCTCTCTCTCTTTCTCTCTCTCTCTCCTCTCTCTATAAAAATGAATAAATAAAATCTAAAAAAAAAGTTTTTTCTTATTTTTTTTAAGAGAGAGTTAAGCAAACAACATCTGGTTCAGTCTAATTCTTTTGCTGTATTCATAGTTTTGGTATTTCACAGGCCTCAACTTCCAATGCTTCAAAATGAAAAAAAACAATAGACATTGAAAATAATAAACATGATTTATATTTGGTGTTAGGTATTTTCAGTAGACACTTTCATTTTCACAAAAATTAAAGAGATGATACTTATGGACCACGTTATTTTTTTGTTTTTTGTTTTTTAGAAAAAATAAATAGCTTTATTTTCTCAATAAATAGCTTTTTCTTTTCTTCATGTTTTTCATGGTTTAATAGTTCATTTCTTTTTTTTCTTTTTCTTTTTATTTCTTTTTTATTTATTAATTTTAATGGGGTGAAATTGGTAAATCAGGGTACGTATGTTCAGAGAAAACATCTCCAGATTATTTTGACATTTGATTATATTGAATACCCCTCACCCAAAGTCAAATTGTCTTCCATCACCTTCTATCTGGTTTTCTTTGTGCCCCTCCCCTCCCCCTATCCCCTCCCTCTCCTTCCTTGCCCCCCTCCCTGGTTACCATCACATTCTTGTCCATGTCTCTGAGTCTCATTTTTATGTCCCATCTATGTATGGATTTATATAGTTCTTAGTTTTTTTCTGATTTACTTATTTCACTCAGTATAATGTTATCAAGGTCCATCCACTTTATTGTAAATGCTCCGATGTCATCATTTCTTATGGCTGAGTAGTATTCCATAGTATATATGTACCAAAGCTTTTTAATCCACTCGTCCACTGATGGGCACTTGGGCAGTTTCCAGGTCTTTGCTATTGTGAACAATGCTGCCATAAACATGGCGGTGCATTTCTCCTTTTGGAACAGTTCTATGGTGTTCTTAGGGTATATTCCTAAAAGTGGGATAGCTGGGTCAAAAGGCAGTTCGATTTTTAATTTCTTGAGAAATCTCCATACTGTTTTCCACAGTGGCTGCACCAGTCTGCATTCCCACTAGCAGTGCAGGAGGGTTCCCTTTTCTCCACATCCTCGCCAGCACTTATTCTGTGTCGTTTTGTTGATGAGTGCCATTCTGACTGGTGCGAGGTGATATCTCATTGTTGTTTTAATTTGGATTTCTCTAATGATTAATGGTGTTGAGCATTTTTTCATATGCCTATTGGCCATCTGTATGTCCTCTTTGGAGCAAGTTTTGATTCTATAAGGAACTATCTTTCATTTCATCCTGCCTTCCTCTAATGTTTACAATGATAAATACATTGTAATCATAATTTATCAGAGCAACATTTCATGAAACCACATGATGACAAATACTATGATAATGTGTGTGTATTACATGCTGCCTTGAGGGTAAAATCCATAAGTAGTAATTCTGTGTTAGGAGGACATTTCCTATAACAAAATGGCAGAGGCTGAACATTAAAACCTTAACCAGTGTGTAGGCAGGTTGAATTATTTTCATGATGCAGTTTCATTTCTATGCTCTATGACATTATGTTAAAGAATCATTTTGAATGTATTTACTAGTCTTTGAACAAATGAAGACATAGCAATATATTTTCACTTATAAATTAACATGTAACATTTTTTGATTATATATATATTTTCATATGTGATTAATATATATTAATTATATTAATATAATATAGATGCATAATTATTAATATTTTGTATTAATTTTGGAAATTTTTAATGGCTGCTTTGTTAGAGATTTATCGCTTGGTTTGTCCTTATTTTAAGATACAATGTAAGAAAAGTCATGATTTGGCTAAAAAGCCTATTCATTATTCTGAAGTTACTATTTTTACATATTGAATATAAGAGACACTGTCTTAGGAAAAAAGCCCGTAGTTCTTTTATTACTTGGTCTGGGTCTTCAGCAACCCTACGGGCAAAATATTTTTAAGGTTAAAAAATATGAAAAAAGAGTATAATGTCCTTTAAATGTTCTTTCCTGTTGGTGTGTGGATCTTAAAAAGAAGGTAAAGAATATCGCAAGAGCAGTGATAGGAACAGCACTGAACAATGTTGTTTCGTACGCACTGATGATGCACAACAGAAGAAGCCAAATGAGTCAGACGGCAGTGGATCAAGTCCATTTTCCTCGTTTTGATTCAGAGGTTTCTGCCAAAAATCACAAGCCAGTTTTAGTGGCAAGCTTCAGAAAACTTGCACAGCTCTGATAAGAAAGGACATCGCTCATAAATATTCATTAAAAATTACCTTTTCTGGATCATGAATTTTTCAAGCAGACACTGATTTGACCTCTACAAGGAACAAAATCCAGCCTATAGTGGAGTGTCTCCTATTTCTGACAAAAAAAAAAAAAAGGTGAAAAATTGGTTTTCCCAGCTAAGCAGCTACTTTGTACACTGTGTGAGGTCTGAGGTCAGTTACCTCTGCACACCACTCACTCGAGCATTAATATTCATTTGAATTACAATCTTTAAATTCTGAAGTCCTGTTCATACTTCTCTGAAAAACTGATTGTAAGGCAGGCCAGGGTTTGCATTTTAACTAATTCTTAAAGTAACTTCATCTAACTTCACTGTCACTAAAAAAAAAAAAAAAAAGTATGAATTCAGTAATTTTCTTTAGAAAAAAGTTACATCTGCCTGTTTTGAATTTTATGCCCTCTCACTAAGGATAAAAGCCACATTTTTTTTTCTGGTAATTATCTGCAGAGTGGGTGAATGGATAGAAATGTCTACATTTATGTCTATCAGAGAGCTATTGTTGGTATTTCATCTTTATATAACCCCTCATAGTTCATACATACAAAAGGAGCTTTGCATTATTTGGGGGTATGTTTTTTTTGCTTCCATTGTTACTCCTACAATTTCTCAGTGGGATAGTCAGCATTTCCACCTGCATTGTTTAAGTAGAGTAACTGATAAGTAGAATATGAATTATGACATCTAATAGTGTGCAAATTTCACTTTTAAATCAAAATGTTTTCCCAGAATCCTATCCCAGGTTCTTGTTTTAGATTAAATTTTAGGAATATTGCCCTTAAGGTCTAAGACTTATATACTTTGTTTATATCAGAGAGTAATAAAAAAAAGGCTGAAATAGTAGTAGTAATTATGTAGTGAAATGATGATGATTGTTTCTTATGTAGTTAAACAGCAGTAAAACTTTTCTTATTACAGCCAGATTCTAGTAGCTTCTTCATTTTCTGCATTTAAGATCTTAGACCTCTTTTAACTCTTTTATACCTTGCCTTCCCAAGTGAAAATGGAAGTGACTAGTTCAGAAAATTTACATGGCACCTTCATTTGCCTGGCCCTTCGAACGGTTGTTTTTTCACTTTGAAATTAACTTGATTTGAGGACTATGTAACTTAGCACAAAGATTCATAATGAAACTTTCACTGTGATGTAATCTCAAAAAAAAATGGAAATGTGCCAAATTGGACATTTATACCCCTTCTCACTTCCTCCACCAAAATAAGCAAACAGAAACCAAACAAACAAACAAAAAACAGATGTCTATAAGAGAATTCCAGTATAGTCTGAATAGGCAGTAGCATAGTGGAGAGAGCGTCGGCCTAGGACACTAAGAACTCTGATTTGAAACCCCAAGGTAGCTGGCTCAAGAGCAGGCTCATCAAGCTTGAGCGCAGCGTTGCCGGCTTGAGTGTGGGATTATAGACATGACCCCATGGTCACTGGCATGAGCCCAAGGTCACTGGCTTGAGCCCAAGGTCTCTGGCTTGAGCCCAAGGTCTCTGGCTTGAGCAAGGGGCCACTGGCTCAGCTGAAGCTCCCTCATCAAGGTACATATGAGAAAGTAATCAATAAACACCTAAGGTGTCATAACTATGAGTTGATGCTTTCATCTCTCTCCCTTCCTGTCTCTCTCTTTCAGTGAAAGAGAGAGAGAGAAGGAGAGAGAGAGAGAGGGAGAGAGAGAGAGAGAGAGAGAGAACCCCAGAAAAGAAAATAGGGAATATTGCCAAAAAAGTCCCTTCTTCTTCCAGTTTTTTATTTTTTTAATTTTTCATTCACAATCCAACCCATATTGCCTCCTTAGAGAGGTGCACATCTGTTTAGCATAATGCAATTCTTTAAGAATAGAACCTACATATTATTTCAATGTCCGTGTTGATTTAGTAAGTGAGATGTGGTGCTGCACCCGTTGACCCTTATCTCCCTAAGTCCTGTATGCTCCAACGCACCGGATTCTCATGCTATCTTTCCTCGATCCTACGGTTCACGGCCCCAACTTCAACACGTGTCCCATGTCAGAGTGTGGAACAAGGAAAAGAAGTTCCGCAGAGCGGTGAGCACCGATCTGGAGCTCACTCCCTCCTTCTTCTCCTACCATTCTAAGGACGTCTGTACACTAGGGGTGCCAGATTTAGTGAAGGAAAAGACACACATGCAACTACATTTGCATTTCCAATAAATAATAAATAACTTTTTAGCAAAAATGTGCTACGTGCAATATTTGAGACAAAATAAAAGTTGTTTACTAGCTGAAGTTTACATTTAACTTGGTGTTCTGTGGTTTACCTGAAACCTTTGTATGTAGCCCCAACTTATTCAAAGACTCTATTTTTTAATTTAGAAATTAAATTTTATGAAGTGATATTGATTAATGAAAGTACATAGGTATCAGGTTAATAGCATTGTGTGCCCAACATGCAAAATCATATTGTTTTTCTCCTTACTTCCCTTCCTCATCCTCCCCCCCCCCGCCCAGTGACCACTTACTTTTATTTATGTCCATGAATCTTATTTTTATATCCCACCTATGTGTGAAATCTTATAGTTCTTAACTTTTTCTGATTTACTTATTTCACTTAGTATATATAATGTTCTCAAGATTCATCCATGTTGTCACAAATGGGAGTCTTTCATCTCTCTTATGGCTGAGTAGTATTTTATTGTATATATGTACCACATCTTCTTTATCAAATCCTGTATGTCCTGCATAAAAAAAAATAATTTCTTTTAACCTTTGCCCATTATCTTCCTCACTCATGCAGAACGACAGAAGTCCTCAGAATAGTTTGAACTCCTTTTTTATATTTCCAATTTATGCCATTAATGTAAATCACCAGGTAGATTTGTCATGATTTTGTTTCTATCGTGGAGTTGCATGTTACTAGAGGTGTTAGGCTTCAATCCACCAACTAAGACAGGTTCTTTCATGGTCAATGATGCACTTAAAGATTTATTAGGCTGTTATATTGAAGACTTTTATACAGTCTCCATTATGGTCTGTATTCCTCCAGCATTGGATGACATTGCTATTATGTGTTTGTTGTTGTTGTTTTGTTGTTGAGCAAAAAAGTTAACAGACTTGATGCTGGGTCCATATTGTATGAGAAACATTTCATTAGTCTTTAGCTCCTGATAGTCATCAAAAAATATTTTTAAAGTAATTTTTATAATAAACTTAACATGTTGGTAGAAATATAATTGTATGTGGTCTTATATCCCTTAAGAAAAGGCATTAAGGGAAGGAAGGAAGAAGAAAGAAAGGAGAGAAGAGCTTTATTTAGAGCTGTCATTATTTTCTAAATAGTATCCAGTAAAGACCACAAAATTGTGTTGATGCTATAAAATGTTAATTTATGTAGAAATGTTGTGAAATAAGAACCAATAGATAACCAAAAAATGTACAATACTTGTTTAGTAAATATCAACATATGACATCATAGATGCAAGAGGACAAGAATGGAATGCAGAACATTGGATGAGTAAATTTTATACTAGTGCAAGTCTAAAAATCACTGCTCTGTATTGCTTCCACTACAAATTTTTCTTTTGGATAAAGAAGTATGCTCGTTGTTTAAGACCTATTTAAACTTTTTATCTGGCAAACAGAAAAGACCATGGGAATCCAAACGCTTTCACTTCTGTCACATGACAGCTCATTTTAGAAAGTGATTGCCCCTTTTACGCTCTCATCACAGGCACATTTGGCTACATTACTCTGTGAGCACCTTCATAGCTACATTTCTCAAATGCAAGAAGTACATCTTTCATATATATGAAAGCAAAAATCTTAGTATGTTAAACGTCTATCAGTTGTTGGTTTTACATGAAACTTTCAATTAGCTTCTGAGAGCTGCAGCTCCCCATACACATAGAAGAGTGTATCAAGCCGATGTGTTTGGTGTGAGAGGTGGGCGAGACTTTTATGAGGTTTTACACTTGATTGTTTATGCACGACAGTACATTTTAGCTGAGAGTCAGGCAGCCAGTTGCCAGAGATTCAAAGCTTGGCAAATAGCACAGTCTTGTCACAAAATAAAGAATGTACAGGCACCCACACCAGCTTACAAGTTATTCTTTATGAACAACAATTGCTCTTTGTCCATTTCAGACAGAACCCTAAATGTGTACAGCACAGCAAGGGAGAACACAGGAAGCAAAGAGGTTTAATATTCCAGCCCAGCTCACTGGAAACAACCACCACAAAAACGCTAAAATGACAGAGCCGTGTTCTGTAGAGCAACAGGATTTGTCTGCTTTAAGTGGAGAATAATGGTTTTAAGTTCGGAGCAGAACTAAAGGGCTCAATTACTATTCATCGATTCTGAATTGTTCTACTTTGGAAACTCCTTTAGCATGAAATGTTCATCAAAATCAATGCATAAAAATATAGAAAATGAAACACCTAGTTTTTCATATGAATAGAGGACTTCCCTATTTTAGATCACTAAAACAAACAAAAAAAAATGTGTCACCAATTGACACCAATCCAGCTCAGGCAGCAGGACTAAACATTTTAAAATGGTAACATTTGGGTAGATTTTGAGAGGCGGAGAAACACATAATGTGAGATGCTAATAGATTTTCCTGTTTTTACTCTTTTAACAAACACTAATAAACTAGTGTACTAAACTTCACTTAAAAAAATGTAGTGGGCCAATATCAATTGCTTCCTATTCTTTAAGTATTATACTAATGGTTATCTAAAGCATACCATATACTAAAAGTAAAAATTGTCATTGGACTTGAATAGATTTTATCAATGGTTAGTTAACAAAGAGTAAGTCTTTACCTATGCTTGTATCTGAACATAAAGCTCCATCACTGCCTTCACGTTATAGAACGATAGAGCTATACAGGAAGTATTCCATAGCTGATTAGTTGATCACACTTTGGTAATCAGAGCTGAATTACTTTTGTTCACTTTCTTTTTCTTTATTTCCCCCCCATGTTTTCTAAAATGACGCAAAGGCATATGATTTGATAATCCAATCATGTGTTTAAAACAAAGGATGTCTAGTAATATATGAAATAAAACAATTTTGGTTGGGTTTCCTCACATGGAGTTCCTCAAGAGTATGGTATAATCTGAGAAACACTGGTCATAAGTTATGTAAAAATCCACCCCTTTCTACTGACTTGTGTAGGGAAACATTTGCTTTTATATTGACATTGGCAAAATTTCATGTGGACTATTATGGACTATAATTGCATTTCCTTTGCCATATTAAAAAATGTCAAATCCTAAAAACCAAGCAAAACACTATTTGCAGGGTTTTTTTCTCTTCATTATGTACAGGCGAATGGTAAAGTTTTGAAAGCAATTTGAAAGTCAGTTAACCAGCTCCTTCTGTTTGCATATTCAATCCCTCAATGTAACATATGCATAATTTTATCATCATTGTGTGCCATCTGGAGTATACTGATTGAACTGCAGTTTGAAAATGAGGGTTAAAAGATAATTTGGTTGCATGCATTTAGAACTGAAATGTCTCTCATGGAGCAGAACAGAGTTATTTAAAAACGAAACTATGACAAAAAGATGAGAATATATTACATAAACTCAAGAAAACTAAAGGAGACAATTAAATCCTTATGTTTATTTGACTTCAAGGGGTTTTTTTTATTTTAATAACAATGGTATGCAAAGGTTTGTGCTTTAAAGAAAAAACATCTGTACGTAACTCAATGTAATAACTATAAATATTCTTTCAAGCTTTACATGTTTCTTTTCATTTATCTAGGAAGAATTAACAGATTATTCACAAGCAAGATAAACTAAGAACACTCGTGTGCAACCAATTTATTTTATTTTATTTATTTATTTATTTATTTTGTATTTTTCTGAAGCTGGAAACGGGGAGAGACAGACAGGCTCCCTCATGCGCCCGACCGGGATCCCCCTGGCACGCCCACCAGGGGCGATGCTCTGCCCACCAGGGGGCGATGCTCTGCCCCTCCAGGGCGTCGCTCTGCTGGGACCAGAGCCACTCCAGTGCCTGGGGCAGAGGCCAAGGAGCCATCTCCAGCGCCCGGGCCATCTTTGCTCCAATGGAGCCTTGGCTGCGGGAGAGGAAGAGAGAGACAGAGAGGAAGGAGGAGGGAGGTGGAGAAGCAAATGGGCGCTTCTCCCATGTGCCCTGGCCGGGAATCGAACCTGGGTCCCCCGCACGCCAGGCGGATGCTCTCCCACTGAGCCAACTGGCCAGGGCCATCAATTTATTTTTTAACGATAATGTCACTTAGTGGTACGTTAAGTCAAAAACTAGCAGCAGTCCGTCGAATGTGAGGGTTCTGGCTGAGAGCAAGGGCTCTGGAAGCACCCGGCACGCGGGAGCCATATTGGAAACTGACAATATGCTCACCCCGAATTTTTATTTTCAGTTACCACAATGTGAGGTCAAGTGAAACACTTTATGAAACCAGTTTTAAAATAAGATAACCTCTTACAAATGTGTAAGAAGAATAATTTATCATGACCTCTGCTTTCCAAAACATTTTCCCATATTTTTAATTTTCAAAAAAAAATTATTTTTAGGATGTTAGTTCGATCCCTGGTCAAGGTACATACAGGAACAGATCAACAACGTTCCTGTTTCTCCCTGTCTGTCTCTCACTGCCTCTCTCAAAGAAAAAAATAATCTAATTTTATTATTTTTTCACATTTTCTGATGCCACTGAAAGGCTGAGCCCCCATATTATGATGAGTATGCCAAATCACATTGTCAAAGTATAGCCATCAGGAAGGAAGTTACATGACTTGCTTAGACTTACCAAAAAACAAAGTGATTTTTTCAAAAGGCTTTAAGTGGTTTAAACCAATTAGCCTTCTTATATAAAACATGCTTATTGGTTTTTTTCCTGTGGAAGGTGACTTTTTACAATTATCATTACCACATTTATGTTGGAAAGAACCCTATTACAAACTTCCCTAGACAGCACATCCCCTCTCGAATAAAGAGTGACCACTGAACTTGACTGCTTCAGAACTGAAACTTCTTCCCTCCCCTCTCTCTCCCCTCTGTGTAGCTTTCCGGTATAGTCTGAAATTATTAGGGCTCATTTACTGACAGAGTAGATATGGAGGTGTGAGCATAAATATTTACCTTCCATTGTAAAGTAAGAGGAGTGTGAGTCCGCCTATTAGACCACCAAGACCAAGGCAGTCCCAGCCTCCGAGTGAGGCAGTTCACAAGTGAATTTCCCCTTTGTTTATCCAGGAGGGCAGAGAGGTGCAAGCATCTAATCCATTACCGCCCCGTCACAGAACATGACATTCTAATTCAGTCAGTGGGGACTGACAATAAACTGGAAATCACATTGAATGTGTCCTGGTATGACAATTGATTACATCTCTTAACCTTTCTGCATCTGTGGTACCATCTGGAGCATTTAGTCCTTACATTTTTGCACACCAAGAACAGGTAACAGCATATAAACCCAAATGTAGACTAAATCTCTCTACTGTAAGGCTTTAAAACCAATAAAGAGAAAAAAGAAAAAAATAGCCAGCATTATATCAGCTCACAAAAGAGGACATACTAGTAACTAATATTTTGTAGAATGACTAATGGTAGCTAATCATTTTTAAATAATATTCATTCATTCTTGGGAAATCATGCTGACATAGAAGAGAAAGGAGGTATGTCTTATAAAAAACTTACGTGCCAGAGACTTTATATACATGATATTTCATTAAAGTCTAAGTAGGGCAGTAGTAATGTCCTACAATAGTATAAAAGCAAGACTCTCAAATGTTAAATAACTTAACTATAATTATATAAACATTTAATTTTGGAGCTAGGACTCAAATCCAGTTCTACTGACAAAGCCATTGTTCTTTATGCTACATCAGTTATTTAATCCAGTTTAATACATATTCATCTTTTTGACAAATATCTATTAAATACTATGCAGTGTATTAAGAACTTCTAGTAGCTGCTGAACAAAATATCAGCTACTTCTATCTATGTAAAGACTTCTGCTAAGTAAACAATAAATTCTGTTTAAAGCAAGAATTTAGAACAGGGTTTTCAATTTAGGCCAGATTATCCCTTGTTGTGGGGTCTCTCCTGTGCATTTAGGATATTTAACAGTATTCATGCCCTCTCACTACCCACTACATGTGAGGAGCACCCAGTTCCCCAGTTAATATAAATGTTTCCAGATATTGCCAAATGTTTCCTGGGGACAGCTTCACCTTCAAAAACCACTGGTTTAAAATAAGGTAGATGACACATTTTATAAAATACAGTGTGTCCATAAAGTCATGGTGCACTTTTGACTGGTCACAGGAAAGAAACAAAAGATGATAGAAATGTGAAATCTGCACCAAATAAAAGGAAAACCCTCTCAGTTTCTGTAGGATGATGTGGCAGCATGTGCGCATGCGCAGATGATGACGTAACACCGTGTATATAGTGGAGCAGCCCACAGCCATGCCAGTAGAGATGTGGATGGTACAGAGGAAAGTTCAGTGTGTTCTGTGGCTTGCTAAATTCGAATCCGTGACTAAAGTGTAACGTAAATATTGGCACGTTTATAACAAAGCGCCACCACATAGGAATAACATTACTCGGTGGGATAAGCAGTTGAAGGAAACCGGCAGTTTGGTGGAGAAACCCCGTTCTGGTAGGCCATCAGTCAGTGACGAGTCTGTAGAGGCTATACGGGATAGCTACCTAAGGAGCCCTAAAAAGTCTGTGCGTGAGCCCACATCGAACTGCACTGAATAGGTATGAAACTGGGAGAGTTCTCCTTTTATTTGGTGCAGATTTCACATTTCTAACATCTCTTGTTGCTTTCCTGTGACCAGTCAAAAGTGCACCATGACTTTACTGACACACTTTATAGTAAGAGTAAAAAAAATGAGTGGAAAAAGATCAAAATGCCAATGAAGTACTTCTGTTATGGTAAAAAAAAAAAAAAAGTCACTGAGCTCAACACCTGTCAGAATGGCTGTCATCAAAAATAATTAGCAAACAACAAGTGTTGTCGAGGATGTAGAGAAGAGGAAACCCTCATGAAGTGTTCGTGGGATGGCATATTGGTGTAGCCACTATTAAAATAGTACAAAACTTGTTCAAAAAGTTAAAAATACAGTTTTTATGTGACTTAGCAATTCCACTTCTAAGTATTTATTAGAAGAAAGCAAAAAAACTAATTAGAAAATCATTGCACCCCTATGTTTATTGTAGTATCACACACACACACGCACACACAAATGCACACATACACAATGGAATATTACTCAGCAATAAAAAATGAAATCTTGACATCTGCAACAACATGAACGGAACTGGAGAGCATTATGCTGAGTGAAATAAGTCAGACATAGAAAGACAAGTACCATATGATTTTATTTCTATGTGGCATCTCAACACACCAAACAATTTTTTTAAAAAATCAGAAACAGACCCACAGAGATAGAGGACGAGCTGGTGGTTGCCAGAAGAGAGGGGATCAGGCATTAGGAGGAAAAAAACAAGTAGAAACATTATTCCAGACTGTGACCTATAGTGCTTCAAAACAGAAAAAGAGAGAGACTCCACCAGAAAAAAAGAAAAAAAAAATTAATCCTGGTAAACTAGTAAAGGAAAATAAGTAGATAAGATCAGGGTTTATTTTCTTCTTTGAAACTTTCTGCACTAGTTCCCAGCCAGGGTACGTAGATGAGAGAAAGCGTTACCCCACTTGGCTCACATTCCTGCCTTCTTCTCTCTTTTGCCACATCCCGGTTCCCGTCTCCAGGCAGCCAAGTTCTCATGTGTCACCGTCACCGCCAGCAGCAAAGGGTGGCAGAAATTCACAAGTGACTTCTTTATTCTAAAATAGAAGTGTGATAATACTACCTTTGATAATACCATTCTTATCATCCTGTATTTCTAAACATTTTTGTAAGTGAAAGAAAAGATTTATGGGACAGCTGAGAACCCTGGAATGGTGGGGAAGCCCTTTGTGAGTGACAGTTGGTGCGGTACTGACCTGCCCTTCATTAGCGTGGCAATTACAAATGATTGCTATGCTTTGTCATGAGATTTTACAGTGATTTCCACTTCTGCTCTAACTTTCCTCCTAGGTACTTTTTTTTTTGTTTGTTTTTTAAATAAGGAAAACCTAAGGATAGATGAAGGAAAATGAACAGTGCGATGTCTACGTTGGACATGAATGAGAACAAAGCAGGGAGCCACTTTCTAAATACTGACTTCATAATGAAGCAGATGACGAAATCTGACAAACTGAGTGCAAGGCAACCGTCACATCCACATTAACTAAGTAGAAAAATAGGCACTTTGTGTGTGCCATAAACATTAGCAACCTGTTTTATAGTCAAACAGGCACTGTTGAGTTTTACAGTGTCAGGAATTCTACACCAGAGTATTTAATCGAATATGCAAGGAGGCATACCATCAAGGCCTCACTAAGAGGACGTGGGGTCTTCCTAGGCACAGGGGACCTCGGAGGCTTCCTCTCTAACTTCTGTTGTCTTTCCTAGAGTTCAGAATCAGCTTTCGGGTACTAGTGAGAGTGCCCAGACTAATTTATACGTGAGAGCCAAGCAGGATGCTTAACTCCAGTACTGAAGATGAAGCGTCATCAAGCCTGGTGTAAAGCCAGTAGCCAGGGCTACCACCACAGCAGCCTGGCCCATGCAGGTTCGCATTGGATTCGGACAGTCGATAAAGAAACAACGGAGCCAAAGACTGATGGGCCATCATCTTTAATCCTAGCTTGCACCTGGCGGGCAAGTAAAAACACACTCTGGGCTCCAAAACCCACTCTCATTCAGTGCTCACAAAGCTACTGACTTATCCGAGTTTCCTTGAATCAAAGGTTCCTAGCTCACCAGACTTATTCACCTCTGTTCTCCATCTCCTTCCTTCTCCCTGCACAAACTCTGCACAAACTGGCTTCTCACTCAACACTCCGCCATCTTGACTGCTTCCCCTGGCCTCCTCCACGTGGCCTTTTTCTGCTCTCCTTTCTGCTCTCTCCTCTAATACTAATCTCAGGAACCGAGAGAGCAAGCTTCCATTCTGCCCCCACTTCATAGTGTCGAGTCATAACCTTTAATCCAATATACAAAATAGGGGAAGTCTCTAATATAAAGTCACTTATCTGGAGCATGATGGGATTGTACCACCCCACATCAAAAAGGGTGGGAAAGGCTTAATCCCAAAACCAAGCTCCAGGCTACAAGGATTCTGCCTGCCCACAGCCCGCCCCCAACACACATTAATATCACCTGGGTGACAGCCTCCACGTGGGCAGCACCATCTTTACCAAAGTGAGCATAATATATTTTATCTGCCCAACAATCCACCCCTATGCTCACTTTACTACCCACAATCTACATCACCGGCATCCCTGTGCAAGGAAATTAGGCACATTACACAAATTACAACAGCACAAATCATACAGTTTCAACAATCAAAAGGTACACTTCACCAGTCTCTGAGCACTTAGCCCAAAGCACAAAATGTCCTCGGCCTTCTTTCTAGCCACGGGAAAAGCTTCCCAGGGCAGGGGAGTGCTTCCAGCAAAATCACCCCCTACCCCCATCAGGGTATTTCACATTGTCCAAAATCCATAGTCCATCCAACAAAGGAGCCAGTGCCCACTTCGGCCGTAGTCCAGGAAATCAGTCCATGCACATGGGGCGTCAGCCACCCCCCTCATCCCTGCCGTCCTGGCAGGTCTTACACTGTTCCAAAGAGGAGCATGTGGCAATGGCAGTCAGCATTTCCATCTCTGCTCCGGAGAGCATGTCCAGACCTATGTCCCAAAATCGCAGACCTACCAGGGCCGTAGTAGGTGCTCCTTCCAGCTGGGCTCTCATCTTATGGAGACTGCGGATTGCAACTCCAGCCCGATTCTCCTCATTCTCCAAAAAGGAGCTGAAAACACCAGCTCCCACTGCTGGACTTGCAGCCCCGGGCCCGGCCTCAGCCCAGGCCTCAGCCCCGGCCTCCTGCCACGGCTGGCTCTCCACAACATCCAGGGCAATCTGCAACTCATGAACTTGTGAATCCTCCTCCAGGAGCTGCTCCTTTTCCAGGCAAATCTCGCAAACCTGGTCGGCCTCTACCTCCAGCACTTCCTCCAGCTCCAGGGTCAGCATCTGTTTCTCCTGCATTTGCTCCAGCTCCTTCCACTGCTTGGTTTGCAGGTCCCAGGCAGCCTCTTCCACAGAGCTCTCAGTTTCCTCACATATGGCTATAAAAGTCAGCCACCTACGATCCCTAAAAGAACAGCCATGGGGAACAATAACAGCAGCCAGTCCTCTATTCCACCACTCAAAGGTGGTGGAGGCTCCTTGCCGATCTGTGTCAAATTCTGCCGACTATGCCAAATGTAAAGCTAGTGGCCAAGGCCACTACCACAGCAGCCTAGCCCATGCAGGTTCGCATTGGATTCAGACAGTTGGTAAAGAAACAATGGAGCCAAAAACTGATGGGCCATCATCTTTAATCCTAGCTTGCACCCGGCGGGCAAGTAAAAACACACACTGGGCTCCAAAACCCACTCACATTCAGTGCTCACAAAGCCACTGACTTATCCGAGTTTCCTAGAATCAAAGGTTTCTAGCTCACCAGACTTATTCACCTCTGTTCCCCATCTCCTTCCTTCTCCCTGCACAAACTCTACACAAACTGGCTTCTCACTCAACACTCCGCCATCTTGACTGCTTCCCCTGGCCTCCTCCACGTGGCCTTTTTCTGCTCTCCTTTCTGCTCTCTCCTCTAATACTAATCTCAGGAACCGAGAGAGCAAGCTTCCATTCTGCCCCCACTTCATAGTGTCGAGTCATAACCTTTAATCCAATATACAAAATAGGGGAAGTCTCTAATATAAAGTCACTTATCTGGAGCATGATGGGATTGCACCACCCCACATCAAAAAGGGTGGGAAAGGCTTAATCCCAAAACCAAGCTCCAGGCTACAAGGATTCTGCCTGCCCACAGCCCGCCCCCAACACACATTAATATCACCTGGGTGACAGCCTCCACGTGGGCAGCACCATCTTTACCAAAGTGAGCATAATATATTTTATCTGCCCAACAATCCACCCCTATGCTCACTTTACTACCCACAATCTACATCACCGGCATCCCTGTGCAAGGAAATTAGGCACATTACACAAATTACAACAGCACAAATCATACAGTTTCAACAATCAAAAGGTACACTTCACCAGTCTCTGAGCACTTAGCCCAAAGCACAAAATGTCCTCGGCCTTCTTTCTAGCCACGGGAAAAGCTTCCCAGGGCAGGGGAGTGCTTCCAGCAAAATCACCCCCTACCCCCATCAGGGTATTTCACATTGTCCAAAATCCATAGTCCATCCAACAAAGGAGCCAGTGCCCACTTCGGCCGTAGTCCAGGAAATCAGTCCATGCACATGGGGCGTCAGCCACCCCCCTCATCCCTGCCGTCCTGGCAGGTCTTACACTGTTCCAAAGAGGAGCATGTGGCAATGGCAGTCAGCATTTCCATCTCTGCTCCGGAGAGCATGTCCAGACCTATGTCCCAAAATCGCAGACCTACCAGGGCCGTAGTAGGTGCTCCTTCCAGCTGGGCTCTCATCTTATGGAGACTGCGGATTGCAACTCCAGCCCGATTCTCCTCATTCTCCAAAAAGGAGCTGAAAACACCAGCTCCCACTGCTGGACTTGCAGCCCCGGGCCCGGCCTCAGCCCAGGCCTCAGCCCCGGCCTCCTGCCACGGCTGGCTCTCCACAACATCCAGGGCAATCTGCAACTCATGAACTTGTGAATCCTCCTCCAGGAGCTGCTCCTTTTCCAGGCAAATCTCGCAAACCTGGTCGGCCTCTACCTCCAGCACTTCCTCCAGCTCCAGGGTCAGCATCTGTTTCTCCTGCATTTGCTCCAGCTCCTTCCACTGCTTGGTTTGCAGGTCCCAGGCAGCCTCTTCCACAGAGCTCTCAGTTTCCTCACATATGGCTATAAAAGTCAGCCACCTACGATCCCTAAAAGAACAGCCATGGGGAACAATAACAGCAGCCAGTCCTCTATTCCACCACTCAAAGGTGGTGGAGGCTCCTTGCCGATCTGTGTCAAATTCTGCCGACTATGCCAAATGTAAAGCCAGTAGCCAAGGCCACTACCACAGCAGCCTAGCCCATGCAGGTTCGCATTGGATTCAGACAGTTGGTAAAGAAACAATGGAGCCAAAAACTGATGGGCCATCATCTTTAATCCTAGCTTGCACCCGGCGGGCAAGTAAAAACACACACTGGGCTCCAAAACCCACTCACATTCAGTGCTCACAAAGCCACTGACTTATCCGAGTTTCCTAGAATCAAAGGTTTCTAGCTCACCAGACTTATTCACCTCTGTTCCCCATCTCCTTCCTTCTCCCTGCACAAACTCTACACAAACTGGCTTCTCACTCAACACTCCGCCATCTTGACTGCTTCCCCTGGCCTCCTCCACGTGGCCTTTCTGCTCTCCTCTCTGCTCTCTCCTCTAATGCTAATCTCAGGAACCGAGAGAGCAAGCTTCCGTTCTGCCCCCACTTCATAGTGTAGAGTCATAACCTTTAATCCAATATACAAAATAGGGGAAGTCTCTGATACCAAGTCACTTCTCTGGGGCATGATGGGATTGTACCACCCCACATCAAAAAGGGTGGGAAAGGCTTAATCCCAAAACCAAGCCCCAGGCTACAAGGATTCTGCCTGCCCACAGCCCACCTCCAACACACATTAATATCACCTGGGCAATGGCCTCCACGTGGGCAGCGCCATCTGTACCAAAGTGAGCATAATACATTTTATCTGCCCAACACCTGGTCTCCAACGATTTCCTATGGGCAGGATTCTGATGGCAGCGGGCTGTCGAGGTTCTGCCAGCCCGAAGCAGAATCAAACGATGCCCCAGTGCACAAGCATCATGCTCTCCCCAAGAAGGAGCCCACGGCAAAGGTACTGTCAGCGGTTTGCGGAGTCAGCGAACACCCGGAGAGCTACCGTCCACGTATCTTTCCGGGACTCATTGCAATCAGACTTGCTCTGTCTCCCGCAGTGCTACTAGCAAAGCATCAAACTCTACATTCAAACCGCTCCCCACTTGTCAAGCATATTTCTGAGTCAGCTGTCATCTTTATTCATCGCAAGATGCCCGTTTGTGACAATTCATTGCTTTTCAGCACAAGAGAACGCCGCTGTTTAACTAGGGGGAAAGTTGCATTTTCAACCGTGAAGGGAAAGATTTGTGAGGCCTCCCTTTTCTGCGGTTTCTACAACGTGCATTACCGGAAGATTATGAGTGATAATGATGGTGGAAACCACGAGACTTGATTAGAGGGCACAAAGAGAAAAGAACCATCCCCTTCAAAAACTTGTGTTCAGAAACATCCACACATCACCAGTGAATCACTGTCGTTGATGAAACCCCATGTGACGCCGTCTGGTTAACAGGCCAAGGCCGGGCCTCCCGTTCCAATCAGCTGTTTCCAGGACAGCTCCGGTGTGAGGGTAGGTGACGGCCTTGTCCTTTGCTGGCCTCCACTCTTGTCATTGCATCGCTGGCTGCCATCGGAAAGAATCGGGCTCATTTGGGCCCTGTCTGTTCTGGTCAAATAAAGGGTATCTTTCAAGTGACAAGTTGGGTGGGAATCTAGTCTGGAGAGCACGTTTATACGACTGTGACAAGTATGCAGCTCCCGGCAAAGGAAACGAGCTATTATTTTCTAGGCAAGATGCAGGGTTCTTTCTTTTTCTCCTGGGGGAAAATCCATGTGAACTTGACAGAAGGGAAACAGAGGGTAAAAGAACCATGCAAGCAAAGCGGAAGTGTGACTGACAGGCACGTGAAAGACAGGCCTTTGGCTGAGACACTGAAAAGGCTCCAGGCCTCAGATGAGGTTTTATTTCTCCTTACATCTTCCCAATAGGTTTAGAACTATTCCGGAATGATTTTCCTTCACCGAATACCTTCTTTCTTGAAAGAAGTTGTAGACGAAAAGAGATAGAGACCAAAAAGGAAGGAAAGTGTGCAGAGAGGCGGCCTGCCGGTTTTCCTCTTCCTCCCTGAGTTCAGGGTGACGAGGGAAAATGTGAACGGGCGGATAGGAAGGTGTCGGTTTTAAGACTATTGCTTTTGTTTTCCTGTTCACTAGGTCTTCGGTGTTTAGTCTTCTTTTGTTTCTTTCTTTCCTCCTTGCCTTTAAGGTTTGGCTCAGCCATCGCTGTCCTCAACACACACATTCACTGAGCACTTTATCCAAGTTCAAAAAATTCAACTCCTAACCATCTATACCAGGGGTCTGAACACTTTTTACGAAAAGGGCAAGGTAGGAATTATTTCTGGCTGTACAGGCTTACCATATCTATCGTGACAGTGGTATCTGTACCCGATTTGATTCTGCTGTATAGAGTGAAAGCTGACACAGACAAAATAATGTAAATAAATCATTTGTGACCGTGTTCTAAAAAAAAAAATTATTTACAACACAGTAGGATAAATTGAGTCTGTGGGCCGTAGTTTGTCAATGACCGGATTTATACTAATAAAACACTTCATCTTCAGTCTAGAACTTTTTTTTTTTTGTATTTTTCTGAAGTTGGAAACGGGGAGGCAGTCAGACAGACTCCCGCATGCGCCCGAACGGGATCCACCCGGCATGCCCACCAGGGGGCGATGCTCTGCCCATCTGGGGCATTGCTCTGCTGCAACCAGAGCCATTCCAGTGCCTGAGGCAGAGGCCATAAAGCCATCCTCAGCACCCGGGGAAACTTTGCTCTGATGGAGCCCTGGCAGCGGGAAGGGAAGAGAGAGACAGAGAGGAAGGAGAAGGGGAGGGGTGGAGAAGCAGATGGGTGCTTCTCCTGTGTGCCCTGGCCGGGAATCAAACCCGGGACTCCTGCATGCCAGGTCGACGCTCTACCACTGAGCCAACTGGCCAGGGCCCAGTCTAGAACTTTTTATTCGGACACTTTCCGACTGCTATGGTTTGAATGTTTGTGTCTTCCCATCTCCAAATTCTATGCTCAATGTGACAGTATTAGAAGGTAAGAACTTTGGAAGATGATTCAATCAAGAGACAGTGCCCTCATGGATGAAATTAATAAATTAATTAATGAATAAATGGGAATCATAGAGCCCCAAGAGTGGTCCTTTGCCCCTTCTACCAAAGAAAATAAATGAGAAGTCTGCAACCTGGAAGAGGGTCTCTTACTTGACCACATTGGTGGCCTGACCTCAGACTTCCATCTCCAAGACTATGAGAAATAAATTTCTGTTATTTAAAAGCCAGTGGGTCTGTGGTATTTTGTTATTGGAGCTCAAACAGACTAAGACACTTCTAATAGCCATCTCTTCTTTGATCTCCCACAGACCCTTCAAACCTCTTTTGTTATTTTCTCACCAAAACCCTACTTTCTTATCCTATAATTCAGTGTCTGGCATCATTATCCTTCCCGTCTCTCATGCCAAGGACTTAGAAATTCTCACTCCTCAATTCTTCCTTTTCTCATTCCACTATAGAAAGTTTCATCAGATATGCCCTCTACAGATACCCTGAACATCCCTCCCTCATAAACACTCTTGTAGCTTTAGTTTTTAAATGTTAATTATACATTTCACTTAAACCAAATATGTGAAATAGTACAATTTCAACATCTAGTCATTATAAAATATTATGTATCTTATATTCTTTTTATCATTCTTTCTTTCTTTGGGTTTCATTCCAAATTCAGTATGTGTTTTACACACCTCGGTTGAGATTAATCACACTTTAAATGCTCAAAAGCCACATGTGACTAGTAGTTCACCGCACAAGACTGCACAGATACCAAGTCTTGAAAATGTCTGCTTGTCTGTCTTTTCTGTGATATTAGTATACAATCATCAATAGCTACTAAAACTACAATTAAACAGTTATATAGAATTCTCTGATGGATGGACACTAGAATTTACAGACTAATATCAATATTAACAACAAACTTGCTGTTTTAATGGAGTAAAATAGTATTTGTCTTTCCACATTTGCCTTCCTTATATTATAAGTGTGCTCTTTGTAAAGTATGAATGTGATTATATGCTTCTCCTCTGCAACCCTTCAGAGATCCCAAGCTGAAAACATCAATCCTAAACCAGATTACAGAGTTGAATCTTAGACATCCTTAATTAGAGACTCTAAGGTTAATAAATAACCATTTCAAATAAAAATTCCTCAGCAAGACTGGCACTGATAAAGCCTAACACTAACCTATCATTATATTAAATCAACATTCATAGATGTCCCCAAAATACCATCATAATTTAGCCTCAGAGTATATCTTAAACCTCATGTTTTTTCCCCTATCCATTATACACAACCAAATGTTGTTGGTGCTCATACCCCGTGTGATCTCTTTACCTTCTGGAGACACGGCCCCAGGCACGCAGTCACTCCAAGAGCCAGCGCCTGGGCCTCTGTCAGAGGAATACCTGTGGGCTACTGATCTGTTTTGTCTGCTCACACAAGTACCTGAGAACTAAAGCCCCTCAGGAGCAGCCCTTGACTAATAATTGCAGGAGGAATAGGTTATATGTATTTACCAGTTCTTTGCCCCTGATTGGGATAACCCTTGAAATGGGACCTGTGCTGAATTCAGAGCTTCCAAATGAAATTGAGCCAAAATTATTTACCCTAGGAAAATTTTTCAGTGTTGCATGCTTACTTGACCTTTGTGATGGTTAATTTTATGCATCAACTTGGCTAGGTTATAATACACAGATATTTGGTCATACTGTTGTTGGATGTAATCAACATTCAAGTCAAGATACTTTAAGTAAAGATGACTATCCCCCATAATGTGGTTGAATCTCCTCCAATCAGTCGAAGTCCTTAAGAGAAAAGAGACTTAGGTGCTCAAAAAAGAGGGAAATTTGCCTTCACACTTTCTTCAAACTCAAACTGCAACATCAGCTCTTCCTTGAGTCTTCACCCTGTCAGTCTATTCTGCAGAGTTTGCACATTCCAGACTCCACATTCATGTGAGCCAGTTTGCTAAAGTAAATCTCTCTCTCTCTCTCTCTCTCTCTCTCTCTGTGTGTGTGTGTGTGTGTGTGTGTGTGTGTGTGTTCTTTCTCTTTCTCCCTAGCTCTCTGTTACGGTGCATATGTATTATTTCTGTATTAACATAGCATAGCCTGTTTTCTCGGTAGCTGAACACATCAATAGCAACTACCTGAATGGTTTTTATAATATAGAATTACAATTGAAGACCCTAGAGAGAAGTGAATCATTTGCTCAAGGCTAGCGAGTGGTTGGGTATCTTTTAGAGTGCTCCATTCCAAATCTTAGAGTGGGGCCATTAATTTTCGTTCAAGATTATTAAAAAAGTAAATTGCTACTGCAGTAATATATGCAGGGGTTGGCAAATGTAGGTTTACAATTGTGAGTATGCAAAACAGTTTATCCTTGTATTATTATTGTATTATTTTATATACAAATAATTGGACATCTACTTTTGACCGCCTTTGTGAACCAAAACTATTTGACTAGAGGTGCAATATTTTGTCATTATAAATGAATCAGCTAAAATACAGAAAGTTTATACTTTGGGTTTAAAATATTTGCAGTTCAACACTGCTGTTTGAGTAGTTTATAACAATAGAAGCATATTTTGTCTTAGTGTAGTTAAATGACAAGAAACTTCTACTTTATTAATTTCTTATTAATTAATGTGTTCATGTTTCTGGGTGTAAATCCAGTAGCCACAGCCACCATCACAGCCACCTGGCCCATGCAGGTTCACATTTGATTCAGACAGATGGTCATGAAACAACAGAGCCAAGTCTTGGTGGGCCATTAGCTTTAATTCTAGCTTGTACCTGGCGAGCAAGAAATACACTCAGTGGGAAAACACTTCCCTTTCCATTCAGGGCTTCCAAAGTCAATGACTTATCTGAGTTTCCTAGAATCAAAGGTTTGTACCTCATCAGCCTTATTCACCTCTGTTTCTCATCTTCTTTCTGCACAAACTCTGCACAAACTGGCTTCTCTTTCAGCACTCTGCCATCTTGGCTGCTTCTCCTCTCCTCCATGTGACCTTTCTCTGTTCTCCTCTCTAATGCTAATCTCAGGAACTGAGAGAGAGCAAGCTCCTGATCTGCCCCATTTTATAGTGTAGAAATCCAAATCTTTAATCCAATATATGAAAAGGAAGTCTCTGATACAAAGTCACTTAGGGTGGGAAAGGCTTAGTCTTAAAACTAAGACTTAGGGTATAACAACCCTGCCTGCTTACAACCTGATTGAAAAACACTGGGATTAAAATATTTTCTCATTGGCAAATGTATCAAAAGGAAATTTTTCAATCAGGTTATTGGTCAAATAAGTTTGTAAATATGATATATATATTTGCTCACTTATAGTTTGCATTGGGTGTGGGGGACAGGCTATAAGCAGGCAGGGTTATTATACCTGAAGGCAAGGGTCCCCAAACTACGGCCCGCAGGCCGCATGCGGCCCCCTGAGGCCATTTATTTGGCTCCTGCCTCACTTCCGGAAGAAGCACCTCTTTCATTGGTGCTCAGTGAGTACTGTATGTGGTGGTGCTGCAAAGTGCGGCATCGCTCATGTACAGTACTACTTCCGGTAACTCGGGACACATACGTCATGGCTCTGGAAGCACGTCATTTCACTTGTTATGGCTAGCAGTGACAAATATGGAACCGGACACTGACCATCTCATTAGCCAAAAGTAGGCTCATAGTTCCCATTGAAATACTGGTCAGTTTGTTGATTTAAATTTACTTGTTCTTCATTTTAAATATTGTATTTGTCCCGTTTTGTTTTTTTTACTTTAAAATAAGATATGTGCAGTGTGTATAGGGATTTGTTCATAGTTTTTTTATAGTCTGGCCCTCCAACGGTCTGAGGGACAGTGAACTGGCCCGCTGTGTAAAAAGTTTGGGGACCCCTGCCCTAAGGCTTAGTTTTAAGACTAAGCTTTCCCCCACACCCTTGACTGATTGCATGATGCAGTGCACTCTCATGAGGAATTCCATCATGCCTCAGATAAGTGACTTTGTATCAGAGACTTCTTGGTTTGTATATTGGATTAAAGGTTTGGATTTCTACACTATAAAGTGGGGCAGACCAGGAACTTGCCCTCTCTTGGTTCCTGAGACTAACATTAGAGGAAAGAGCAGAAAGGAGAGCAGAGAAAGGCCACGTGGAGGAGGCCAGGGGAAGCAGCCAAGATGGTGGAGAGCTGAAGGAGAAGCCAGTTTGTGCAGAGTTTGTGCAGAGAGAAGGAGATAGGGAGCAGAGGTGAATAAGGCTGGTGAGGTAGAAACCTTTGATCCTAGGAAAACTCAGATAAGTCAGTGGAAATGGGTGCCCTGGATGGAAAGGAGAGTGTTTTCCACTGTGTGTATTTCTTGCCCACCGGCTACAAGCTAGGATTAAAGCTAATGGCCCACCAGTTCTTAGCTCCATTATTTCATTACCGTCTGACCAAATCCTATGCAAACCCGTGTGGGCCAGGAGGCTGTGATGGTGGCTGTGGCTACTGGCTTTTCACAGGTTATCATGGAATTCTAAAGATGTTGCATGAAATGGAACATAAACAAATAAAAGGCTCAATATAATTGTGTGACCAGTAGTCACAGCAATCACTGTCATGGCCATGCACATGCAGATTCCTATTAAATTCGGATAACCAGTAAAGAAACAGTGGAGCCAAAACATGATGAGCCATTCCTTTATTAAAGCTTTGCACTGGCCGACAAGCAAACACACACAGGGCTCCCAAACCCACTGACACATTCTCTGGTTCCACAACCAGGAGTGTCTTCTCGGGTTTCTCCTATAATCAAAGGTCTCACCAGTCCCAAAACCCCTCACCTTTCGTTCCCCATCTGCACACCTTCATTTTTTCTGCTCTCACACTGCAAACATGGCTTCTCTCTTCTTCCTTTCCTTCTTCCCTTTCAAAACTTTCTGGGAGAGGCCCTGGCCAGTTGGCTCAGTGGTAGAGTGTTGGCCTGACATGCAGGAGTCCCCAGTTCAATTCCCGGCCAGGGCACACAGGAAAGTGCCCATCTGCTTCTCCACCCCTCCCCCTCTCCTTCCTCTCTGATTCTCTCTTCCCCTCCTGCAGCCAAGTCTCCATTGGAGCAAAGTTGGCCCAGGCACTAGAATGGCTCTAGATGCAACAGAGCAACACCCCAGATGGGCAGAGCATCGCCCCCTGGTGGCATGCCGGGTGGATCCCGGATGGGCGCATGTGGGAATCTGTCTGACTGCCTCCCCATTTCCAACTTAAGAAAAAAAAAACAAATAAAAAAAATGAAAAAAATAAATAAATGCTTTGAAAAAAAAAACTTTCTGGGAGAAAACCTCTCTTCCAGCAAACATTAGCAAAAGAATGGCTCCTTCCAAGCAAGAAGGTAATCCACAATTTGCAATCAACTGCCCTGCTCTGAGGGCAAGCACACATGTGCCTGCCCATCACCACTTTTAACAATAAAAGAGCAAACTCAAAAAATGATAATTTTATAAATTCATTTGTCCAACAGTAATATTCAATTTTTATCAAGCAATTTATCCAATGTTATTAACATAATGTGGAAGTGTAATCCCATTGTATTATTTCTATCATAATATTCAGGTAATGCAAAAATTATGAGTAACCTACAAGAAACATATCCTTACAACTAATTACAATAACATGGAAATATAACCACATACTACTGTTGGTCAAATAAGTTTGTAAATATGACATATATGTTTGCTCGCTTATAGTTTGCATAGGGTGTGGGGGACAGGCTGTAAGCAGGCAGGGTCCTTATAGCCTAAGGCTTAGTTTTAAGACTAAGCCTTTTCCGCCCTTTTAATACTAAAATCTTTTCAAAACTAAACTTTCCCCACACACTTGACTGTTGCATGATGTGAGGTGGTGCACTCTTTTGAGGAATCCCATTTATGCCTCAGATAAGTGACTTTGTATCAGATACTTCCTTATTTGTATATTGGCTTAAAGGTTTTGATTTCTATACTGTAAAATGGGGCAGACCGGGAGCTCTCACGCTCATTAGGTTCCTGAAATTAGCATTGCAAGGAGAAGTAGCCAAGATGGAGGAGTGCTGAAGGAGAAGCCAGTTTGTGCAGAGTTTGTGCAAAGAGAAGGAGATGGGAAACATAGGTGAAGAAGGCTGGTGAGGTAGAAACCTTTGATTCTAGGAAACTCTGATAAATCAGTGGCTTTGAGAGCCCTGAATGGAAAGGGAAGTGTTTTCCCACTGTGTATATTTCTTACCTGCTAGGTGCAAGCTAGGATTAAAGATAATGGCACACCAGTTCTTAGCTCCGTTGTTTCATTACCATCTGTCCGAATCAAATGAGAACCTGTATGGGTCAGGTTGCTGTGATGGTGGCCCTGGTGACTAGCTTTACATTAATGTTCACAAAATTACCCAAATTTTAAAAAAAATTAAATTCTCAAACATTACATATAATCTTGAACAAAAACTGAATGTTAAAAATATTGTCTAATATTTTGAAAAGTAAAAATTAAGTGTGCCAAGTAAACTCTTTTGAGAAGCAGAAGAATCCGTCTTAATCACACTTTTCAATCAGATGCAGGCTCTGTCATTCCTAGACCACTAAAACATCTTAGACTATTAAAACCTGCTAGGAAGCGCCTGACCTGTGGCGGCGCAGTGGATAAAGCGTCAACCTGGAAACACTGAGGTTGCTGGTTCAAAACCCTGGGCTTGCCTGGTCAAGGCACATGTGGGAGTTGATGCTTCCAGCTCCTCCCCCTTTCTCTCTCTCTCTCCCCTCTCTATAATGAATAAATAAAATCTTTAAAAAAAAAAAAGAAACCTGCTAGGAAGCCATGTACTAGTATAAAATATTAAAAGTAAAAATGAATTATTTAAAGATAGCCTCATGTTAAGAATTAAGAATGGTAGTCTTTTTCTTTTAAAACAATCCTCTTTTTTTTTTTTTTTAATTGAAATGAAGTAAGACTACACTAATGATAATGACCAAGCAAATGCAAAGAAACAGGCTTTTAAATCATGGGGCAGAGCAATGGGAGGGAACTCACTGATTTTCCTCAGGCTAGAAATTCAAAGTGATAGGAAAGGTTAAGGGAAAGAAAAAAGGAAGGGCGACTATTGTTATTCATTCTGCTGTGTCTCTTCTAGACAATTTACAAGGTTGTAGTATATCATTCTAAGAACGCTGTGGAAAGGTATGATAGTCCTTACGTTACATGTAAGAAATCTGTAGTACAGATAAACGTTTTTTAAAATATCTAGAATCACACAGCAAGTAAAAATAATTTCAACAGTCAAGTCAGATGCATGCAATAGTGTGTCCTTGACTCGCTTTCTACTCCGATTCATTCTACCTTATTTAGCGCTCACCAACTTGGCAAAGCAGATCAAGAACTCCTCTGAATAGGACCACACATGCTCAGCCAGGACCATGAGCAAGCATTGAGACTCAGGAGTTGTCTTCCACTCAATGATTTTGAATTAAAGTGAGAATACCATCTCTATTGATGCCAAGCTGGACAATGATCTTTAATTAGCACACTTCTTATCTATAAAGGGACAATGAGATATTAAGATATTAGAGAAGGTAGAATGGAAAAAAAGAGTCAAAATCTCTAAATGGAAAGTTAAATATTAAACGTGTTATGTTTAAGTAAAAAACATATTATATCTGAAGGTTTTCATCTGAAAGGTATTACAGGGTTTTCATAAGAATCTTGTCAGATGATGTTAAAGGTGGTGATGGTATCAAATTATGAAGGAATAAGTGGACAAATAGACAGAAAACACGTTGTCACAGTATATCAAAATTTTGCTGTTAACATGCTAAATATCTTTAAGGAAGTTAACCCCACAGCCTGGTCCTCAGTTGATCACTGAAATGAAAAGGTTGGTCTTGAAAATTTCTTGCTGTTTATTATGACTATGTTTTCTGTTTTCTTAACTTATTGCATTTGGATTTCTCTCTAAATATTAACCTAACCTCTCTTTTACCTGCTGTTACTAAAAATTAAGCAGCAAAATGTCAATTTTTAAAGATAGTGTAAGCCTTTTACCCATTTCAAATATTTCAAATTTTAATCATGTAAATGATTAAAATTATGGACCAAATGGCTCTATCTTTTAAAAATAAAATTAAGCAGACTCTTCATGTGTCATTAGTCTTATTTCAAATAATCACTTTAAAGCATCTAAGATGCTTAGGAATGTCAATAGCAGCTATTGCTGCTATTCTGAATTAACCCATACTGCAAATGATATGATGACTCCTCAACTGTCTTCTCTTTCTCTTTCCCTTTTAACTCACACTTGTGAGTTCTTTTCTGGCAGTCTCTTATCGACTGGGACCTAAAAGGAATGCAAGTAACTAAGCAAAGACAATAATTGTATAAATAGGCTCAAGACTACTCTCAGGCCTGAATGTGACCCCATAAACTTTTTCACCTTGTTTCTACCTTTCTTTTCTTTTCTTTTCTTTTCTTTTCTTTTCTTTTCTTTTCTTTTCTTTTCTTTTTTCTTTCTTTCTTTCTTTCTTAATTTCTTTCTTTCTCTCTCTCTCTTTCTTTCTTTTCCTTCCTTCCTTCCTTCCTTCCTTCCTTCCTTCTTTCCTTCCTTCCTTCCTTCTTTCCTTCCTTCCTTCCTTCCTTCCTTCCTTCCTTCCTTCCTTCCTTCCTTCCTTCCTTCTTTCCTTCCTTCCTTCCTTCCTTCCTTCCTTCCTTCCTTCCTTCCTTCCTTCCTTCCTTCCTTCCTTCCTCTTTCTTTCTCCCTTTCTCTCTCTTTCTTTCTTTCTTTCTTTCTTTCTTTCTTTCTTTCTTTCTTTCTTTCTTTTTCTTTCTTCTCTCTTTCTTTCTCTCTTTCTTCTTTTGTTATTAAGTGAGAGGCTGGGAGACAGAGAAACAGACTCCTGCAGGCACCCCAACCAGGATTGACCAAGAAAGCCCCCTACTGGGTGATGCTCTGCTCATCTGCAGCTGCTGCTCCCTTGCTCAGCAACCAAGCTATTTTAGTGCCAGAGGCACTAGACTAACAGTCTAGACTCAAATGTGAAGAAGAGGTTTACCTTTTTCTTTGTTACAAGATACAGAATAGCTCTATCTATGTTGATAAAAATTACTTTTATTGTCAAAGCCTGACTATATAAGCTTCCCTCAAAATCAATTAACTTCTATTCTACAAAAATCCAAGAAAATGTTGATTTTACAAATTAGGTATGTTGTGGTACTTTGGAGTACATAGTTTACTAGTATTTATATATATATGAAAGTATATCATTGAGAGAAGTATATTATAAATATGATAATTTTTCCAATAGTACCTTAGTTTAGAGTTTCAGAAAATGAGATGATGGATTAGGAGAAGTTTCCATTTCAGTTAAACAGGACATTTGATAAATTCTACAAGACAACAGTAACTACTTAGGTACCACATATGTGCTCTACAATTGTGTATTTAAAATAAATGATTTTACTACAGTTAAATGAACATGGAGTGAAAACAAGTTTACAGACCTAATTTGCTATCCAACATTTGAATTCGATAAATTTCTCATTCTTAAAGTATGAATATAAAGAAAAGAAAATAATGGGTCCTGAATAAAACTTGTTCAACATCAAAGTGAATATTATTTTGTAAAATTCAGAGAAGGGAAAAAAACCCTCTGAAAATAATTTGTTCTTGGAATGAGAGAAAAAAATGTATAAGCAGAGAAGCTCTCCATGAAATATGTGCAAAAATCCACAGGAAGAGAAGAAGCTGAAATTAAAGACAGCAGGACACAATCAAAGATAAATGGAAGAAACTAAATATTCCTGAATGGCATAGGAAAAGTTGTCAAGAAACTAAAAGTTAAACAGTAAAATTAAAGTCCACCTTTTTGGACATAAAAGTAAGCAATAAACATTAATATAGTCTTATTGAATCAGTAAATTAAAATTTTTTAGAATATGTACCTGAAAGTTAAAATGATGAGAGAAAATGTAATAGATATAAAACTAAAAAATAATGATGTTTATAAGAAAAAAAAGAACTTTAAAAAAGGAAAAAATATAGAAAGAGATATATCTAAAGAAAATTTCTGTGACTCTGTTGAGCATGGTAGGGTTAAACTGTCCCAGAACAAATAGATGAAAAGAAAACTAACACACTAATCTATTTATTTCATCTAAAACTTGAGAAATATAGTAATAAATTTTAAAATTATACAAATAACTTGCTAGAAAAAAATATTATCTACAAATTATAAAATCTGAACAGCTTAAGTTTCTCTGCAAGCTTGAATGGAAAAGATATAAGAGCAATTTTTAAAGTTTTGAGAAGAAATTTTGTGTATCACAAAATTTTAGGCCTAACTAAATCAATTTAATTAATGAAAGAAACTAAAATATAACTTATTGTTGACCAAGAAAATAGATAAAATAAATTCCATATAAATGCGTAGCTTACAAGACTAAAACTAAAAAAGATAAATTGTTAAGATAAAGCAATAAAGAATAAAACAATAATAGCTAATATAAATTTAAATATAAATAAAAAGTTGAGTAAACTTAATGACAGAAAATATGAAAAGTAGCCAAATAGATATAATTTTTTCTGATGCTAAATATATTGTATTATTCAAATATAAGAACCCCTAAATTTTTGAGATATAAATATATATATTTATATTTCTTTTCTTTTTTTTTTTAAAGTTGGGAAGACAATAAGGTAAGGGTGTGTGTATGTGTGTTTACTCACATGTATGTGTGATATTCAAACCAGTATTAAGTTGTAAATTAAAAAATAAGCAGGAAAAGAGGATGTGAATTGCAAAGGAATATGTGTGTATTGGAACAGGTTGGTTAGAAAAGTCAGCTTTGAGTGAAGACCAGAAGGAAGTGATAGAGATTACCCTTAAATGTGAGGGAAGAGTATTCAGACAGATAAAAGAGAAACTGCATAGATCTTGATGAAACATGTCTGCCACTTCTAGAAATAACAAGTCTATCAGTGTAGTTTAAGTGAAGAGATCAGGGAAAGAGTCTTTGGAAATGGAGCCAGAGGAATAATGGGAAGACAAGAGCCAAGATCAAGGCATTCTCACATTTAGAAGTCAGAGAATGTAAGGTCAGTAGCCGCGGCCACCATCACAGTCGCCTGGCCCATGCAGGTTCGCATTAGATTCAGACAGATGATAATAAAACAAGGGAGCCAAGAACTGGTGGGCCATCATCTTTAATCCTAGCTTGAACCCGGCGGGCACGTAAAAACACACACTGGGCTCCAAAACCCACTCATTCAGTGCTCACAAAGCTACTGACTTATCCAAGTTTCCTAGAATCAAAGGTTTCTAGCTCAGCAGACTTATTCACCTCTGTTCCCCATCTCCTTCCTTCTCCCTGCACAAACTCTGCACAAACTGGCTTCTCCTTCAACACTCCACCATCTTGGCTGCTTCTTCTGGCCTCCTCCAGTGGCCTTTCTCTGCTCTCCTCTCTATTGTTAATTTCAGGAACCGAGAGAGAGCAAACTCCTGGTCTGCCCAACGGAGAATATAAAAAAAAACAGAGAAAAATTTGTCACCAGCATATTAATAGATATTTCAGGCAAGTGAGGTGTCAGAGAAGCCAAGATGAGGAAGTGCTTCCAGTAAAAACAGCTACTAGAACAACTTAAATGAGAACTGAGAAATAATCTTAAATTAAGTAAATTGCAGGCCATTGGTGACTGTAACATAAAGAAATTATTGGTATAAATACCAGAGCTGATTATTTGGATTCAAGAGAGAATAAAAAGAGAAAGATTGAAGATGTAGAAAAGAAGTAAGAAAAAAGTAAGAAAGAGAAGACAAAAATAATAATAAAAGAACTGAATTAAATCCAATGAGGGCAGATGAATAATTGTAAGTAAACACACCTTTTAAAATGTTTGCTGGCTTGGGAGTTTTTATAAACTCTTCTATGGAATAGAGATGCAGAAAGTGTCTACAAGTATTGAGAATTATTTTCTTTTCCCTGGAGATCTTTGAGGTCAAGTCAGAAGAAGTCCCATGAGAAATCTTTTGATGATCAAATATATTTCATCTCAAAATGTTCTTTAAAGGGCAAGTGCTAGAGACCAGAAGACAGTTCCTGAAAAAAGCCAAGAAACCTGTATTTAAAACTAGTCATCCAGAAAGGGGAAAAGTAAACATCTCTTTTTCTGTAGTAAAATTTATAATAAAGCTGTAATAAATTAAATAGTCTGGTACCAGAACATACACACAAATTTAAGACTGAGTAAAGTAATGTAGAAATAGTAGAAAGATGAAAATGCAAAAAAGAACGTGAAAGTAATGATTCTATAAGCCCATTTAGAAGGGATGGATTGGTTATTAAATTGTGTTTATTAGAAAATAGGATAAATATTTAGGAGCAATCCAATAAAATATTCACTTTATATCAGTGATTCTCAAACTTCTGGCATATATGGAACAAGTTTAATGAGTGCTTATTGCATATTCTGACTTCTCAATTTGAATAACCTTAAAAATATTGTGATATTTTTTATTTAAAAATTTTTCATAATTGCCCTGGCTGGTTGGCTCAGTGGTAGAGCGTCGGCCTGGCGTGCAGGGGACCCAGGTTCGATTCCCGGCCAGGGCACATAGGAGAAGCGCCCATTTGCTTCTCCACCCCCCTCCCTCCTTCCTATCTGTCTCTCTCTTCCCCTCCCGCAGCCAAGGCTCCATTGGAGCAAAGATGGCCCGGGCGCTGGGGATGGCTCCTTGGCCTCTGCCCCAGGCGCTAGAGTGGCTCTGGTCGCGGCAGAGTGACGCTCCGGAGGGGCAGAGCATCGGCCCCTGGTGGGCAGAGCGTCGCCCCTGGTAGGCGTGCTGGGTGGATCCCAGTGGGGCGCATGCGGGAGTCTGTCTGACTGTCTCTCCCCGTTTCCAGCTTCAGAAAAATACAAAAAAAAAATTTTTTTTTCATAATTAATATTTTTTTCCATCAATAAAGATGCCATTGGAAACTTATTCCAAGATAGCTCTCCATTTCTGAATCAAAGTAGAATACAGTATATATTAAGACAAAGGTCAAGTTTCACATTCAACTTGTTCATTTTCTTTCTACTACACTAGAACATTCTATTTCTCAGTTTCTGAGAAGAATATCTACTGTATCAAATTGATGGTGGCAATTAATTCTGAATCAACTGTTTGGCTATATTTGACTCTAGAAATTATTATTAAACAAATGCCAAAATATCGTCTGTGTCCTTTTCTAAGTAGTAAATAATATGATCAAGTGCTGGGAAAGAATGGCAATTTTAACACAAAGTTGTTTCTCTCAAGGGTTGAATTCATCAAGGTTCCTTATGACCCATTCTAACATTGCAGTTTAAAAGTTGTAAAAAAAAAAAAAAAAAAAAGGTAGCTGTTCAAGATATGGATATGTTCAGTATTTGATTGAGTCATTGAACTCTTAGATATAGTTTTTAGTGCTTTATCATCAGTTTGCTTTAAAATGCATAATAGAAGATTCTTATATAATGACAGCTACCTAAGATTAAACTTCTATAGATATCCTAAATGCAGATTTAAAGGAAGAATAAATGAAATTATCCATAACCCACGTCAACAGTATAAGTAAGAGACAAAATTCTTTAAACTTCTAAGTATATGTCAGTGGAAAAATAAATATATAAACCAACAGAGCTACCTCCATACCTGCCTGAAAAAAACAGTTGAGATTGTACAGAAAACACTAGAGAGAAGCAGGAGACTAACAGAGACAAGATACAGATAAAATCACCCTTAGAAAAAGAAAATTCCACCCTAACTGGGAAAATAGTACAAACAAGTGTGAGACCCATTGACCCTGGACAATTGTTGGTTTTGTATTCTCAAAAAGTTTCCAGAGTGACATCTGAAATGGGCTCCCACACACAGGAAGGGCAGAAAGAAAGGAATGAAAGACCAAATTGATAGATGGCAGCTTTAATAAGCAAGGGAACTTAACAATGAAAGGTTTGTCTTGAGCACCACAGATAAGTAGATCTCTTCACCTGTCTGCCAGAATCTTAGGTGGAGGCTGTAATTTGGTTCAGTCATGTATTCAATCCAGATGGTCTCAACAACACCTTACTCTCTCAAAGTGAGGTCCTTAGGAACTGATCTTAACGTGAGAATGGTGGGCGGAATATACTTTTCAAGGACAGGGAGGAAGTAAGGAGCCCCAATTTCCAATTATCAAGGTCCAGCTTTGAGGTCAACTGAGGGTCACATACTCTAGAAGACTTCCTCCAACAGTAAATAATGTATCAAAGAATTAACAGGCAAACTATTGACCTGAGAAACAATTTTGCAACAGATATCAGTTAAAAGTATTTAATGTTACTGATATTTACAAATCAATGTAAAAAAGTGGAGGACCAACATCAAACTGTATTATTCTCATAGAATAAGAATTAGATATACAAAAAATATATATATAAGTGATCAATTTCACTATTAATATAAAATTATATATAATAAAACATTTTAATTTTTAATTATTAAAATGACAAAGATTAAAAAGAAAATACTATACTGATAATATCAGGTTCATAGGTATTATTAAAAACTAAAATGCAACATATGTTGAAAGACTAAACATTTATTCTGTATGTAATTTCACTTCTTAGAAATATATTCTATGAAAAAAATTAAGAATTTTTTTTGTAGATCTTTATTGGAAGTTACTTAGAATAATTATAGAATATGAAAACAAAAATAAAATTATATAAAGGTAGAAAGATATTGTTAAATTCCAGTGATAAAATTCAGTAGACATTTAGAGTGTTTTAAAGAATATTTTATTTCTATGAGAAAATGCTAATAATGTGCTAAGTAAAACAATGTGGTATACAAACAATAAGAATTTACTAATCTAAAAAAAAAAGAATTTACTGATCTTCCCTTGTTGCTTTCTAACTTAAAGAAAATTATCTTTTTGTTTTTTCAACCATTAAAAACAATGGCACACTTCTTTATGGAGACAGGGACAATGACTTGGTTGCAAAACTGCCTTAGTCACATTTGAAATGAAATTTTTCACTCCAAATTTGCAAATTATATCATTTGCACTATGATAAAACTAAATTATTTGTTGAAATGATTGGAGATTCACTTTTAATAAATGTGAGAAATTAGTCATCAAATTCTTACACTTATAATAAAGCTATTTAAATCGATTCTTCTTGGGAGTTCTTGAATTAAACTTAATTCCCTTAACTTTGATTATGTGTTAAAGGGCTCCAAGAATATGTCAGAAGAAGTCAATATTAAAATAATTAGAACTTAACCGTTCTCTAATTAAGAATAAAACAGTAAGAGTTTTATTTAATACCTTTACCCAAGGTATTATATTACAAAGGTATTTAAAGAAAACTGGTTCAACAACATTTCTCTCAAGAAACTTTTCTTCTGTGGCAATATTAGAGGACAATTATAATTTTTTAGTCTTTTCAGAAAATTTGCAAATATTAGATTTGATTTTATCATAACATAATCTTTGTGGTTTCATGGCACAATGAATTTCCTTCTCTTCATTGCATAAGGAATATCAGTTCACATTGATTAAAACTGGACAGGGATCACTGTAATCCACATGTCAGTAACATGAGTTGAAAATGTAATTGACATTTTACTGGATTCTATCTATACAGTGCTCTACTGTAAAAGACTTTAAAAGCTGTCTCTTACGCCTGACCTGTGGTGGTGCAGTGGATAAAGCGTCGACCTGGAAATGCTGAGGTCGCCGGTTTGAAACCCTGGGCTTGCCTGGTCAAGGCACATATGGGAGTTGATGCTTCCAGCTCCTCCCCCCTGTCTCTCACTCCTCTCTCTCTCTCCTCTCTAAAATGAATAAATAAAAATTAAAAAAAAAAAGCTGTCTCTTACAATGATCATTTTAATTGAAATATCTCAGGGATTATGTTGTTTACTCAGCACAGCCTCTTCTGTTTATCTAAATTTATTTTTCATTGCCATAGTTAAAAACTCATTACAAAACATGTTTTGATTAGGCTACAGACAATAATAGATTTGATAGGACAATAAAACTATATTATTTTATTTCCAAAAAAAATACCCACTGTCAAAATGTAAATATCCAAGAAAGGAATAACAAGCATCAAAATAAAAGATTTTAATTTTACTGTAAAAATTAAGATTGTGAGGGCAACCAAAATTTTCAAACTAAAATTTAGATCTTACTTCTATTTACTCCTAATTTTCACTGATTAAACTGAGAGTGTACAAACTGTTTAGAAATTACAAGAAATTGAAGAAGTATGGGCCTTTTGTGATTTTTATTAAGGAATAAATAATGTCCATTAGACCAGGTGTTGAAATGTTACAAAATAATTACACAGGTACAAATGCTTTAAACGGTATATTGTGTGTGTAACAGAAATAAAGTGAAAACAAATACATATTTTGTTATTGCTATAAAATATATAACATCAAGCTTTAATCTTTGATAATTTTTATACCAGTTCGGTTTAAACTTATACTGGATTTTTCATACCTTATATGAATAAAATGATTGAATTTTCTTCATTCGACATAGGAAGAGAAAATGGCTGCTTTCTCTTCCCCTTCCTTTCAGGTAGGTTCTTGGAAATATGTAGACCTGATAAGAAATCTAACATTCAATTTTAAAATGCAAGGCCTTCTGATACTTAGAGCAGTGAACACAGACTTTCAAAAATTAACTCAAGAATCTCTTACCACATTACAAGAGACTACCAAAATGTACATCCATTTGTCTCTTAGGGAAATAAAATAATTTTATTTGTTTTTTCATCTACTATATGGAAAGATTATGTCCAGACTTTGTCTCTGGAGAATACTACTTACATGTTTATGTTCTGATTGCATTGTTTAGTACTATTTTTTTCCTTTTACATATGAGCATGCAGGAGGTCTTTTGGTTGGCAAGATTTTTTAATTACTCAAAAATTAGTGACAGGATTAATTTTTTTTATTTTGCATTTATGCTTGAGAAGTAAAGTGTCTGTGATAAACCACTTTTAAGATAACTCATGCAAAAATGTGGCTTTACAAGCTATGTGTACTAACAGGAATTTAAAAAAAATTATTACTAGACTAATATATGATTAAGGAAATACTAAGCAGTTACCAAATGCAGGTAGAAGCAAGAATTAGCCTCTATGGCTGAGGTCAAAAAAAGATTTTATTGCTTGGAGATTTTTTTAAAATTTTTGATTAATTTTTACATTATTGACCTTACCTCTTAAAATGTCAGATAACTTTTGAGGGGTAAATGCGAAAGAATATATTAGTCACATATTTTGATCACTCATTGTCAATATAGATCAAGGTAGGCGTACCAGATGCCAGAATCTTCTAATTGCTATGATACTTTCCTAAAAAATAAAGCCACTAGGCATAGATATATGATAGCTAGATAAAGAAAATGAATGTACTTCAATGGAAAACTGCATTATTGAGCATACACCCTTCTGGGTTGCTGGTTCTGCTTCTATGGGACCTCTGAGCCTTTCAATGCCTTTTAGCTATTTTAAAATCCCAATAGGTTATAAATAACTGATAGCGATACAAAATAATTATTGTCTACAGACAAGAAAGAAATTCTGTTAGGCAAAAATTAAATTAATATTCCTTTCTCATAGTGGAAAAAGGCAGTTGTGTGACATTTGCTCATTCATTTCAATATTCCTGATTTATAAATGTGTCTGTTCTCTGGATTTTTCTTTGAACCAATTATAACATCTGCCTGACTCACTGATTAATGAGTTAAGCAAAATTTTTACCATATGTTTATTTTTAAGTCAGTATGAGATTGCTTTTATTCTTTAAAATACTTATCCTACATAGAGATATTAGAAGACAGAAAAAGAAGCAGGAAAAAAGGAAGGAAGGAAGGAAGGAAGGAAGGAAGGGGAAAGAAAGAAAGAAAGAAAGAAAGAAAGAAAGAAAGAAAGAAAGAAAGAAAGAAAGAAAGAAAGAAAGAGAGAGAGAGAGAGAGAGAGAGAGAGAGAGAGAAAGAAAGAAAGAAAGAAAGAAAGAAAGAAAGAAAGAAAGAAAGAAAGAAAGAAAGAAAGAAAGAAAGAAAGAAAAGAAGGAAGGAAGGAAGGAAGGAAGGAAGGAAGGAAGGAAGGAAGGAAGGAAGGAAGGAAGGAAGGAAGGAAGGAAGGAAGGAAGGAAGGAAGGAAGGAAGGAAGGAAGGGAGGAAAAGAAAGAAAGAAAGAAAGAAAGAAAGAAAGAAAGAAAGAAAGAAAGAAAGAAAGAAAGAAAGAAAGAAAGAAAGAAAGAAAGAAAGAGAGAGAAGGAGGGAGGGAGAAATGGAGCAATGGAGGAACAAAGGGAAAAAATGAAGACAAGAAGATAGGTTTGGGTGGTTCCAAAATAACTCTTTAATAACCTTCTGCAGCCTGACCTGTGGTGGCGCAGTGGATAAAGCGTGGACCTGGAAATGCTGAGGTCACCGGTTTGAAACCCTGGGCTTGCCTGGTCAAGGCACATATGGGAGTTGATGCTTCCAGCTCCTCCCCCCCCCTCTCTCTCCCTCTCTCTCTCTCTCTCTCTGTCCCTCTCTTTCTCCTCTCTAAAATGAATAAATAAAAAAAATTAAATAACCTTCTGCAAAATTGATATTTAAAAGTAGTTAATTATTAAAAGAAAAACTCCCCCAAAACAAACAAACAAAAACAGAGGTGTAATTTTTATAGCCCTTTTTTATTAGCATTTCTCCTTCATTATCATCTTTTTATTTTGTTTGTTTATTTATTTATTAGCAAGAGAGAGACAGAGACAGAGAGAGGGATAGATAGGGACAGACAAACAGGAAGAAAGAGAGATAAGAAGCATCAACTTGTTGCAGCGCTTTAGTTGTTCATTGATGGCTTTCTCATATGACCAGGGGTCTCCAGCTGAGCCAGTAACCCCTTGCTCAAGCTAATTATTTTGGGCTCAAGCCAGCGACCATGTGGTCATGTCTATGATCCCACATTCAAGCTTGTGAGTTTGTGCTCCTGTTGGATGAGCCTATGCTCAAGCTGGAGACCTTGGTGTTTTGAACCTGGGTCCTCTGTGTCCAGTCTGACACTCTGTGCACTGAGCCACTGCCTGGTCAGAACATTATCTTCTTTTAAATACTAGAAGATACTTATGTTTGGTACTAAACACAACAGACATTGACAGAAAATGAAAAAAATAAATCTATTAGCTAATTCTGTAATTTACTTTCATAAAGTCAGAATTTTCTGCCTTTCTTAATGATTTTTATATCACTACAATATTTACCAAATTTCTTGGAGTAAAGTTACAGAAGAAAAAAAAGCAGATCAACTAAATGTTTGTTTACTTCAGTAATAGATTTTTCAGGTTTTGCTTTCTTTCAATAAATAAGTTAAGCATATTTGCCTTGATTGAAATTATTTTAATTGGTAACCTTTAGAAAAGAAATTTCAAAGTAGAATCATTTTTGGAGTATTACATATGTATTTAAATGTTTTAATCATTCAGTATGGCCATCAGCATGTAATATTCATATTTACACTATATAATTGACCCGCCAAGCTCACTGATATCTGAATCTATTTACATAACTACCATATGAACAGTGTTCTAGTATATACTTATTCCTGACTCAGCAATTTTAAGATTGGACTCTTAAGAGTTTAGCAATAAAAGTAGTTCATTGAATTATTTTAAAGTTTCTACCTATAGGTCAATACCTCAGTGAGAATTTTTTTTTCATCTATATCATAAAGTAATTATAATCTTTTAAATATAACATGTTTCCCACTGGTAGAATCCTCCACAGAAATAACATAAGCCCACAATTCAATCATCAAATTTCTAAAATTAAGAAGACTAACAGCCCTAACTGTTGGTAAGCATCTAAAGCAATGGTAATTCTTATGTATTGATGACAGAAGTATTATATGGTTGAATTACATGAAAAAAAAAAACAATTCTAAAATTTTTCTATTAACTAACATATACTCAGCCTGACTAAGCAATTCTCAAATTCAACTCCTAGGTATTTAAGCAAGAAAAAAAGTGTGGTGTGTGTGTGTGTGTCTATTATTGACCTTAAACAAAAATCTGGATCTTTCTCCAGCCAAGAGGGTTTTTGGGGAGAAAAGAGATAAAATCAGTCTGGAACATGCAACCATATCCAGCTACCAGGAAGCCCTGACAGGCAAAGAAGAGGAAGTTCTTTTACAGAAGCAAGGATGTTAGAAGACTATTCCAACCTTTCCTGTATATCCAAAGTAGGTGTGACAGCTTCTGCTATAGTCCATTTTAATTCCAGTCTGGGTTGAGTTCTATTTTTAAATTAAATTTATTGGGGTGACATTGCTAAATAAAAATATATGGAATTCAAATGTATATCGACTGGATATTGTATTGTGTGTGAACTGTCCAAAGTCAAATTTTCTTCTGTCTCCATATATTTGACCCCCCTTACCCTTTACTACCCTCCCATCCCCAGCTCCTCTGGTACCACCATACTGTTGTTTCTGTCTATGAGTTTTTATTTATTTATTCAAGTTAGTTTTTCATTAGCTGTTTCTAGTTTTATATTCTTCGTAGTATTGAAATCATATGGCATTTTATTATTTCTGTCTGATTCGTTTCACTTAGCACGATAGTCTCAAGATTCATCCATGTTGTGGCAAATGGCCGTAGTTCATCATTTTTTGTGGCTGAGAGTATTACACTGTAACTATGTACCTTATTGAGGAACACTTTGATGTTTCCAAGTCTTGGCCAATGATGCAATGAACATAAGGGTGCAGATATCTTTGTGGATAAATGTTTTCAATTTCTGGGGGTAGATACACATACATACACAGATATATTTTTAAAAAAAATGACTTGTACAATAAAGTTCAGTGTTGCTTTATTTTTTATAGACCAAAACAAAAAATAAGTTCTGATGTCAATCAAAAGGAGTATGCATAAGCACCCTGTAGAATATTCATACAGATAAATTACTGATATGTGCTACCACATGTATGAAATGTCAAAACAGAATCCACATTAGGCTTCATGGAAGAAATCTTTCACAAAAGAGTACATATCATATAATATTATTTATATGAGGGTCTAAACTGTTAAAATTAATCTGTGGTAAGAAGAAGAACAGAGTTTGTTCAGATGTAACCTTCTGGAGTAACTGAACTTTCTACATCTGGATATGAGGTTGGGTTACAAAGGTTAATGTTGTTTAAGATACTAATGGAATAGCATAGTCTAAATTGTGCATTTTATTGAATGTAAATTCTACTTCCAAAAAAGAACAATAATAAAATATTGAATTTGAATTAATGGCATTAAGGAAAACATGCTCAGGAGTGACTATTTCTTTTGAAGGCATAAAGGCAGATAGGTTTATTGTTGAACAGAAAGAATCATGGATGGATAGCAAAATATGTATCGTAAAATTTATGTATGAGTGTTTGGGTGTATCTTGTACAACTCTTTAATTTTTTTGTATATTTGAAATTTTCACAATAATTATGAAGTAATACAAGGATTTCTAAAATAAAAATAGGCATGTAGTTATTTGTAATTATCAGCATATTGGTTATTTGTTGGGTGAGTAATCAATGGTGAAATTTCAGCATAAAACAAATCAAGCATTGTGTTCATTTTTGTCTCCCATTTTCTTTGATCTCCTCATTCTTTTATAGTTAAGTATGGCAACATGACTGGGTTTGGACTAATGAAATGGGAGGAAATGGGAGTGAAGGTATAATGTGCCACTTCGGACTTGTTACATCAAGGAGCAAGTAACTTGTAGCTTCTTTCTCCCTTCATTACAGATAGAATGCCGATTTCCCAGTGGTCTGCCTTCAACCAAGCAGACTCAGACAGTAACCTAAGAGGCACCAAAAAAAGTTTGAAAAAGCCAGATGTTTTTGTGAGTGAGAAATAAACTTTCACATATTTACCTGCTGGTTTATTATGTTTGTGTATTTGTTCCTGTAGTTATTTTTTTAATATGAAATTAACTATGCTTTGAACAGATACCAATAATATTGTTACATATTGTTTTGATGTCATCTCTCCTACTGTCAATATATAAGTTAATTTTAAAATCTTCATATGAAAAAGTAAACTACTTGTGCCCAGAAAAGCAGTATTTTTTTATTTTTTATTTTTGGTATTTGACATGTTGAAGCTGAAGAAAAATGGCTTTGATTATTCACATCATTGTTTCCCTCCTTTAGTGCAGTTCATTGACTTTTGGCATTTCAAAGATAAAAGTCTTCACAATCCAAATGTGTATTTTTTTCCCGTTAGATTTTTAAAATAGCTTTTATCGGTGACAATAAATTTCAATGTCTATCTGTTGTAAAGGCCTATCAGGTGATGTCTCTCATGAGATTTCTTAGAAATCGTTTTTTTTTTCTTTTCTTGAAAAAAATATCACAATAGTTCTGCCCAGAGAATCCTTGCTCTTTGCAGGAAAGATTGTTTTAGCAGACATCAGCACAGCTAGAAATGGAGACAAGTTTTACTACTAGAGAGACAGCAGTAGACTTGAAAACTGAACACATGTAGTGAAGTCCAGGCCCAGCAATTATGTCAGTGGGTTTTTTTGTTTGTTTGTTTTTCCTAAGTTAGAAGCAGGGAGGCAGTCAGATAGATTCCTGCATGAGCCAAACAGGGATCCACCCAGCATGTCCACTAGGGGGCGATGCTCTGTTACAGGTGGAGCCATTCTAGTGCCTAAGGTGGAGGCATGGAGCTGTCCTCAGCCTCTGGGCCAACTTTGCTCCATGGAGCCTTGGTTGCAGGAGGGAAAGAGAGAAATAGAGAGGAAGAAGGGGGGAAAGGGTGGAGAAGCAGATGGGCACTTCTCTGTGTGCCCTGACGGGGAATCAAACCCGGACTTCCACACAGTGGGCCTATGTTAGTGGATTTTATATCCCAACTCCTGTCTGGACTTCAGATCTCTGGTGTACAGTAGAAGACGTTGAATTACTCAATGATCTCTAAGGTTTCTTCTAACTCTAAAATGTCCATGAGGTAGGTTCACTTAATAAAAGCCAGTGGATAAAAACCACTTGTGCCTGCCCTGTGGTGGCGCAGTAGATAAAGTGTTGACCGGGAATGCTGAGATTGTCTGTTCAAAACTCCAGGCTTGCCAGGTCAAGGCATATATGGGAGTTGATGCTTCCTGTTCCTCCTCCTCTCTCTTTCCCTTCTTTAAAATGAATAAATAAAAATCTAAAGAAAACCCAAAAAAATAGACAATCAATACATTTAAAAAAAAACACTTATAATCATTTAATATCACACCTCTACTCTATTTATCTGTTTTTACATGGTTTCTTATAAAACTCACCCAAAAGGTCAGTCTTAAAGCATAAGGATTGTTAAGTTCTTTCTTCTTTGTTTCATTCATTCTCATACTGTCATCTTTTCTGATGAACATGCATTTTCAGAGAGCGGGGCATCATAAGACTTCAACAAATATTGATTCCAACTTTGTACTTTATACTTTATTACCAAGACATCGACTAGAGTCGTTCTTTAAAAATATAAAGTTAGATCATGTTACTTACGTATTTAATACCCTCCATAGATGTTCCATTTAACTCAGAATAAAAGTGAATATATTGATGACTACGACCATAATGTGGTCTAAAAGGTCATAGAAAATCTACCAGCAGCTAATGCTACTCTCTCATCCATTCTGCTCCTGTCCCATCCTGCTTGCACACTGTTACCCTGAGTCCCTCGTATTGTGTTCTCAGAAATCCACATGGCTAATTTTTCATTTTCTTCAAAGTTTTACTCAGTCTTCACCTGTTCTTAACTCATTTTAAATTTTAACTTCCCCTTAACTCATTTTTAATTTTAATATTCCCAGTGCTCCACATCTGTCTCTAGATCTTTTTTTTTTAGACTTTATTTATTCATTGTACAGAATAGAGAGAGAGAGAGAGACAGAGAGAGAGAGTGAGGGAGAGAGGAGGAACAGGAAGCATCAACTTCCATATATGCCTTCTTCAGGCAAGCCCAGTATTTCGAACCTATAACCTCCGCGTTCCAGGTTGACTCTTTATCCACTGTGCCACCACAGGTCAGGCGATCTTTTTTTTATAGCATGCATCACCTTTGAATGTATATACTTTTGGGGGTTTTTTTATTGCCTGCAACCCCCAACAAAGGAAGAAAATTTTATCAGTGTAGTGCTCTGATGTATCACAAGTACTTAAAAGTGATTGGCACAAAACAAATGGTCAGTAAAATTTGTTGAACAAATTGAAAATAAAATAAAATAAGTCATTGAACTAATTAACTTTTTTTCTCATTTATTATGACCAAAATATAGTCTTTATTTACATCCATTTAGTTTAACTGTGAATAACAGCAGTGAAAATAAAGCATTTATAAGTGCTATCACTGAATGATTGTGTCCCCCAACATTCATGTGTTGGAATTCTAATTCCCAATGCGAAGGTATTAGGAGATAAACCTTCCGAGTAGATTAGGTGATGAGAGTAGAGCCCTCATGAATGAAATTTGCGCCCTGTAAAGCCAGTAGCCATGGCCAGCATCACAGCCGCTGGCCCATGCAGGTTTGCATTGGATTCGGACAGACAGTAATCAAACAAAGGAGCCAAGAACGGGTGAACCATTAGCTTTAATCCTAGTTTGCACCCAGCAGGCAAGAAATACACACAGTGGGAAAACACTTCCCTTTCCATTCAGGGCTCCCAAAGCCACTGACTCATCTGAGTTTCCTAGAATCAAGGGTTTCTACCTCACCAGCCTTATTCACCTCTGTTCCCCATCTCCTTCTCTCTGCACAAACTCTGCACTAACTGGCTTCTCCTTCAGCACTCTGCCTTCTTGGCTGCCTCTCCTCGCCTCTATGTGACCTTTCTCTGCTTTCCTTTCATGGTGTAGAAATCAAAACCTTTAATCCAATATACAATGAAGGAAGTCTCTGATACAAAGTCACTTATTTGAGGCATAAATGGGATTCTTCATAAGAGTGCACCACCTTACATCATGCAATCAGTCAAGGGTGTGGGGAAAAGCTTAGTCTTAAAACTAAGCCTTAGGCTATAATAACTTGGCTGGCTTACAGCCTGTCTCCCACACCCAATGCAAACTATAAGCGAGCAAACATATATATCATATTTACAAACTTATTTGACTGACATTCCACCCCTTTTTCTCACTTCACAATCTAAAGCACGGGTATTCTTGCACAAGGAAATTAGGCACATTAAACAAATTACAACAACATGACAGATCATACAATTTCAACAATTACAAAGGTACATTTCACCAGACTCTGGGCGCTTTGCCAAAAGTGCAAAATGTCCTCTGATTTTTTTCTAGCCATTGGAAAAGCTTCCTGGGGCAGGAAGAGGGCCTTCAGCAAAGCCACCCCCCACCCCCATCAGGGTATTTCCCATTGTCCAAAATCTGTAAGACTGTCCAACAAAGGAGCCAATGCCCATTCCAGTGGGCAGGAATCAGTAGTCCAGGAATCAGTCCACGCACATGGGGCCTCAGCCACCCCCCTCATCCCTGCCATCCTGGCAGGTCTTACACTGTCCCAAAGAGGAGCATGTGGCAATGGCAGTCAGCATTTCCATCTCTGCTCCAGAGAGCATGATGGCATTCCCCCCTAAGTCTCAAAATCACAGACTTACCAGGGGGCATAGTAGGTACTCCTTGCTGCTGGGCTTTCACCATCTGGAGACTGCGGATTGCAACTCCAGCCCGATTCTCCTCATCCTCCAAAGAGGAACTGAAAACATCATCTCCTGCTGCCGGGCATGAGCTCCAGGCCACCGTGGCTTTCTGCTCCGTGGGCCTTGCAGCCCCAGCCCCAGCCCCAGCCCCAGCCTCCCACCACTACTGGTTCTTCACAACGTCCAGGGCAATCTGCAACTCACGAACCTGTGATTCTTTCTCCAGCAGCTGTTCCATTTCCAAGAGAATCTCTCGAACCTGGTCTGCCTCCTCTGGTGTTTGCTTCAGCTCCAGGGTCAGCATCTCTTTCTCCCACGTTTGCTCCAGCTCCTTCTACTGCTCGGTTTGCAGGTCCCAGGCAGCCTCTTCCACAGAGCTCTAGGTTTCTTCACACATGGCTTGTAAAAGTCAGCCAGCCTACGGTCCCCAAAAGAACAGTCATGGGGAACATAACAGCGGCCAGTCCTCTACTCCACCGCTCAAAGGTGGTGGCGGCTCTATACCGATCTGTATCGAATCTTGCTGAATACACCAAAAATAAAGCCAGTAGCCACAGCCACCATTATAGCCACCTGGCCCATGCAGGTCCACATTTGATTTGGACAGACGGTAATGAAACAATGGAGCCAAGAACTGGTGAACCATTAGCTTTAATCCTAGCTTGCACCCAGCAGGCAAGAAATACACACACTGGGAAAACACTTCCCTTTCCATTCAGGGCTCCCAAAAGCCACTGACTTATCCGAGTTTCCTAGAATCATGGGTTTTTATCTCACCAGCCTTATTCACCTTTGTTCCCCATCTCCTTCTCTCTGCACAAACTGGCTTCTCCTTCAGCACTCCGCCATCTTGGCTGCCTCTCCTCTCCTCTACGTGGCCTTTCTCTGCTCTCCTTTTATAGTGTAAAAATCAAAACCTTTAATCCAATATACAAAGAGGGAAGTCTCTGATACAAAGTCACTTATCTGAGGCATAATGGGATTGTACCACCCCACATCATGCAACAGTCAAGGGTGTGGGGAAAAGCTTAGTCTTAAAACTAAGTCTTGCCTGACCTGTGGTGGCGCAGTGGATAAAGCGTCGACCTGGAAATGCTGAGGTTGCCGGTTTGAAACTCTGGGCTTGCCTGGTCAAGGCACATATGGGAGTTGATGCTTCCAGCTCCTCCCCACCTTCTCTCTCTGTCTTTCTCTCCTCTCTCTCTCCCTCTCTGTCTCTCTCTCTCCCTTTCTTTCTCCTCTCTAAAATGAATAAATAAAATTTTTAAAAAAATTTAAAACTATAATGACTTGGCCGGCTTACAGCCTGTCTCCCACACCCTATGCAAATTATAAGCGAGCAAACATATATATTATATTTACAAACTTATTTGACCGACATGCCCTTGGAAAAGAGATGCCAGAGAGCTCCCTTATTCCTTCCGCCATGTGAGGAAACAGGGAGAAAATGGTCCTCAATAAAGTAGAGATCAGGCCCTCATCAGACACCAAAGCTGCCAGCACCTTGATCTAGGTCTTCCCAAGGGTCCAAAACTATGAGAAACAGATTTCTGTTGTTTATAAGCCACCCAGGCTATGGTATTCTATTAGAACAATGAGAGTGGGGCAAGACAAGAGGTGTTACCAGTATTTTTAAAAAGTATTTCTAATTCATCAACATAAACACTAGAATCAACTTATTCAATCAAAATACTTTTTAAAAGTATGAATTTTCTTGTGGAATACATTGTTTGACACTGAAGACAACAAAAGAACGACATGCTTCCCACCCTCAGGGATTTCTAAACCTCCAGATAACACAGATCAGTCAACAGATACCATGAAAGTGGACAGAAGTAGGAATAAACAAAGGTGAGGAAAGGTGGAATATTTTCTGAGCAAGCCTTTTGATTCTGAGTTGCAATGCTGATACTGTGAAGTGGGTTCTTTTAAAAATAACCTGTTGACAGTAAATACTTTAATCTCAAGAGAGTATGGGGGCAGAAGAGCAATTTAGAGGAGAGGAATTTTAAAATTAGAGCCCACTGCAACTTTCACAATTTCTGTATTTGTAAGAATAACTCTTGTTCAGAACTAAAAACACCCCTGAATTATAAGAAACATTTATTTCTCTAGTGTCATAGATTGCTGATATTATATACTCCCATTTACCTTCTCCTGTTAATGACTTTCTAGTTACTTGCCACATTGACCATTTTCATGTAAATGGAATTTTTAAAGGTCCTGCTATGGCCTTTTAGAACTTTTATTTCTTTGTTTTCCCAAATCAGTTAGAGCTAACTATCTAAAAGCTTTTATCAAAGGCAAACTCTTTCACTGAATTATCTCAAGGATTTCAAGTACTTTATTCACTGTTATTTTATAAGGTATCTGTGCTGCTTTTACTGTTATAATGCATCCTATTACGACTTCCAGATTATGCTAATAGAGACACTCTCAAAAGTCTAACATTCACAAAGCACACCGTTGCTCAACCCCACACAAGCCTGGCATTTTCCCATGGCAATACATCCAACCACATTACTTCCATTATTGACAATTTACACTCACTGACTACCAGTCAGTACATCGACTGTAAAATTTGGCTCAGCGTTTTTCATGAGCTCTATGGAACTTCCCTTTCATTCCTATCAGAACTGGCCTCCATTTATATGTGCCCTCAGTCCTCACTTTTCTAATAGTAAATTTCAAATTCATCAACCCCCTTGTCAGGTCTGTCATCCATGGGCAACAGAGCATTCACCTGCTATGCCCCCGAGGTGTGGAATTCCCTGAACAGAATACTGCTCTCTGAGTCCTGGGAGCTTTCTAATGCCCTCTCTGAGTCTCTTATTAAAATTTGCTTTTAATATTTGATCTTCCATTGACACATGCTGTAGGCTTGACTGTTACCATATACAATATATATGCCCTCACAGAGGTAAAGAGAGAGAGAGAGAGAGAGAGAGAGAGAGAGAGAGAGATTATTTTTATTTTCCTCACCACTTGTGAAAAGGAGTGACATGTTCTCTGCTTTTTTGTTGGTGCTTTATGTTTTCTCATTCTTTCCCCTTTCCTTTTCATTACTAGCAGAACAATCACCCAATAGACTTTACTCACTAGGAAGGCTTTAGAGTGACAGATTTTATGCGTAATGGGATTATAAATAAACTGACCATGGTATCATTAATTTCTGCTCCCCCAAGAGATGGGTATAGCGTTGTTTGGAGATGACATGGATTTAGAACAGCCCAGTCCTGGCAGCCAGCTTCCTCCATCACCCAGCCTGCATAGCAGTTATCTTTTCTATTTTCATTTTAATTAAAAAAATATTCTGGTTTACTTACTCTTTTGTTAGAAGAAAACAGAAAGACACTTGAAGTTGTACCGAAGATATATGATTTTTGTATTGTTTTGTTAATATAAACAAAAACATTGAACTCCCGGACATTGATAGTCCTATTTCAAAGTAGTCTGTTCCCAGGATCTGCCAAAATAATAAAAAATTAAAAAATAAAATAAAATAAATAAGTTATTTATTTTTGCATTCTCCTTGACACATAGCTCAGCAGTATGCACACCGTAGGTGTTTCAAAAACTGTTTGGGCCCTGGCGGGTTGGCTCAGTGGTAGAGCGTCGGCCTGGCGTGCAGAAGTTCCAGGTCTGATTCCCGGCCAGGGCACACAGGAGAGGCGCCCATCTGCTTCTCCACCCCTCCCCCTCTCCTTCCTCTCTGTCTCTCTCTTCCCCTCCAGCAGCCGAGGCTCCATTGGAGCAAAGATGGCCCGGGCGCTGGGGATGGCTCCTTGGCCTCTGCCCCAGGCGCTAGAGTGGCTCTGGTCGCAACAGAGCGACGCCCCAGATGGGCAGAGCATCGCCCCCTGGTGGGCAGAGCGTCGCCCCTGGTGGGCGTGCCGGGTGGATCCCGGTTGGGCGCGTGCGGAAGTCTGTCTAACTGTCTCTCCCCGTTTCTAGCTTCAGAAAAATACAGAAAAAAAAAACTGTTTGGATAACATTAAATTCATTTTATCTCCGTTCTTTAATTCTTATTTCCATTCCCCTTTGAAAACGATCCGGCTTTCTCCGTGTTTCACTACTCATTAGAGTACACAGTTTTTCTGACACCCTGTCTCTCGTCTACAGCTGTTGATCAGCCTATTGATTAGGACCCGGAGGCTAGCTGACAGCCCGGAAAGGGCATTATATTCTGGCACAATTTCCCTCGAAGTGCTTCATGTTCTTTAAAGCTCTATTCAATTAGATGGCACAAGCTATTACACACAAGTGCCCCACCACAGAAAATTACAAGCTCATATCTGAGCAATACAGAGAATGGAAGGCAAAGAGTAAGTTAATAGGACATTGTCTGTATGTTTGGTAAATCCTGTGGAGTTTAGGGCTCAAGGTTAATATCAGAGTGCCAGGCTGTGGAATTTAAACAGCAGGTAGATTTCAATAGCACAGAATATGAGAAAGAACACAGTACAGCTTGATATATTAGTCCGTTATTTGAAATGGCTACCGTGTACAATTCAGCATTTCCTCTGACACATTTTGAAGATAATTTAGGCCATTGAAAATAATGGCAAAGTTAAAAGTTTGGTTTTTTTTTTTTGAGGTTAAGGCAACATGACTAAAGTAGGTCACCTGATTGAATTTCAGTAACTGGTGGAGTTTTGATAGTTCTGATGTATTTACAGATAGAAAGAAAAAGAAAGCAGTTCTCTCTCTCTCTCTCTCTCTCTCTTTCTCTCTCTCTCTTTGGTGGGAAGGTGGATAAAATTTACTTTGTAGGATATAAAACAACGTATGGACATTACTAGTTATTATTATTATAGGAGGACATTGCATTTTACATAAGAACAAAACCGTAGCATTTTCACTCAAAAGCACGTGGCCGGTGAAAGGGGGGCTGGTTCCGACCCCTCTTCAGCCCGTGCCCAATGCCTTTGTGTCGTGCAGAATGTACCACAGTCCCTACCCACCTGAGAATGCTCTGACCATGAATAGGAAAACAGGAGCAGACTAGAGAGTCACTTTCAACGTCTATTCTGGGCATCTTTGAAGTTCATAACTATGTTGCAACCTTTTACTTTCATAACAATGGCTAATATTTGGAGCAAACACACTCAATTCCCAGCATGGTGCTAAAGATTTGCTTGATCTCACACAATTTTTAAACTAATTTTATGAAGTAGGTATGTTTATTTTCTCTATTTTATAAGAAGAAAACTCAAAATGAGACCTTAGTTACAGTGCTGGAGAAAGGATTGGAATCCTGACAATAATGATCTAGCAAGTTTACCCGTGGCAGAAACTACCAGCTTAAAGCACACTCCAGTGTTTGTTTCTTTCTTAAACAATGACACATTGTTTTAAAAACATTTAGAATCAATGAACCCAAAAAAGAAAAGTAAAATCACCCATCATCTCATTACAATGAAAACTACTACAAATATTTGCAGGGTGTATTTGCCAGGATTATTGTATTGGATAATTTATAATTTTGTAATCAACGTTTTCAATCAGCAAGTACTCATTTAAATGACCCTCCTAAGACATATCACTAGATGTATATTTGTATCTCATATGTACCATAGTTGACCCAATAAATCTCACATTAGTCATACTATTACCGATTTTATTTCTTTGCTGTCACTTAAACATTTCAAGAGCATCTTTATTATTAAATACATTAAATCTTGGCCTGACCTGTGGTGGCGCAGTGGGATAAAGCATCGACCTGGAACACTGAGGTTGCCTGGAAACCTTGGGCTTGCAGGGTCAAGGCACATATTGGAGTTGATGCTTCCTGTTCCTCCCCCTTCTCTCTCTCTCTCTCTCTCTCCCCCTCTCTCTAAAAAAAAAAAATCAATAAATAAATATATTAAATCTTGCTTAGAATCATGCTTAATTATTCCCCTAATATTTTAAATAACTTTTTACAACTTGCTAAATTGCGTACTAGACAGTTATAATAATTTAGACTCACTGGCAATATGTAATGATATTCATATATCTCCATATTAATCAACAGTGTCATTTTCAAACAACAGAAAAAGCTTCCATATTGATAAGATAAAAGTAGTGTTTTAATATTTTAATTTTACTTCTTCTATAAGTAATTTAGAACATTTTTAATGTTTGCTGGTATTTTATATTTTGTAAACAGAGTGCCAACATTTGGCTCATTTATCAAGATATAGCATCATTTCATATTCAATAATGTCATTACTTTTTTATGTACATTAAACCTATTTTTCCCATTTCATCATTTCTCCTTAATTTTGGTTGAGATGTTTTATCATGTGTGAATTTTTATATTTTATGCTTAACTATCTCTCAATTCATTTTTTTATAGTTATAGAGCTTTGTTTTTCATGCTGAGAAGGCACTGCTATAAAAACATTAGATATTCATTCCTTTTCTAAGGCTTTAAAGTTTTATTTCATATATTTAAATTATTAGTCCATATGAAAACTATTTTGCATGGTATGAAGCAGATATTTAAATTCAACCACAAATTATGAATCATTAAACTCACACTGTTCATTGAAATACCTATCCTTTGCCCACTATTAATGATATAATATAAATATAAATATTATATGAATGATGTTATATATATTAGGTCTGATTTTATTTTTCTGGTTTCTCTTCAATCAGCTACATAGATCATTTTTAATGATTACCAGAAAAGCCACCTCATATTGATTCTCTTTAAAAATATTCTCGGACCTGCCTTATTTTAAATAAATTAGAAATTATTATGAAAATTTTTTAAAAGATAAAAAATATTGAAAATAAGAAACTCACTGATATTCAACTTGTAGAATCTAAAAGGTAACTTTAATATTTTGATTAAAAAATATTTGATTAACATTTAAAAAAATCAAAACAGATTATTTGCATGGTCATATTGAAAGCACTTTTCAAAAGTGCTTAGAATGATTATATAATGTGAAAATTATTCTGGGGAAATGGTTTGGAATTACCCATGAAAGGATATAGGAATACCTTAAAGGTTTTACTGAGGCCATTGTGCTATTGCTACCTCTAATAAAAGGTAGACTATAGGCAGCATTTAATAGAAAAACTAGACAAATGAAATCAGACTCACCTTGAGGAAAATCAATTGACCAAGGAACTCAAAGTTTTTGCCTCTTTTTAAAATTGGAAGATTTTAATTGAAATCTTATAACATATTTTGGGTTTTGTTTTTTTAAAATATAAGATGAGAAAAAAAGTAGGTTTACAATTGTGAGCACAGAAAACACAATTTAGTATGTGTGTGTGTGTGTGTGTGTGTGTTTGTGTGTGTGAGAGAGAGAAAAAAAGAGAGAGTGAAAGAGAAACAGACAGGAAGGGAGAGAGAGGAGAAGCATCAAGTTGTTGTTGTGGCACTTTAGTTGTTCATTGATTGTTTTCTCATACATGCCTTGACCAAGAAGCTCCAGCTGAGCCAGTGACCCCGTGTTCAAGCTAGCAACATTGGGCTCAAGTCAGTCACCTTTGGTTTCAAGCCAGTGACCTTTGGGATCAAGCCAGAGACCATGGAATCTTGAATCTACGCTGAAGCCGGCAACCCTGTGCTCAAGCCAGTGAGCCTGCGCTCAAGCCAGCAACCTCAGGGTTTCCAACCTGGGTCCTCAGCATCCCAGGCCAATGCTTTAACCACTGAGCTACCGCCCGTTCAGGCAACACAGTTTATTCTTGTATAATTATTTATTATTGCATTATTTTACATACAAAGAACTGAAAACCTACTTTTGCCTTACTTTGTGTATAAAATGTTCATAATAGAAGCATCTGGTCAAGTGATTGACTTGACCGCACCAGATAGCAAACAGCTTCCAGGGAGTTTCACTCTGTGGTGTGATGAATACACTTATCCTTGGGACCTCCCAGAAAATGCAGCATCATTGTGACATAGTGAATGGCATTTGTTCATTAGAAATGATTAGTTTCTTTAATTATCTATCTCAGCAATGGAAAAGATTTTAGAACGCTTTACCAGGGTTAGACACCAGAGTTGTTCCCGGGAAAAGACAAGAGAATGTTCACCTTTCAAGGGTATTCTTGTTTTGCAGCCACTTGAGAAACATAATACCTACTAACCCCGAAGTTTTTCCTGCCTGCTAAGGCTGTGAGACAGACATACTGGTCAGCCCGTTTAGATTTCACAAGACAAGTCTGGAGTAAATAAGCCATTCCATTTAGCTTTGAAAAAAAAAAATCAATTGGAAATGACAGAGTGGTTGATGAATAGGGATTATTTTGAAATGTGTTGCAGAAATTGGTCGTGGTACAAACTGTTTAAAAGGACATTCTTCCTTCTTCTCGTTAGAATGGAGAAGATGGTGTGATTTTCCCATAACCATTTGATTGTTTTCCCTCTGTTATGGGGCTGGTATTTCCACACCCATGTAAGCCACAGCATGAAAGAAAAAGTCCACTTGTCTCCAGGAAAAATGGTCCATTCTTTACTCTTTCCCACAGGAAAGGGAACTGTGGTTCCATCACTGACTTAGGAAGCTGCCATTCAAAGCGTAGCAAGTTTATGTCGAAGGAAGCTTTTCCTCTTCCTTTCCGTCCCCAAGGAGAGGTTTTCATTTCACTGATCACTGCAAGGACCAAAGTACCAAATTCACCAATGCTCCCAAACCTGGCCAACTGTACACATATTTTTAATCTTCAGGGATAGAAAGATGATAATTAAACTAGCAATAATATATTTTTTAAATTTATATAATATTGCTATTTGTTAACCCTCATTCTTAAAAATAAAACATTATATATATGTCAACACACTTAATTCCTATAAAACCTTATAAGGAAAATACTAATATTATTTCTATTTTACAAAGAAATTGGAAAAAGGGTTAGGCAACTGGCCCAAAGTTATAAAGAGAGTGCAAAGTACAAATACATAGAATTCTCATACTGATTGGAATATAGGATGTTGTTATTTTGTAGGGAACAGAGAAGGCTTCTGAAATATCTCGGCTATCTCAATAATGCTTTACAAAGAACATATGTTATGATTATACCTATACAGAGACATAGAAATGTATTGAGACAAAGTAGATGAGTTGTCATGGAGAGCTGGGGACAAAATAGGCAGTGACTATAAATGCGTACAGGTTTCTTTCTAAGGTGATAGAAATATTATAAAATTAGATTGTGATAATGATTGTACAACTTTGGGAATATACAAACATGTATTGACCTGTTCACTTAAATGTACAAAAACTGTACACCTAACAGGTAAATGTTAGAGTATGTATGTTATATCAAAATAAAGCTTTAAGAAATGTTAAACTAGGATGTTTCATCCCAACAACTCTATAAGAGAAGGTAGCATAATAGTTTTTCCCCAATCATAATGGTGATGTTCCCAAAGAGTTTCATTATAGATGAAATCAAGTGGGACAATTTTACAGTTGAAGTAAAGCAAGTTACAGGGAAGAAAGTATGACTCAAATTCAAGGATGCCCTTATTACTAATTTACATTCTCTGGATTAATTAAACCATTAGGAAATCTGTCACAAAGAAAGAGTGTGGTGCATGTTTGCGTGAAAGAGACTGTCAATACCATTTTATGCAGCCTGTTTTAAGAAGCAGTAATAATAGATATTTTATCTCTCCCTAGAGCAATATGTAGTTAGAAATACTCTTCTCCCAATTTTACATAAAACGTGTAGCTGTTTTTTGTGTTGTTTTAGACAGTGTGCAAATCAAAAGCTGTCTTTTCTGTGTTGTGGTCTTTTCTCTAACTGTTTTTGCTCAAGTGGCCAGTTAGTGATTTGTAATTCTAGAAGTTTTTTTTTTTTTTAATTAAGTGAGAGGCTGGACAGGGAGGCAAAGACAGACTCTTGCATGTGCCCGACCAGGATCCACCCGGAAAGTCCCCCAGGGCAATTCTCTGCCCATCTGAGGCTGCTGCTCCATTGCTCCTCAATTAAGTTATTTTAGTCCCTGAGGTGAGGCCATGGAGACATCCTCAGTGCCCAGGGCCAACTTGCTTGAACTATTTGAGCCATGACTGCAGGAGGGCAAGAGACAGAGAAATAGAAATGGGTGGGGGGCGGGGTGGGGAACAGAACCCAGGACATCCCCACGTCAGGTGACACTCTACCACTGAGACAACAGGCCAGGGCCTGTTCCAGAAGTTTAAGAACGTAGACCGTATGACCAATACAATTATTAAAAGAAAACATAACCGTCTTTTTTAAATAAGTTTCTTTATGTTTTTTATAGTCGTGAACGTTTCCATTTTAACATCTGCCCACCAGCAGCACGATTTCGAGGGTGTGAAGTGTCTTATGTCATTCTTCATCTTACATTTCCAGATGAGCCACATCCCTGTTTTTCTGATGCCTGCATGTCACCAGTACTTCCTTTTTTATTGGTAATTTGCCTCTTAAAGAACTGAAATCAATGTTATGTCTTCTAGGAAGATTTTTATTTTAATCTCTGGTTAATTTAATTATCTTTTACTGGAGAGAGAAACCCAAGGCAAAGTGCCTCTCTAGAAAATTTGTTTTGTTTTGTTTTTTATTAATTTTAATAGGGTGACATTGATAAATCATGGTACATATGTTCAGAGAAAACATCTCCAGATTATTTTGACATTTGATTATGTCAAAAATTTAACAATACATATTTTAAAATATAATATATTTTGCCAACTCCTACATACCATTGGTATGTTCTTTAATGATTAGCTTACCCTCCATTAGATCCATATCTATGGCTTCTAAGATGAGAAATGATCTTATGTTAATATTGTTTAACCAGGATTTTTGCAAATTGCTTCAGTAAATCATGCTAGGATTAGAATTTTTTCCTCTTATCTTACAACTACATTAGTCCTGTCAGATGAAATTGCAAAGAAGATACTACAGGAGTTTCCAAAGATTGAAGGCGCCTAACCAGGCAGTGGCGCAGGGGATAGAGCATTGGACTGGGACGCGGAGGACCCAGGTTCAAAACCCCGATGTCGCCAGCTTGAGCGCAGGCTCATTTGGCTTGAGCAAGGCTCACTAGCTTGAGCCTAAGGTCGCTGGATTGAGCAAGGGGTCACTCGGTCTGCTGGAGGCCCCTCCCCCCCCAGTCAAGGCACATATGAGAAAACAATCAATGAACAACTAAGGTGCCACAATGAAAAATTGATGCTTCTCATCCCTCTCTCTTTCTGTCTGTCTGTCCCTATTTGTTCCTCTATCTGTCTGTCTTTTTTTAATCACAAAAAAAAAGTTTGAAGGTGAGCAACATAGCAGATATTCCAATGCAAATCACTAACATTTACACAGACATAGAGGCAAGAATCTGAAACTTCATCTCGAGGGCATAAGTCAGGGATCTATAATATCTCCAGTTGACTTCATCTACCACTAATGGGTTTTGGTATTTCAGATAAATTAGTGATTCTTGCTGTGCCTCAGTTTCCTCATCTAGTAAAATGGAAGTAAAAAGAGTACCTATGCCAAAAGATATTTGTAAACATTAGAGGGGCAAGTAGATATAGTGCACTATATTTGTTAGCTGTTACTATCCTGTAGTTGATTGACTCCCAACACAGGAAGTGAGACATACATCTTAATCATGGGGCAAGGTTTAAACCCATTTCACTACCCCTTTTCCTACTCCCAAGCACTATACTGTGTGGTGGGGAGTGTCAAAGATTTTTAAGCAAGGCAGTGACATTATAGAGATTTTCAAAAATCTCTCCAGAGGCATTATGAAGGAAGAAAAGAAGGAGATAATTCAGGAAGTTTATTGCAGACATTCAGACAATGTTCTGAGGAAAGCTGTAGTCACAAGAATAAAAAGAATAGAGAATGAAAAATAAATATATTTATCAAAGTAAAAATGGACTGAGTTCTGCCACCTGGTAAGTGTCGACAACACTCCTATTTTTTTTTTTTCTGAAGCTGGAAATGGGGAGAGACAGTCAGACAGACTCCCGCATGCGCCCAACCGGGATCCACCCGGCACGCCCACCAGGGGCAATGCTCTGCCCACCAGGAGGCGATGCTCTGCCCCTCCGGGGCGTCGCTCTGCCGCAACCAGAGCCACTCTAGCGCCTGGGGAAGAGGCCAAGGAGCCATTCCCAGCGCCCGGGCCATCTTTGCTCCAATGGAGCCTTGGCTGCGGGAGGGGAAGAGAGAGACAGAGAGGAAGGAGGGGGTGGGGGGTGGAGAAGCAAATGGGCACTTCTCCTATGTGCCCTGGTCGGGAATCGAACTTGGGTCCCCCGCACGCCAGGCCGACGCTCTACCACTGAGCCAACCGGCCAGGGCCTACACTCCTATTTTTATATTAGGGATCAGAATGCATGGAGCTGTCATTGTCCTGGAGGGAGTTAGAGATGAAGGATAATATATAGAAACTGTCTTCTTTATAAGTAGTAAAGTAGAAACATGTACTCAGAAATACGCCTATTAAGAGTAGCTGTAAAGCAGATTCAACAAGAGAAAACATTACTTTTGTCACCCTAAAAAACAGTAAAGTTTGCATCTTTTCTTTCCGGCACCTGTTGGAAATCTACCAGTTATTCCTCTTCTCCAAGATTCCAGAGGTATCTGGCTCTGTGCCTCTCATCAATGTCAACATCCTAGCATCTGTAATTCTAATAGCAATTTCCTATGGATGCCGACACAAAGTGTTTTAGTGATGCAGCTACAAAGTAATGGTTCTGAGTAAATATTCTCAGTTGCTGTTTAAAACTGAAATTCAGAAGACAACTCATGATGGGGATGACACTGGAAATGTGTAGTCGACATGCAGGCTAAGACTTACTTTGCCCATGACAGCAGGCTTTGATGAAGGCGTTATCTTGCACAAACCAAATAATCAGTCTTCTAGTAGAAGAATAGTCTTTACAGAATGAGAGCAGAATCATAAGTAAGTCCAGCAAAGACATGAGAGAAAGAGGTCACTGCAGGACTTGAGGTTGGGGAAAAGAATCAAGAAACAATGTATTTTCACAAGTCACGTGTCATCACACAATGTACAAGATCAATTCATATGGCAGGGTAGCAAGATTTGAAATCTGAAGAAGTCCAGCAAGGGCACTGTTACCTAGAAATTGTACATGTTTCTTGGAGGAAATTGATGTAATATGGCACATCGATGGGAGAAACAACAAGTTTTTTATTTTAATGATAGAACTGAATTCTGAAATTAAGCACAGCGGGAAGGAAATAGATCTAGCACAGATGTCAAAAGTTATCATTGGCTTTTGAGATCAAACATTTTTTTCCTTAAGTCCAGGCCAGTGGCCTATATAGGGCATTGATGATGAGCAGGAATAAAACAAACATTACAAATATGGTGTCTTCCTGAGGAAGATATAAAATAATTTAGTGATATTCAATGATTATTTTATTGTAGCAAATCTTTCATCATCTAATAGAAGAAACAGAGATACCATATACTCCAATGACATAGATCACTGGTTAACAAGGAGAATATAAAAAAATAAGTAGTTACAATAAGCACCAGCTAAAACAAAACAAATAAATAAACAAAGATGTTAGCCGTTAGCCAGCATCCAACATCAGGCAAAATTTGGATAGCCAACAGTATAGTCATGGTTTTCTTTTTCTTTTTTTTTTTTTTTTCATTTTTCTGAAGCTGGAAACAGGGAGAGAAGGGAGAGACAGTCAGACAGACTCCCGCATGCGCCCGACCGGGATCCACCCGGCACGCCCACCAGGGGGCGATGCTCTGCCCACCAGGGGGCGATGCTCTGCCCATCCTGGGCATCGCCATGTTGCGACCAGAGCCACTCCCGCGCCTGAGGCAGAGGCCACAGAGCCATCCCCAGCGCCCGGGCCATCTTTGCTCCAATGGAGCCTTGGCTGCGGGAGGGGAAGAGAGAGACAGAGAGGAAAGCGCGGCGGAGGGCTGGAGAGGCAAATGGGCGCCTCTCCTGTGTGCCCTGGCCAGGAATCGAACCCGGGTCCTCTGCACGCTAGGCCTAGTCATGGTTTTCTATAATTCTTGTTCATCATACAATTTTAATACTCTTCCTTTGGATATATAACTTGTTTTTCTAAAAATGGCTTTTCCTTTCCCATTTTTCAGAATTCCATGTAACAAGGGTTAGAACAATTTTATAACTGATTTTTCAACCTATTTCTTATGGCGTTCTTTGCTTACCTTAGTTAGTTACTGCAAACTCATATTCATCACAGAATGGCAAATATTCTGTCATTGTTATTGTTTCAAAAGAGGGAACCATCAAAGCTGAAGTTCTATCTTTTAATCAAAATGATATTCAGTCACAGAAAATCCATGCATCATTTCCCTTTTTTAACAAACAAAATTGAGTTCTGACTACTAGTGAAAACATTTACTTATGAGGTATACTTCAAAACGCACCAAAAGGCCTTTCATCCCAAATCTTCCTAATCTCTACTGATCCATTTTACAATTAGTTGTTGTAAACTTTCAGTCCTTAAAGGGGCTTTTCCTTTAAATGCAATCTGTTAAATATAAATAACCTTAGGAAAGGCAGTGTACTTAAGCAGTTATTTTTCATACTTTCTGCATGTCACTGAAGTTACTCTTTCAAATAAATGGTATAGAGAAACTCAATGTATAAATAAGGTAGAGAAAATGGAATTGGACCTTGTTCATACTTCTTTCCTTGCTTCTCAGCTGAAATCCACGTGACCTCTGCCGTACCTCTATGAAATCTCAATGATTCCTGAGAGCAAATTTGAAAACTATTAAGTCAGAAAGATAGACAGGAACAAGGGCACTAATGAAGAGATGGGTTAATTTGTGTAGTTATATATGCACGTGATCCCATCCTAACTGACTTCATTCAGCAATGACTAGAGCTTCTTTATGTTCCAGATATTATAGCCAGTAAGGAGTATGCAATGATCAAAGGCATATTTTCAGTTTTCAGGAACTCTACAGCCTCTTGAGACAATAATGCCAGTGATTACAAATGAGTGTTAAGAATTAAGTCTTATAGACTCCCACTTCAATCAAGATAGAGTTACAAGGATCAGATTTAGCTTACCAAGAAAGAAAATGTAGATAAAACATATGAAAAATTAGTTCTCAAGACTCTGGATATGAGGCAGTTAAGAAGTGAGTCTTGATAGAACTGAAAGTAAAAGATGAGCCTCAGCTTATTGCCTGGCAAGAATTTCATAGGTGTAAGATAAGAGACAGGTAACCTAAAGAAGGACCTGGGGGGGGTGTATATGAAGGTGTTGAGGAGTAAGGGGAGGCCAAATTGGCTAAAGTTTGCAGGACAGAATATTTCAGAAAAAGATGCTCCCCAGAAAAAAGAGCTCTGGAGGTCTGCAGAAGCTCAAAGATTGACTTCTAGTTAAAGGAGTATCGATGCACATGAAGAAGCTACCAAAGGCCAAAAAGGAACCACCTAAAATGGTTAGAAGAGGCTACAACCAGACTTCAAACGGGACCAGGAAGAGTACCACCAGCCAGAGTAAAACCTACCATATTTCATGGGTCATCAGGATGACATCTCAGAAGAGTTTTGCTCCAGCAGTGGAGACCAAATGCCACTCTGGTTTCAGCAAACAAAGGCTCAGATCAAGAACTGCAGAGGTTAAGCAATAACACTAGTAAATTAAACCATTCGAGAACAAACCTCAAAAATATTTTTAAGACATATATTTAACACCCCCAAAATTTAAAACTGACAATAGCTGACACTTATTCACAGTTTACCAAGCATACAAATAAGCAATAAATACAATGCATGATGAGAAGAATAACCAATAAATAGAAGCTGACCTAGAAATGACATAGATGATGAAATGATTAATCAAGATCATGAAAACAGTGTAATTATAATTTATATGATTTTCAAGTATCTATATTTTACTGTTTGTACCTCAATAAAGCTCTTAAAAAATTCCAAATGTGTCAAAAATCTGAATACTAAATATAAAACTAAAGAAGAAATTGTAAAACAAAAAATCAAAAGCAAAAATTACATGATATGGAGGTAAATTTAGAGTATTATGCAACTACATAGAGGTGACATGTATCCATTCTTGTGGGTTCATAGAAACCTGTTTTAGCCAGGCCAACTATGGCAGTCCAGACTGAAAAGCTCAGATAGTAGAAGCCCTATTGAATTAATAGAGCAAAGTGAGCCACAATATGACAAAGAAACGTCAGCGATCAAAAACTTAAGTATTATCCTGCCCATCATGTTCTCTGACATTGTGAACCTTGATTTCTAGGACACAGAGTTGCCAATGTGGCAAAAAGATAATCTTGGATGATTTGATAAAACACAACTAAACACAATAGAAAAGAGCGGATGTGCATGCAGTGTTCAGACACAAACTCTACTGGAAAAAAAATATTTGGCCCCACTATCACCTTTGCTTTTTGCACAATTTTTATACCCGACATCTTTTGAAGGGGAAAACGGATGGGGGAGGGAGAAAGAAAAGTCCCTGAACCCAGGGTGAGCTCTTCAATGGAGCTGGGATACTAAAAAGTACTCCCTAGGTCTAGTGCACAGAAATACAGCAGAGTCTCCTGTTTGGTGTTTGTCAGTCTTCTGTGGAATAAGAAGCTAGGAACTAATAAGTAAACAAAGACTGGAGAGATTAAATACTACCAAAAGGTTTCTAATGTTGTATACCTATCAGTTAAAAAGTGATCACGCTCCCAAATATCCATTTACTTTTTAATAAATTACATAAATGCAACACTGTCAGACTCCATTATATAACTGACCCTTGAGCAGTGTGGGGGTTAGGTAGGGACACCAACCCCCCACACAGTAAAAAATCTGATGATAACTTCGGACTCTCCCAACATTTATCTCCTAATCATAGCCTACTGTTGCCTAGACGGCAAAGTAATAAACAGTCAATGAACACATACTTTATGTTATACGTATTGTGTACTGTATTCTTACAATAAAGTAAGATAAAGAAAAGAAAACATTTAAAAATCATAAGAGAAAGCACCTTACAATATTTATTGAAAATAATCCACGTGTCAGTGGGCCTGTGCATTTCAAATGTGTGCTTTTCAAGGGCCAACTGTATTATTATAGAACAAATATAAAGATGTTAATGAACAATGATAAAATATATTTTAAAATGTGTAAAGTAAATGAAACTGTAGAGCAATATAAGTTCAAATCTTTTTCCCTGGTGCCAGCCCCTCTGTGGCAAACACACCTCACTTTGGACAGTTTTGCTCTAGGTTAGTTTATGTCAAAGTGAGATCACCTGAGCAAGTAGTAAATCCTAGAAGGTTTCATATATTGCTTATTTTAAAATGCTTATTTAGACCTCACCCTTGAACTTCAGAATGAATGTTTTCTCCTTGCCTTTAAAACAGAAACCATTTCCAATTAATGTATTTTTTGTTAATAAATAAATAAGTTGGATGGTAAGGGGAGAAGAATAATCTTTTTATTTAAGATTCCAAAGCAGCTCGGACTCTTTTTTACAAGCTATAATGGCAACAACAACAACCACAAAAAGCTTCATGGGAATATAGATGATCAGGTGAGAACATACCTTCTTAGAGAAAATTAATTGGCTCTTCAAAATGTCAAATTTGGATTATTAGGAAATGAGTAGAAGCAGGTAGACCTTATCTAATGCAAAGCCCATGTAAAATACATGATGGCAGTTACCCAAGTCACAATAAGTTTCACTGTTACTGCCCCACAAATCCTTGTACATTCACAAACACCCTTCGCTAACTCTTCAGAAGGGCAAATATTTACAAAGCAAGGCTTATGCACACTAGAAACTAATTACCAATGTTTGTTTTTAACCAATTCTTACAAATTAAAATTCTAGCTCTGCCACAAGAGAGTCTTTTAAAATAAACTGTATTATCAATATTTATATGTGATTAATCATTAGAAATGATAGTTCATACTTAAGCCGTGGCCCATCTAACTGTTCTTCCATTGCACAAAGTGAATATTCTTCATAAGACATTCTAGCAAAATAGCCACAGATGTTCTTAACTCTACAAATATTCATGATCTTAATAAATTAGCCTGTATTTTACATGTGCTAAGAACATAAAATATGGATTCTTTTATGTAGTCTATATCACCTTGGACATTTTCATTAATTGTAACCACAGTAATAACCACTTTTTTAAAAATGAGAGGAGGGGAGATAGTGAGAGACTCATACATGTGCCCCAATTGGGATCCACCCAGCAACCCTTTATTTTGTGCCAGTGCTCAAATCAACCAAGCTATTTTTAGCACCTGAGGCTGATGCACTTAGACCAACTAAGCTATCCTCAGCACCCAGGCGATGCCCAACCAATTGAGCCACTGGTTGCAGGAGGGGAAGAGGGAGCGAAAGGGGAGAGAAGCAGATGGTCAATTCTCCTGTGTGCCCTGCCCAGGAATTGAACCCAGATGTTCATACTCCAGGCCAATATTCTATCCAGTGAACCAACTGTGGAGTCATAATTACCACTTTATTACTTCTAGAGTAATGTAAGATTGAAAACTTTCTGTTTTCATTACATGTGCTTGGCCGTATAGTTGAAGGTAAATTCCATGGCAATATAGTTGGAGATAACTCCACACTCTCTGTTGAAATGGAGTTTTCAGCAGAAGTAAGGAGAGATAAAGGAAGAGAAGAATGTAGGAGAAAGTACACATATAATTAATTACCTATTTAATTTAGTATTATGTGCCCTGGTTTGCATTTTAGAAAGAAAAGCAGAACTTACTGATTGCCATTTGTGTTTAGTATAAACTAGCTCATATATTCAAATCAATGTTGAAAACAGTAAATGGTGAGCTGAAAAATAACAATGTGGGAGAGGAAGATTGGGTCCGAAGCTTTGCCAAGTTCATGAAGACGCTCTCCAGGCATGTCCAAAATCTTTATTTTTTAATTTCAAAGACAGTGTTTGTCTACTTCTGCCTTTTTACCCACATAGAGTCAAATAAATTTGAGGTTTTAATGCATTTCCTTTTATAACTTTCCATCATATCAATGTCCATTTAATTTTTAAATATTTCCTCTGGCTTTAAGAAATTAATTAGAACCAATTTGTGATTCTAAGGATATATCTCTGTATATCTGTAAAAAGAATAAAATCTAAAGAATGTATTTCAACCTTCAGGAAAAAAACAGGCTGAATTCTGCAGTAAAGTTTGTTCAACATAAAGAAGACAGAGCTATTTTAAAAGTTTAATGCCGACCACTGGAGAAAAGGTGCTTATTGCCAAGTCCTTCACAGCTCACTATAAATGTGAACAGCAAAGTGTTATCCACTTTAAAATCAATCAAGGTGATGCAATGCTTAAAATGCAATTGATTCTGGCTAATTTGCAAGTAGAAAGGTTTAGAACTTGAATAATTTCTTTCCCACTTTAGCTGGTTCAACAACCTAGTCAATGAGTTGCCTAATTATTAGTCTTGCTTATTTATTTATTTACTTTAAATAATTCCCGAGTAAGACAACTTTTGATTTATTTTCAACTGTCTGTGGGTAAATAAAAGAATCCACTAACCAAAAAAAAAAAAAAAAATTTTTTTAAAGCCACCAGTCTGGATAAGAACAAGAGGAAGAAAACTTCAAATGCAAGCCCTACAATTTTCAAGCCGTGTTTGGAATTTTAAAAAAGTGAAAACAATTAAGAGACTCCATCTCACACTCCCGTAAGTGATTAGCTTGGAAAACAAGGGGAAGAAATAGGAAGAAAATCACTGCGGATTCCATTAGAGACAGATTAGAATGATGTTAAATTACTCTTTGTCTGCCTCCTCTGTACGGGCAGCATAGAGAGTTTACCACCTTTCTGAGGAAGCAGTATCTCTCTTCTGTGTCCCTTTAAGGAGCATTCATAATCTCTTTAGAAGGCTTTTATAAGCACCATGTTGTATCTGAACGATATGATAAGGAGCCTGCTTGCCTTAAATTCTTGGGTCTCTTGCCTACATTTTCCCAGAATGACTCCTGCAATAGGGGAGGCAGGCTCATTCTAAAATCGGAAGAAACCTAATCCACCAGGATCAACATGCCCAGGTGCTCAGCCAAAGTGTATTGACATCTTACATAGGCATGCCGTGTTCGCAGATGACAGAAATATACAAAGAAGTAGACAAAATTATATGCATACACGTTTACTGATAAAGAGAAACATTTACAGATTTTAATGTCTGTGTTGTTAGGAGAATAAGAATTGAGTAAAAATTTTACAGCAAAATAAGTGGTTCAAAATATCTGCTCTTTTCAGAAATACCTAATTAACTGGGTACCTTTTTTTTTTTTTTTTTTTTGTATTTTTCTGAAGCTGGAAACGGGAAGAGACAGTCAGACAGACTCCCGCATGCGCCCGACCGGGATACACCCGGCACGCCCACCAGGGGGCGATGCTCTGCCCCTCCGGGGTGTCGCTCTGTTGCGACCAGAGCCACTCTAGCGCCTGGGGCAGAGGCCAAAGAGCCATCCCTAGCGCCTGGGCCATCTTTGCTCCAATGGAGCCTCGCTGCGGGAGGGGAAGAGAGAGACAGAGAGGAAGGAGAGGGGGAGGGTGGAGAAGCAGATGGGCGCTTCTCCTGTGTGCCCTGGCCGGGAATCGAACCCAGGACCTCTGCACGCCAGGCCGACGCTCTACCACTGAGCCAACCGGTCAGGGCCTGGGTACCTTTTTTCTTCCCCAAATTGTATATTATGCAAAGTGTTGGGCAAATAAGTTTGTAAAATGTGATTTTTACGTTTGCTCACTTTTATTTTTAAAAATGGCTTCTGCGGCCCAGGTATATGATCTGTGAAACTGCTAATTACCTTTCTAAGCTTGGGGAGGGCCATTGTTATGCTAATATTGCTGGAAGAGGAGTGTTCACACATATAAAAGTTTGTGAGGAAGAAGGAAGAAGAAAAAGAAGCCAAGATGGAAAGGAAGGAGAAAGAAGCCAGTTTGTGTAGAGAGTAAGAAGCCATGTTGGCAGATGGGGAACCAGAGGTGAGTTAGACTGGAGGGAGGGCCTTTGATTCTAGGTAAACCCAGATGTGTCAGTAGCTTCCTGAGGGCTGAATGAGTGGGTGGGTTTTGGAGCCCTGTGTGTTTACTCGCCTGCCAGGTGTGACACTAGAATAAAGGAATGGCCCGCCAGTATTGGGCCCTGCTGTTTCTCTACCGTCTGTCCGAATCTCATGTGAACTTGCACCTGCATGACTGTGATGGCCATGACTCCTGGCCATACGCAAAGTACTTGCCTTACTTTCCTTTGATAAAATTATTACTTTATTCGAATCCAGTTCATTTAAAATCTGCTTTTGGTAGGGAAGTTTGCACCTTACTTTTTCAATTTAATTAGTCTTTCTTGAATACTCACAGAACTATTAAAACATTTTTTGTGGAATTATACTTAGTACTTTTATAAAACACTGAAATTCTAGTAGCATTTAAATTGTTCTTCTTATACAATTTTAAAAGCTGGTGAATTGTTCACCGATTTTCCATGCTTCCGGTCTGTCAGACTGAAATAACAACACAATGCAAACCATTTTTTGACTTCGCACTTGATTGCCGACAGCTGAGCTCCAGGAGCAGAGGGGGGAATTAAGGACACCATCCAGACGGCTGGCATAATTCCCCTACTTCCACCACCCCCTCCACGTTGAGTGTCGCATCAGTGTGTCTGCTTGTTTCTTGTCTCTATAATTAAACAAAAAAGCAACACTGAATCGCATTTTGATTAAAAAAAATACCCATTCACTAAAAGAGAAATGAAAATACCAGCAAAATTTTTTAGTCTGGAAACTTTTCTTATTATAAGTCCTGGAACCCAGATTTAGCCATCTTCAAAGGACCCACTTGACCTCTTGCAGCTGATCAGGACAACCCCTGATGGGGTTCAGAACAGGCTCCCCAAGATGGGTTACAATGGCAGGCAGGTTATTGTGGGCTAAAGGAAACGGAGTCCCTACAAGCCCAAGAAAAATTTTTATTTCTTTTAAAAATTTTAAATTGGGTCTTTTCCCATAAAATGTTATTGCCAGAAATAATGTTTTATGACATATGTATATGACAGGACACATATCAAATTACTAAACATCTGTTCATATTGTCCTGTGAAGACTTTCCTCTGCTCTGCAGCCTCAGGTACCTCACCTCATTCTAAGCTGAGGATATCACAGATACTTCATTTCATTTGGCTGTGTCTGAGCCACTCGTGAATGTGAGATTCCACATATACATATATAATTAAGTTGGTCCTTTTCTCTTGTTAGTTTGTCTCATGTTGATTTGGTTATTGGCCAGCCAAAAGAAGCTAGAGTGTAGGAAAATATTTCTTCCTCTGTGACAACTCAAAGTTATCTTGGTGACATGGAGCACACTTTAGCATAAGCAGAGATTCTGAGAATATCAGAACCAATGGACCCTTCTCCACGGCCTGGACTTATCTGAGGTCCACACCACTTACAAACACGTACACACAAACACGCACATTCATAGATGTACACATATGCCACCCTTAGAAACAAATCCAGTAACTGTACCTTAACATAGATTCCTACTTCTGTAGCACAAGGTTATGTTTTCTGAAAGATAAATAGCAGAATTAGTGACCTAGCCCATAACATAGCTGAACTCATAGTAACTGAGGAGTTACAGCATTGTCCTGGGTCTTAAAACAATTAAATTTCTACACAAATACACATAAGCACCTAAAACACCACACACTTCTAGCACATGAAAGCACAATGTCATCACTCCAGCAGGTTAAAAAAAAAATCATAGACATCACCGAGGCATCGAAATTCACACTCAGTTTTGTTTTTTGTTGTTGTTCTTGTTTTTGTGATCAGCCCTGCCCAACACTGATTTGGGACTCTTAACTCAGGGCGCTAAAGATGGCATTTTGTTGGGTCTCTTCAGCATTTTAGAAAAGACATTTTTATTTTGTCCACTTTGCTTGCAGTGCCCAGAGCAATCTCTGCTCAGTGGACCCTAATTCATTTCCAAGCCCTGGACTCTGGGAGGGCAGGAACCCAGATAACAATCACTTTATGTTATTTTCAGGTTTTATCATAAACAGAAATTTTGAGACTTCTTAGAGATCCTCCCAGTTTCTCTTGTAGTATGTCTTCTTCCACTGTGTCCCATGTCTTCATTCTGCCACTAATTTCTCCCAAGCTACCATCAAGTACATTAGTGAAATTTGAATCCCCTGTTCTCAAGGAAAATCCTACGGCTTAACTGTGTAGGACACACAAAGGCACTCAATCATGGCCTCATAGCTGTTGAAGTTGTATTAAATGGCTCATGTGCAAAATCTAAGTATGGAACGATTACTGAATAATTCTGGCTCTCCGTGCAATCACTTCATGCCATTTTGTCATTTGCCAATTGCTCCAACCTTGCCCAATTGCAGGTATAAAATATTCTCCATCAACACCATCAGCAACAGTTAATCTAATACCTGGCAAGGAATTCGAAGTTTATCCTCGATACAGGTAGAGTTTGAACCTATTTTAGCAACATAACAATTTAGGGTATAGATTAAATGAGAGCCTCTAAGCATTTAGTTGGAGTAGAACCTAGATCAGCTTTGTCTTTCTCACAATTGGGCATCAGATATAGGCATCTGTTGACCCAGAAATGAAATTCCAACAAAGTTGATTTATAATGTAGCAATATCAAAAACTGATTCTGCCCTAGCCTCGTAGATGTTTTTATACACTAAGGTTGCAAGTTCGATCCCCAGTCAAAGCACATATTGAATCAAACAATGAATGCATAAATAAGTAAAACACCAAACTGATGTTTCTCTCTCTCTCTTTTTCTCTCTCCATCTCTCTTTAAAATCGATAAATAAATGAATTGTAAAAAAAACAACAACAACAACAAAAAAAAACTAATCCTTTTAGAAAGGGTAAAACTCACTCAACCTCTGCTGACAGGTCAGAGCTTCTAATCACAGTGCTTCCTCACTTTATTACAAAGTTCCTGATATTCCAGCACTACTCATGACCAAGGCCACATGGCCATTCATTCTCTAGTCCAGGGCCAGAGACAAAAGCAATGAACAAAGCAGAACACATCTTTTTCCTCAAGGAGTTGCACATATATGGAGAAGAAAGACACTACAATAAAAAACAATTTTAATGAAATCAATGTTAGGTTAAAATATAAAATTAAATAAGAAAAAAGAATATGGGCACCACATTTTAATGTGTTCCCTGGGGATGTAACATTTGAACCGAGGCTTGAATGAAATGAGGCATGCAAATATCTGAAAGTTGTTTCAGGAAGAGAGGTCTGCGAGAACAAAAGCCCAGAAATACTTGGGTTTAAATGGGAGCGTCCCCATCAGAAATAACTCTCATATCTGGATCATTGTGGACTACGTGCTGCTTATAATTCATACAGTTGGTTTGAACAAAATTTCCTAGAGAACCCTTTTTAAAAAATAGTTTTCCCCTTCTCTATTTGCAATGTCATTTCTTATTTGAGTTCTTCATAACATCTTGGCCAGAACCATTTCAAGGTTCAAAACTGGACTCCTCCAAACTCCCAGTGTGTCTTCAATTCAGTAGCATAGCCTAATGCTGCCAAAACTGTCTTAGAAAAACAAAGATGGCAGCAAGGCACCTTCCTCCAGAACCCAACACCACTTCCGAGTCCTCACCTTTGAAATTCTGTCTAATTTGGCATTTGCCTCCCTTCATAGGGTGCCTTACTGAAATGTATTTTACTATATCAACTTGTCTTAGCTGTGACTATATTTCCAAGAATCTCCTTCTCTATTTGCTTCCAAGTTACAGTTTTTCACAGGAAATCTATGCAGGATGTGGAAGACAGAGTAAAAATACAGCCATTCCTCTGCAAGAGTCACTGTAGCTGGATATGGCAAGAGACAGATTCAGAAACCTAACAAGTTCCAGTGCCCTGGATAACTGTGTTTCACAGCTAGCTCTGCTCCCTAACAGCCAGTTCTGCAGATGGGACCTCAGAACCTCTGCCATGGGCTGAGGCGATAGATGTTAGTAGCTTTCCTCCCCCGCCCCGCCCCGCCCCACCCATATTCCACTCTGTCAGCTGGAGGGACCAGCCTTCCTAGACCCCTTTGCAAGTTCCAATCTGCCCGCCCACATCAGTGCTTCACAAGTGACACTTCTCAGAATTTTTACTACTTCTCTTTTTATACCCTTACTTCTTCAGTATTTCTGATTGTGTAAATGCTTTATTCCACAGAACTCATTGTATTCTGGCCCCTTTGTAGAACCCAGTCTCATCTATCTGTCTATCTATCTATCTATCTATCTATCTATCTATCTATCTATCTATCTATTATCTATCTATCATCTATCTATCTCTTTCTCTCTCATACACACACACACACACACACTTTCTCCCAACGCACTTTTAGGTACACTTCTTTTAAAGTATATATTATTCTACAGTAGGTGAAGAAGGGTTAAGTTTACTTGACTTTTCTTCCCTCTTAAAGTGACTGTGGAAATTGGTAGGCATAAAGAGAAGGCAGTCCCAACATCACTTGCCTAGTGCATAAATACAGTATGTTCTGTTCCCATGTGTATTACTCTCGAACACTGATTACCTTCCATGTGATCAAGACTTAGGAAGTAATGAGCATTTACATGCTTTTTTTCTAGGTAAAGGGGAGTCAAGAATAGCTAGAGTAGAACAAAGTTTTCATCAGGAAAGGAAAAACCTTTAGTTCAACTGCTACACTGGTAGAAACTCTTTCTAGCCCCACTTAAGAAAAGTGAAGATGAGTACCCACGTGCAGAGCTCTTTCCAAGACAGGCTCACTGCAGCTTGGTGCACCTGGCAGTTCATGGCACATACCCCTTCCTCCCATGACTCCTGAATGGAGGCCCCACTGCCTCAGAGAGCAAGTCATTCTGCGTGATCTCAATGCCCACAAGCCGGCATTTTCGATCGATTGTCTGGTGCATTTATTTATTTATTTATTTATTTATTTATTTTATATTTTTGTGAAGTGAGAAACAGGGAGGCAGAGAGACAGACTCCCACATGTGCTCAACCAGGATCCACTGGCATGCCCATCAGGGTGCGATGCTCTGGCCATCTGGGACATTGCTCCATTGCAAGCTGAGCCATTCTAGTGTCTGAGGCAGAGGCCATGGAGCCATCCTCAGTGCCTGGGCCAACTTTGCTCCAATGGAGCCTTGGCTGTGGGAGGGGAAGAGACTGATAGAGAGGAAAGGGAGAAAGGTGGAGAAGCAGATGGGCGCTTCTCCTGTGTGCCCTGGCTGGGAATCGAACCTGGGACTTTCACACACTGGGCCAATGCTCTACCACTGAACCAAATGGCCAGAGCCTTGTCTGTTTGTTTTTAAAGAAACTATCCCCTAGGTCTGACTTTAGCCACACTGAGTGGGATGCTTGCTTCTGTTGCTTGTGTTATATATTCCCAGATACCAATTAAGATCTTAGTTACTACTCTAGCTAAAAAGTGACAATGCCATTGAATTTCTGCCCAACTTAATTTTTTCTAATAAGCCCTGTTATTTGCATCATGCAATTTTGCAAAACAAAAAAATTATCCAAGCCCTGGCAGGTTGGCTCAGTAGTAGAGCACTGGCCTGGTGTGTGGAAGTCCCGGGTTCAATTCCCTACCAGGCACACAGGAGAAGCACCCATCTGCTTCTCCACCCCTCCCCATCTTCTGCCTCTTTATGTCTCTCTTCCTCTCCCGCAGCCAAGGTTCCATCGGAGCAAAGTTGGCCCGGGCATTGAAGATGGCTCCATGACCTTCACCTCAGACTCTAGAATGGTTCTGGCCACAATGTAGCAACGTCCCAGATAAGCAGAGCATTGCCCCCTTGGTGGGCATGCTGGGTGGATCCCGGTCGGGCACATGCCAAAGTCCACCTGACTGCCTCTCACTTCTAACTTTGGAAAAAAAAATTATCCAAGAACACATACGTGTGTATGGCAGAAATACTAGTATATGCTGTATAATTTGTATATGAAATTATCTGTGTATGTATATAAGTGTCTAGCACCTGTTAATATTGGTATGGGACAAATTGATTAATGAATATACACGTATATTTACGTCTGTGTGTGTAGTGTATATGTCCATGTATCTTTATATCTTGTGTATTGATTTCAATACACTTTTTGTATGTGAGAATATTTACTTCCATTTTTAGAAACAATATTGAGTGAAATCGGCAATGTCCATGCTTTCATAGAGCTTATGGTTTGTAGGAAAAACGGTTGGTTAAAAATCAAATACAATCCTGTTCATATGCTAGTAGAAGTTTGAGTGCTCTAGGAAAGCTACCACCCAGGGGGCCTCACCTGGTCTGATGGTCAGGAAGAGGCTCCTGAAGACAGATCTGAAAGGTGAGGGGTTTCTCAGAAGAGGGGGTGTTGTCAGATAGACAAACAATATGATGAAGGTGACGTGGAAAAATGTGAAAAATTAGAAAACTAAAAGTAACCAGAGATGGGAAAACTGAGTTTGAGAAAGAATATCTCTAGGGATCAAAGGCCGGGCAAGGGTCCAGGACAGTCTCACCAGCCACAGTAAGGAGTCGGAACAGTATCTTCATGACAATAAGAAATTACTGGGGGGTCTTGAGAAGGGGCCTATCTGAATCAGGTTTGTGCTTCAAACCAAGTATTTCAGTTTCACAGTAGATGTATCATAGATACAAAATGCGATAGTATGTAGAAAAGAAAGCTATTGCAAAATATTTTCTAGAAGACACTATCCTGATCAAGGACAATAGAAAAAGACAGAAAAAAAAAAAAGGGTGCACTTTTGGTGAAACAATCAATAAGCTGTTAGATGATAAAAATAATAGGACTTGGCAATTAATAGATTGTCATTAAGAGGTTAGGATTTAAGGCCAAGATGAAATGAACTATCCTTAGGTATTCTTGTCTGAGTAATCGAGGGAGTGAAGGAATTTAATGAAATGGGAATTAATAGAAATATGAATAATCAGATGGGAAAAATGAATTCAAATGATAAGTATGATCTATTACATGGTCAATGGGAAGTTTGCCTATACGTATGTATTTGGGTCTCATTGGTACTCTGATGGTCGTTGAATCTTGAGAGTAGATGCAGTTTTGTAAAATAAATGTATAGAATGGGAAAGGAAGAAACCCTAAACTGGGATGTCAATAATTAGGATGTAATTCTAGGAAAGAAAGCCTTCACAAAAGGTGGAAAAGTAGAAAAACAGATGAGTATGGCACCACAAAAGCTACATAAAGTGTATGTTTCAGAAAGGAAAATGGTCATGTAGTCAACAAATTTATAAATGTTCAGAATCCATTATTGGTAGTTTTATTGCCTACATAATGCATTGATGATTTTTACGAGATCAGTTTCAATGTACGGATATGGGAGAAGCCATAGTGTCGTGGCTAAGGATTGAGCAAGAAGCCAAAAGCTGCAACAGAGATGAGAAATGACTTATAAATTTGGCTGTGATAAGGAGCTTGATATGGCAACTGAACAAGAGGGCCAAGGGCTATAGCAATAGTTTTACAGAGACAAACATAGGTTTGTGTTTGCTTCCGTCTTACTTGCTTTGTTTCCTTAGGCTATTTCTTCTTGGAGGAGCAGTATTAAATTATTAAGATTTCAACTCCCCTCTCACAAATTCTTTTTACTTCTAATTGTGATCGCAGATCTCAGCAGCCTCTGTAGCCACCTCTCCCACTCCAGTGCTTCTTGGATTTGCCCAACGGCTGCTCCTTCCACGCCTGTCTCCTGGGTCACCTCTCGAGCTACTGATGATGCCACTTCTATGAAACATCCAACAATTCTTGAGACTTTTTAAAAATCCCTTTTCTGCTTTCTCTACTGTTAGCATGACTAATCATTAAACAAAATCTCTTAGTGGCGTCCCAAATAAAGATAGGTTTCAAATTTGTTAAGAGAACTTCTACTCTGGTACTTGAAACACTTGTTTTGGATTATCAAGAATTACATTGAAAATCACTGGTGCGTAAAAATATAAACTTGAATTCAGCACATGGTTTCAGCACCTCAACATTCTTCTACCTTAGGGTGACTTTTGTTTTGTTTTGTTTTGTTCTATGGAGAAAACTACCCCCACGTTAGTCAAATAAGTTTGTAAATATGATATATATGTTTGCTCGCTTATAGTTTGCAGTGGGTGTGGGAGACACAGGCTGTAGGCTGGCAAGGTCCTTATAGCCTAAAGCTTGGTTTTAAGACTAATCCTTTCCCACCTTTTTAATACTAAGATCTTCTCAACACTAAGCTTTTCCCGACACCCTTGACTGTTGCATGATGTGGGGTGGTGCACTCTTATGAAGAATCCCATTTACTCCTCAGATAAGTGGCTTTTTATTAGATACTTCCTTCTTTGTATATTGGCTTCTAGGCTTTAATCTTCTACACTATAAAATGAAGCAGACCAAGGGCTCTCGCTCTTGCAGATCCTGCCATCAGCATTGCAGAGAAGAAGCAGCCAAGATAGCAGAGTGCTGAAGGAGAAGCCAGTTTGTGCAGAGTTTGTGCAGAGAGAAGGAGATGGGGAACAGAGGTGAATAAGGCTGGTGGGGCCTTTGATTCTAGGAATACTCGGATGAGTCAGTGGCTTTAGGTGCCCTGAATGGAAAGGGAAGTATTTTCCCACTATGTGTATTTCTTTCCCACCGGATGCGAGCTAGGATTAAAGGTAATGGCCCACCAATTTTTGGCTCTGTTGTCTCATTACTATCTGTCCGAATCAAATGTGAACCTGCACAGGCCAGGTGGCTGTGATGGTGGCCGTGGCTACTGGCTTTACACCTACCAAACACACCTCAGTTAAGGGTGACCATTTGTCTCATCCTTATCACTTGAGTTAAGAGGATCTCCAGTCCTCTTAACTCTTCCATAATGCCTGTGTATTAGATAGAATCCACGTGCCTAAAGGACACCTGGAAATTAGGTATCATTACCCCGACTAACCACCACACATTCACTCTCTTGCAGATGAAAGAGATATTGCTGATATCTCCCCAAGCTAAATTGTCCCCTAAAATTAACCTTAAAATCGACTTTAAAGTAAACCAATAGCAAATATCACATGAAAAAGAGCAGCAGAAACTATGCACTGTATTTCTAAACATCTCATCACAGCAAAAAATAATCATCAAAGGGAAACCAGTCAAGGTTAAAAGCAGCACTTGAAAGTGATTCATTCGGTAAACAAGAGTAGGTGTAATTATCACAAAAGCAAACTTTGCTAAGGGGATGACTGTCAAAGCTCTCGCAGTAAAAGGTCTCTTTACCATTTTAATCCGACAGCCTGAGAGCTCCCTAGTGAAAACAACTCTCAGTAAAATCACAAACATAACTATGGTATCGTTTTATACTTTCATGTCAGCCATGCCTACCTAAACAAGCCTCATATTTACAATTCATATCACACAAGAGATTGGCTGATAATGCAGGTGATGAAAAATCTTTTAGCGCTGTATTTTCACAGGTTGAATAATACTATTAGCAGTAATATTGGAGAGTTTTGTTTATTTGCTTATTAGAAGTCAAGTGCTCCTGACCCTTCAAAAAAACCAAAGTCAAATTTCAGTTTGAGAAGTAATTCCAAGTGACTTTTACCGTTATTTTAAATCAGAACCTTCTAGTATTTCCGCATCGCTACTGAACAGACCTCATGGCTTTTCAAACAACATCCTCATTTGAAAAAGAAGGAAACTGAAATCAAAAAAGGGAGAGTAACTTTTTCCAGGTCACACAAAATAGTGGTAAGTGGGACTCAAAGAACAGTCTCTTAACACTCAGGCCACTGCTTTTCAAACACTTTAGTAAGATATCTTACAATGCTGTCCAATAGAACATGGTGTGATAAGAGTAATCTTCTCTCTTTACACCAGCCCCCACAATATTCATAGGTCACATGTGGTTACGGAGCACTTGAAATGCACTTAGTGTGACTGAATTAAAAACCGACTCCTCAATGATGTTTCATCAATGATGTTCAATCTTAATTCATTTAAACATAAGTGACCGTATGTCCTAGAGGCTCCCATAAAACCATGACATAAATCAGCTCTCTATGAAATGCCCAGGGACTCTCTGCCTCTACCAGCTCCTGGTTACACTGCCACAGGCATTGGGAGAAGACAAGATTTGACCCTCGTCACTTTGAAATGGAAGCAATGACATCTATCTCCTTTTTATTTCTCAGATCCCAACACATGGCTTCATAGAGAAAAGGTGCGGAGCTAAAATCTGTTGTTGCTGTAAGTACAATATTTATTTATTTTTGACAAATGCAAGGGGCAGAAAAAAAAAAACACAACTTAGAAATTTGTTCACCAAAACTGCCCTACTTGCCCCTTCCTGCAGCGAAATTCATTTCTTCATTCAAGTTGTTTAAACTTTCTTTCAAGAGGTAGTTGTATAATCAAGGCCCCACTTGCATGAAACACAACTGTTAGGGTGTTCAACCCAGACTGTAGGATGACCCAATGCCATTGCCACTGAGCAGTTACTTCCACCACTGTCCGCATCATAAAAACCATATCGCCTGCTTACAAGAAGCCATTGACGTCTACCTGGAAAAGAAACATGGTCATGGCAATTCACTTGAATAAATAGAAAAAAATTAATTGAAATTAGTATTAATTTTACTTTTCAGATGACAATCTAATTGATAAATATATGCTTTCTCTGATAACAATAGGAAGAAAATTAGTAGGAATGTTGGGAATGGAATGTAACCATCAGGTGACCTTCAATTATCACTTCTCTATTATTATTATTATTAATTATTATTTTCCTTAAGTGAGAAGTGGGGAGGCAGAGAGACAGACTCTCGCATGTGCCCCAACTGGGATCCACCCGGCAAACCCCTTGCTGGGCAATCCATCTGGGGCCATTGCTCCTTTCCTTGGCAACCAAGCTATTTTAGTGCCTGAGGCAAGGCCATGGAACCATCCTCCGCACCTGGGCCCAACTGGCTCCAACTGAGACATGGCTGCAGGAGGAGAAGAGAAAGACGGAGAAAGAGAAGGGAGAGGGAGAGAGGTGGAGAAGCAGATGGTCGCTTCTGTGTGCCCTGACGGGAAATCAAACCCAGGACATCCACATACCAGTCTGATGCTCTACCACTGAGCCAACTGGCCAAGGCCCACTTCTTTTTATTATGAACTTTTTTTTTTCGAAGATTACATAGGTCTTCCCTAAAGACACCTGAAATATTAGCTGTTAGAACAGTATAATAGTTTTCTTGAGTTTCTTTTGTTTATGTGTTTGTTTATTTGATTTGTTTCTAGGCATGACGACCATCAATACTATATGTTATCATATAAGAGCATTTTCCCCAGGGCATGTCTTTCTTTTTCTTTCTTTTTTCCTCCTCTTTCTTTCTTTTTTTTTTTAAATAAGTAAAGTATTCTTAAAAATTTAAGAAAATGGATGGCTTAGAACAACTATCATCAATCAAAAACTCTTGTTGAATGTATCTCAAGGGAACTACTTTACAAATCCTGCAATGCGTGTCAGATTCCATTCACTTCTTAAAAAGCCAAAAGGTCTACTGACAGGGTCTCAGACTTGTTTCATCTCCTTAAGCTGTCCTCTTTGAAGAAAACAGTTTTGATGCTCTAAAAACCAGCATTTATATCTATTGCTCTAAGTCCCCAAGGATTCTAATTTCTTTGAACTGAAGAATCAATGATGTTACCTTGGTGGTTTATTTAAAGACAATTTTATTGTTTCTATGTAATCTTGATGCTGTCAGAAATTCTTTTAATTCAAATGATCATTTTACTTTACACATTTAGGCTTTGATCAATTCTATTCTTCTAAATTTTGGAAAGTTAACTGACATTTGTCCTCAACAACTGAACTACTACAAGCCATCAGTAATAGGTTTTAAATAACTCTATTATCACTAAGAAAACACGTCTGCATACACCAAGAATAAAATTAATGTATGTCTATTGTGCACATTTATAATAGGCATAATCTGGGAGTTGTGAGCAATGATTTAATAAATAAATTATAAATATAAAAATATAGGTATATAAATATTGTCTTCTGTGTTTATGGGCTACACTGTTTCTGGTTTTAACAGCAACGAATTTCACAGTGTTGCCTTTTTAAATGATCCTAAATCACTGTGGCAATTACTAAAGTTTTTTCCAGTCTCTTGTCAGCAGTATCATAATTTCCACTTAATAGGCTTAAAAAGTGACCTGTCATCCATCCTTCAGAGCCTTCAACTGAATGATATAAACCCAAGATACCATCCTTTAGCTCTCCAGTACAGCCATGATGAGAATATATATATAAAGATTTGGGGGATTCTATGCTTATGCTTTCCTCAAAAGGACTAACCCCCCTGAACTTTCCAAATCCCCAAGGCCCACCTGACCAGGTAGTGGCACAGTGGTTAGAGCATCGGACTGGGATGTGGAGGACCCAGGTTCGACCCTGAGGTCGCCAGCTTGAGCATGGGCTCATCTGGTTTGAGCAAGGCTCACCAGCTTGAGCCCAAGGTCGCTGGCTGAAGCAAGTGGTCACTCAGTCTGCTGTAGCCCCTTGGTCAAGGCACATGTGAGAAAACAATCAATGAATAACTAAGGAGCCACAACAAAGAACTGATGTTTCTCATTTCTCTCTCTTCCTGTCTGTCTGTCCCTATCTGTCCCTCTTTCTGTCTCTGCTACAAAAAAAAAAAAATCCCCAAGGCCCACTTATATTTCTTTGCTTCAGCATCAGTTTTTAAATGTTTTCACCACTCCTGGTGAGCACAGATAACCAATGAGGAAATACTTTAAAAGCAATTTATTAAACATTAACTATAATTTATTAGCAGTCACAATCATTGTTTCCTACAGAGGTTAGTATTGTATAGGAAGATTCTCTGAGGACACACAGAGTTAAGAAAACAATGAGAGGCAGCAAGGCACCCTAGGGCCAAAGCCCTGAGCAGACAAGAGCCCAGGGCCTCTCTGACCCATCCTGCCAACAGCAGGCACTGGAAACAGCAAAACAGCAGGATAAGATTCAGTAACAGAAATGTTTAGGCTCTCAGAACAGAGATTAGATGTCAGCATGTTCCTTGTCCTTTACTTCACCCCCTGAAAACTTCTTCTATCTGTTTCTTTGACTTATTTGTACTGGCTAATAAATACCTGAGTAAGGCTGGGGACCGAGTTCAGTCCTTCAGTCTGCTGACTGGGGCTGTTGCCTCCCCTCGGCCCCTCAGACCATCCCATCTGGTCTCCAGGTAGTTTATTGTCACTGTGACGGTATTTTTCATGACTCATATCATCTCAGAATTGAAAGTTCTAAAGATGTAAAACAGTTCAAACTATTTAGAGCAGTTTAATCTTCCTTCTATATTGAAGTTCTTCAACTATTTGAAAACAGAACTAACATCTGTTCCTAGAGTTTTCTCTCTTCCAAGCTAAATATTCTGGTTTTTTTTTCACTGTTTTTACTTTTTTTTTTACAGGGACAGAGAGAGAGTCAGACAGAGGGACAGACAGACAGGAATGGAGAGAGATGAGAAGCATCAATCATCAGTTTTTCGTTGCGACACCTTAGTTGTTCATTAATTGCTTTCTCAGCAGACCGAGCAACCCCTTGCTTGAGCCAGAGACCTTGGGTCCAAGCTGGTGAGCTTTTTGCTCAAGCCAGATGAGCCCGCGCTCAAACTGGCGACCTCGGGGTCTCGAACCTGGGTCCTCCGCATTCCAGTCTGACGTTCTATCCACTGCTCCACCGCCTGGTCTGGCTCTACTGTTTTTAATATATGGTTTTCTCCCATTCCCACCTCCCCCTCCTCCATCCAACTTTAGTCATGTTTCAAAGCTAATAGAGCCTTCAAAGGCATTAGCTATTAAAGGCAGGCACAGCAGACTTCATTCAGGTTGAACTCACAGTCAAACTGAAAATCCTGAGTCCTTTTGCCTGTGATTCTGCTACAGCTTCCCCTATCTGATTTTATTCCATTAGACATTTTGGCCTTAAAACAGTTTTCATGGTTATTGTTGTGAAATGCATGTAGTCTGCTTCAGTTTGATGTTATCATCTTGTGTCTTCATCTGAATAAATCATCTCAGAAGGATATTTAAGGTGTATGTAACAAATCAACAAAACCAGTGAAATAAACGTAATGAATTTATGGGGGAAAGGAGAAAAAAAATCCAAATACTTTCATTTATTTTCCTTTTGCAGAGAGTTAGAAATCTTAGTAAATAGCAGAACTAAAGTGTTTTTAATTAGATTTATTGGGGTGACACTGGTTTGCAAAATCATACGACTCAATAAAAACACGACCTGCCCATTATTTGGTATCATGCACACACTGCCCCAGGCAAAGTCTCTCTCTGGTCTCATCTGCCCCTCCGTTGCTACCCATCACCTATTTCCGCTTTCCCTCAGTCTTCTGTGGCTAAGTGTATATATACAGATGAGGCATTTTGCTAATCCCTTCAACATAATTATTAAAGGAAAAATAGTTGATACAAAAAACCTGAACATTTTTAATTTAGTTTAAATTATACCAAATGAATGAGTAGTTTTTAGACCTACAATTAGCATACTCTGTTAGGAATGACCATCTCCATTGAAATGGTTTCAAAAGGATTTTTCAAAAGTTATCCCATTTTTTAATTTATTTTTACTTATTATTATATTTTTTAGATTTTATTTATTTATTTATTTTCATGACAGAGACAGAGAAAGGGACAGATAGAGACAAACAGACAGGAAAGGAGAGAGATGAGAAGCATCAATTCTTTGTTGTGACACCTTAGTTGTTCATTGATTGCTTTCTCATATGTGCCTTGACTGGGGGGGCTACAGCAGAGTGAGTAACCCCTTGCTCAAGCCAGTGACCTTGGGCTCAAGCTGGTGAGCCTTGCTCAAACCAGATGAGCCTGCGCTCAAGCAGGCAACCTCGGGGTTTCAAACCTGGGTCCTCTGCATCCCAGTCCAATGCTCTGTCCACTGAGTGACCGCCTGGTCAGGCTAGATTTTAATATTTGATTTTAGAGAGAGGAATGAGAGAAAAGCAGGGTGAGGTTGGGGGAAGAGTGGAAAGCATCAACTTCCTTCTCTATGCGCCTAGACTGGGTAAACCCAGGGTTTTGAACCAGTGAACTCAGTGCTCCAGGTTGATGCTCTATCCACTGCGCCACCACTGGTCAAGCAAGTTATCACATTTATTAACAACCACTAATATAGCCATTAAAATATCCATATCTAAGAAAGGTAAGTATATAAAATAATATTTTTCAATTTAAAGTTAGGAAAAATATACAATATATTTAGCCAGTAAAAAATTTTTAATAAATATAGCAAATGTTCCCGTGAAAAAGAAAACATTAAGATAAGACTTATGATTAAATTTGTACTGTAAATATTTTTAAATCAGCAAAGTTTGAACTTAATTTTATTAAATACTATTTTACCTATCAATAAATAGGTAAATTCAAGGAAAGTATGTTCCTTGAAATGTCTATTTCACTCTACTGTTTGTTATTAGAAGCTTCAATCATCATTGGTTGATTTACTTATCCACTAATTAAACCTGGGCTAGGTGCTGATATCGCTATAAATTTTCAGTGGATGAATTCCCTGACCCTATGGAAATGTGATCCATGAGGAATAAATTCAATTTTTTCAAATGAACATACATTTTTGGAGAGTGTATCATGTTTCGTCAAACAGCAACACTTTCTTTAAAAAGCCAATGATAGTTGCTCTTCTTACTCATTTCAAATCTGCTCTATTCAAGTTTACATCATGTATGCAGTGCTATTTGTAATATCCAGCTGCCTTGTAGTTTCACATATTTCAGCGATATAAGGAAATTTTCAGCAGCAGTTTCACTTTTAGAAGTGAGTGTTACATTGTATATAAAGATCGTATTTTTCAAAATATTATAAATCACCAAACAGTCCTCCTATTTGGGTTGCATGTGGAGGCAAGTAATATGCTTAATGCATAAACAATTTTCAGATACATATTTTGTAATGATTACACTTGAAAATAAGTAGGTTTAAGCTAAACAATTCCTTTTAATTATTTTAAGTGATGTCGATAAAGCATTTCATGTAAGCTGGTAGTTCAAAGCAAAAGAGAGTTTAACAAATTTTGTAGTTAGACTTATATGCACCATGAAACTGAGGGTCCCTATGTCTTTGATTAAATTTAGTTTAAGATCTAGCTCTAGAAATCAAATCTCTCTCTCTCTCTCTCTCTCTCTCTCTCTCTCTCTCTCTCTGTCTCTCTCCCTCAGAGGCCTAGCTTTCCCCAATAATAAGCAATGTCAGAGGCAGAAGAAGACAACAGCCAGGACCTGAATAATAGTCTCATGGTCTGAATCCCTGGCAGGCTAAAGATAACATCTTGACCTAAATTATGTTTCCATCCCTATGCCCTAAAATGGAAAAATCTCCTGGCTACTCTTTCATGAGATTAGACAGGGGGACTCTGGAAAAGACCTCACAACTGTTGTGGACTGTAAATGGCAAAAAACCTTTGTAGATTCGAGGCTTAGCAAAAGGCTAACTGCTCCCCCCCACCACCTCCACATTGGCTATGATACTGAGTATTTGCACCCACTTCACTTGCTTCCTTGAGTTGCTGGAAGCAATTTACATGCCCTTCTTCTTACTCTTTGTTTGTTCAGATGTTGGTTGATTTCGCTTATGCATGGTGGGGGGATTCCTGTTTATGCCTTGGGAGAGTTCCTGTTTTAGCCTCAGATGTGTAACTTTGTATCAAGGACTTTCTTGATTTGCATATGGCTATATAATAAAGCAAACTGGAGCTATGGGGCACTGGGATATTGCCATCAGCATTGAAGAGTCCTCCTGGTCCCATCTTTTTTTCTTAATAAGTATGTTTCCTTAATTCCACACCATTGTTAGGAGCTGCGCTGGTCCGCGGCACTCAACTGTCCTAAAGACCTAATTTTTAGGACATAATTTATTACCCTTCCCTAATCTCTGATCATTCAGATCCTAACACAACCTTATACTCATTAATTCATAGTGTCTTGTGAGATTTGCCCAATATAATATGTAACTTACATACCATCAGGGAGTTGGCCATATTGGTCAATTCAGTATTAAACTATTTTATTTCTGTGCTGCAAATTCCTGCTTGTGCATTTTTTGGGCCAGTGCTCACAGGTAGGTGGACACAAAAAAAACATTGGGATCCTGATAACAATCTAGAAAAAGATGGTGATTTCATAACCATGGAATTAGATTAAAAACTAACCTATTCTCTTTCTTCTGGGGTTAACTAGTTTCTGCTGCATAGAAGTAAATTTTATAAAATTAACAACATTGTATGTTTTTCAAACTTTTCCTATTGATAGTCATAATAATCACTTCAACAATAAACCTAAATTGCCAAAACCCAGTGATGCTGAGAATCCTGGAATTGTTCTCTACCGATTTATAATTGGTAAGTATGTACATGAACTATATTTGAAGTCAAGATTAATTAGAAATGTTTAAATAATACCTCTGTCTTAGTCTGGGCTCCTATATCAAAGTACCATAGCCTGGGTATACACAACAGAAAATTAAGGCTCACAGTTTTGAAAGTGGCTGTCCTAGATGAGTGTGTCAGCATGGTCCAGTTCTGGTGAAAGTCCTCTTTCAGGGGGCGGATTGCCAATTCCTTATATTCTCACATGAAAAGCACTAGATAGCATTCTGTGGTTTCTTTGGTGAAGGCACTAACCTCATGCACAAGGGCTTCACCTTCATGACCTAATTACCTCTCAAAGCCCCCACCCACAACTGCCCTCACACTGGGAATTAACCTTTTAACGTATGAATATTTGAGGGGCACAAAAACTCAGTCCATAAAATATCTAAGCCAAAAGTTATGCAAACTACTACAACAGAGTTTTAACTAGAGATGTTGCAGTCACTCTACTCATGTAGAATTTCCCAAGGATTACTGTAGTCTTTAAATATGGTCAAAATATCACATTGGCTGAATCCCTTTAAAAATTTAAACTATACGATATCTCTACAGACACAGATGTCTGAACCTATGTTCTTAATACCCAGTGTCACAATACCACATACTTTTTTTTATTAAAAATTGTAATTTCCATCCCTTAGCTCTCTGGGAAAAAAAATATGGGTATTCTTGTATTTAGTAATGAATTCAATTAGACTATTCTTAGTTCAGGTTACAAAAGAACATATGATTCTATTTTCAGAAACATATATGTACAGGCAAGACAGTAATGATTATTTTTGCTTTTTTGGGACGCCTGATGATATTATTTTCTGTCTTTTCTACATACTCTACACTAGCCCTGCATGATAATAAAGAAATAAATAAGTAAAAGTTATTACCAAACCCAGTCTTATAATGATAATACCCCTACAGTGTTTCAGCAATAAAGCCACTGAATCTAAATAACGAAGTTCTATTTCTCCCCGGCTATATTTCCATAGTCGCTGATAAATTTGGTGAAATGTTATATTGCATCATAAATGATTTTACTTCTGTGTATTCATAGGCATTGCAACGCTGAAAGGAAGAGAGAGCCCATGTGATGTGCTGTGAAACACAGAAACAATTTTCGACTACAAAAGAATTACCTGTCATGCCATAGAGCGCTCAGGCAGCACAGCAGCAATAAAACTGTCTTTAAACTATCCAGGTAACATCATTGATTCTTCAGGCCCTTAGGGACCAAGAGCAGTAGCTGTAAGTATTGGTATTCAACCCTTCAAAAGCATTCACTTCGGAAATGACAGCTTCTACACATGAAACAATCTGAGTCCCGGTCTCAGCACCCTTGGCCTCTTAGGAGGTCAGAAGATATTTGACATGCATGGCAGGGTGTTTTGTAAAGTGGCCTTTCAAGTGATGTATAAATGAACCTTTTGCTAGATTTCTCCTGAGAGGGTGTAGACTTGGCAGCTGGGATCCCAGATCAGAGGCCTGCACTGAAAAGAGGACTCGGTCATGGAGGGGACGAAACGGAGCGAAGCCAGGTCCTTCCAACAGTGCACGGAGCTGGGACGCAGGAACATCACAGCCAGTGAGACTAGCCAAGGGACAAGGGACTGAGAGAGTGACCCAGAGACACAGAGCTGGGACGCAGAAACGTCACAGCCAGTGAGACTAGCCAAGGGACAAGGGACTGAGAGAGTGACCCAGAGACACAGAGCTGGGACGCAGAAACGTCACAGCCAGTGAGACTAGCCAAGGGACAAGGGACTGAGAGAGTGACCCAGAGACACAGAGCTGGGACGCAGAAACGTCACAGCCAGTGAGACTAGCCAAGGGACAAGGGACGGAGAGAGTGACCCAGAAGACAGGGTAGGCAGAAACTTCTTTATTAGTTCTTAAAAAGAACACTTAGGAAATGTTTCTCATTTCAAATTAAACACTTTGTCCTCCAGAATGGTTGCTGCTTGCTCTTGTATTCAGTTTATTCGGTCCTAATTGTTTTTTTTTGTAAAATATTATTTTTGGGCCACTGAGCCCTCTCTTTATAATTGTTAGTCAGCATATAAACAGAAAAGCTCTGTGCGGGAGTGGTGTCAATGTCTCTAATATAGATTAAAGTTCCTCTGAAATGGTCTTCACTGGGTCTCAATCTACCAAACTGAGGTCAGGATTTAAATACAGACTAGAACCAAAATATCATGCTATGGACATTAGATGACATATAGTCTAATAATAAGAGTATAATGAGACACTGTTGTGAACTGAATGCTTGTATTCTTTCAAAATTTATATATTGAGATCTTAGTCCCCTCTGGAAAGGTAATAAGATGGGATGAGGGTGGAGCCCTCATGAATGAGATTAGTGCCTTTACAAGAAGAGCCCAGAAAGCTAGCTTGCTCTTATCCTACTCTGTGAGGATACACCTGGAAGACTTTATCTCAGAAGAGGGCTCTCACCAGAACCTAACCTTGTTGGTAATATGATCTTATAATTCCAGCCTTAAGACTGTCAGCCATAAATTTCTGTTGTTTAGGATTTATCTAAGACTGACTTGCGGTGACGCGGTGGATAAAGCAGCAAACTGCAAACTGGAACGCTGAGGTCGCCAGTTCAGAACACCAGGCTTGCCTGGTTAAGGCAAATACAAGAGGCAAAGCAGTTGGCTCAGTGGCAGACTGTTGGCCTGGCATGTGAATGTCTGGGGTTTGAGTCCCGGTCAGGGCACACAGGAGAAATGACCATCTGTTTCTCCATCCTTCTCCTTTCTCTCTTTCTCTCCTCCTCCATCTCTCCTCCTCCCGCAGTCATGGCTCATTGGAGCGAGTTGGCCTGAGTGCGGAGGATGGCACCATGGCCTCGCCTCAGGCACAAAAATAGCTCAGTTGCTGGGCAACAGAGCAGCCACCCCAGATCGGCAACTTAGGCCCCATAAGGGGGCTCGCTGTGTGGATCCTGGTTGGGACACATGTGGGAGTGCCTCCCTGCCTCTCATTTAATAATAATAATATTAAAAAAGAAAATAAAATCTTTAAAAAAATAATGCTCATTGTGTATCCCCTCCCCTAATTCATATATTCAAGCCCCAACCCCCAGTGCGACAATATAGAGATATAAGACCTTGGGGGAAGTAATTAAAGTTCAATGAAGTCATAAGTGTGGGGCTCTAGTCCAGTAGGACTAATATGTTTATAAAAAGAGTGATGAACACTAGATATCTTTCTTTTTCCCATTGACTTTTGAGATGGGGGATGAGAGGGAGGGAGAGAGGGAGAACCATCATCTTGTTATTTCACTTACTTGTTCCATTTAGTTGTGTACACACTGATTGCTTCTCATGCCCTGACTGGGGGTCAAACCCATAAACTGTGGCATGCTGGGTCGACACTTTATCCAATGAGCCACCGGCCAAGGCACCAGAGATCTTTCTCTCTAAATACAGGCATATAAAAAATCACTGAAGAAAAATAATAATAATAACAAAGTAACATCGGCAAGCCACAAAGAGAGTTTTTATCAGAAATCAAACCTGGTAGCACCTTGATCTTGGATTTCTAGCCTCCAAAACTGGTGAGAAAATAAATTTCTGTTTAAACCACTCACTCCATAGTATTTCGTTACAGTAGCCCTTGAAGACTAATATGTACACTAAAGAGCTTTACCTGTTTTTTGCATTTTTTAGAATTTTGTGACAACCCCCCCAAAATTGCTTTATAGTTTAAAAAAAATGTTTCCATGAACATTCTCACCCAAATCTTATACTAGAGCTTCTGAGGCTGCAAATCAAAGAGTGTAATTCAAGTTACTATTGGCAGGGAAGGGATTTCTATTTCTCCACAGAAAATTCACATAAAATGCAAAGACAGAAAGGAGGGTAAGCAACAGGAAGTCATGGAAAGCTATCTGCACTCTTACTGTGCTTCATTTCTCTAAATCTGACTTACTTTTTACTTCCCCTCTTAAATCATTTTCTCTTCTTTCCTGGTCTATATGGTGAGTTTGAGGGGCAGCTTATAACAGGTTCAAGCTTAAGCATTTGGAAGCAGTGAAACATTTTATCACTTTCTCTCCAACAATTCCAAATTTTAGTGACGGAAGCTTCATTGTCTTAGCTTGGGTGCTATGCTCACCCCAGGCCAGGCTGGGGAATACGGCACTAGAAATACACATATAAAGGGATGGGGGTCCAGCATGGATGAGGAGGCCCAAATAAGGTGTCCACCACAACCTCAGAACAAACCAGACAGGTTAGCCTTCTCATCCCTACCTTGTATTTCTGGGAACTGAATTCTGATTGGTCCAAGAGTGCACAGCTCTAAATGTAGTCTTCAAAACACCTGCCTCTGATTCCACATTCAAAGTCTGTCCACTTTGCCACCTCCCTGAAGTGATATATTGCCCTACTTTCAAATAGTTTAAACTGAACTGAAGAATTATCCTTCAAGATTCAAATGTAGATAAAACTGATGATCATTTTAGAAACATATTTCATTCATTGAAGTTCTGAAGCTGATATTCTTTCAGCAAAATCAAAGTCGTGTGAAAAATGCAGATTTCTTCTTAAACTTTATGTTGTGAATTGTCACATTATATGTGAGAATAGCTCATTTTTTTAAATGCACCAATACTTTATCTAAGGGTGGTGTGAAAATAAGTACATTTAACAAAAAATAAGTGATGAACTGGATATTTTTTCTTCTTTATTCTTAGGACACATTGGCAAAGAAAAATAGTAGGGAATCCCCATTACCGTCTCCTTTCTATATATTGCTGGAAGTTGGTGGCATGGCTTTCATTTAATGTATGTTCAGTTCAGGGAAAAGGTTGTCATCAGTTACAGAAAACAAAAATAATAGCAATGGTAGAAGTCACCTTGATAATTCTACTTCAAATCATTTGCTTTCAGGAACAACTGTCATTTTATAACATTCCATGGGATGTAATTGTTTTCAAGAGTGTGATATTTTTCAATACAATTTTGACAGGAATTATACAATTTAAAAATACACGTAAAAATTTTTTCTTCTGTTTTGTTTTATAAGATGTCAGTTGAACACCAGAATATATTTAATGTTAGTTATTAACTGTCTTCAGCATTCGTACCAATTTTCTATTTTTAAAGATTTTTAATGCTTTTGCCTATAATTTCCATATTACATCCTCATATAAGAAGTGGAGGTCTGGCCCTGGCCAGTTAGCTTCATTGGCTAAAAGTATCATCCTGAAACGACAAGGTTGCATGTTCAATCCCTGGTCAGGGCACACGGGGGAAGAAACTAAAAAATGCACAACTGAGTAGAACAACAAGTGAATGCTTCCCTTTCCCCTCCTCTCTCTCTCCATTCCTCCCTCTGTCTCTGTAAATATCAATAAAAATTAAGTCTTGACTGGATAGGTCGGTTTGCTGAAGCGTCATCCTGGAGTGCTGAGGTTTCCAGTTTGATTCCCCAGTCAAGGCACGTAGAGGTGCAGCTCGATTCTCTCTCTCTCTCTCTCTCTCTCTCTTTCCCTGCCTCCCTCTCCCTCTCAGAAAAATGAAGGTCCAAAACAGTCTATAACAAAATGACTGGTAAGTCTAGCATACACTACACCAAATTACATAGCATGTAAGCCAGAAGTAAACAGGGACAGCTGACGTTCCTCTATTCTTCCTCACTATTCTTGAAAATCAGGGGTGAAGTGATATTAGATTCTGGGGGCATCTCATGGGCACATCCACTCCATGGCCAGTGAAGTAAACATTCTTTGTGTCTCTTCTCTTTCTTAGGTATTCTCTCCCTCCTCAAGTGTTAAATGGAATCAGCCTCTGATAGGTAGGATTTTTCCTTCTTTACAATCACATTTTGATCCTGCTTATCTGAATCCAGTCCTAGATAAAAACTGAGAGATTGCAGAGTAGGGGTAAGACGAGAGTGTTTCCAAACGTAGGAATATGTTTATATATGACAATGGTAGATCTGCAAGCCACCTAGTCCTTTAACTTTACCATAGTTCTTAGACTTTCTCTTCACGTTTCACTTAGTCATTCATCTTATTATCAAAATGTTTCTCTTTGTCTTCCTTGTGCATGAAATTGACTGAGGGGTTGAGAAAACCCTGGCATTGTATGTTTAAAAAAAAGAGAGATGGACAGTTTTTGCATAGAAATCCACAACCCTGATCCCCTCATTCACTTTCCCTCCAGAGTATTCTTTCTTTCACTTAGTTTCGACCTCCTGGACCATTACAACCCAGCATAATCAACTGACTATATATAGATACACACACATACACACAGATACACCCCAACCACCCAGAATTCAGACATCTGTGAATATTAGCTTTCTACAGCTGGGAAGAATTATCTATACAGTTGATGTTGTTTAATCAATGCGATGTCTCTAGGAAGATTTACATCCCCATACTGCTACAGGTGAGAGATCCTACATAAAACATACAAAGTGAAGCCTCCTAGGAACTCACAGCAGTTAAATTCAGAATTCCTGTGGTTCAGCCTTTTCATTCTACACATCAGAAATGAGGCTCTGAGAGGTGAACTGATTTGGTGGAGGGCTCATTGCTTTTCAGTGTGTGCTGAGGGGCAGTGGAGGGAGGCACAGAGACTTGTTTACAAGCTCAAAATGAGTCAACAGGTTATAGGTCTACTGCAACAAATGTTTTTAAAAGCAGGCTCCGTGAACGAACAGAGGCACCTTTACTGTAGCAAGACAGGTGTATGTGAGGTCCAGGAAAGGGAGCGGCGGGATGGGAGGCAGTGGGTGTTGGGAGTGGATTGGGATCTGTAGCATATGGCGTCACTTTAACCCTTTGAAGCATCAAAAATGATTTCAGCTCCTTGTCTTCCTCTCTCTGTTGTCAGGGAAAGAGTTAAGTATAAAACTACTCTATCATCTCAAGTCAAAATTGTCGACCTGAGGACATCTTTCTGGCCATGGCGAGGTTTGGGAAAATAGTGGTTGGCAGCAACCTCAGCAGGAGAGCAATACGTTTTTGCAGGAGACAGGCAAGGAGGAGTCAGGTACGGTAAAGGTGTTGGTTATGCTCTGGATATGAAGTGGGTTGACATGGTTACTGGTGTTTGGCTTATTATTGTGACCCATAATTTGTGTATTACATATGCTTTGTATTTACCAAATATTAAACATGAAATCAACTTTTAAAATGTGATCCAACTTTGGTAAGTACAGTTATTCAACTATAAAAACCTCAGGCATATATTTTCTTTTTTTCTTTTTTTTTTTTTTTTGTATTTTTCTGAAGCTGGAAATGGGGAGAGACAGCCAGACAGACTCCCGCATGTGCCCGACCGGGATCCACCCAGCATGCCCACCAGGGGCGACACTCTGCCCACCAGGGGGCGATGCTCTGCCCCTCTGGGGGGTCGCTCTGCCGCGACCAGAGCCACTCTAGCGCCTGTGGCAGAGGCCAAGGAACCATCCCCAGCGCCCGGGCCATCCCCGCTCCAATGGAGCCCCGGCTGTGGGAGGGGAAGAGAGAGACAGAGAGGAAGGAGGGGGTGGGGGTGGAGAAGCAAATGGGCGCGTCTCCCATGTGCCCTGGCTGGGAATCGAACCCGGGTCCCCCGCACGCCAGGCCGACGCTCCACCGCTGAGCCAACCGGCCAGGGCCCAGGCATATATTTTCGTGCATGAAAAAATTCAAGGCATAGAATCTATTAACTCTGCTTGAAAAATGATTCAAGGATAAAACCAAGCCAATCAAATCATAAATAGAGACAACTTTTTTTAAGAAAAGGTAATAATGAATATTAAAACCTCTAGAACATAGAAACACAACTAAACAATTGCAGGAATGATGGTGAAAAAAAATATATAATATATATGTCATAAAAAATGACAACATGAAAATGATAATGTAACCGGTAAGAGTCAAGAGAAAGATTGAAGAGAACGTGAAAATTAGATAGTTCTTAAGATTGATAAGTCAATTACTGGAGCTAACCATATGTTATTTTAAAAAGCATTAAGATCCACTATAAGAACCTACAATATATAAGATATGTACCTAAAGGGTAAGGCAGGTGGGAGTGAGGGATTTGTAGTCAGATTGAATATCTCTTCAATTGTATATGACTGTATCTTTTAAGTATTAAATTTAAAAAACTGTTAAAAATTAATTCCTTTAAAGTTTTGATAGACAGTGTAGGAAGAATACTTACTTTTATTTTCTTTTTATTTATTTTTATTTATTTATTTAATTAATTGTGTTTACATAGATTCTAGGGTTGCACCTAATGCATCCCCCCTCCCCCGTATCCCCTCAACATCGCCCTTGCCCCCTACCTACAGCGCCCTCCCCCCTTCCTTCAGGTTTATCCCATCCTATCATTCCCTTTCCCTCTTTCCTCTTTTCCTCTGGTCCCTTTGATTTCTCCTCTGCCTCAATTCCGTTCCTCAGTTCTCATTGTTCCTTGGGTTCCTCAAATGAGTGAGGTAATATGATATTTTTCTTTCTCTGCCTGGCTTATTTCACTTAACATAATAGTTTCCAGGTCCATCCATGTTGTCGCAAAAAGTAAGATTTCCTTCTTTTTCATGGCCCTGTAGTATTCCATTGTATATATGTACCACAACTTTTTAATCCACTTGTCCACTGATGGACACTTGGGCTGTTTCCAGATCTTTGCTATTGTGAACAATGCTGCCATAAACATGGGGGTGCATTTTTTAGTCGGTGATATGGTGTTCTTTTAAATTGTGCTCCTTCACTTTTTATCACAAATAGTGAATTATTTCAAATTAATAAATAACTGATAAATTACAGCTCTCTACATTGAGATATCTCTGGAAGATAAAAGGAATAGTACCAGCTGTTTTAGTCTCTACCAATTCATAATTGATATAATTCCCAAGCAATCTATTCTCAATTCTCAATATTTATGTTTTGATTAAAACAGGTGAAAAAGGCCCTGGCCGGTTTGCTTAGTGGTAGAGCATCGGCCTGGCGTGCGGAGGTCCCGGGTTCGATTCCCGGCCAGGGCACACAGGAGAAGTGCCTATCTGCTTCTCCACCCCTCCCCCTCTCCTTCCTCTCTGTCTCTCTCTTCCCCTCCCGCAGCCAAGGCTCCATTGGAGCAAAAGATGGCCCGGGCGCTGGGGATGGCTCCTTGGCCCCTGCCCCAGGCGCTAGAGTGGCTCTGGTCGCGACAGAGCAACACCCCCTGGTGGGCGTGCCGGGTGGATCCCGGTCGGGCGCATGCGGAAGTCTGTCTGACTGCCTCCCCGTTTCCAGCTTCAGAAAAATACAAAAAAAAAAAAAGGAAAAAAAGAAAAGGGCCTACTTTTAAAAAAGAAAAAGAAAAGAATTCGCCTCAACCAAAGCCCAAATCCTGCTCTGAAAGACTTTGACCACTGGACAGGACACTCTGGGTGTAGTGATTACAGCCCTCCATATAATTCATGGTTCATCTCTATACGTACTGCTAAGATTTGAATATCTACTTTGAAGTTATGCAGTGTGATTTTTTTTTTTGCAGGTGTTTATTTGTTTTGGTGTAAATCATCTGTAAATAAAAAACCTGTGTGAGGAATATTTTCAATTGAACATGTAGCTTTATGCTTGCTTACTCTCCCTTTCTCGATCCCTCTGTCTACATGGACCTACTTCTGTATTTATATGCACACCCACACCAGTCTTCAGCCGCTCATGATAGTGGCTAGTCCTCCCAGGAACTCCTCTCTCATGGTTTAGAAAAAGCTTTAAACAACCTCTTCAAAATAGGTCACTTCTCAACACTGTCGTTTACAGTTCTGAGTTTTCCTGCCGTGGGTTGTCTTCCATCTGTGACAGTAGGGTTGGCTTTAGGACTAAATAATTCCTGACTTCCCACACTTCAATTGCAGTGCCTCATCCCTTTCTCTCCCCTAAACAGCCTGCATGTACTTGCAAGAGATGGTATTGGAGACCTCAGTTCAACAGCAAAGCAACCTAGCTTGGGTACCTTTGTACTAAGCCAAGACTGTTAATAAATGCTGTGATTAGAGACTATAGGAGCTCTAACACTGTAAAAAGACCAATAAATGGCTGCATCATTTCACACTTTAAAGTGTCTTTCCTCCCCATTCTTTGTGCTATTATTTGGAAATGCCAGCATCAAAAATAAAATGTTCTGAATGTGCTGTATCTTTCTTGGCCAACAGATAGACTCTAAGTATTAAAAATAATTTCTCAAAAGCTACATGGGTTGCTTATACCCCCCACAACAACACATATGTAGGTGTGTCTATGTACACCCCTGCACTAGTACAAGCTAGCATTAGTGCATAACTTAAAAAACTCGTTGGAGTCAGGAATACTTAATATAGTCAATCCAATCTTTTTTTGGATACAGAAACACATGGGTTCTTCCCCACCTCTCTCTGAATGGCTCTCAAGAATAGCTTCTCTGCTCTTCTTTAGTGCCTGTGGTGCCGGGATAATTCTCAGGAAATACTTTGAAGCCCCTGGTTTCCTTTAAACTCATGGTTCTTGATGTTTCTAATATAAGAGAAATCCTAACAAAAATGTTATGTGCTGATTCTCAAAGAAAGTAACTAAACTGAAACTCATCTATAGTTAAATCCTATTACAACAGAAACTATTTCAATAAAATTTTCCTTATAACTAATATGCCTTTATTTCAGAAAATACTCTATCAGAATTGTAGTATAAGGATCACAGCCAGACTCCTGTAGCATTCACTGTAATAGGACTTGATTTATTATGCACCTGTAAATCCTCTCATTCGCATAAGCTATTCATAAGCAATTCTCTGTTTTCAGTATTGATGGTTTCTCTATCAGGGATAGATGACATCAAAATTATTATTCTCTTTGTGTGGTTGCAAAACACATAAAATTTATTGTTTTTAATCAAGCCATTTCACTTTCCAGTTCACAGGCTCTTATTTGCTATGAATCCTGTTAATCATTAGTATAAATTAGGATGGGTCTACAATTGTAATGATCCATGCCTTATTAACCTCCCCTCTTTATCAAGCACTGATTTAAGAGAGATCAGTTCAGCCTACAGAGCCTGAAAAACTTTCAGTCGCTCTGGAGATAATTATGAAAGAAAGCATTTTAACAACACAGAAAGAAATCTTGAGCTATGTAGGACTCATCAATTCATAGACTGAAAACTCACGTGAAGGTAAAAGAATAGCAACCCATACGTTGAATACCTGTGTTTCTATCCGGGAATATGTTACTGCAGATGTGTTGAATTTACTTACTCCAAATACTGATTTCTAAACATGTAAAAGATCTGGTAATAGGTTTTAAATGGAAGTAGGATAGCTTAATAGACTAGTCTAGGATTTAATGGAATCAACAAATGAATTTAAAAACATGGCCTGCCACTAGAAAGTTGTATAAACTTTAGAAGTCACTTAAATTTTAGTAGTTTTGAGCTTTTTAAGTTCATTACTTCCATGCAGTAATATCTGAAATTTGTCTGCCAAAATCTATCCTATCCTGGTATCAGTTTAAAATTTACTATAGATGTTTCTCTCTATATATGTGACATCTCCTTCTATTTGGGGGGGGGGGGTTTACAGAGATAGAGAGTCAGAGAGAGGGATACACAGGGACAGAAAGACAGAGACAGGAATGGAGAGATGAGAAGCATCAATCATTAGTTTTTTGTTGTGCATTGCGACACCTTAGTTGTTCATTGATCGCCTTCTCATATGTGCCTTGATCATGGGCCTTCAGCAGACCGAGTAACCCCTTGCTCGAGCCAGTGATCTTGGGTCCAAGCTGGTGAGCTTTTTGCTCAAACCAGATGAGCCTGCACTCAAGCTGGTGACCTTGGGGTCTGGAATCTGGGTCCTCCGCATTCCAGTCTGACGCTCTATCCACTGCGCCACCGCCTGGTCAGGCCATCTCCTTCTATTTTTATATTAATATTTTCTCTTTACTTCCATGCTTACTTTTAAGTGTATAATCACAACATAAGATTTTACTTTTTATGCCTATTGTCTTTATAAACCCGTGGTTGCTAACGAGACATAAGAATCCTCTTTCTTTTCCCTTAGACAATGGCAAACATTGAACCACGTAAGTATTTACACTAGAAATAGTGCAAAATGGTAGAAATGATCTGACTTTTCAAGAAAATTCTATTCTAACTTTCTAACAGTCACATTTCCTGGTGTACTAATGATCAGTCTAGAAAGGCCGTTGAGGGCTGACTATAATAATTGAGTAGGTTCTAATCATCCTTTCCCTAGATAGTCCTTTTTAATCGTAATTGATTCCTCACATTTTTTGCTCTTTGGGTTTATGCTAACATACACCATTTGGACCACTGCTCTTATCAATAGATCTCCTAGACCAAACTAATTAAACTAGAATTATATAAATAGTTACTATAAGTATAATTTCTATTTCTAGTAAAAAATGTGTAAATATAGATAACATGATTAAGACAGTTGTTTCTTGGTTTATTTATAATTAATTCTCAAAAATATTAATCCATTGCAGTCCTAGCAACCTTTCTCGTATTGTGACATCTCCTGGGGTATAAAATCTCAATGGAATGGTTATGCACTGGCCTAAAAAATCTTTCTGCTAGTCACTCCATGGTTCAGGCAACACGATTGGTAATACAGAGGCAATGAGAGCAGAGGAAATTCTCATCTATTAAAAGAAAATAGACACATGGGCAAATATGTATTATCATATTATAAATTATATCATCTCCTACATATTACTTTCAAAGATGCAGGCATTCTGTTGAAAACATGGATTATGTCAGTTTATCTTCATAATAACAATGTGAGAAAAGTGTTATAATTATTGAAAAAAAATCAGAAAGGAAAAATCAGAAGATAAATCACTGATCTAAAATCATATGCTAGAAAGCATCTGAGTGTGGATTTAAACCTCTGTAAACCAGCCAAAAGGATGATATGGGAACCCAAACGGAAGTATGCTGGTTGGAGCAATGTTGCTGTCTCTGTAATAAACCATCAGAGAATAAAGTATTTGCATTTTAAATGTCTCTTTAGTTTTGACATAGGTCTAAATCAATTTTCTACAAAATCTATCTTGCCAAGGCAGTATTATTCTGTAGCTTCATCATTTTAGTAATGTAAAAAAATAAAATATTTTAAAAAAGCAAGTCCCCCGTAAAGGCAGAAGATTTGAGAAAAAGAAACAGGAAGAGGGAGCCAGCTAGCATTTAGGAGTACTTCCTTCTGAAGGTACTAGGCAGCATGTGTCAGTAAGTACTTAAGCCAAGACTAATATGTAAGGATTGTCGATTGCATTTTACTGAAGAGAAACCTAAACCTCCAAAAGTTTGACCAACTCCCAAATATTCTCCTTGTAAAAATTCAAACCAACATTTTCTAAATTTAAAAATATCTCTGCTCTTTTCACCACATGAATAAAAACCTTCAGCACGATATCACTCCTCCCCGGTTTTCACCCCCAGCATACAGAGTTAAAGCTATTCTTCATTTTAAACACAAATTTTGTTTTATTTTACAGTTTTGATTGATTTATCTGAAAGAATAATTTCACTGTTTAAGTTATACTGTCTCATATCTCCACTTACAAACAGGTTAAGAAAAGGGGTGAGGATCAAACAGAGGTCAATATACTCCCTTTTAGTTATTAAAACAGTTTACGTAAATTGCATTGAATAAGACAAAGCTTAACTACGATTTGATTTGCAACAACTATATAAGTTCATCCTTCAAAACACAAAAAGATGGCCTTGGCAGAACTATGGGCAGATATCATAACTAATCCTTTGATGGAAATTCAAACTGATCATAAAGTGTTTTAGGAAACAATAATAAAAAGAAAAGAAATTTTGAAAACACCCAAAAATATTAAGGGAGATGAAAAAATACATATTCTGATCAAATTAGTTGGGGAATACAGTATTTAGTTGAGAAAATAGTTTGTATTCTAGAAATTCTCAGGAGATGAGTGGATGGTAACAGTTAATACAAATGCTACCCCCATTAATAGAAAAGACCAACATCAGTCCTTAGGACAATCTTTCAACAGTGTTTGAGAAAGACAGACCCTCTAAGTCCATACCCTTAATAACACTATGTAGTTTTCCTATGTGCTACTAGTGCCTAATGGGAGTAATCTGGGAGCTGACTGGAAAGGTCTGCCAACTCGTAGCTGTACAAAGTAACAGCCACCTTAATCCAGACAGCTGGAAATAAAATTTTTAACTGAAATTTTGCACTGGTGATCATAAATTTGAGATATTGCCTGAGGTAGAGTGACGAGTGCAAGCAGGACCCTGAGTTCCCTACATATGAAGAGGCTAAGACTATAAGAACTCCTTTGTTTTTGCTAAAACCTACCTAACAAAAAGATTGTCTGAAAGTTCATTTTTGTCTGGACTAGAATCTGAAATTCTACAAATCTCAGTTATCATTTAAAGTTGGAGAAACCAGTAAGGCCCCTAGAAATTGTATCAAGCCAGAATCTGGGCATGAAATCAAAGGTGACAAGAAAATCCAATTTGAGATTCATAATTTAAAATCAGAAATTATGCATTCTGCAGGCTTGAAGTACTAAAGCACTGGAGCGATGTCAGTAGTGCAGGGGACATCAACCCACAGTTGATGTATGTGCCAAAGGCTTCCAGTAACAGTGAGGGACAATGCTCTTAGTCTACATTGTGGGAAGATCCATGATGGTAACTGGTGATTTAACATATTCTTGCCCTTTGTTTTGATTAAGCTTCTTTTTGGTAAACCTCACTCAATGTTTTGTCACAAGAAAGGCACCAGGCTGCCCATTGCAGAAAACTTCCCAGGTAATTATAATATCGCAAAAATATAAGTTGGTCCTTTATGCTAAAGATAATGCTATCAGAAACAACATATATGGTTGAAAACACACAGGATCAGGACAGCATAGACCCAAACTTTCATAAATTGGCTTATTTTTCCATTGGTAGAATGAACCACATCAGTGGTGTTAAATGTTTATAGTCAGGTAACATTTCTAGAAATAAAACATGAAAAATGCATATACGCACATGTACACATACACATATTGAAACTCCTGATTCAAGGCAAGCAAAGTTAAAGGGTCTATTTCTCACACGTTTCTTTATGGTTTGTCTCTAATCCTCTGTCCATCAAAACTAAGGTAGCAAAAGGGTTATTTGAACTTAAACTAAGATTGTTTTCAAATTTGTTACTACACAACAATGGGCTTTGAGTATAAGACACCAGTTTTCTAAATTTCACTTTCAATGCCTATAAGATTCACTATTCTCTTTCTCTTTTTTTTTTAATTTATTCATTTTAGAGAAAAGAGAGAGAGAGAGAAGGGAGGGAGGAGCGGGACCCATCAACTCCCATCTGTGCTTTGACCAGGCAAGTCCAGGGCATCGAAACGGCGACCTCATTGTTCTAGGTTGACGTCCTATCCTCTGTGCCACCAAAAGTCAGGCAGGTTCACTATTCTCAAATAAAAAAATTTTTAAAAATCAAGAGTCCTGGCCAGGCAGCTCAGTTGGTTAGAGCATCATCTGGAAGGCACAGAAGTTATGGTTCAATCCTCAATCAGGGCATATATAGGAACAGATCAATGTTCCTGTTGATCTCTCTCTCTCCCTTTTTCTTGCTAAAATCAATAAAATAAACATCAAAACATTTTTAAATAGATAATTAAATCAAAATCAAGAAATTACAGCACCGTTTGCATTTTGAAAATGTCAAAATGAGTAGTCATGAAACATCCACTGTTGATTATATACAAAAAAATAATAATAAAGATAACCCAGATAATATGAAGCTTCTTTGGGAGTAGAGACTTAAGAAACATGGTTTACAAAATAACAAAATGGTAAACACAATAAAACGATAAATGGTGATCTTTTGAGAAGACTAAATAATTCTATACTGATGACAAAATTTTGAAATTAGAAAAGAAAGATGCAAATTTAGAATATTTTTTTTTAGCAGAAGTTACTTAATTCCCTAAAAAACACATCTATTATCTTTGGTTCTGCGAGACTCTGGTCAAACTTAGAGGGAGTAAATAATATGATATCCTAAAATTGATTTAAGCTAACTTTTAATCTTTGCCTACGTATTGATTTTTTCATTAAAATAACAAAGGAGCTTTTGATTAAATACCCAGGGTAAGTTTATTACTATATTCAGCATGTGAAAATCTAATTTAAAATAAATATAGTTCTCTACTAAGGGACATGACTTATAATTATCAGTACTTTAATTTATACTCATTACTATTATTTTCATTTTATGAGTGAGGAAAATAAGACACATAAGTTTCAGTTCACTCATTTATCACAGCTCTTGGTTTCATTGATCATTTCCATTTCTTTTTCTGCTATTTCATTTATTTTTACTCTGATCATTGTTATTTCCTTTCTCTGCTAACCATGAGCTTAGTTCATTCCTTTTTTTACTTTCATAAGGTATCAACTTAGGTTGTTTAGTTGAGATTTATTTTTCTATAATAAATAACAGGAATTTATTGCTATAAACTTTTCTCTTAGAACTACTTTTATTTTATCCCATGACTTTTGACATGTTACATTTCCTTTTTTTAAATTTTTCTATTTTTTATTTTTATTTTATTTATTTATTTTATTTTCCTTTTTTGGTTTTTGTTGTTTTAAGGTATTTAAATTTTTTTTTTAATTTCTTTTTTGACCCATTGGTTGTATTACAAGTGTAAGGCACTTTTCATACCCTAAGTATTAACAATTCTTGATTCAGGGAAGATGCAGAAAATGTGACAGAATTGATATACATGGACAAAATTAAATCAATAAGACTTAGTAATTTAACACAGGCAAGTGGGAGAAGCCAAGTGTGGTTATCAAGAATCTTGTTTCTGGCACTAAGTAGAAAAGCAAATTGCATAGCAGGAGAACACACAGGAAGGTTTGGATTTGGTGTCATAAAAAATGGTGCATGTAGAGTTTAGTCATGTGATTTAATAAGCCTCGTTGGTCTGGCAGGTGGCTTGCTGTTGTTACTTTGTCAGCCTGTATAATCGATCTGGGTCCTCAGAACATGGATGTAGGTGGACCTGTTGACTAGATATTTCATTTGTGATCTCAACTGCAAGCTTTAAAATGGTCAGCAAACAGCAGACCGTAAACTACCTTAAGGTGTAACTCTTCTAGTGTCTCAAATAGATGGGTTATGTGTTTAAAATTTCTTTATTCTGCATCTTTGAAACCCTAGTCTTGCTTATTATGGTTAAAAAAAATACATTTGTCCAGCTAACAGCTCCCAGTGGCTATTCTCTTCTAAGTCCCTTAGAAGCTTGAGTTATGCATGACAGTTTTGGGTTCATTCAAAAATTGGAATTATTCTTATGCCAGTTTTTTTTACTATTCTCTGTGATAACCTGCACTGAAAATGATAGTTTCCTCAGATGACCAAATCGATCTAGGTTTCCTTCCATCCAGTGAGGTTGCTGACCTCTTCCTAGAACAAAGTTTGCAAAGTGCTTCCAGGCAGAAAGCATAGTAAATTTGGAGCTTATTTCTCAGTTCCATTTCTCCTGCGGATCACAGTTTTACAGGAAATTTTATCCAATGTCTAAAACAGTTACTTCACATTTGTTTTCCGATTCCATAGTTTCATACAGCAGAGGGTAAACTTGTTATTTTATCATTTTTAGAATTTCATAATTCTTTACCCAAAAGTTCATTAGGGAATTCTATAATTAGAAGGGTACAGTTATACACCAAGAACAGTATAACTCAATAATTTTGTTGAAATATTATTTATTATTATTACTTGCAAAGAGTATTAAATATTTTTAAGTTTTAAAATTAAACATTTATTTTGTCCTTGGTGAATGCTGCAGGACAGAAATATAAAAAAGGTATTGTATTACAGGAACTTCTCAATGATACATGTGATCTATTTGGACATGTCCACCCAAATAACATAAGAATATGATTTAAAAAGATGATATATGAAGTAATATGTGATGGCTGAGAAAGGACATGAGATTAAGTTCCAAAAGAGAACATAATGTTTATAGCTAATGAAATTATCTTACATCATGTCTCATTGCTTAGAACGTCCTCTTCAATTTAGGAATAGAAGAACAGTTTGGATAAAACGGGCTACATTTAAGTCCTCTCTGGTCACTCCTGGAAGTGGACAGTAGGTATAATTTTACCTTAGCATTTGTCAAAGTCTGTATTTTACGAATACAAGAAGTTTTTCATAAAAGAGTTCTAGTTATTCACAAAGGACATAAGAACTTTGAAGACAATGAGAAATCTTATGATAAAAAAAACATAGAAACAATAACCTAATCATATATGTTAATATGATCTATACTGTTCAGTGATTATTATGGAATTAATGTAATATTAGTAAGCTTTGGAACATACTTTGAGAAATCCTGAACTATATTATTTAGAAGTACTTATAAGGACTTTCTAAAGAGAAAAAAAAAAGCCTATGGACAGCATGATGCAGTTTCTTCCTGAATCAAACTGATCAGTGGGCTACTGAAATAGCCTTTATAAAATGATCTTCGAGACTAGAAAAATAATAAAGCCATTGACCTTGTAATCATATATCTCAAGAAGAGACACATGAGAACTGTGTTTAAGGAGATGGAAACACTGGTCATAGAGGATTTCGAAGTCAGTGTATAAGAGAGAAACTAAAGTCACCACATACTATTCCAGTGTTCAAAATACCAACAGTCAATAGATTAAAGGACAAATTGTAGTATTTGGGTGAGACAGAACAGTATGCCTCTTGCTCAGCAATGTTATAGAAGGTGTATCTGTGCTAATACAAAAGTCAGACATAGGACGGTGAATAGAGCCATGTAGCAGTATCATCAGCAGCCCAGCTAAGCCTTTTAATTAAGAAAAACAGAATGGAGACTTGAAGTCTCCATTAAAGAGTGTGCTAAAATTTAACACGGTACCCAAAGAGTGTTTCATAGCACACATTATAACCATCATTCACATTTCTACTAGCAGAAAGAGATGGCCTACCTGAAGAACACTAAGAACATAAAATAGAGAAGGTTTTCTCTCTTAAGAACCTATAGTTCAAAGAGTTCACCTGTTAATCCTGAGAGGACTAGTGATCAAACAATATTCATTACATATAGGCATAAATTATTTGTAAAGCTGTGTCATTTAGCTGATAAACTAATAGATTGTTCTCCCTCTTTCATTCTTAATTTGTTACTGTTTTTGACCAATAATATAAAATTCTGACATAATTCACATTTAGGTTGATATTAAAATGAAAATCTTTGAACTTGGATAAAGTGGAGTCATGATTTTTTAAGGTGAAAACAAATGTCGACTGTGTTTAAGAGTTAAGACTTGACCAGGTCAACAGACTGTGTATACATTCCTACCTACTTCATATTAGTGTTTCATACTTTACTACCAAACAAATAGATGATGCTGTTGACCTACCTTCAATTAAGGATGGTTTAAAGGGATTTGCAAGATGCTTTTTTTATACTGAGTTTTGTTTTTATGTTCAAAATATGATAGAGATAGTCTAGCTATATCATTCAGAAGCCATATTGAGGCCCTAATAATTTGTATAATGCTACAGGCATCCCCAAACTACAGCCCGTGGGCCGCATGCAGCCCCCTGAGGCCATTTATCCGGCCCCCCACCACACTTCTGGAAGGGGCACTTCTTTCATTGGTGGTCAGTGAGAGGAGCACTGTATATGGCGGCCCTCCAACGGTCTGAGGGACAGTGAACAGACCCCCTCTGTAAAAAGTTTGGGGACATCTGCAAAACAACCATGGATCAACAGGAGAGTTATCTTTGCATAGGAAAAAACTACACTTTCTAGGACACATTTCTTGATCTTTTGTTTTTCTTTGAATTTTTTTTTCCGGTATACCTGTTATAAAACAGAGAAGAAAATGTTATGTTTGACTTTTTAAAAATTTCAATCTGGCTAAGTGTACCTAAAATATTCATAAAATTAAGCTTTTTCAGGATTAAAAAACATGGTTTTCTAAGTTGTTTATAAGCTGATGGAAATATTTTAAGCACAAGATGCAGCAGAATTTTAAATAACTTCTCTCACACCTCATCAGTGTCTATATGATTTCTAATCAATCCTCTACACATCAGCTGCAATGAGATTGAATCAGGTGTGATGAATATGATGTTCTTGTTATTCTGAAGGATGTTTACTTTTATTCATGCTATTGTGTTTAAGCTTCTCAAGCAATATTTAGAACAAATAGACACTCAAAGGCTTCTAAGTTAAACCTTCTAGCCCCATTTTAGAGTATAGGGAGGATCCCCTCCATTCAGATAAAGGTTTCCAATTAAAATAGGATAAGTGAGGCCAGAATACTAATTCTCAAATTGCCCTTAGTCTGCTGAGGACTGAGGGAAAATTTTCTAAGTCGTAGTTCCATCTGAAGTTCTAAAACTCCAAGAGAAATTAAAAAGAAGAAAATACATGTTTCTCAAAGTCAACTTCTGTTCAAAAAAAAACCCCAAAACTTTTCAAGCACAGATGTCTATTCATAGAGACTTGTTATGGTAAGAGGGACTTTTCATAATTATAGGTAATCATGCAAACCTCCTTAGAACAAGATTCTATTTCATTTCATTCCTGAGATCACAGAAACTTGAAAAAAAAATGAGTATTTTTACTTATCAAGCTAACAGCAAATCTTCTGAAAAGGTTGGCATAATATGTTTTTTTTTATTAAGCATACATTTGCTGACTAAACAAGTGATTCCTCTTTACTCCCACAAGATAATAATTTTGAAGTTTAATCCATCCGCAAGTCTAATGCTTCATATTTGCTGCTATGTAAATAGGAAAAATAAACAAGAGCTAACTAAAGAAATGAAGAAACAAACAATATAAGAAACCCACTTGATCACAACCAAGAAATGGTTGTATTTGCTTGATACTTATTAAAGCTGCATATTTAAGTCTATTAAGATGCATGTCATTACCTCTGCCAAATGCAAACAGGCTTTCAACCTTTACAGAGCAGCAGGATTTATTGTACAGTTCAAAGAATGATTGTATCTGTGGTCTAATTTCATAATAAATACACAAACAGGATTTATTCTCAGAGTAACATTGGGATGATTTCAGAGCTGTAAGTCAGGTGCTTGATGAGCCCCTGAAAATATTTGTTTGGTAATCCAAATAATACATATTAATTTACACTGTTCTTCTGAGATAACCAGAAAATGTTATTTCAAGTAACAGCTTACTTAACAAACACGGGTTCCAGGGGAGATACTACTCAGCTATCACGAGACACCATATATTTATTTTAGGTAAGCTCATCTCTATAACTCATGTCCCCAGAAAATTATAAAAATTGTGAATTGGCTGACATTCTGCTCAAATAAGATTTCTCTAGCTGCTACAAAAATGCAAATGAATTAATGCAAATTAATCACTTTAAAAATGCTTTATTGCATTGATAAATACTACATTTCACTTGAAATGAAGCCAGAGAAAAAAATGAATCTTAAATGCCACAAGCAAAGAGTAATCAAATTACTTATGAAAAAAATTATAATGTAAAACATTAAAAATCTGTCTACTTTCATCAAAGGTTAGGTTATAAAAGAAGTGTTATATGTATGTATATCAATATTCCCTTGAATTTTTAAAACTTCATTTTTAAATTTTAATTTATATTCTCTCACTTAAATTAAGTGAGGTACACTTAAATGTCCTAACATACTTTATTTAAACAGTTAACTTTGAAATTTAGGAAATTGGATTATTAGATCTTGTATTATTTTCAAAAATACAACAATTATCAAATCTGATTTTGCTATTTTTTCTGTTAATACAAGTTATTTATGAAATCATAAGTTTTAAAAAGTATAATTTTACATTTTTACTTATTTATTTATTTATTTATTTACAGAGACAGAGAGTCAGAGAGAGGGATAGATAGGGACAGACAGGCAGGAACGAAGAGAGATGAGAAGCATCAATCATCAGTTTTTTGTTGCGACACCTTAGTTGTTCATTGATTGCTTTCTCATCTGTGCCTTGACCACAGGCCTTCAGCAGACCAAGTAACCCCTTGCTTGAGCCAGCGACCTTGGGTCCAAGCTGGTGAGCTTTGCTCAAACCAGCTGAGCCTCCGCTTAAGCTGGCAACCTAGGGGTCTTGAACCTGGGTCTTCTGCATCCCAGTCTGATGCTCTATCCACTGCGCCACTGCCTGGTCAGGCGTATAATTTTAATTTTCTATTTATTTCTGATATATCTATTACTGAGATGATTAAATATGAAAACATCATAGTCCACATACCATATATATATATATTAAAAATGAACATATTCTATGTACAGTTATAACAATCACAATAAATACAGATTTTTTTACATGCATAATTATTGTGGGGAAGTGTTAGGTGAAGTTTTATAGAAAATGAGACATAATTTCTTACATTATTAGGTTTATATTTCCTTATTATTGTTTTAGTAAACCATTTATTTCTGACCAGTCTTATATTATGAGAATGGAGGGAGCTTTGAATATAATAAAATTAATCTAGATAATCAAAGAGAAAGTGAAAAGTTTTTAAATCTCAGGATATTTACTCTAAATTAAGACACAATTCTAAATCAATGTTTTTGCTTATAATTCATTGTTTATAGTATTAAAATATTTTTAAAAATATAACCACCTTAATGGCTATATAGATTAAAGCTTTATTTCTCCATTTTAAACTTTGAACCTACATCAATTTTATTTATTTTACATGAAAATCAAAATTTATTTCTAGTTTTGTTTTCTAATATACCAGATACGTGTTTTATCAGATACGTTCATCATTAACCCTTTGAGTAGTGAGTTTCTTTCATGCTCGTTGATCCCTGGGAGTGAGTTCTTTTTCAAAAAATGAAATTAGTTACATTTTCATTAACTTAAAATCATGTTTGTTTGATAACCAATTTATGGAAACAAGAAGAACATACATTTTGCCTTTTTTTTTTTTTTTTTGTATTTTTCTGAAGCTGGAAATGGGGAGGCAGTCAGACAGACTCCTACATGCGCCTGACCGGGATCCACCTGGCATGCCCACCAGGGGACGATGCTCTGCCCATCTTGGGGCATCACTCTGCCGCAATCAGAGCCATTCTAGCGCCTGAGGCAGAGGCCACAGAGCCGTCCTCAGTGCCCGAGCAAACTTCGCTCCAGTGGAGCCTTGGCTGCGGGAGGTGAAGAGAGAGACAGAGAGGAAGGAGAGGGGGAAGGGTGGAGAAGCAGATGGGCGCTTCTCCTGTGTGCCCTGGCCAGGAATCGAACCCGGGACTCCTGCATGCCAGGCCAATGCTCTACCATTGAGCAACCAGCCAGGGCCCATTTGCCTTTTTTTAATGTTGCTTGCACATTATTAAAATAAATATTTTTGTTATCTCATACAATTCTCGCGTACCTCCCATCTGTAAATAAAGAAGTATTGTTATTATCAGAATCTCAAATATATACTCACATATGGTAATATTTTTAGGACAATTTATAGGTATTTTTTATTTATTCCTTATGTTTAAAACTTTTTCAAACTGTGATATACTTCAAAACATAGATACAGCAGTGGTTTATTACATTCAATGCACATCACCCTTGTGTTCCTCTGTTTACGCTCCCTCCTTATAAAAGGCTGACATATGAAGCATTTTTTTTTAAGATCTTATTTATTCATTTTAGAGAGGAGAGCAAGAGAGAAAGAGAGAAAGGGGGGAGGAGCAGGAAGCATCAACTCCCATATGTGCCTTGACCAGGCAAGCCCAGGGCTTTGAACTGGTGACCTCAGTGTTCCAGATCGACGCTTTATCCACTGCACCACCACAGGTCAAGTGATATATGAGGCATTCTTGTTGTGGCTTATCCTTTGAGGCTGCTGCAGGGACTGGCTTTGGGAAGTGACGCCCTGAAAGATAAAGGCTGTCTCCTACGGATGATGGTCAGCCTCCTCTGGGTGATCTCCTTCCTCTCTTTCACAAACTCCTCCAAAAGCTGACCAGTGAGCTTCAGTCTGAAGTTATACAGCTGTGATCTTCTCCCAGTATTCATCTGCTACACAATGTATGAGTTCAAAACAATGCCTGACCAGGCAGTGGCGCAGTGGGTAAAGCGTCAGACTGGGATGCGGAAGACCCAGGTTCGAGGCCCCAAGGTTGCTAGCTTGAGCGCGGGCTCATCTGGTTTGAGCAAAAGCCCACCAGCTTGGACCCAAGGTCGCTGGCTCGAGCAAGGGGTTATTCAGTCTGCTGAAGGCCTGCGGTCAAGGCACATATGAGAAAGCAATCAATGAACAACTAAGGTATTGCAACGCTCAACAAAAAACTAATTGATGCTTCTCATCTCTCCGTTCCTGTCTGTCTGTCCCTGTCTATCCCTCTCTCTGACTCTCTCTCTCTGTCTCTGTAAAAGAAAACAAAAACAAAAACAAAAAACAAACAGCAACGTCAATTTCATGAAAAAAAAGTTTTATATACCATTTCATGGTTTTTCTTATATTTCCTGGGAAACTTACTTGCATATTAGCCTTGTCAATCAAACCCATATTCTCATTATGCCTAACCACACTTAGTGGCTTGGTAATACTTTGCCCAATAGTATAATCACCTTTGCCAGTTTCAATCATCTAGTCCTCATGAATTGTAGTTAGCATGTCGACCTCTCTTTTGCCATACCGTCTTTGAACTAACATGATTGCAGTATGTCTTGAGGTGTACTGCTCCAGCTCAAAGTTCAAAGACTTACATCTATGATCGTACTCTGGATGGTCAGGAGGCACGAAGATGTACATGAACGTTCGTACTACTCAAACGGTTAAACAATTTTAAATTAAAACAGGAGATGAATGAAAAAATAAAATGGTGATCAGTGAAGAATATGAAAATTAGAAAGCATAAATAAGAGACATTAGCACAGTGTTAAAGTTTTCTTTAAAATACACACCAACATTACCACCACCAACAAAAAAACAACAAAACAGTAAATGACACCAATATTCTTCTTTCTCTGACTTCTAGTAAATACCTCACTAACAAGGAAGAAAGCCAAGTTCATTAAATAGTGCTTCTAGTAAGAGCTGGAAAGTAAATTAGATAAACCACATCTGCCTCTCAGTGGCAAATCTCATATCCTTAAATGACCCCCTTCCCAGCCATTGACCCCCATTAACTTGACTTTTCCATCACTGACACTACACCCTCCCCTCTCTCATCACCAACCAACCACCCATGGCACTCGATGTAAACATTTAAATTCTCTTTTAGATGACACCAGCCAGTGGATATTGATATCTGTCGTCTCTGCATGTATCTCTTTTTGATAGAAACATAGGCAAGCAAGATTGAGGAAATTTCAAGTCTTTTTGGCTCCCAAACTTGCCTCAGGCTTTTAACATTCTGGAGCAGCAGGAGAAAATGGTTAAATCCTTTCTCCCACATGTTCTAATCTCCAATTGAATCACAGACAAACAAATGTGGTTTTCTTTTCTTAAATTTGCATTCGTTATGTGAAAATAATTTCAGAGATTTGAAAATGCTTTTTGCAATCTTTTAGTCACATCACTGAAAAATCGACACGTGTCATTTACTCAGCTGGTATGTGCCAGGTGTCCCTTATATTCTGGGGATGTAGTAGAACACATACAGGAAGATTCCTGCCTTTACATTGCTTCATTCAGGAGACTAGGGAATAGACAATTTGTAAGAAAACAAAGAAACAGTATAATTTTAGCCTCCCTTGCCTCTGCTTATCTACTGCAAAATTACTCAACTATTCACTCAGTCAGTGAATATTTGTTGAGAGTCTATAAAGTGCTGGGCATTGCTTCAGTGCTTATGAATGAACACAAAAATCCCAGTTCTCATGCACTTCCATTCAAGTGGGAAGGGATAGATAATAAGCTAAACCAGCAGGTAAAACATGTTATATTGGATGCTAGTATATACCATAAGAAAAAAAAAAAAAACTAATGAGAATGCATAATGAGGTAGGCGTCTCAGGTTTCAGTTTAAACTCAGGAAGTCGAGGAATTACTCTCTGTGAATGTTATTAGTTGAGCAAAAGTTCTGAAGGAGGTGAGGGAGCAATGCCTGGAAATCAATTGAGGGCAGAGGATTGCTAGCACTTTGCTTGTTCCAAGAACAATAGTAAGACAGTCAGTATGACCAGACTGATCAGTCAAGGAGAACCACATTAGGAAAAGAAGTGAGAGAGCAAGGACATGGTTTGGACGGTGTAAACTGATTGTTTGCAACCTTGACCATTCAAAGGACTTTGACTTTTATATGAGTGAAGTGGGAAACCATTGAGAAATTCTGAGCAGAGAGAGTGTGCACATCTGACATGTTTAACAGGGGAAGACAAGAAGACCCATCAGTTAGATGAGAGAGGATCATAAGATATTACTGTTATTCCACCAATGGTGTGGCAGTAGAGGAGGCAAGAACTGGTGGGTTTTAAAGGTAGCAAGCTTAATGGTGATTGTATTGGGGGTGTGAGAGAAAGTAGAAGAGTCAAAGATGACCCTAAGATTATTGTCTTGGACCACAGAACAATAGAGTTGGCAATAACTGAGATGGGGGTCAAGGGGAGAAGTGATATTGCAGGAAAGGTAAGAATTCTGATATCGATATAAGTTTTAAGAAGCTTACTAAACATCTAAAACATCTAAGTATATATAAAGATAAAAATAAAAGTCCAGAGCTCAGAGGAGAACTCTAGGTTGGAGACAAACATCTAGAAATCAAGATATTTAAAATTGTGTGAGTTAATAAGAAAAGTGTAATAGTTGCATTTAACTATACCTCCACGTATTGCTAAAAATTATATTCTCAGATATTTACATTGGACCTAATACAAAGTTAAACCTTTAATAAATGTTTACTAGTGTTATATTTATTATCATTACTATTACTATTATTTAGAATTCTGCCTTATAGGTAATATTTTTTTTTTCATAATTACTGTCACAGTAACTACCGGAAATCACAGAGTCAAGTCTGAATAAAAAGACTATCAGAATATACACAAAATGTGTCAGAATGTGTTAAGGGTATGATTTGTTAGCTTTCCTTTACTTATGTTTCTCACCTGTGAACAAATTTCTGTGTTATTAGTTAGAATAAGCCATATTAAGGTATTGTCTAGTTGTTTCAACATATGACCTTTTCTTATACAGCTTCAAATCATAGCCTTATTGAGCTATAATAAAAGTAAGAGGGGATATTAAAGAATACCAAGTTTTCCCACAATCATGTTGCATTGATCATAAAGAATGAACTTTATGGGCAGCAAGAGATTCAGAGTGATTTAAATCCCATTCCAAACCCTGATAGAATTTGTGTTAACATTTACTGGTCTTTTGACATTTTGCCTTTATGTTTCAACCAAATTGAACAAAACAGATTATTCACATTCAAATACACATTTTAAAATCAATATCAGTTGTGTGTTTTTTATTATTTTTTTCTTACTCAAATCACTCTTAAATAGTAGAGCAAAATGAAAATTAGTGTTTTCTTGATCAATCACTGTTTCCGCACAATTTCCAGCACTCAAATTGTAAACACTAAAGTGAGCAGTTTTCGGGGGAAAAGCCCAATCAGCCGTTACTCTATCAGCATACTAGCACTTAACAGTCCATTAACAAACATAACTAAGAGCCTTAAAAATCATGAAACATGTTACCTGGGCACCTACACCTTAACAGTTATTGAAAAACTGCATCTATTATGTCACCTAGTGGATAAAAAGAAAATAGCAAGACTATTGACTCTTCGGGTTTGGGGGCAGAAAGTCAGATCTTACAATCTGAGTGTACAATACCTGACTAGAAAGTTTGTAGGGGCAACTAGATGGTGGCTAGAGCGGCTCCTTGCTCTCAGGAGAAGGAGTCACTATTCAAGCATAAAATTGTCTCCAATGTCGAGAGAAAGAAAATGTGAGAATCAGGTTTAGATTTAAGCAGGTTTTAAAGTTTGTTTTTTTGTTTTTTTTTAATAAAAGTCAATCCAAGTCCCATTTAAAGAAAAATGTGATATAGATACTAACAGAAGAGTTCATGCAAGCTACTTCTAATTTTATTTCTATATGAGTTGACCCAATGAGAATATCGTTATTATATTCAACGAGTACACAAAAATTGTTTTCTTAAGAAATCAGAAAATAAAGCCAGGTCCAAACATAGCAAAATCATGTACAGTCATGTGTTTTAATAGCTTAAAAACCAGATTGTAAGGCATGTTGGAGATTATTCAAAAATACAATTAATCCCAGGAACAAATGTGATTGAAATACTTTGCCATAAAGAAAAAAGTTACCTAATTGATGTCAAACATAAACTTAATTGATAGTCACAATGTTAAACCTCATGGCTTAATTATTGGTTTAAATTTTATTTTCATTTTGAGCACATTTTAATAGCATTTGGAGCTTCAAGTTTTGAACCTTTTGTTTCCCTAACAGAAGTATGTGACCCAGATATGGAGCTTACAACTTGCATAGCATAATCCTCAGGACTGTCAGATACATCATGCAGTATTTGTTTTGTGTTTTTTTTTTTAATAAAAAATGATTAGCTGTTGTAAAAGACTTTCACTTACTGGAGAAATGATCAGGATTTATTTATTTTTTTATAAAAGAAAGCAAAGCTCACACAGTCTTAGTGCAAAAGGAAGAAGCACATATTCAAATTAATTTGTATGAATCTCTCTCTTCAACACACTGATGAATAGTTATTCAGCAGAAAAGCAGAAATAAAATTTGTCAACAATTTTAACATGATTAGTTAAGGAGAATTGCTGCTAGTTCCTCTTACAGTGATCTGAAGCATTAATATAGTTAGCTTGGGCAAGCCTGTCAACCCGGCCATCTGCCTTAGGCATGAACCTGGCATACAGCGTTTTTTATAATCCTTTACTCAATTTCAACTGTCAAGCAACTCTAATGCTGTTTTTTTCAGGTGGCAGTGTAATTGCCCCTGACTGAGAAGTGACTTAGTTTCTTGGTGTTCCACATAGCTGTAGCTTCTAGCCCAAGGGACTTGTCCCAGGCTTCACTCACGTCACGTCCCATTAGCTATGGTTAACCGGGAGTCGACTTAAACAGCCTGACTCCTTTTATAAAATATGAAAAAGTAAAATAATTGATTTTTCAATTAGTCCTAAGGTTTTTCTTAGGTCTGTGGATACATATGTGGGCTTTTGTACACATGTTCAGGGGTGGGTGACTTTTTTCTTCCCTCTAACTTTATTGATTAAGAAGATAGGCATATAATGGTGATGGGCATTTCATTATTATCCTGGGACCTGGGTCCTCAGTAGGTCACCAACAACACTTCTTCTGATTACTTTTTAATATCAAATAAAACTAAACTGTTACTGCTATCAGCATGGATTAAAAGTAATATTAAAACAATAATCTGGAAACGTTTTAATATTACATAAACAAAGATCTCAATCATGATGTTTTTATAATAGTAATGAATTTAAAAATAATTATTAAAATTTTTATACTTGCTTTTAACTGAAAGACTGAGAAGCAACCTTATTAAATGTTTTAAATATGAAAAAGTATAAATATATCTAAATAGAATATGCCTATGATATGTTGATTATTGAATAATCATATCATGAAAATAATGAGAATATTTTTGGGGGAGGAATAAATGATCATAAGTGAGCATGTAAATGTAGAAAACTATTCACAAGTGTATACTCCAAAATGTTAGTGATTATTATTCCTTGTAAAAATAATTTTGATAATTTTTTAAAATTTCTTTTTATGTTGACAAAATTGTGGTATATCCATACAATGGAATATTACTAAGAGTAAAATAGAACTAATAATACATGAAAGAATGTAAGTGAATTTCAAAATAATTATGCTGATCAGTACACTAGTCAGCCTGATTTGCCAACCTGTAAATCAGTAATCAAAGATATGCCTACAGGTGAGTCATTTAGGAGTTTTGTTAAGGTGAGAACTATTGTTTCATTTCTAATTGCCAAGTTTATTCCCATGAGATAAAACTTTATGTATTGTTGAGCTAGACCAGGAGAATCTGGAACAAAATTAACAATCCTTTACAGTAAAAATGAGTACTGTTAGTAGCTGAGAACTTCCTGAATCCTTCCAAAAATTATATATGAATGTCAAGACCAAGCAGGGTACTGGCAGAAAAAATATTAAGTAGAATTAATAAATTAGTATTCTAGATATTTTTCTACTATTAAAACAAAAATTTATTAACCTTCTGTAAGGTCTTATGCTATAATTACTGATTAAATACATTTTAGTATTGACAATTTTGGTTCTTTCTATTAGATATAATACAGATGAAATTAAAACACTATTGTACTGTTAATTTTATGGTTTTGAGAATTGGACTGTGGCAATAAGTTGTTACATTAGGGAACTCCATGTGAATTCTATACTGTTTTGCAACTTTTCTGTTACTATAAAATCATTTCAAGATAAAACAAAGTTTTAAAATAATTATGCAAATAATAAAGCCAGACAAAACAAGAGTCATGCTACGTGATCCTAGTGATGTAAATCACCTAAAAAAAAGCAAGTCTATACCAACCAAAAGCAGATCTGTGGTGGCCCAGGGCTGGATGAGAGAAGGATTTGACTGCAAAGGGGCATAAAGAATTATTTTAGAAGTGATATGACAATTCTAAATCTAGCGTGTCATGACATTTGCATGACTGCATACATTTCCCAAACGCATCAAACTTTATACTTAGAATGTGTGCATTTGATGAAATATAGTATATTAAATATAGTAATAAAAGAAATATATAGATATATTCATATACCTATGCAAAGAAATATATATAAGAAAGTGTATTGCAGAATTTGTCATAAGAGAGAAAGAAAAAAAATACCTTGACAATACCAAAATATCAAAAAGCAAGACGTTAAAATAATGAAGGTCCCTTTATATAACTAGACACTGTAAAGCTATTAAGGAGCAAAAACTGATATATCTATATACTGATATAGAAATACTTCTATGATGCATTAAGTAACAAACCACAAAACTATACATATTTGTATAATAAGTATACTTCAGAAGAGGTAGAAATGTTATGACCTTTATATATTTTTTATGAATGTTGTAGGGAAGTAAAATTTTCTTCTACCTTTCTAAGTTTCATAGTTAGGCCTAAATCAACATGTAACAAATTAATAGGAAAGAACATGTACATATTGTTTAATATTTTTATGTGCACATGGGAGACTTTAAAAGGAAAATGAGGACCAGGGAGAACTGTTTGGCCCTTAAATTCTTTTTGAAACCAAGAACAATAAATTATGAGAATGTGACAAGACAAAGGGGCTTAGCTATGAAGAATAAATTATACAATAATGTCTAGGAAATATTTGATATATGGGAACACAAATGGAAGGCAAGGACTATTTTAATAAGTTTGTATGGACAGATTCATTTTGGTGTCAACTTTCAGTATCCAGTAATAAAAATATTTTTGTCTCCCTGATATAGAGACAGAATTTTCAGGTAATTTCATGACCTGCTTTTATGTAAAAAGAAAGAGGTCAGAGCCATTCCTGCATTTGCTGTCTCTCAGCTTAAAAATAATGTGCCTGCAGCTTAAAATAATCAATAGGCCAAAAGGTATGGTGTGGGGTGGTGTGTTCTGAACCTCTTCAGGATCAAAGTATCTGAAAAGCATGAAAAAAAGTTAGTAGCAGATAAAAGAACTTATTTTTTTTAATAAATTCATTTTAATTTTAATTAGATACATGAGGCAAATTCTGATTATTACTCTCCACTATTTACTTTTCCCTCTGCCTATTCCTTTGCTCAGTTCTAAAGAGGCTCATGAAGAGCCAGCTAACAACTACATTTCCCAGCTTCTCTTGCAGCTATGTAGGACTATGTGGTAATTAAGTTCTTGCAAAGAAAAGTGAGCAGAAATCATGCATACAATTGCCTGGTACATTATTACTTGTTTTGTACTTCCCGCTCTTTTTCCTTCCTAAAAGGCTGTGTGGGTGGACTTCTGCCAGTTTGACCATGTAGATGAGGACAGACCTACGTGAAGGTGATAGTACATCATGAAGCTGAACTGAGAGCATCATAGGGCTGCGCCATCTACTTTTTTTCACATTTGTCTATTGGAACTCTTCCTTGAGAGAAAAATAAGTTGTCTTTTGTGAGCTGTCGCATTTTGAAATCTTTCTACAGCAGGATGACCCAACAAAAAATAGCATATATTATGTTTTAAATATAATTTAAGCCCTGACAGGTTGGCTCAGTGGTAGAGCATCGGCCTGGCATGCAGGAGTCCCCGGTTCGATTCCCGGCCAGGGCACACAGGAGAAGCGCCCATCTGCTTCTCCATCCCTCCCCCTCTCCTTCCTCTCTGTCTCTATCTTCTCCTCCCGCAGCCGAGGCTCCATTGGAGCAAAGATGGCCCGGGCACTGGGGATGGCTCCTTGGCCTCTGCCCCAGGTGCTAGAGTGGCTCTGGTCGTGAAGGAGCAATGCCCCGGATGGGCAGAGCGTCGCCCCCTGGTGGGCGTGCCGGGTGGATCCCGGTCGGGCACATGCGGGAGTCTGTCTGGCTGCCTCCCTGTTTCCAGCTTCAGAAAAATACAAAAAATAAATAAATAAGTAAGTAAGTAAATAAATAAATATAATTTAAATTTTTAAAACATAAGATCAAGAAGATAAGTATAGTTTTAATTTTTATTTTTTTAAATGAATTTATTGGGGTGACACTGTTTAACAAAATTATACAGGTTTCAGGGGCCCAATTCTACAACATATCTCTGGACGTCATATCATGTTATCACCCCCCAAAGTCAAGTCTTCATTTATCACCATTTATTCCCCTACCCCCTCCTCCACCTCCCCACCTCTAACCAGAAATCACCACACTGTTATTTGTATTCATGGATTGTCTCTCTCTCTTTTTTTTTTTTTTAATTTTTGCTCAATCCCTTCAACTCCCTCACCCAGCCCCCCAACCACAGCTGTCAGCCTGCTATTTATTTATGAGCTTGTCTCTATTTTGCTTGCAAGTTCATTCTAAACTAAAATGATGAAAATGTTGATCCCATTATATATGTACCCAATGAGCCTATTTCAGTAGTATTTAACATTTCTGCTTTGGAATGGCATAGTAACGTACCAGTTGATTTTATTCTAACTCTTATACTTTAACTTTCAAATTGGTCGTAATACAATTATGTAAAAATTCAATACATTATGTCCAAAGAAAAAAACTGATAGTTTTTTGCATTTCATTTCAGTGACTTCTTTTGATATTTATTTTTCTTCATTTTCCAGACAACCTTCTTACAAGACTACATTTTATTTTGACAGCTGTAATATTGTCACTTGTTTACTTCTCATCAGATAATGGACTTTGGTATCTGATTAGCTTTATTCTATTCTTGAAAAAAATGTCATCCTCAGGCTAACATATCTTACAGATAGTTGTCAGTACGTAACCTTTGGTACTTCTAATATTACTGTAACAACTTCCACAAAACATAATGCAAGCAGGCTAGCTAGGTTCAAAAATGGCGTTCATAATATGAACAAAGGTTCTTAATAATTATGGTGTAAAAATATATAAAATCTTAATTTACAGGATTACTAATCAACAGTATACAAGTCTTTACACTTACTGCTATTATAAAAATTAGTATGGTGTCATTTTCTTCTATATAATTTTTTTAAAAGATGAAATACTTTCTATCTTGAAACTTCTTTTATGCAGTGATTTCAGCAATATTTAGACACAGAAAATTTGCTGTTTTTAAAACTTAGTTTTGGATAGACCATTGTTATGATTAATCTTATATTTGTAATGTACTTGCTTATAGAGGTTCTTATATCTAAAGTAAATTTTCCCCAGAAAGTATCTATATAAACATTTCTACTCTTATTTTACCATCAATTTAATCATAAACTTATATAATATAATTGTGAGAAATTTTTCAATGAAACAAGAAACCTCACCTTAATTTAGGACTAGTATAGGAGGTTGAATGAATGAATTCTTTCATGCTTGAAAAATCCCGCCCAGTCTCTACATATTTTCTAACTTATTGGTTATTTTTAAACTTATTGGTGTTGAGTTTATTTTGAAACTGTCAAAACTAACTTTTAAGAATTTTTGAGAAAAATAGTTCTCCAAAGAAAGGTAAAGCCTTTACATCTGTTATATAATTACATGTAATTATCATGTAATGATAAAAAAAATAGATGAAGGCTATTGTACAACTCTATGTTTAGATAATACTGAGAATGAACCATGATATGGTCAATGGAGATAAAAACGAAGATAGAAATGTGAGAAATATTGAGAAATTAAAGCCATAATAATGGATAACTCACTAAATGTGGATAATGAAATTAGGAAGAGAGCAAAGAAGGTTCTGAGCTTCTATGTTTGGCAAACTTAAATAAAGGGGAAATGTAAGATAAACATTTGATGAATGAAAGTTAGAGCCATGTCTACCTGAGCTCAAAGCAAAATGGGGAGACACAGCAGGACTGTTAAGGAGGTTCAGTAAATTTGGGGATATTATCAATCATAGTAGTATTTAGACTCTTATGTATGCCTTACTTGGAATCACTCTTGCAGAAGGCATTTCAAAGACTCCTACAACAAATAAGACTTGCACATTTAGTGCTGGAGCTTAGGATAGACCTCTTTTCAAAGGAAATATAACTATTTGAGAATTCTAATATCAATATATTAGGGATTAAGTCAATTATTGTTAGAAAAATAATAATGTAAAACAATTTTTAAAATAAAGATTAGGTCACTTTGTTTAGAGATCAACAGAAAAATAATTAGAACATATAGCATTTGTGAGGAAAATGGTGCTCTGCTGTTTATCCAACAAACGTCCGTTGCCTTGAATCATTGATATGTTTGTCACTGACCCAAGAAGACTTAAGTCCAGAGATCCAAAGGCTTTAGAAACTTTTATAGCCATTTGAAAGAATCAGGACTTGGGTTTTATAATCCTTTTAATATTTATTTTATATTTTAGCAATTAATTGTTTATATTACAGTGTTGGGTTATGAATAAAAAATAATAATAATAATACTGGCCTGTGAGCACAAAGAGGTTAAAAAGGACTGTATTAGAAAATGGATGGTATGTCTACATAAACACAGTGAACATTCTAAGGTTTTGCAAAGCATCAGAACATAGTCTAGTTTCATTGAAGTACAGTGTGCATAAAGGTTGAAGGTAGAGAAATTTGTAAATTAAATTTACCTTATTCACCTGTTGTGGCACAGTGGATAAAGCATCAACCTAGAACACCAAGGTTGCTGGTTCAAAACTCTAGGTTTGCCCAGTTAAGGCTCATATGAGAAGAAACTATTATGAGTTGATGTTTCCCACTTCTACCCTATCCTCTCAAAATCAATAATAATTAAAAGAAAATGTTACAACTTAGGAAGTTTTGAATGCTAAGTTATATTAAAGAGAACTTTCCTAATCTTTGGGCAAGAAAAATCTACCTTTGAAAATGAGACCTTGCCTGATCAGGTGGTGGTAGTACAGTGGATAAAGCGTCGACCTGGGATGCTGAGAACCCAGGTTCAAAACCCCAAGATCGCCAGCTTGAGTGCGGGTTCTCCAGCATGAGCTTGGGATCATAGACATGACTCCATGTCTGTTAGATTGAACTGGAAGGTCACTGGTCTAAAAGCCCAAGGTTGCTGGCTTGAGGTCAAGGTCGCAAGCTTGAGCAAGGGGTCACTCGGTATGCTATAGCCCCCAGTCAAGGCACATATGAGAAAGCAATCAATGAATAACTAAAATGCTGCAAAGATGAGTTGATGCTTCTCATTTCTCTCCCTTTCTGTCGGTCCCTGTCTGTCTGTCTGTCTTGTGCGTAGAGAAAAGAATGAAAAGGAGACCTTAGTATAGCTAACAGACAAGTTCTGATTATGAGTTTCTTGTACAGATACAATTCTAATTCTAGAGCTTTCTTTCTTTCCTTTTTTTAATTCATTTTTTAGAGAGGAGAGAGAGAGAGAGAAAACAAGGAGGAGCAGGAAGCATCAACTCCCATAAGTGCCTTGATCAGGTAAGACCAGGGTTTCAAACTGGTGACCTTTGTGTTCCAGGTCAATGCTTTATCTACTGCGCCACCACAGGTCAGGCAAGAGATCTTTCTTCTGTTTCTCCCTCACTTTCTCATCACATAAAAATACAAAGCTGGAAAAAATAACCAATGTCAAATAATACGTTATATTCTGATCTATATAGACAGCCAAAGATGGGGGGGGGGAGTATTTCCTCTAACCCAGGTTTTATCAAACATCTCAGAAAATGAGGTTTGAAGGTACTCATCAGGTAGTGCAATGCAAGCTCAAGATATCCCATTGATTTTTCATATCAGAACATAAATTTTCTTTTGTTCTTCTTTATTCACAAACAACTTATTACATTTCAAATAAAAGGAAAGAAAGAAATAAAATGAAGGGCTTAACTTTTTTTTAGGAGAGATTTATTATGGTTTATTAAGGGACACTATATTTGATGGGTAAGGAAAAAGAACACACAAAAAACAAACAAAAGTAAACTTACCAAGAGGGAAGGAGAAACATCTTTAGAGGCAGCCAGATTCCTAAACATTTCTGATTTATGAATTGAAGCCCTCGCATAAATCTCATTTGAGTGAATATTTTGTTATGATATGAACTTCAGAACTGTGATCTCGGTTGCATTAGCTGAATCAAGCCTTCACCTGGCTCTTAGTAAAAGACAGCTACTAGAAGATAACTATCGTGAAGCATACCCATTCTAAAGAGCCAGTTCAATGATCTCCTAAAGTAATTGATTTTTCCTTTTTGTTCTATTACAATATTCATAACGTTGAAGTTGCTTCAAAGCATACAAATACTTGATTAGGAGTAATCATGGAGATTCCTGTCTAAGCTACTCTTTAGATCCTGAAGGCATAAAGGGGAAAAAATGATCGGATCCTGTGTCATTGTCCCCCAATGGTTTTAAACTTCTAAACACCTCTGCCTTCAGCCTAAAATGACTTTGAAAGAGGTTCAGCACAGATATCAATTTGAACCAATGCAAACATCAATGACTAACACAAGGTTTTATTTATTGAATATTCATTTGATTAAACATAAGGCAACTTCATTATGTCTCATTCTATTAAAGTTATCCTGATAGTTTTGTTCCATTAATGAGCGTATGTTATGTTCAAATCAGTCTTTAAATTTACTTGCTGTTTATCTTCTCTCATGGGGTGAGGTAACGATAGTTCTTCTAGAGAAAAACATTACCCATAGGTCTACTCAGTATTACGTTTTTAAAAAAGAGTCTCCTGTGTTTGAGGTACAAATTGGTTGTTACAGAATAGTCATGGTGATGTAAAGTACATCATAGGGAATATAATAAATAATATTGTAATAACTATACATGGTATCAGATGGGTACTAGATTAACAGGGTGATTACTTTGTAAGTTATATAGATGTTTAATCACAGGGTTGTACACCTGAAATTAATACAAATTGTATGTCAAATATATTTAAAATAAAAAAATTTAAAATCTTCTGAATTGATTCTATTAAGAGATATAGTTTTAAAGTGAATCTTATAACGCATATGGAAATATAAAATGAATATGTGCCCAATATTTCATTTAAGTCATTAATTGATGAGAGAACCAGTAAGCTGTCACAACTGGTTCAAATGAGAATTTAAACAGCACACACATATAAAGGCAATCATGAATGTTAAAACAAATGGGCAAATAGGTGTGAATTTGAATAATATCCATAGGGCAGTAATTGGTTGCATCTTACAGGTCAAAGTTTATTTGAATTTCTATGAACAAGAATTATTAGCATTAGTAAATAGCTCAAAGAGGACAAAAGGAGCAGAACCAAATAGAATCACAAATCCGGGAAAAGTATGCTACCAAGAAACTCAGTAATTAACGGTTTTTGTCTGTTTCAATGCCTTTAATAATTTTCGTCTACACTCCTATTAACAGAAGCCTACTATTTGCAAGTGTTGTGTTTTTGCTGTAGTTACCATTTTTATTTTCTCAGTTGATCCTAAAGTAAGAAGGGGAGACAGCCAAGCTTCCTTAAAAGCGGGGTTTCAAATCGACTGCTTTTCAAAAAAAAATATAACTGCTCAGCCTTTGAGAAAGGGACGCACGCACTGGGTCGCTGTCGTCTCGATGGCGAACATCCTTTGTTTAAGAAACTATGTGCTATTTGTAGTTTCCTTCCAATTCTGAGTATGAAAAATGTGTTTGTTTTTAATCTGCCACCATGTACTGGCACTTAAAAGATCATGTTTGTTTTAGGAAATCTGCTTGACAGCCTGTGGTGAACAAGAAAAATTTGGCATAACATGGCAGCAGCGGAGTGTTGAGTGAGCCTAGAGCCTCTCGGGTTGCTGCGTGGGCGGGTAGGAAAGCAGTGAGATGTTAGGCAGCAAATAGCTTCTTGAGGACGGGCCATACCTGACTGCCACCCTACCTCACACTGTCAATTAAAGCCCCGGCTGCACGCAGCCTCGGGTTGATCGGTGCCTTCTGAAAAGTAGCTAGTAATTTCCAGAAAGGCCCTATTAAGCAGGCACCAGTGCTTCCCGGACACTTGAAAGGAGTGACACAAGCCAGAGGCGCTTTTTAGTTTACTCCGCGGAGCCACAGTGCTTGATTAAGTTTGAGACTCGGGTATGAAGTGCTTTGGGGAAGTCCGCACTGTGAGGCTGGCGATACAATACTTCTTCTTCTGATTAACTTCCCCAGGGCTCCCAACTCGAAACCTTGTACTTGCACTCACTTCACTTAAACTTGTACAAAAGCCAGAACCCCTGAGGTCTCGTTGGCTTCTCCTGAAATGTGTCTTTGCTGCCAAAAAAATGTATCTTCTTTAACCGTGGCCTCTGTCCGCCCACCTACCTCCCCTTCGGAAAACAGTCCAGCTGAGAACCAGACCCCACGTGCTGATACCCAAGATAGATCTGACTCTCTGACCACAATCATTCTGATTGGCATAATTACATGCTCGGCTTAGTAGTGGGCGCCAGCCACACACATGGGATCGTTTCTTCCGCCCGCAGCCGCACACAAAGAGGTCATTTGTCCCCATGCCCCCAGCAACAGGTGAGTGGCACAAAACATAAGCGATTCCTACACGGAGAGAAAGGCACAGCTCGCGGATGAAATGGGTGACAGAGAAATGATCCATGCGCACAATTACTAAATTGGCATTAATCATTTCGGGGTTGGATGGCCTCATTGTGTGAGTCTGGGGAAGTCTGGCGCTGGAAAGCTGTTGTCTGCAGAATAAAAATAGCTTTATCCTTGCCGTCCTCAGCCTGAGCCCGGGGAGAGTCGATTCCCTTGCCAACTTTTTGAAACTCCAGCCCAAAGCACTGGAGTGTCACTTAAAGCCCTCCACTTCTTAATCAAATCCCAAGTTTTTCTTCTCCCGACCTTTTCCGGTTCTGTTGGCTCTCTAACAACAGTGTCAGATCAGCTCGCCTCTCGCGTGGCACTTACATGCTGCTTCTCTATCCCGGTGGAGGACCGGCACAGACTTGAAAAATTATGCACGTAATTAGAAAAATTAAAAGATATTCCGCAGATACATAGAAGGTGAAATAACAGCTGTAGGTGTAAGAAAAAAGATTGTAGGCTTCTCACAAGCCATTCCTTTCAGCTCCTAAACTGTCAGGAAGAAATAGTCACTCACTTCAGTGCCACCGAAACCAAATGCTCAATCCACAGGTAAAATGAAAGAAAATCTAAGCCAGGAAGATGGGGATGAAGAACACACCACACCCCCAACTGCACGACCACCACCGGTGCGCACCGGAAAGCTTGGAGGAAAACAAATTAAAACGCAATGGGTGTTGACTGAGGGAAGCCAGTCGTGTTTTCACGTTCATTTGAATGGAGGTTCTATGGTGAACTTTTTGTTTTATTAACTGTACCAGCCTGGATCTTCTTTCACCTGAGGAGCAGTGCCGCCCATGCCCACAAACTCAGACGATCACTTTTGAACAGCGTCTTCTCCACCACTCCCGCAAACACCGAAGGCCTCTGGAAAGTCTCTCCGGGTCTCGCCGTGACCACCCCTCCTCCTCCCCCCCACAAACATCCCTTGGAGCAGGCGTCCCCAAACTACGGCCTGCGGGCCGCATGCAGCCCCCTGAGGCCATTTATCCGGCCCCCCACCGCACTTCCGGAAGGGCCACCTCTTTCATTGGTGGTCAGTGACAGGAGTACTGTATGTGGCGGCCCTCCAACGGTCTGAAGGACAGTGAACTGGCCCTCTGTGTAAAAAGTTTGGGGACCCCTGCTTGGAGATTTCTCTAGTTTGTACCTGCTGTATCTGCTTGTATGGAACCATCTCTGTGAGTGCTTCTATTCATCCGGCCCATTAGACCCAGGTCTTGTATTGGAGACATGCTCCTCAAAGCAGCATTTTAAACGAAGCTCTGTGTTCCTGAGGCCACCCTCACGAGACGGACGTTGATTCTCCTTGCTGTGTTTGCAGATCACATCTGGAGCAGACTGAGAGGGTGAAGAATGTTCCTACAACACCTGTTACCTCTCCCAACTGTACCACATCCTGTCTGTATTGTTCCTATCTTTCGAAGCTTTTCTTTTTTCATCCACAAAACTAGATGAGAAACCTTCCTTGATTGTAAGGGATGGGGAGTGGGGAAATGACAACATTTCACAAGAAATGTTGGGCTGCTGACTACAGTAGTCAGAACGATGGTCCTAAGTTAATATAATTGTCCAAGCTGAGGCCCACAGACGAGGGGGCCCAGGTGAAATTGGTAAAGCTGCCACCAAACCAGATGGAGTCCATCCAAAGAAAGCCTCACCTAACTTGCCAAACTGTATATTCGTGATCTAACTAAATGCTTAGTGTTTTTTTTTTCTAATTCACTAGGGTGACACTGGTTCACAAAATTATTTACGTTTCAGGCGCACAGTTCTACAACACGTCATCTGCACACTGTATTGTGTGGTCACCACTCCAAGGCAAGTCTCCCTCCATCGCCATTTATCCCCTTTATCCTTCTCCACCTCCCTACGCCTTCTGCCTTCGGCAGTCATCACACTCTTGTCAGTGTTCATCAGTTCTTTCTTTACTCTTTTCTCAATCTCTCCATCCCCCCATCCAGCACTCCACGCCCCCCAATACCTGTCAGCCTGTTTGTCATGAACCTGTCACTAAATATGGGCATGGCTTGTTACCTGGGAATAGCCTGCTAATACTCCACTTGTCCCCCACCGTCTGACCGCACAGGAAGTTTGCATGCTTAGAGACTCAGATGCCTGCGTTCCTGTTTACATGAAATCTGCCACCAGCAAGCCCTGCGACTTTTGTCACTTAGCTATGAAACTTTCCATTTGTAAAATAAGTTGTTACCGTGTGATAGACATACAATACTACGTTACCTTTATGACTTCATCAAAGATAAAGAAAAAGAAGAATTTCAAAATATTCCTTTCACTAAAACAAAGAGTATGACAGGTATGTGCGTCACAGATGACCACTTCTTATGTGACTGGCAGAATGAAAAGTACCAACTCTGAAAGCAAAATTAAGCCCTGAGTTGAATATGTACATTTATTTCACATCTCTTCTCATTCATATACAACCACAATGAAACAAACCGAATATAGTTCAATAACAATAAATAAAAATAGCAAACAATAAAAAAAGTCTTTGAATTATCACACATTAATCCCTATTACTATATCTAATCATTAAATAATACATTGCTCTCTGTATGTAACTTAGTGAGTTTGCTTTAGTAGTTTAAAAAAATATGGAAAGCAGCTCTATGCTTTCTGGAATAAAGTTAATCACCACAACAAAATAGAATATTTACTTAATTTTAAATATAAAATAATTAAAACTGTGTGTCATCAATTTATTGCCTCTCAGCCCTAAGTTGATCTTTCTTAACTCTGGTCGGTGATGCTGACGTTGGACTCGAACGTTTTCCTGTGCCAGCTGGCACAGTCTCAGGCTTCGTCAAGAGAGGGAGCTGAAGGGATACCGTTAAGACCAAAGGCAGATACAGGAGGTTCTGATGGTGAAAGTCCTGGTCTACTGCTCTGCAGGAGACTCAGGGGCAGGCGCTCTCTGCAGGTTCCTTGGCCACAGCGGACGCTAAGGGTGAGCTCAGTTTGCAAGTGCCTCTGTCCCCAGCAGGCTGCATTCTGTGGACAGACTCCAGCTCTGAGTCTTTGTATGACTATGCCACCTGATAAACAAGTGCTGCAATGTCATTTTGACCCTTTTTATGATTAGCAAGGAACTCTTATCATATCAAAAATTAGCATATAAAAATACATGAAGGTTAACAATTCACATACTGTTTCTAAAGTTTCAGAAGTAAGACTTCCTGCTCCTCAGAGTGGGAAGCATAACTACACTGTCAAAGAAAATGGAAATTGCAAGAGTTATAGTCAGGCTAATATTTTTTCTGGAGGATATAAATTCATTGATTATAGTCTGACTACAGTCAGGAGACATATTCTTAGTATTTGAAATAACAATCATGATTTTAAGAAGGTATCAGTCTAAAATAATATCAGTAATGCAAACACCCTGTTTTTAAAATGTTTTGCAAAAGAGAACTGGATTCTCTGTAGAACCTCACTGTGGACATGGGCTGGAAGCGAGTCATGCTTTTAGTTTGTCTTGGGTCAGGCTCCTCAGAGCAGATTTAAGAAGAGGAGCATTCTGTTGGCGCTGTTTTGAGATAATCACAGGAGAGATCACTAAGGGACGTTGACTGGGAAGTTGCTTGGGAAGTGGGAAACACCTGACTGAGAAAAAGAAGAAGACAACCAGCCTGTAAAAGCATACAATGTCCCCAAAGAGGACCTTCAGACGCTACTGCAGAGCTCTAGAGTTTCAGAATTTCCCCAACTTGAGACTTTCATCAGACCAGCCATTGGTTGAAGGCCCGCTAGAGGAAGATTCCTGCCAGGCATTCTGGGCTCTTTGCCAATGCCAGCAGAACAGCTCCCATAAACTGAGGGCTGGCCTCTCCAGAGGGAGCAAAAGCACACGAGGGCAGGGAAGCTGGCGGGACTCAGGAGTGGGTAGAGTTAAGGATGGACCCACGGGCATCTGAGCAGAACAACAGCATTTGCTATTACTTAACAAAAGAAAAAAATTCTTTTGTGCTTCTTAGTATTTTTATTTCAGATGATTGTCAGAACTATTCTGAAGATGCAACAGAGAAAATATTCACAATCAAAGAATTAATCCAAAGGTCAGGCCTGGTGTCAAATAGCGATGACCATAAATGGACTTAGCAACCCCGTGGTACTGCTAAGTCAGGACGGACCTCTCTCTTGCAAAATAAACAGCAATGTTCTAAGAAAATACAGGGAATCAAATGAAGTTTAAAGATGACATTAAGTTCTGTTTAAATATAACTATTGGCAGTTGTAGAGGTGAAGGCATCCCCCAGGGGCCCCAGGCCTCTTCTCTTCTTCTTAACAGGGTCACCTTATGTATTTGTTTCAGGCTCCATGCTAAACCCAAATGTTTGTGTGTGCTTTCCAATTTGGGTTCAGAATATTTCTTTTTGGTTCTATGCAGCCTGAATTTGAATCATATTCATCCCTTGATGATGAATCAACATTAAATTTAAAAAGTGGAAAGGTAACTGTTAAGCCTCAGAATACAAGAGATGCAGAGAAATGTAAGGTTTTTTTTTTTTAAGGCTGAAACTAAAATTACATTTGGCAACTGATAAAATTATTACATGAAAAATCTGAATCCCACCCTCCCACAGAAAAAAATATATAGACAAATAAGATGGCTTCAACATAGTTTAATCAACTAAGTAGGGATTCTTAAAAAATAGAGAGCACCAGTATCTTTATTTATGTCAGGTTATGAAACATCACTCATATCCAGAAAGTATATTTACCTGAAAATAAATCTCAGCTTACAATAACATTCTAAGAGGGTAGGATACATAATGAATGCCAAAAATGATGTGTTATGTTGTCAAACGGTTTAGTGTCTGGCAGATTTCACACTACATAATGAAAATAACAAATTTTATGTGTGTATATATATATACATATACATATATATACACACACACACACACACACACACATACACACACACTATATGATTCAATCTTTGGCAAAGAATAAAATATACAAATCAGATTCCACTTCTTTTAGAAGAATGAAGGATATAAGAAATTAGTAAGATAAATCAGAATCCTCGGGAAAACCCATTCTTAAATTCACAAACCTAAAATTAATGAAATGTCAGTGTCCTAGGAAACAAAGAGGGAAGCTGGAAGAAGAAGCATTCAGAAGAGCCGAGCGGAACTTCACTTATGCTGGAACCAGACATCCATTTTTCTTTCTTTCTCTGTCACTCTCTCTCTCTCTCCCTTTCTTTCTATCTCCCTTCCTTCTTCTTTCAACCCCACTTCTTTTTCTAATGAGGAATGAATCACATACAATAATGTGTATTAAACGTATTGAATCTTTAAGATACAGGTTAATGATGGACTTTACATACACACACTCCTATATGATCATTTCTATCACTCTAACTTCCAATTAAATCCACTAAGGAGCAATTATCTTACTCTCGATCACCATACATAAATTGTAGCTACCTTTCAGCTACTGATAAGTAGATTCATGCAGTTTACGTTACTGTGATCTGGCTTTCTTCTGTATTTGAGACTATCCATGTTGTTGCCTGAGTCAGAAGTTTATTGTTTTATTGTTGTCAACTTTAATTTAAAAAATGATTCAAATACAATAAAAAGGAATACAATAATGATTATGCTTGTAATAATCATGGTAATAATAATTACTAAAACTGTGATATTTATAATAAGAACATCTAAAATCTATTGAAAGCTGACGGTGCTCCAGTATTATACATGTTGAGTCACTGCATTCTCCTAAAAGAACGTTATTAATTATTTGTGATTATTATACATTGTTTTGTGAAAGAAAAAACTAAGGCACAGAGAGTTTAAGTAAGATGTTCAAAGTCACATAGTTACGTAACTTTAGAAACAGGATTTGATTGAAAGAATGACATGCTTATATTCTTAACTATAGGGTGTGTTATTGTAACCAGGAATAAATATGTTATATATTATTGATTTAATGATCTTAGTCTGACTAGCCATAAAAAAAGAGCTAAGTAAGAATGTACTAACAAAATAAAAACATAAAAGGATGTAAAATGTTAATCCAGATGGTTGCTCTTATAAAAATGATTTAATATTAGTAGTTTGGCAACCATAATAATGTATTCTGTCACAAATCACTAGTGCGTAATCAATTCTGTGCTCTCACCTCAGGGCAAGTCTTTGGTACCGTTAAAAGATCTGTTCCCCTCTGGCTGATGCACATCAAGGGTTCACATCTGAGCCAGAAGAATAAACACAAGTGGGAGCTACAACTTGGCCTTTCCCTCCATCTACTCTTCCCACCAGGCTGAGACTTGCAGTTCTGATTCTCCCTCAAGGCCAAGAGGACAGCCTGACTGTGGGAATCTGTGGACACTTGCTACATGAAACAAAATTCCTAAATTCTATGTTCCTTGCTAGTTTCCGGTCCTGTAGCAAGCAGGGAATGGACTCAGACCTTCAGAGGCGCCAGCTCTGAGAGATATGTTCAGTAAGTTACCTGAATAAACTGCTAAATGTTCTCAGCAAAGAACTCTCAAACCACTCCTTTTGATTCTTTTGTCCTATTTCTGTGTGTTCCTCTTCCTTCTCCTTCCTTATAAAAACCCCCGCCTGCACAAGAAGAAAACAAGTTTTTGAGAACAGGAGTCCCCCATCTTCTCAGGTGGCCAGCACGTGAATAAACTTTTTTCCTTTTCATCATCACCTGTGTTGTATAATTGGGTCATTATACTGGTTTCCTGATCACTAATTTTGTTGCTAACTTAGATTTATTATGCTGAACCAAAAAAATAAAGAAGTAACAATACTAGTCCAAAACATCTCCCGTTTGATGATATTCCACAGGTAAAAAAAAAAAAAAAAAAATTATTCACAAGAGCACGTGTGTGTGCCTGTGTGCGTGCGTGTGTGTGTGTGTGTGTGTGTGTGCATGATGTTATAACCTTAACCTGATCTTTATCTACTGGGTTTATAAAATTGAACAGTGAACTCTACTTAGGGATTTAAGAGCCTATTCTTCATCTTCTCTAAGCTTGGGGTGGGGGGGAACGTGCTGTTGTTTTTTTTCTTTCCCTGTCCATGGGTGAGAGTTGGCCCCTTTACTAATCTCCAAGAGTGCTTATGAATTAATTCAAACCTGGTAAAATCCTTCACTTCAAAGAATAAAAGTGGTGATATTGTGGGACCTCTGTTAAAGAAATAGAAGCTTTGAAGGTGCAGCCCTGTCTCTGTAAGTTATTTATTCTCAGGAAGAGAACATCAAAACTGCTCCAGTTCTTTTCAGAGAAAGTGCTTCTTTTATGTGTTTTATTTTGAGAACCAACCTGCCAAAATAACATTAATCTTCTGGATCATTCTTTAAAACTTTAAAGATTTGAATTCTAAAACACGCTCTGCAAAATAATGTAGATAGAGTGGCAGGTTGGTAGGCTATTAGGGGAAACTCCAACTAGGGCAATTGAGGAAAGAAATGAGAAATATCTAACAATCCAAATTTTATTAAATTCATGACATTTAGTGTTTGTTCTTTAAACTTTTCAAATTTACATTGAAAATGACTATATCTAGAGAATTGAAACATGATGTTTTAAAATATAGTCAATTGAAATTCCTATATAGGGAAATTTATCAGATTCTAAAACAGTTACTTTCAGTGTGAATTATTTATTTTATTTGTCCTCTGAATGACACAAAAGATTTCCACATGTCTAGTTTTAAACTACAAGAAAAACATGAATACAGTACTTTTGTTTTATATTAAACATAAGAAAAAGATAAGCTGCTTTCTATTTTTAACATTAGATGTTTTCTAATAATTATGTCAAATGTTTTGAGCAATGACTATACTCCTTCACAAACAGATAAATATTACCATCTGTTGGATATTCATGAAAATTGTATAAATGATTACATTGTTAGTTGTAACAACTCCCAGTATGTTCAATATAAACTTGGTGACTTCTCTGTTGGGAGTTCAATTCAAGAGAGCAATGTGGCAAAATTTTAAAATTTTTGTTGAGACTTTCCAAACTTTTCTATCAGCCCACAAAGTAAAGTGAAATGATTTCACAAGTTCAACTAAACAAACACTTCCAAGCAAATCAGAGTATAAAAGGATAATGTTTAATCCTAAGACATTTTCAGGTCATGTAAAAATTTGTCTGTCAAATATAATTGTTCTCTGTCCCTTTTTAAACATCATGATGTTTGGCTTTGAAATGTATTTGATTATAGTAAAATTGACAGTACACAGCAATTCGTATGTAGATTCTAGAATGGTGAGTACAAAGACTCAGAACCTCAAAGAGAGCCAGCAAAACAGAATTATAGACTGGAGCAGAGAGAATCGTCAGTTTCTGCTATCACCTAGAGATACTACTAGAGGAAATACACTATAAGATATGTAAATATTCTAATAATTACTACTTTTAATCTTCTTTTCCCCACTGGGGGTAAATTGCTATTTTGGTATACATTATTTACATAAAAATAATATTTATTTATTTTGTGTGCTGATTAAAATCTTGGCCCTGGCCGGTGGTTCAGTGGGTAGAGCATTGGCCAGGTGTATGGATGTCTTAGGTTTAATTCCCGGTCAGGACACACAGGAGAAACGACCATCAGCTTCTCTCCCTTCCCCTATCTTCCTTTTCTCCCTCTTCCCCTCCTGCAACCAGTGGCTCAATTGGTTTGAGCATGGCCCTGGGCATTAAGGATAGCTCTGTTGGTCTGAGTGCATCAGCCTCAAGTGCTAAAAAGAACTTGGCACTCAAGCATTGGCCTCAGGTGGGGTTGACAGGTGGATCTCAGTTGAGGCACATGCCTCATTCTTTCCCCTCCTATTACCTTAAAAATATCTTATAAAGTACTTACATATGTGTTTACATATTAAACTAAACATTTATATATAATACATCATATATATAATACATTGTATATATATACATATACATTATATACTGTATATTCATATAGTAAAAGCTCTTCAATCTAAAATGAACCGAAGGATGTTAGGTGGAGACTTATATACATGTGCCCTCAGAAGAACAGAACTTAAGAACTGAGAGACTAAATTTTTCCTAAATGCTTGACTTAGAGAAGTCTGAGCATTATGTCCTAACCAATGAATATCCACCAACAATCTCTCCCCGTCCTCAAGCTAAACCACTTACTGCTTACACTCTGGCTGGACTTCTTCTTCTTTATATGCTTGTCCATAAATAAACCCCATCCCAAATTCTCAACAGACTCACCTGTAGTGTGCTATAGCATGTATTTCCGAAACTGCAATTCCTCTGCTTTTCCCGGATAAACTCAATTTCTGGTCATTTGAGCTTGTCTCAGTTTACCTCTTTATTTAGGTTTCATGTGTGTGTGTTTGGTGGTATGTGGTGTGTGTATGTGTGGTGTGTGTGTGTAAATTTAGAACTCAGAACTAAGGTCTTTGTGACTAATCTTGTTAAACACGTGTGTGTGTGTGTGGTGTGTGTGATGTGTGTGATATGTGTGATGTGTGTGGTGTGTGTGTGTGGTGTGTGTGGTGTGTGTGGTGTGTGTGTGTGGTGTGTGTGTGTGTGGTGTGTGTGTATAAGTTTAGAACTCAGAACTAAGATCTTTGTGACTGATATTAACCACATCTTGATATGAGAAACCTAAGGCTCATAATAATACACTGTCTACAGTAACATCATTAGAAAATGGTAGAATTGGATGCAAATTAATTCTTTAGAATGAAAGTCCTATGTGGTTCTTAGTGCAGTAGGAAAGGAAAATAGCCTAGAATTCTTACTTAAAATGTGACCATACTGCCTGACCTGTGGTGGCACAGTGGATAGAGGATTGGCCTAAAATGCTGAGATCCCTGGTTCAAAATCCCGGGCTTGCTTGGTCAAGGCATGTATGCAAAGCAACTATTACAAATTGATAATTCCCACTCCTCCTCTAACCTTTTTCTCTATCCTCTATCTAAAATCAATAAGTAAAAAAATACTTTAAAAAAAAAAGTTACCATAGTTTCTAAATATAGAGCACTTCCAGACGATCTTTAGGTTTATGGCTGAGATGTCCCAAGAGGGTCTCCTCTTCTTCTACATCCTTACCAATCACTCTCCAGCCTTCAGTGATCAGTCAGAAAGGTAAATGAGACAAATCAATTGTTAAGACTAACCACCCTGAGACACTGCCTAAGTGAGTACTTTCAGAGGTTGTCACTTTTAGAGAAAAACTGGAATCCTAATAATTATTTGGGCACCTAATATATCATAAATTAGTCTCATGCCTTTGAAATTACAGTGATTTTTTTTCTCACCCCAAGATAAGCTAAATGGAAGAATATCAGAGAAAACCAAAATAGAAACTTGATGTAGCATTTTTTTTTTACATAAAAGAATTTACTTTGCAAGCCTTTTGCTTAATCATCTCCCACTGAGGAATGTAAAGCTCCCAAGTACTGCAATTGGGGGCCATCATCAGAGAATTTCAAACGTGCTCTGGTTTTGAGGCATACCCTACATTTTACAGTATTCATCAATTGCACTGTCAGGAGCTGTATTCTCATCTATTAGATTACCAGCTAGATGACATTTATCACTCAGCCATTGTTCACTTTAGAACACTTACAAATATCTTTCGCAGCTGGCCAAAAGAGGAAGAGATCTGAGAGGAAAAAAAAAATGCTGGAGCAGCAATATATTTGAAAATGTACCGACAGCTTGATAACTCATAAAGTTGCATGAAATGATTCTGGTAATGGCCAAGATGAAGTAAGCTCACAACAGCCTACAGCTCTCAATGCTAATAACTAAAGCTGAGAACAGAATATAAAAGTAAATGACAAAAAGACTCACAACAATATCCAATAACAGGCAGATTGAGCAGGGGTGTCAAAACTTGAAAAAGGTCCAGCGGGGTGATGAGTTAATGGTTTATTTTTCCTTCTTTATCTCTCCTGTTTGATCTAAGAGCGAGCTGAGCTGCTAACAGAACGGAGGGCACTGAGAGGAAAATCTCCCAGAGAAACACTAGGTTAAGGCAATATGACTGTGAAAAAGAAACTCTCTAGCTGGAGAATGCAGGAGGAATCCCTGGTGGGTTTGTTGTTGTTGTTGGGGTTTTGTTTTGTTTTTTATTTGTTTTTTGTTTCTTTCCTGGACCTACTCTGAAGTCATTTCATGTTAACTGATGATAGCGGCAGAGAAATCTAAAACTATAAGAGAAACGGCTCACTCATACATTGCTGGCAGGAATGTTACATGGTACAACCTCTCTGGAAAGCAATATGGTTGTTTCCTACAAAACTAACCTGTGCCCACCATACAACTCAGCATTTACACTCTCGGGTAATTATTCCAGAGAAGTAACACTTAAGCTCACACAAAACCTTGTACAGGGATCTTAGCAGTAGCTTTATTTTTAATAGTCCATATTGTAAACAAACCAAATAATCTTCAATGAACAGAGAGTTAAACTGTGGCCTGACCAGGTGATGGCACAGTGCATAGAGTGTTGAGCTAGGATGCTGAGGACCCAAGTTCAAAACTCTGAGGTTGCTGGCTTGGGCGCAGGCTCATCCAGCTTGAGCACAAAGTCACTGGCTTGAGTGTCAGATCAGAGACATTACCCCATGGTCGCTGACTTGCACCCAAAGACTGTTGGTTTGAAGCCCAAGGTCACTGTCTTGAGCCCAAGGTCACTGTCTTGAGCTCAAGGTCACTGGATTGAGCCCAAGGTCATTGTCTTGAGACCAAGGTCACTGGCTAGAGCAAGAGGTCACTGGCTCAGTGGAGCCCATTGGCCAAGGCATGTATGAGAAATCAATCAATGAACAACTAAAGTGCTGCAACAACCAGTTGATGTTTCTCATTTCTCTCCCTTCTTGTGGGTCTGTCCCTGACTTTCTCTCTCTTTCTCTGTCTTGCTAAAAAAAAAAAAAAGAGTTAAACTGTGTTTTAGCCTCACCAAGAATACTACTCAGTAATGAAGAGCAAAAAAAATTAATATATTATTAATATATACTAATATGTAGATGGCACTCAAGGGAATTATGCTGAGTGAAAAAGTTAATCTTAAAAAGTCACACATTGCATGATTTCACTTATGTAACATTCTTTAAATGACAATTTATAGAAGTGAAGAACAGATTAGTGGTTGATAGAGATTAGAAAGCAGGTGGATAGGGAGATTGAAGAGGGTAGATGTGATTATAAAAGGGGTGGATGAAAGATCCTTGTGACAAAATTGTTCTTTATCTTGAGTATTATGGTGGTCCCACAAAGCTAAACATATGATAAAATTCCATAGAACCAAATACATAAACATATACACACACTAGTGCATGTAAAGCTGGTGAATTCTGAATAAGACCCATAGATTGCATCATCTTTTAAATTGTGATATTGTACTCTCATTATACGAGATGTAACTATTACAGAAAGCTGGAAAACTGGGTAAAGGTATAGAAGATCTCTTTGTATTATTTCTCATATATTTTTAATACTTGCATGTCAAGGTGCAATTATCTCAAAATAAAGAATAAATTTAAAAAGTCAAAAAAGCTGAGAGAACTGTCTATCATCAGACAACTGAATTCCACTTTAGCATTACCTTCGCTGGGTAGTTGTATTTTCATTTTTATTCATCCATAAATATCTTCTGTTTTCCTTATGGTTTTTCTTTGGTCTCATTGGATGTTTAAAATGTGTGTTTCTTAATTTCTACATATACTTTTTAAAATTTTCAGTTTTATTTCTGTAGTTGATTTTCAGCTTCCTTCCATGGAAGTCAGGAAAGATAGTTGGTATGAATGCAATCTTCAAATTTATTGAGACTTGTTTTATTGCTTAATATTTAGTCTGTCTTTAAAAATATATTCAAAGTAATTGTCTTGTGACAGCACATATTTTACCCAATGTGGCAATCTCTGTTTTTTAATTGGTATGTATTCTGAACTTACACTGACACCAGACAATACTCTAATTCACATGGAATTGAAGGGACCCAGAATGGCTGAAACAACCTTCAAAGAGAATAATACAGTTGGAGAATTCATACTTCCCAATTTCAAAACTTATTACAAAGCTAGAATAATCAAAATAGTGTGGTGTTGGTGTAAGGATCGGTAGATATATAAGCCAGTGGAAAAGAAGTGAAAGAAATGAACCTGAATATTTATAACTAATTGATTTTCAACAAAATTGCCATCCATGCCTGGCCTGCAGTGGTGCAGTGGATAAAGCCTTAACCTGGAACGCTGAGGTTGCTGGTTCGAAACCCTGGGCTTGCCTGGTCAAGGCACATATGGGAGTTGATGCTTCCTGCTCCTTCCCACCTTCTTTCTCTCTCTCTCTCTTCCCTGAAATGAATAAATAAAATAAAAATAATTTTAAAAAATTGCCATCCATTCTTGAAGAAACAATAGTCTTTTCAACATATGAGGATGAGACAACTAATTTTCACGTGGTAAAGAATCAATTTTGAACTTTATAACATATACAAAAAGTAACACAAATTTAATTAATGACCTAGATATAAGAACTAAAACTACTAAATTATTTTTAAAAGCATCGCAATAAATCCTCCTGATTTTGGATTTGGTAATGGATTCTTAATTTACACCAAAAGCATGAGTAACAAAAGAAAAGATAATTTTGAGTTTATCAAAATTTAAAACATTTGTGTATCAAAAGACATTATCAAAAAAATAAAAAGATGACTTAAAAATGGAAAAAAAATCACAAATTATATGTCTGAAAAAGAATTAATATGCAGAATATATGAGGAAATCCTGCAACTCAAGAACAGGAAAACAAATAAACAAAAAATAATTTAAAAATAGGCAAAGCACTCAAATAATCATTTTTCTAAAGAAGATATATAAATGGTCAATAAACACATGAAAAACAATGCTCAACATCATTTGCTGTAAGTAAATGCTAATCAAAACCACAATAATATATCACTTTGTTTTTAATAGAAAAGCTATAATCCAGAAAATAATAATAAAGAAAAGAAAGGAAAACAAATGTTGGTGAAAATGTAGAGAAATTGAATTCTTGGATTGTTAGTGACAGCATAGAATGATATAGCTTGCTGTGGAAAACAGTTTGCTCACATCTTAAAAAGTAAACATGGCCTGACCAGGCAGTGGTGCAGTGGATAGAGCGTTGGTGGGATGCAGAGGAGCCAGGATTGAAACCCCAATGTCACTGGGTTGACAGTGGGCTCATCCGGCTTGAGTGTGGGGTTGCTGTCCTGAGCATGGGATCATAGACATGACCCCATGGTTGCTGGCTTGAGCCCAAAGGTCATTGGCTTAAAGCCCAAGGTCATTGGTTTGAGCCCAAGATTGCTTGCTTGAGCAAGGGGTCACTCACTCTGTTGTAGCCCCAGGGTCAAGGCACATATGAGAAAGCAATTAATGAACAACTAAGGAACTTTAACAAAGAATTGGTGCTTCTCATCTCTCTCTCTACCTATCTGTCTGTCCCTATCTGTTCCTCTCTCTGACTCTCTTTCTGTCACAAAGAAAAAGTATATATGGATGGACCTTATAATCTAGCAAGTTCACTTTTAGGTATCAAGGACTCATATAGATATTTGTACACCAATGTTTGTTCCAGTATTATTCACTATAGACAAAAAGTGAAAATTATTAAAGAGATCATCAACGAATGAATGGGTAAATAAAATGTGGTATATATATAATGGAATATTATTCAGCCATAAATAAAGTTTAGGTACATAACAAGAATGAACCTTAGAAACTTTCTATTAATTGAAACAGGTCATACACAAAAGGAGAAATATTGTATAATTCTGCTTATAGGAATTATATAGATAGGCAAATTCCTACAGACAGGAAAAAAATAGAGTTAAAAGGGGCTGAGAAGAGAGGGAAACAGGGAGTTATCACTTAATAGTTACAGAGTTTGCATTTAGAGAGATGAAATAGTTTTGGAATAAGTTAGTGATGATAGTTGCACAATATTGGTGATATATGAACAATGCCACTGAATTATATATATATATTTTGCAAAACATACAAAAGTACAGGATCAACACTACTCATTCTTTTTATTATTATTATTCATTTTGGAGAGTTGGGGGGGGGGAGAGTGAGTGAGAAAGAGAGAGAGAGAGAGAAGGGTAGGAGGAGGAGCAGAAGCATCAACTCCCATATGTGCCTTGACCAGGCAAGCCCAGGATTTCGAACTGGGGACCTCAACGTTCCAGGTCTACACTTTATCCACTGCGCCACCACAGGTTAGGCAACACTACTCATTCTTTATTAACCATGATCTATGATCTCCCAAAACAAAAAATAAAATAAAATTGTTTTATAACTCAAAGAATTGCACTGAAGTCACAAATGTGACTCAAATATATATATGAGGTACTTCTTTAGGGTAATGGACCTGTGCTGTTTTTTATTGTGATGGTAATATACAACTCTATTCATTTATCTATATTCATAGATTGTATACCAAAATATGTTAATTAAATTGTATATAAATTTAAACTCAATCCACTTGCTTAAAAGTAAAAAAAAAAAAAAACCTTTAGAAATAGTTATAGAAATAGATTATTGTTACCCAGTTACATAATCAATTGATAGGCTTCAATAACTTCCAAGGAAGTTCCAATTTGTGTGTGATATTCTTATTTTATTGGGACCATTTCCTTATAATTTGAAAATATTTTCAAATTATAGACAAAAATGTGTAAGTGCTCCATTTGTGGGGATCTTGCTGTCTCTTCAGGTTTTAGCTATAATTTACAGATCATGCACTGATATAGCATTCATGAAAATTAAACAAGAATATTATTCAATACCTCATCAAATAGAAGGATTTTCAGGATTTTCTGATAGAAAGGGTTGGTTCAATCTTTAACAGTTGACAGGCCAAGGCCATCATCATATTTAAAACTTTACTTTGCCTCAAGTTCAATTCTGTTCCTATTAACGGACAATGGCCATTGGTCCTCTGAGCCCTGCCATTAATCATTTCTGAAATTATGCCACTAAAGTTTTTAGTAATTTTCATAAGCTTGAAGAAGCGCTGTATTTTTTTCACTAAAATAAGATTCTAACTATCTTTATTCTGTTTCTTCCTAAAGATTCATGAATCACATTATCTGTAACTATTTCTGATTTTCCATATTAGAAATAATCATTTTTCTCCCAATGTATTTTTAATAAGTCCAATAGTGAGGAATATTATCATTTCAGTTCTTTCAAAGTGTCTAAAGTGAAGAGCAGCTATTCCTGTCATAACTGTCACTAAAACTTTGAGCTCTTTACCTGACTAATAATTCAGCTGCTAGTAACTTCCAAGACACGCTTTTTTTTCCAAGGAAATCATTCCATATTCCCTCTTTCAGTTTCAGTAACTGCCTCACCTGTGCTACTGATGCAGAATTCCTGAACAACACCAAAACATGCAAAAGTACAGGATCAACACTATTCATTCTTTTTATTATTATTATTCATTTTGGAGAGTTGGGGGGGAGTGAGTGAGAGAGAGAGAGAGAGAGAGAGAGAGAGAGAGAGGAGGGGGACGAACAGGAAGCATCAACTCCCATATGTGCCTTGACCAGGCAAGCCCAGGATTTCGAACTGGGGACCTCAACGTTCCAGGTCTACACTTTATCCACTGCGCCACCACAGGTTAGGCAACACTACTCATTCTTTATTAACCATGATCTATGATCTCCCAAAACAAAAAATAAAATAAAATTGTTTTATAACTCAAAGAATTGCACTGAAGTCACAAATGTTTCACTCAATGCCATATGGAAACTTGGATTTTATTGTTGGTCTTACAATAAGCATACATAATGAGATTTGGAGTTGATGTGAACTTGGATGAACTGTGTAAGTATGACATCTTTATGAAAATTTCACTGGAAAGAAAACATGTTTTCTTTTCCAGAATGTACTATCACTTTCATCTGGAACAAAGTTGACCAAGGTGAAACTCAGTGCATTGTGATTTACGGTACTTCGTATCTGGATTTGACAATTATCATCTAATGGTAACAGAAGCCAAGTTATCTACATGCACTAAAAAAAGGTCCTGTGATATTTCCTTCTGTCTTTTGAGGTAAGGTCAGTGGAGAGATTCAGCTGGTTTACATCGGTTTGGCAGAACCAATACCTAATTTTTTGTTCAGTTTAGCAAACCAGTTGTTAAAATGGCACTTGTAATCAGGGTTCTCTCTAAGGTGGGCACCTGGGCAGCCACCCAAAGTGGAAATCACAAATTTCTTACTATTTGTTAACATTCATTTGTGCAACAGCACATTCTAAGCTCCCATAGTAATGTTAATTTTGTCCATAGGTGAAAAAAATTGCAAGTGAGGATGCCAATCAAAAAGCAATGTGGGGCCCTGGCCAGTTAGCTCAGTGGCAGAGCATCGGCCTGGTATGTGGATGTTCTGGGTTTGATTCCCAGTTGGGGAACACAGGAGAATTGCCTATCTGCTTTTTCTCTCATCCCTCTCCCCCTCTCGCTTCTCTCTCTATCTCTATCTCTATCTCTATCTCTATCTCTTCCCCTCCTGCAGCCATGGCTTGATTGGAGTGAGCTGGCCCTGGGAGCTGAAGATTGCTTCAGATGTTAAGAAGAGCTCTGTTGCTGAGCAACAGAGCAACACTCCAGATGGGCAGAGCATCATTCTCTAGTAGTGGACTTGCCGGATGAATCCCAGTCAGGGTATATATGGAATCTGTCTCTCTGCCTACCCTCCTCTCACTGAATAAAAAAAGAAGAAGAAATATAAAAATTTCTTAAATAACAGTTTTATTGTTCTCTTGTTAGGTATATTCTTTCATTAATATTTTAAAACTCTTTCTTATAACATAATCTAGTTTTGTGTACCTCTTTTATTGTTCTTATTTAAGTATTAAATGCATGAAATAATGAACTACCTTTTGGTATATCATTTTTTATCCTTAAAACCGTCATTAGTGCTGAGAACCGGTTGTTAAATTATTTGAATCCCATCACTAGATAAGGCATATTACAACATATTTGCATGTTTCATTTGAAACCTTTTAAGTTATGCATTGCATATTCTTAGTTTTTAAATTTCCCACACCTACCCAAAATAATGTTGACAAATCTTATGTTTCCCCTTGGGTTCTTAATAGATCTTCCTACTCCCCATCATTAGAGTTTAAACAAAGGTCTATGGGTAGAAATGATATTTATCTTCTTTTTGCATTTGTTTTGCAGGGACACACATCCATTGTGACAATATGGGTGTAACTGTAAAATAAAAGGTTTATGGAGAGAACTCACAAGCAGAGATGCAGCAGAGTGAATGACTGACTCTTCCGCCCTCTTGGCGCTGAGCAGAGAGCCATGCTGGGCTAGGGCACAGCTGGAGGGCCTTGGAGCTTAGCTTCCAGTACCAGGCTGTTTCACTATTGAGCTAACTCAAAACTGCTATGCTAGTTGCTTGCTAAGCCACCAAAAGAGAGTGGGACTGGAGAGAGGAGGATAATGAGCCCCAGAGCCATCCAAATGCGTCTCTCCTCAGTCCGTCCCATCCGCTGGCCCTTGGTGGCTCATTGAGTATGGATCTCCCCATTAACTCTCATGGATTCTGGGTCACAGCGATTCTTGCATAATTGCCTGGGAGGTCTCCTGCAGCTGGAAGAGATAGGAAGCCACTGCTTGAAACAATTGTGAAAGGCCATTCTGGCCTTTTCATCCATATCTGAAATAAAAAATGTACACACGCCACACAGTTTCTGGGGTCAGGAGAATCCATGCCTGACTAACTGGGGCCTGTCATCCCTCTTCAGTTATAAGATATTCACTTACAAAAAGTTCTTTGGTGACTCAGAAATCACCCTTTTGTTATCAAAAGCAACTTCTGGGCATAGTAGAAAGTAGTTGTACAACCATAAGAGGCAAAGTTACTATCCAGAGTCATTTCTTTCTGGGAGTCCTCCATCTGGGCAACACCAATTATCCATTAATGCACTACGTTCATAAGGGTCAGGATTATAAATAGCAACAGACATATTCACCCAGCTCCTGAGTATTTCAAAGATTACAATTGGTGATCTAAACCAACTTAGCAGATCTTTGCTAAAATTGAACAACTCAGAAGCAAATATTGAAGTCCAAAAACAGAGGTCTGTTGAAGAAGTGTAGGGAAGACTTGTAGAGTTTCCAGGAGAGACTCGTTGTAATGTACCTATTCATCTTTGTAGACGTATATTTCAGTCTATACCTGGAATGCTCCCCATAATTAGGAGAACTAAAATTTGGTCCATAGCATAGAACCACTAATGCTGTGGGTTATCAACAACTCACTCTACTTATGTTTGACAGATGGTTAAGCCATTCCATAAGATTTACTCAACTAGGAGGAGGGTAGATTTTTGTTTTTTTGTTTGTTTATAAGTGATTCATACCCTATTTTAAGGTGAAAATTCTTGTTGACAAGACCCTTACTGAGCACACAGTTTAGGTAAAATTATAGGTGGGTCATCTTGTGAGAAATGAGTATGGAGTTGCCTGTTTATGGTGTTAACTAAGACTAAGTAACCAGGCCCCGCTCTTGATCGGTTGCATTATGTCTATTTTTTCAACAGATTATTATTCAGTTTCCCTTCTGTTATGAGATTTATGATACAGTGAAGATGGCTCATAGGCAAAGTCACAGAATGTAAGAAAAATAAACCTCTTCTATTAATGAGAAAGAGTTGAGTTTAGTGGGACCCAGTCTCAGGGTAGCAGCTGTTACTAGACCACAAAATAAAGTATTTAAGTACAAAAGTCCAGAAGCCACTGACTATCAGTGAAGGTTAGTTGTTTTGCTTTTTTTAATGTTTATTTTAGTGATTTTACACAGAGGAAGGGAGAGAGAGACAGGAACATTGATCTGTTCCTGTATGTGCCCTGACCAGCAACCACTGCACTTGGGGACAATACTCGAACCAACCGAGCTATCCAGGGGTGACTTTTTTTTCCTTTTATTTCTTTATTACTGTCTTTTTATTTAACTAAGGTTTATTACAGCTATAACACAAATCTGAAATTTGAGATCTAAAAGTGTCTTCCTACTATCTGGACATGCTTCAAGATTATGGCATACCATTCAAGTTTGGCCACTTACCTTGTGCTTTGGGATAATGATTAGTCAAATTATTATAAAACACATTTCTTCCAATATCCAGAAAGGTCAAACAATTGACGAGCTTCCTTCCTTACAGTGGGAGACAGCAAAGCCAACGTATTATACATAATACGCCCGACACATCTCTGAGGACCGCAGCACATTGAGCTCCCAAGGTGAGTTGCACGGCAGAGGCTAGGAGGCTATTCTTACCGAAAGTCCCGTTCATATTTATTCCCTTGGGCTGGAATGCTGTGTCATGTAATGAGAAGAGACTTTTTTTAGTGGGAGCCACTGAAAATATCATTAATATCTTAGATATTTAGACCTCATCCAGAAGTCCACCTTGTACTGGAGTTTGTTGAATTCCTGATGACACTTCCCAGGAAAGCTTGGGAGAGTAAAACCAGGCTGTGTCACTTGTTAAGTGAAAACAAACTGATGTGGGAAATATTTTAGTTAAGGAATATAGAAAAGAGGACATTAGCAATGCCCGCGGTTACATATAAAATATCACTGGTGACAGCTATTTGCTCAGTCACTGTAATCAAATGCTACATTACAAGAACAACAGTTCCCTCTTTATAAGCCTCCACAGTCCACAGTAAGTCTCCAAGTATCAGTGATTTGTAATGACTTTTCACTGGCCAGAATGGGAGGTTGTTTTATAGCCCCCCTGCCTCCAATGATGCTGGATGAGGACAGTACTTTTTTTTCTTTTCTTCTTGTGAGAGGGGACGTAATCTTACAGTCACAACCTTGACAAACCTTAAGCTTACAAGCAGTTAGTTCTGAGCCATGTATTCAAATACAAGAGAAGCTATAAACCAGAGTCACACGACTGTATCTGATCAGTAGGTCCAGGCACCCATGCACTTGTAGCATTCATGCCAATTAAAAGTAGGATAACACAGAAGAACTAGAAGAAAGGAATCGAAAGAAAGGGGTTGAGAATTCGTGACTGAGGGGACTCAGCCCAATTTGTTCAGGTAAGTGGATGAAGGTCCCATCGCTCTCAGACATCCGAAGGTTGGAGCTTGTTCCGTTGTTATAAGAATTGAAGCTAGCAAGTAACTTATAAATCAGGATTTTTGTTTCGTGTAACAACTGTCCACAGAGTCCCACAGTCAAGCTGTCCTCTTTGACCTTGAGTGAGTGAATGGGAATCAGAACTGTAAGTACCTGCGTCCTGGGAGTGGTGAGCTTATTTTATTCTTCTTGCTCGGATGTTAACCCTTGATGTGCATCAGCCGGAGGGGAAGAGGTTTTTAACTGTAATGAGAGTTTGGCCAGAGGTGAAAGTATAGGACTGATTATATATTTTTGATTTGTTACAGCATACATAACTTCGATTACTAAACTAGTACAATTGAATCATGGTTATAAGAGCAGCAAACAAGATTTAACATTTTACAGAAATTCTTTTATAAGATTACTTTGTTAGCACATTCTTATTTAGCTCTATTTTATGGCTGGTCTGAACAATAGCTTTAAATCAGTAATAAACTGTATTTATTCCCAGTTACAGTCTCTCATCTGATTTCCCTAAAAAGCAGAATATATAACCTCTTTAGGGATTGAATATACTGCATTCATCTTTTTTCCACATTGCCGATAGCATAGAGCCTGGTTTATGTTTGACCCTCAATAGGACCGTGTCAATTAAATGAAATTAATTAGTTGTAAGTGAATGAGTGGATAAATGACTCGGTGGAACAACTAGTTAGAATTAATTTATATCTCTGGAAAAGAGAAATGCAAATGTTCCCTCCAAGGTATCAAACTAATGATGTTAATCTGCATTAACCATGCTAGATAAGAAGGTTAATGAACCATAGGTTCACCCTACACCGATATAGAAAAACACCTGTACATACTGTATAGGTGTAGACATGTATATGTGGGAGAAAAAATACATAACACTAAAGATTTTTTTATCTTATTCTTCTACTTCTTTGCAATGCAGGAAAATGCATGCTGTTTCCTGGAATCCCTTTCTCTAACAATTTTTTTTAGTGGGTTGTATTGATTGATCTTCATCAGTTTCAGCCCTGAAATGATAAAAAGGGTGGGCCATAAACAAAGAGCCACCTGCACAATGTTTAGGTGGAGCCCATTTATCAGGGCAAACAGCTCTAACTTTAAAAGCAGTGAGGAGAGTATTCCCCCAAAGCCCAAGTATAGTGCTCGAGCTTTAATGAAAAAGAAACAATTAGAACAAAGGCACTTGCTCACTTCAAGTCACAATTCATCAAGCTGTCAAAGACAATAAAATGCTACATACCTAATCTTTCCTGTTAACCATAATGTAGGCAGGGCAATTACATTGTTGCAGCAAATTGGCAAGAATTAGAGGACGAATTAATGTAAAAACCTTGTAAAATGTTCTGTTTCAGTAAATGCTGTTATTCATATTTAAAAATCTGGTAAAGAAATATTAAGTATTAAGTGAATTAGCAATAAATAATTCTTCTTAGGCCCATTTTCTTGCTAAAAAGGTATTAGGTCGTTTTTAAAGTATATATGCAAGGAAAGATCAATTAGCACCAACAACACAGTCTACTAAAATTAAAACCAAGACATAATTGTAGGTGAAGTGGAAAGTAGCAACACAAAGACTTTATAATACCTAGAAAGGCAGGAGGACAGATAAATCAAATCTCCAAATTGCTCAAAATGCTTTGAGTACACTCCTTTTATAAACCATAAATCCATATACACACGGAAGAGGAAACTGTACCTGACTATGGAATTATACTATTAAACATAAAGAGTATTTTCTAAATGTCCTCTATTTACAAAACTCAGTTTTGGGCACTATAAGCAATACAGATAAACAAAACAGGGCCCCTCTTCTAAAGGTGCAAACATAAATTGAGGACCCATAAATGCCAAGCCCAAGAATTAAAAAGATGAGGAGGGTGTATCTGAATGGGAGGAGCCCTACCAGCTCCTGAGAAATGCTGTACAGAAACAAAGCATTGTCATTCATACTGTATTGTACACGCATGCTGAAAAATATGTGACATATTTATTTTTCACGTGCATTCTAATCTTGCTTCAAATCTCTTCCCTGGTGCATAACAGTGATGAGATTGGTTCTTCAAGTTTGTTTGATATTCTCCTTTTTAGTTATTAAGTATTCAGTCAATTCAGAGTTTCACTGTCATCACTGCTGTCTCTCCTCTGCCCACTTCTGTTTCATTAGACACCAATGCATATATGGAGAAGTGTGGCTTACAGGACATGGAGGATGTGGTCACTCTATCTACCCGCATCTTGCTCTTGGCTCCTGGCTGCTCTCTACTGTGGGCTCAGACAACTCTATGCTCCGCTACTGCCTTACGAGCACCTTGATTTTTGTTGCAGTTTGGTTTCCCTCCGTGTGCTCATCATGGCCTTGTCCATGTGCATACTTTGCTCCACCAGATCCAGCTCCCCACCCCACTCTCACTTACAACTTGCCCTGATGGCTTACGAGCCAGCAGTATCCGTCACATCCTTCTAACACCACACCGCAGACGAATGCTCTATCTACCTCCTCCACACACTCCAAAACCACCAGTAGCTCCAGCTTGAGTGCTCTAGTTCTCTCGGATCTTAGAAAGAAGAAACCCTGCTTTCTAGCAGGCAAACCACACATAGAAATTTTTCACGAGTATTATTCCTTTTAGCCTTAATCTCATTACAAGTTTGACATAGGAAGATTATCTTAATGGTATAAAAGAATAAACAAAAAAAAACATTAATTTAAGAGATTGAAGAAAGTGGGTGAAAGAGAATGTGCAAAGGAGAATTTCAAAAAATTGCAATGAAAAGTATTAAAAACCAAAGATTTACTTATAACTATAATAAATATATTTACTGACCAATGAAATACAAGGGTACTGTGGTACATGCCAATGCGTGTGGCCCAGAGGCATCTTTTCAAGAATGCACGTGTTGCTAAGCGATAGCATGTTCAGAGGGTAGCCTTCAGCTCCCAGCCTGAAGGAGCTGGGACCACACGATTAGTGACTCCATATCTATTGGCTGAGAGAGGTGAGAGTATGCCTGACCAGGTGGTGGCACAGTGGATGGAGCATCAGCCTGGGACCCTAAGGATCTAGGTTCAAATAACTGAGGTCGCAGGCTTGAGCGTGGGATCTTAGACATGACCCCATGGTCGCTGGCTTGTGCTCGAGGTCACTGGCTTGAGCAAGGGGTCACTTGCTCTGCTGTAGCCCCCATTTAAAGGCACATATGAGAAAGCAATTATTGAACAATTAAGGTACTGCAATGAAGAATTTATGCTTCTCCTCTCTCTCCCTTCCTGTCTGTCTATCCCCCCCCCTAATAAATAAATAAATAAATAAATAAATAAATAAATAAATAATAAAGTCTCAGGATTTTGGCTGAGACATTCTGATGGGTAGTACCCACTCTAGAAATTTCTGCCAAGTTGGCTGGACCTTCGCGGGACCTACATTGCAATTCAACTACTCTCAGGGCCAGCTTTTACTTTCTCCTCTTTTTTTCAGAGTTAATTATTAATGAACACTTTGTATCCCAAGCTCAAGCTCAGCTCCAGGAGCCCCCAGAAATGGGGTCTAAGAAAGAAGTCTGGGAGTTAAGGCATTGGGACCAGATGACCCAACAACCTCCAGGGAATGAAGATATTGTCACTAGTAGAAGGTCACAAATAGTCTTCCAACAAAGTGGCAGTTAATGCTTTGCCACTGGTAAATTAGCAGGGTATAGCAGGGAAGCTGGTAATAAATTAGCCCAGGTAAATATCAGGCATTGTAACTTAGGGAGGGCCTAGCAGATGAAAGATAACAGGATGAGGTGGTTATGGCTAAGGGCCATTATGCTTCGTTGAGAAAAAAAATAAAATAAAATAAACAAAAATAAGCATTAGAGGAAACAAGCAAGAAAAAGTCTAAGTATGAAAAACCACAAGCTTGTTTGGCCTACAATGGGACTCTTATTATCTATATATCAGGGCAGAAAAAGGCATAGACCAACCCAAGAACCAAATGGTTAAATGACCAAGAAAAAACAAGGTGAAATGTTCAACCCAGACAAGTCAGTGACACCATGGATAGGGCTCTGATTAGGAAAACCTTGGCCCCTGACATGAGATAGAGCTGCTATCTCAATATATACAGAGGTTCTAGGGCACAAGGGTTACACAATGGTTGACGTATCCTTAAATAAAAAACCTGACAGGTTTTAATATTTTTTGTCCAAGGTCACATCCTTTCTAGAAAACTTCATAACTGGTTATTAAGTGAGAAAGATAGTTTAGACAGTTCAGCCAGATGCACAACCGTTTGACAAGTGACTTTGTTCCGGAGCCCCCTGCTGGTTTGGTCGAGGCCTTGTCTCATCTGTGTGGCTCTTTCCCTCTGTCCAAACCCATCTCCTCTCCTTTTCTCTCAAAAGTCTCTACCTCTAATATACATCTTGACCCAAATTCCATCTCAATAGCTGCTTCCAGAGCAACCAAACTACAGCTCAAACAGTTCAAGGCGAAATTAAAGAACGAATATCCACACGTGATGAGAAAGTATGTGTCTTGTTGCCTATAAATAATAATGAATGATCAATAAGAAGTATTAGAGGTGATTTTTTTGCACTTCTGAGAAAAATAATTTTTTATCATCTCTAAAACTATTCAACTTTTTGTTGTTTTAAAACCTTGGAAATTTTCCAGGGGAAATCTGAAACTGGAACCCCTACGTGGAGGGCAGGGAGAGACTGAAAAAAGAGGCAGGACACTCCAATTTGGCAGGTGGCAGGCTTACTAAACAAGAATACTTCCATCTGAGGCTTGTCTTGGGCAGCTATAAGATGAGTGGATGCCCATACCTGGCCATAATCTTAAAAGTTTATGTTAGAGGCCTTCACAGGGCTCAGTCACATATTCAGTTCAGAAGGATGCAACAACGCATTACTCTGTCCAGGCTGTGTCCTTGAAATAGTTCCCACTGTGGGAAATTGTATGTGGAACATCCATTCCAATGACAGCAAGGCAGGGTGAGGAGCCTCTGATTGCTTGGATCCAGCTGGGGGGTCAACCAGAGGTCCCATCCTCTCGACCCCCTCTGACATTCCTCCAAGTGCCAAAATGAAATATTTTATTATAAGCTTCCACTTCCATTGTCCTCTGGGTGTTCCTATGTCTATTCCACAAAGTCTTCATACATTGTGCTCATTCTTAGTTTAAAAATGGAATCTAGGAAAAAATATATGGATTCTCAAGTATACTTGAGCTAAGTAAAATAAAGTTCATATTCATAAAGTAGATAATGAAAATGCATATGAATTAACCATAATAGAGTATTGGTTAATATAGCACACCTGTAAGAATAATAATTATTATTTTATAGCCATTCACTTTAAATATCCTATTTAGGGTTCAACAAAGAAAGCCATGAAATTGGACAATATCAGGAAGAGACTGAGCGTAGAAAGAAAAAATAAAAGATGTCTATGGACTTCTAACGTTAAAATGCCAGGGAGATGAAGAGAAATTAAACATGACCAGCCAAGAGGAAAAAGGGAAACAATGGAGAATGTACCCCGTAGGCCAAGTGAACAAAATACTTTGCCAAAGAAGAAAGAATTGTGTAAAAATCTTCTGAGATATCAACTAAGATGAGAATTACAATTAACAATTGGATTTTGGAATGTGAAGGTCATTGGTAGCCTTGATGGGGAATATTTATAATGTGGTAGGGTCAGCATACTGAGTTTGTGTGAGAGAGAATAAAAGAAGATAAATTAAGTTGCATCTAAAAACAATTTTTTTTAGATTTTTTTTTATAAAGAGAAGTTGCAAAGTTGATGAAGATAAAATGAAAACGTATATTTTTAAAAGAATGGTGAAAAGATGCAATAAATGAATTCTGGGCTCCCTTTTAACTTAAAGATTCAGCTCAGCATTATAATCATGTGAAGAACAACAATAAATGTGCACTATTCTGCCTTCATGGGTCAGTTTCTTTTCCCCATATACAGCTTTTACTAAAGACTTCAACGCATAAATGTCATTAAAAAGGATGCTTCATTTCCAGTCAAGTATTTTAAATTATAATCCACTTTTTTATGCACCTTCTCACTTGTAATACGCTTCAAAATAGCTCATTGTTTAACACCCAAGTTAACTTACAATCTCCTAACAGGTTAAACACTAGCACTTAACTCCTGAAGTATATTAACGGCAAATTGAACATTAAGTAAAAAGCACTCAAGGCTATTTAAGGTTTTAATGCCTTCTAATAAAGGTATGATATTTGCAATCAGATACGGTTTTTCATTAGCTATTATGAAAATAATCCACAGAACAATGTCGCTAATTGGAAAATTTTCTCTTTAGAGCAAGAGCTGAATCAATGCAAGGATTTGAGTTAAAGAGAATGATTCCCTTACCTTCCAGACCAATTTATTTTTCTCTCTTTATGGTTATTTGTCCAGGAATAAGCAGGGATCTTGGAATGTAGGTTATATTTAATTGACTTTCTCTATCAGCAGCTGTTTGCTTGGGGAAGCAGGTGAGTGTCTGAGCATCAACTATACTTACTGCCTGAGTAAGCAGGCGTCTAACTAACTCCTCCGGCTCCTGGCAGTAACTGCATTACCACTTTCCTTTCCAATTCCCCCACCCTGCTGCCCAGAGATGAGTTCTAAATGCCCAGGGCTCAAGGTGAAGAGATTGAAGCTAAGGCAAAGAGTTATCCCAATTTCCTGTGAATTTGTATTGTTAACAATTTAACTTTTCAAAGGATTTTGGAGTAAAGCAATCAGCTCTCTGCTGGAGTTGGGCAGGACACAAGGCAGAGATTGCTGAATCAATATGTGGAACCCTGACTGACAACTTAGGTAATTTGATGCAGGATTTGGGACAACAACTAGAGATAAATTACTTAACACAGTTGGGAACCAAAATTGTGTTCAGAGAGAGAGAGAGACGTATCTTCCTGAGAGGAGTGAGGAGAATTGTACTGACAGGAAATTGATGGGCACAAACAAAACTCTTAAAATTACTCCATGTGCAACGGTACGAGTTCTGATGAACATGTCTGAATCGTGGTCGAGGGTGGGAATGTATTGTGAAATACCTGTAAATCAACAGTGATATAAACGCCTCCTTTAAAAAAAAAATCTATAACTTTATATAACACGGCTGCAGTATAGAAAAATACTTATTTGGGAGAGAGAAAAATGCAGTATATAAAATTTATATTGTTGTCCTTCTGAATAATGATGGGACCTCTTTAGAATTCGATGTGACTTATGAAAAATCTGTGTAAAATATTTTGTTAGAGTTTATCTGTATTTCAAACAGATTGTATTTGTGTACTAGAGAAAGGTTCTCTCCCCATACTCCCAACCAGTATTCCCCCTATGATGCAATGCATTTAGCAGCTGCAAAAACCAAGATGGACAGATACGGCCACCTTGTCAACCCTTGATTATGTGAGGTGAAAAGGAGGATACAGACAGGGCCAAACCCAATTAATTTTTTAGTGCCACAGTCACTGCCCATTAAGAGAAGATTCTCTCTTTTCACATGTGTGAGCCAAGAAATGTTTAGAAGAATTGCTTTATTTCTGTACTGTTTCGGTGATTACTTAAGAGAAAGAGAAGGGTAAGTGCCTTCCAAGATGTAGCAGAGATTTGTTTGGGGCTTTTCCGATTTCTGATTGAATCTTGATGTCCTTTTGAGAAATTACCTTCTCCAGTATGGTCTGCTGTTGTCATTTTCAGTACATGATAAGTGATATGGGCTAGTCGCTCGACCAATCAGGTACTTCCTCTTCAGCAGAAGGACAAAGAGACCACATGTAATTGGAATCATTCAACTTAAAAACCATAGCTCACCCGGATTATCACTGTTCTTAAACTCGGTGCTTCTTGCTCTCCAGTTTCTAGGACTACTTGACCGGCTCATTGCCATGTCTGTCCGACATTCATATCTAGGATCCCATGCATTCTGCAACCTCTAATAATGTTTCCACTAAATGTACTTTTACTTCATTTAAACCAAATTGATTTCTGTTGTTTGCAATTAAAGATTCTGAATTCTGAATTCTCATACACGACCATAACTGTCCCCAATACTAACAATTTTACACACCATCCAAGTTCTCCACGAACATCCATGTGTTTGTGTGTATGTGTGTGTTCTAGTATGTATATGAGAGAACTGAATGCGAGCTCTCCAACACTTGTGTTACACCTTGGCCCCTTCCTTTAATGACTTGAGCTATTTGTATACACCATTATCGTAGCAAAACTGATCTTTTTCCTTGACAAACATTCTTGATGAAATTGGTTAACAAAGACTACAGTTACAAATTACAAATATCTAAAAATAATTTTTAATACCACCCTCTTCACAGCCCTTATCGAACACTTCACCAAGTCTTAATGATTATAACCTCTAAGTATCTCCCAGGCTGATATATAGGATGCCATCTTCACTACCACTGGCCTGGACGATGGTTATTTTTCATCCTGAACTACTGCAAAAACTGTCTGAAAATTCTGCTTATATTTACCTGTGTGCCTTTCCAATCTGTTCTCCGTGTATGGCCACCAGAGCAAGTGTAATAAAAGAAATAATTTACACATCTCACACTCTTCTTTAAACATTTTAGTACCTTCCCAGAACTCTTAGGACAATGTCTAAAATTCTTCAGATGCCCCCCAAGCCAAGTACTCTGACCACTCTCACTCAGTCCTTTATTTCTATATCATCTCTACTCTGGTCACACTGGTGTCTCAGCTCCAGGAGGGAGCTATGTTTTCTCCTATCACAGGGCCTTGGTAACTAACTCTACATTTTTTTTAAGCATTCTTTAGGTATCAGCTCAATATAATGTTCCGAAACGCACTTCCCAACTTTGGCAATGAGATTAAATCCCTCCAGAATGCTCTCTTCAGAACCATAAACCTTTTTGACACCACGTACTCTAGCTGTATTTGCATTGTAAGATTACTTGATTATTTTTTCCCCTCTTCCAATAGTGGAATCTAAACTACATGAGAACAGGGATCAAATCCGTTTTTTTTTTTGTCCATTTTATACCTAGAATAAAGTGCAATGCCTGGCTAACTCAGTCGGTAGAGCATGAGACTCTTAATTTCAAGGTTGTGGGTTCGAGCCCCACATTGGGCGCCAGTTGTGGACAAGTCCTGCCGGGGGTGACAACAATGGAGATGCAAAGACACGACTCCGGGAACCAGGTTCAGTGACGCAGATCCACTTTATTCAGATTAAACAATGAGGCAAGCTTCTGTAATGTTTGACTAGTTAGAAAATAATACAGGGGATTCCTCCTAGGGGTTGGGATGTCATTTCCCTCCCATTGTGTTACAGAGACCTTCTAGGTGCCATTAAACACAGTTCCATTTTGAATGTAAAAAATGGATGTAGGTCCATGCACACCCCCTTCCCACAAAGATCCCAGCGTCCAAACATGAAACGGATGGCTTGCCATGGGCTGCGTACTGCATATGGTTATAAGGCAAATTACACAAATTACAACATGACAAATCATACAAATTCAACAATTACAGAGGTACACTTCACCAGTCTCTGAGCACTTTTCCAAAAGCACAAAATGTCCTCGGCCTTCTTTCTAGCTATGGCAAAAGCTTCCCAGGGCAGGGGATGGCTTCCAGCTAAGCTACCCCCCACCCCCATCAGGGTATTTCACATTGTCCAAAATCCGTAAGTTCATCCAACAAAGGAGCCAATGCTCACTCGGGTCGTAGTCCAGGAATCAGTCCATGCACATAAGGCATCAGCCACCCCCCTCATTCCTGCTGTCCTGGCAGGTCTTACACTGTCCCAAAGAGGAGCACATGGCAATGGTAGTCAGCATTTCCATCTCTGCTCTGGAGAGCATGATGGCATTCACCCCTATGTCCCAAAATGTCAGCGAACCCACCAGCAGCTTAGCAGGCACTCCCTGCCAATTCAGCGGCCACTTGGTGATGCAAACCTGGCTGCCGTTCATCCTCCTGCTGCAGCTGCCGCCGTTTACCTTCTGGAGTCTGCGAATCGCAACTCCAGCCCAATTCTCCTCATCCTCCAAAGATGAACTGGAAACACCAGCTCATGCTGCCAGGCTCGAGCAGCAGGCTGCCACCGCCTGCATCTGGGAGTCAGCAGTTACTACAGCACACATAAGCAAGAACAGAGCACCAGGGGCAATTCTCCAGGCCCACCCCACCAAAGCTTCCACATCCCCCCCAGGTGATGGGGCGCGCACGCCGGACACGAGGTCTTCTTCTGGAGCGCTGAGGACCTCCTCCCCTCATGCATAGTCAGTGTGGAGAAGGCCAGGGCTGTGGCTTTGGACGGGTGAAGACTGAACCACTTAGTGGGTGCCCAAGAAACCCTGTCAAGCAGGTTGGGGGGTTCCTGGGATCCAAATTGGCTGAAAAACACAAGCATAACCTCTCCCCTGTGTTAGAAGAGGGTGTGATCCCGGCCACTGTGCCATGGCTGGGTCCTTCCAGCGTCATTTCAGAGAGAGGGGCGAGGGAGAGAGAGAGGGAGAGATACAGAAAAATAGACAAGACAAACAAAAAGAAAAAAAGACACATGGGGCATATAGGCTGGCCCATGGGTCTGCAGCAGGAACACGTGTTGGAGGAAATGGCCTCTGAGAAGCTGGGGTGGAGCACTGAGTCCCCCCACACACAGGAATGCAGAAGTAGCGACTTCCGCTTTTCCTGGTGGCAGAGCTGATGGCACAGTTAGCAATTCGGTTGGTTTCATTTCTGCGTGCTCAGCCATGATTTTGTCAAACTCGGAGGCTAAACTACTTTCCTCCTCAGTGGAGGGAGGCGAATAGGAAGGTAGGGGCTCCCCAGAGAGAGGGGCAGCCTGCAATATTTTTGGCACCGGCGGAGGGTTCGCAGCAGGAGCATATTGCCAATAAGGCAGGAGTGAGGCCGAGAGGGAAGGTTTGCCCCCCATGCACCTCAGCAGAACAGATGCGTGGGAGAGCTCGGGCCCAAGTATCCGGGTCTCAGAGAGGCGCGTCCCTAATCCAGGGATTGAAACCAGAGAGGCTCTCCCAGTAAGTACAGGGATCCTTTTAACAAACTTCAACTCGCCTACTCTGCAGTAGGGTGTGCAGGGCTCAAGCCTGCGGGGCTCGAGAGTGGGCGAGAAGGTTTCCCATTGCAGAGGGTCACTCACCCGTCCCTTGGATGCTGGGCTTTACTTGCTGTTCTTTTTCTAGATATTTTAGATGCAGGGTTAAGTTGTTTATTTGTTCTTTTTCTAGCTTCTTAAGGTATGCCTGTAATGCTATGAACTTCCCTCTCAGTACTGCTTTTGTTGTGTCCCATAAATTTTGAATTGTTGTATGCTCATTATCATTTGTTTCTAGGATTTATTTATTTCTTCTTTGATTTCATTGTTAACCCATTTGTTATTTAATAACATGCTACTTAGTTTCCAAGTATTTAAGCATTTCTAAGTTTTTCTATTGTGGTTGATTTCTAGTTTCATGCCATTGTGATCAGAGAAAATGCTTGATTTCAATCTTCTTAAATTTGTTGATAAAACCAGGAGCTGTTTCTTTGAAAAGGTAAAGAAGATGGATGAATCTTTAGCCAGAAATATCAAGAAAAGAAGAGAGAGGACTCAAATAAATAAAATTAGAAATGAGAGTGGAGAAATAACAACTGACACAACAGAAATAAAAATGATTATAAGAAAATACTATGAAAAACTGTATGCCAAAAAATTAGACAACCTCGATGAAATAAACAAATTACTTAATACATATAATCTTTTAAAAATCAATCTAGAAGAATCAGAAAACCTAAATAGACCAATTTCAACAAATGAGATCAAAACAGTTATCAAAAAACTCTCAACAAACAAAAGCCCAGGGCCAGGTGGCTTCACAAGTGAATTCTACCAAATATTCAAAGAAAAAGTAACTCCTATCCTTCTCAAGCTATTTCAAAAAATTCAAGAGGAAGGAAGACTTTCAAGCTCCATTTATGAGGCGAGCATTATTCTGATTCCAAAAACAGACAAAGACAACACAAAGAAAGAAAATTATAGGCTAATATCCCTGATGAATTTAGATGCTAAGACCCTCAACAATATATTAGCAAACCAGATCCAGCAATATATGAAAAAAATAAAACACCATGATCAAGTGGGATTTATTCTGGGTAGGCAAGACTGGTAAAATATTCACAAAACAATCAGTGTGATTCATCACATAAACTAAAGAAAGGAGAAAAACCACATGATAATTTCAATAGATGCAGAAAAAGCATTTGATAAAATCCAGCACACATTCATGATCAAAACTCTCAGCAAAGTGGGAATACAAGGAAAATACTTCAACATGATAAAGGCCATGTATGACAAACCAACAGCCAACATCATAATTAATGGGCAAAAATTAAAAGCAATCTCCTTAAGATTGGGAACAAAGCAGGGGTGCCTCCTTTCACCACTCTTATTCAACATAGTTCTGGAAGTGCTAGCCACAGCAATGAGACAAGAAGAAGAAATAAAAGACATCCAAATTGGAAAAAAAGAAGTAAAACTATCATTATTTACAGATGATATGATATTGTATATAGAAAACCCTAATGTCTCAGTCAAAAAACTACTAGACCTGATAAATGAAATCAGCAAGGTGACAGGATATAAAATTAATACTCAGAAACCAGAGGCATTTTTATACACCAACAATAAACTCTCAGTAAGAGAAATTAAGGAAACAATCCCCTTCACTATTGCAACAACAACAACAACAAAAATAAAGTACATAAGAGTAAATTTAACCAAGGAGATTAAAGACTTGTACTAGGAAAATTATAAAACATTGATAAAAGAAATCAGGGAAGATACAAACAAGTGGAAGCATATATCCTGCTCATGGTTAGGAAGAATAAACATCATTAAAATGTCTATATTACCCAAAGAAATTTATAAATTCAATGCAATACCAATTAAAATACCAATGACAACTTCAAAGATATAGAACAAATATTCCAAAAATTTATATGGAACCAAAAAAGAACACAAATAGCCTCAGCAATCTAGAAAAAAAGAATAAAGTCAGAGGCATCACACTTCCTGATATCAAGTTATACTACAAGGCCATTGTACTCAAAACAGCTTGGTTCTGGCATAAGAACTGGCATATGGATCAATGGAACAGAATAGAGAACCCAGAAATAAACCCACACCTTTATGGACAAATGATATTTGACAGAGAAGGTAAGAGCATACAATGGAATAAAAACAGCCTCTTCAACAAATGCTTTTTTGGAAAATTGGACAGCTTCCTGCAAAAAATTGAAACTAGACCACCAACTTACACCATTTACAAAAATAAACTCAAAACGGATAAAAGTCTTAAATGTAAGCCGTGAAACCAGAAGGAGCTTAGAAGAAAACATAGGCAGTAAGCTCTCTGACATCTCTCGCAGCAAAATATAAATATTTGCCGATTTATCTCCATGGGCAAGTGAAATAAAAGACAGGATAAACAAATGAGACTATATCAAACTAAAAACCTTTTGCACAGCTAAAGACAATAAGAACAGAATAAAAAGACAAACTACACAATGGGAGAACATATTTGACAATACATCTGATAAGGGGTTAATAACCAAAATTTATAAAGAACTTGTAAAACTCAACACCAGAAAGATAAACAATCCAATCAAAAAATGGGCAAAAGAAATGAATAGACACTTCTCCAAAGAGGACACACAGATGGCCAATAGGCATATGAAAAAAATGCTCAACATCACTAATTATTAGAGAATTGCAAATTAAAACCACAATGAGATACCACCTCACACCAGTCAGAATGGCGCTCATCAACAAAACAACACAGAATAAGTGCTGGCGAGGATGTGGAGAAAAGGGAACCCTCCTGCACTGCTGGTGGGAATGCAGACTGGTGCAGCCACTGTGGAAAACAGTATGGAGATTCCTCAAAAAATTAAAAATCAAGCTGCCTTTTGACCAGCTATTCCACTTTCAGAAATATACCCCAAGAACACCATAGAACTGTTTCAAAAGGAAAAATGCACCCCCATGTTTATGGCAGCATTGTTCACAATAGCGAAGATCTAGAAACAGCTCAAGTGTCCGTCAGTGAAGGAGTGGATTAAAAAGCAGTGGTACATATATGCAATGGAATACTATGGGGCCATGAAAAAGAAGAAAATCTTACCTTTTGCAACACCATGGATGGACCTGGAAACTATTATGTTAAGTGAAATAAACCAGGCAGAAAAAGAAAAATATCATATGACCTCACTCATTTGAGGAATCCAATGAACAATGTGAACTGAGGAACGGAATTGAGACAGAGGAGGGATCAAAGGGACTAGAGGAAAAGAGGACAGAAGGAAAGGGGATGATAGGATGGGATTAACCTGAAGGGAAGGGGGGGAAGGCGCTGTAGGGAGGGGGCCAAGGGAGATGTTGAGGGGAATACAGGGGAGGGGGGATGTATTCAAGGCAACTCTAGAATCTATGTAAACACAATCAAAAAAGAAAGAAAGAGAAAGAAAGAAAGAAAGAAAGAGAGAGAGAAAGAAAGAGAAAGACAGAGAGGAAGGAAGGAAGGAAGGAAGGAAGGAAGGAAGGAAGGAAGGAAGGAAGGAAGGAAGGAAGGAAGGAAGGAAGGAAGGAAGGAAGGAAGGAAGGAAGGAAAAGAAAGAAAGAAAGAAAGAAAGAAAGAAAGAAAGAAAGAAAGAAAGAAAGAAAGAAAGAAAGAAAGAAAGAAAGAAAGAAAGAAGAAAGAAAGGTGTTTCCGCTTCCAACCACATCATGCCCAGATCTATTCAGTTCTGGGGGTCTACGTTGTTCCTCTTTTACTTCAGCTTCCACTGGTATTTTCATTCTATGCACAACTGCTCTATGATTTGTCAGGGATGCCCAAGAAAGGCATCTCCCAGGTGGCTAAGCGCCCCCTGGCTAAGTGCTAAGCGTAGCAAGGAGAGATATCCTACACACATCCAATCACTGATGAAAGACAAGCTGCTATCTGTTGCAAAAACTCATAAACCACGAGAGGGAGAGAAACAGGAAGTAGATTTTTTTCTCTCCTTACTTCTTTACTTCTTTAACCCTGATGGTGAGGAAGTGTTTTGATGCTGTAGCATGATATTTTTAAAGACTTAGGCCTATTCCTCCCAAAGACATGAGTGCAGAGTTGATAACAGCCACAACAGAACCCACCCAAGGATTTTTTTCAAGACCTTAACTTTAAAGCTCCCTCAGAGGATGAAGCCAAGACCCAAAAATCCTAACAAAGAGGGCACAGGTGACGGGAAAAGATGTGGAAGGAACAAGGCATCAGGGTTGGAGAGCAATGGAGTAAAGGAATGGATGTCAGAGAAAGAAAGGGTTTCTGAATGTCCGTCATAGCTAGGTGCCTCATGTGTAGACGGAAAGGTGACCATGTGAAAAGAAAAGACTATTTTGTATCATCTGTCAGTTTCTATATGTTTTTTTTAATGAAAAATAACATGTGTTCCCTCTGCTAACAGATTGTTCCTGCAAAGCCTTTCAAATAGTGCAAGCCATAGCAAAACAATTAGAAAATTAACTGTCCTGGAACATGTTTAAATGTTTCTTCTCCATTTTTGTAGCTTTGAGTTCCATTGCTGGTTCCCTTTGCCTCCTTTATTATAAATCGACTATATCTGAAAGAAGTGTGTGTGTGTGTGTGTGTGTGTGTGTGTGTGTGTGTGTGTGTATGTGTGTGTGTATTACTTACTCCACTTGTCCATCACAAAATCTGTGCCAGAATTTATTCTTGGCCTAGGACCTACTTTTCTATGTTTTGGGCAAATTTCTTCTTACACTTGCTTTCAGAACATTTCCTTTCTAGCCCTCCCTGCTCCTCAAAACTGCTGTGCAATGGAATTTTACTTAAACACTGTACTAAGAAGTCAATACTTTCTTGTTGGTGTTAAACACAATAATTACTTATGATTTAAATAACTATGTATAAATATAGCGCACATTTCTAGCTCAACATTTTACAAACAGAGCCTAAAACATCTTTTTCCCCAAAGAGTAGTATAAATTCAAATTACTTTCAAAATACAAATATCATCAGTCCCTAACAGTTTGGAGAAGGGAGAGAGGAAATGGGGATAGATCGTCTGCCCTGTGTCTGGAAGCCAGTTCTCTCCCTACTCGCCAAGGACAGAAGTAAACTAAAAATAAGTGCTCGCCCAAGTCTGCCATGGGTATGGAAACGCTTTTGGAATTTTTCCAAGGATTTTAACCAAATAGTCAACCCGTAACGAGTATTCCCCGTGGCACCGTCGAAGCCTGCTGCAGTTACACATTATAAATGGGAGCCAAATCACACACTTATGTAAAATGACTGGTAGAGCAGAAAAACAAGTTCTGTGTTTAATAAGCAATCTCAAGCTTTTAATGTAGTGAAACTCACTTGTAATTTCTTTCACAGTTGTTTCTCTCCCCCCTGCACATACTGTTCATTTTTAAAGCTCTCTACAAGGCTTTTAGAAAAATCAACTTTGCCAATATGCCATCACTCCAGTTTTTCTTGGGCTGTTTTGAAAAACGGCCCTCCGATTCAGGAATACTAGTCGCATCGAAATGCATGAAACCTAGGTGCACGGCCTTCCTTAAAGCTTGGTTTTTACTTACAAAATATGTACGCTAAAGAAAGAAGCCCTCAGTATGTGCTCACACTCCATGTAGACATGCTTTCTATCTTTCCAACCTACGGGATTCCTTTACACACAAACGCCATTCATCCCTATTTTGTCTACCAAGTAAAGGTTGTTATAGCTCTTCATGCTGCCAGTTACTACCCCGTGCATCTGAATGCCTTAATGAAGTAACATAATGGGCATTTTTGCCAATTAAACATAAGGTTATTGTTAAAAATGAAAATACTGGCTATGGCAGTCAATTCTGCAACAGACTAACTCGAAGGCAAGACTACCCATTGTTGCTTTCAGCAGACTCTTGACTAGTTGGGCTCCTTCTCAACTGAATTGCTTCATTAATCCCTATGACATTTCACTTTTCTTTAATTAGGTACCTCTCTAACTTCATCTGAGTTACTTATAAAAGTGTTTCCCTGCATCCAAGTCCTCCAAACATGTTATTTTCTACCAGATAGGGGGGAAATATTTTATTGGTAATTAGTTTCCCCATAGAACAATACTGTAAAGCTTTTTTTTCTATAATAAACATTGATTGAAAAGCAAACAAGACAGTATTTTGCCGGTGAGAGCCTATTGACTGAGGTTTTCACTACATTTTAGATTTATTTTTAACCTTGACTATCTGTTTGAGGCAAAGAATAAAAAAAGACCATCTTGTTCCTGGGGATTTTTCTTCTCTTCTGCTGATTAGCTATAGAACGAGAAGCACCTGACAGGCCCCATTAAGAAGGCTGATAAGCGGTTTACAAGTCTCAGTAATTAATGACTATTTTTATCACAAAGAATATAGACTGGCTTCTCCCATCTATCCGAAACACAGTGTAAGCCCCCTGTAAGCCTCAATGCAGCATAATTGGTGCAATAGAGCTGAAAATGAGATGGAGGATGTCACGTGGATTCAGGAATCCAGCCTTGAGCTAAAATGGAACAGGAGAAGACCCCGGCAGCCTCCAAGGTGGATGCCACGAAGATTTCAAGTCAGCCTTCTGTCTCGGCGTTCCTTGTGAAGCTCACATGGCTGTTTATATATCCGAAAATAGAGTTCGGACGTTTTAAATAATGATATTTGTGAGAATAATTTTCTGCGGCAAACAATGTGTTTCTCAGCCTTTTGGTTCTAATCGGGTGTTTTCTCCAATTAGGAACAATAGCGGACCGTGCGCTCGTATCTGTTTTTATTCTCACCATCAGGTGCTTGAAATGTGCTCGCAAACCTCTAGGGATGAAACAAATGGGTTTTGCTCTCTCGGTGTTGTTATTAAAATACCCTCTCTCTGGTAAATCATAATATGTTAATAGTAGGTCCAGGGACTCGAAAGGGAAAGTGAGAAAAGCTCCACATTTCTGAAGGCACACTATGCGATACCAAGGTAAGTGCTGGATACTGTGATGGTTTTAGATTTGTGACCGCCCCTTCTACAGCCTGGATCACATCGCATTGTCCAAACCAGCCATATTACAGATAACTTCCAGATAATTTTCTATGTTAGGATTGGAAAGAACACTCAAAACAAAACAAAACAAAACAAAACAAAAAAACAAAGGAAGGGAATGGGAGCACCTTCTAGGAGATCCTCAGACAAGTCAGGGTAATTTTTAGCTATCGTTTTGAATAGTGTGTAAGCATTTCTCTCGTGTTCTTCCTCACAATGCCTGCACCGCCATTGTTTCTCCAAAAGTTTCTTCAAAAGTAAGCTGTTTGGAGACCTATGAGCAGCATCCGCCCTGAGTGTTATGTAACATCTGAATGCCACCTCTCTTTGGGTATGGAAAGTTAGAAAGTCTTTCTAGAAGTATCTCTTGAGGACATGCCAGTTATCCAGCAATCAAAAGACGCATTGAAGAAACCAAATGAATTCAAATTAATCAGCAGTGTCGTTAGATTCTACATGGTAATACAGACCAATCCAATGGGAAATAGTCTCATGAACTTGTTGATATCTATGAATTAAGGTATTGGGTTATCATTGTATAAAGGCAATAGCCATGGACTGTGGAGCGCTGTGGACTTGACTTAAAAATTTTTATTGATTGATGGATGTTTAGCAAGAGAGGCAGGGGGAAAGAGGGAGAGAGAGTAAGAGAAGAAGAACATTGATCCGTTTCTGTATGTGCCCTGACCAGGGATCGAACTAACAACCTCTGCTCTTTGGGACTATGCTTTAACCAATTAAGCTATTGGAAACCAATTATAGTTTGAATCTTTTAAGAATTATTATAGATGATGATGTCTTGTGTTAGGATGAGGGTTCAAACTACTACCTATTCCATGGGTTTTAACATGGACATCAGCATTCAGTCACTAGTACTGCCCCGTTTACTGCTGCCAGGGTCTTCAGTAAGGAAACAGGTTACTGCACCATCATGGCCAAAGACCCAACAATGACTCCAGCGGTTCAAGAAAAACAAAATGAAGCAAAAGTAAAATTTCAATTCACTCATTTGCAAACAGAACACTCATCATAATGAAAGAGATTGAGTATCGTTTGCTATTTTCCTTTGACTATTCTCACAAGGGTACATACTTTGGAAATGTGAATTATACAGTTTCCCATGATATAAGTATGTGCACACAAAATTTTATCACCCTTAAACATAAAGTTGAATAGTATTAAGATCCAAAGTCTCAGCATCCAGGTTGTAACACATACAATAGTGGAGATATAATATAGCTGTCAAGACCGCTGGACTCTGAAACTAGACAGCACAAAAGTGATTCCTATGTCTGACAACTTCCAGCTCAGTAACCTTAGACAAGTTCTTCACTTAATCTATAAAGTGGGAATAATGGGACAAACTTCCTGAATGAATTATTGGGATGATTAAATGAGGTAATGCATAGAAATACAGCATTATATAATAAATGAGTAAATAGAAGTCCAAATATGTACATTACTTTCCCAAGATCACAGACATAGGAAGGAGTGGGGACAGAACTGACACCCACACCCTGTGGGTCAGACCTGTACTCAATGGGTCCCTCACATTGGCTTTAAGAAAGTACTAATAATTTTGTTGGACTCCGGTGATGAATGTCGGGACAAGTCGTTAGGAGAGGATTGCACAACACGGGTTTGGAACAAGGTAAAATGAAGAAAGAACATGGAAAGTATTAGAAGATCAAAAGAAGGCGACTGAATGCTCGATAGTGGTGTGTGTCTGCTCAAGTGCTTGATTGGAACTAGTATATATGATAAGATACACTAAATAGATGTGAACAACTGTTTCGGGTATACAAGGTCCAACTTATATTTTGATGGTTCCTTCACTGCCCCATCCAACGATGCCACCTTTCTTGCAGGGTCCTGAAAACTTGCTAATCCCTCAGCCTCCAAAAAAGGAAAGCAATGCTGAAACTTGCTAGTCAATCTCCTTCAAAACATACCTGGATTTCTTTAAGAAGATTTCAATATTATAAGAAGGGAATATTACAGTTTTCTTCTCCATAATGGTTTAGTTCGTTTGCGTGAGCTTTATATACTCTCTGCAAGCTACTGACTATTCTGCGTAAGAATACTGATCATGTGAAGCATTATACCATATATTTATTTTTAAGTTCTTCCAAGAAATCATTTTCATCAAACATTGTCTACACCAGAATTATCTCCTTTATTATGTAATATTCTCCAATGTTACCTGGAATGTTTTTAAGTATTTTTTTGTACAGTTTGGTATTCCTGCATTAGATTTCAAAATGATTTCCTCACTGGATAACCTTGTCTACATATGTCTCAGAACAATTCTCCACATTTTCTATAGGATTATCATAGTATTACATGGTTGTGTTGCTATAATGCTATTGCATTAAAATAATAATACACCCCAGATAGAATTCCAGATTATACATTTTTAGGGAAAGAAAATAAAATCATTTTCTTAGCCACTTTAGGATTAAATATTCTCATGAATTTGTTGATATCTATGAATTAAGGTATTGGGTTATCATTGTATAAAGGCAATAACCATGAACTGTGGAGAGCTGTGGACTTGATTTAAAATTTTTTATTGATTGATGGATTTTTAGCAAGAGAGGCAGGGGGAAAGAGGGAGAGAGAGTGAGAGAAGAACATTCATCTGTTTCTGTATGTGCCCTGACCAGGGATCGAACTAACAACCTCTGCTCTCTGGGACTATGCTCTAGCCAATTAAGCTATCCAGCCAGGTCTGAACTTGACTTTAAATGCCAGTTTTGCTGTTTATTAATTATGTGGAATTACACAATTTGCATAACCTCTAGAAAGCATTTCTTTAAAATTGGTTAAATAAGATTAGTAATATGTATTACATAGGGTAAATATAAGAATTAAGTAAAATCAACTTTTTTAATGCTAATACAATTTTCACCACAGAGTGAATGTACAATATATTGCTTTTATTATAACACATAAATCAGTAGAAATAATTTTTAAATAGCCATATTACAGAGAATATTTTAAAAAGTTGTAAAACGCAATTTTACTATAATTGTGCATAGAAATAATTCATTTATAATATGATTACACCAGTTTTTATCAGATCAATGCATTTATTTCTATTGCAGTTATGATTTATTCTTCTTAATTTTATTTTCCAATTATAGTTTACATTCAATATTATTTTGTACTAATTTCAGGTGTAGAGCATAGTGGTTAGACAATCATATACTTTATAAAGTGTTGCCCTGATATTTCCATTATCCACCCTGCACCATCTGTAGGTATTACAATATTTTGACCATATTCTCTATGCCACACTCTGCCTCTTCAAGACTATTTTATAACTACCAGTCTGTACTTCTCGATTTCTTCACCTTTTTCTTCAGTCCCCCAACCCACCAGTTCATCAATCTGTTCTCTTTATCTGAGTTTGTTTCTATTTGTTTGTTTCATTGGTTTTGTTCTTTAGATTCCACGTGTGAGTGAAATTATATGGTATTTGTCTTTCTTGACTGAGTTATTTCACTTAGCATAATACCTTCTAAGTCTGTCCATGCTGTCAATTATGACTTCTTGATCTCTTAATATGCCTTCATTTGTTTTTGTCATCCAACTCATTTACCTTGACATTCTATGAAATCACTTTAAAATGCATCAAAGAGCTCAGTGGTAGAGCGTCGGCCTGGTGTGCAGGAGTCCCGGGTTTGATTTCTGGCCAGGGCACACAGGAGAAGCGCCCATCTGCTTCTCCACCCCTCCCCCTCTCCTTCCTCTCTGTCTCTCTCTTCCCCTCCCACAGCCAAGGCTCCATTGGAGCAAAGTTGGCCAGGGTGCTGAGGATGGCTCCATGGCCTCTGCCTCAGACGCTAGAATGGCCCTGGTTGCAACAGAGCAATGCCCCAGATTGGCAGAGCATCGCCCCCTGGTGGGCATGCCAGGTGGATCCCGGTCGGGCACATGCAGGAGTCTGTCTGACTGCCTCCCTGTTTCCAACTTTAGAAAAATACAAAAAAAAAAAAAAAAAAAAAAAAAGAAAAGAAAAATAAAATGCATCAAAGAATGTGGGGTTTTTTTGTTAGATAATTTCACTTTTTTGAGAAGCTGTAAATTCAGAGACCATTACCTTTGACGAAATGGAATAGAAATGCTCATTGGATGAAAACTGTTTAGTGTTTATACAGAAACAAATTCATTTACAAAAAAAAAGCTCCTAAAAAATACAAGGAGAAAATCAGCATTAAGACCCTAAACACTAAATGAAAAAGTAAGAAATCAGAAAAAAAAAACCCCAAAAAATAGAAAAACAAGACACTAAATGATCGCTAAATAATTGAGGATTGTGTCCTTTCAAAATATTAATTTTAAATTCATTGATATGCATACTTGGATTATAGACTCTAAACATGGAAGGTACATGAAGTTACCTGCTCAACGGCTTTGCCTATTTCAGTACTGAAGTACACTCAGAGCGTGATGAAAACAGGCATCTCAGGAGACAAGATACAACATTTGTCTTGATCCTAAACAATCTCAGGCATTATTTGTTGGATAAAAGCTTGTTAGCTTAATTTATAAATTACTATCAGTCATAGGTTATTTTTTATTTACTAAGGTGGTAAGCAGGAAAAACATACTTATGTTTCGTGGATTTTATTGATCATTATTGAAAAGGAGAGAGAATAGATAGAGAAAACAAGACAGCAAGTCCCAGAGGGGAGGGGGAGAGGAAGTCAGGGGAAAGAGGGCAAAGGAGGTATAATGGGAGGCATGTTGATGAGGGTGTTATACTGAGAGGGGCACTTGAATCCATGTTAGCACAATACATTTTAAACATTTAATTAAAAAATAAATTTAAAAAGAAAGAAAGAAAGAAAAGGAAAGAGAATATGTCTCCAAAATAGCAAATAAGCAGAACGCTGAGGGAGTAAGCCGCACTCAACCAGAATACAAAACTCAGATTCGCGTCTTTTTCATATTCTCCAAAGTTAATTTCCCTAAGAGTTTGTCATCAAGCATTAATAAAGCAGAAACCATTTGTTCTCTTTGATCTCTCTTGTTACTAAGCTGCTTTAGTAGTCCATTGACAATACTCATTGTCCAACATTCCTTTTTTGATCATCTCTATTCTTTTCCCTTTGGCCCCTGAAGCTTGTAGATTTTTTTTTTAAGCTTGTAGATTTTTAAGAGCAAAATAAAAATAAAAACAATAGTACTATTCTTTCCCTGTTCACTTTCCACTAAAGACGCTTCTGGCCCTGCTCACTAAATTTCTTTATTTCTGCAAACAATGAGGATCTTTCTGCAATTCCAAGCCAATGTTTGTATTATTGTTATGCACTATTATGGGGCAAATGGAAGGGAGATCATTGCACTAGAAGCCCGAAGGGTGCATATTTCAGGAGATTTGGATGTTAGGGTTTGTTGGAGGTGGAAAGAAGAGTGGTACTACAAGGAACCTTGTATCTTCCTGTGGTGTTTGAGACATGTAGTCAATTTATTTTCACATTTATTTTTAGTCGCTAGTCTTTGCTTTTTCTTTGGCCGACAGAAGGCTAAAGGCTAGATTCTTGAATCATGGCTGTGTTATCTACAAAATTACTTTTTAATACCAGTTTATTGAATTCTTACATTCACAAGTGAAGAGAACCATAAACAATGTGGAAGTTGAAGCATGTTCTACATTGTTTTCAATAAAACCATCTGTCCAGCACAGTATCCACCCCAACCAACTTGGCAGCGATACTCCTCTGTGTGACAGTGCTATTATAACGGTGCCTGGAAATAGAGTACTCAGTACAGGTTGGACCACGTGAGGTCTACTGAGATTTACCTTGGATGTTAGGCTTTAAATCAGGGTTAGGAGGCATTTTTGTTGCAGACAAAACTGAAACATTTTGAGGAAAAGAATTTGAGTTACGTATAAAAGGGTTAACTTGCATTTCCAAGTTCAGCTGAGCTCCAGGTTAGTACATACCATGTGCTTTGTCCACTGACTCCGGTCATATCAGTGTCCATAATAAATCAGAAGGTTGCATTGCATATCTGTGGGGTTTTGCCTGGTCTACTTGTTGACATATCTACTTTGAAGGAAAATCCAAAAGCTGAGAATTGGAGAAATCTCATTTGAGGCCTTCTAACATAGCCTGGTACAAGAATCATTGTTGTAGCCTGCCGTTTCTATCACCTGAGAAGGTAATGGCAGTAGAAACATTCGGTGAGCATTCCTTTCCCTGCTCTTCACATACATCATCTCCTCTAACTCCTGCAAAGATCAAATGCAGTGTGAACTACGTTTTATATTTCATGGATGAAGAAACTATGACCTTCAGAGGTGTATGCTCCAAATCACTCAGCAAAGATTTGAACCAAGTGTGGTTTGCTGTTGTTGTTGTTTCCTGTTACGCTACATCTTTTCAGATTTCTTCCTTTTCTTTCATTGCTTTTCAATTTATAAGACTTTGATTTCATAAACTTTATAACTTTTTGTTTTCCTATCAAAACTCTTGTAAAAACAAACAAACAAGGGCAGTGTTACCATTATTGATACAGTGCACCTCAGAAGAACTTTCTGAAGAAAAAAAGCCTAAAACCTTGGTTGATATAAAACCAATTAAGGTAACAATCGACTTTGTCCTGAATTCAAACCAGATAACTTTGAAACTAATGCCATTAATGAAGTCCCTACATTCAGGCAAGTTTCCTAAGTGACTTCAATGCCAATTAGAGGATTTAGAATATATATCTTCCATATGGTATCAGTGTTTTATATATTTCATTGCATTATCATACCTGGGACATTTTCAATTTACTTATGGTGCATATTGTTACACTCGGCCCATTTCCTCATTGTGATTGAAAAATGGAAATTTAACAGAATTGTCCTTATTCAGAGCTACAACATCACTGGAATGCTTCACTGTTTTTCTGTACTAACATATTCACTTTTAAAGTCCCAGAAATTACAACATCCAGGGATAAAAGAAACATCCTTTCTATGAGGGTTGCAAAGTTTCCAAATAAAAATTGAAGTAGAATCTGCATAAATATTTAAATGCTCCTTGGTCGATTATCAGCCCTGTGTTCATAATATGAGGTTCATCTGTGAAAGGTATCAAAGGCTGAATTTAAATTCCCTACCAGGAGAATTACCCATTGGGTCTCATTCTGAGGGTAAGTTATTAAAGAAACTGGGGTCATCTACTTGCAGAGGACAGACATTAGCTCAAATCAAAGCATGCCCCTCCCTGTCCCATGTTAAGATGCCTATCTTTCCCTCATTGTCTTTGTGTTTGCTTTCCTGCTGCATTAGCCAAAGAGTTTCCGAGTGTCTGTTCAGAACTGACGTCTATTTGCATGCAGATTCTTACTGCGGAAAGCAATGTGGTCATGATTCTGAAATAATCCTAGTGGGTAAATGTGAATATACAAGTATTCTCTGGTGATGTTTTAAAAAGATTCTGAATGGGTCTGAAATCAGCCTTTTAGAGAATTTCGAATCTGTCTCTACTCCTGGATGCTGCCTGCCAGCTCCAATTTCTTTATTTTAAAGGACTAATCTTCTTTTAAGGAAGGGCATTAACTCACGTTAAAGGAAATGCTGTGCTTGTAATGACAAATGAACATGACTCTTCTCTTCTATTTGATAGAAGGGCCCTTGTTCTGTCCAGATTGTGTATTCTTTTGTAAACAGACTCTCCAGCCCTCCAGCTAGAGGAATCAATGCCATCTGCAAAATGGCGCTCGACCTTTATTCAGAAATGCATACACTTGATTTATATTAAAGTTTTGCTATTTAACCTTCTGTCTAAATCTTAAATAAGGGCCCTAGGGCAAGGGCAAATGTCTTCATCTTTTTAAATTTAAAAATTTGTTTCAAACTATAGAAAAGATATTAAAATCCCAGAATGATTGGAGTCTGTGAGCATAAAAATAGCCCTCTAGCTTCGAATGCATTTATAACGAGTGTCATAATCTAAGGATCAGTCTCTCAAAATGAGAATGAGAATCCAAAAAGAATTAGAGGGAAAAGTTGTGTCTGCAGAAAGACAAATATAAAGCCGTATGAATATAAAAATCAAGCCTACCTAATTAAAATTCAGGCTTATTTAAATACATCTCTATATTCTGTTCTCCAACATACACACACAAATACACACATAAAACATACAATATAATCTAAAATTATGCTATTTGGAATTTTTTAAAAGTAATTACAAGACTTAACTTATATAGCAGCTAGGGAAATTATCACGGGTTGTAGCTACTGCCACCATAAGAATTGGTTTCAATTCAGCCTTTAATGAGATCAGCTATTTCTATTCATTTTCATGGGTACCTACTTCTGTAATGAAAAGGATTAATTTGAAGTTCCCAGAAATGCATCACCTAGCTCATGTTGGAGACTAGCTAGTCTGCAGGCCATAAATATAAATTCTTCAAGTAGTAGGTTGACTATTTCATTAAAACTGATGATGTTTTAGTATTTCATATGCAGAGCCATGCAAAGGTTGTGTAAAGAAGTTTTAATATATAATGTATTTGAGGAGGAAAAGCTGTCATAGAAAAGTGATCATTAGTGACTCAGAGATACACTCGTGAAAGTTGGGGGAGGCTTCCTTTGTCAAGCAAATGCAAAATAATTTCTGAATCTCAAGTGTCTCTTATGGATAAAATAGACCCACTAAATAAATCTCCACATCTATCATTGCCAGTGCAAAGATAGGCGAAGACCTCTGTCGCACGGCTACCCTTCAGATGACCATGACATTTTTTTTATTTCATCTTCCCTGAAGTTACCATAACCACAATTGGAAGGTACCATTTGATGTGTGGGAGAAGGAAGGGCTCCTAGCTTGGTTCCTCAGCCCCTTCTGAGTTAGCCTACCATTATAAGTGGATATTTCCCAGTATCCTTCCTCCAGCCCCTTAACCAACATCATTCAGATAAACAAGGGTAGCAATGGTAGCCTACGGCCATGGCAAAGGAGACTGCAAAACTGGCAGCAGGTCCATAAATCCTAAGTTCATTAATTCCATGAGAAACTGGCCACGACTCAGACTCCACGTGGAAGGTAAGTTGCGCGTGTGTAATAACCAAGCAAGTCATTTTAGCCCCACTTCGATCAATTCACTGAGGAGAGAAGAATAAAAGAGTAGCCAACCTGGTTTCCTGGGAAATTGGGGGAAATTGGTGTCCTGGACTTTTCACTAGGAGTGTTACAGACATGTCTTCCAGATTTCTATTTTCCAACAAATGAAAAATTGAGTAGAATTTTGAAAGCTGACTATCAACATATTTAAAATGCCAAGAATTATTGATAAAAACAATGATTATTCATCTACTTTTTGAAAGTGGAAATCTTGTATAAAAGTCTAAATGTGCATTTCTTTGAAAATTATTTCCAGAAGCTGTTCCAAATCTTAACATGGTATTCATCATCTTGCAAGTGAATAATAACATATAATGATTTTTGGCCTTGCAGCAGAAATTCCACTATGGGATCTGTATCCTCTGTAACAACCATAAACCAAGGACAAGACAAAATCACCAATAATGATGTCCTGGACAGCAATCAGCCATAATGTAGTGGGCCCATCCAAGGTGACTGTCCTCCCCTGCACCAGGCTCGTTAGGAGGGGACTTCTTAAATGATGTATGAATCCTTCTGTTGTGCCTAACAGACGCAGGGTGTTTATCTTCCTAAATATTTGTAAGAGTCCTGTCACTTAGATATATAATACACCTCAGAGACAAAAGGAAGAGGGGAAAAGGAAGTTTAAACATGTATCTTTCAAGCCATTGTGCTAAGCTGGGGTCATTGCCAAGTTTGAGTAGCTCCAGGCTCTTTAGTGAACATGTTTACGTAAAATGAAAACCACAAATTAATTCAATGAGAAGAGAATGAAAAGAATCTCAACTCCGTTATTTCTCTAATACAGTTCAAACCACTGGTTGACATTTTTCACGCTCAGGTTTTTACCTAGCTGCGTTTTTGTTACTGTCATGTTAATCAAAGCCACACTGATAGATTATTATATGAGAAGAAAGAGCATCCATCTCCTCATTTATTTAAGTTTTATTCAGGTATAATTGACAAATACCAACCTCTCTTAAATAACCAAACTAGTGTGGAATTTGACCTCTAAAAGAGCACATTTATTCTACCTGCTGCCAAACAGAGAGCTCTTTTAACTATTAATAATGAAGATTTAGAAGCATTAGTGCTTAAAGGACCCATAAAATTTATCAAACACAATTCTGTGGTGTTAAAGACTAGAGCTATAATTGAGAGAATGGCACCATCTAAATATAAGTTCAAAATATTTTCTTTTTACTTATAATACATAATGATTAAATTAAATATACTTTTCTCAGTTGACAACTGTGTCCAAGGGCAGTAATCTATTCATGCTATGGCATTTGTATCCACTTATATGTCCACCTTATTTATTACTTTGAGGGCTACAGGTATATGATGAGAGTTGGGTTTTTGTTGTTGTTTTTCTTCTTTCCCAAGTGAGGTGAGAGAAGATAGAGAGACAGGCTCCTGTATGTGTCCCAACCAGGATACACCCAGCAACTCCCATCTGGGGCCGATGCTCTGCCCATCTTGGGCCATGCTCATAACTGAGCTATTTTTAGCGCCTGCGGCAGAAGCTCCACAGAGCCATCTTTAGTGCCCAGGGCTGATGGGCTGGAACCAATTGAGCCATGGCTGCAGAAGAGGACAAGAGAGAGAGAGAGAGAGAGAGAGAGAGAGAGAGAGAGAGAGAGAGAGAGAAAGAGAAGAAGGAAGGGGAGAGAGAGGGATGGAGAAGCTAGTAGTCACTTCTCTTGTGTGCTCTGGCCAGGAATGGAATCCAGGGCAACCACACACTGGGCTCATGCTCTATCAGTGAGCTAATCAGCCAGGGCCGAGAGCTGGGATTTGATGCTAGACCTAGTTCCCAAATATAGTGCCTCTGTTTTCTATGACTTTGACTCAGTAGTTACTTCATCATTGTGATCCTTAGTTTCAGCCATAAAATGAGATGAGTAATCCACTGGGTGCTGGAAAGATAAAGTAACATGTCTAATGTGGCTCACCCATTGTAATTGCTCAACAAATATTAGATGTTATTAAATTTTTATTCCTATAGGCACAAAATGTTTTAGTGAATGAATCAGTAAAAATCAACTTTTCTTAATTCAGACTGCAGAGTCAGTGTTAGTTACAATTTGAAAAATAAAAAGTACAATGGTAAATTAGGAAAAACTGAAGATCCAATAAACTGTTATTCATTGTAATTGAATTTCCATTTGTGATCAACTTCAGCTAGAAGGTACCAGAATGATAGCTCAGACCCTGGCCAGTTAGCGTGATGATTGAATGTTGGCCCGGCATGTGGAAGTCCCAGGTATGATTCCCAGTCAGGGCACACAAAAGAAGTAACCATCTGCTTTTCCATCCCTCCCTTTTCTCTCTCTGTCTCTGTTTCTGTCTGTCTGTCTCTCTCTCTCTCTCTCTCTCTCTTCTCCTCCCACAGCCATGGCTTGAATGGCTCAAGCAAAGTTGGCCCCCAGCACTCTCTCTCTCTTCTCCTCCCACAGCCATGGCTCAATTGGCTCAAGCAAAGTTGGCCCCCAGCACTGAGGATAGCTCCATGGCCTTGCCTCAGGTGCCAAAATAGCTCAGTTGACAGGCAACGGAGCAGCTGCCCTAGATGGGCAGAGCATCACCGGATCCTAGTGTGGGTGCATGCAGGAGTCTGTCTCTCTGCCTCTCCACCTCTTACTTAAAAAAAAAAAAAAGAATGATAGCTCATAATATTTTATGTAGATATCTCCACATGTTAAAAGACAGATTATTTAAAAATATATATTAAAAAAAAGACAGATTATTTCTGATTACAAAGCACCGGAGTATTTAAGTACACTTCACAATTAGAATCCCAATATCAGCTCCTGATTTTGTATCTGACTACAACAGAAAATGTCTGAGCAATTTGGAACGTAGTGTGTGAACTGCATTTTCACTGTCCCGAGAAGCTCATTTTCTTGTACAGTTAGTCATTGATTGAGCAAATATATTGTGAATACCTACTTGGTGCCAAAAACAGTGCTACTGCCAGTCAGAACTGGATATTAATAAAACAAGATAAAGCTTAACAAACGACACACACACTCCCACATCTGCAATCAATTGAAAAACAAATATTGAACGAGATAATCAGTCACAGATCCTAAAGTTCAGTGGGATTTTGACCAGCGGAGAGAAAGGAGAAGGGGGACGTGGGCAGAAAGAACAGTGCCAACGAATGTCCGGAGGATGGAAACACGAGACCTGGCTTGTCCTCTCTGTCCTTTCCCTGTTTGCCCAAATCCCACTCTTCCTTCCAAGTGTCATACGCATTTTAAACTGACTGTTCATTTTCTCTCTGTCTCCTTAATTGATCTCTCTCAAAAACACCTTTTATTTGCAACAAACTAAGAGCTCTGTAGGTCAGGGGCAATGACGTGGCAAGCTTTAGTTCCCTGTGACCTTACGTGGTACCCAGTATATAACAGTCTCCCCAAAATGTGAATTCTAGAATATGGGGCATAAGGGAAGGTGAGCTGTCACGTTCACCTCAGGAATTTAAGTTCAATGACTGGGTGGGAAAGAGCAGCGGAATTTGAAGTCCCTGAAGAAAAAGTGGTTTAGGTTGTTTGTGGAGATTATGGTGATTTTAGTTTTGATGACAATTGAATATCCAAGTGGAGGCCTTGGCCAGTGTTTGCACATATAGGACTAGTATTAGAAAGGACTTGAGAGTTGTCCACATAATGGTAACTGTAAAGATAAGATGAGGAGTGCACCAATAAAGAAAACTCAAGGAACAGATCTATTTAGGGGACAAGAATAAAATGTGAGTACAGAAAATTGAAAGAAATATAAGTTTAGTAGTACTGATTGCTTGGGAAATCCATAAAGTACAAAATAGTAAAAAAAAAAAAAAAAAAAAAAAAAAAAAAAAAAAAAAAGATAAAAAAAACTGAGAAAGAGTTCTTGGATTTTTTACTTCTGTGGTCACTGGATGCCGTGAAAAATTGTTTAGGAGAAAATGGGAGTCATTTTATCAGAAAGCATTTTTCTTCTCATGTTGAGTAAACTTATACCTGTGAATATCATATCACAGAACAGAAGCTATAAAAAATAATATGGCCCTGGCTGGATGGCTCTGTGAATAGAGCATTGGCCAGATGTGCTGACATCCTAGGTTCAGTCCCCAGTCAGGACATACTTGAGAAGTGATTATCTGCTTCTCCTTCCTCTCCCCCTTCTCTCTCTTCCCTTCTCTCACCCAGTGGCTTGATTGGTTCAAGTGTTGGCTCCAGGCACTGAGGATAGCTCAGTAAGTTTGAGCATTGGCCCTAGATGGGGGCTGCTGGGTGGATCCTGGTCAGGACGCATGTGGGATTCTGTCTCATTATCTCCCTTCTTCTCACTTAAAAAATTAATAATAATAATGTGACACATCAATAGCTTTATGAAAGGTGAAAACAAAGTGTTTACTCAAAGCTATTTCAATGTATCACTGTGATTTGTATATAATGACATTATTCAAAAGTGCATTAAATACAGATTTTGCACTTATTACTTTATAATATAAATTTTTTAAAAGCCTATCATTATTAATATTTCTAAAAGTTAAAAAAAAACTTACACTATCTATCACAATGAAACTATAGTGGGAAATTATGCTTGATGCAATAAAAAGCCTGCATGTCATTTTGGAGTCAGTGGTTACTATTTTTATGATGAAAAAGTAAATGTACTTCTAAAATACAGTCGGAGAATCAGACTACCCAGAAGTAATTTAGCTTGCAGGTCGCCTAAGTGGTTTGCATTTTGGAAACTGTATATAGGTTGTGAGGGTAGGATGTAACAAATAAAGAAATGAAAATAGATGACCAGCTACCCAGAGAATCTGCCTGATTTATTTTGCAGAAAGTATATAATTAGGCATTTAGATTGCTATCACTCTTAATCTTTGAATTATGTCAATTCTCTAGAGAGTGAAAGTCAAATTAGAAGTTATGAGATCTAGTTACCTAAGCTACTTGAAGACAGACAGGATAAATTTATATTGAGGTTGGACTTGGCCTATGTTATTGTATAATAAGCAAAGAAGCATTTCCCATAGTAATATGAAGGTGGATACATTTTCATGGTGGGATTGATTCAGTGATCTAGAAGTATGTCCTGTGAAACTATGTAGAGACAGAATATTATCCTTTCTTCTCCTCTGGATTAGATATTTATTGAACCATCTAGTCATTTACCCATTTACATAATAATTATATGCTTATTATATCTCAGGCACTGTGGTAGGCACTGGTCATATAACAATAACATCCAGCCCTTGCTCTCAAAAACTGAAAACTTACGAGTACTTTCTAGCTATTTCAAAAGCCATCAAAAAAATTAATAAAGTGACCTTAAATATCCAACACATATGCCATACAACTACCACTTAAATATCATACTAACCAATGTTCTTTACTTGTTCTATGCCATCGTATCTGATATCCATAGCGTAATGCAGGAGGAGGTCGAGACCCTGCCGGCTCACAATGGATTCAGTCAGAACAAAGCGCATATGAGAGGTCCTTGGGTTACAACAGTCTCGATATAAGACGTTCCGAGTTTACAATGCTCACTCCCATAAAAACTTAAAAAACCGAGATGTGAGTGTTTCGACTTATACCGTTAGCCTTGTACTTATTATGCACTACGTGGGCGAACTATTATAGTTTGGTTGTGCACAGCAGAAGAATACGCAGTAGCATGTACAGTATAGTACATTTTATGTCCATTTCCAGTGGCTTAGTTGTGTGTTTATGTTCTAAATTATCATTTTACAGATGTCTTAGGATACGTAAGTGACGTAGGCTAGTGTGTGTTTCAACTTAGACCAAAATTTGGGTTACGTCACTGTGGTGAGAACGGAACTGTGTCGTCACCCGAGGACGCCCTGTCTATGGAGCCGGAGGGTGGAGTGGCATTCATTCCCATCTGTTTGGTCTCACAGGGGCATGCGAGAGGCCAGGCAGGGGCAGCAGCTGCTTCTCGCGGCGCTGGCGAGTGTACAGACAGGACAAGAACCGCTTCTCTAGAACAGGCTCATGGGGCAAGTGCCTGCCACCACATAGGGGCTGGCTAGACAAGGTGGCTTTTAGCCAAAAGCTGTGTCCTTAACTACGTAAGGTGCTTACATTAAAGCAGTGCACAATGTCCCTTGTCCTTGGTGACATCTGGCACTGTGGTTACGCAGCCGAAAACAAGTGAGCAAGCTTAACTGCAACCACTGTCCCCACAAAGCACACTGAATGCTCAAAACTAAGATCTGTCTTACAGACCCTCATACTTTTCCTCCCATTGGTTGCGGGGTTTTATGTTGTTTTTACCCAGTACAATTTAGATGATCGGTTATGCTTCTCCTTGTAATTATGTAATTTGACTATCTATTAGCAAACCGACCAAATATGATCACCAAAGTGTTCCTTTGATTGCTGCTGTTGCTGCAGGAACTAAGCTAAATGCTTTTCAAGACTCAGTAGCATTTAAGTTGCCAATAGGGCTGAATTAGCTTCAGGAGCCACGACTTGAAAGGATTGAAGGGAAATCTCTTTGTAGGGGAAGTCACTACAGAGATGCAGAATGGCTTTGGCCGCAGAGGCTTCTGGGAAGCCCCGTCTCTCTCAGGGCTGTGTCTCTCTGTGATTCTGCATCCTCCCTCCGGGCTGACTACTCAAAAGCTGCGGAATGCTCGTCCAAAGACAAACATGATGTCCCAGGAGCGAAGCTAATGAATGCCCAGAGTGCAAGAACTGCTTGATGTTACCTTTTAACTAAGAAATGCATTTTTTTTTCTGGTGGTCTCTACACGACTACCTGCCATATGGCTTTACTAATAACCCCCTATAAAAATAGGACCCTGTTCCAGGACGGGTGTGGATTTTGCCTGGCCATCGCCACCCAGGAGAAATAGCTGCTGTGCCCGTGTATGTAAATTTCTCCTATTAAAGTTCTTATGAATTTGGATAAGATTACGTATCAGTTCTTCAGAATCAATCCTGAATTTGGACTTTTGGGGCTTTCTCCTTAACAATATTAAACATAAAGGCTTCCATACCTAAGTTATATTACCTAATGGTCTTTAAGTTCTTGCTTCACTTAAAAAAAAATAGAACAAAACAGGCTTTCATCCTAAATATATCTATAATTCATGCTAGTGAAAGACAGTGAACTGGGCCCATTTTTTAAAAAGACAAAAGGTAACTTTGGTCTTATATTAGAAAAAAAAATGAATATATATTTATAGGCTTTAGGTTAGTAAGAATCTTTAAAATATGCATACAACAGATTATTTCATGAATTCTTATGAAATCAACTTTTTCAATTAATTGACCTGCTAGCAGTGTCCCTTGCCTGTGACAGAAGGCTTTCTGTTTTGCCAGCCATAAACTCCAATCTCAAATACATGCAGAGACAGCATAACAGTGTTTTATCCTAACTGCTTATATACGCAGATATCATTTTGTTATTTCAAAACAGAGAAAGATGCTTTTGCTTCTCAGTTTACAAAAGGAAATGGGGAGTGATGGTTCAAATTACAAAAGGACTACTCACAGGATCAAAGCAACCTCACCCATGAACATTTATCAACTACCCTATAAACACTAAGACATTTAACTTGTCACATAACACCAGCCAATTTCTGGGAAATCACCAAATGTGTTATTTAAACTCATTCTGTGCTTAGGGGAATACTTTATTTAAAAGAACTTATTTTGAAAAAATAAGTTAGAACTTCATAGCCCTAGGGTCCTATTCTATGCTTACTTCCTAAAAGCACAAGACTTCTCCCAGTTGATTGATAAAAGGTTCACATAGGAGAGCCATGAGTAGGGTAGCATGTCCCTGAAGAGGGATGAGAGATGATAGTTTAAAAAATGAGATTTCCAGAGAAAATCTTGAGTGATTTCATCTTCAGTGATTCAGGTAACTGGTAAATGTTTTTACTTGAAATATACACCCTTGAATGTTATGCTGTGAAAATATCCAGAAAATGGAATGTGAACAAAGTCATTTTTCTCTCATTATATACTAATAGAACAAAGAAAAACAAATGTGTTTATATACTCCATGCTTTATTAAACTATCATGACTTCATTTGTTGCCTGTGGGATTTACATATATGAACCTTTTATTTTACTCACACGTCAGCCACTTAATGGTCCAATTGATTCCCCACTCACTAGCAAAATTACTGACTTGCTTGATTATAATGTAAGAACTAAAATAACAACATTTTAAACTATGAAAAAACAAAGATGAGACAATAACTTAAAACCCTTAGAGGGTTTTTTCTTGTGAATCCCTTCAGAAATCCTAGAAGCCCTATTATACTTGATGATTTGATAGAGCAAAGATACGTAATGGGAATTTTGACTTCTCTTTCCCATTATTACCTTCCTGTTTTAACAAAATTGCCAGCTTACTTAGTTACATCCTCTATTTTACCCTTTAATCCACTGTTTATCAAGTTTTGTTGATTCTTTCTTTTTTTTTTTTTTTGGCTTCTTAATTCTAAGAGCTGCCACCAGGAGAAAGCTAGCCTACAATGACACTGGACTAGGACCAACGTGTGCTTAGAATTTACTTTAATTCTTGTGAGGGGTTCGTTGTTTTTGCTGTTCACATGGCATAGCACTTTCAAATGAATCTTCCGAAAACACTGTTCTTATCACTTACTTCTCCTGCTTAGAATAAATAAAGCAATCTATTGAAAATATAATTTGTCTTAATGCCTCATTATTATTCCAAATCTTCTATAATCTGTTCCCACTCAATCTGATATTATAATCCCATCTAATGTGTTTTTAATTAGCTGGGGCTTTGAACATGCAATTCTTTTATCATCAGCATAAATCTCCTAGCTTAAAGCAGGGGACTGAAAACTACGGCCCATAGAACAAATGCGGCTTATCATCTGTATTTTTATGCCCCATGGCCTAATTATAATTTTTTACATTCTTAAACAGTTGGGAAAACATTTTTTAAAAATGTTTCCTAATATATAAAAATTACATAAAATTTAAATTCAGTGTTTGTTAATAAAGTTTTATGAAAACATAACTATGCTCATTTTTTTCTGTATTGTCTATAGTTGATCCCACACTAGAATGGTGGAGTTAAATAATTGCAACAGAGATGGTATGACCCACAAAGTTTAAAATATTTACCATCCAGGCCTGGGTAGAAATTTTTGCCAAACTCTTTGTTAAAGAATATCTGATCTGTTGGTGATAGATAATACTTACACACACACAGACACACACATGCATGTATATATAAGTATATATATATATATCCCCTTATTTAAAACCATGTATGCTAGATATGTTATATTCTACATCATAAGCAATTTGCACCATGCATCACTTTCAGCAAATTTAGAAAAATATTTTCATCAAAATGCCACTTTGGGTTTAATGGAAAATAGCAAGTAGGAGAAAAGAGGAAGTAAAAAGAAAACGAACATGAAGCAAGTAGACAATTTAGTGAAAGAAAATGGTAGGAAAGAAGTGTAACAGGGCATATTTCCCCATGCATAAAACACACCCTCTTTGAAAAATTTGGGATCTGAAAACTGGCTGCGTCTTACACAGCGGTTGTAGATTTTTCACTTGCCTTTTTTCCTTCTTCACGTTTGTTTTTGCGCTCATTGTTGAAGACAGCAGTTCGCCATCAGATACAGATAAAGACAAGCTCATGGATGGGAGTTTTGACAGTCATGAGGAGTTGTATGGATTTTACGATGAATAAAACTTGAGTTCAATAGCTATATGTAATACATTTTTTATCAAATTTTGGGCCCCCAAATTAAGGAGCATCTTATACATGGGAAAGACGGGTTTGTACAAACAGAGGAAAATAATCAGATTGTTAAGGGAAAGTATAAGCGGTATTTGTTAAAAGTATAAGCAGTATTCCCACATCTAGCAACTCCAGCCCTATTGTCTTTCCTCCCTGTTTAAAAAACAAGGAAACCAAAAAATTGCTATTTATTAGACCTTACAAATGATTTAGTTGTATTCTCTCAGTTAAGCCTCGTAACAACTTTAATAAAAGCATTATTATTCTAAATTATAGATGAGGAATATAAGACCTAAAGGTACTAAGTGACAGGCCCATAATTGTAACTCAGGTATAATGGTATTACTCACTGTAATAACACAATATTGCCTTTTATTATTATCTGGCATATTCAAGAAAGCATATTTAATTCCTTAGAAAATCATGCATCTTTAAAATTACTGTGGAATATTGTCAAATTGAAACTCAGCTTGCCTCTTACACTTAATAACTTCGAAAACTTCTTGTAAAATCCAGTTGTCAATTTTTACCTAAGAGTCTCAAAAAGAGTAATCCAGATTTTGCTCACATCGAGAAATAAACGAGACTAGTAGGTTTCAAGTCTATTGACAGGTGATTAAATATCATTCTAATGGTGAATATTTATTTACCTCCTTTGTTTCAGTCATTCTTTCCTCACAATAGGGGTATGTGTAGTTATTTTCCCTATTTGCATTACTGCATAGATAATTATATCATAGAAAGATTTTAATTAATTTTTCCAATGTTACAGAACTCAGCAGGAGGTGGGGTATGAACTTAAGTGATCTAATTCTGCAGCCAAATAATCACCATTATGCCAGACTGAGAAGAACATCTTAAAAGGAGTCAAATACAGTGTGTCCGTAAAGTCATGGTCACAGGAAAGCAACAAAAGATGATAGAAATGTGAAATCTGCACCAAATAAAAGGAAAACCTGCCCAGTTTCTGTGGGATGATGTGGCAGCATGTGCACATGTGCAGATGATGACGTAACACCGTGTATACAGCGGAGCAGCTCTCGGCCATGCCAGTCGAGATGTGGACAGTACAGAGGAAAGTTCAGTGTGTTCTGTGGCTTGCTAAATTCGAATCCGTGACCAAAGTGCAACGTGAATATCAGCGCGTTTATAATGAAGCGCCACCACATAGGAATAACATTACTCGGTGGGATAAGCAGTTGAAGGAAACCGGCAGTGGAGAAACCCCGTTCTGGTAGGCCATCAGTCAGTGATGAGTCTGTAGAGGCTATACGGGATAGCTACCTAAGGAACCCTAAAAATCTGTGCGTGAGCCCACATCGAACTGCACTGAATAGGTATGAAACTGGGAGAGTTTTCCTTTTATTTGGTGCAGATTTCACATTTCTATCGTCTTTTGTTGCTTTCCTGTGACCGGTCAAAAGTGCACCATGACTTTACGGACACACTGTAGATGAGACCTATAAGCATCTAAGTGTATGAGACCTATATTAGTGGATTCCATTAGTGGAATTACCTTCCCTTGATAAGGCGGCAATTTGAGTACATGATAAACCTATTGAAATATGTACAATTCTATCTTTGAAGACAAAGCAGCACATTATCCTCAAAAACAAGAACACAAATTATAATCTCAATAGAAAGATGTACTCCTGGTGTCAGGAAGATCCTATATGATATTATGCTAATTGACTTTACCAGTAAACAGGAACTCTTGCCATGATGTTTGGATCATAGTAAGAGAAGTTGCTATAGGTTCAGGAAACCCTCCAAACCAGTTTTTCTCATCATCACATCTTGGTTCTGTTAACATAGAATGTTGGCCATCTTTAATGGGCTGTGAATGGTGCATAATGAAAAACGTACCTCGGGTAGCCTCGGTCACATGGTCCTCCAACACCGATGAGGATAGAGATTGTGCTATCTTCTCAACCTTATTACTATTTTTAAGTCAGTTTCAATATATATAAAAGTTTTCTGGCACGAGGCCACGGAAACTCACTGCTTCTGGTGTAACCTTTTGTCAGTAAATTGTCTTGGATATTTTTTCAACACAACTCACTGCATTTCACAAGAGCTTTATTATTTAAAAAGACAAATGCTAAAATTATAATGTGATATTTAGACACTCTTTTCCTGGAGGGCGATGTAAGGACACCAAGTAATTACACTACAACATGAGATACTTAATTACAGAGGTACCTACTACTTCTACTCGATAAAGCCATTTTTATTACAGCGACTTCTCATTTCTAAGAAAGTCTTTTGTCTCTGTATAGAAAGTCTGTCACCAGAATGTACCTTAATATCCTGAAATCAGATATAAATGTGTACAATCAGTGAGGTGACAACCTCCCTTAAATGTCCATTTTAATTCTAAGGTACATCCTACAATAAAGGTTTTCTTAAAATAGAAGAAATAAAATGATCTATTGGTACGGCATGAAATAATTTTTTCAAAATTAAAGAAACCCTTTCAAGTGTTTTTGCACTGCTGTTAAAAATTGAACCTGTTAGCCTGACCAGGCGGTGGCACAGGGGATAGAGTGTCGGAATGGGACACGGAAGACCCAGGTTCGAGACCCCGAGGTGGCCAGCTTAAGCTCAGGCTTATCTGGTTTGAGCAAGGCTCACCAGCTTGAGCCCAAGGTCACTGGCTGGAGCAAGGAGTCACTCAGTCTGCTGTAGCCCCCAGGTCAAGGCACATATAAGAAAGCAATCAATGAACAACTAAGGTGCCGCAACGAAGAATTGATGCTTCTCATCTCTCTCCCTTCTTGTCTGTCTGTCCCTATCTGTCCCTCTATCTGACTCTGTCTGTCAAAAATAAAAAATTGAACCTGTTTGCCTGGATCACATGGAATGCCCACCACTTTCCCCGGACGAAATCAAGTGTTAATAGTGGCAGCAAGAGTAACATCTTGTGTCTGGTAGCACCAAAATCAGCACCTCATGACGTTGCGAGAATTCAAAGTTCCTGACCTTTCCAACTCAATTGATTGGAAAGTTTTCATTAGATTTCAGTTCTATTGTGGCCCTATGACCTACATTTTAAAGCTCATTATCTTCTGTTTTAGCATTGATAAACTGACAAGTGTAAAACATTCAGGAAAACACAACTGCAGTCTTGATAAATTCCTCCACTGAGTAATCTATTTCAGCAATGATCTATGTATTACAATTACTTCTTAAAGTTCCAAACTTCACAAATACCCATTGTTTATGCCTGCATGCACATAAGGATGTGGTACTGGTCCTTACAATCAAGTTTCAGAATGATGCCTTTTTCTTTTATTTGAAATTTTGCTATCCATATTTCTTTTTTTTTGTATTTTTCTGAAGCTAGAAACGGGGAGAGACAGTCAGACAGACTCCTGCATGCGCCCGACCGGGATCCACCTGGCACGCCCACCAGGGGGCGACGCTCTGCCCACCAGGGGGCGATGCTCTGCCCCTCCGGGGGGTCGCTCTGTCGCGACCAGAGCCACTCCAGTGCCTGGGGCAGAGGCCAAGGAGCCATCCCCAGCGCCCAGGCCATCCCTGCTCCAATGGAGCCTCGGCTGTGGGAGGGGAAGAGAGAGACAGAGAGGAAGGAGAGGGGGAGGGGTGGAGAAGCAGATGGGCTCTTCTCCTGTGTGCCCTGGCCGGAATCGAACCCGGGACCCCTGCACGCCAGGCCGACGTTCTACCACTGAGCCAACCGGCCAGGGCCTAAACAACTTTCTTTTTTCACCCATTAAACAGCAGTACTCACCAGGAATACAAATAACATTAGGACAAGTCTGTCTTGATAGTCACAAAAATGTTCATTATTTCATGTACCATGATACTTTACCAACGTGTAATATATATATTTCTTTGTTTCATATAGTATAAAGCAATTTGTAAGTCCTCTTGTCTAAAAAGGTTTCTTATAATGTATCTATCAAAATGATTGTGTAAGTATATAATAGAAGCATAGTTGCTGTCATTTAAGATTAAAAGTCTAAAATGCAGAATGTTCTGTGTAGATTCAATAATAAATTGTTCTCCCTTTACCTTACTATTTATTTTATCTAATAAATTAAACATATCTAATATTAGGACTTTAGATCATAGAAAACACATCTGAAAACACTTTCCAAAATATACCACCTTAGACCTCTAGATGGCAAACTTTAGTAAATTTTTATGACTGGCTTGAATTCTGTTTCATACCAACTCTGTCTAATCCACCTATTGAAATGATTTTCTGCTTAATAAGCTATTCAGATATATTTGTGATCTTATGAAATAATGCATAAAAAAAGTGAATTGTATTTTTTTTTCTAAAATTCAACCTTTTTCTTTGGGAAAACCTATTTATATCAAAAATGGTGACCCACTGTCTTCTAGCAATGTCTCTTCGGTGTAATTGATGTTCTGGAAAGGAGTAACCTGATAAATGATTTCAACTGGCTTCTAAAATCAACTGTTTATAATTATAAAGACTAGTTACAGCTTTTATTACAGGAATTTCAGCAATCTCATAGAATAATAAAAAAGCTCTTTGAGAAAATGAGTCTGTCATTAGAATATCAAGCATGCCCTTTACAAAGCAGATATCTAACAAGAAAAATTTCCAAAACATGTGTCTTTTTGTGATAGATTGTGCATGTTTAATTCTATAATTACTGTTATTCCTTTAGTCAAGTTAAAAATATTTATTTCCAATGCCAACTGCATTTAAGAGTTATCATGGAATGACCAGAAATAAAATTAGTAAGAGAGTTGATAATTAAAATATATTTAAATGGCATTGAAAAGGACAAGTCCACTTTGCATATAACATTTCTAGCAAGAATATTGAAGTATAAAATCCAGTTAGAGCTAGGGTGCATATGTTGAATTTTCAATGAGGACTTGAGTTAATATCCTAAAATGATCACTGGCTATGAGAAAGTCTATTACTTAGTGTACTGAATAGACAAAATAAATTAGTATATTATTTATTATAGATTCCCACTTCTGAGAGAGAGCTTCTCCTCTATACACATAGTAACTATGGGAACAACATTTTAGCATGTCATAATACTAGCTGCTGATTAAGCCAGGTATCTGACTCAGTTGGCTTAAGCATCTAACAAAAGTTGGGACAAAGTACTTCTAAAATTCCAACTCTGGTCGCCAACACAGGTCCCTGATCCAAGATGATCCAAGAGTCTTTCCATAAAGATTATAATACTGAAAAGGGGAACAAATCTCTCTCTAGTGATTGAAACTATAATCTATATAAAGATAATAAAGTTTATAAAGTTAAAGGTAATCACATTTGGTTTAGAATGTAGAGGAGAAGAAGGGGAAAGTGGAGGAAAGGGAAAGCGAAAGAGGGAGGGAGGGAGGGAGGGAGGGATAGATGGGTAGATAAGAGTTCTGAAAGCATTAGGCTCCTGATTATACTTAATTGGAAGGCTGAGCTGTTTTCTTTCTCTTTTCTTTTTTAAGATTTTATTTATTCATTTTAGAGAGGGGAGAGAGAGAGAGAGAGTGGCAGGGAGAGGCAGGAAGCATCAACTCTCATTTGTGCCTTGACCAGGCAAGCCCAGGGTTTTGAACAGCAACCTCAGGGTTCCAGGTTGACGCTTTATCCACTGCACCACCACAGGTCAGGCCTGAGCTGAGTTTGTTTTTTTTTTATCATTTTAATCTGGTAGACAGCCTAGAAGCCATTCATTAAATTTTTATTATACTTAAGCTTTTTCTAGTTCTATTCTGAACACTTAAAACTAACAGCATCTTAATTAATACTCTTTGTTCTATAGTAGTTGTATTATGAAGGCAAACCATTTTAGAGCTCAGTTAAATAGCTAAGTTTTTAATTCTTATTTTTGCAAATATTAACTGGGCATGACTATATCTTTTAAAATATTACAGAAGCAAGATATATCTTTTCATAAAAGTAGGTATATTCATTAGTATTTATGGGCAATAAATAGAATTGTCTTTTTAACTTAAAAGACTTCAATAAAAAGAAGACTTTGTAAACCATAGAAATGTAGACAACATTCAAATGAATAAAAATGATAAGATAGTTTTTCATTTACCATTGTAAGTGTAAATAAGATATTTTGTTTAATCCAAGAAAAACAAAGATTGGAAAATTTTACAACCTTGTAAAATTTAGTCCTATGCATATTTTTATATTATGCATATTAAACCAGAATGAGGTATAAAGGTAAAGTCCTGGCTTGACTGAGCTATCTTATGCACAAGGTGATTGCCTTTTCAAAAAATGTTTATAATTCAGAGTCACCTTCTTCTTTTTTTTTTTTTTAAGTGGACTTTCTCTTGGTCAACACAAAACCCTAAAAATTGTTTTGTAAATGCTTTTTAGATGCTCATGGATTTTCTCTTAGTTTTGGATGGTGCAAAATGCAGGTGATTTCACTAGGGGCTTTCAAAGCCCTGCTGTAAGGGGGACACCTTCGTAAGAATTAAGACAATTCACAGAGAAGCAGAAAACTTGAAGAGAAAGACAGTGCAGCGGGGATGTCACTTGAGGACATGCACCCAGCCGTGCCTGAGTCAGCCCTGCCCTTGGACTTCACAGTTATGTGAGCTGAGAACATCTCATTTTCACCAAACCAGTTGGGTAATATGGTTTCACCAGGAACCAAGGAGTCTTAAAAAACGGTCAAACGCTACCTTTTCTGACTCATGTTTTACAATGGAGCCTCTTAATTTTCTTGCTTCAAAACGCAGATTCAGAGCTAGAAGAGAAAAAGAAGGCTAATTGCCTTTTTAGAATTATTCTAGGTTAAGGCAGGCAACTTTAATAGGTGGATGGCTAGGTGGAATTCCATACCGGGAAGCAGCATACACACCCATCAGATCATGTATCCAGATATTTGAATTTAAAAAACATAACTGACAGCCTGACCAGGTGGTAGCGCAGTGGATAGAGCGTTGGACTGGAATGTGGAAGACCCAGGTTCGAGACCCCGAGGTCACCAGCTTGAGCGCGGGCTCATCTGGTTTGAGCAAAAACCCACCAGCTTGAACCCAAGGTTGCTGGCTCGAGCAAGGGGTTACTCGGTCTGCTGAAGGCCTGCAGTCAAGGCACATATGAGAAAGCAATCAATGAACAACTAAGGTGTTGCACCGCGCAATGAAAAAAAAATACTAATGATTGATGCTTCTCATCTCTCTCTGTTCCTGTCTGTCTGTCCCTGTCTATCCCTCTCTCTCTGTCTCTGTAAAAAATAAATAAATAAAATTTAAAAAAATTTAAAAAAAAACATAACTGACAGATAGTAATTGACAGAATAAGGACTTCAGAAACTTTGAGAAAGTAAAAGAAGTGAGTCAAAACGTAAAACATGAAATATCAAAAAGATTTATATTTTTAACATATGGTTGATGAGTACCACCTAACAGATCCTCTCAAGTGAGAAACGTAGAGGAATTTTAGATTATTGTAGAGATGTCCAAAATAGATCATGTGACTTAACTGAATAACAACAACATTTTTTTTCTTTTTTTTAAGTGAGAGAGAGAGACAGACAGGGACAGACAGACAGAAAGTGAGAGAGATGAAAAGCATCGACACATAGTTGTGGCCCTTTAGTTTGATTATTGATTGCTTTCTCATATGTGCCTTGACTGGGAGGCTCCAGCAGAGCCAATGACCCCTTGCTCAAACCAGTGACCTTTGGGATCAAGCCAGCAACCATGGGCTCATGTATATGATCCCACACTCAAGCCAGTGACCCTTGCTGAAGCCAGATGAGGCCAAGTTGAAGCCAGCAAACTTGGGAATTCGAACCTGGGTCTTCAGCATCCCAGGCCAATGCTCAATCCACTGTGCTATTGTGTAGTCAGGCTGAATAACAACATTAAAGGATTCTCAATAAAATATTCAAAAATTAAATATTTGCAGAAAAGTGTAATTGGATGTTTACATAAGGAGAATTATCTTTAAACTGGGATAATGCAAGTTAGAAAAGAGAAAACTCTACTAAAAGTCAAAAAAAAAAAAAAAAGACATACTGTCAGGAAACTTAAACTTCTTAACCTGTCAATTGTCTTGTATAAATTGCCTGAAATCATTAAGTCTCAGTTTCCTCATCCACAAAATTCGATTGACACAATAGATAATTGTGTGACTATCTTCCCAAAAGCCTTTCCTAGAAACTACCCACCATTCACATGAGAGCTGCTATAATGTATCTAACTACACTGGGTTGTAGCAGGTCGGGAATGTCATCCTGATTACTCCATGAGGCTCTTCATGGAATTTGTGAACCAGAGAGAGGGATTAGATGATCATTAATAGCCACAGATAGAAAATGACAGCTACGAAGCTACTACTGATACCAAAGAAAGGAAGGTGACCTGCAATAAAAAAAGAAGCTGGTAAGTTAGAGAGATAGACGAGACAGTTAAAAATTGGAGAGGAAGTCATATTGTTCGGCTGCCTGAGTCATTATGAGTTCAGCTCTATCTTATAATACCGGTTGCCCGGTTGTTCAACTTTTCTGTGGAATCAATTGCCAGTATATTCTTCCTTTCTTTACTTTGTGTTTAAAATTGGTATCTAACATAAGATCACTTGTTGCCAAGACAACTCCTCATATGATTAACTTTTCCAATTTCATATATATTTTTTGAAGTAAGATATTGAGCACAATGGGATTTTAAATTTTAAAAGACCCAAATATAAGACAGTATTACCATTATTATCTATAACTAACCCCAAATGTTTGAAGAACTATCATGTGTAAAAATAAAGTTTTTTTTATTATTATTATTAAATGGAATTTTAAATAACAGCACCAAGAAAAATGGGCTGGTGAAATTTAAAACTCAATATAATACAGAAACTTACAGAAATTGGAGTTTGATCAAGTTTTCCCATATATAATTCTACAATTCTATCACTCCATGATTCCATTCCAAAAGTTGCACCCATTAGAGTCTACACTATTCCTTCAGCTCTAATTTATTTTTTTAAAAGTTGTCTTATCAAGTTTCCTATCACTTTTGTATAGTATGTATACTCACACATATGTATATGACATACTGTTAAAGAACAAATTTCAACTGAATGAGTTTGAAGATCTAATTGGCTTTATTAAGTGATTCACGAAGAGCATGGCATCTCATCTAGCAAACAGAGGGGCATTCTGAGGGCTTGTACAATATAGGTGTTTATAGGAAGAAGGGTGTGGCAGGCAGTGCTAGCAAAAGAAAAGAAGGATTATTTTTAAACCAGAAAATCTTGCTTTTAGAGGTTGGGCCAGGGATGAGGTGGGGGCAGGAATTGGGGCAAGGAAGGACAGGGGTTCTGTCATTCAGATTGCTTCTTCTACCAATGGGTGACAGAGAGTGCCATTTATCACATTACCTCATTAGTGTTGACCAGAAATGTCCCAGTTGGTTGATTGAGATTAATTTCGTGAAGAGATTGAAACTTCATTTATGTTAGGTACTAAAGGTAGCTTTTGTTTCATGGACTTTAGCATTAGTAACATTATTTGGGGCCTGTGGTTTTCTCTTCAACAATTCTCCCCTTTTAATCAAATTAGCAGTTTAACTGAGAGATGGGACCAAAATTAAGGCATCAGCTTCACTCTCAGCTACAGCTCTGCAGTTTTTGCAGCTTTCACTGACCCTCTGTGTAGTATTTACATATTACAATGCTCTTGCTGGAATATTATGATTCCTAGTGGTCATCGTTTCAGGTTCACGGTCTTTAAATTTGGTCTTTCCCTTCGTTTTCTGTTTGTCTGTTTGCTTGCTTGTTTTTTCTTTTTATGTTTGTTTGTTTTGTTTTGGACCATTCATTCTATGGAAGATTATTTGCCTAGTGAACAGTAGCTACAAACATGCATTTAAAGCTTTTGAGAGGATGCAGCACTCTGGGAAGATTATTATGATAGCTAGAAACAAGTTTATTTCTAATTTCTAGATAGTACTTTGGAACCATAGTCCCAAGACCCAAAGCAAAGACACTATTGAAGGAGTCACCCTAGTAAGCCAAATGGCTTACCCAATGATCTTACATAACTGAGTTTCAACTTCCCCAGAAGTATTGATCCAGATATAGCAGGTAGTGTTGGCCACAGCCCAACCACCTTCTTGTTCAGCTCATGATGATCAAGAGCAGCACACTCTCCCTCTTAGCAGCACATCCGCACAGTTCTCTCCCCTACTTCCCTACAGAGGAGGATTACTTTTGCCTTTCTCTCTCTTAAGTTTCAAGGGCCCTTCTTCTGCCACTGCAACTCATGTTCTGAGCCTACACAACCCAGAGGTTTCACTTCTAACTCTCTAACTTTCTAAATAAATTTTCTCTAATAACTAAAAAAAAAAAAAATAGTTATGGTACATTTATACAACAGAAAACTACTCAGTAGTGTAAAAGAAGGAAATCTTACCTTTTATGACAAGGATGAACCTGGAGAGTATTATGTAAGTGAAATAAGGTGGTCAGAGAAAAAAAAATACCATATGATTTCACTCATGCATGGAATCTAGTGAACAAAATAAACTAACAAACAAAATAGACTGACAGCTGTCAGATAGAGGGGATTTCAGGGCTGGGTAAAGAAGATGAAGGGATTAAGCAAAATCAAACCAACAAACAAACAAAGAACCTCATAGACATGGACAATAACATGGTGATTGTCAGAGAGAATGGGGGAGTGTGGGAGGTGGGACAGGGTAGAGGGCGATAAATGGTGATGGAAGGAGACTTGACTTGGGATGGTCACCATACAGTACAGTATATGGATGATGTACTAGAGAATTGTACACCTGAAACCTATATAATTTTATTAAACAATATCACCTCAACAAATTTAGTTAAAAATAAAAATAAGTTAAAATTCATGCCCACAAAGTAATAAATAAAGACAACCATGTGCTAATCTATCAGCAAGAACAACTTTGGTTATAAAGTCTAAGGATTTTTTCTGGGCAGCTAATGCCTTAGCAATGGAATCTGAAATGTCTCTAATCAATACGTAAAGGTTTCCAGTCATACTTCCGTTCCTATCTATTTCTACCTGGGAAATTATGACCCTGACAAAGGAAGTGACTCCTGAGGCATGAATGTATCCTGGTAGGTCCCTTTTAGAACAAGGAGGAACACAGTGAAGCAATTTAAGAGGCATTGTCCAGATGTGTGCCAGCAATCTCGGCTTTTATAGACCCAAGGAGAATGATAACCACCAAAGACAAAGAAAAACCCTGTTGGGGCATGACTGTCCATTCAAACCAGGGGTCAATGAGATTTCTTTCCCTAGCCTGAAAAAAATTGTTGTTCTAAATTCCAGATATTAACCCCTTCTTCCCTTCTCCTTAGCTGAGGCCTGGGAGATATGGATGATAACATCACCTTTCAGGCCAATGCCAGAGTTAAGGAAAGAAAGGAGCAAATAAAGAGTTTCTTGTTTAGCTTAAATAGGAAGTTCTTTTTTTTTTTTTTTTTAATTCTTTTCCAAGTTGGAGGAGGGGAGATAGAGAGACAGACTCCTGCACACACCCTGACCAGGAACCACCCAGCAATGCCCATCTGGGGCCATGCTCACAACCCAGCTATTTTTAGTACCTGAGGCAGAGGCTTCATGGAGCCATCCTTAGCACCCTGGGCCAATACGTTTAAACCAATAGAGCCATGGCTGTGGGAGGGGAAGAGAGAGAGAGAGAGAAAAGAGGAGGGTGGAGAAGCAGATTATTTCTTCTTCTGTGTGTTATGACTAGGAATCAAACCTGGGACATCCACATGCCAGACCGATGTTCTACCACTGAGCCAACAGGCCAGGGTGGGAATCTTGATCTGGCAACTTGGTTAGAAGCAGTCTACATCAATGTCAGCTAATTCTTTCCCTAGTCAATTTGAAGATATCTAGCATTTGTACAGGATATCAGGTAGAGCAGGTAGAGACTTCTTTAGCTGTAAGATACATATTTAAGGCTAGATTTGCAATAGTATAATTGGTCAGGAGAACTTGATAAGGACCCTCTTAATGGGTTTGATGGTTGTTCTCCTCTAATGAGGTTTCTATAACCAGCAACCAGACTCTATGTTCTAATAAACAGGATCCCTGGAATTGGGTCCTGGAAAGTTTCTAACCCTGTTAATGATAGGCTTGACCGTAAGATACATACAGTTACTGGTCATACAAGCATGAGACAGCAAGGGATCAACAGCAGGTTATACACCCATCAGCATTAGTCTACCTCATATAAAGTGACTACACATTTTCTAACAGTTTCTTTGCCCCTGTGAAGGCATCAATCACCCCTGTGACAAGGCAAAGCTTCATGAAAACATATCTAGCACAACAAGAACGTATTAATAGCCAATGCTAAGCGGCAGCTGAAGTCCAGGTAAGTGCTCAACAGGCTTAGAGAGAGGAGAATCAAGAGCTTAAGAGAGAAAATGAATTTTCTTAGATGTACTGTGATGGAGGAAGGCATGCAAAAACCACAAAAAAAATGGAATTTTTTAGGGAGGTAAGAAGAGCCAAGTATTACCTTGTATTTCTCACCTCCACGACTATCTGTTTAATTTACAGCCATTGTTTACTTCTGTTGATTTCTCTAATTTAGGAGCAGACTATTCCCGTCTTACAAGAAGATCAGCACGGCAAAAATCTGGCCAATAAGGGGTCGGTTCTGCAGCAGCAGAATGGAATGCATCCACATGCCACAGCCTTTATAGGTTCTGTTTTCTGCCCTTGCTTGACAGTCAGCTCACACATTTGCCTGATCCTCAAATTCCGTCCCTTTAGTCTGAGCCTCAATTTTGATAACAGCAATTTAAGAAAGTAAGAGAATAGTAAGATTTGTCTATTGTTAAAGATCTAATGAGAAACCACTAAAATAGAATTGACAAGGAAATAAGGTTATTTCTGTGACATACAATATTCTATAATAACTAGAATTTCCAGTGATAAACATTATACCAGGATATATCAGATTTTTTAGAATTTTATATAATTTATAGAAATATATGAACCCATGCAATATAACCTAAGGAGGCTTATTAAATCTTATTTGACAATACTTCCCATGTAATTTAACATACCAAATAAGTCTAATTAGTTTCATATCTCCCTTTTTATAAGGAGAGAGAATAAATCTTTTGAAATGACCGAGGGATCCACCAGAAATCTCCAAAGGTAGATTATGGTCAAAAGATATCACTTAAAATTTGATTCTTGAGAAGTTCAGCAAAAAATATCAAGAGGTTTTAAAACACTTGACTAAATAGTATCACAGATAATAATGAAATAATACTTAATTATCTATTTGACCAAAGTGCCAATAAAAGATTTCAAAGACATGTACAGAAGGTTGGCTCTTACTATTGAGAAGATTCCATTTCTTAAGTAATCAAAGACCCGATTAAGACAACATAAAACATAGAAAACTGTTTTCATAAAACAAAGTATCTTTGCCTTCTTGGCAGATCACTTGAAAAGAAAAACCTTTTACAGTCTCTCATTAGTAGATCAACAGTTCAAGAATACTTAGTTCTTTTAAATAGATGAAAGAAAATTGTTTTAGTTTTGCATAAGGGCACGCTTGATATTAAAATTTAATTTTTAGAACCCTAGCAATCACCATTTAATTTTTAGCCAGTTTAATTACACGAAGTAAAATTCTGTCTCTCTCTCTCTCTTCAACTTTTTGTATACATTTAGTTTTTTCTTAATAACCAGAAGTTCTAGTTTTGGCAAAAGTACCCTCATTTTCCTTAAGAAAAATACATCGTCATTTCTCACACCTTTTCTTAGCCAAAAACATATTTTACTTTCCTTGCATAGAGTTGACCTTCTTATTATTTCAAGTATCTTAAACTTCACATATTAAAATTTTAATGTCTTGTCTTAAAACCTTAATTTCTAAGCTCTTTTATTATTAAATTCTAAGAATTGAGAATTGTGAATTAATCTGATTGTAGTATCTGATGGAACTTTATCTTAACCCAGTCTTCCACTTAAAGCCTCACCTTATCAAAATAGATTAGGTTTTGTGTAGGATTGGCAAGACAACGCTTATAAGATAGCAGAATGAATGGCTAATGGTGAAATCTTCAAAATCATTGATTAGAAAACAAGAAACAGACAATTCTCCTTGTTAACGAAATGATTGAGAAATTGGGACCAAAAAAAAGGAAGAAACAAATTTTTACAGAAAATGTCTAAGAATCAGAATTTGCACACAAGTTGCAGAAAACGGGTCTAATAAAGCAAGCACAGAAAAGAATGAGTTAGGACATTCCCTCCTCTCCTGCAAGTCTGTGCAGACTCATCAAGAGGAAACGCAACCTGACCTGGCTACAAGTCAGCTGGTAAAATAAATTACCAAAAATATAATTAAGTAAGCAGAGAAGCCTGGGCAAGCTCCGTGGACATTTCCTCTTTTAATCAAAGCTCTGAAAAAATGAAGCTTCCTAAGGTCGTTCCATCAAAAATCACTAACAAAGCCTCCATCTGGCTTGACGCGGACCGAAGATCTTTCCTCAGAATCAATTAGGGCAATTACCAACTCGCGGTGCACAAGGGCATATTTGTGGTTAATTGAGTAAAACATACTTAGTCAACCTTTCTGAGCAAGAATTATGCAGCAAATCAAAAGTCCTAGCATCCACCGGTTCTAAGTTTGGGCTACTTAAACTTGGGCTCTTTCTCGATATCAAGGGGGGAGTATTTGAAGGAGAAAAATGAATGACCCCAGGTGGTTTTTCTGGCTTAGGAGAGAATTAGAGGAATCCACTTTCTATGACTGCGAAATGCTTACCAGTATTTCAGAAGGCTAAGGCTATATTTGTGCACTTGAGACAACACAAACATGCAAAAATAAAAGGCATCCATCACAAGCAACTAATCTGGAAGGTGCATGGGTCAATCACCTAACATGAGCTTTGATCCAAAACTCTAGCTCTTAAATTTTTCTTACAAAGATGTTCATTTATTATTACTCCCCTACTGATGATATATTCTGAGAATTACTACTGCATTATTAATTTAGCTAAGCACTCTCTTCTGTTTCCACTCTATTCCACGAAGCCAGGCCAGAGAATGAATGCCTGCTTGGGAAAGATAGCAGAGAACACAACGCAAGCTGGAATCCCACATTCTCTGGAATGTAACATTTCAAAGTCTATCTCCAATGTATCTAATTTCTTGGAAGACAGCTCTGTTAAAGAAAAAATAGCCAGTAAGTATTTCCACTGGGCAGAGGGGAAGGAGGCTAAAAGCTCATTATGAAAGAGTTGGGGTTTAAACCATCATAATCTCTAGGTTTTTACCGAGCAGCATTAATTTCTAACCTAAGTCATTTGAGGAGTCAACCCCCTCCTGTCTACACAAAGACTATTCTCCATTGTTATGTAAAGCACTGAGCAAACAAGCAAGAACTATTCTAAAGAATCCAAACAGCTGATATCCTCCCCCTGCTGGGTACACTTCTAACAAGTTGGCATCAGCACACACCTTCCTCAGAATAAAAGAGAACAAAGGGAAAGAACAAAGGAGATCTAAAACAGAAAACAAAAGTGCCCTGGGGTTGTTCTGAACTCCAGCGGCTCCAACCAGGTGAACGGGCGCTTCATCAGCACAGTGGGAAGAGCCCGCGCGGCAGAGCGCGCGACCTAAAGGACGCCTCTGATGTGGGTCTCTAATCAAACTAAACAAAGAATTTTAAAGAGAGAATGAAAAAAAAAAAAAAAAAGTGGCATGCTTTTGTGGAAAGAATATTATATGGCCTCACCTCCTCTGCTATCAGTACTCGGGCGCCACGCAACCCTCTGGAACGTTCTCTCCCGGCCTAAACAATGCTCAGATTATTTATGTTTTCATCGTGTCACATTGCAAGAGGCTACAATGTGAAATAATCAACAAAAAGAAGCCTCAGGTGACACAGATGGTAACATCAGTTGTTTAAAGGGGGGAAAAATGATCACAAGCTTCGCATTAGAACGACTCTGACAAATAAAATCATCATAAGAAGAAAATAGAACTTTGATTGCATAATAATTCTGAGTAAATGTCAAGTTCCCCAATATCCACATTCATCTTTGGCATTAAAGATGGCTTTAGAATAAAATGAGAAGGACACCGTTTCTTGTTTCACATGAATAGAGATTAAGTACTGTAAGATCTTTTGAGAAGCGAGGGGAATTCCCACAAGGTTTGGATGGGTTTAGATTTTAGAAAATGAGGGTGCACATGTGTGCAGCCCAACGGAAATTATTTTACCCTTCACACTTGCACTGTATCTAAGCGTGGCGTCTCCCAGACATGTGGAAATAGAGGCCAACAAGCTAATAGAATAGCAGAGAAGGGAAGATGCTAGCCTGAGTTGAAATATATTTTCCCGTTTTTACGACCTACATGAAGGTGTCAGAGTATATAAAGATAACAGATACAGACAGCATTAAGACAACCTTTTCCGAAATGTTTATGGCGGTGATCTCATGTTGAGAGTGTCATTTGTATAGCTTTAATATTTAAGGTGCTGCTGCCACTCTTTCGTTTCTTGCCCTTTATATTTAACAATGACACAGGCGACAAAAAGAGGATCAAATACAGCTGTCAAGTTTGATATGTGACTCAGGGTCCTTCTATATAGAAACCCTGGGTTCAAATGGCACTGGCCGCACCTTCGCAGCTGCAGGCACTCTGGGCTGGTCTTGTCTCTGGGTCTGGCCCTGCCCTCGCAAACTCTACTTGGCCTCGCTGTGATTCTTCTTTTTGTGTGTTTCTAAAGGGCTCACCCACAGGTTCCTCTTTTGTCCGTCTTTTTAGGTTTTGTTGCCTGCCGGCCTCAGCCTGCCCCCTCTCTCCTGCGAGCCACAAGCTGCTTGAGCATCTCGCCGTCTTCGGTCCCTGGCGCGTGACGAGCCTGGTGACGCTGACTGGCAGCTGCCCAGTTCCCCCGTGCTGGTTGGCAGGCCGAGCTGTAGGGTTTCGTGTTTAGTGATTGTTGTGGTCCTAGAGGTCCCTTCTGGTGTAAACAGAGCGCCGCTGTTTCCAGAAAGAAAAACAAAACAGAGCATTTCATGGAAAGCCTTGTGAGTCACGGCAGAAAGTTTAAAGGAGATGAATGAATTAGTGCCACCCTGGATGTCTTCCCCATGTGCACCTGGAGTGAGAAGTTGGCATCCGTGACCTGCTCTGTCGCCTCATCTCTGACCGCATTGATGAGAGGTCCTGGGAAGGAGACAATGCTTAGTCATTCCCCTCCTTGGGCTTTCAAACTATTTTAGCATCCCCTCAAGCTCAGGGTCAGCCCCCTTTTTTCACTTCCTGCTGCTACCCACATTTTCAAAAAGCTCACAAGCCAGCAGAATGTACTGGCAGCTTTCCCTTTCAAGGACTCTCCTTAGCACTGCAGATGGCCGTCCCCACACAAGGCAGTGCTGTCCCTTGAAGACACTCCCCTAAGTATTTCTGCTGCTGCGAGTGGCTGGCTCCGTATTGCCAGTGAGACATTGTGCATGCAGAACGGTTGCTGAATGTTTTAAAAGATGTCCATAATTTTTTTTGAGCTGGAAGCGCTTCTTCAGAAGCCAAATTTATCGTCTAATATCATGAGTCTCATTTCTCATCCCCCTAAGCGGGCCTTCGGGAAAAGACGACCCTGAAGCCCAATCTACAAGCTATTCATACTTTAGAACCAACGGTAATGGGAAATGGCTGGAAGATAGCCCCTCAGCTGTCACCCACAAGGCCGTGTCCTCACGTACCAGGTTTGGATTATAAATAATTCTATTCATATCCGCATCTATTGTACCACCATTCTGACCTGATGATAATTGGAAAATAAGTTCATACACACTGTTGAAACCTGTATCCAGACTATTCACATAATTCCTTGAATTCCTCTTCTATCAAAAGAATATTGCTCTTCCTGGAAGCAAAATGACCAGTGATGCTGGAACACGGATTTCCACTGCACAGGAAGTAATTGAAAGGAAACCTTTCAGGGTTTGGGTTAGTGCTGGAGAGCGAGGGCAAGTCCCAATAATCTGTGCAGTGGGCATTTTCACTCTTCTTTCCAGATGGTGATGCCAAGCTCACCACAGCCTGAAATGCACCACCCGTGCTTTGTGAGAAGAGACCTTGGAGATGTCTAAGAAGTTCCTTCTTGTTTAGGAAACCTCAGTAAGGATCAAGGGCTTTGCCATTCTTCACCTGCCTGCTCTGTCAACTTTTGGCAAAGTTGAATATCATCTTTAGCAACTTCTTGAGTTTTCTGTGTAATCAAAAGCCTTATGCAAAATGGCAGAAGATGTTAAGATGATTAATAAGTATTTACTACCAAGGATTCCTTTTTCAAAGAGTAGAACCCATACCCTGTCATTTGATCCATGAGATAACCCACAGTACCAATTATTAGGGAGCCTAAAAGAGGTGTATGAAAATAGGCAAAAGCCAGAACGACCAAAATGCAGGAAGTGCAAAGTTTAGGCCAAGCTCTTTTAACCTGTGATGGTCTGTCAGAACTGTGAGGAATTGCTGTCAGGATGGCTTTGAAAAAAGTACACTTAGATGAGAAGAATCGCAACCTGAAGATGTTAGAGATTGAATATTAGGTTTGTCATAAATAGGCTTGAATCTCTCATCTCCTAATTTTCCAGAGTTTATTAGGAAATCTCATGTGACTCTCTCAGGAAATCTGTCATTCTCACTTTTATAGTTGTAGAACTGTGGGCTTACAACTTAGAATTCTGCTTACTTCTGAGTTCAAAAGAGCCATCTTGTTGAATGAAGTGATGAACCATTAATATTTTATAATTCTTTACAGACAAATAGAAACATACATCATAGCTAAGATGAGCATAGCAGAATGCATCAAGGGAAAGAACAATGAGGAAATTCATTAAACAAAGTTCTATTTATACATAGGAACAATACCGTTTTGTGAGGACTTATTTTGTGCCAGGCACAGTTCTAAGTATCTTATATGTATTCACATATTTAATGCTCACAACAAAACTCATGAGGCAGATGCCATTTTTTCCACATTTCATAGATGAACAAACTGAAGCATGGAGTGAATCAAGAATTTGATCAGTGTTAAGTAGTTGATAACTGGCAACGATGAGGTTAAAAGCCAAGCAGTTTGGTATTAGATCAGGGGTCCCCAAACTTTTTACACAGGGGGCCAGTTCACTGTCCCTCAGACCGTTGGAGGGCCGGACTATAAAAAAAACTATGAACAAATCCCTATGCACACTGCACATATCTTATTTTAAAGTAAAAAAACAAAACAGGAACAAATATAATATTTAAAATAAAAAACAAGTAAATTTAAATCAAGAAACTGACCAGTATTCCAATGGGAACTATGGGCCTACTTTTGGCTAATGAGATGGTCAATGTGCTCCTTTCATTGACCACCAATGAAAGAGGTGCCCCTTCTGGAAGTGCAGCGGGGGCCGGATAAATGACCTCAGTGGGCCACATGTGGCCCGCGGGCCGTAGTTTGGGGACCCCTGTATTAGATCATGCAACTTTAGCTATTACTCTATATTGTCGATGATCAACACTAATTATTGCTTTGCTTTTACCAGGGATATTGCTTAATTAAGATCACCTATGATCATGCGTGTATGTGCTATGTATTGTGACAGTGCTGCATGATAAAATACTCTAAATTTCAGTGGCCTATAACAATGAACATTTATATTATAACAATGCATCACTGGGATTCAGCTGATCCAGATCAAGCATAGCTGAGCGTGCCTGACTGAGTTCATTTATTCTTCTACAAAATAGTTCTACTTTATATGCCTTTCCACCAGTCTCCGCTTGCATATTTTTAATCAACTTTTTTTTTTTTTTTTTTTTTTTTTGCCCAATGAAGTTACCTGGCAGAGTTAGAGAGTCAGGGCATGGGGGTATATAAAAATATATACCCTCTAAAGCTATCTAACAATGGGTATGGACACCAGGACAAGTACAGACACAAGAATCAGATTTCTTGGTGAGTGTGAAATAAAAAACACGGGAGCTAGATGAAACTGAATGTTTAATGGTGACTGTGGCTGATTTGCTCAGTGGTAGAATGTCAGCCTGGCATGTGGAAGTTCCAGGTTTGATTCCCAGTCAGGGCACACAGGAGAAGCCATTATCTGCTCCTCCAACCCTCTCCCTCCTCCTTCTCTCTCTCTCTCTCTCTCTCTCTTTCTCTCTCTCTCTTTCTCTCCTTCTCTCCCACAGCTGTTGACTGATTTGAGCACATTGGCCCCCAGTGCTAAGGATATCTTCATGGAGCCTCTACCTCAGGTGCTAAAAATAGCTCGGTTACAAGCATAGCCACAATAGGTATCACTAGGTGAATCCCAGTTGGGGCACATACCAAAGTCTGTCTCTCTACCTCCCCTCCACTCACTTGGAAGAGAAGGGGGGAAAAAGAATGTTTAATGGCAACAAGAGAGAGTACCTATTGTTCAATGTTACAGTTGATTTGGAATTTCCACTCAGATAGGAAAGACTTGAGGGTTTCCTGGCTCTAAATCCCAGGGCCAGCCTTGACAGTGGGACATAAATAACCAGATGTCCAAAGACTAGGCTCTCTTCTTTCATTGATGATTGTTATAATTTGCCCAAAGACACGTCTTCTTCTCTTGCATCTTTACTGTGGCACCTTTTTTCTTTAAATATGTTAATACTTCACCCAGTAGCCATCTGGTCTGTCATAAATCTGCTGATCTATGATCTAATATTAATTTATTATTTATCTCCCAGAAAGCCAATTATTTCCTTTATCGTCAACACTCTTAGTGGGCTCATTATTGTAGCCTCTTAATACAAAATAAATAAATAAGTAAACAAGGATACTAGAATGTGCAGTCAACAACAATTATATGAACATGCATATGCAGTCAAGTTTAAATAATAAACAGGACACTTTTGGTTATTTTACGATGGATCTCCACTGGTGAGTTTGACCTGAAATTAAAGCATATGTTTCTCTAAGTTATTGAGATTAATACAATATATTCATGAAAACATGTTTTTTATTCACTGGAAAATTTAACTTTCAAGTAATGTATCTTTCTAATTAGATAGTAAAGGGCAACAGACACCTCCAGGTAATCTTTGAAATAGGAGAAGAAGCTGTTTGTTTGTTCTCTGATTTCCCATTTTCTTTTCCTATGTTCTTTATTACCATGAGGAAAATATTTGCATAAAACTAGATTTTTGTTTATAGCTGACTCTCTTCTGTTAATGTTGAGAAACCCTCCTGACTCCAGAATAATACTTTGATTACATTGCAATGAGAGATGTAAAAGGAATTAAAGTAAGAAAACTCCAAACTGGTCACTAATATCGAGTGTTTATGGCTTCAACTATGTTGCTATGAGAAAAGCAACTAAAATAATGTATTGTATGTACCCAGATATGAGGTATATTATGATATACAAATCATGCAGGAAATTCAGAAAACTTTTCATCAGTGTAGAAATTCTGCTATTCATGTTTATCTGTTTTTGTTTCTTTTTTCTTTTTTTAACATATGATGTACAGATTGAAGAAGAGAGGATTACCACATTAGTAAGAATGCTTTTGTTTTCAAGTAGTAGAAAGCATAACTCAAACAGGTTTAATTAGTAAATACATTTGATTACTTTTGTGGCTGAAAATTCTTGCAAGTAAAGTTTGACCCACAGTTCAAAAATATTACCAGAACTTGTCTTATTTTTTTGCAAGTTGCAACTCCACCTTCTGTGTGTTTCCTTCAGGCATTAGAGGCTTCCTTCCTCATAGTCCAAGATGGATGACAGTGGCTCCCAAGAAATCATACTTCTGTGTTTCTAACTAGTATTTCTGCCACAAAACCCCAGTAAATGACCTGAGATTCATTCTGAGCAGACCAGTTAACCCACAGGCCAACCCCTGAACAAATCACCCTGGCCAGGGAGCCCACATGCCCCTCTGGACCTGGGGATGGAGTCAGCTTCCTCTAGCACATGGTCTTTGTGGGAGCAGGGAATAGATGTGTATTAAAATTTGGGAAGTGTGCCAAGAAATGTAATAAATTTAGAGGTCAAGTAAATGACGGCACATTCTGGCTTTAACATTAAATATACACAGTAAAAATTATTCCTCTTTGCCGTAATATATGATATTTGGGCAATATGCATAGAACCCACAGAAAATCATTTGAATCAAGTTTTCAATGAAAATAATTGACTTGTAAAAAAGGATTAATAGGGATAATGAGAGAACTTTACTTATCTAAGCTGGAATAATTGATATCTACCTTCACCTCCAGCAGAACTCAGTAACCATTCTCATTTTCCATTAGATTATCCCAAAGTACCACTGATAATCAAAAACTGTTACACACTACTAAGTTCAGCTTTCCCTTTGTCTTCTAAACAACCATGAATCCACTGTCCAGTTTTTTCTGGCATCATCCTTCTCCACACCAGTAAAATGATGGATAATAAAAAGGCAAGAGGAACACTATCTTGTCATTGATAGGAAAAATAGCTCAACCAACACCAAGGAGTTGAGTTTGCAATTCAGATACAAGATTTGATCATTTAAAACCTAGAAAACATCTACCACATGCAAACTGAGACATATATTTCTGTATTAGAATACTGTTTGCTCCATATTTTACCTTGTTTTAACTTGTTTCCCCATGAAGAAATTTGCATTTGATTTTTCTTTTTAAAGCAGTATTAAGGCCTTGGCAGGTTGGCTCAGTGGTACAGTGTCAGCCCAGCTTGTGGATGTCCCAGGTTTAATTCCCAGTCAAAGGCACACAGGAGAAGTGATCATCTGCTTCTCCTCTCCTCCCCCTTCTCTCTCTCTCTCCCCCTCCTGCAGCCATAGCTTGATTGGTTCAAGCCCATTGGTCTCGGGGCACTGAGATAGTTCCATGGAGCCTCCACCTCAGGTGCTAAAAATAGCTCAGTTGCAAGAATGGCCCCAGATGTAGGTTGCTGGTTGGATACCCATCGGGACCCATACGGGAGTCTGTCTCTCTATCTTTCCTCCTCTCACTGGGAAAAGGAGAGAGAGAGAGAGAGAGAGAGAGAGAGATTAATTATTCTTGGGTAGCGACTAAACCAAAAGTCAGATTTTTCCACTTTAAGGCTATATAAACCTGTTTTCTTTATATTTTCCAGAGAGCATTTATCCTATTTCAAGTGGCGCAAAAACCATACTGACTTAAATTCTTTCACGGAAATCTAAAACCAAGGTAAAGCGATTTGACAGTTTTCCTCCGTATCTTCTTTTAGGATGTATTGTCATATTCCTGGTACTTCCGAGCCTGCGTTGGTGGGAAATTTTCAAGTTGTCCACTTCATAGCATGTAGACTTCAATGAACTGAACCATCAAACTGTTCTGTGCATTAAATCAATTGTGCTTTGACAATAAATAGTTCCTTAGTCAAGCTTGGTGTTATAAGGATTTAAGATGAAGAAGTGCAGCAATAAAGTACATATATAACCACCAGTTTTAGGGGAAAAAATTGATTCAATGTGGGTTTAAAATCAAGTTTTACACAAACTTACAAGTGTTTTAATAAATTATTAGGTATTTTATAGTCTGATACAATTTGACTTTTCTGCTAATCAGCTAAGGAGAGATGTATTTGCTTTAGATTAATACTTTTATATAGTAGAACTTAACTACTTTCAAGAGCTCCTCATTTAACTATTACCAGCTTGTACGTAAAAATGGGAAGAAAGAACATATTGCAAGTTAGTTAACTATCTGAACTAGAAAGATAGTCTATTACTTAATCCCAACATAAAACTCGTTATCATAAGTTATTTGTTATAATCTTAGTCGACATCAGAAAAGTTCTTGATATTAAAGGATACGTAATGTTGTAGGTTTGATGAATACTGAAGGTAAAAAAATAAAATGGCAATAAATGGAAAAACTATTTTGTAAGTAATATTCAAATGATGCAATTTGTCCCCTTCCCCCTTCCTACTAAACCTGCCTTCCATATTGCTCATCCGGAATAGAAAGCGCTGCCTTCCGCCTTGGCTTCCTGACCTCTCCTGATGGAGATGCGGTGCGAGCCCCATGCCTGCGCACAACTGAGTGCGGCTCTCATCCTCAGCTGCTGCGGGTCCAAACTGCAGGCGATCTTCAACTGAGTCCAACTCCAAAATTTTCCAAAGCCAGTGGTTCTCAAACTTTAACATGTACTGGAATCATTGGGCGACTTGACAGAGCAGATGGCTGTGTCCCCAGATTCCTGATGTAGCCCCGCCCCAATAGCCTACCTTTTGAACCAACACCATGGTGATGCTGGTGATGCTGTTCTGGGAAGCACACTTCCGGAATCACTGCCCTAAGTGGCCGGAAGCTGCCTCGCTCAGGGTCACAGCGCCCTCCCCCGGAGCAGCCCAGGTCCATTGGGAGTATGAAAGGAGACCCCTTGCCTCAAAGAGACAAATCTAAAGGGTCATCTCAGCTACCGATCTCCTGGTAGAATTGGCTGAGGCATTTAGCATCGCACTGCGCCTCACTGTTGCCTCTGTCCAACCCTATGTCCATCCTTATCCCATAGCTGTTGGTCCTACCTGTATTACAAGACCCAAGCTGATCTACTTAAAACACCTATCTTACATTTTAACGGTGCTTTAATATGCATAGAATTCCCTCCAAACTTGTACCTATCATCTGTATTCTCCCCAATTCTGCGTCAACAAATCTACTTAGCTTCTACTGGCTGTTGAATGCTATTAAAGAAAACATGTACAAAATCATCATGTCTGGCTCCACCTGAGTCCTCCACACTGCCTGATAGTACCAGAATGTGTTTGGGAAATTTTTTCCCCCATTTTCCAATTAAATATTTTTTTCCATTTTCTTCCTGCCTCCCACTCCATCATTTCCTAACATATTCTCAGAAGATGGCCTTCTCATCCAGAACCGGACCCACACAGACCAGGTCAAAGTCTTCCTCCACCCTCCACCCCACCCCATTCCCCAAATCTCTTCCAACATTAAGATCTAATTAACTTTTTAAATTTGTTTTTACTCATGTTAGTAAGAGAGGAAGGGAGAAAGAGAGACAGGAACATGAATCTGTCCCTGTGTGTGCCCTGACCAGGGATCGAACTGGCAACCTCTGTGCTTCAGAATAATGCTCTAACCCAGGGGTCCCCAAACTATGGCCCGTGGGCTGCATGCGGCCCCCTGAGGCCATTTATCCAGCCCCCACCGCGCTTCCAGAAGGGGCACCTCTTTCATTGGTGGTCAGTGAGAGGAGCATAGTTCCCATTGAAATACTGGTCAGTTTGTTGATTTAAATTTACTTCTTCTTTATTTTAAATATTGTATTTGTTCCCGTTTTGTTTTTTACTTTAAAATAAGATATGTGCAGTGTGCATAGGGATTTGTTCATATTTTTTTTATAGTCTGGCCCTCCAACAGTCTGAGGGACAGTGAACTGGCCCCCTGTATAAAAAGTTTGGGGACCCCTGCTCTAACCTATCGAGCTATGCAACCAGGGCAAGTTCTGAATAATTAATTTATAAAATATCTCTCAACGTTTCTATATCTCTCCTTCTACATGTCCATTAAAGCCTGCAGTGCAGGCAAATATTATTTCTTACTCTAATACATAACATTAAAGCTTTTCTGATTAGATCCGGATTTTTGTCACATCTAACTTGTTTTTTTTTACCTTGGCAGTGTTTCTAAAACAAAAACCTGTTTAATTCTTTCCTTTGAATATACTTTTTGTAAACTCTTCTCCCACAGATGTCTCCACAACCCACCCTCACTCCACAGATACACATATTTATCTCAGGGTAAAGTTCATACTTCTTGATTTGGCTTCCAAGCTGCTCAGGACACAGCCTGGGCTTACATCACTTCATTCTGTATCGCCACGTACAACACAACATGCCCCAGTCATAACTTAAAATTCTCAAACCCTTGCATAAGTTGCTGATCCAGAAAAATGTGTCTGAGTTCCCAAGGCTAAGAAAACAAACAAACAAACAAAATTATGGCAACTTATTATAAAACTTTCTAGTCCTTGAGAATACACTCTCAGACCTTGACAGGCTGGTCATAAAGTCCATAGCTGCAAGCGTCTAAAATAAAGCAAAGAATTGCAGACAGACTGTGCTTTGCAGACAGACTGTGCGGTCAGAACCTCACACTGGTCTCCAAGACATCCTCGGCCCCGTTCAGAAGGCATTGTTGCCAGTGCTTCTCTGTTAAAGGCAGTAAAGACACAAAATGAGAGCACTCACTTATATACTCATGTGTGAGCATGCTGAATGTAGCACTAACAGTTAATGTTTCAGGAAGAAATCAACAGGTATACAAACCCATGAAGCAAACATTGTTCACGTGCGCAACTAAATAATAAAACTGTACACAAAGCAAACTGTTGTCTGCTTTATTTTGTTCTGCTCTAAATTATTACAAAAAAGGTTGATCATGACCTGCCTAATTGTTTGCATAGTCCCTTAATGGGTTGTAGCCCATAGTTTGAAAAAATAGTATACATTTGATTTCTCATGATTTAGTCTGACTCTGAAGTTTGTCTTGTGTTCCTCTATCCATAACAGTCATACACTTTATATTGCCCCTTGTATAGTTTTCCTTCATAATAAATTGCATCTGGACCCTCAACAGTACTTCTTATTAAGATTAAGTCACCCAGTAAGAAGAAGGATATAATGTGTCTTAGTTTGAGCTGCTATAACAAAACATAATAGCCTCGGTGGCTTAGCCAACAGAAATATACTTTCTCTTAATTTCAGAGGATGGATGTCAGAGACCAGGGTGTCTGTATGGACAAGTTCTATTGAGGGCTTTCTTCCTCACATTAAGATAGCCATGTTCTGGCCCTGGCCGGTTGGCTCAGCGGTAGAGTGTCGGCCTGGTGTGCAGGAGTCCCGGGTTCGATTCCCGGCCAGGGCACACAGGAGAGGCACCCATTTGCTTCTCCACCCCTCCCCCTCTCCTTCCTCTCTTATCTCTCTCTTCCCCTCCCGCAGCGAGGCTCCATTGGAGCAAAGATGGCCCGGGCACTGGGGATGGCTCTGTGGCCTCTGCCTCAGGCTCTAGAATGGCTCTGGACACAACAGAGCGATGCCCCAGAGGGGCAAAGCGTCGCCCCCTGGTGGGCATGCCAGGTGGATCCCAGTCAGGCGCATGTGGGAGTCTGTCTGACTGCCTCCCCGTTTCCAGCTTCGGAAAAAGGAAAAAAAAAAAAAAGAGAAGATAGCCACGTTCTGGCTGTGTCCTCAGTGGAGAGGACAGAGAAAGGAAGCCATCTGACATCTCCTCTCATGAGGACATTGATCTCATATAGATTTGTGGGACTAGGGCAGGAGACACAGTTCAGTTCACTGTTAAAGTAAAAACATAGTGTCCCCAAAAAGAAAAGGTCCTCCAGTCCTAATGGAAAGAAAGACACAGTTAAAATGAAAGTGAGCCTGACCAGGTGGTGGCGCAGTGGATAGAGCATTGGACTGGAACGTGGAGGACCCAGGTTCAAGACCTCGAGGTCGCCAGCTTGAGCGCGGGCTCATCTGGTTTGAACAAGACTCACCAGCTTGAGCCCAAGGTCACTGGCTTGAGCAAGGGGTCACTTGGTCTGCTGTAGCGCCCCCCCCCCGTCGAGGCACATATGAGAAAGCAATCAATGAACAACTAAGGTGCCACAACAAAAAATTGATGCTTCTCATCTCACTCCCTTCCTGTCTGTCTGTCCCTGTCTATCCATTTCTCTGTCTATGTCAAGTAATAAATAAAGAAAATAAAATGGAAGTGAAAGGCAGTCATATGACACAAAAGTCCTAGCTTTGATGGAATCAAAATTCTACTTTAGTTTTTAGAAATATCTGTATTAATAAAAGAGGGCTTATTTCTTGGTTTAAGGTTATACCTTATTAAATTACAAAGCCCCTTTGAAGAAGTAGCCTGACATGAAGGCAGCCACCACAAAGTATTATATTATTGACGGAACGGTGTGGTTAGGGAGAGAACAGAGAACAGAGCCTGACCTCTTCATTCCCCCACGACTAGGAGTAATGCGAACGAAATCCGGACACTCCTGGGCCATCGTGGTGGGTGTGTGGCGGATAGCCCAAAGTCGCAGACCTTGCTAGCATAGTGTCAGAAAACCTCACTAGGACTGAGGTGTGTGTTTTCAGTAACAGAAGGAGATGGCCAGCATCCCAGAATTTTCTTGCACAGAGAGAAATGACAACAAAACCTCACAGGAGATATAACAAGGATAGAAGTCAAGGCCTGAAATTGGGCAAGGTGATCGACACCTCTACTGGAGACACCCGGAAGCCAGCAGGTAAGAATAAGGTAGCATGATGTGTGCTTTCAGTGTGCCCAAATGTCACCCAGAGAGAGGAGTGGAGGGAGAAGGGTGCAGACAAAGCCTCCACATCTGAACATGTCCTGCAGAGATATTGAAGATGACATAAATAAATGGTTCATTAAAATAGACTGTGATATATTTGCTAAGTTTGTGACTTCAAATGTGACACTACTATTCTTCACTTTTATGTGCACTCTCCATTAAAATGTTCTGACTTGTCATTAAAGCTTAAGAAAATTATAAAGTGATTTCTAAAAATATGATATAGGTTGTCATAAGAAGCTTGGATAAAAAACAATGTAATCCATGGTAATATTTTCTGGAATCCAATAGTTAACTCTTCACTTCCCTTTACTCCAAAGATAATAAAAGGCTCTCTAGGCCACAGGTCAGTATCACAAGTGTCACACCAACTTTCACAGGTCTCATTTATAAAAAACTGTTTATTACTGCTGTATACAAAATCTATTCTTAGGAGTCCTCCAAAATACATAAAAATATAAATGTATAACAAAGGTTAAACCCAAGATAAATAGTAAGTCACTTCTGGCTAACTTTGTAAGTGAGAATAGAATGAACTTTACTTGGCCACAGAGCACCACAACGCTATTGCAATCCATGCTACAAACACCTGGCTACTTCTAAGTGATGGGCCCCTGTGTTCTTATCACTGTGGTAGATGGGCACCAAGGACATCAACTGAACAGGACACGACGCCTGCCCTGTCAAGACTGATTGCCTAATCCAAGAAAGAGAAAATTGAACAATTGCAAAACATGAAAACTGGAACTGCAGAGTGTCTCCTGTGCTACAGAGGCAAACGGAAGTGCTTCTTTTTTTTTTTTTTTTTTTTTTTTTTGTATTTTTCTGAAGCTGGAAACGGGGAGAGACAGTCAGACTCCCGCATGCACCCGACTGGGATCCACCCGGAACGCCCACCAGGGGCGACGCTCTGCCCACCAGGGGGCGATGCTCTGCCCCTCCGGGGCGTAGCTCTGCTGAGACCAGAGCCACTCTAGCACCTGGGGCAGAGGCCAAGGAGCCATCCCCAGCGCCCGGGCCATCTTTGCTCCAATGGAGCCTTGGCTGCGGGAGGGGAAGAGAGAGACAGAAAGGAAGGAGGGGGGGGGGAGAAGCAAATGGGCGCTTCTCCTATGTGCCCTGGCCGGGAATCAAACCCGGGTCCCCCGCACGCCAGGCCGACGCTCTACCGCTGAGCCAACCGGCCAGGGCCCAGAAGTGCTTCTTTGCTCTGCAAAAGGAGCTTTTAGGGGCGATTGGGAGGGGTGCCCTCACCAAGAGGTGATAATGGGGTTAAATCTTATGTTATGAGGAAGAATGTGTGTGTTTTTTTTTTAAGTATTCATTTTTCACTCTGAAGGGATCTGACTGAATCTAGTAAAAATCTTAGAATGGAGTAAACTGGTGTCACAAGACAATTGTGTATTTAGTCTTGAAATTTTCCCAGCCCTGGCCAGGTAGCTTGTGCCGGAGTGCAGAGGTTGCCCGTTGCATTCCCCAGTCGGGGCACATACAGGAGCAGCTCGACGTTCCTGCTTCTCTCTCTTTCCCTCTCAAAAATAAAAGAAGACACTGGGAACAACTATGTTTCAGAGGGGGAAAAAAAAGGGGAAAAGAAAATTTTCCTCATGACTTTATGGGTGAGGTTATGACAAATAAGCCACTTAAAGATAACTTTTAAAATCCATATTATTTCTTTTATTTTGAAGAGATCATAACACACACCTAATAAATATAAATAAATACCAGTGATTGTGTTATTATCAAATTGACTACTAGTGAGTTGTAATACAATATCTTGCAGTAACATTATGTACCAAGCTCACCATTCAGAATATTTAAACAGACGAAGATGAAGTACTAACTTGAAAAATTTGATGATTCAAAAATAGCTCAAGTGATGTTGGTGAAATGACATTATAAATACATGAGATCTTGACCCAAGTTAGGCCCTTCTCAAGAATATTAAATTGGAACCAATTCCAGTGGCTTTGAGCACTGGACTCCACAAAGCACGTGAAATCAAGGCAGGGACAACCACTTTTACCTACCAGTGTTGTTGGGCAAACAGTGAGAGTCTAACCGCAGAGTGAGTGCAGAAAAAGGGAAGGAACAGCCATGTGAAGCCGAAGGGAAGAAGGGAGAGATGAGGAGAAGCTGGTCACCTTGGTTTTAGAGTTGGCTACATGGCCTTGGTTTGGAGAATCTCAGTTTCAGTCCCTTGTGGAGCCTGGCTGTACTTCTTGTCATTGGCTTTCCTGAAATATGCTAAGATTGTTCCAGGTTCTACCTAGGTAATTATGACAAGATTTTGTCATACGCCAACAAATGATTAATATCCTAAACTATAGAAGGTAACCTAAAACCAAGTCAGAAAAAGCAACAAATTGTTTAAAGTGTAATATATACAACAATGCTTTTGTTTTTACTTACTGAATGAAAAGCAATAGAATGTAAGTAAATTTAAATGCTGTCTTTCTTTATATTCCCTGGGGATACACAGTAGAGCTAAAATCTTATGTACATAATCTTAGCTGTATGAGATGGATCCATCGATTTGTCCATAATACTCAGCATAGAGAAAAATGTTATTTATTTTTTTCATTTTCCTGTGTTTCTTTTGGTAAGTAGATTAAACTAGAATGCTCAGATCCTGAAATTTCATCTGGAATTATGACTTTTCGTCTGGGAAATGGCTACAAGAACAGAAGATGATCACCATTTATTTCTAAATACCTGAATACATTGACAGTGTAAATGACGTTTTCAATTATCCAGATGTTGGACACACATAGAGTAAACATTTAAAATAGAATAAGCAACCACCACTTGATAAGTCATAAGTTAGGGCATCACTATGCACAAAAACTTTGAAAAGACAAATGTGGCCCTAATGACAGCAACTATGTTTTCTTATTGAGTGGCTACCCTCATCATCCTATTCTATTATTCAGTAAGATTATAGAGGCTTTTCTTGCTATTGACCCCTTCTGAATTATTTTTCTTACTCACTTTTCAGAAATTTATTCACACAGAAAGGATTGATAGCTTAGTTACTTAGCATAAGCCATCCCAGGAGAAGTGTCATTTTAAGCCTTTAATTAAACAGAAAAATCTTTTACTGCAGGATTTTTCAAAATGTAGTCAATAGAAAAGGGAATATTTGGGAAACAAGAAATTTTCCTAATGACGCTTATTATACCAGGTAAGTTAACTGTTCACTCCATCTCTCTCCCTGGCAAATCAGGTTTTGTTTAGAAAAACAAATAAACAAACAAAATATAGTAAACAAAGGAATTCTTATACTAATTCCACCTTATCACTGTAACCATTATTGTTATTTTCATTCATGAATTATCTTTTTTTTCTTGTAAGTGTATACATTGTCCCCATAAGGGAAAAAGAAAACAAAACAGGGAGAGATTAAACAGATGATATCAAGGAGACATGGTATCAATGTCAAATTTTGTGAACACATATAAAATAAAATAGTTATACCAACAGTAACATATGCAAAGGTAAGAGGAAACTTATTCAAACTGATTTCCGTGCAAATATCCCCGTATTTCCCCGGAAATTTGCAATACAAGTGCTTATGGCAAATTGTGCTGGTAGAGTGCTCAGGTGTCAGCTATAAATCACCTACCTAACACAGCACATTTGCTGGAGACAGAATCTATATCAAGTTAGCGGAGGAGCTAGTACTTCTTGAACCAAGACAGCTCAGGTGACAGATCGTGCCATTGGCTAATACACCAAAGAGTTGCAACCACAAGGTTTAGACCCCTGATCATGACAGGGAGAAGTTAGTTCTTCATGACCACATGGTTTAAAAACCCCACAGCTTAAGCACTGAGGTCTCTCTTCCAAGTCTAATATCTATTTCAGCCAAAGTACAATGGGCAACAACAAACCCTATATCTGGACTTCTGTTATTGTGTGAATAGTCTCAATAGATGCTTCCCTTGTGGGACAGGGATGTGGGAGTCTATTTACCCTTGTTTTTATGGAAATATAAAATACAATATAGAGATTTAATACAGTCTGTAAATTCATGGTGCACTTTTGACCGGTCACAGGAAAGCAACAAAAGACGATAGAAATGTGAAATCTGCACCAAATAAAAGGAAAGCCTGCCCAGTTTTTGTAGGATGATGTGGCAGCATGTGCGCATGCGCAGACAATGACGTAACACCGTGTATACAGCGGAGCAGCCCACGGCCATGCCAGTCAAGATGTGGACGGTACACAGGAAAGTTCAGTGTGTTCTGTGGCTCGCTAAATTCGAATCCATGACCAAAGTGCAACGGAAATATTGGCACGTTTATAACGAAGCGCCACCATATAGGAATAACATTACTCGGTGGGATAAGCAGTTGAAGGAAACTGGCAGTTTGGTGGAGAAACCCCGTTCTGGTAGGCCATCAGTCAGTGACGAGTCTGTAGAGGCTATATGGGATAGCTACCTAAGGAGCCCTAAAAAATCTGTGCGTGAGCCCACATCGAACTGCACTGAATAGGTATGAAACTGGGAGAGTTTTCCTTTTATTTGGTGCAGATTTCACATTTCTATCGTCTTTTGTTGCTTTCCTGTGACTGGTCAAAAGTGCACCATGACTTTATGGACACACTGTATATGTATACCTGTACTGATTGATCAAGTACTTACTATTAACTCATCTCTCAGCAAATAAGTTTTGGGAACCTGCATCAGAACCTGTGTTATACACAATACACTCAGAGAACTGGGTCACAGGACACAGAGCAAGAATGGGCTTTGGAATTAGATGACTGGGTCAAATCTCCATGCTGCATCTGACTGCCTCTGTGACATGAACGAGTTATACTGTCTAAGCTACATTTTTTGTACCATAAAAAAAAAATGCTGGTAAGGTTGTCACAGGGATTAATGAAAACACAAGTATAGCACCTAACATTACTATGATGGCTACAGTCAATTTGTTTATATATCACACTTCCTTGAAAAAAAAGAATTCTGGTAATCGAGACACATAAATAGGTTCTTAATTTCAAAAACCTAAGTGACCAGGCAATAAATTATAAGAATATTAGTACCAGTTTTTTAAAAAAAAAAACTACTTGGTAAAACATGAGGGTTGCCTTTATTGAAATATTCTATTGGGAGATGACGTCAGAGTAATGGCGGGGTAGGAAGCGATACCGATAAATCTCCCCCAAAACTCAACAAGATCTTCAACCAGAAACAGAAAAACCTATACTTGGAACTTCCAGATGCTTCGCAATACACCCAAAGGTATGATTGAGTGAAAAATTGGCTAAATATATAACCAAACCCCGAAGGAAATAGGGAGTAAGAAATGCTCCGCCTTCCTCACTAACCTAAACAGGGCGGCTTTCTCTGGTAACTGTGAATATAGAAACTGAGGCGGGCAAAGGGGGTGAATACATCCAGGCCGCGAAACAAACGGCCGAACCAGGCTGTGGCACGGAGATCCAAGCCGAGGAAAATCTGATCCTGTGGCAACCCGGGCAATACAAGCTAACACTCGCGCCAAACCCAAAGAAAGAAAGACAAGCGGCGCGGCCATTTTACCCGGTCTCCTGGCTGGTGCGCAGTTAGTGGGCGAGAGATTTCTTCCTAGGCCCCGGGAGTCAGTGCCCGTGTTGCCTCACGGAGAGGCAGGGTCAGAGGCCTTTCTGTGGGCCGAGGGCAGAGTCTCTGGGCAGCCCCAGCGCCCTGGGAAAGCCACGCACGGGAGGGAGTGAGAACTAATTCCAACGGTGGAGATTTTCCTTGCCGAGGGTGTTTCACTCAGAGGGAAAGCGGCCGGCCTCATATCCTGGTTTGCGCGCGCAGATAAGGAGTGAGCGATTCCTCCGAGTGCCTCGGCAGTGCGCACCCGTGTTATCGCACAGAGGAGCAGAGTCAGGGGCCTTTGTGTGGGCCAAAGCGGAATCTCGGGCCGCCCCAGCGCCTTGCAAAAGCCGCACACGGGGACGGAGCGAGACTCAATTCCAACGCTGCAACTTTTCCCTGCGGTTGGGGGTTTCACTCAGAGCGTGAGACTGCTGGCCGGATATCCTGGTCTGCGTGCACAGCCAGTGAGTGAGAGTTTCCTCCAAGCGCCCCGGAAGTGGGCACCCGCTTGTGTTACCGGACAGAGTGGCAGAGCCAGAGGTTTTTGAATGGCCGGAAAGCCCGCCTGATTATGCTAGCAGCTCTGACTGACTGAGCCTTACCCAGAGCCCTGTGCTGAGTGGAAATAGAGTGGGGAGTTGCCAGCTCTTTGAGCCTCTTACTATCCAGGCAGAGGCAGCAGCAACCCCATAGCTGGATTATCAGGCTACTAATTGAGGAAGGAAAGACTATGAGAAAGGCTCTAGGAACACGGACTCTCTCACTGTCGGAGCCTATAAATGCTAATAGCCTAGACTGCCAACGAGACTAAAGCACAATACATGACATTGCCATAGAGACTTGTCAACTGCAAACCTCCACCTGAGCGTGGCAAAGGGGCAAAACCCGGGGTATAGAGTCACCGACCAGGAAGAGGGAGAGAAAAGAAAAAGCAAGAAGATAACCTCTCAAAATCAAGAATAATCTGCAGACTTTATAACCTATCCCATTTTATTATATTTGTTCGTATGTTTCTCTTATCTTCATTCTTGATACTTTTTTTTTCCTCCTCCAATTTGGCCGATTAACTCTCTACCGGTCTTACTCTCTCCTCTCCTTGAACTACACTACCCATAAGTGTTACATCTCCCATTATCTTTTCTCTTCTCTTCCTTTCTCTCTATGAGGGTTGCACTCCAAAACCCTTAACTCTCTCTCCTTTCTTTTTTCTTCTTTTAGTGGTTCCCTCTTTTTTTTTCTCTCTCTCTCTTTCTTTTCTCCCTCTATATTAGTTTCTTCCTTTCTCCTTTACATCTCCTCTCACTCAAACCTCAATAACAAACAAATTATCTTATCTGGGACTCAAAATTATGTTTGTGGCATTCTGGGGGGTTTTTACTTCACCTTTTTAACTCACTAGCAGTGCTCCCATCCCTGGCTCTCCATATTATCTAGTTCTTGTTCCACTAAATACAATAGTAATTTTTTAATTTGTCCCCCCATTTTTCCGTTTTCCTCTTAATCCTCTCATCATAACTCTTAGACAACCAACACCTAAAAGCAAATCATTTTATTCTTGACCCAAATTTTTTCCTTATTTGCTTTTTGTGGGTCCATACGCTCTTTTTTTTTTGTTTGTTTGCCCCTTTATTACTTTTCCCCAATTCAGGCCCTCCATCACAGGCATTGTTTGTTATAATTCACAGTCCACCACAAGATTTTATCAAGAAAGAGGGGAGAGGAGAGGAGAGGAAAAAAGGAGGGGGGGAATAATTTCCTTTTTTTTTTTTTTAATTTTTATTTTATTTTCTTTTTCTTTATTTCATTATTAATTTTTTTTTAAAAAACAACTTTTTTCGATTTTTTTTAAATTATTTTTTTAAACTTTTTATTCTTTATTAAATCTCATTAATACTATCAACAAAACCACCCTCAGATGCCATTAAGGAAGAGAAAATCAAATATCATGGATACAAAAGAAAGAGAGGTAACACAGCTAGATGAGGAAAAATCTATGGAGAAAAAATTTAATATATTGGAAACCTTGGATCTAAATGACAGAGAATTCAAGATAGAAATCCTAAAAATCCTCCGAGATATACAAGAAAACACAGAAAGGCAATTTAGGGAGCTCAGAAAACAACTCAATGAACACAAAGAATATATGTCCAAGGAAATTGAAACTATAAAAACAAATCAAACAGAGATGAAAAACTCAATTCACGAGCTGAAAAACGAAGTAACAAGCTTAGCTAATAGAACAGGTCAGATAGAAGAGAGGATTAGTGAAATAGAAGACAAGCAACTTGAGGCACAACAGAGAGAAGAAGAAAGAGACTCAAAAATTAAAAAAAATGAGATAGCCCTACAAGAATTATCTGACTCCATCAAAAAGAATAACATAAGAATAATAGGTATATCAGAGGGAGAAGAGAGAGAAAATGGAATGGAGAACATACTCAAACAAATAATAGATGAGAACTTCCCAAGCCTGTGGAAAGAACTAAAGCCTCAAGTTCAAGAAGCAAACAGAACTCCAAGTTTTCTTAACCCCAACAAACTTACTCCGAGGCATATCATAATGAAATTGACACAAACCAACAGCAAAGAAAAAATTCTCAAGGCAGCCAGGGAAAAGAAGAATACAACATATAAAGGAAGGCCCATTAGATTATCATCAGATTTCTCAGCAGAAACTCTACAAGCTAGAAGAGAGTGGACCCCAATATTTAAAGTCCTGAAAGAGAGGAACTTTCAGCCACGAATACTATACCCATCAAAGCTATCCTTCAAATATGAAGGAGAAATAAAAACATTCACAGATACAGAAAAGATGAGGGAATTTATCATCAGAAAACCCCCACTCCAGGAATTACTAAAGGGGGTTCTCCAATCAGATACAAAGAACAAAAAAAAACAGAGCCACAAGTAAAAGCTCCAAGAAGAACACAATAAAACCAAATTTAAACTGTGACAACAACAAAAAGAAAGAGGGGGAGAAGATGGAGATTAACAGTAGCAAAGGACGATGGAGTGCAAAAGTACTCACAAAATAGTTCGCTACAATGAACAGGGTAGGGACCCTTTTCATTATTCAAAGGTAACCACCATTGAAAAAACCACCACAGAAGCACATGAGATAAAAAAGATAGCAACAGTGGAAAGATGTATGGAATACAACCAAATAAAAACAAAAGATAGAAAAACAAAAGAGAAGGATCAAACAAGACACAAAACTAACAGAAAGCAAGATATAAAATGGCAATAGGGAACCCACAAGTATCAATAATTACACTAAATATAAACAGATTAAACTCACCAATGAAAAGGCACAGAGTAGCAGAATGGATTAAAAAAGAAAATCCAACTGTATGCTGCCTACAGGAAACTCATCTAAGTAACAAGGATAAAAACAAATTCAAAGTGAAAGGCTGGAAAACAATACTCCAAGCAAATAACATCCAAAAAAAAGCAGGTGTAGCAATACTCATATCGGATAATGCTGACTACAAGACAGAAAAAGTACTCAGAGACAAAAATGGCCATTTCATAATGGCTAAGGGGACACTGAATCAAGAAGACATAACAATTCTTAATATATATGCACCAAACCAAGGAGCACCAAAATATATAAGACAGCTACTTATTGATCTTAAAACAAAAATTGACAAAAACACAATCATACTTGGAGACCTCAATACACCGCTGACGGCTCTAGATCGGTCATCCAAACAGAGAATCAACAAAGACATAGTGGCCTTAAACAAAACACTAGAGCACCTGGATATGATAGACATCTACAGGACATTTCATCCCAAAGTGACTGAGTATACATTTTTCTCCAGTGTACATGGATCATTCTCAAGAATTGACCATATGTTGGGCCACAAAAACAACATCAGCAAATTCAGAAAAATTGAAGTTGTACCAAGCATATTTTCTGATCATAAAGCCTTGAAACTAGAATTCAACTGCAAAAAAGAGGAAAAAAATCCCACAAAAATGTGGAAACTAAACAACATACTTTTAAAAAATGAATGGGTCAAAGAAGAAATAAGTGCAGAGATCCAAAGATATATACAGACAAATGAAAATGACAATACGACATATCAGAATCTATGGGATGCAGCAAAAGCAGTGATAAGAGGGAAGTTCATATCACTTCAGGCATATATGAACAAACAAGAGAGAGCCCAAGTGAACCACTTAACTTCCCACCTTAAGGAACTAGAAAAAGAAGAACAAAGACAACCCAAAACCAGCCGAAGAAAGGAGATAATAAAAATCAGAGCAGAAATAAATGAATTAGAGAACAGAAAAACTATAGAAAAAATTAATAGAACAAGGAGCTGGTTCTTTGAAAAGATCAACAAAATTGACAAACCCTTGGCAAGACTTACCAAGGAAAAAAGAGAAAGAACTCATATAAACAAAATCCAAAATGAAAGAGGAGAAATCACCACGGACACCGTAGATATACAAAGAATTATTGTAGAATACTATGAAAAACTTTATGCCACTAAATTCAACAACCTAGAAGAAATGGATAAATTCCTAGAAAAATACAACCTTCCTAGACTGAGTCAAGAAATAGAAGAAATAGAAAAAACCATTAAAAACCTCCCCAAAAATAAAAGTCCAGGCCCTGACGGCTATACCAGCGAATTTTATCAAACATTCAAAGAAGACTTGGTTCCTATTCTACTCAAAGTCTTCCAAAAAATTGAAGAAGAAGCAATACTTCCAAACACATTTTACGAAGCCAACATAACCCTCATACCAAAACCAGGCAAGGATGGCACAAAAAAAGAAAACTACAGACCAATATCTCTAATGAATACAGATGCTAAAATACTAAGCAAAATACTAGCAAATCGAATACAACAACATATTAAAAAAATAATACATCATGATCAAGTGGGATTCATCCCAGAATCTCAAGGATGGTTCAACATACGTAAAATGGTTAATGTAATACACCATATCAACAAAACAAAGAACAAAAACCACATGATCTTATCAATAGACGCAGAAAAGGCTTTCGATAAAATACAACACAATTTTATGTTTAAGACTCTCAACAAAATGGGTATAGAAGGAAAATATCTCAACATGATAAAGGCCATATATGATAAACCATCAGCTAACATCATATTAAATGGCACTAAACTGAAGGCTTTCCCCCTTAAATCAGGAACAAGACAGGGTTGTCCACTCTCTCCACTCTTATTTAATGTGGTACTAGAGGTTCTAGCCAGAGCAATCAGACAAGACAAAGAAATAAATGCATCCATATCGGAAAAGAAGAAGTAAAGGTATCACTTTTTGCAGATGATATGATCCTATACATCGAAAACCCCAAAGAATCCACAAAAAGACTACTAGAAACAATAAGCCAATACAGTAAGGTCGCAGGATACAAAATTAACATACAGAAGTCAATAGCCTTTCTATATGCCAACAATGAAACAACTGAGAAGGAACTCAAAAGAACAATCCCCTTCACGATTGCAACAAAGAAAATAAAATACTTAGGAATAAACATAACAAAGAATGTAAAGGACTTATATAATGAAAACTATAAACCATTGTTAAGGGAAATCGAAAAAGATATAATGAGATGGAAGAATATACCTTGTTCTTGGCTAGGAAGAATAAATATAATCAAGATGGCTATATTACCCAAAGCAATATACAAATTTAATGCAATTCCCATCAAACTTCCAATGACATTTTTTAAAGAAATAGAGCAAAAAATCATCAGATTTATATGGAACTATAAAAAACCCCGAATAGCCAAAGCAATCCTAAAGAAAAAGAATGAAGCTGGGGGCATTTCAATACCTGACTTCAAACTCTATTATAGGGCCACGACAATCAAAACAGCATGGTATTGGCAGAAAAATAGACACTCAGACCAATGGAACAGAATAGAAAGTCCAGAAATAAAACCACATATATATAGTCAAATAATTTTTGATAAAGGGGCCAACAACACACAATGGAGAAAAGAAAGCCTCTTCAATAAATGGTGCTGGGAAAACTGGAAAGCCACATGCAAAAGAATGAAACTGGACTACAGTCTCTCCCCCTGTACAAAAATTAACTCAAAATGGATCAAAGATCTAAACATAAGACCTGAAACAATTAAGTACATAGAAGAAGACATAGGTACTCAACTCAGGGACCTGGGTTTTAAAGAGCATTTTATGAATTTGACTCCACAGGCAAGAGAAGTGAAGGCAAAAATTAATGAATGGGACTACATCAGACTAAGAAGTTTTTGCTCAGCAAGAGAAACTGATAACAAAATAAACAGAAAGCCAACTAAATGGGAAATGATTTTTTCAAACGACAGCTCAGATAAGGGCCTAATATCCAAAATATACAAAGAACTCATAAAACTCAACAACAAACAAACAAACAATCCAATAAAAAAATGGGAAGAGGATATGAATAGACACTTCTCCCAGGAAGAAATACAAATGGCCAACAGATATATGAAAAGATGCTCATCTTCTTTAGCTATTAGAGAAATGCAAATCAAAACGGCAATGAGATACCACCTCACACCTGTTCGATTAGCTGTTATTAGCAAGTCAGGTAACAGCAAATGTTGGAGAGGCTGTGGAGAAAAAGGAACCCTCATACACTGTTGGTGGGAATGTAAAGTAGTACAACCATTATGGAAGAAAGTATGGTGGTTCCTCAAAAAACTGAAAATAGAACTACCTTATGACCCAGCAATCCCTCTACTGGGTATATATCCCAAAAACTCAGAAACATTGATACGTAAAGACACATGCAGCCCCATGTTTATTGCAGCATTGTTCACAGTGTCCAGGACATGGAAACAACCAAAAAGCCCATCAATAGATGACTGGATAAAGAAGATGTGGCACATATACACTATGGAATACTACTCAGCCATAAGAAATGATGACATCGGAACATTTACAGCAAAATGGTGGGATCTTGATAACATGATACGAAGCGAAATAAGTAAATCAGAAAAAAACAGGAACTGTATTATTCCATACGTAGGTGGGACATAATAGTGAAACTAAGAGACATTTATAAGAGTGTGGTGGTTACGGGGGGGGGGGGGGGGGGGGAGGGGGGAATGGGAGAGGGATAGGGGGTGGGGAGGGGCACAAAGAAAACAAGATAGAAGGTGACAGAGGACAATCTGACTTTGGGTGGTGGGTATGCAACATAATTGAACGACAAGATAACCTGGACTTGTTATCTTTGAATATATGTATCCTGATTTATTGATGTCACCCCATTAAAAAAATAAAATTATATAAAAAAAAAAAGAAAAAGAAATATTCTATTAAGAGCATAGAATTAAAACAGTGTTTCTAAATTACTTCTTTCAAAATTCACACTGATAATTGTTCATTCAGTGGGAAATATATCAGTTCTTGGTGACAAAAAACAATACCAAAAAGAAAAAAAGAAGAGGTGCTTCTCATGAAATCTCACATGCAATTTCATAAAAACACATGTAAATAAGTCAGTTGTGTGGGTGGGTTGCTAAGCAATTCTGTAGTTTAAAGTACTTACAGCTTTGAAAACATGGGTCTATGTGGAAATTACATGCAAAAATTAAATGATCAAATTCATCCATAAGCACACAGTTGGAAGATATTGCACGCTGTCACAACATATGGAATCTTCCACTTGTAAGCTGAAATAACCATCTGATTTTTACTTGTGATAGATGTTCGTTGTGGAGCTGAGGGAATAATCATCATTTAACAGGAGGATTCTTGGCCAGACCTTGCAGCTTGAAGATCCTTATATCTAAGAAAATAAGCCAAAATTTAGTCCAGGGCACTGAAGGCAGGGATTGCTCAGGGATATTAAATAACAAATTAACCAAACTGATTTCTTCTTAAGGATTTTACTATCTAAAAGTATTCTTACCTATTCCTGAATAATTAACTTCCCAAAAGTGCTTTAATAGAATGAAGTTGGAGTATATGCACGTGAAAGCATAAAGAAACATGTATTTTTAAGAATAACAAATAAATTGCATTGATTATCTATTTTTATGCTCCAAACTTACTCCAAAAAAAAAAAAAAAAGGAATGGGAGACTCCTAGCAGCCAGGGGGTACACAATCAGTTAGGTTAGATATTTCTAATACATTCAGATTAATGGATCAAGTGCAAAATGTACAGGTACTTTAGGGAAAAATGAATAATTTAAATAGATGGAACACATCATCCTCAACTGATCAATCAATCAACCAACCAACCAACCAATGAATCCCCAGTATTTGATTCTTTAAATATACAATCCTTTTTCATCTCCACAAGCATTTATTTTCACAGCTGAGGAAACTGTTATACATGACCCTTCCCCTAGGAGGCAGTGCCAGGGCGCCCCTGTTCTCACTAGGATCAGACCCTCCAATCAGCCATCTTTGCAAAGCATATAGATGGAAATTAAAGGACAACTCAAGAGATACATAAAATACATTCATGCAATATAATCACAGAGATTAAAAAAAATCAGCAAAACATACTTCTTATTATTGAGACAGAATAAAGAAAAAACACTCCACTCAATAGCTTCTAACATGACAGGTGTGAAACAATAGGACCTAAGTCGTTGAGCTCCCTATGAGAGAACTCAGGCTGAAATTGTGAAGGGATTGGGGCATGATTTTTCTTAATAACAATGAGTTTTGCCTTGAGGCATTGTTATCCAGACCACTTCCTTCCTTAACTGAAGATAGTTAAATATATGATTGACTTTTCCCTAAATTAAAAGGAAGTCCATGAAAGGAAGACATTATTGAAATATAGATCTATAATAAAAACTTGATTTTATACAGCTCCTATAGCTTTGCTGTCCCTTCTAGAATATACAATTGAATCGGCTAAAGACCCGGAAAAAAGACGCTCAGGGAGCCATTCAGTGTTGACTAAAGAAACAAACTGTTTTAGTGGGTTTTATGTTGTTGTTTATTTCATCACTGGTTTCTAAAATGGTATAATCAAGCCCTTGGAAATTCAGACTTCTCAGTCGCTTGCATGGACTCGATGGGACTGAAAAATAATTTAAGCTTTTTCTCCGAGTTAGAATCTTTACTTCTGTAGTTCATCAACCTCATCTGTCATGTATATAGGACTGAAATAAGAAAAACTTTGAAAGACAGAAAAAAATAAAAGCAAATTAATGTGTGAAGATGATATAAATCAAGTGGCAAAGCCAAGTGTGTGTTATCAAAAGATCTTTCATCAGGAGTGAATACATATTCCTTTCTCAAGAGGAACCCATTATGGGGTGTTGTTTGCACCATTATATATCGAGAGGCATATTAAAGAAATAGACTTATTGGATTTAGAATGTGTTTTACTCTGATAGAAAAGAATAGTGGTCCTTCAAATTTCATTTGCAATGTCTTAAACCATGAACGTCTACATAGACCCTGGTTAGTAACAAATGCTAAGCAAAATAAGTACTATTTTTAGCTTAAAACACATGAATGAATCCTCTCCCATAAGAAAAGATACAATACCATGTTAGAATATGCATTATTTATTCTATCTAAAATCCTCATAATTCAATCAAATATGGCAAATCAGGCTGTTCACTGAGAGAAAAAAGAAACAATTAAAAAAGAAACAATTAAAAAGTATCTGCACTTTTCTGTTTTCTGAGTTAAACTGTTTGGTTTTACTGATGGATTTTTAAAGATACTTCATTATAAACATAGACCTTAATAAAGGGGTTGAGATTGGCAAGTAATTTGGGAGAACATCAAAGGTAGACAGAAATTCAGAGATAAAGAAAAATTTATGTTCAGTGATAGCTACCAGTAACTCGCCCAGTCGCCACACCTGTTCTTTTATTGGAGAAACATAAATAGCCAGTCTTTATGAAGAAGTATATGTGTGTGTGTGTGTGTGTGTGTGTGTGTGTGTGAGAGAGAGAGAGAGAGAGAGAGAGAGAGAGAGAGAGAGAGAGAGACTTGTTGGGGGAAGAAGTGGTCAATATTGAAAGTGGCCAAAGAACAGAGAAGTGGTAAAATTATGGGAAAGGGCCCTGGCCGGTTGGCTCAGCGGTAGAATGTCGGCCTGGTGTGCAGGGGACCTGGGTTCAATTCCCGGCCAGGGCAGATCGCCCATTTGCTTCTTCACCCCCACCCCTCCTTCCTCTCTGTCTCTCTCTTCCCCTCCCGCAGCCAAGGCTCCATTGGAGCAAAGATGGCCCGGGCGCTGGGGATGGCTCCTTGGCCTCTGCCCCAGGCACTAGAGTGGCTCTGGTCGAGGCAGAGCGACACCCCGGAGGGGCAGAGCATCGCCCCCTGGTGGGCAGAGAGTTGCCCCTGGTGGGCATGCCGGGTGGATCCCGATCGGGCGCATGCGGGAGTCTGTCTGTCTTTCCCGGTTTCCAGCTTCAGAAAAATACAAAAAAAAAAAAATTATGGGAAAGGAGCTCTTGCAATAGGGGAGGTAGACTGTTATAATAGGAAGTTGCTTTGACCAGAGACCTGAGACCTGCAAGTGTCTCAGGTTAAGCAGAAAACAGCTGTTTTTGTTTTTTTAGGGAGAAGTGAACAAGGTTGAAAAGCATTAGATGTTGGGGAAGTGGGATAAAGGGTGGCCAGATGGCACGGCGGAGCAGAGGATGTTTTCCTGTGAAGTCATTCTACTTTAGACAGAAGTTCTTTTTTTTATTTTTATTTTTTTAATAATTTTATTTTTAATGGGGCGACATCAATAAATCAGGATACATATATTCAAAGATAACAACTCCATGTTATCTTGTCGTTCACTTATGTTGCATACCCATCACCCAAAGTCAGATTGTCCTCTGTCACCTTCTATCTAGTTTTCTTTGTGCCCCTCCCCCTCCCCCTTTCCTCCCTCCCCCCCGTAACCACCACACTCTTATCAATGTCTCTTAGTTTCACTTTTATGTCCCACCTACGTATGGAATAATGCAGTTCCTGGTTTTTTCTGATTTACTTATTTCACTTCGTATCATGTTATCAAGATCCCACCATTTTGCTGTAAATGATCCGATGTCATCATTTCTTATGGCTGAGTAGTATTCCATAGTGTATATGTGCCACATCTTCTTGATCCAGTCATCTATTGACGGGCTTTTTGGTTGTTTCCATGTCCCAGCCACTGTGAACAATGCTGCAATGAACATGGGGCTGCATGTTAGACAGAAGTTCTTAAAGAGCGATTGTCTGTGGGCTCCAACTGACAGAGGGTCAACATTCAGGGACCTGGAGTAAGGAAAGAAACTTAAGTTTGGTCAACCAGCATTTTGTTCTGGTTGATCGATGGAGACACGTGGCTCAGCTAATTATTTATGAGGCAAAGGATGAATATTTGGAGATTCTATGTCCGGCCTTGTCCTAAGTGAAGTGGAGCATCTTGTGAGTTATATCTAAGTCACATGGTCCCTGGCCAGTTGTCTCAGTGGATAGTTTCAGCCCAGCCTGTGGACATCCTGGGCTTCCAGTCAAGGCACACAAGAGAAGCAACCATTTGCTTCTCCCATCTTCCCTCTACCCCTTCTCTCTCTCTTCCCCTCCTGCAGCCTGTGACTCAGTTGGTCTGAACATGGACCCCAAATGCTGAGGATAGCTCAGCTGATTCAAACATTGAGGGGGGGGGTGCTGGGTGGATCCTGGTCTGGGCACATGTTGGAGTCTATGGTACTATCTCCCCTCCTTTCACTTAAAGAAATAGTCACACGGGGAAGGGTGTTTTTTTGGGCTTCTTAAACTTCCACTGTGCTCCAGGATCACACAGCTAAGGCCAAATTCAACACCGTCACTCCTAGCTCTGAGTCTTCCTTTTTGCTCTTGCCCTGAAACAAAACAGAACGCTATAACCTCTCATCTGTATTCTCCCCTGCTCCAGAGCTCCTGGAATAACCAGTTCACTGTTCCGAAGTCCTCGGGCAAAAGCAAGGGTCAGGAAGGGAAAATGATGTCGGAAAGTCTTTAAAGAAGAAAGAGAGCCCCTGAGACAACAATATCGGAGCTGAGAATCACCTCCTAAAATGACCGTGGTTCCTCTGAAAAGACAGAAATCACGTAGAAAGGTCACGTCAGGTCAAGAAGCCCCTCCGCTGCTCACGGGGGGCCCCGTCAGAGTGTGGGATTTGTTTCCAGGGCACTGAGCCGGCTGGCAGAGGCGAAAGCAGCACACAAGGAGTTATGTCCGTGCTGCAAGCCTCTTCCAGGCACGTGTTGGTTACTGGGTCTTGTGTGAACAGAACAAACAAGTCGCATCTGACAGCAGATCCCAACCGGGTGAGACAGTGTAGACCCGTGATTTTATTGGTGAAGAGGCCCAGAGTGAGGAAGCATGTGAAGTTAAACTGTTGGTGTTTTCCTAACTCCCCACCCGGCTGGAGGAAGTACGAGCTCCATAAACTTAAACTGAATAAAGTTTATAAACTTTTAAACAACTTGTATCTCATTTTTTGTTTTTTCATCAAGAAGACTGCCTACCACTTTGATGACTTAAAAGGTTTGTCTGTGACTTCACAGGCCAATCAGAGCTTAAGAAAAAAGGTTTCCCAAATAGAATACCAAGGATTGTTACTGCTATATACAAGCTGCAATCAAAAACAGCAAAATGGGCTCTGGCCGGTTGGCTCAGCGGTAGAGCGTCGGCCTGGCGTGCGGGGGACCAGGGTTCGATTCCCAGCCAGGACACATAGGAGAAGCGCCCATTTGCTTCTCCACCCTCCTTGGCCTCTGCCCCATGCACTAGAGTGGCTCTGGTCGCGGAAGAGTGACGCCCCGGAGGGGCAGAGCATCGCCCCCTGGTGGGCAGAGCGTTGCCCCTGGTGGGCATGCCGGGTGGATCCCGGTCGGGCGCATGCGGGAGTCTGTCTGACTGTCTCTCCCCGTTTCCAGCTTCAGGAAAAAAAAAAAAAGCAAAATGCACCATAAATTATATAATTAAGTCCATAAGGCTGACAAGAAGTCAGTTCTGCCCGTAAGTCACAAAATGCTGATAACTCTCATTCCAAGAACTTTTCTTTAATTTCACCCTTTCGTAGCATTTAGACCTTTGGTCACTATTATGATAAATTAGAAGTGGGAATGGAACCTGTGTTTCCTGTAATTTTGCAGTAATAACGCCACTTCTGACACACTCTGTCTCTGTCATCAACGGAATATGATTTGCTTCTTAATTTCATTTCTGGAGGGAAGGCAAAATAACACAGAACCAGCCCGGTGACTTCGTCTCCTTGTGATGATTTGTGGGACAGCGAGCCTTGGCTGAGGCCGCAGACGTGGAGAGAGCAAAGGGGCTCCAGAAACCAGATTAGAGCTTCCCTTTCTCTCACTTGTCCTAGTTTACAGGTTGCTATTATTCCGTGGTCCACAAATGAAGTGTAATTACTTGTTAGTGTCCTCTCCATTTCTCATAATGCAGAAGTGTTCATTGTAGGACACCAAGAAGTCTTCAATGCGGGTGTACCGGAAGCTGGAATGAGCGAAATGATGCCAGTCCTTCTTTCTGTATCTTATTGTCAAAGCTTCATTTAACCATTCTCCTGGAGGCGGGGCCGTCTCGCCCAAATTACCCCACCCACTCAATGGAGGCCACCTCGAGAGACGTGTGCGCGCAGCAATTTGCAGACATTTCCCATTTTCCTTTATTCAGCAACATCCACAGCGCTCATTTTAGTATGTGGTGGATTACTCTGAATCGGAAGCATCATTTTCTCCCCTGATCATCGCACTTCAAGATGCAAGTAAGTTCTGTAAACCTCCAGGTCTCCTCTAAAAGCTACCACGTCTTTGTACTCCTTACAGAATAGACTCCAGCAACAAGGAACGGCGTCTAAAAGCAGAGCCTCTTTCTCCCCCCCTCACTGCCCCCCCCCCGCCCTCCTGCCCCTCCCCCCGCAGAAGAGCCGGCTCAGGGCAACAGTGTCGAGTAGGCTGACTTCCTCTGACTCTCCAAAAACACGTTTGTAGCACTGCACCGCATGGGACTAGAAATAAAGGTAAATAAATATAGGGCCCAAGCCCTCCAGAAGCTGACAATGTATTAATCCACCCGGGAAGATTCTGATGAATTTATTCACACTAAACTGTTAGTAGCTGGCAAGTGTTAGTTCCATCCGGAGCTAGGGAACCAGGTTCCTTAGCAACCCCCGTGTCCCCTCCTTGGTTGGTATGGAGCGGGGGAGGGCCCAGGTCACTTGGCATTATGGTGTGGGAACAGAGTCAGAGGAAAAAATGTCAGAGTGGCCCGACAGAGGCTCCAGAGGACCGGCGGTCATTTGATCTCATCCTGGACCTTTTACAGAATGGGCTCCCCGAAACGTCCCCGAACAGCTTCTCTGCCGAGCGGCAGGGCAAGTGGACACGGCCGACCTTGGAGCCAGAAGTCTCAAGAGACTCATTTTCTCATTAAGGCTTTTATTCCCTTTAAAAGCACCATAATATAGTTTCAAAATCTCCTTTTCTTTAAGAGCTTGTTTCACTGTCTGATGTCCTTTTCAGGGTAAAGGCCACGAAGTCTGGGTTCAACTAGCTGCCCTCCTGAAGGGCACTGTAGTAAGTGTTTAGATCACTAGGAATTTTAGGCTGGAAATGAAGTGGCCTCCTGAGAGAATTTCACATTTCAGTAAGTGGACAGAGGAGATGTGTCCTGAAAAAGGGTTTGGAGGACAAACACTTTAGATGGCCTTTTAAGGAGAGACCTATATTTCTGTCTGTCCATTGGTATCTATAGATCTATCTGGGGCTAATACAGATATTTTTATATCTATATATCCAATAATAGCAGTGTGTGTGTGTGTGTGTGTGTGTGTGTGTGTGTGTGTGAGAGAGAGAGAGAGAGAGAGAGAGAGAGAGAGAGATTTCTTATATTCAATATATGGTTATTTAACAATAAAAAACTAAAACCAATGGTCAATCTACTTACACACAACAAAATTGTAGGCTATTCCTTTTACTTGGTTTACACTTATAAAACAGTAAAGGAAAAATTATAAATGAAAGCTAAGGGCCATTCCAGTTACAGAAATTTTTCATAAAAATATTACAATGACTTCTATCATTTAAGCAGGGTGCTGACTTTATATGGGTTTGAAATACGTGAGGTCGGCCCTGCAGGGACAGTTAGCCTGGAACGAAGGTCCTTTCATCTGCGAACATAAGATTTAATACACAGTGCTTAGCAGTGAATGGTATCTTGTCTTCCTTTGCTCTGGTCCAAAGGCATAATTTATATAAGTTCAGTAGGGGAGTAAACAAGAGCATGAGTGTTCTATAATTTGTGTACTTTGTAACTGATCACAAAATTTTTTCTATACTTCCTATCATGTATTTTGCAGATGAGGATACAGGATGGCCACTTCTTGGTGACTCAAACAGGAAACAAAATATTGTAATAGGATAGCTATGCTACCTGTTATGTCAAGTATAGAAAGAGTGCGGTGGATCATCTCAGGTTGGGTGCTTTGTGGCAGCCATGTCCAGTTCTCCTTGGAGCTTTTCACCACAGGCTAAGAATCTAAAGCCTATCATGTTAACTATAGGTGAGAACCCTGTAGTAAGGTAGCCTACACACCTTATCCACAGTTTAGATTTTTTTTCTTTTTTCTTTTTTTGTGACTGAGATAGAGAGAGACAGAGAGAGGGACAGATAGGAACAGGCAGACAGGAAGGGAGTGAGATGAGAAGCATCAATTCTTTGTTGTGACACCTTAGTTGTTCATTGATTGCTTTCTCATATGTGCCTTGACCAGGGGGCTACCACAGACCAAGTGATCCCTTGCTCAAGCCAGCGACCTTGGGCTCAAACTGGTGACCCTTGCTCAAACCAGATGAGCTTGCTCTCAAGCTGGCAACATTAGGGTCTCAAACCTGGGTCCTCGGGGTCCCAGTCCTATGCTCTTTCTACTGTGTCACCGCCTGGTCAGGTGATAGTTTAGTTTCATGGTTTCAGTTACGTATGTTCAACCACAGTCTGAAAATAATAAATGGAAAATCCCAGAAATAAATAACTCATAAGTTTTTAAAATTGTGCCCCGTTCTAAGTAGCACAATGACCTCTCCCCCGCTCACACTCTATCCTTCCTGCCCGGCATGAACACATCCCTCTGTCCAGCATAGCCACATGGTAAAGGGACCACCCATTAGTCACTTAGTAGCTGTCTCTATCAACCACTTCTGCCATTATCACAAGTTATCAGGGAGAGAGAAACCACACTCACCTAACTTTTATTACCGTATATTGTTCTATTTTATTACTGGCTATTGTTGTCACTCCCTTACTGTGCCTAATTTATAAATTACACTTTATCGTGTGCATGGGAAAAAACAATATATGAAGGGTTCAGCACGCTGCACAGTTTCAGGCATCCACTGGGGGGTCTTGGAATGAAGCCCCTATCAAGAAGGGTGACAATTGTATAATTGAAATTTGCACAGAGAGTAGATCTTAAGTGTTTCACCCACACAAAAGTAAATATGTGAGGTTATGAATGTGTTAATTAACTCGAGGTGGGAAATCCTTTCACAGCAACGCATATATCATCACATTGTACATTTTAAATACCTTTCGATTCTATTTGTCAATTATACTTCAAAAAATAATTTTAAAAAGTAGCCAGTGTGGACTATATCTGAATAGTAAAGTTATTGAAAGGAGGAAATAAATGGATGTTGTTCTAATACCTTCTTCTTTAGTTTTAATATTTTTAATCACAATCTTAAAAAAATAGAATTAACCAAGAGCCTGACAAAGGGGCCCCTTGGCCTCAGCCAAGAGATCCAAAAAGCAATCATATATGTCAGAATAAAAAGTGTGTGGTAGGCACTCAATAAATGCTTTTTTATAAAGATTTTATTGATTGATTTGAGGGGTGGGGAGGAGCGGGATGCATCAATTTGTAGTGGTTGCTTCTCGTATGTGCCCTGACCAGGACAACTCCAGTGTTTTGAACTGGTGACCTCAGCATTCCAAATGGTCTCTTTATTCACTGTGCTACCACAGGCCAGGCAATAAATGCTTTTATTGAAAAATAATACTAATAATAACACACAATGACTTTGGAGAAGTCACTATATGTTAAACACTTGGCTAAACACTACATTCATGTGGTCCCAGCCTGAAACACACAGGTTTTCATAGCACATTTGGCAGCAACCTCTGACCCAACAAGAACTCATTTGATGGTAAAGTTGGACATGAACTGCTATGTGTCTGTTTCTACTCTTTCGTTTCACTGAGTATGAATATTCATATATTTTCCTGAAAAACTTTTTGCCTATGTTGCCCAAACTCAATTGGTCATTCATATATTGAGTAATCTATTGTATATAAGCTTTCTTTAAAAAATAAAAATTTTCTTAGCTTTAGGATATAGCTACTCTCAAAAGTGTTAGACAAGGGTTGCGGACAGTAGGTTCTTTCAATAACCTTTGATTAAGTATTATTATTATATTTATTTTGTGGTTGAGAAGCTGAAGAACAGAGAGGTTAAGTAGTTTTTCTAAGGTCACACAGTTAGTGATGGATGGAGTTACAATCTGAATTTAGGCAGTATGTCACCAAAATCTATGGTCTCTACCTATTAGTTTTATCGCTTCTTATGTGGATGATAAAACATAAAAAAGAGCCTGACCAGGCAGTGGCGCAGTGGATGGAGCGTCGGACTGGCATGCAGAGGACCCAGGTCGAGACCCTTGAGCGCGGGCTCATCTGGTTTGGGCAAAATCCCACCAGCTTGAACCCAATGTCACTGGCTCCAGCAAGGGGTTACTCGGTCTGCTGAAGGCCCACAGTCAAGGCACATATGAGAAAACAATCAATGAACAACTAAGGTGTTGCAATGCGCAATGAAAAACTAATGATTGGTGCTTCTCATCTCTCTCCATTCCTGTCTGTCTGTCCCTGTCTATCCCTCTCTCTGACTCACTCTCTGTCTCTGTAAAAAATAAATTAATTAAAAAAAACACATAACAAAGAAATTATCAAGTTTAGTAGTAGAATAATGGAATCCATATATGTAACAGATAAAATGTGTTTTATAAACAAACACAAATATTTTGTTGCATTTTTGATAGCTAGTCTAATGTGTTGACTAGAGCTGCAGGTACTGGAAAGTAATACCGGATAGAAGAGGAATAGAACAAGGCCACTTTGTCAATGGTGTTGTCTGGGAAACCCAGATGTCAAAGAAACAGTCATCAGAGGGACAATTTAAGAATCTTTGTGTTAGAAACTGAGGGAAGAAGAACTCGAAGTGCTGGCTGAGAAAGTTTGAAAAGTAACAAACCCTAGCTGTGAAGCCCTCTATCAACTCCCTGAAATGAACTTGTAGCACCAGTAAGGAAAATGAGACATGTGAACAGTCAAAGGCAGATAGTCCAAAACTCCTCTCTTACCCCCTCCCCTCCCAGAGACACAAAAGTCATATAAGTCTGCAGACAAAGACACCAAGCACTTGTCACGTAAAAGATAAAGCTGTAAAGGTATATAAGATGAAAGAAATCTACCTTTGGGGAGTACATGCTTTGGTGCTACTATCTCCACATGCTCCACCAGCTACTAATAAATCCTTCTTCTTCTATTGAATTGTCTTGGTATCTATTTTCCTCTGTTTGTGGCTAATTCTTGATATAAAACCTAAAGAAACCTCAAAAGCAGCCATTGAAGAGCAAGAACTACAGATGTCAGGAGATCCACAGTCCCAAGGTCCAAAGAGTGATCAAGAACCTCTTTCCCTTTGCAGGATGCCCCAATAACATTGTGAGGGTCTCAGCCAGTATGCTATGGGAGGCCGCCCTTATTTTTCTCTGAGAGGTGAACAGATCTTGGGTGAAGGAGCATTGTCAACATGGAATGTTCCTTATTCCCTACATCATGTAAACTCCATATTCTGGGAAGGCTATAGCCGAGAGTATGGGGGTGGGGGGAGAGAGAGAGAAAGAGAGAAATCACTCTCTCTCTCAGTAAGATCTCATTAAAAATAGATCTTCTACATGTATTTAATCTTTAGAAATATAGTTAAAATAAAAGTAACAAGAAGAGATAAGGAAAGTAGAAAACAATGCTTTCAACAACAAAGGGGAGGCAAAGGGGTCCTGGCTGGTTGGCTCAGCGGTTGAGCGTCAACCTGGAGTGTAGAAGTCCTGGGTTGGATTCCCGGCCAGGGCACACAGGAGAAGCACCCATCTGCTTCTCCACCCCTCCCCCTCTCCTTCCTCTCTATATCTCTTGTCCCCTCCCGCAACCAAGGCTCCATTGGAGCAAAGTTGGCTCTGGCGCTGAGGCTGGCCTCTGCCTCAGGTGCTAGAATGGCTCTGATTGCAGTGGAGCAAAGCGCCAGAGGGGCCAAGCATCGCCCCCTGGTGGGCATGCCGGGTAGATCCCAGTCAGGTGCATGCGGGAGTCTGTCTCCCCCACCCCACTTCTCATATTGGAAAAATACATAAAAAGGAGGGGGAAGGAAGGCCCTTTGTAATATGATTGGCTGCTAAGACAGGGACCAGAAAAGCATCGGGCAGATGCCAAGGGCAAGCAAGCAAAGGGAAAGTTGAAAAATCGGATGCTAATGGCCATAAGAGAAATGAGCTTCCCAGAGAGTTCTGTTAGATCACAGTGTGTTCTGGAGCTACAAGGGGCCAAGGTGAAATGAGGACAAGTAGGGAAAGGATAATTGCGTTTGCTGGTCTCTGAGCTGAATGCTGGCCAAGTAGAATGGATTGCTTAAGGCACCATGTGGAGTGGTGTCCAATTTACCCTGGGACGCTCAGCCCTGGCTGTGAAATTAGGAAAGTGAGTTCTTAAAACTAAACCAAGTTGGTGTTATTAAGGGCATAAGGATTCATTTTCTAACATGTTTTTACTAAGCAGTTTTAAAATTGCCAGTGATAACCCTTAAAGTATCCTGAGGACAGGGAGATGTCGTTCTAGCTGCACTGATCACAGAACTGGAAAGCCATTTTGTGCAAAGATCGAAAGGTGATGTGGAAACAAGCTTGCTTAACCTTGAGGTGACATTGGAGTTAATTTATATGTAGACTTTGGGTGATTTGCATCAGAGACTAAAAAGGAACTCCAAAACGATTTAAACTCTCCTCCCCTTTCATCCAGGTAAAATGGTCCTTCTCCAAAGAATTCCGAAGGGTTCCTAACAGCAAGTTTTACAAGCTGACAAATCAGCCATGCGGACTTTTTAATCACTATAAAAACAAAGCATACTTGCAGAGATCAGAATGCCAATTATTGTATCGAAAATTTCTTTCAGAGAAAATTACATGATAAACTCTGAAAACCCAGCTTACAACTGATCATAGCCCAGTAATGCGCTCATACCTCTGTTGTTAGTGGTCAAAAAGTGCTATTGAAAAGTCAGAAAATGTATAAGCATTTGATATTTATTCTACAACGTGTATCAGAAAGTTTGACCAGACAAACGTGATATGTCTTCAGTGTTTCCGTATAAAATCAAACCGATTTGCAACAAGAAGCCCAAGAACAAGGCACATGACCTTATCTGAGCCAGGGATTTAAGTCCAAGAGTCTTTTAAAAATCACTGGAAAGAGATGCTAAATTGGTAAGCAAAGAGCTGCCAAGAGCTTCTAGAGGGTGAAGGCCTGAGCAAAAATGAAGCCTGCACAGAGAATAAAAGAGCTAAGAGATGGATAGAAGTGGTTAGGGAGAAGGGGGGGGGGGGAAGAGGGACGGGACTGCTGAAGCGCTGATAATACTCTTTGACTATAGTGCTTCTTAAAGCTGGCTTTGTTATTTCTGAATTTTTCTGTTGTGTAAAATAATAATAATAATCCCTTTTGGGTTTGTTATATTATTATTTTAAGCAAGGTTATCCTTGGATTCTGCCACTCAACACTTAAAGAGTAACTGATTAGATTATATCTTGCTATATTCCAGGAGTCTGGAGACATGTCTGTGGTAAATGGAATTATAGGTTACTGGGTATAAAAATGTCATAAAGACAGATAAATATTTTACCCTATGTCCTTAAAAAAATATAAAGCATATGGGTAAATGTGGCACACCTAAAAGCAGAAATAAGGAAAAAAATACTGAAGCCCTGGCTGGTTGGTCAGTTGTAGAGTGTCGGCCAGGCATGTGGATGCCCCAGGTTTGATTCCCAATCAGGGCACACAGGAGAAGAGGCCATCTGCTTCTCCACCATTCCCCGCCCCCTCTCTATCTCTGTCTCTTCCCTGCCTGCAGCCATGTCTCAGTTGGAGCAAGTTGGCCCCTGGTACTGAATATGGCTCCATGGCCTCACCTCAGGTGCTAAAATAGCTTGGTTGCTAAGCAATGGAGCAACAGCCCCAGATGGGCAGAGCATTGCCCCATGGGGGGGGCTTGCTGGGTGGATCAAGGTAGGCGCACATGTGGGAGTCTATCTCACTGCCTCCTAGCTTCTCACTTAAGGGAGAAAAAAAAACAGTGTCTTTTATTTTGAATTTATATATTTGTTTCTTGTTAAGAAATCAGGACAAGTATTGGTTAAACAATAGATGAACAGATAAATGGAAGAGAGAAAAATCCACAAAGAGACTCTGATTTTTCACAAGGCACATCCAAGCAATTCAATGGAGAATGGAAAGTTTTATCAACAAATGGTTTGGGAAAATGGAATAAAAGTATTAAAAAATATTAACTTTACTCACTATCTCACAATAGAAAAAATAATTTGAGATGATCATAGAGCTAAAACATTAAAGTAAAATCATAACATTTCTAGAATTAAACATAGACTAACATTTCTGGGAACCTTGGATAAATAAAGTTTTCTGCAAAAAGACAAAAAATTCACAGGAAAAGAAAAACAATGTAACACGTTGAACTTTAAATTAAAAACTCTGCTCATCAAAAGACAACACAAGAAAATGAAAATGCTAGAACAGTATTTCTAATACATATATATAACCAAGGACTTGCATCTAAACTCCTACAGCTCAATACAAAAAATAATCAAACTAATAATTGGGAAAACAAGGTTGGCCAGTTGGCTTCGTGGTAGAGTGTTGGCCTGGCGTGTGGAACTGCCAGTTCGATTCCCAGTCAGGGCACACAAGGCAAGCGACCATCTGCTTCTCCACCTCTTCCTCTCTCCCTCTCTCTCTCTTTCTTTTCCCCACCCCCACAGCCCTGGCTCAATTGTATGAGCAAGTTGGCCCCGGGTGCTGAGGATGGCACCATGACCTTGCCTCAGACACTGAAATAGTTTGGTTGTTGAGCAATAGAGCAGTGACCTCGATGGGCAGAGCATTGTGTGGTAGGGGGCTGGCTGGGTGGATCTCAGTCAAGATGCATGTGAGATTCTGTCTCTCTACCTCCCCACCTCTCACTTAATAAAAAAGGGGGGGAATATTGAAAGACACACAAAAGAACAAATTCAAGTAGATAATAAACACATGAAAAGATACTTAATATTATTAGTCATCAGAGAAATGCAAATTGAAACCATATTGAAATATCACATCACATCAATTAGAAACAAATCAAGCCTTTGGTGATAACACAAAATATTGGCAAAAATGTGTAGCAACCAGAACACTCATACATCTCTGGCAAAAGGGTAAAACAGAAGAACTCAAATGTCCCTGAGGAAAAATATATACTGCTCACAGAAATTAGGGATATTTCAAAGTGAATATAAAGCCATGAAATATCCCCTAATTTTTGTGAGCAGTATAGAAAAAAAACATGTTGTATCATAATACATTGGAATACTATTCAGTAATAACAATAAGTAATGAAAATAATAAACTGCTGAAACATGCAGCTTAATGAGCTATAAAACTCCCCAAAGGCTCTGGCCAGTTGGCTCAGTGGTGCAGGAGTCCCGGGTTCGATTCCCGGCCAGGGCACACAGGAGAAGCGCCCATCTGCTTCTCCACCCCTCCCCCTCTTCTTTCTCTCTGTCTCTCTCTTTCCCTCCCACAGCCGAGGCTCCATTGCAGCAAAGATGGCCTGGGCGCTGAGGATGGCTTCATGGCCTTTGCCTCGGGCGCTAGAGTGGCTCTGGTCACAACAGAGCGATGCCCCAGATGGGCAGAGCATCGTCCTGGTGGCCGTGCCGGGTGGATCCCGGTTGGGCGCATGCGGGAGTCTGTCTGACTGTCTCCTCGTTTCCAACTTCAGAAAAATACAAAAAAAAAAACAAAAAAAACCACACACACACAAAAAAACTCCCCAAAACCCCAGACAGAAAAGACTATCCACAATATGTTTTCATTTCTATGAAGTTTGGGAACAAATTGTTGCTATGATGCATACCCTTCATAACACCTCGTTCAACCCCAACCTTATCCCTAATACTATCACTTTCAGTGAAGCTCAACTATATCCAAAGACGTTCTTCTGCTTTCCCAAATTCAGATCTTCCTTCTGCACCATTTCCACTAATTCTCAGTTGTCTTACCCTAAAGAAGATAAGGGAGGAAAGCGAACAGAAAACTTTAGTTGATATACTCTAGTTGACTCTAAGTTTATAAGCTAAGAGTCAGTGAAGAAGAGCCTTCCTTCTGTACTGAGTAGACATGGCTTTTTCAGGAGCAGCAGTAAACACACTTTTACTCTTTCTGATTAGGTAAATTGGCAAGGAGAGATTATAAAAGTATGAGCCTATGGTGATAACATCAGAACAGTGGTTCCCTAGGCAGGTAAGGTTTAATTTAAAGAGAACTGAAGGAACTTTCGGGAGTGATGGAAATGTTCCTGACCTTGACTGGTGTTGGATGTATGGATGTATACATTTTCGGAACTCACTGAATTGTATACTAAAATCTTTGCATTTTCTTATGTTTAAATTTTCCTTCAGTGAAATATGAAGATTGATGAGCTTAATAATACTTTTTAAATATGGAAAAACTAAAAGGACCTTAAGTTCATGGCTTGCAGTTTGTGGCCAATAACCCATAATCCCTGCAAATCAAGTAATCAACTTGTATAGAATTGAAAAAGCAGAAAAGAGGGATATAAGATTGAAAGTAAGGCCTGACCTGTGGTGGCGCAGTCGATAAAGTGTCGCCCTGGATTGCTGAGGTTGTTGGTTCAAAACCGTGGGCTTGCCTGGTCAAGGCACATAACAGAAGCAAACACTACTAGTTGATGCTTCCTGGTCCTCCCCCACCTTCTTTCTCTCCTCTCTCTAAAAGAATCAATAAATAAAATAGTTAAAGAAAATATTGAAATTGAGAAACCAGAGCTTGAATCTTCATCCCCATTCCTTTGTTTCCTTGGTTCTAGAGAAGATGGTAAAGCACCACATTCACGTTTCTGATGTGAAAGAACATTCTACCTAAAATTTATCCTCAGCAAACTGGCTAATAGTGTGACTGGGTAGAATAAAAATATTTTCCTACACGAAATAACTCAAAACAATTTAGCTCGAAATAGTCCTTTCTTAAGAAGCTGTTGAAGGATGTGCTTCAAGCAAACAAGGAAGTAGAAGAAGAGACGAGAAAGCATGACTCTTTTATTTATTTATTTATTTATTTTGTATTTTTCTGAAGCTGGAAACGGGGAGGCAGTCAGACAGACTCCTGCATGCGCTCGACCGGGATCCACCCGTCACACCCACCAGGGGGCAATGCTCTGCCCATCCAGGGTGTCGCTCTGTTGTGACCAGAGCCACTCTAGCACCTGAGGCAGAGGCCATGGAGCCATCCCCAGCGCCCGGGCCATCTTTGCTCCAATGGAGCCTCGGCTGCAGGAGGGGAAGAGAGAGACAGAGAGGAAGGAGAGGAGGAGGGGTGGAGAAGCAGATGGGCGCTTCTCCTGTGTGCCCTGGCCAGGAATCAAACCTGGGTCCCCCGCACGCCAGGCCGACGCTCTACCACTGAGCCAACAGGCCAGGGCCGCATGTCTCTTAAGAATGTGGATCTCGCTTAGGATTAAGGGATGTCTCCGAACGGCCATTGTATGACAGATGCAGAAGGTGTCCAGTCTTAACTGAGCAGGATGGAAGAGCGTGGGAGAGAATTCTTCAAAAGTAAAAGGTTGCATATGTGTGTGTTGGGGAAATTGGGGAGGTTGAGTTATAGAGGTCACCAGATAACATGTTACTCAGTTTAGGCAACTGTGCAAGTCAGAGGTCACCACAAGTTCCCCAAGAAAACCTCTACTATGATCCTCAAAAAAGCCAGTCTGTGACAAGATGCCACACAGAAGTTATAACAGTGGTTGAATGTAAAGGCACCAGTGGCATAAGACCATTATGACTCTGGCCCTTAAGCACCTTACCCCTTCTACCATCCAGTCCCCTGAAGGAGCAGGGAAGTGTGGGGGAGGGAGGCAGAATGAGAGTTGAAGGAACGGGAAAGGTCAAACCCTATAACTCCTTCCCCATTGCAAGTCTCTGAGCTGGGGGGAGGAGGATACTGTGAATTAGAGGTGACACTGAAGTTTTATTTATTTATTTTTATTTCATTTTTAAAATTTTCATTGATTGCTTCTAGAGAGACAGAGAGAGGAAGGGAAGGAGGGAGGGAGAGAGAGAGAGAGAAACATTAGTTTGTGTTCTAGCTAGTTGTGCATTCACTGGTTGTGTCCCATATGTGCCCTGACCCAGGATCAGACCTGCCACCTTAGTGTTTTAGACCAGTGGTCCCCAACCCCCAGGGGCCGCGTACCGGTACCGGTCCATGGGCCATTTGGTACCGGTCTGCAGAGAAAGAATAAATAACTTACATTATTTCCGTTTTATTTATATTTAAGTCTGAACGATGTTTTATTTTTTTAAAAATGACCAGATTCCCTCTGTTACATCCATCTAAGACTCACTCTTGACGCTTGTCTCGGTCACGTGATACATTTATCCGTCCTACCCTAAAGGCCAGTCAGTGAAAATATTTTCTGACATTAAAGCGATTCGTGGCTGTAAAGCCAGGAGCCACGGCCAGGGCCACTACCACAGCAGCCCAGTCCATGCAGGTTCCCACTGGATTCGGACAGTCGGTAAAGAAACAGCGGAGCCAAAATCTGATGGGCCATAGTCTTTAATTCTAGCTTGCACCCGGCGGGCAAGTAAAAAAATACACACTGGGCTCCAAAACCCAGTCACATTCAGTGCTCACAAAGCCACTGACTTATCCGAGTTTCCTAGAATCAAAGGTTTCTAGCTCACCAGACTTATTCACCTCTGTTCCCCATCTCCTTCCTTATCCCAGATACAAACTCTACACAAACTGGCATCTCACTCAGCACTCTGCCATCTTGGCTGCTTTTTCTGGCCTCCTCCACGTGGCCTCCTCCCGCTGCTGGCTCTATTCTCTCTGCTCTCTCATGCTAACCTCAGGAACCAAGAGCCCAAACTCTCGTTCCATCCCCATTTTATAGTGTAGAAATCCAAACCCTTAATCCAATATACAGAACAGGGAAGTCTCTAATACAGTCACTTCTCTGAGGCATGATTGGATTGTACCACCCCACATCAAGACGGGTGGGAGAGACTTAATCCCAAAACCAAGCCCCAGGCTATAATGATCCTGTCTGCCCCCAACACATATTAATATCACCTGGGCGATGGCATCTTTAACAAAGTGAGCATAATACATTTTATCTGCCCAACAGTGGCCCAAAAAAGGTTGGGGACCACTGTTTTAGATGACACTCTAACCAACTGAGCGAACCGACCGGGGCCAACACTGAAGTTTTAAATTGAAGTGGTGTGGCTAGAAAACCAAAACCTTGTCACAAATTTTTTTTATTGTAAATGACGGAGACTGGAAAGTGATGAGAGAAAGAGACCCACAGAGCAGGTTTAAACACAGTGATGGGAAAAAATTATTTTTTCCTCCCGGTTTTACCCCATTGCATTCAGGCTGTTTAATAATTTACTTATAGTGTCTGCTACCTGCCTATTAAGGTTATTAAGATTTATGTGCCTTGACCAGGCAAGCCCACGGTTTTGAACCAACAACCTCAGCATTCCAGGGAGAAACATTCCATTCTTCTGTTACCATCTCCCATATCCCCTTCCCAGTCACCAGATGGAGTTATATTGCAGCTTTTGATTCGGCGTGTTTAATGTTTACATCATTGTGACTATGTAATTATTATTCTCTTGTGCATTCACATCGAATACTATTATTACATTTCTTCATCTTACCAAACTTTGCATTTTCCCCAAATTATATCTCACCTTAGCTTTTCAGACTCAATTAAAAAATCAACAACTATGTATATATATTTAGTATAATAAAGATCCTTAATAATTAGCTTTAGAAATGTGTCTATAGTTGCTAAAATGCTTGTGATGCATTAAGTTACTTGTGTTCATTCGTATTGTTTGCTTGACAGTTTTGAAATTAAAGTGTTATATATTCTGAGGATACTGTGTTTTAACTCTAGCATTTTGATTGACCTTTGCTTAAGGTTAATTTCTAGGCATTTGTGTTGGTTTATTGACTAAAAGGGATTGAGTTGTTTGTTTTTACATAGATTATATCTGTATTTATCTCTGTATCTATTCATATTCTATGGCCACAAAAACAGATAAATGGAAGATAGATAGATAGATAGATAGATAGATAGATAGATAGATAGGATTCAGATTAGGACTGACTTTAAATTCTCATTTTGGGGATGATTACATCAACATCACTAACTGTGGGCAAAAAATGTAAAATAACACTTTTTTTTCTTTCATATGACAAATAATTCCAACTAGCAAATGCTGTGTTCTTACACAGCTTCACAATAAGTACAAAGCTAAATAAAAATGGAAATTATTTTGCAAGCTTCCCTACAACTTAAAAATAAAAGGATGATACTTTGGGACTTATTTTCAAGATACAGATTCTTGAAATTCTTTATTCTTTTATCAGCTCTGTTGCCCAAGGGGAAATCTGTACAACAGGCATCGTATATCTTTAATAATGAAGTAAACTACTGTAGCTTGAATCTTTCGAGCAGCTGAGAAACCCAATAGTGTGCAGGAAATGCCAGAAGAGTTTGTTTTACCAGAGATATAAATTCAGCAACATTCAAAGGTTAGGCTCATTTCAATTGAAGGCAGAAAAGCAAAACTGTTGAAAATGTTTTCAAGGATAATCCATATGGACTGAGTCTGAGGAAGATTTCCCACAAAGCAAATACCTACTTTATAAACCAGAGTTCTAGAATCTTTCCATTATTATTATTTATTATTATTATTATTATTATTATTATTATTATTATTTATTGAGAGGCTCAAACGCCACAGGATTTATCAAAAACAATCAAAGTTTTATCATTCTTCAAAAAGGAAAAGATATTATTTTAAATGCTCCTAGTAAAATTTCTTGAAGTGGAATGTTTTTTTCTAGGACCCAATTTACAAATCTGTATTTTAGATTGGAAACAGCAAAACAGAAGTTAGCAAATTAGATATTAAAGATTTTGCTTCTAATGATGCTTTGTTATACCAGATAGCACATTATGCCTCAGTTGGTAGAAGAACAATGACTAATGACTGCTATCAAACTAAGTAGATACATTAAAGATAACTATAAAAATAATTGTATATAAAGCAGCAAGTATATGCATTTTAGGCATCATTTCCATATGGTCTTCCTGGAGTTTCAAATGATGTCATAGTAAACACTAGCCATAGAGACTTAAACTCAATTTAAAGATGTCAATGCAAGAGACTGCAGATTTAAAGAATATTTAGCCAATAGTACTTGTTTGTTTCCAAAACTTTCATTCAGCAGAAAAAAAATATGTGTAATTTTAGTGAAAAAAGAAAAGAAGCATGTTTACTTAGATATTTCTATGTGGGAGATCTGCACACTATGAAAACATTGTCCTGGTAACGGATCAGCTCTGTCCTTAGCTGGGAACAACTAAAGGACACACTGAAACATGGTGTGCACTCGGTCAATTGAAGTATGACATCTTGACTAATATGCTTTCTAGCCTGAGACTCATCACAGAGCTAAAATGTACATGTCACTTGGCAACAGGCCTACTGCAGGGCAAATTCAAAGTTAATTCAATCTAAATATTGCTCAAAACAATCCCTTTAATTTTAAGAGATATAACAGAAACTTTTTTTTCCACACACAGTGATCTCTTTATTTTGTAATTAACAAATCACAACATCATTTTTCCTTATTCTATCTGTTCTGAAGTATTGAGAGAAGAGACCAAATGAAATGACTAAGTGTCCTTGTTCCAGAACTTGTTAAATGAGACAAATCCCTCACTAAAACTCTCGTCTCTTTTTTTAGATGTAGTTCTAAAGAGTGTGCGTATTTGATTTTCTAATCTAGGGTAGGTTCAAAACAGAAAATTAGAAGAAACATGACCGTATTGGCAGGCCATCAAAGAGCATTAAGAAATGATGGCTGATAGCCTGACAAAGAGAGCCAGTCAGAGGAACGATGTGATAAATTAACTATAAAAAGTAAATACATGGCTCAGGGGTAGAGCGTCGGCCTGGCGTGCGGGGGACCCGGGTTCGATTCCCGGCCAGGGCACATAGGGGAAGCGCCCATTTGCTTCTCCACCCCCCCCTCCTTCCTCTCTGTCTCTCTCTTCCCCTCCCGCAGCCAAGGCTCCATTGGAGCAAAGATGGCCTGGGCGCTGGGGATGGCTCCTTGGCCTCTGCCCCAGGCGCTAGAGTGGCTCTGGTCGCAGCAGAGCGATGCCCCGGAGGGGCTAGCATCGCCCCTGGTGGGCAGAGCATCGCCCCCTGGTGGGCGTGCCGGGTGGATCCCGGTCGGGCGCATGCGGGAGTCTGTCTGACTGTCTCTCCCCGTTTCCAGCTTCAGAAAAATACAAAAAAAAAAAAAAAAAAAAAAGTAAATACAGCAAACTGGCCCAAGAATTTACCAGACATAGTATCCTGAGGTTCATGTCTTCTCAGATAATTACTTTACTATATACCCAATACAATTGATTTGTACAATGATCATCCTGAGTCATCAAGAAAACATTAAATTATAACGCCCTGCCCCACGAAGGCAGAAAGAAGATGTGGTACATAGATACAGCGGAACACTATCCATCCATAAGAAATGATGACCGATTGCCAGGTGCCACAACATGGACAGACCTTGAGAACATTACGCTGAGTGAAATAAGTAAATCAGAAAAAGCTAAGACCTATAATGATGTCACAAATGGGTGGGACATGAAAATGAGACTCATGGAAATAAATAAAAGTAAAGTGATTATCAGGGGAAAGAAGTTGTGGGGAGGGGTGGGGGGAAGAGAGTAAACAGGGACAAATATACGGTGACAGAAAATGACTTGACTTCGGGTGATGAACATACAACACAATCAACAGTTCAAATATTATAGAAATATTTACCTGAAACCTATGCACCCTTATTGATCAATGTCACTCCATTAAATTTAATTTTCTAAATAAAATTTAAAAAATATATCCATGAAAACACCTAGCTTATTAAAAAATATAAAAAGAAGAAGAAAGCATGAGTATTCTGGATACACCCTTTTGTTAGAATACCTTATTCCTAATGATGTTAGAACTTTGAGGCCTAATTCTTTACTGCTCACAAAAATTAGGGGATATTGCAAATGAATATGAAGCAATAAAATATTTCCTAATTTTTGTGAGCAGTGTATTAACATCAGAATATATTTAATATGATTGTCAGATGCCGAAGGTAGGTAGCTAAGGCAATAAAAGGTAAAACAAATAACTTATTTGTAACTTTAAAAGTATCTGATTGCTATGCTGCCTTCATGATGATAATGTTTAATGTCTCCAAAATATTTCTTTGAGCGGATATTTCAAAAATTTATTTTTCATTCCTCTTTGGTTGATTATTTATGTTGCGTGTGGTGATATCATAATTAAAGCTACATGTCTCAGGATGCTTTGTTATACAATAAGTGGCAGGAGAAAAGACCATAAGTAAGTTAGATCTGAAAGCTATGTGTTTGTATAGGTAGCTGGTTATAGAGGTAGGACAAACTTCAGTTCTGTTCATACGATGATGATGGTTTTATTTCTCTGTGATTCCTCAACCGTGCCCTTCCAGGGGCATGGCTTAGTCTCAGGACCAGATTTCTTCCTGGTTGCAAAATTCTCCCAGCAGTAATGGGTTTCATCACATGTCCCACAAATCAAGATGTGTAGCACAACAGAGTATGCTTTTCCCTCTGACTTCTCTCTCATAAAGACTCAGAAGACGTCCTTTCTGTCATCTCCAGGAAAACACCCTCCAATTTCACCCTCATGAATGATGATGTTCTTCCTGACCCTTGAGCCCCATGGCCAGCAGCAGGGTAGTCCTTAGCTGACTTGGGTCTGAGTCATTGAACTACTAATCACTATGGGATTTCTCTGTAACCATGAAGCCCAGCCCTGGAGGTATGATGCATCACCTCGACTGTGGAGGAGTCAACACCTGTATGAAAATTGGGTTATCATGAGGATGAAAAGGAAATGGAGTGTTAGTAGTCACAACCATTGACTATTCCATTTAAAAGGGCATTGTAGGTATTCAAATTTCTCTTTCCTTTAGATTCCTTCTTTAGTCATACATGATAAGAAATATTTTGATATAATATTTTAAATGGCCAGAACCCATTTGAATTTGTTTAAACAAACATGGAAACATTTTTGAATATGTAAAATATATGTACTGCCTTGTTTTCCAGGACAGCACCCTTCCCTTTTCCTGGGGAAAGTGTTCTGAATGGAGCAGTCTTAACTATTTTTCATGCCTGTTGTTTCCCAGCAACAGTGACTGGTTGAAGGACAAGTTAAAAAATAAGCATTTGATCCCAACACAGCCCATCATCATTCCCTACACCTCTGGCTAGATTATGATTAATCCAAACATGTAAAACATATCTTTTCCTTTATTCTTGGAAAGTAAAGATCTATTATTTTATTATTAATTTAACCATACACAGTTTAACTTAGGGAGCTCATATTGGCCACATCTCTGTATATCATTGTCTTAGTTATTAACCAAGTAATGAAAAATATCTCTAATTTTTTATTCTCAGTTTAATAATGCTATATCTTAACCCAAACTACACATGAATAATTTTTTTTCAATAATTTTATTTTTTTAATGGGGTGACATCAATAAATCAGGATACATATATTCAAAGATAACAAGTCCAGGTTGTCTTGTTGTTCAATTATGTTGCATACCCATCACCCAAAGTCAGATTGTCCTCTGTCACCTTCTATCTAGTTTTCTTTGTACCCCTCCCCCTCCCCCTTTCCCTCTCCTTTTTCCCCCTCCCCCCATAACCACCACACTCTTATCAATGTCTCTTAGTTTCACTTTTATGTCCCACCTACGTATGGAATAATGCAGTTCCTGTTTTTTTCTGATTTACTTATTTCACTTCATATAATGTTATCAAGATCCCAACATTTTGCTGTAAATGATCCGATGTCATCATTTCTTATGGCTGAGTAGTGTTCCATAGTGTATATGTGCCACATCTTCTTTATCCAGTCTTCTATTGACGGGCTTTTTGGTTGTTTCCATGAATAATTTAAATCTAAGCAAAAAGAATAAGACTTATTTTAAGAATCATTACTTACACAATGGAATTTCTAACTTCTTGATACTATTCAGTCATTCTTTGAACAATTCAAGAGATTGACTGAAATTGGCTGGTGTCATTAAGTCTAGTCCGAAGTAACAAAACTACATAAGGCTTTGGTATCTTTGAGACAGCTATCTTCAATCTTTATATTCTCTGCTTCCTTTGGTCACACTTTGTTACAATGAATTCATATCTTTGGAGATTTAAGTATACACTTAGAAAAGTAGAAAATCTAGCTGTGTGAAATCACTGGCTTTGTAAAGTCCCTACCTAATTCAGGGGTCAGGAACCTTTTTGGCTCAGAGAGCCAAAAACACCACATATTTTAAAATGTAATTCCATGAGAGCCATACAATGACCTGTGTACGTTATACACTATCCAATAAAAATTTGGTGTTGTCTGGAGGACAGCTGTGATTGGCTCCAGCCACCCACAACCATGAACATGAGTGGTAGGAAATAAATGGATTGTAATACATGAGAATGTTTTATATTTTTAACATTATTATTATTATTTTTATTAAAGATTTGTATGCAAGCCAGATGCAGCCATCAAAAGAGCCACATCTGGCTCGCGGATCATAGGTTCCCAACCCCTGCCCTTGTAAGTTTCCTGTGTTAATGAACTGTTATGGTAAAATTATTGACTTCGTCTGATATATCAGCATTCCTGTATTGATAGCTATTTCTTTGTAAATTTTTACCAAGTTAATTGGCCAGCTAGATAGAAAATTCCTGAGTATATATTCTTGAAGTTTGAATTATTTTTAAGGACTTAATGAATCATTTCAGCAACTTTGCTTTCATTCAAAGGGAATACTTTATCGCTTAGCCTTAAATTTTAAATTTATATGGATGCTTACTTCAGGATAGCACCTTAATTATTTAAGGCTTTCCTGAACATATGCAGATATAAAACAATAGTTTTTTGAAAGCTGAAGTATTTTTACATCCGGAGAGGCCAGAAAAAATGGATAAAAGTAGAAATTCTGCTGTTTTTCATTTTCTTACATGCATTTGTCAGCTAAAGGTTACTTTTTAGGTCAGGAAAACTTGTCTGCTAATCCCTTCTGATGAGAGAAATGAAGAACCATGTAGGAATTTTTTTTAAGTAAAAAAATATTATAATATATACTTAGAAAGTTAGAGATGTATGTAAATATGATGTTGCATTTAATTCAAACCTTCTTTCTTATTTTTATATTTTGTTTGGGTGTAACATGTATAATCCACAATTATTATATACACACATACAACCTAGCACACTTATTATTTGGTTTTTGGTGTTTTTTTTTTTTCATTTATTTAAAACTTTGTTTAACAGGGGAGCAAAGCTTGTTGAAGTCCCAAATTCTTAACACTTGTCCTACAACACATAATCTGGAAAACTTCCAGAGATTTTAATTCTAGGGGGAAAACGATCAGATACTACATAAAGTTAGCGATGCATAGAAAGAAACTTAAAAGAGAAATGTGTTAAAGGAAATCAGAAGGTGGGCGAGTGCAGGAATTGATTTATAGTAAATTAAGCAATTTGATTGTCCTTTCACCCAACTCAAATTCTTCCCTGGAAAGGAAAAAAACACACGTCAGTGTACACACAAGCATGCACACACAGAGCTCATACTAATTAGAGAAACGGCCATTGATAGTTTGCTGTTTTCAGACACTGGGCAGAGATACTAAAAGTAGAAAACATTTGGCTTTATTTTCTTCTCTGGACGCATTCTTGGATGTAAGTAATCCACTGATGTTAAAGAACATAGATATCCCTATACTGTATCTCAAATAGGTAAAGGGAGGCAGTAACTTATGGCAGAAATTTAGGACTGAAGTTTTGTTTTTTGGTGTCATGTGAGGTTTGCAAGGGAGTTAAAGGATATAAGTACTTTGTTAATTATTTGTTGTGATGGCAAAGCAGCTAACAGTCATTGAGCCATTATTGGCATCAGGAGTATAGGTGTGAGAGCTCTTGAAAGAATGAGAGATGTGGTCATACAAAGGCATGTTGGATTTCAAAATGTCAGCTGCTGCTCCTCATATCAGATCTCGGAGTATAAAGGAAGTCAGGATGAAGGCATTCAAGCTTCAACATTTTTTTACGGTAGTATGAGATTGGACAATGACAGCGATGAGGAGGGCTAGCGTGTGGCATGCGGCACCCAGAAAGAAGAATCTACAGAAGGGTAGAATAGATGTTGGGAAACTGAAGTGCTGCGGATCACGAGAAAGGCATGGTCCCTGTTTAGCAGTCACGGCAGGTGTTCTGTACAATCTAATGCTATGCTTTCCCTGGGCTCAGAACACTGTCAGGTGAGGCCACCATCCTGTTATTTGCTAGCCTCCTACATACTGGCTTGACATTGATACATTACCTCTTAATGAATAAATTCATTGAACAGTCAGAGTGGCAGAGATAAGTACACACACTGAACATTTTATTACTCATTAGAGATATTTGGTCATTTCTAAGGTTGGCATCTCGCTGACTATATTTCTACTTCCATTTTTGTCTGCTAAGGCACAATACGCAATAGTTTCCTTCTTAGAATCTCCCTTACAGTTTATACATTCCAATCCACTTGCTTTTTTCTCAGCAGTCGCTCAGAATTGGAAATCTGTCACGGTTTTCTCCAACTCTCACCTCTCTCCCCTTTCAATCATTTTAATGCATCAGTCTGATTAATCTTTGCAGACGAATGATGTCATTATCTAATTCTACTGCTCAGGAACACAACCAGTATCGATTCTCCGCTGTTCAGTTGTATAAAGTCCTTCGTAAATCTGTATCTTCAACCTTGCTTCCCACCTTGCCCCACCAAGCATGGTCTGTTCCACTCTGGCTAATGCTCTCTCTGTCCGCTGACCTAGTAAGCTCATGCTCACACTGTGCTTTTCCTAAGCCTATTTCATCTCTTCCAACTGAATTTGCTTTTTCACTCACTGAGTCCAGATTTAGCCTTGCTTTTGGGTCAAATTATAATTCAGCTTCCAAAACAACAATATATAATATATAATAAATAATATATAATATATATATAATTTTAAATATTCTAGCCTGCCATGATGTCTGTCTTCTTTCCATTTTATACATATAACCACTTTCTTCTTTTGTCTCTTCAAAGAGCTATTTGAAGGAAAGTGTCATTTTATACGCCTTTTGTCCACTACCACAGTGCTCAGGAATATGACACTGGTGATCTGTGGTGAATCACATAGAGCTGTTTTTGTGTTCTCAATATGCTATTAGAAACACAATACGTTCCTTAAATGATTGCCTTGACAGTGTTTAAAGAATTTCATTAAAGGTTAATTTATTTAGTGCAGTGGTTCTCAAACTTTTGAAGCCAGGGCGCATTTAAAATCCTACAAATAATTGTTGGTGCACTATACACAAATTTCTGAGAAATATGTTATAATAATTCAGTCAACTATTAAAGATAAAAATATATAGTCCAAGCATGCTTTTATGGTAATTAAATGAAATAAATACAACAAAATTAAATTTATTCTGACATTAGAAAACATTCTTATGTTATATTTTTTGAGTTATGCTTTTTAGAATTCATAAAAAGGGGTTAAAAAATTAAAAAATGATAAAAAAGGTATATCCACACATTCTTAATAAGATTTAGATTTTTAAATTCAGCAGGTCCTGGCACGAATGTGTTAAGTTTTTTCATTCTTGTATTTATGAGAAACATGGGCCTGATGTGTCCTAGCAATTTCTTCAATGTTTAGGCATATATTTGAAAGACAAAAACTCTCATTTCCTTGTCAATACATTGAAGAATTCCTCTCTTTTTAGTTTTAATTGTGTTGAGTGCAGAAAACCCCCACCAAACATATCATCTTAACTTTGCACCAAACAAGGATAGAAGAAACTTACCTCCAGTCTTTCCTGGGAACATAGAGGGTAGTGTAAACAATCCAGCACCACAGCTTAACAGCCTTTTGTAAACTAATTAGGCAAGTGAGGTGGGGGGTTGGGCAGACTGTCAGCTTACAACCAATTCCCCACACCTCTGTCCCCCCAAAATCGAAACTCGAAAAACCCTGTTGGTTTTTTGGTCCCCAACAAGCACATATTTCTCTGGAATACCATAGGGCACACTTGGAAATCTTCTAGGGCACACCAGTGCGCCCTGTCACACACTTTGAGAACCATTGATTTAGGGTGATGTATTTTATGATGCTTAGTTCTTTTCCATACCAGAATTCACCAAACGTACTATCAAAAGTACTACTAAAATCAGTTGATAATAAAGTTATTACTAAACGTATCAAGGCCAAAGCACAAATGGACTTTAATTATAGGTGATGTTAATTTTTTTTTAATCCTCCCATTGACATAAGGGGAAAGAAAGGAGGGAGGGAAAGAAAGAGAGAAGCATCAGCTCATCATTTTACTTATTTGTGCCCCCAGTAGTTGCCTTTCATATGTACCCCGACCAGGATCCAACTCCCAGCACAGGGATGATGCTCCATCCATTGCACTACCCAGTCATAGTTGGATGGTAACTTTTAAAGCACAAGTTTTGACTATTCAATTCTTAAATCTCCATGAAAAGACCACTCCAGTGGCCTTAGCTGTAAGTCTCTAGAGAGTCCATTCAATTTATACTTTATAACCTAAGAAAGCCAGATACTCATTTACTCAGTTCTGTTGTGGAAAGATATTCAAGGCATCTGAAGGTCAATAATGAGGAAAAATTCAAGCTCAATAAAAGAAAAAAAAAAAAGGAGGAATAATTTAAAGTGAAGCATAACATACCATTTCGTTGCAGTTAATTCTATTTTCCACCTCTTTACTGTAGGACAGTCCAAACATAAGAAATTTTAATTCTTTTCATACTCTGGAAAACATTTTTATGAAGAATTAAGTGTGAAAGTGACTTAGGTTCAAAAAGTAATAAAATTAGTCCTGTGCTTCAAGTTTATAAAGTAGAAAATCCAAGGGAAATTTCTCCAGTCATGATGGAAAGTTAGACAACAGCATATTGCAAAAAAGATGACAGTCGTACGTAAATGTTAAGTGGCTCTTGTCCTGGTTATTGTTACTGTTTTTCTTTCCATTGTCTTCAAAAAGTTAAAGTCAGTTGAGTAAACATTCTTATTTTCTAACCTGCAAAATACAATAGCTAAATCTGATCAGCCCTCCCAGTTTGAGTCACTGCATAACAAAAATTAAATCATCGCTTCAGCTATCGAAGTCCGTGAACTGCCTTGCGTGAGCCTTTTGTAGGCAAAATATCAAAGGGATAAATGATATGTTTAGGTGAAAATTCTCTCTTTTATTAGAAAAATTTTTGTTGACATGAAAATTAATTGAGTATATTCTCTGTGTCACTGAGCTATCCTCTGAAATTTGAAAAAAGAAAGCCATAGTGCAGAAGGAATTGGGCTTCAAGGTTTTATAGTAATATGGTTAGGGAGACAAAACACACAAACTGAAGTATTTAGAGCAATAAAATACACCGCTTATAAAAAATATAAGGCACTAGGAAATGTTAAATGCTAGGTGTTCTCAGGACGGGGACATCAGGGGTCAAGGAATCAAATTTATTTCTGGTGTTGTATGAAAACTCAACCATAGCTAGCTATGTGCTGGGTTCTGAGCAGAAAGACCTCGGGCCCAGGAGGGGCGGGAGGCAGAAGCCTGAAGGTGGAACAGCAGAAGCACGGACAGACTAGCAGGAGCACGGACAGACTAGCAGGAGCAAAGGGCAGTTCAGAAGTCGGGGTGTGGGGGGGGGGGTGAAAGTCTGTCTTGGAGGGGTCCACAGAGATGTAAATACTCTCCACCCTTCCAGCACAGCCCACTTATTGTGCTCTTGGGCCCCTTTCCCCAGCGCCTCGGCTTTGCTGTTTAAAGACGTCTCTTTCAAGATCTTCACAGATTGACTGCCTTTTCCTTGTGGCTTGATTTAGCACACTACTAGCAACTAAACATTGAAAGCACTTTTCAGCCAAAAGTTTGTCTAGTTGTGAACTGCTGTGTATTTCAGTGGTAAATTCAGGACAGATTTAGTGCTCCAATCGAAATAAATGTATTGGGTGCACATATTCACTATAGATTTATTTGTTAACTGAACATTTCTGCCAGGAGTCTCTTGCTGAGGTAGATGCCTCAGTGCACATATATCGCTTTTCTTCTCCAATTGCTCGCTCTGTGTGCTATGAACTAATTCCTTCATTCATAGGCCAAAGATCGCATTCTACAAACAGGGTCGTTAAGTCCCCCAAATTCCTGTTAAAACAACTTCAGCAGTTCTATGCCATGCCCCATGCCCAATTATAAATAATTATGTCAAAGAAAATAACATCGTAATTTATTTCTTCCAGTTCTTTCCCCAAAAGACAAAGCTATGAGGTTTTATTTCTTTTAAAAAAGACAACAACAACCAAAGGGCAAAATCTCCCTGTTCACACATGATAAGTTGGGTTTTTTTAAGCTCTGGGAAAACCTATTTGATAGAAAAAAAAATTTAATAATCAGAAATAAATTCTGGCCCTGGGCAGTGGCTCACTGGATAGAATGCCAGCCGGGCATATGGACATCCCGGTTCAGTTCACAGTCAGGGCACGTGGGAGAGGCAACCATCTGCTTCTCACCCTCTTCCTCTCCCCCTTCTGTCACTATTCCCTCCCACAGCCAGAGGCTACATTCACTCCAGTGTGGCCCCAGGCACTGAGGATAGCTTGGCTGGTCCATGCTCATCAGCCTCAGGCACTGAGGATAGTTCGGTTGATTCTAGCATCAGTCCCATGCAGGGGTTGCTGGGTGGATCCCAACTGGGGCACATGCAGGAGTCTGCCTCACTATCTCTCCTCATCTCACCTAAAAAATAAAATAATTAAATAAAAAATAAATTCCATTGAAATAAAGCTTCACAAGGAAAAAAAAAAAGCAGAAGATCCAACAGTTTGGCATAGTTTTCTGAAAAACAGATGAACTCACGCAGGGTCTGAGGAGGCACTCTAGACTTATATGAATATAATTATGTATTTCTACTTGAAGATAAAGTATTTGACTTCAGTGAACATTCACTGAACACCTGTAAGTACATTTTCTTTCTTTTTTTTTTTTTTGGAAATAAAGAATTTCTTACTATTCATTAATAAACTCAATTTTTTCTATCACCCTATCCTATAGTCACAATATATTCTTAATTTTTCAACCTGGTTTTACTCGTCACTCAGACATCCTTTTAAACAATTTTCTCTAGCAACAGAGATTGCTTTTCGCTCATATTTCTGCTATGTCACGATCTTCTAGAAATACTCTGATTCCTTCCTCCAGTCCAAATTGCAGATAGCTAAGAAATGAAATGGGGAAAAAAATCATAAAAATTCAGCTTCTCCTTCGGTCAATATTCATGTGATCTGACCTAACAGACAAAATTAAACATTGACCAACCCATTCTTTTAGATGCGTTTTAGCAATTCCTCTCATGGAGATTATAATCACTCTCAGTTCTTCCCGAGTTCTCAGCCTGACACTGCAGTTTTCCGGTTTCTGGTGAAGAGAGGTACTAATAATGAAGGCTCCACCCCACTGTCCCTTTTTGTCACCTGAAAATCTTCATATCCCCTTCTACTTTTTCTCTTAGGCGCAAATTGGTAGTGACAAAATGGTCACAAGGAAGTCAGTAAAGCATAGGAATTATAGTCAAACACTTCGTCTGGTGCCAGGTGGGAACGGCAAATATCGAGGGGACACTGTGTGAAGTGTGTGACTGTCCCATCACTAAGCTGTGTGCCTGCAAACAATACAAAATGAAACTGAATAAAAAAAAAAAAAGAATTGTCCTTACTCATGTCTAAGTCCCTCTGAATCTGTTTTCTCAATTACAGCCCTCTCCACTTCTTCCAAACCTACATCTTCCATGTTTCTCTTTCTACTGGTTCCTTCTCGGACATCAAATATATACTGCTGCCCTTTCCTAAGCCAAGGAGCCACGCCTTTTCCTCCAAGTGTATTGTCAAGCTCTGTTTTCTTTTTCCAGCAAACATCTCAAAAGTATTACCCATATTAGCGTCCTCCATTGTCCACTGTCTACTTCTCAACTCTTGCTGCATCTTATCGAATTGGCTCTTTCAGAGTCCTCACTGACACTCTAAAGGAGAGATTTAAAGATGGCTTGTTACTGAGGATTTGTCTTGTCAGCAACATGTACTAACTAACATTGCCTGTCTTTTGTCATTGTTGTTGTTACTTTTGTTCTAAAAGCAAACTTACCTTTGTTACATAATGTTGCAATTCTAGGTTCCTTGGGTGTCACAGGATACCACCATCTTCCAATCTCTTGGTTTATCTTCCACATACCACATGCATGTGGGTTCTTGGAAAGTTATGAGTTCAGCAATTTTTATCTCTTAACTTTATTTACAATTTCGTTGTGGATGGTATTAAAATTACACCTCTGGTTCCTAAATTTCTTGAGATGGAGATTGAAATTTGAGCAACCGGCTTGGACATTTCTGTATGCATTAGCCTCAACTCCTTCAACTTAGAGTTTCAAAGTCAATATCGTCATTTTCCCTCAACTTCTCTACTACTTGTTTCTATGTAACTTATTTGTGTTCCTCTTTTATCCTCTTTAAAATTTTAAGGTAATCATTGATTTTTATTATCTTCTTGACTCTCACTTCCCACACTGTTACAGAACTCCAACTGGTAACCAAGACAGATAATCCCTCTTTGCAAGGTCCTAGTGTACAAGAATTTGAGGCACTGTATTTTAGTTAAGTAATACCAATTCTAAACAACATGGTGTAAATTTCAGTTGCCATGGTATATTTACCGAGTGATTGCATAAAACATAAACTTTCTGATAGTTCTTCAGTGTATAAACCAGTATGTAAATAGCAGCTGTGCATTATAGTCAGTGGTCAATAACATCACTTCTTTCAAAGTAAGTTGACGATTGTTCATTGTGTGTCCGTCATTCAGTTTATGCACAAGTTACATGTAGTTGTGTTGACTTCTTTTCTCCCATGATAAACCCATTTAATAAAAAGAAATAATTGGGGAAAAAATCAGCAAACAAAGGTGAAAGTGCAACAAAGAAATGACAAGTGATGATGCTGAAAGGGAAATCCGAATCAAGTGTAAATGATTTTATAGAAAAAAATTGTTGGGAATGTGATGGAATCTAGACTCAAGAGACTGGCTGTGCAGCTATGCAGATATGCACCGGTCTACTGAAGGTGGGCTCATGATGTAAATGAGAAAAGCAGTTGTAAGGAGCAGGACAAAGGTGTTCTAGAGGAAGTAATGCTGGCAAAACCTGCAGTGAAGGGAATTCTCAGTGGTGTCGTGGCACTGAAAGTTCAATGTGTAAAATGTCAGAAGCTGATCTAAACTTAGACAAAAGTACTGTTCAACAAGACGGAGAAAATAGGTCCCTTCATATAGTAACAAAAAGGCAAAAGCTGTTGAAACTACTTTTGACATCCTTTTTACAGATGAACCAACTTTAATAGCTATTATTTTTATTTATATGGCCTCTTCTTCAGGAACTTTGGCATGTTTTATACAAAAAAAAAAAAATCAAACATGTTAATTGCCAGTGTTACAAATGTGTTAAATTACTGCATACTAAATAAGTGTCGCACTATTTTTTTCATTTCCTTTTACATCTGTAACCTACTTTAAGAGAAGTTTTAATGTTTAGACATCACTCTGTTCCCATATGTGCCCGGACAGGTGATTGAACCTACAACCTTTGCGTATGAGACAATGCTCTAACCGACTGTATTATCTGTCCAGAGCATACAACTTTTTTTAAATGTTGTAAAACAATTATCCTTTTTCTTCATGGTTATTAAGGTCCTTTCACACGGACTCAGCTTGCACAGTCACTGTTGTGATCCCTCATTACTGTGCAAAGCAAGGATCGGATGCACTACGGGTCAGTTTCAGCAGTCTTTTGGGTGTTCTTGCTCAGAAACCTCCTTACTCTGCTCAGAGTAAGGGAGTCAGCAGATGGCAGAAGAGGCGTTTCGCCAAGAGCTTCCGGGCGTTCTCTGAGAATTGCCCACTTCAACACCGTAAGTAGCTCTGATTATCCCCCGCGGCTTCCAGCCCCACCGAGGCATCCTCCTGAGAGTCCCTGGCTTTTGCGCTGCAGATAGCCAAGTTGATTAGCAGTGGTTTCTCTGTGAGGCTATATACTTCTCAAATTTCTGAAAGTCGGAAGTAAATTTTCTCACCTTCTCTTTGCCAGCCCTTTCATGACCCTATAAGAAATCACTTTGTATTTGTAATGCCTGTAGTGATGCCTGTTTTCTTGACTGCCCCGAGTGATATACAATAGTTGGTACTAGAAGTATTTCCTGAGTAAAGAGCCACCTAAAAATGAGTCTTTGTCTTGGTTATCTTCCCTAGTGAGATCTGGCAGCAGCGACTTCATCAGTAGTGGAGCATGGAGCAGTTCATTAGACACAGTGCAAAACAATCACTTAAAATGTCATCCAGTCCTGGCCAGTGGCTCAGTGGATAGAGCTTCAGCCCAGCATAGGGACGTCCTGGGTTTGATTGCTGATCAGGGCACACAGGAGAAGCGACTCTCTGCTTCTCCTCTCCTCCCTCTCCTCCTTCTCTACCTCTTTACCTTTCCATAGCCAGTGGCTCAATTGGTTCCAGCATGGCCCAGTGTGTTGAGGATAGCTCCATTGAAAGTTGGAGCATATTAACCACAGGCACTAAAAATAGCTGGTTACAGGAGCACCTGCCCCAGATAGGGTTGCCAGGTGGATCCCAGTTGGGGCACATGCAGGAGTCTGCCCCACTATCTCCCCCTCCTCTCACCTAAATAATAAAAAGTAAATTAAAAAAAAATTAAAAATTGTCATCTGTAGTTACCTGGAACACAGAGTCCAGTGAAAGCAAACATGGGGAGTCCAGGGGACTCCTGGGAAAGAAGGCCGAGCAGAGATGAGCACAGAATCTGCGGGCCAGGTGTCTCCTTCTGAACACACTGGGATTAAAGGAAGAGAAGTCTCAAGTTTTTAAATTCTCAGCTCAAGGCATGATCAGGAAAGTAACCAAAAATAACCTTCTATCTCTTACAGCCCCAAAGTTTGAGGCTACATGTTGCAAAAGTATTATATAATGCAAGTTCAATCCCCAACTTCACCAACTCCCTTCAGTAAAAGTAGAGCAGTGATCTGCGTATAAGTCAGGATGCAACCAGAAAAAAATAAAAAGAAAAAAAGAAACAATCCTCAATTTAAAACGCAGAGAATTAAAAGCAGGAGTTTGGTTATACTGTTGATGAAAGAGGCCAGGAACGCACTTTGGTTGACTGATAGATGTCTCTACCTAGGTAGTTCTGCTGACACTTCTCTGTCTTCAGGCCAACCTCATCTCTGGAGGAGCAATTGCACTCAGTTTTACAACTGGTTTCCCCTCCGCCAACATTTATTACAAAGTACATTTCCGACCAGCTTCCCGAGGCACTGCTATTATGTGCACGATAACGTGACTGGGGAGCTTGGCCACTGCTGTTCTGTAGCCCTCTGTCAAGTCCTCGCTTGCAGCAGGACCATGGGCAAAGGCTCCTCTGAGTCAAACATTTTCAATAAATACAATGAAGGACTTCACATTTTGTTAGCTTTGGGATATTTTTTCTTTCGAAGAAGTGGTTTCTGGGATTACAGACATCAAAGTAGTTGCTCTGAACGAGAGATCTGTGTGCTGTGAAAACCTACCCGGTCAGCAGCTCCAAAGTGTTTGCCCTAGACTTATGCCCACCAAGTAGTTATGATGGGGACCCCTGCCCCATCCAAGAGTACATCTTGGAAATTACTGGAGTAGTAAATTTTAAGGGCCATTTAGCTCTAAGTATTTTTTATACTTTGTAAATAATCCTTAATGTTTCAATGATCAGTAAACCAGAATCCAATCTTCTTAGCTTAAACATTGATAGAAACTGGTTCTTACTTACCATTCCACCAAGATCTTTATCTTTTTCTTCACAAATACTGAACTACTATACTGACTCATGCTGAGCAAAATTATACGGGTTCAGAGAGCATTCAGTGTCATTTTCTACTTCTAATCCACTAACACGCCCTCCTTCTCTATATGTACAACCTCATTCACAGACTTATTTGGGCCTTATGCATGCAAGACTTAGTTCTTAATTTTCTTTCATTAGTTAAATAATTTAGCTTCATTGATAAGCGAGTCATTTAGAACTAGATTGCCTGCATGTAACAAAAAAATTCTAAATATGTGAGTAAATACATAAGGCCTTATTTTTCTTAAATATAAAATAAATCGAAAGTAAAGGCAGTCCATGCTTGAATGACCAGTCTATAATCATCAGGAGTCTAGTCTAGTATCTTCTATCTTTCCCATCTGCCACCTAGTATGTAAACTTGCCTCATGATCTAAGAGGGATGCAGATTTCCAGCCATCTTGCCCACATCCCGAAGAGCTGAGAAAAAGATAAAAGTTTTTATTAGTAAATGTCCCAGTTGTTTTTTTTTTCTTTCTTTCTTTTTTTGTATTTTTCTGAAGCTAGAAACGGGGAGAGACAGTCAGACAGACTCCCGCATGTGCCCGACCGGGATCCACCCGGCACGCCCACCAGGGGGCGATGCTCTGCCCCTCCGGGGCGTCGCTCTGCTGCGACCAGAACCACTCTAGCTCCTGGGGCAGAGGCCAAGGAGCCATCCCCAGCGCCCGGGCCATCTTTGCTCCAATAGAGCCTCGGCTGCGGGAGGGGAAGAGAGAGACAGAGAGGAAGGAGGGGGGTAGGGGTGGAGAAGCAGATGGGCGCTTCTCCTGTGTGCCCTGGCCGGGAATCGAGCCCCGGACTTCTGCACGCCTGGCCGACACTCTACTACTGAGCCAACCGGCCAGGGCCAAATGTCCCAGTTTTTAATTGATCCTTTTAAGGACTCTTCCTGGAAGTTCTAACCAATTTCTTCTTTTGCTTGGAATTCAGTCACATGGATGGAAAAATGATGTCTTTTGTAACTGAATACTGGTTCCATAATTGTAGAAGACAGAAGCATGCACTGGATAGGAGAATTGGCTACAACAAACCTATTTGCTCCTTTGAGACTGCAGCCATTATATTCAGTTGGAAAATTCTATCACTTATGTTTACATCCCTGGCAGCTGGCACCGCATCTCAATACATGGATGAATAATAATGAATGAACACACAACTATATCTTTTTGCAAACTGACATTTGGCTAGACAGCCAGAACATCAAGAAGGGGCCCACACCATACTTGGACTAGGACTATGAGAAGTACGAGAAATAACCGCCCAGCGGGGACCAGAATGACTTATATTTGGGAATGCTCTTTGCAAAGAAAGGTACTAAAGCTTACCTTCATTTCTGTAACTGCCGGTTAATAAATACATATTTTGTTTACCCAATTTTTAGTTTTGGCTGATGTTGACTTTATCTTAACTTTTTGTATTACTCTCAGATTTCTGATTTACATTTGAATGATATATGTGTGTGAAGGAACACAAGTTTCATAAAGCACATGCAAAAATTTATTATTTTGGTCACACAAGGAAAATTCATCATTTTTTTTTCATATCTCCTTTAAAATGTTTAGCATATCATAATGAGATTTAAGTTCCTACTGTGACAAGATAGGGCAGACGCATGCATGAACCTAGAAAAGCCAGGTTTTAGATTAATGGAATACCACAGGAAACTCTTGTGCTTCTCATTAAGTCTAACGGGGTGCTCAGCAACTGGGAACATACAGTTAGGCAAAGCTACAGACCGAGTCATCACCACAAAACCAGAGTTAACCACTTCTGTCTATCTATCTATCTATCTATCTATCTATCTATCTATCTATCATCTATCATCTCTCTAACCCAGGGATCGGGAACCTATGGCTCGTGAGCCAGATGTGGCTCTTTTGATGGCTGCATCTGGCTCACAGACAAATCTTTAATAAAAAAAAATAATGTTAAAAATACAAAACATCCTCATGTATTACAATCCATTCATTTCCTACCACTCATGTTCATGGTTGTGAGTGGCTGGAGCCAATCACAGCTGTCCTCCGGGACAACACCAAATTTTTATTGGATAATGCATAATGTACACAGGTCGTTGTATGGCTGTCATGGAATTACATTTTAAAAGACATGGTGTTCATGGATCTCTCAGCCACAAAAGTTCCCAAACACTGCTCTAATCTATGATCAAACTATCATCTATCTACTGCCTTACTCCAAAAATTATTCAAATGGCTTACAAATATAAACTACAATAAGCAAAATAACTATAAAATTTAAATACGTGGATAACAATAATCAGAGCAAAGGAAAATTAGAGGAACACAGTATTAGGTCAGTCTAGGAATTAGGTAATTAAATAAACTGAATACTATGAAATCCTACTACTTTCTTTCTCGATGTTGACCATTTAACCTGGTTTTAAGATTTCTCATAATTTGGGAAACTCATTTCAGAGAACTTAGAGATCAGTATTTGAGGGTCCAGGTATACAGCAATCAGAAGAATTCTGAACCTAGGGAAATAAGATTGTCCAGTGATGGTCAAACTGGGAGGTCAATAAATGGTTTTTCTGAAATGAAAATAATTTAAATACGTTGACCTTGAAGGAAAGTGAACTGAATACAAACACACATACACACAAACACACACACACAAACACACACACACATGCATGTAATTCCCAGGTGGAAACAAAGAGTTAAACAATATTAGACTGGTTTCCTTATTATAGGAATTCTTGGTGTCCTTAATATTTAATATGAATTATGAGTGCAAGATTATGGAGTGTGCAAGATTTCCTAAACTTAGTTGACAATTATGGTAGATGCTATGTTATGTTTTTATTGCACTATTTTCTCTTCCTGGATACAAAAATATCCAGAGTTCCTCCAATTAGGTCAGGACAATGTGACTGGAATCTGGCTAATTCGGTGAGACAGAAGGAATCTAAAGTACTTCCCAGCCTGGACTTTTTTTTTTTTTTTTTTGTATTTTTCTGAAGCTGGAAATGGGGAGAGAGAGTCAGACAGACTCCTGCATGCGCCCAACTGGGATCCACCCGGCACGCCCACCAAGGGCGGACGCTCTGCCCACCAGGGGGCGATGCTCTGCCCCTCCGGGGCGTCGCTCTGTTGTGACTAGAGCCACTATAGCGCCTGGGGCAGAGGCCAAAGAGCCATCCCCAGTGCCCGGGCCATCTTTGCTCCAATGGAGCCTCGCTGCAGGAGGGGAAGAGAGAGACAGAGAGGAAGGAGAGGGGGAGGGGTGGAGAAGCAGATGGGCGCTTCTCCTGTGTGCCCTGGCCGGGAATCGAACCAGGGACTTCTGCACGCCAGGCCGACGCTCTACCACTGAGCCAACCGGCCAGGGCCCCAGCCTGGACTTATTTTTATGATTCTTCATTTTTCTCTTCTTCCATCATGACTTTGGAGGTCACATATTCCAGATAACTATAGCTACAAGATTGAGAAGGGACACCTAGTCTACACTAAAAGGTGATGTGAAGGAAAAATACACTTCTTTTTTGTCCAGTTTTGAAGATTTTGGGGCTTATATGTAATTTCAGCCAAACTTCTCCCAGCCTGCTTGTAATCAAGCTCCCAAATTTGGGGGGAAATATAAAAACATTTTATTTCTTTTTTTCTTAAGTGAGAAGTGGGGAGCGAGAGAGACAGACTCTCACATGCACTCTAACTGGGATCCACCTGGGAAGCGCCCTATGGGGTGATGCTCTGCCCATCTGGGGCTATTGCTCCGTTGCTCAGCAACTGAGCCATTTTTAGTGCTTGAGGCAAGGCCATGCAGCCATCCTCAGTTCCTGGGGTCAACTTGATCCAACTGAGGCATGGCTATGTGAGGGAAAGAGAAAGAGAAAGGAGAGGGGAGAGGTGCAGAAGCTGATAGTCACTTTTCCTGTGTGCCCTGACTGTGAATTAAACCCAGGGCATCCATATGCTGTGTGGATACTCTATCACCGAGCAAATTGGCCAGGGCCCATCTTATTTCTTAACATGAGATGTTGCTCCAAGATAAATGGTTAAAAAATATATGCCCAGACACTAGAATGAATTATTTTACCCATAGGATTATGAGTAAGTTAAAATGGAGAAGAAGTTTTATCAAAAATCCTGAGGTGGTTTCAGAATGTTTTATTTGCTCACTTGGAGGCCACTACCCAAACAGTAAAAGTGTAATATTTTGGAGGAAGTAATACAACGCACACCAATCAGACATGAGTTTTAGGCATTTACTTCTATGCAGTCAGGATTGCAGACCTCTGCTTCGTTGGCCAGGGAGGAGGATGGTGAAAGGATGACGGCTCCTCATTATTTCTGTCACTTTAGAAAACTGCAACTGGGCTTCCAGGCTCCTGAGCTCAGTCTCTTCTCAGTTTTGGTTTGTCTCCCTGACACATTGGACGGGATTTGTTGTAACAACATTTCCTCTCGAAAGGAGGACTGTCTGTTCCAGCATCTGCCTTCTTCTGCACAATTAAAAAAATATTAACAAAATTCTACATTTTATTTGGATTTTACTATTTTTTTTCCCTAATGTTTTTCTTTTCTGTTCCAGAACCCCATCTTGGATGCTGTATTATGTTTAGTCATCCTGCCTCTTTAGCCAGCTCTGGGCTGCGACAGATTCTTAGATTTATCTTGTCTGGCGTACCGAACCGATTTTTCAACTTCACACTAGTCTAGGTGCTGCTGTGAAGGTGTTCTGTAGACATGGTGGATAATACACCAACGTAACTGAAGGCTTTCCAGGTGCAGGTGAAGAAAGGTACCTCGAGACTGCAGGACCAGCTCTCGCCCGAGTTTCGAGTTCTCCAGTCTGCCCTACAGATTGGGGGCTTGCCGGTCCTCATAACTGTGTGAGTCAATGCCTTAATAGAGATCTCTGTATTCAGTCCCCATATCATATAAAGGGATATACATACATGTAAAATCTTATATGCATCATCTGCTATAGTATGTGATCTCTCTCTACATACATATGTATATATAACCCCTTAATTTGTTGGGCTTTTTCTGATGCTTTGCTTATGGTTGGGAACTGTGTTTCTGCCCATCTCATCACATGTATCCAGAGTCCACGCCACCAACATGACTTACTGAGGATGCTAACCATGACCACTTGGCTGAAGTGGCTCCCGGGTTTTCCCATTGCAGTTTCTTTCCCCTCTTTCCCTACTCTGCTCCTGGGAAGAGATTCAGCGCGTGCAGCCCCCAAGCAGGGAGGGAGTGGGGGAGGGGTAGAGGTGCACCCTCCACGGGGGGGGGGGGGGGGGGTGACACCTACAGTGACAGCATTCTCCTGCAGAGATGATTTGTCTTTCCTCCATTTATTTATATCGGGATGAACTCACCATACTGTATGGCCGTTGAGTGCCTTCAGTTGGCGCATGCGTCCCTTCGACAAGCTCCCGTTCTTTCGATTTGGGGCACTTCTTGCTTGCTGGCACCATCTTGTATTTCCTGCCCCAGCCCTAGAATCAGTCTTTTCTCCAAAGAGTCCTGTGTCCTTAGAAAGCAGGGGCTGGGAGCTGGGTTCATGACCTTTCAACTTTTTTTTTTTTTAAATGCAACAAATGACAAAAATAACTCCTGGAACTTGAATACCATCTCACAAAACAGGGCGGAGCATTTTTACAAGCCCCAGTTTGGCTTCCAATGTCATCCCTTTTCCCCACCGAAGACAGGCAAATCCAATTAAAACCCAACAATACAAATAAGAGAGCCAAATTTGACCGCCTAATCTGGAGATGGCTTATAATCCCTATGGGAGACGGCCAAGTGCAGTCGGATGAGTGGGAACCCAGACTCGCCCGAGGATAATAATAACCAGGTTGCAGAATTCATGAGACTTAGTGGTAGTGTGTTTCAAGTGCCAGGACAGGTAACAAGAAAGCACTCGATAGGTGGTAGTCAATACAGTGGGTCTTTAACAGAAAAAGAAAGAAAAGAAAAAAAAAAAAAGAAACTCTGCTAGTAAAGAATGAGGCCTTCTACTGCTGTTTCTATATAGTGAGTGATGCCCACTTATCCTGAGAAGGAATGGAGACAGTGACTCTGTATGTGGAGGGAGGGACCTCTTTATCATGGTTGGTTTTAATCAATAGTTGACGACATGGCTGGAGGCACTTGTGAATGAAATTACATGCAGTGTTTTTCAGCATTTATATTACTGGAGTGAATAGAAAGTGACAGTACAAACTCAGTTACAAAGAATCCCTAGTGGACATAAATAAAGAAGTAATAAAGGTATTTATTTCTTTCCTGTTTTCTTACCAGAGGAAAAAAAAAAAAAGGAAACACTAACAGCCAAACACTTTCAGGTGAGACATGCTCTAAAAAGATTGAAACATATACTGCATTTCATTCTCAAATTTGAAAAACTTATTTAAACCCAAGTAAAAAGACGTGTTTAGATGTGGTGCTCATGGAATATGGGTATCACACACAGAGAACAAGTGATTCATCTGCTCAAGATAAATATTGGAATCAGGGAACTGTGTGATTTTCATTTTTTTTGTACAAATTTTATATGTAGATCTGTGTGAATTCACATACCCCTACCTATGGTATAAATACATATTATATATGTTGAATGGACTTAATACGGCTACAGGTTTCTATTTTGCTCTATTGATTCAGATAAATATGCACAAACAATGTGAACACATCTTATTTAATTTACAGCCTCGTGTGGCAAAGAGATTTACCATGAGAGCTGTCTTATTTTCAGTAGGATTATCCTCAAGTATCAGCGAGAGGTGGGCTCCAGATGCCCCGTCGATATCAAAACCCACAGACGCCCAATCCTTTCGTGGGGCCTCCGCATCTGTGGATGTGGAACCATTGACGGCAGAGGGTAACCAGACTAGACAGCGGGGGAATCACAGGTTCAAAGGTTGAGCTCTCTCTGTCTTTCTCAAGGAATTAATATTTACTTGAGCAAACATTATTTAACGAAGATGTGTTTTCTCTGATTAGAGACTTTCAATCCAAAAAAATGATAGGCCAGACTACTTCTCACCTGTGAGCCGTGTTTGCATTCCTGTTTCCCCTGCAAGTTCTTCATTGGCTGAAGGCTTGTCCTGGACTGTGAGCAGAAGGGGGAGGAGGGGGAAGAAACAGAAAGCCTGCCCCCGGGCATCTGTGGCGGTTTCACTTCGCACAGCGTTTATATTACCCGGTTGGTTACCATCGAGAGGTTGTTAACTTTCATTCACAAGCCTGGGTTATATAGTAGCACGAGTCTGAGAGGAGCTGCCACGCTGATTGCAGGGGGAGGGAATTCACTGTGACATCCTCGTGAACAAAAGGAAAAAGCTAAAACCGGGGGAAAAAGAGGAGGATTGATGTTTTGGTCATCCGCAGTGCCAGAGAAAATGCAAATCCTCTTGCTTGGAAAGCCGCCCACACAGACCTGCCTGGCAGAGGGCAGATAACTTAGTGCGGGAGACCTGAAGGGCACGCAGGTGGCGGGCACACTGTGCTCCCGACAGCACATTCGGAAGGGTGTCTACAAACACTGACTCACCAGCCATGTAGTTGATGATGAAATAATAGCATTTATAAAACCTACGACAATGACTTTCTTCTTCTTCCTTTCACTTTAATTGCCTTATAACCCTGGATAAGAACTACAAGTCAACTGGCTGCTTTCTGAAATGCGGCAGTGGGAGTAAAAAGCTGTAACCTGGACAGGTTTTCTGATCGTTTTACTGCTCCATTAAAACACAGTGCAGGCTTCTAGGTGAAGTGGTCTACGCAGCATCCGTAACAGCCAAATAACCTCTTTCCGGTCTCCAGAAAGAACAAGAGAACTCGTAAGTCCTAAGTAAATTTCCGAATGCCGTGCCCTTTAGCATACCTATCACAAAATACATTTTTTTTTTCATGTAAATAAACATTGCATTCTCTGCATACATTTTGTCGAGTTAAAATCCAGTTCTAATGTGTTCCATTACAGAGAGACAGAAAACACTTACAGCTACAATGTCTTCATTCCTCACACTACTACCAATTAGGAAATTCTGCCCTAAAGTATGAATGTTTCTCAGCGATTCTCAACAAATCACCATTAATAAGATAATAGAGCAGAAAAAATTAGGAGAGAGTTCATTAGATAGTTTTTTCCCCCCTGAAGGCTGGCTTTAGTGGGAAAATTTATCTACATTTCAATTCTAACGCCTTGTGAATGATAAATGAACTCTCCTGAAGAAAGGACACGACATTGCTACGCCCTAGGTTTCTCTATTCTCTTTCATCAAAATAGTCTACCTGGCGAAGTTCACGGCTCAGTGCTTATCTCCCTATAAAGAATATATAGATTAAGGAAACCCCCGATTCTAAAGAAAGCCAGTTTAGAACAAGATGCAAATATAGGCAGAAAGAAGGAGTCTGAGATGTGCGAGTCCAGTCCGAAAGCTGCCTCCGTTTTGTTTTCTGTCAGGTGTGTCTGCTCTGGCTTGTTCTAAACAGGGAGGGCAACAGGACGCCGATGTGCCGCTCCTTTTCTCGCCAGGTTCAGTGGCTGCAGGGCGGGGGATAGTGAGAAGATACCTCTCTAAAGCTAAAGGGGAACACAAGAGGAAAACACAGTACCCATCATTGCTAGGTTCCCTCTTTCTACTGCTCAGTCTTCTGTGGTATTTGAAGAATAGTTGCCTTATTCAGACACCCTCCTGAATGATCTGCAGAGCAGCAGCTCTAACCCGGACGAGGGACAAATGTTCAGTTGGTATATTGCTCAGGGGAGCTGTCCAGAGACGGGAGACAACAGCTGAATTCTTTTACAGCTGCGATGAGAAAAGTCAGTGTATTGTCACTGGTTAGTCTTTGAGCTTTGAGAAACATGGTGGCTAAATGCCTGATGTTAGGTTGGAGAGGAATACATCAGCTAAGAACAAGGCAAGGTGAGAAACATCCAGGGCACAGAAAAGAAATATGAAAGTAGTTGACCCTCGGAGTTCAAGTGTTAGATAGTGGGGCACATTCCAGGAAAAATGTTCAGAATTTGATTTTTGACTATTAAAGACTATGGTATTTTCTGAGTAAGCTAACATTTAAATTAAAACATCAAGTGTACCAGAATTAGAATTAAATTCTATTTTGGAAAATAGAGTATTTACTAGCATTCCCTTGCTAATATTAACAAATGATAAAAAGAAATAGAGTCATTTATGTTTTCTAGACATAAAAAATGAAGACATTAAAAAGTTATTCTAAAAGAGTAAACAAAGACAGATCACCCTCATTTTTTATGTTGGTCATAGACACGTCAGAGGAAAGAGACATTGTTATACGGCATTCGGAATAAGTTTTTGCATCTCTCTGTTGCAATTATTGAAATTGTTTAACCAATAGAAAGAAAGAACGCACCAGATTACATGATCAGAATCAGTGATACAACAAGGAAGACCTAAAGTGAAATATATTACAATATGGGAATGTTCTATAAAGGCTATCTGCTGTGATGGATAGGAACAATAATGAACTCAACATTATTGGGTTCCTTTATTTTATTTGATTGCATGTATTTTCATAATTCCTAACTAGCAACATCCATTTATTGTTCTTCCTGGGTGGGACAAACACTTGATACAAGCACCTAACTTTCTTTACACTGTTAACTTTGAACCTGAGAATGTGAAATCTAAAGAACATATTAGTAAGGTTTATCAACCTAATGGAAATATAGCATCTAATTATTGTGTTCCTTTTGACTTTGCTACAGAATTCAGAAGGGGAAGAAAACATATTCTAAGTAGAAAGTAATCTCTTGTTATTTTCCAAAGAGCCATAATAGAAAGTTAGCACCTCTCTTAATATAAAAGGAATGATAAACTAGAACATGGAAACTTATGGATATCGTCCTCAATAACAGGTACCGTGCACAGCATGGCAGTGCTAAGATATTAATACCAGCCCTGGAAGGGCACCACAGGAGGCTTAAAACCATGTTTCCTAGCATGGAACAGCATCAGCGAGCATTGCTGGTTCTTTCAGAAAGTCAAACTGTTATTCTACTTTGATGTTAAAGCAAATAACACATTTCAGACCTCGACTCAAGGCTTTACTGAAAAGAGTGACATGGGAGATGGTTAACATAGGTTTTTGCTATGAAAGTTTCTTTTGCTAATCTCTTCTATTTCTGAACCAGTTTTTCACAGAAAGACTTCTAAGTAATCCTTGTTAACAAACAATTAGCCATAATCAGGCTAAAAACAACAACAAATAAAGAAGCAGTCAGTATTATAGGAAAGGAAAAAATAATCACATCTTTCAAAAAGTGACAGATATGATCTTATAAATGCATTACAATTTCTTAGTTATGAATGAATTATCCATCATGATGTTAAGACCTGTGACCTAGTATTTCCTAACCTGAGGGGTAATTTCATGACTGAGTATCCCACTGAGTTGAGATAGTTAATTCAGCTTCTAAAAGTGCTCAGGTTTATAGCTGGAGATTAGCTTAGATATCTGAGTTGGTTAATATCATTTCAATTTAGAAAACAGTACCTGAAGAAAAAACTATGATTAACCCCCACCCCTATGCTACTGTGCACACGTGCAGCTAGGCAGGGAGGTATCAGGGCTGAGCCAGGCATTTTCACGCTCACTCTAAATCAGTCCCCACAACAGGACAGCAAAAGAAACATGAGCAAAGTCAACTTGGCAATATTTTTTATTTATTGAAAGTGAAAGACGTTCTTCTGAAATGTTACAGGACTTCAGAAAGACTGAGATATCAGCCTCTACCAAGAGACTCCATGAACAAGAGATCACGAAATAGAACTTACGGAAAACAAAGCGTGGATGCGTTCTTAGATGATGACTTTTATACGATCTATAATACAATTCTTAACTTTGTTATGGATATATATTTATTACATTATTTCTAAAGATGGTTTGAAAAAAAACACAGTGACAATCTTGGTACCACTTAAGTTAGACCCAAAGATAGAACAAATAAAGTCACAAAATACTCATCTAAAAAAATATACTGAACATATTCAATAGAAATCAGCATACATGACACATAATTCAAATTTGAACTTAAGATCATCAAATTATTGTCCAGGAAAATAATGTTGTTTAAAGACATTATATATAATATTTCCTTTGAGAGTTCTAGCTGCTTTACATATCCGGAAAATAAAATCTAAGACTCCTGAAATTTCAGAAATATTGCCTTCTACTTCTAAAACAAAAGCCTGGCACTCATTTGCATAAACCAATATTGAATTTCAGATAGCTGACGTCTTGGCTAGACACTAGTTTGAAAAGCTTATAAATGAGAAGTTCCGTGACAACGAGCAGGAGAACAATACACACATCTTCCCCTGGTGGAGCCGCAATCCAGTCTCTTCAGTTGGGCAGATCCACGTTCTGAAGGATGAGGGCCACTCGGCTGGGAATGTAAACCTACATCAAACAATAGAGTCGGTGAGACGGAAGAAAATACCGCATGAGCTGTCACTCAGTAAAATGCCCTCTCACACTTGCTTAGAATTACAGTTTTGTTTACAATTCTACGCACTCAGAGGAGACTCCATTTCACCTTTCCTTCCAACAGTTCTGGCATCGAAGTGATCTTCATTTAAAGCAGTCGCCACTAGAGGGCTCCATACGCTTTACAAACACCAGCATTCCCCAGAACCGAGGGACACACATGGCACTCGCGGCAGTTTACGCACCCCTGAGGTCGTAAGGAGGGCTGCCCTAACGGTCACAATGCGAGTCCATGCAGGTGATAAAAGTAACATACAAAACACTGTTAAACACAAGCCACTTACTTATCATCTTGTTACTTTCTCCTATCTTTTTAAGAACAAAAACTTAGAAGTAGCATAAGGGATCTTGTTTTTTAGGCCAATTTAAGACAATCAAAAATTTGCCACTGCGCTTAAGATACACATGACGCCTTCCTTTGATGCCCTGCAGAGTCCTGACGTGGCTGTTTTCGGCATAAGCACATCCGTCCCCCAGGCTCTCGTCCCTACTCACCAGCCCCGGACCCAGGGCCCTCTCAGTTCCTAAACACATCCCACTCTGCCTTTCCCTTCCGCTGGCTTCTTCCTCGTCTTTCATACCCCCGCTCCACGGAGAGGTCGTCCCTGGTAACACTAGATAGGATAATTTTCTATTTTGTTTTCTATCACAGCACTATTTTTGTTTCTTTCTGAATATAACACAATCTGTGATTTTTTTTTTAAGTTCGTGATCAATCCTCCCCACTCGACTCTGAGATGTGCCAGGGCAGAGGTCACATGGCTCACAGGCATCTGAGTAGGTGCCAAAGGACAAAGTAGCTGCCAAGGATGCTTGAGTGAAAAAATAATGACGGAAGGAATAAATAATAGTGAAATCATGCAGGGTGGATCCCGGTCGGGCGCATGCGGGAGTCTGTCTGACTGTCTCTCCCCGTTTCCAGCTTCAAAAAAAAGAAAAGGAAAAATAAATAATAGTGAAATCAATAGGTGCACTGAATGAGACTCGCGTGTGTCTCATGCATCTCAGCTCCGCAAATGAACACAATGTTTTCCCCTTGAGGTTTCTGTGTGGAAGAACTCTTATCACTCTTAAGAAATCAAATAAACCAATACAGTCAGTTAGTTTTGATAATTAAAGATGAAAGCAGTTTTAAAATGATAGTATTTTGAGAAACTTATAATATAAGTTAATAACTGGAGAATAGTTTTCCTCATATTCAATTAAAAACAAGATGATTAAAGGAAATGATCATCATCATCTGAGAAAAAGTTTCCCAAGTGTGAACAATCACTGCGGAACTCCGTGTCTCCCAGTCTGATTTGCAAGCCGGTGTTTAAAAAGGAACACACTGCAGCGTTGCGGCTGTTCAGTAAGGAGAAACCACATTCCAGGGACACAATCTGCCCCCTCTACTTTGCACACAATGCTTAACGTCATTAGCTTTTAAACCACATCACCGTTTAATTACTAATGCAATTCTTTCCATTCAATATAATTTTTAAGATTATATTTTTATTCATTTTAGAGCAAGGACAGAGAGAGAGAGAGAGAGAGACAGAGAGACAGAGAGAGAAAGAGAGAGAGAGAAGAGGGGAGCAGGAATCATCAACTCATAGTAGTTGCTCCCTGTTTCTGCCTTGAGCAGGCAAGCCTGGGGTTTGAACCGGCGACCTCAGCACTCCAGGTTGATGCTTTATTTATTTATTGTCAGGCACAATATTTTTTCTTCGTGACAAAAGGAAGGTGAAGATACCCATGAGCAAAAGAGGAGTGCTACCAATGATCCAGACAATAACAAATTTACATAACCAAACTACAGATTAAAGCAACAGAGAGGAGAGTAAAGGAGGAGAAATGAAAGAAACCATCAGTCAGATTTTCAACCAATTCCCTCCCAAGTCTTACATTAACAGGCATGAATCAAAGAACAGCGTCCTGCCTTCCAAAGGAGTTCGCCGTGGACTCACCCAGTTCTATGTTTCGTCTGGTGAATCAGAAATACTAGGATTGGCTAATTAGTGGGACAGCAGGTTATAATCAGAATGGTTCTGAATGGTTTTGTTACAAGCTGAAACTCGTAGGCCAATCTGTATTTCTCAATAGCATCTGAACTAGACAGAAGAATTTCAGTTCCCTTTACATTAAAAACATTTCTCCGGTATTATATGGTCCCCTGTACAGAGAAAGGGATGCTGATCAGCACACGTCTCCTAAGAAGGATGCAATGGAACATACAAGTCAGGCCGAGGACCAGTGATGACAGGTCCCTGCTCCGTGTGGCAGCAAGCGAGCAGGACTCGTCCTGTCGATCTCCGACTGGACCTCTGCTGTTTTGGTATCTGTTTGATTCATAACCTCATACTGATTTCTTTAATAATATTAAATGACAACTATCAACTGATAATTTAGAAACAGTCGTGCTCTGTGATCTATGGTATTTTAGCTGATCCAAACTTACAAGTGAAACAAAGGGAAGACCTAAGAAATTCAAGGTTTGCAACATACGCATGGAGCTCTTCCTGTTTCAGCTTTTAATGGTTTAAACCAGTGGTGGTCAGCCTGGTCCCTCCCGCCCACTAGGGGGCGCTCCAGTTTTCATGGTGGGCGGTAATGGAGCAACCAAAGCATAAATAAAAAGATAGATTTAACTATAGTAAGTTGTTTTATAAAGATTTATTCTGCCAAACGTAGTGAAAGTCCGACATAAAGTACTTGGTAAGCAATTATTATTACATGCTTTAACTTGTTGTAACTGTGCTTTATAAATTTTATAAAGTAAAGTTACTTCCCTACTTTATAAATCACCATTACTGTGGAACCGGTGGGCGGTTAAAAAATTTTACTAACAGAGATACAAAAGTGGCGGTAGGTATAAAAAGGTTGACTACCCCTGCTTTAAACAAACGCTTCAAGGACTGTTACAGAAACATAATATTACATTAATTAAATATATAGAAATATAGAAAAATATAGAAGATATACAGAAATAAATTAGGATATAATACTAAAAGCCATTAAAACAAGTGAATAAGGATACTATGCCCTCTAGGTTGGAATTCATCTAGTGTGTACAGATATGACAGGCAGACTATGTCTTTAGCGCAGGGCCCAGTTAGTGTGTGTGTGTGTGTGTGTGAAGTTATATACAGATAAAAAGTGGCTTGAGATGACATTTCTGTAGATTAACATAAACAAGGGCTCCCTGCTAGGGACTCCCAAAGAGGCTTGAGGTGATAATCCTGTAGATTAACACCTGTTAGAAAGCGTACGCCAGAGAAAGGTACTGAGGCCGAGGGGCCCCAGCTGCAGTCCCTCATCCAGACTCCAACACTGAACGTGGACTGTCTCCATGCTGCTCTGACCAAGGACAGCCGAGAGGAGCACGCCTACGGGGCCCCGGGAAGCTGTGTCCAAGCACGCCCTGGGCTCTGTGAGTCATCAACTGCCTGTGTGATTCTCGCAGCTAACTTGTGTGTGGTCATGTCTGTCCTCCCGTGGCAGTCATAAGTAAGTTGCAAATTAAACGGTCTCAGCACCGATAAGTAGAATCCTCATAGCCGCCTCAAGAGCAGTCCCGGAGACGCCGTCAGCCCTGCCATTCAGCAGGCGTGTCCCAGTGCATGGGGAAGTCGACTCGGGGATGCCTGTTCGCCGTAGAGCTCGGGCTCTCCCGGGACAGACTCTCACTAAATGATGCCGGTCATTTCATGTAAGGAGCTTTCTGTTGCTCTAGAACCCTTAGAACCCTTGCAGTATGAGCAACATGGAAGAATTTCCCCAAGCAACTGATTTTTCTTGACTGTGGTTATAGAAGGAATTTTGAGATTTCTTTATTAAGGTTCTGAGTATGTAAATCAGTTGTCTTAGGGGTTAGGAAACGATGACCAAGTATACTGAAGGAGTTAAGATAATCAGAGCTGATCCCTATGATGCAACAACTATAGACAATAACAATTTGGGAGCTCTGTAATTTTGTTCTAAGTATTGGCACTGTAACTCTCATTTTATAATTTTAATTCTAAAAATAGTTTTGATTCATATATCAATAGAAAAAATGAGCACAACTTAAGATTTAAATATACACGCTTAAGTATAATAAAATATAAAATATTTATATTTAAGTACATATATGTAGAAACCACTTAGTATGCACATTACAGATACTATATGCTGATAAGCAAGTCTGCTATGCCCGTTGATTGGCCACTAAGCCCTAAACATTTTGTAGCTAGAATCACATTAAGAACATAAGAGACAATGTAATATATGACCAAGAATTTAATTTTTTCCAGCTATATTTATAATGCACTCTTCAAAAGAAATCAGAATGTCACAGTATAATCCAATTTATTTATTGAGAGTTAAAATGCATACTAATCTACCCAGTTATTTTTGACTACCTTAGTGACTCAGTCATTGTGCCAATCATTACTATGGCTAAAAAAAACAAAACAAAAACCAACCTGGTCACATAATATTCTACTGTACTATGTCATCAGGAAAAGTACTATCTTCTAGGATCATAATTAAGTTGCAAAACTTACACAATTTTTGAAAACCGGTATGACAAAGTTGAAAACAATATTTAAAAATCATTTTAAGTAAAAATACCATAAAGGCTAATTTAAAATTTTTCTTAGAATTTAAAATTTATCAATAGCATATCATTAAAGAATGAGAACATCATTCAATGAAAAGGTCATCAGATCATTAACAGTCTATATTTATATATTTGTTATAAGAAAATTACAGGCCCTGGCTGGCTTAGTGGTACAGCATCAGCCTGGTGTGTGGAAGTCCCAGGTTTGATTCCTAGCCAGGGCACACTGGAGAAGCAACCATCTGCTTCTCCACCTCTCCCCCTCCCCTTATCTCTCTCTCTCTCTCTCCTCCTCCTGCAGCTATGGCTCAAGGTTCAAGCAAAGTTGGCCCTGGGTGCTGAGGATGGTTCCATGGCCTTGCCTCAGGTGCTAAAATAGTTCGGTTGTTGAGCAACAGAGCAGCAGCCCAGAAGGGCAGAGCATCACCTGGTAGGGACCTTGCCTGGTGAATCCTAATTGGGCACATGTGCGAGTCTGTCTCTGCTTCTCTGCCTCTCACTTTATTACAAAAAAGTAAGAAAAAAGAAAATTACAAATTATTTTGAAAAATACAGTGATACATGAAAGAATTTTAATTTTTATGAGTATGCTTTAGTTAATAAAACATGCTCTAAGAAAAAAGTCTTACATTAATTGATTACTTTGTATTAGGGTTAACATAAAAGTGATGCAATAACTATTTCTATACAGAAATATAGTATTGTATCTAAGTTAGAAATATTAAAAAGAGTAAACATAAAGAAGTTGATACTTTTTTGTCTGGGAAAAAAAAGAACTAAACATTTTCTTTTTTTTTTTGTATTTTTCTAAAGCTGGAAATGGGGAGAGACAGTCAGACAGACTCCCGCATGCGCCCGACCGGGATCCACCCGGCACGCCCACCAGGGGCGACGCTCTGCCCACCAGGGGGCGATGCTCTGCCCCTCTGGGGCGCTGCGACCAGAGCCACTCTAGCGCCTGGGGCAGAGGCCAAGGAGCCATCCCCAGCGCCCGGGCCACCCCGCTCCAATGGAGCCTTGGCTGCGGGAGGGGAAGAGAGAGACAGAGAAGAAGGAGGGGGGGTGGAGAAGCAAATGGGCACTTCTCCTATGTGCCCTGGCCGGGAATCGAACCCGGGTCCCCCACATGCCAGGCCGACGCTCTACCGCAGAGCCAACCGGCGAGGGCCAAGAACTAAACATTTTCATAATTTGTGACAGAGTAAAAAGACATTTCCCACCTGCTAAGTTATATTTTCAATACTGATAGTCAAGGGACAATAAAAATATACATCTATGCCAAACCTCATCTTTAAACCAAGAGTCTACTTTTAAACCCTCAAATGGAGAATGCGAAAACAGTAGTCCTCCCTTATTCATGGTTTGATTTTCCACAGTTTCAGTTACCAGCAGTCAACCGTGGTCCGAAAGTATTAAACGGGAAATTGCAGAAATAAACAATGCACGAGTTTTACACTGCAGGCCATTCTGAACAGATGATGGAATCTCCCACCATCCCTCTTCATCTTGCCCCGATTGAACCAGCCCTTTCCAGTGCTCCCATGCTGTACCCCAGCCCGGCAGTCATGGAGCTGTCTTGTTATTGTGTGACTGTCGCAGCATCACAGGGCTTGTGTTTAAGTACCCCTCATTTCACTGATAATGGCCCTTAAGTGCAAGAGTGGAGATGCTGGTAATTAGGAGAGGTCAACGAGAAGCAGTCAAGTGCTTCCTTTGAGTGAAAAGGTGAGTACACTACAATAAGATATTTGAGAGAGAGAGAGAGACCATAGTGACATAACTTATTAGAGTATGTTGTTATAACTATTCTATTTAATGAGAAATAATTGTTGTTAGTCTTCCTGAGCCTAAAATTTATAAATTAAACTTTATCTTAGCTACGTATGGACAGGAGAAAATAGAACGTCGTCTTTGGAACTCTCTGTGGTTTCAGGCATCCACTAGGGGCCGTGGAATGAATCACCTGTAATTAAGGGGAGACGACTGTATACAGTTCTAGAGCCCACCCTGCAAAATAATACATGCTAAAACTATTGCTTTCTTCACTTTTCACCATTGAGGCTCTTTGAGTTACTATAAATAATACATGCTAAAACTATTGCTTTCTTCACTTTTCACCACTGAGGCTCTTTGAGTTACTATCAAAGAATCAAATTCACTTCATTTCATGTTCAATAATCTCTGTTGTTCCATTTGTGCCATGAAATTGGAATCCATGAACCAGGGAAGAGAACACGGTCCTGCCCCTCCTCCTGGCCTCCAGCGCACTGATTAATATGTAGGTGAACATGTAAGTTCCTATATCAAGAACCAAAATAAAAAGAAATAATTATGCTAAGATGGTCTTTCTAATAATGGCCAGCAAAGCAAAATGGAGATGTCCTGCCCTATTGCTCTTGGCATTTGTGGGCTCCTCTGACCTCAGCACACACACTTCTCCACAGGACACACGCAGATCTCCCCTGGCTTCAGTCTCAACCGCTGGAGCAGCACATACAGACAACGCGGGAGCAGCACATACAGACAACGCGGGAGCGGCACACGCAGACAACGCGGGAGCGGCACACGCAGACAACCCTGCAGCGGCACACACGGACAACGCAGCGGCGGCACACGCGGACAACAGGGGGGCAGCACACGCAGACAACGCGGCAGCGGCACTGCTCATGCCACGCAGACAACGCGGGGGCGGCACACGCAGACAATGCTGCAGCGGAACTGCTCATGCCACGCAGACAACGCGGGGGCGGCACTGCTCATGCCACGCAGACAACGCGGGGGCGGCACACGCAGACAACAGGGGGGCAGCACACACAGACAACGCGGCAGCGGCACTGCTCATGCCACGCAGACAACGCGGGGGCGGCACACGCAGACAGCGGGGGAGCAGCACACACAGACAATGCTGCAGCGGAACTGCTCATGCCGCTTGGATGGCTGTTGGAAGTTTCTTTCGAGCTCTGTTGTTATCTTTGAAAACAGATTTGACACTCATTGGGCAGATCCCTTGAATTACTGAGCTCACAAATTAAGCTTTCGTGCAGAGGTCAGGAACCTATGCCTTGTGAGCCAGATGTGGCTCTTTTGATGGCTGCATCTGGCTTGCAGACAAATCTTTAATAAAAAAAATAGTAACGTTAAAAATATAAAACATTCTCATGTATTACAATCCATTCATTTCCTACCGCTCATGTTCATGGTTTCGGGTGGCTGGAGCCAATCACAGCTGTCCTCCGGGACAGCACCAAATTTTTATTGGATAATGCGTAATGTATACGGGTCATTGTATGGCTCTCATGGAATTACATTTTAAAATATGTGGCGTTCATGGCTCTCTCAGCCAAGAAGGTTCCCGACCCCTGCTTCAGCCAATACTGTGTACTAGTAGTTATAATAGACATAACTTTCATGAAAAAGTGGACAGTTAAATTTTTGTTGCCCTTCCCCGCTATCATTCTAGGCATGTATTCTAGGCATGTGGGAGGCAGAAGTGATCCCTCACTGGTGATGAAATGAGACATGCATACTACGCTTCAGGTCATATTCAAGAAACTTGATGATCGGATCCCAACACATACAAGATAATTTAATAGAGTTCCGTTTGGATGAGGCGTTCTTACACCAGGTATGTTCTTTAATGCACTGTCTGTTTTCTGGGGCTCTTTGGAGGATAAATCTAGCAAGAAGGAATCTGTTTTATTGGATGTTCTCTGGTCTCTTTGGGCTCCCTTATCCTTACATGAAAACCAGTAGTCACTTCACCCAGAGCTTAAAGACTTATGTGAGTCATCCCGAAGCACCTGTATGTAGTTGCTGAGAACAAGACGCTGCCGCTGTTGGGAAGACACAGCAAACCTCTCCCTTTCTGGCCGCGTCGGGTCAGAGTCCCAGGACGGGCAGCGGGTAAGCTGTGTTTTATTTCTCACGTGCTTGCAATGTCGTATTTCTGCACCTGTTACCGAGGCAGTGTGTATTCTCCATTCTACCTGCTAATTTAAAATCGCACATTTCACACTTGCAAGATCAATGCAATTAGTGCTTGAAAAGTAATCTGGCTGTGCCCGCCACTGGTTAGCTGGCTTGTTTTAATTATGACGGAATGTCTTTGCTCTTACAAAAATGAAAGCATGCCAAGATAGTTTGTGCTCACCCCCACAGGTCATGAGCCCTCACTTGAGATTATAATTTCCCCAAAGTTGAGAGGTCTTTTTAATTGCCTGTCTGCAAGGCACCTAGTTATCTTGACATGTTTAAAATACATAAAAAATAATGGAATAACCATAATAACTTTAAAATACATGTGCAATAGCATTTTGCAGTTTCCAAAAAGATTGGCCAGACTAATGAATTTATGCCTCTTAAGACTCTCGTTAAGGGAGGATACTATCACTAATGACACTCATTTTACAGATGAAGGAAACTGAGGCAGAAATAGGTTAAAATACTCAAGCTCTCATAACTAGTGGCAGCCTGGGGGCTTCATCCTATGCTCTCTACCATGACATTCTCTGGTGTTTCATTCATAGAAGAATTTAATGATATAAAATGTTGCTGTCTGAGTCTTTCCCCCTTTCGTCCGGTTTAATTGGTTCGAGCTCAGTTTTATCACAGTCAGCTGCTGCTTCCCCGGGACTCCTCTTTACAAGCTGGCCCATCTTCCCTCACCCTTCCAGGGTCGCTCACTCTGAGTATTTCGGAGCTTTAGATCATTTTCATATTCCTTTCAGAAACGATTTTTGTTAATCTCTGTCTACATGGCAAAACCAAACGTTCTGACACACTGCAGTAATCACTCCTTGAAGAAAGAATCTGGCAGCACCTGTGAGCCTTCCCTCTGAAAAATGCGCAGGTATCTACGTTTATATCTAACACTAAGTCACTATCACCACCACCACCCCCCACATGCGCACACGTACACTTCAGGTGACACCTATGTCTCCTGTGGCCACTGCACTTTTTTCAGAGTTTATAATGAACAACTTAGTCTTGCTCTTTCCATTACTGCTCACAAAAATTAAGGGATCGGGGAAGGTGCAGATACTCCAGTACTCTTAGCCTTCTGTACAGCGCATTTTCACCAATGAAGTAAAAGTTGGTTTGGCATCTCATTTGCATAATCCAACAACTTTCTCTGACTTGTCGTTTGCTTTTCTGATGTTCTTGTTTAATAATAATTAAAAAATTAAATACTTCTATTTTTCTATTGCTTCATACCATTTTGAAATATCCCCTAAATTTTGAGAACAGTATTTTTATGCTTCTGTGTTTGGAAAATTAATTGTCGATATTATAGTGATTTACCAAGTGACACGTAGGCAGTACTTTAAGAGGTGGGACTACATGGAAAAATGAGGAAGCTAGGATCCCACCCAGATCCCCTTGATGAGTTACCCCTAAACCTTTTTAATAAATGAAAGAATTTAACATCTATAATTAGGCTACCTAACCACTTGTGAGATACATCCTGGCCGTATAAAAATAAAGCAAATCTTACTCCAGGACCACCCACGGTGGAAAAACAACAATAACAAAAAACAAGACCTGAGACAAAGAATGGAAGAGAGGAAGAAAAGAGAGAGATAGAGATGCAGGAATATGATTAGTCTGGGAAGAAAAAAATATACAGGCTGTCGATGTAGACTTGAGTTTATTATCAGGCTATAAAGTTAAAGAAGAACTCTTTCAAACCTGGAGTTCCCAAATTCTACATTTTATAAAGAACTTAAACTTAGTACATTAAAGCAATAATCTTTCATTTGTGTTAATAAAACAACATATTAGTTATATAATTTAATGCTTTCCTCGGTAATATGAAGAAACCAGAGAATTTTATAACTGGAACGAATTCAGTCTTTAATTGACTGACTACATGAAAAAAAAAAAAAGAGATAAGTTTTCCTTGATTCTTTTAAGGTGTTTAAGACTAAACTTCGTTAGGCAATCAATAGTGTAGAAATCTGCGTAATGTTAAATATTATAGAGAAAGCAGGTACAAAAAGTACATATACTGTGGCATTAATAATAGAAATAATCAGAATAGAAGGAAATGCTTAAATATGCCTTCCTCTTACTTTTTGAGAAACAATTTTTAATCCTATTTAATTCAAATCCCCCCAATCGTCCATCAAATGTCCTTCACCGTTCAGTTTTCCAAACCCAGTTCCGCCGAGGACTCTACATCGGTGTCGGGTTCTTTAACACACTCATCCTTTCCCATTCGTCCCCCCCTCCCCATTTCTGCACATTGCTTTCTTTTGAAAAGTTATTTCTTTTGACAGAAATGTCATGATAAAAATAAAGGATTAAATTTACATGCAATAAAGATGTCTTAAAAAATCCTTACTTACCAAGAGTGAATTGGAACGCCCATTATGTCCAAAAGCCTCAGAAAAGAAATCGGTATTGTGGTCCAACCTCTGGTGTCCTCCGTATTCCGCTGCGTCTGAATCTAGCACAATCTTGTACGTACGGTTCTTAAGGAATCAGACGGGTTCAGGGTTGAATGAGACATTATAAAATATGTCCTCGGACAGCAGTTTAAAAGGTGAGTATTCTGAACACTGGGAAATCATAATCTGTACTAAAGACTCATTCTTGAAGGATTCCGGAGACTTTCATGTTTGAATGGGGCGCTACAGGTGTCAAGTGCAAACCCTGAGAAGATCCTTGTTATCCTATCCCAGCTCATCGGATCCTCCAGTCTGGGATGGAATGTACCTCTTCACGGAGAAGCTACACCTCTCGTAACGCAACCCACTTCCTTTGTTAGAAATTTCCACCATAAACAGCAATTTGCCTGGCTTGGAATTATTTCTATCCAGAAAAATCCATAAAGAGTAAGTTCAAAATACAGTAACCATTCGTATCTCCATGTGTCCTCTCTCTATATATTGGAAACTACGTATTTTAAAGAATCTCAGAAGCTTTGATCATTCCTCACTTGGTAAAGCTTTTTACTTCTTCCCCATCTCTGACTCATTCACTCCAGTCTTCCAGATCCTGGTTATTAAAGGGAGGAACACAGAAGCAAACCAAGTGTCCACATGTGGTCTGAGCAGTGCCGACCAAGCAGGCTTAGAGCTCACAGTGGTTACGGGCTGCCTGCGGCTGGCTGTTAACACACAAGGTCATGGAAACAGACTGGCCATCGTGCACAGGAGGACTCATGTTGCCGTCCTGCTACAATTTAACATCTGATTCTTCGCTGAGTTATTGGACATGTTAGCATTATCCTGTTTACAGTAAAATAGAAGCAATAGTTATTATGTACAAATTTATTATGCTCATCATATCTAGAAATGACAGTTTGATACAAACTCCACAAGAAAAATTACATCTGTACTTAGAAATCTTCACTTTCTTTTTGTTGTTGTTTAATTTATTGGTTCATAAGATTCTATAAATTTCAAGCATACAATTCTATAATGCATTATCTGTATTGTGTTTTCACTACCCCAAGTCTCCTTCCTTCACCATTTATTCCCCATCTACTCTTCTTCTCACCCCTTTCCCTCTGACAATCACCAGACTGATTTCCATGTTTATGAACCTTTGTTTTGTTTTATTGTCTTTGCTTAATCTCTTTACCTTTTTTAACCAGCCCCTCCCCTCCTCTCCCCTCTGACAGCTGTGAGTCTGTTCTCTGTATCTCTGAGTCTGTCTCTATTTTGTCTGTTGGTTTATTTTGTTTATTAGATTCCCCATACAAATGAAATCATACGATATTTGTCTTTCTCTGACTGGCTTATTTCACTTAGCATAATACTCTCCAGATCCATCCCTCTGAGAAACCTTACATTTCTTTAGCCTAAGGAGGACAAAAGATAGGTTTAAGCCTTTGCATTCTCCTTTTCTGGCATATCAATCCTTAATCTCAGAAGCCTCTGCACATTGTTACATAACAACAATTATCACATTAAAAGTACGTGTAGGTCACAAACAAGGACCCTCATTTCCATGCCTAGGGAGCCTCCCTGGGTAGAAGATTTACATGGACTCAGGGAAACTTGCTGGGCACGGTGGCTCCCTTCTGTCAGTCCAGGTCAGCCAACTCAGACTCGACTTCCAACTGACACGCAACATATGAGTGTGTTTAAAGGAGAATGAGACACACACACAGATTGAGAGTCAACAAGTGACTCCTGGGCACAGGCACATTCTAAAGTCACTAAAGACAGCGAGAAATAATTTGAACACACCAAATTATAGAATGGTGAGATATGGAGAGTGAAAATGAAGCACTGTGGAATGAAAGGAATTGCTTAAACAAAAGTTTTGCTTTTGTTCTTCGCCCTAGGTAATTAAATACTTGTTCAAATCATTGAAAAGCAAAAGGAAAACCACTACTGGTTACCAATATAGATTATCGGCAGCAGGGTATCAGAAAGCAAGGGTGTTACCCGAAAGCAGTGGGTCCCAGTCGGCGGGGTGCTTAGATGCTGGTGGCCGTGTTACCACAGGGGCCTCACCAAACACGGGAATATGTCATTAGGAGGGATGGGGGATCGACACGAGCATCAGGCATTGTCTAAAGACTAAATTATGTTAATACATGCAGTTGACACTGTACTTAAAATAACGTGACCGTTTTTATTAATAAAATGTGATTCATTTAAAAAGTCACAGAACTCATAGTAAGTATTATATTTGCATATATATGATAGTTTCTCAATCAAGGATTGAGAAATGATTCTTTCAGAACAATTGTTCTGTAAGAATCCATTTCTTTTCGACAATGAAAGAGATCATCATATTTAAAATAGTTAAAATCTATTAACTTACTATATATAATCTGTAACATAAAGGAAAAGCCTACAAAACTCATAATGAATGTTTCTAAACATCAGTTTAGACCTCTTTCTCTGATCTATAATTTAAAGAAAGAACTCTGCTGGGGCCACTTTTAGAATAACCCAGTCCTCTCTCTCTGTTACCTAGGGAACACAGTAATTTCTTTAGGAAATGAAACCTTTAAACTCCAGAAAAGTCCCCAAATTTAAAAGACTGATTAAAAGGAAAGATTGTGAGAGAACTTCATAGTTATAAATTACTACGACATATTATTCCATTATCAGAAAAACCCCACCGTTTAGGAACATGACTTCAAACAAAAGCTTTTTAAGGAGGTTATTTGAGCAACTGAATTTTTTTCCCTTTTCTCTCACTTAGGCAGGCCCTTGTTCCCTCTTAATAATATGTGTGCCTGCATGTGTATGTGTGTGTGCATGCAGACACACACACACACACACACACACACACACACACACACACACACACACACACATACACAGAGGACACAGGACCCACACAGCTCCCAAACCCCTTAAAACCTGTCTTCTGCTAAAAACCATCTCTCTGAAAACATACCTTGACGCTAATTTACACTTGTTTAAACCAGCTCCTTTATCTGGTTTCCAGCGGCCGAGCAGGTGCACTACGTTTAGCAGGACACCTTCACCTCCATCCGCCTTGGTTCATAGCTGCCTCCCGACACCTAGCGGAGAGCCTTCTCATGTAAGTTCTGACTCCGTGTTTGAAACTGGTATTCAAGATGACAGTTCTGATTCACCAAGACAGCTCAAATCACGCAGCTTTTAAATGCTAAAGAAGAATAAACTGTCTTTACTCCCCCTTTCACTTCCTAAATTAAACAATGTATATGAAAGCACTGTGCATGATAAAAAAGGGGGGGGACTTAGATACACTCTAAGTGTATCTGCACTATGGCCTTAGTTTACACTCAATGTACAACCCACGAGGAAAGATCAGACATGCACACGAATGTCTATAAATAAAGCAGAGGATGATATTCAGTGACAGGCAGAGCCAAGTGGAAATACGGGGTTGACGGTCTGTATATTAAAGCTTTGAAGGTTAGGTTAGGCAGTTAAGAGTCATTGTGGTAATTTAAGTATGAGGACGTTGAAGATTTGTGAGAAAGGCTATGCCAATCAAGAAAATTAACCTACAGGTCAGGGGTAGACTAGAATAGACAAGGGAAATAGTCAGAAAACCGCTCACGAGCTAACAGTACAGTCAATGGATAGTAACACGGCAAAACTTGGCAAGTGCAGACAGAGAGACTTTGCATGTACAACTGACTATGTGCAGATGGCAAGGTAACTGATGTTTAGTTTGGGAGACAAAGTGGAAGATGGGACTTTCTGTGCCCAAAGATATACAAGCAGTTTCGCGGCAGAGCTGAAATGAGCACACAAGTCAAATGAGGACCTAATTACCCTACTCTCTACAGGGGGGCACTTATTTCATGACTAATCAGGCAAAGTGTTTTCCTATGAAGTTTCTTGTTTAATTCTAGAGTTGAGATCTAAGAATGAAGTGGCCAGAAAGAACATGGCATGAGAATAATAAGAAGAAAAGCAGATAAAATGCTATTCATCTAAATGGTATTGTAATACAATTTAAAAGCCTGACATTAAAGAACTGATTTCATTACATTCCTTAAGGAGTCTGAATAACTATAAAGTTTACTGCATTTACTCCAGATCCATTTCTGGATCTTTTGATCATTTTATTGGTGCATACAAGATGTGGAACCCAAACTTTACCTTGCTCACTTTGGGAAAATATAGTAGAAAAAGAATAGAATGATTGAATTATTTTATGTAGATTTTTTTTTATAAAGAGATCTAATAGGTCCCTATCCATTTGAATGTCATTTTAAAATATTATGATTTGTTCTTATTTTAAATTCAAGAGCCTCCTAAGTATTTGATGTATCTATCAACAGGTTGAAGTAGGTAAGAAGTTTTAAGCATCATTTTATAATCTATGTTCTTAAAATTGAACCAAGTAAGAGCCATGTTCTGAAGACCTGTATTAATAAGATTAAAGAACAGTGAAGGCATGAAGACTCTTAAATTCAATGGCTCTTCAAATACTTCAAAAGCTACTGTGTTTGCTCAGCCACTTTATAAAGTGTCTCTTCAAAGTATAAGGATTTGATGTGAGAAGTACTATCATTTATATCATTCTGCACTAAACTCACTTCACTCCCAATGATGAAGCTAAGAAAATTTATTATAAGGTACAATCTCAGAGATTTCAAACTAAGTTACAATGAAAGGGGTTCTCCAGTGACTAAGATGACCATAAGGATGGCAAAACTGGTAAATTACCATGTATCTTTAGATGTAAAATATCACTAATTTTTTCTTTTCTTTCTTTTTTTTTTCTTTTTTAGGTGACAGGAGAGGAGATGGTGAGGCAGACTATTGCATGCACCCTGACTGGGATCCACCTGGCAACCCATCTGGGGTGGATGCTTGAGTACTGAGCTATTTTTAGCACCTGAGGCTGATGATCAGACCAACAAGCTATCCTCAATGCCCTGGGCCATGCTCAAACCAATTGAGCCAGGGGCTGAGGGAAGGGAAGAGGCAGAGAAGGGGGAAGGAGAGAGGGAGAGAAGCAGATGGCTGCTTCTCCTTTTGCCCTGGCCAGGAATTAAACACAGACATCCGTTCACTGGGCTAACACTCTATCCACTGAGCCATCAGCCAGGGCCCAGATATCACTGATCTTAAGGTGAATTATACATATACTAATAAAATCACTCTCATGGCAATCATTTCAAGATAAATCCTAATTCAAGACATGTTAAAATGTGGTTTTAAAAAATGTACATTTGAGAATCTATGAATACAAAACTGGTGAATACAAAACAAAATATTTACCTTGCTCAATTTGGGAAAATACAGCAGAAAAAAATGATGGAATTCTGTTATGGAAATTTTTTTTTTCCAAAAGGAGACCAAATAGGTCTATCCATTTGGATTGAAAATTATTTAAATATTTAGAAACAAACAAAAAACAAGGTCACATACAGAGAACAAACTGGTGGTCGTCAGAGGTGGGAGTGAGGGTGCGCTGAATGGGTAAAGGAGGTCCAAAGGTTATATATATGAAATCCATGTGTTATTTACAGATCCGAGTCTTTCATCATCCCACCCGTATTGCTATGATTGCAGTAACTTCTGGGAGCTGAAAAACTGCAGCAGAGAGAGCCTATATCAAACGCAGGGAACACTCGATAGGAAATTCTAAGGAACTGCGAACAAACATCTGGTAGAGTAAGCAGTGGTACTGAAAAGCAAGGAGCATTTTATGTTTGCAAGCAGTCTAAAAATAACTACAAGGGCTTGCCACAATGTTCTAATATAAGCCTTCTCTATTGATGTTTCATAAGTTGAATTTTATCTATTGCCATCTATAATCCACAAAAACCTAGGTTGTTCCTGCATTTGTCCCTTTATTCTATAAGTCTAGCTAAATTATGTCTAGTTTATTATTCTAAACCACAAAAAAGGATATAACTTATAAGTTAATTGCTCTACCTGGTCTATATCCAAATACAGGAGTCTTGTGATATGTAGCTCTATATTTTATAAATGTATACCTGTGATTGTATGAGGTAGGGGGGTGTGTGCGTGTGTGTGTGTGTGTGTGTGTGTGTGTGTGTGTGTGTGTGTGTTTTAGGCATTTCCATCATTTTGTGATCTAGAATATATGATAAAAACTCATCACTATAAATAAGTACTGACATTTCATTTTAATTATTTTTTTCAAAACTATTTTTATGGCCATGTGGCAGTTATTACTGTGGTACTTTAAAGACAAACATCCATTTAACTTCTTTTCTCTCCTTAATTTTAGTTTAAAAAATGCCCCAATATTATAATATTTTAAAAATAAAATAAAAACAAACAATAATATAAAAAAACAGAATTTCATATTACATGTGGTCAAACTATATTTTAACATCAAACGAATGCCAAATGGAATCTCTCTTTAAGGGCAATATGTTGTTCTGTTTTTGCTTCTGTTTACCCTTTTTAGCTCATATTATCAATTTGGCATCCACGAGAAAAGCAGCATCTTCCTGGGTGAGCTACGTATGCACTCAAGTTTGTGAAGATTGCTTCACTGAGAGTGTAAACGGCACCCACACATTTTAATTGAGTGTAAAAGAGAACTGTTCTTCTAGTGTAAGGTAGGATGTGCTTGTTTCATCAAAAACAGGTTTCTGATTTGACATGAAAAATTCATTCCTATTTCTGCAAGTGTATGTCCTTGGCTGTAAATTTTTAGAAACTATACAATGCACAATAGAAAAAACAAACAAACAAAAAACAACTCAAAGAATAAAGGGATCAAATATCATTATCTAGCATATTAATTAATGGATTGTCATGCCTTTTGAAATGCATTTTCATGCAAATTATTAGTTTATTCTTGGACATGCTTAATGACACGTCAGTAAATCAAATGATAATAAAAAATATTTAGTGGGACATATTTCTCTATGCAAATAGAAAATATACTACAGAATACTTTGACTAACCAAATTAGGAACTTTTCTTTGTCACAGAAGATTATAAAACTTGAATTAAAAATGTCATGGCTTCTCAATAACTCAAGAAAGAATAATAATGAAAAAAACATGCCCACATTTCTAGCCTAATCTCCCTCGAAAATAGTTGCTCTCTGTGTCATTAAAAACTACCCAAAGAACTTGTAAATTCAATTATTTGATGAAGCAACAGCAATTATTTAGAACTGCAAAAGAAAAAAAATGACAGATTGTTATTCACCTTTTAACCGCATACTTTGTCATCAAAATGAGTTTCAAACATGCAGATTCAACATTTTTTTATACAAATGCTGCTTGTGAACTCAAAATAATTTTGACTTAGGCTATGGAAAAACACCTTTCCTCAAATTTACTCTAATACAGCCTTCAGTGTAGTCCAATGCAATATCTATAAATAGGAAAAAATAATTGGAAACTCTTCCAAGTCCCTGAAAAATAATAACAGTTATAAGCAGTAAGTAAGCATCATCTGAGCCATTTCCTGCAGACAGACAGGGATATGAAGAAGCATGCTAAAAGAGTAAACTATGGTGGGAGCATCGATGAACTCTGGGGTCCAAAATTTACATTCTAACCCCAGTTCTGCCAATTATCAGCTGTGTGTCTCTGATTAGTGAAACTCATGGAGGCTCAGTTTCTTGGAGATAGTGAGGAAGACTCCTGTATGCACCCCAACTGGATTCCAGTCCCGCAACTCCAACTGGGGCTGATGCTCAAATCAACTGGGCTATCCTCAGTTCCCAGGGCCAATGCTCAGACCAACAGCACTATCCTCAGTGCCTGAGGCCAACATAGGACCATCTGAGCCACTGGCTGCACGAGGGGAAGAGGGAGAGAAGGGGGAGAGGGAGGAGAAGCAGATGGTTGCTTCTCCTGTGTGCCCTGACTGGGAATCAAACCCAGGAGGTTCATATTCCAGGTTGACACTCTATCCACTGAGCCACTGGCCAGGGCCAAGGCTCAACTTCTTGTGGGTAAAAGAGAGGTATTGTATCAGAGGGCTGTGAGGATTAGGTGAAGCAACATACATCAAGTGCTTAAAGCTATGTTTAGCACTGAAAAAGAGAATCCTCTGCTTATTAGCTGCTGTTTATATTATTATTATTAAAGACCCTGCTTCATTTAAGCTTCTGTCTTAAGTGATGAAAAACATAAAAGTGAATCTATTTATTCTCTAGCTTATGTTTTACACCCAACTTGGCCTCTTCTTCCTTCATGACCTTCATTTGCATTTCCTTCTCCCCTGTCTCTGTTCTCAATAAAATCTGAACACTTTTCTTGTTATATAAAAATTTTAACACTAGAGCTTAATTGGACTGTACCTTGAACTCTTCGAGGACTAGACACCTTTTTAAATTTTAAGCTGTTCCTGCTCAAGCTTCTGAAAATGTGGAGAAGGCTATTAGGAGCTCACTGCCTGAAAATTAAAGACCTCCCCACATCCTCCTCTACTGGTCCTGATTTCTCACCAGAGTTCACCAACGTTGAACATACTGTAAATTTAATTATGACTGTTTTCTGTCTTCCAATATTTTTTTTTTTGTATTTTTCTGAACCTGGAAATGGGGAGAGACAGTCAGACAGACTCCCGCATGCGCCCGACCGGGATCCACCCCGCACGCCCACCAGTGGAGAAGCAAATGGGCGCCTCTCCTATGTGCTCTGGCCGGGAATCGAACCCGGGTCCCCTGCACGCCAGGCCGACGCTCTACCGCTGAGCCAACCGGCCAGGGCCTGTCTTCCAATATTAATATACAATTTCGATAAGAGATTTCTGTCTCTCCCCGTTTCTCCCTCCCCTCTACCTAGGACCCACATTAGTATTTGTCCTGTTGAGTGGACCCTCTTGGCATCCTTCTCCTTGCGGTTTGATCTATTCATGGTGTTGGTCAAGTTTAAGAAATAATTTGAAACACATTTGGCCATAAAAAAAAAAAACCAACCTTGATTTTTCTTCTTTTGATAGGGTTCAAATTTCAGGTCCATAAATATAAATTCTAACACAATGCTATTTCATTATTTATAAAATTTTACCTGGGCATTTAAAAATATTTTTTCCTCCTTTTCTAAGATGTCCCAGTCATTAAACTAATGCATGTCAGTTTGAAACAGTTAATACTCAGGTGAATAACTCTGACCAGTTTGAACCCTGGGGAGAGACATTTTATATAATTTTTAATTGAAGAGGATAAATAATTATGTGTTTACTAAAGTTAGTATATACGTAAGGTCTTGCATTATCAACGTGACTAGACAAAAGGCTGAGCTTAAGAACAGAATATCAAAATGACATGTCAAAGTCATATATACATTATTTATCTATAAATAAAATAATCTGGCGGAACCAGGACATGCACATAGGTGTAATATTTTCTACCACCTCACCACTATCTGACAGAAAAAGATTGCAGAGTACATGAACATTAAAATACTTCAACTCTGAAAATTAATTTTTTATCCTTGGTAGTAGAAACACCATTTTCCCCTTTTTATTGAATTTACTGGGGTGACATTGTTTAACAAAATTATGTTAGGTTTCAGGTGCGCAATTCTACAGCACATCATCTGTGCACTGTACGTGTGTGTTCACCACCCCAAGTCAAATCTCTTTCTGTCACTGTTTATCTGAGACATTCTTTTTCTTTATTTAAATTCATAGTTACTAGGAATATGAAAAGGTAATGTATATGCCTCTTTTTCTTTGAACATTTAAGACCAAAAAGAAAATCCTAACACTAAAGGGCTCATCATTCCATGCTTCAGAGAGCTGAATGAGAAGAGGCTGAGCTTGTATCCAAAGCAAAACTTGCAGGTGTGCATATGTGTGTCTGTGTGTGTGCAGAGCACACACATACATGCGTCATCACTCCCAATCATTCCTGAGTCCTTCTGGGCACAGAACCCCTAACTATCATAACTATACCTATATTGATGATTGTGAGGGAAAGGATTCAAAGTAAACAATTCCTCACAGGCACAGAAAATATTACCGAGAGGGCTTTAAATACACACACACACACACACACACACACACACGAACACAGGATTGCTAATACATCTATTTTCCAGGAATATAATAAATCTAATCTAATCTAATTCCTTGCAATAGTCTTTCAAACAATCATATGGGTTTCATCTTACTAAATAGACACAGAAAACAATAATACAAAGAAAGAGTAAAGCTGCTAAGTCATTTCTGCGAAGTTCATGTCTGTACAACTCAAAATCAACAAATGGGCTGGCCATCATAGTCAAACAATGGTGATAATTTACGTATTTCAAATAAGCAAAATTCTGGTACAGTTTGATTGCCAGTCAAGATGGCAGAGTAGGTATATGCTTTGCTTACCTCTTCCCACGAGCACAGCAAAACTACAACTAACTGATCGAAGCCCCAGCCTTGAGGACCACCTACATGCTAGCTGAACAGAACTCTTGTAATGGGGGAATGAAATATAATTATATAGCAAGAGAAGGAAATATAAGCAATTAAATGCTTCTAATATAAAACCACAGAGAAGTTCTCCCGAAAGCTGTCCAAGGTGGAATCTTTTGTGTGTGGCTAGAACAAATCATAACCCCCATGCTGTAAAATCTATGCCAATAACATGGGACCACTGCGCTTACAGTAACTCCCATACTCAAGAAACAACGTGGACAATGGCTTATCCAGAAACCTGGGGTAAACAGAATTCTATCTTTCACCTCGTTGTAAAGTGTCCTTTCCTCTGTTCTGAGGTGCGTGGAGTCCAAAGACTCTTTCCTCCGACACCCTCAGCACCTCTCAGGACACTTTGCCACTCATCACCTGAAGCTGAAATACGCTCAGGTTTATATGCTGGTTTAACAAAAAATAAGTGAGTGCTCACCCTTTTCCTTAAAAGGCTTATTTTATCCTTTTAAAGTGAATATGTTCAGTGTTTAACAAACATTCCATTTAAATTGATCTGTGTTTGTGAGGGTCAGAAACCGGGATAGTTTAACACTGTGTGAAAATGACATTTAGTCAGAGACACCATTCACTGTTAAAAAACAAGTAGAATTATAAGTGATTAGTGAAACACATTTTACCGGTTTTAAAGGCATTTCTATAGGGCAATAAAAAGATGAATCATCTGGTGTCCAAATGAAAAATTGTGTGGAACTTAGAGGAACTAGATTGAAATCACATTTATTCACTTACTAGGGATATGATCTTGTGAAAGCTATAAATCATTTAGCTGCTCAGGTTTGGGCTAAGGATCAGAATACTTGCCTGACCCACATCACTAAGATGATGTGAGGATAGGATGAGTCAAGGCAAATAAAAATCCATACTCTGTAAATGTTAAGCAAATTTAACTCCTGGAACTAATGTGGAAACCATCTCTAAACTGCATCTCCTAACCTAACCAATTCTACTGAATTTACCTGGGCTGAACCAGGTCATGGTAGAGTTGTTCTACATCTAAGAAAACTATGATTGTGTGCTCCCCAGTATTTCCTAACGGTCACTAAACATGACAATATTACACTTGAGGAAGAGGGCGCAGATCAAGGTAGGAGAGGTGATTAGGGACCATCTTCATAGTTGAGGCTCTGAGCATGTGTGAGTTCTTCAGTGGAAAAGAACCAAGGATAGAGAATAAGTTATTGGATTTAGATATGAGGGAAAAAGATAACACAGAGTGTAGGTAGACAGAAAAGAGGAATCGAGATAGTGCTGGATTATACAGACAGTGGAGTGAGGAAAAAAGGTGAGCCAATGGTACAAGAGTGAGGAAAGGGTTTACCAGGAAACAGAGGACTTTTCTTCTTTGTTTGTATTTTTCTGAAGTGAGAATCAGGGAAGAGGCAGAGAGATTTCTGCATGTGCCCGACCGAGATCCACCTGGCACGCCCACCAGGGGGCGATGATCGGCCCCTCAGGGGCATTGCTCCATTGCAGCCAGAGCCATTCTAGCACCTGAGGCAGAGGCCACGGAGCTATCCTCAGTGCTGGGGCCAACTTTGTTCCAATGGAGCCTTGGCTGCGGGAGGGGAAGAGAGAGATATAGAGGAAGGAGAGGAGGAAAGGTGGAGAAGCAGATGGGTGCTTCTCCTGTGTGCCCTGGCCAGGAATCAAACATGGGACTTCCACACGCCGGGCCAACGCTCTAACGCTGAGCCAACAGGCCAGGGCCCAGAAGACTTTTAATACCGGTACTGAGAAGGAACAGATATCATCTCAGGGTGGTGAACTGGGCAACAGGATATAAAAAGGAAGATAAGAGAATGTAGATAATAGAGAGGGTTAATGCCTGTGCCTCACCTTCCCTTTTCTTCCTTTAATTGCCAATTTCTAGTGCATTTTTTAGAATGACAATGACTGTAATGATGAGCACAGCAGGTAAAATTTATTGAGCCTACAGTCTGTACAGGATCCTGTTGCTATGCTTTTGACACCCATTTACTCATTTAATTCTGATAACCATTCTACAAGGAGGCGTTTTAAAGATGAGGATACTAAGAAACAAGGTGGTTATCTTCATAACATAAACACGTGGGACAGACGGAACTGAAAACTTTCAGACAGTTTTATTCCGGAACCCGTGCTCTTAGCCACTATCCTAGCAACAAGAGCCCATGTCTCTCTCTATGCTTGCAATAGAAGAATCAGAAACACATGACTACATGAGGCCAGACAAGGTATACGAGCCTTTGGGAGATAAAAATATTAGAGTAAGAAAACAAACTGAAGAAAATGTTAGGGAAAAATTTCTGAGAGAGTCAGAAAGAAATGCTATCACCAGTGAAACTTACTTATGTTTTGTTTTTCTTAGCCGAATAAAAGGAAGAGCGTTGGAAGGGAAGGTAGAAAGCTCATAGGGGAAAAAAAAACAACCCACAGTCATATTTATAATTTTACTAGGAAAACAATTTTTGGTTTTTTTTTTTTTGTATTTTTCTGAAGCTGGAAACGGGGAGAGACAGTCAGACAGACTCCCGCATGCGCCCGACCGGGATCCACCCGGCACGCCCACCAGGGGCTACGCTCTGCCCACCAGGGGGCGATGCTCTGCCCCTCCGGGGCGTCGCTCTGCCGCGACCAGAGCCACTCTAGCGCCTGGGGCAGAGGCCAAGGAGCCATCCCCAGCGCCCGGGCCATCTTTGCTCCAATGGAGCCTTGGCTGCGGGAGGGGAAGAGAGAGACAGAGAGGAAGGAGGGGGCGGGGGTGGAGAAGCAAATGGGCGCTTCTCCTGTGTGCCCTGGCTGGGAATAGAACCCGGGTCCCCCACACGCCAGGCCGACGCTCTACCGCTGAGCCAACTGGCCAGGGCCCAATTTTTGGTTTTAATTAATGTTCCTGTAATATGGCACCTACTGTCTCCCAGTGCAAGATAATATGGCTGCACTTAAGTTATGAATTAATTAAATAATTTTTCTTGATAGCATCTACACAATATTTTCCTTATTCGGCAATGAATGCCACATAACTACCAAAAAACAATCAATTATTTACATGAATAAATTTCACAAATATAATAGGAATTAATTGTACATTTTTAATCTTTAGGCCAATAGAAAGTACATTAGTAGAATTGGAGGTGATGCTTACACACAGTTATACTGAAGCCACTGTTTCCAAGAACACATCGCTCATGACTCTACTTTTTTCTGGAGAAACAAACCCTTCTTTTGGTTGTAGCAGCCACATACTCTTAGAAGCCCTGAAATTATGATAGTGAACCAGTAATTACATCAGGGCTTACTTTTAAAAATTCTTCTAGGGGAATTCAGGTACCATTTTCACAAATAAATGAAACACTGACGACTTTGTTTGACCCTATGGAATTCTGATTTAGAACTACTTAGTAGAAAATAATGGAAATAAAGATATCTCACTAATAGAAGATCAAAACAGCTTTCTGGCAGGAGATATTCACTGAAAAAAAAAAAAAAAGGCTAATTTCTACTGAGATCCAAAAAGAAAAAGTAATTTAACATTAAATATTAGAAATTTATCTTAGACAAAGAATTCTCTAGTTAAAAAACATAGATATCATGTATCAAGGTGACAACTGCAATAATTTTGTTTTTTTTTAAGACAGAAAAAACCGATCAGTTTTAGACTGATTAAAAACAATTTTTAAAAATGTTAGATATGAAATTTTTTAGGCCAGTGATTTCATTGTAGAATTACTTCTTCCATATTTATAATGCTGTTCCCTAGTGAAGGAAAAGATTTACTAAATGAGAAAATGAGTGTAATTTTCTATTTACAGTGTATAAAGCATACGGTAAGTTTGTATTAGATGGTAGGTCTTGTTAGGAAACTCTGTTCAGCAAGTATTCTAACAAAAGATTCTGGCCCCCTGGCCGGTTGGCTCAGCGGTAGAGCGTCGGCCTGGCGTGTAGGAGTCGGGGTTCGATTCCTGGCCAGGGCACACAGGAGAGCCGCCCATTTGCTTCTCTACCCCTCCCCCTCTCCTTCCTCTCTGTCTCTCTCTTCCCCTCCCGCAGCCAAGGCTCCACTGGAGCAAGGCTGGCCCGGGCGCTGGGGATGGCTCTGTGGCTTCTGCCTCAGGCGCTAGAATGGCTCTGGACGCAACAGAGCAATGCCCCAGATGGGCAGAGCATCGCCCCCTGGTGGGCATGCCGGGTGGATCCCAGTTGGGCACATGCTGGAGTCTGTCTGACTGCCTTCCCGTTTCCAGCTGCGGAAAAATGAAAAAAAAAAAAGATTCTAGTATATTAATTCCAAATTCTACAAAATGCTGATGTATTTTGTGGATAATATTTTATTAATTTTACCTACCATTTAATTAAATATGTTCTCTAAGGGAAATACAGATTCTTGTAACTATTTTTTTATTATTTAATTTAAATTAGGTAGGTAGTATATCGCTCCATGTGTTCATCTGTCCACACATCCACCTATCCATCAAGTATTTAGTACTACTTTTTACAAATTGGTAAAAATGATTACGCTAGGCACAGAAAGGTTTACCCCCATTAGTGATACAATGATAAAGTGATTAGGTACTATTTTCAAAGAGGTAATGTTTCTGATTTCTTTTTCACACAGAAGGACAAAAAACAATGGACAGAAAGCTTGACTGAGCTACTTATTAAATGAATTTCTATAACCAAAGAAGACCCTCACTATGCAACTTAGCTATGCCCAAAAAAGACGGAAGTGCTGCTGAATATCTATCCCAGAGCACTGAACACTGAATAGCATTCAGCTACTCACACAAAACAAAGCAAAAAAAAAAAAAAATCCCATAAAAACCCTGAAACCATTTGTGTGTAGTAAGTCCTTGCTCATAATTCATTACTGCCTATAGTTTTATGACTATATATATATAAAGTCAATCTAAAAGTGTTACACATATGAAATATTTTAATCATGCAAGATGCTTTGCTTTGTGATTCATTTCAAATTCATGGGTAGAAAAATGATGCTAAATCACAGGCTCTTGATTGCCAGTGGAGGTGGGGGTATACCTCTGTCACTATTCTTCCATCACAGGGGCTGCGGAAGAGTGTTTAACAATGAAAAATGATCAGGATGACCACTCGGTAATGTTCGTAAGTATTACCATTATCTTGAAACAAAAGAAGGCTAACCGAGGCAATGACTGTACATCATTTTAAGCTAAAGAAACAAAAAGACTATATTTAATACTACATTGTTAGCAGGATTAACAGTCTCTGCTCACATAAAAAAATCATCATTAAACTGCAGCACAGAGTGAAAGCATCATGATACACACACAGAAACACAAGAAAAGGAAATATTCTGGCACCTGTTTAAACCCACTGTTACAGGTATTTTCAGAAAACCTGTATTTTATTTTTACCAAAAACAGCTACAAGCTGAAAAACCAGAATGTTAAGTTGAGATGCTCTACTTTTTTAGTTGAGAAATTTACCTTCACATACAAAATTGTGATAGAATGTATCTTTTAGCTAATCCTAAATTAAGTTCTTTGTTTTCATTTGCTGCATAAAACACAGATTTTATTAAACACAGTGTTACATAACCAGGCTTCAAAGGCTTCCATAAACTGAGCAACTCACAGCAGCTCCTCTGCCTTCAGCGACCACATTTCAGTGAATCATCCAAGTGACCTTATTTGCTCATTAAAAAGTCTTGTGTACAGGTTGCAAATGTCAGAGTCTAAATTTACATTGTAAAAAGCACATCTCGCAGCAGTTTAAATGAAAATATTTCAAAGATCTCAGGTCAAACCTAACGGTTTACTCATCTGTTCCCTTAGCTTTAAATATTTTTGGCCTGGATTCTCATAGTTTTCACCAGCCACATTTCAATACTGTCACAGTTCTAAATACCACGTGAAAAGGAGGAGCTCTGATGTCCACCCCCACCTCCACAGCAGACTGACAAATAATTTAAAAACATTTTGATCATAGCGTTTATGTTCTCAGAATGATATGAATCCGTATATATCAAAACACACACTTCATTAAAAAGCTGTGAGGGCTTCACACTTGCCTGGACTATTACACAGTCAACTTAAATTAATGGGATGCTCAGAGGAGTTTAACTCTGAACACAGACCATGACACATTCTCCTCTAGAATCTAGGGTAAACACGATTAACTTGAGTTTTACATTTTTTTTTCCCCCCTGGGCAGAACGGTGACAAGGGTCACCAGGAAGAGATTCTGGGGAATAATTTGTCAGGAGCGATCGTAAGATGCTGAGGGAAGTCAGATGATGAGAGGGAAGCTTGCTGGTACCATGAATTTGGGTACAAGTCTCCTCTTGCTACCTACTCCCCCAGAACTAGATCAAAGTCATTTTGAACACTGCAGAAATAAATCTTTATTGGTAATACTTCTATGCTACCACCATCAATCACACAGCAGTATTCAGGAACAGACAGAAGCACCACGGTGTGTCGTAGAAAGAACAGAGGCTTTGCAATACTCTGCTCAGACTGGATCAGCCAAGTGCTGGAGGAAGTTCGGTAGTTACTGAAAGACCTCGGTTTACTCATCTGTCACATGAGGCTAAACAATCTAGCTCAGTGGTCCCCAACCCCCGGGCTGCGGTCCAGTACCGGTCCGTGAGCCATTTGGTACCGGTCCACAGAGAAAGAATAAATAACTTACATTATTTCTGTTTTATTTTTAAGTCTGAACCATGTTTTATTTTTAAAAAATGATCAGATTCCCTCTGTTACATCTGTCTAAGACTCACTCTTGACGCTTGTCTCGGCCACATGATATATTTATCCATCCCACCTTAAAGGCTGGTCTGTGTAAATATTTTCTGACATTAAACCGGTCCATGGCCCAAAAAAGGTTGGGGACCACTGATCTAGCTTATAGTGTGCCCAAGAATATTAAACTGGATACTTAATGAAAATGGCTCTCAGCAGAAGGACCTCAAAAGAAGTTCCCACATCAGTCAAAATGAGACACCATTTGTATTATTTAGAATAGATAAGAGCAGTCTGCCCTTGGGGGCTTAGCAGTTTTCCTTTTGAGACAATGATGACTTGATAATTTTGTAAGTGAATAAATATGGTGGAAAAATACAATGTTTCTGATAATATTAAGGGCATATTGTTTCTCTCTTTACAGCTAAGCAACGTGAAATCATTATGAAATATCTATAACACATCAGAAAATATATATATATTATCTTCCGAAGCCTGAAACTTATCACCTGCCTACTTATCCATTATATTTAAATCTCAGTCTGCATAACCCACCTTGCTGTTTTCCATATTAAAGAACATTGGTGAATATTACACTGAAGATCAGCAGCCAAAAGACCACTGTGAGATATTGTATAGACAAAGAAATTTTGCTGGTGTTGTTTATTTTCTAGAATATGGCAGATTTCTTTTTTCTTTTTTTTTTTTTTTGTATTTTTCTGAAGTTGGAAATGGGGAGGCAGTCAGACAGACTCCTGCATATGCCCGACCGGGATCCACCAGGCATGCCCACCAGAGGGTGATGCTCTGCCCATCTGGGGCGTTGCTCTGTTACAACCAGAGCCATTCTAGCGCCTGAGGCAGAGGCCATGAAGCCATCCTCAGTACCCGGGCAAACTTTGCTCCAATGGAGCCTCGGCTGCGGGAAGGGAAGAGAGAGACAGAGAGGAAGGAGAGGGGGAGGGGTGGAGAAGCAGATGGGCGCCTCTCCTGTGTGCCCTGGACGGGAATCAAACCTGGGACTCCTGCACGCCAGGTCGATACTGAGCCAACCAGCCAGGGCTGGCTGTAGATTTCTTAAAAAATATTTTTCATTGAACTTATTGGGGCTGTAGAATTCTTTTGCAGAAATAATACTATGTCCTTTATCTGTCACCATGAAGACCACTTTCGAAAACTTAGTGATACAAATTGGACTTCACACTTAGCTTTCCAAATGTATCATCTTAGTTTGAAGTGATAGTTAAAAGCATCATTAAAGTATGTATTTCGTCTACCCTGCCTGGCATTACCCCCAAAATAGCTTCCCTTACAACAGGTTCCTGGGAAGACAGTCACCACCTATTCTTCAAAGACTGAGTGAAAGCTGACGTCTGCTATTTGATATACAAAATATACAGGTTTCAAAAAAAAAATAGAACTACTCAAGAATTCAGTCAGATATATTACCTATTGCAGGTTTATATTTCACAGTGACAGAAGAAGTTCAAAAGACTATTTGAGAAACTTTAAATTTGTTCTGACATCAAATCCTGCTTTCCAGGGAATTAAAAATTTGATGAATCTCTTGATTTGATTAATACCTTCAATCTTGCCACTGTGGATTCTTTACAGAGAAAATCTGTATTTAATTCACTGGTTCAGGAGTTGGAAATACTAATGGACTAGAACAGCTTGGTAAGTCAGAAAATGCAGCAAAGAAAGCCTTTTTTTTTTTCTCTCTTCAATTTTCATATCTAAAATGATTCCATAATGCTGATCTACAATGTTGTTTAAAGGTATAAGGATAAAGTCAGAAAGATGAAAGGCCAAGAAAAAATGAGGCTTGTAAAATGCTAAGATAATGAAAGGACTCAAAGTTAAGCGTAGAGCAACAAGTTTAAAGAATAGAGTCATTGCCTACTGACGGTGCAATCCTAGCAGATCGATAACAGAAAACTGGTCTACGTCAGTATTCTTGTATCTTCTCTATTAACAGGGTAGAGGCAAAACAACAATATATACTTTTCATCTTGAACCTGGGATTTTAGGTTAAAATTATCAATGGAATAAATAAAAAACAAAGGAGAGTACATATAAAGCACTAGTACATATAAAGAAAAACTAAAGATTTGTATCTAAAAAACTACAGATTTTTATCAGAATGCAAATGGAGTCTGAGCAGAAAGTGTCATGGCTGCCAGGAAGCTAATGTGACTGCCTTTCATAATTCGAGTGCAGTGTTGGGAGGAAACAGGGCACTGCATGTCATACTTGCCAGACCACACCAGGAATGCTGTGCTGTTCGTTCCGGAGACACAATGTAAGAGGAATGTGAACAACGATGGGTGTATCGTGAGAAGGGAGACATGATGGTAAGAGGCCTGGAAAGTATCAGAAAAATCTCTTAAAGAAACTAGAGCTAGCCTGACCAGGTGGTGGCGCAGTGAATAGAGCATTGGACTGGGACACGGGGGACCCAGGTTCAATACCCTAATGTCGCCGGCTTGAATGCAGGCTTATTGGGCTTGAGCACAAGTTTACAAACTTGGGCGGGGGATTACTAGCTTGAGTGTGGGATCATAGCGACCCATGGTCCCTGGCTTGAGCAAGGGGTCACTCTGTCTGCTGTAGCCCCCTGGTCAAGGCTACATATAAGAAAGCAATCAATGAACAACTAAGGTGCCACAACGAAGAATTGATGCTTCTCATCTCTCTCCCTTCCTGTCTGTCTGTCCCTATCTGTCCTTCTCTCTGTTACAGGAAAAAATAAAGAAAAGAAACTAGAGCTGTTTGGTGTGGAAGAAGAATCTCTGGGGGGATGGCATTGTAAACAGCATGTTAAATGTCTTTCTGATTTGTACAGCTGGCGAGATGAACAGGCATTAGCCCCAAGGTGCAGAAGTAATGCATTTGCATTTAAGAGAATATTTTTAAACATTAAAAAGAACTTGAATTGTTTATCTTGTGCAATAGTGAGATTCCTAGAACTAGAAAGTATTGTAATGATGGTTATTATTATTATGTGGAGGGATTATAGATGAAATATCTGCAGTGAAGTAGGTCACTGGAGTATAGAATATCACAAAATCCAGATTTTATTATTTCTATCTATGAGTTTAAGGTGGCATTGTGAACAGATAATTATTTAGAAGGCATGGTTTAAAGTATGCTGCAAATGCTCTCCTCTCAAACAAAAGTCCTCATTATAAAAAATCTATTCCATTAGATGTCTTAGCGCATTGGGTTTTGCATACTTTTTGAGTATTCAAAAGTGACTTATTAAAATGCACATGTCCCCAGAGGAATAGTTGCATATGGGGATTTGTTATAGCTCATAGACAAAAAGACAAGAATGAGAAAGACTACAAGAGTAAATAAGGTCTAAGTGGGCTCAAATCCCTAGAAAATAAAATCCTTGTAGGAAAAGAACTAACAGTATTTCTTCAAAGTTCTCCTAGAGATCCAACAGATGGCTGAGGCTTTCCCTACTACAATACTTCCAAGAAGACATGGCCCGATTCTCCAAGGTGTCTATGTCATTGGAGCTTTGAGTAAGTACAGTTTCTGGAAAAAAAAAGGTCACTAATGTGAAGCATGCAGTGGGTTTTTTGAACGTGAATAGTTTTTGCATAATGGGTGCCTATAGACATTTAGACAAATCACTAAATTTCAGAAGACTCAATTTATGTAAAGTTTCTGCAAAACCAAACTAGTTTTGCATGTACGGCGTAACTTTTTTCACTAAATAAAATTAACTTTTGGGTGGGTTCTACTAACAACTATATGTTTTCACTTAATAATATCTGTTAGAGTTACATAGTTTCCAGATGAGGAATCAATGCAGTTTGGGCCAAGATTTTTTTCTTCTAAACATCATTATTGAGATTTCTTTGTCAATGATCCTGAATTAAACTCATATTTTCTATTCTCCTGACTAGTTACTCCTCCTCCTTTGCTATGTTCTGTAATAACATACCATTCTTCCTACTGTTTGTTTATTTATTTATTTATGTATTTTTAGTATTTTTCTGAAGTGAGAAGGGGGGAGGCAGAGAGACAGGCTCCCCGCATGCGCCCAACCAGGATCCACCCGGTATGCCCACCAGGGGGCGATGCTCTGCCCATCTGGGGTGCTGCTCAATTGAAGCCATTCTAGCACCTGAGGCGAAGGCCATAGAGCCATCCTCAGTACCCGAGCCAACTTTGCTCCAATGGAGCCTTGGCTGCGGGAGGGGAATAGAGAGATAGAGAGAAAGGCGAGGGGGAAGGGTGGAGAAGCAGATGGGCACTTTTCCTGTGTGCCCTGTCCGGGAATTGAACGCAGGACTTCCACACACCAGGCTGATGGTCTTCTACTGAGCCAACCGGCCAAGGTCTCTTCCAACTGTTTAAAGTGAAGCCTTATATTTTCTCTTCTATACCCCATGTCCAAAGAATTGCTGAGTTCTATCATGACAAGAAAGGGCTTCACATACCTCTTCTATTCTATCGCTATTACTTTAGCTAATGCACTATGTTGTGTACTGCAATTTCTGATAATTAATATCTGTACTTACAAACTCCTCAAGAAAGCTCTCTTACACACTGGGTACATGAGACTTTTCCCTAAAACATACATTCTTACCAAGGAGCTCCCTAGCTCAAAACCTGCAGTGACTCACTATAAACTAACAAAAATAGGAAGCCTAAATATGGCACTGAAATCTTCTATTATGTGATCTTGATGTACTATTAGGCCTAGTTCCTAGTATACTCTTTATAATCATCATTTCCCAATTACTGTATTGTGCTGTCCATTATGTAAGAATACTTACGCCTTCTCACAGCTGAAATGGCCTTCTTCAAATTTTTCCACTATAATTTTATCCATTTTTTTTAAGGTCCAGGCTTAAAAATATTTTCCTCAAACAATCTTTCTTTCTCACTCTCCTCCTAACTCCTTCCCCCAACCAGGCTTAAATCAATGAACCAATAAGTCAATCAACCAATCAAGCTCCCTTTTTTTTTCTTTCCTTGGCTCTCTGTTGTCCCTTTGAGGATCCTGTCCCCTCCCCACTTACTGCATCATGCCTTACAGCACAGCTTGGTTTGATACATCACTTCTTCCCCGTTTAAGGGTCAAGGATAGTGTTTTATAAAGATTGCATTTGGTTGTAATTGTTCTGTGAATGTATTTTTGTTGATTGTATTTTGACTTGATTCCAATCAATATTATATTTTGATGGTATACTGATTATATTACATTACTAGGTAGAGAAGGATTTTGTCTAGGGCAGTGCCTGTCAATCTTTTCTACACTCAGGGACAGGTAAAAAGAGGAGAATTATTTTGGGGACTGCTTAGGCAGAAGTCACCCTGAGCATAAGTGAATTCGACTAAGATCATTTTGTCTATAATCTTCACAGAACATCAGGGTGCTTAACTCTTTCGTGGATTGAAATTAAACTTCCGGCAATTAGAACACACTGGTCTAAGGGCATTACTTTAGCAGTTTGGAGCTGCATAGAGTCCTGTGTGTGTATGAATTGCTAGGGTCTACATTTGTTCACATTCTGCATGGGAATGGTAAGTGTGGAAACATTTGCTTCCTGAAACAGTACAGCTCCTTCTTTCTTTTTTTTTTTTTTACGGGGACAGAGGGAGAGTCAGAGAGAGGGATAGACAGGGACAGGCAGACAGAAACAGAGAGAGATGAGAAGCATCAATCATTAGTTTTTCGTTGCAACACCTTAGTTGTTCATTGATTGCTTTCTCATATGTGCCTTGACTGTGGGCCTTCAACAGATGGAGTAACCCCTTGCTCAAGCCAGCAACCTGGGTTCAAGCTGGTGAGCTTTGCTCAAACCAGATGAGCCCGCGCTCAAGCTGGTGACCTCGGGGTCTCGAACCTGGGTCCTCCGCATCCCAGTCCGACGCTCTATCCACTGCACCACCGCCTGGTCAGGCACAGGTCTTTCTTAGTACAGATAATATCATGTTGATTTTCTTTAGCTGTCTATTTGTACATACACAATATGAAAGAAAATTTGCTAACGTTAACTTCATTCTTGAGAAAGACACAGAAAATAATACCTATTTGCCGTCTGTTGTGTCAGAAGGTGACATCTGGAAACGTGGCTGTAACCTTGCAACTACTATAACAGGACCAGGCCTTGGGCCTGGGCATTGCTGACACCAGGAAAGTTGAAAGCAGAAAGACAGAATGAATCAGGGAACTTAATGAAACTGTCACAGTGCTGGGGTCACACTACCGTGGGGCTTTTATTATGTGGAAGATACATTTTCCTTACTGTTTGAGCCACTCAAACAGGGGGTTTATCTTCTTGTAGCTACAGAGACCCTGACACATAGGACTTCACGTCGGCGTCAGCCATGGTGCTCAGAGGGCAGGCATTAATCATTGTGAGCGCTCCAGGGGAGAAGGACATTCTTTCTACTGACTACTTAAAAATCTGCGCTGTTTGCTGCCGGGCCCCAGCTCTATCATCCTCCCCCGTGGGCTGGCTGAGTTATCATCTCTTAAGATACACTGTACTTTTCCTTTTGTAACAGTTGTCAACTTATCAGTTTGCAATGATTAAGTTTTTCTTCTTTGCTAATTTAAAAGCTCTGTTGAGTGCAGTGACTGGATCAGCCAGGAAAATTCCTGTGTGTGCAGCGACCAGCACACGGCCGGCACACAGGTGCTGTGTGAGTGTCTGTCTGTGCAATGAGTATGAGTAAACGAGTATATACGGCTATCAGAAACATCTCCCCTGCTGTTTCCTTCGCTCCACATTCCCTTGCCCTGATCTGTTACCAATTCAGACCCAAAAACGTGAGCTAAGTCCTAAGTCCTGCGTCCAGAAGACGGGGAGGAGAAGGAAGGAAGGAAGCTCTCTTTACCTCTGCCTCTCTCTCAACAGGGAAGGAGAAAGAAGACAGTACCTCTGCCACTCTCTCAACAGGGAAGGAGAAAGAGGCCACTTATAAAAAAGATTTCCAAAAGAAAAAAACAACAACAACTTACAATTGTTTCTTGTATTTGCATACTGGATCAAACTATTTTTATCCATGTCCGGAATCGCTCTTTTTAGAACCAGAATGGAATTTAGGATTAATTCAGTATTACTGAGCTGAGCAAAGATTTATTGATCAACCATTCCAAGGCCCTCATTTTTCAGATAAGGAAACTGAGAGCTACAGACATCAAGATCAGTATCAGTCTTTCTTATTCTCTATGGCGCATAAAAAGATTGAATGCAGATAGTTATATTCACTGGCAACAAAAAGGATATTTCCCTGGCAATCTCGTTCCCACGCGGTAATCAGTGTAGCTCTTGCTCGGATGAAAGTTGAAGATAAAAAGAAGATCAGCTCTCTCAAAGGCGATGATCTTGTTGGCTTCATGTTTTTCACTCACATAGGCCTTCAAGAATTAGGAGATATATGAGAATTAGTAACACCTAGGTGCTATCACAAGTAAATTATTTATAAAAAAAACAACAACTTGTTTTTGTCTTTGTGAATAGCTTTGTTAGTTATTAAGCCAAAAATGAAAATGGCAGCACATTATATTTTTTGAAAATGTTGTAATTTTCCCAAATTAAGCTCTAAGACAGTAACGGTCTCAACAACTGTTTAAAGAATAGAATAACTTACCAGCTGTTGCCAACTTCAAACAAAGCACAGATGATCATTGTTCTGGCTTACGTTTTAAGAAAAAACAGGGTAGCCACGGTATATATATAAAGTGTTTGTTTATACATATTGGATTGACTTATAAGTACATTTTCTTTAAGGTTTTAGTCTTCGTCCCAGGTTAATGAAGTAAGATACACAAAAGTACTTTGCGAAATATAATGTAACATTACTATCCTGAGGCTGCTGCAGTTACGGTCATCTTTCAAAACTCTGCGTGATTGCATAACTGTCAGATTGGATGGCAACACAAAGTCCTTTACAATACCCATTTTCCTAAGAAAAGATAAGTTCTGAATAGAGGTCCCATCTATGCACTTTCTTGTATTATAGATCATGTGTCCCGGGGGCAGGTGCGAAGCCTTTTTCAACACCACTTTGCTCCATTCCCAGGCTTGCGAGGACTGATTTCTATGCACATCAGCAGCCCCCACTCCTGGTAATTTAGAAATGGGAACTCAGGCTCTAGAGTAAACAGCACGCCTTTTGGTATTCAACATTGTTCCTGCCGAAAAGAAGCACCTTGTGCTCTCTCTTTGGGAAATAGCATTGCTAATAAACGTGAGAAGGGCGTCCATGTCATGTAGCCAATCTTACTAAATAGACAAGTACCTTTGTTCAACCATTAAAAAAAAATCATAGACACCAAAGTGAAAACACATCAACAAGCAATTTCAAACAGCACCAGTAAAAAGTTAATGGATTCTAAGTAACACATACTACATGCTAATTTTTGCAAGGGGGAAAAAAAAGCCTGTATAAATTTGCACCTGTTAATTACATTTTTGAAAACTTATTGAAAACTGAGACTTTAATTCCAGAGGAGAGGCAAGCTCATGAAAAATACAAAACAGCACACAGGAATAATAGCATCTATTGAAATGACAAGTTAGAGACGAGAAAAGGAAGGGAAAAAAAGGAATAAAGAAATCTACCTGTTGTCAAGGTAAGTCTTTTTATGACAGCATCATTGTTTACATATATAAGAAAAAAGTCAAAACAATTAAAATGTTTCAGCAGCAATTTCCAAAATGGATTCCATGCAGAGCTTTTGTCATTGATTTTAACCAATTTGAAATAAAAATGACTAAATTTAAACAACAACAACAAAATAAACAGGAAAGTAAGCAGGGCATTAGGTTGAAGATTTTCATCCTTTATGGGAGAGACTTCAATAACGTGTTTTGACAACCCGAAGTACGTTACAGGGCACTACACAATGAAGACCACAGCGCTGTCTGGAGCACCTGCATACAGAATTAAATCAATTGCCTTTCTGCACTTGTACAACGTTGGTGACTAAAACATAACGTTTAGAGCAAGAGCTTACCTGTGGAGCTGAAAGCCAACCGCATCTTTCTTCCAGCGTATTCATATCCCTGTCAAAGTTATTCAGAAACTTGTAGCGAAGAAGGTCATCGTCGGTTAAATGAAACTGCCTTCTGGCATAATGGTAACTCTCATTATTTCCTTTCCGTGGGAAGTCTAACCATTCTGGATGCCCAAATTCGTTACCTGAATTAAAACAAAAACCAAAAAACAAATATAAACTTTGCCTAGTAATGTCGGCATGTCTTACTAAGATAACTCGAATAATTGTATTGTTTTGAAGTCCGTATAATCAGTTTAGATTATGATTTAATAGAGCTGTGCCCTGGTTCAGAAACAGCATGTTCTAACACAAAGAGGACCGACCATATTGGGACTCCGAAGCCCAGAGGGCGGTTTTAGCCCGGACGTGTATTTCCATTTTTGAGAACAGGTATCCCTCTCATACTTATTTCATCTCTGAAATAATCTCTGAGTAATTTCTAAAATCTCTCTCTACTCTCTGAAATCTCAAGAATGGTTTATTTCCAGCGGCTTTACATGTACATTCTTTTTTGATTCTCAAGGAAAGTCTTTATCATCTCCATTTCACAGATGAGAAATCCAAAGCTCCAGTGGCTAAGGGGTGTCCTCCACCTAATACAGATGGTAAGTGAAAAAGCAACCCCTGAAATTCAGTTCTGCTGATTAAATCCAAAGTTCTTTCTACCTCACCACGTTAGGCACGTCCGCTGGAAACTGCAGGTGCTACGGAAGCCCAAGCCATCACTCTCATTGTTCATGTTCTGCTTTAGATGTGCATGCTGTTGCTAGATGTGTATCTTTAATTTCCAGTGTGTGTGTGTGTGTGTGTGTGTGTGTGTGTGTGTGTGTGTGTGTAACTGGGACGCCTTTTTGGGAGTCCGTTTAAATATTATTTCTCGTTATAATGATGAAAACCAGAAACCCAGAGCAGTTGCAGAATGAAATAAAATAACACATAGTAACCATTTCGATAATCAAATTTACAGTTTGTCATTGACTAGACTGGCTCCTCTTGTTTCCCCCAAGTTGGATTTCTCCTCTACGGCTTTTTTTCCCATGAAAATGAAACACCACTTTCTAAAATTCATTCTCAGTTACCCCTTTAGCATTACAATCTTCTTAGACAAACTTCTCCTTTGAGTTAGAAAGTGCTGTAGCCGATACAAGTGTGCTCTACTTTAAAGAAACTAGTATATTAACATTCTAAAAATAAAAATTTGTACGCTAGCACGTAACGTGAAATAATTTATTTAGAGGAGCTTTGTATGGCAACCTCTGGGAAGAAACACTGTAATTTACAATTCACTTTCCAGGACCATAGTCATCAACCTAAAATTGACATCCAAACAGATATGTCTACAGCCGTTGCATAATAATTAGTGTCTACAAACACTTTGTGAAATTTTAGTATCCGGTTTAAATATTGTATCTTATGATGTGGCCCGTTGCGTGACGGAGGAGGGAACCAGGTGCACTCTTGAGCCTCTGTTTCCTTGAGCATGCCTTTAGGTGACACAAGGAACTTCCTTCCGGTACACGTAGGAGTCCTGGGCGGGGCCAGAGCCCGATTTCGTCAGCCCGAGCTGTACCCACGGCATCGCCTTTTCCACCATCCATTCCAGCGGAAAAATGATGCACCTGCAGGATTTCAGTGAGGCACAGGCCTGCCAGATAACGGTGTCACTGCCAGTCTAGGGAGCACTACATGCCCACATCCTAGCAGGATCTCCACTAGTGGAGAATAATATTAAGAGACCAGAAATGCCACGAGGTAAGTACAGTAGCCTACAAACCGGATCCAGGCTCTCTGTAGCCAGAATCCTTTTAGTTTACTCTGGCCACCGGTCTCTGAGGTCGCTCAGCAATGAACAGGCAGCCCCTGTAGTCACTCAGGGGAGAGACTGCTCCCTCACTGCCATGCTGGTTATCTCAGCAGAGGCGCAGTCAATACTGATGTCTGCTTATGATGCCCCAGGCACACGCAATGCTCGTGAACCATCGCTTTCCATCTTCAACAACCTGGAGGCAGGCACCACTGTTACAGGCAGGAAAACCGAGGCGCAGAGAGTTATTCAGTAGTGGGGCCTAGGGACCCAGGCAGTCTGGTCGTGGCACCCTGACTCTTCGTGAGGAGCCCGGTTTAACCATAAAACGGGGTTTGTGGGGAGAAGAAAGGGCGGTACAGACAAGATGAGGACAGATGAAAACAGCTTCCTGAAATTCGCACCTTACATTGTAGGCAATGTGGCCCCAAGGGTGTTTCTTAAGCAGGGGAAGGAGAAGCTCAAATGCGTCTATCATGAAAACCTCTCTGGTGCGGTGTGGAAAGACACTGCTTGGTGAGGAGAGTCGGAGGTACAGTCTAACTGAATCCCAGGCTTAGGGAGTGGAGGACAACACGCACTGAGATGGGGAACGGTTGATGCAAATGGCATTTCTGAGGCGGAAACAACAGGATTTGAGGCCTGCCTGCTGAGCGGGTTTCTGAGGAGAGGTGGAGTTCTGAGGAAAGGGGGAGTCTGAATGCAGCTTTGAAGTTGCAAGCTCAGTAGACTGAACGTGACAGCACTGACTGGACCAAGGGGAAATGATGACAGGGGGTGTGCGTGGGGAGAAGGGAACGAGTTCGCTCTTTGGCATGCTAAATTTAAGACCAAAGAATACACAGGCATCCGTGGATTTAGGATAACACTGATAAAACATAAGGCTCTGAAACTTAGGAAAGACTTGGGTTTGAGGAGCAAGAGTCATTGGTAAGAACTCAACAGACAACAGGAGGCACAGTCCAGGGAGGAGACAGGGCCACGGGCAGCAACCCAAGGAATGCAGCAGAAAGTAGACAGATTCGAGAAGAGAGAGGAACAAAGGTCGCAGAGGAAGAACAGAGAAAACACAGAAGGCTAAAAGGAGTTCCAATGGCGGTGGTCAGTTAAATGCTACCAAAAAAAGAAAAGAAAAAAAAAACACAAGCAATTGTGATACCATCCCTAGGAATAAGACAGTGTAGCGATGTGCTTCGCAATCAATTAGTATGCTCCGGAGGAAACAGAGACACCTAGAGCGCTTGTTAAAAATATTCATGCTCTGGTGATTCCGACTCGCCACCTTTGGGGTGAGTCCTGGGCACGCAGATCCCTTTTCATCAGCCTCCTTGTAATATTCTGGAAGGAGGGGGCTAAAGGCCACAGCCCGAAGAATAACAGCAGAGAGAGTTATGCCTAAATAAATGACAGTTTTACAACACGACGGACAGAGTTCCAAGTTGGAGAAATGGGTTTTATTTCCAGCGAAGACACTTCTGAGTGACGTGAGTTTAGGCAGTTTTATGTCCCCAGCAGGCAGCTTCCTCCCCTATAAATTGGATAATAGGTTTCATGAAAGCCCTTTTAAGATTCAAGTGAATTGAGTGAGGTACTTGGAACTGGCTCTGGCAGTTAGAAGCTTTTTAGGCGTGGCAGCCTTCCTGCCCCACACTTCCACTCATTACTGATGCAGGCCGGGAAAGAACATGTGACAGCAATAGATAAGAGTTCTGGGCCCTGGCCGGTGGCTCAGCGGTAGAGTGTCGGCCTGGCGTGCAGGGGACCCAGTTTGATTCCCGGCCAGGGCACATAGGAGAAGCGCCCATTTGCTTCACCTCCCCCCCCTGTCTCTCTCTTCCCCTCCCGCAGCCAAGGCTCCACTGGAGCAAAGATGGCCCGGGCGCTGGGGATGGCTCCTTGGCCTCTGCCCCAGGCGCTAGAGTGGCTCTGGTCGCGGCAGAGCGACGCCCGGGAGGGGCAGAGCGTCGCCCCTGGTGGGTGTGCCGGGTGGATCCCGGTCGGGCGCATGCGGGAGTCTGTCTGACTGTCTCTCCCCGTTTCCAGCTTCAGAAAAAAAAAAAAAAGAGTTCTGGTGAAGCCAACATGCCTAGCCCCCATCATTCTGAGGAAGAAACTGGCCAGCCCTGCTTGGCGAGAGACATGCACACAACCAGGCGCAATTCGAAAGGCAGGATTTCTTCACTTAGATTTCAGGATACGTTCTTCTATTCCTTAAAGTTCAAAATTTCTATACTAATGCATTTATTCATATGTTTAATAATACAACCCATTTTACTGAGCTAAGTATTAATGTCTTTTGAGTTATCTGCTATTTTAGATCTCAAAAGTCAGAATTAAAAGCGATAATTTTGGTGTAAGACACCTGACGGATAGGATAAGTCAGGTTGCTATGTGAGGTATCCCTTCTCCACTTTCTTTCTTCATTATTCCTACATGCTCATTCGCCCTGCAAAACCTCTGAACAAGCTCTCCGGGGTTGTATAGACTATGATATAGCCTGTATTATATTTTTATGTAAATATATAGAACATATATACTATATAGAGCATATATACAACATATATGTAGTATAATTGTATGCATATTATTTATGTAGTATATAATAGTACATACACATGTACATTTATTTAGTATATTAAGTATATATGTAGATATGTGCTATATATAGATTAGACAAAATATAGTATATATTGTATAGGGCACATTTTATTATATTCCACACTTAAAATAAGCATTATCAGCAATTTCTAAAAGTAGGGATCTGTGCTGGATGGAACAGATGACTGGCTCTTGAGGACCTCCTCATCTCTTAATAATTTTTCTCAGCATTCTTTTTTTTAAATTTTAATGTATTGTATTTACCTGGGTTCTAGTACTCCGCTGCATGCATTCCCCCTCCCTCGTGTTCCCCACAACATTCTCCTTTCCCTCCTCCCCACAACGCCCCCCCTTCCTTCCAGGATTTGCTTTTCTGCTCTCTATAACGCTGTGTTATATAGATATATAATTTCACCAATCTCTTTCCCTTCTCTGATCCCATCCTATCATCCCCTTTCCCTCTGTCCGCTTTCCCTCTGGTCCCTTTGATCCCGCCTCTGCCTCTATTCCATTCCTCAGTTCACATTGTTCCTTGGATTCCTCAAATGAGTGAGGTCATCTGATATTTTTCTTTCTCTGCCTATCTATCTATCTATCCATCTATCCATCATCTTCATACCTACCTATCTATTTACCTAACTATGACTTGTTTTGAAGAAAGGAAGATATATATTATATGCTATTTTGAATTTTAATTTATTTCTAATGTCAATAAGTATACATCTCCATAATGGTATTTCATTATGTGCATATAATGCAATTTTATTTAATCACTCACCTTGTGCTGATCACTTTGATTTTTCTAATATTTTAGTATTATAAAAATGACCAGTCCATAAACATCTTACACTAGTCTGATATTTCCTTAACATAAACTGAGTAAGTAAAATAACTGTTCAAAAGGTAAACAACATGGTACATACATGCAATGGAATATTACTCGACCATAAACAATAATCTTAACATTTGCAACAGCATGGGTGGACCTGGAGGATATTGTGCTAAGTGAAATAAGTCACTCAGAGAAAGACAAGTGTCACATGATTTCACTTCTATGTGCAATCCAAATAACAAAACAAATATACAAACAAAACGAAAACAGATTCATAGATACAGAGAACAAACTGATGACTGCCAGAAGGGAGGGGAATTAGAAACTGAATAAAGAGATGAAGAGATTAAGAAGGACAGATTGAAAGTTACAAACCCGTAACGGGATGTAAAGAACAGCATAGGAAATACATGTAACATAACTATGCATGGTGCCAGGTGGACACTGGAATTAGCAGGGGGACACTTTATACAGTGTATGACTGTCTAACCACAACGCCATACGCTTGAAACCACTATAAAACAATAATATTAAATGTAAACTACGATTGAAAAACTTAAAAACAAAAAGGAAAATAACAGACATGACTCTAAGAAAAAAACATTTCCCAGTTATGAAGACGAAGGCACAAGTTAGGACGCTTTAACTGAAACTCCTGTACAAAAGGCACAAATTATTTTCCTCAACGTGTATGTTTGTGATACTAAACGTATTTTTCATCGTTTCTATTTAAGATTTCATTTTAGTGCCCTCCAAGGTATGTCAAATGTAAACATTCATTTATCTTCCCCATAACATATCTAGAAATTATTAACTGTTAAGAAAAAATTATATTGCATGAAGTCAAATTAAGTACTTGGAAAATATAAGAAAAAGATGAAAGCAGGAAAAATGTTTGGTATCACAATCCAATTTAGGATTTTGTATGTATTTTAAATTGTACTTCATTACCCTTTACAAGCATAAAGACACTACTTTAGAGCATTCCAATAAGCATACTTCTATAAAATGCAATATAAAATTGAATTTCTAAGTTAGAAAGAAGAACTATTAAAATTTTTCAAGACATGATGAAGACCCTATTCTATTCGAAAATCATTTTATTAATCTCTATCAAAGGCCAATTTAGATTTTTCTGTAAAACTTCTGTTGGAGAGCCTTCTTTTTAAACTGAAATATAGGAAGTTGCATTCAACAAAGACATAGGTAAAAAAAAAAGTTACGTTAGTGACTGCAGACAACATTCTTCAGAGTGGCTTTCGAATGTTATCTCTGTTGTAAATGAGCTGACAAGGGGCAAATGAACTTTAATGTAGACAAACGCAACATTAAATTTCATACGTGGTTCAGAACTGTAAACACAAGCATAAAATAAATGGAAGCAAATCACAGAAAGACTTTCAGAGTGACCTTGAAATAATAGTGAGCCAGTCTCAGATTGAACAGTGAAAACTGGGAAATGCCTGTTAGTTATCTCACACTAGCTCACAGCTCACCAACGTAATGAAGAAAAATACTATCATTAAAACAAGTTAAGAATGTTCTTCTTGGCTGTGGTCTACAAATTACTTAGGGAATGTGGCAGCACTTGAGATAGTGCAGTGAAATAGGGCCACCCGAACAAGCTCGCCACCCAGGGCTGCCGTATATAAAGATGGATAAGAAACCTACATTTATTTGGGTGATGGCAAAGAAGGTAATTGATTTGTTTCAGTACAAACAACTTGATGAAATAGTAAGCACACGATCCGAATCAGTATTTCATTGAACCAAATAAAACTATATATACGTGCCTATATATTTCTGAATTATGTATAAATATGTATCATGTATGCATGCATGCATAATATATGTATATATTTCTCAATGAATACAACTTGTGGTTCACGCATTCCCAGCAATTCCCTGATATTTTATGCAAAATGCCGTATGTATGTTAATCTGTGCATTATTCTGAGGAGAAAGGTTTTCTTCGGATTTGCCAGGCATCTGAGCCGTAAAAAGGGTAAGAACCACTCACTGTATTAGAGTATTAGGAACTAAAAGAAGGGGACACAAGTGAGAACTTCTAAGCTGTATGAGAAAGAAAAAAAATGGTAGGAGCCTGAATTGAGGAGGCATTTTTAAAACCGTTGGCTGGTTTATTCAACAGATAAGAGGCTTAGAAAGTCACATTTAGACTAACTCTAGCACACCATGGCAAGGAATGTGACACTTGAGAACAATACTTTCAAGTCCCAAATATGCATTCCACGTAACCTGGCATTAACCAGCAAGCATGATCTTTCTGCTCATTAAATTATGATTGTGATCACTAATGTAACACATAGAATGTTACTCATTTCAAAATGAAGGGAGGATAGTAATCTTTTGAGCTGTCACTTAGGATGTTTTGTGTAAAAATTCACAGCTCATACTATGATTCACTGTATTCAATATAGTAACAGAAGGGTGCTTCCAGACATGAGAAGGCTAAAAGCTTTGGCTAAACAACTTTAAAACAGGGAAGCACGTGACTAACATCGTTATAGTTAATTAATGATTCTAGAAAATTCTACCAAGTTCCTTCCCTCCCTTTCCATTTCCTCTGTAAATAGCACCATTCATGTCTGGTTAATTGTGAAAATCCTCTAAGCACAAAATTCCTACTGGGATTTCTCTTCCTGTAATTAAATTTTTGCGGTTTGATGTAAAGGTCCAACCTATAAATTGACAAGAAGCCAGCTGGTACAGCGATGAAATTTGAGACAGTCCAACTAATGAACACAGCCTCCTCTCTGCTAAGCTGAACATTTTGATTAGTGGGTTTCTGGGTTTTGTTTCTCTAAACTGTAATACATACTAATTTTACCTAGGAATTAATTAAAGTCTGCCACAGCTCCCATGGTGTGGATGTTATGTAACTCTTTGTGGACACCAAGTTTATGTATATATGAGAATAAGGTTCAATCCTGATGAGAATATAAAAAAATTTAGCTCCTACCCTTTATAAATGTACGGAAGACTAACTCTTAAAAAAACAGTATATATTTTAAAATCAAAGGCTTTATAGACTTCCTCAGGTTCATCAGTGAGTCTTCAACTCACCAAAATGGGGGGCGTATCATAAAATATATATTTTTTAAAAATGGCCCGTTATCTCCCTATTTTGAAAAACAGAATTGCTGCTCAGCCTCCCATCCCATGTTTGATGTTGATCAATATGGCTCTTCGCAAGGGCCATAACTCATATGAGTTTGTTTTTTCCCATTTTTTTCTCAGCATACTCCAGTGCACTATACCAAGACAGGGATTTGTTAAGTATTTGTTAAGGCTGGGTATTTCCCTGTACAACTATTAAAGGTATGATTTCATCCCTTTTGAGGCACAGACGTAAAAGACAAGATCAAATCTGTAAGATGACAGAGGCTGGCGTACTAGCAAGGTGGGCAGAAGGGAGCTCAGCAGCTGCGGGGCTGAGCCGTGACACCCAGAAGACACAGCGGCAGTACACGCTCTGACATCGCCCTTGTAATGTTATTTCTGATAGCTCTCCCTTGAAAAGGGAAACCAAAGAAAAAATAAACAAATGAGACCACATTAAACTATAAATGTCTGCACAGCAAAGGAAACAATTAACAAAACAGAAAGACAATGTACTGAATGAGACAACATATTCGTCAATGATACATCCTATAAGGGGTTACTATCCAAAATTTATTTAAAACCTTATACAACTCAATAGCAAAAATACCCCCCCCCAAATCCAATTAAAAATGGGCAGAGGATGTGAATGGACACGTCTCCAAAAAGGACATACAGAGGGCTAGTGGACAGGAAATGCTCTTCAATATCACTAATCATCAGAGCAATGCAAATTAAAACTGCAATGAGATATCACCTCATACCTCTCAAAATGGCTAAAATCAATAAATCAACGAACAATATCTGTTCGGAAAAATGTGGGGAAAAGGAAACATTTGTGTACGTTTGGTGGGTCTGCAAATTTGCGAAACCATTATAGAAAACAATATGGAAGTTCCTCAAAGAATTAAACATTAAACTACATTATGATCCAGCCATTCCACTCCTGGGTATAGATTCGAAGAAATTCAAAACACTAACTCCAAAAGATACATACACCTCTATGTTCACTGAAGCTTTATTTTAATAGCCGAAGTATGGAGGCAACCCCAGTGCCCATCAATGGACGAGTAGATAAAAGAGATGTACATAGATAATGAAATATTACTCAGTCATGAAAAGAATGAAATCTTACCATTGGAGACAACATGGATGGACCTGGACAGTATCGTGCTAAGTAACATAAGTTATAGAAAGACGAATATCGTGTGATTTCACTTACATATGGCATCTCAAAAACAAAATAAATGAACAAATAAAACAGAAAGACTCATAATACAGAGAAAAACTGAGGGTGACCAAGTGGGAGGATTACTGCGGAACTGGGGTGAAATGTGCACAGATGAAAAAGTACAAATTGGCAGTCACAAAATAGTCCCAGGGACCCACAGCACAGCACGGGGAAATATATTTAATAATACTGTAATAACTATGTATGGAGCCAGGTGTGTCACTGAATTATAAGGGCAATCATTCTGTAAAGTATATGACTGTCTAACCGCTGTGCTGTACACCTGAAACTAATACAAAATAATATTAAATGTCAGCTTTAATTGAAAAATAGAAAAATAAAATAAAGATAGTCTTACAGTCTCCATGCTGTGGGTTTCAGGTTAACTATTTGTGGATGGCAAGTGGATCTTTTTCCAGCCCCCTCAGGGCACAATGTCTGCGCCAGGGCACAGACAGACCACAGAAGCCCTCGTTACTGTTCTCGTAGTCACTTTAACTGGTAACCGTCCAGTACCCACCAATGTAGAAGTATGTGTCCATCCACTCTACTTCTTATCCGGTCTCAGAGATCCCCCTAATCTACCACGTAACCCCTCACATCTCCGGTGATTCTGATGTATAAAGTAAGTGCTAACACTGTCATTTCCTGAAGCATTGTTTCAGTATGTCGAGATTTTGCTTCCTGGTAATTGTCAGTTTGACTCAAATAAAACTCATAAAAATTCTGTACAGGTTTGGATGCTTTTTATACCAACATTTACTTAAAGAAAATTACCCTGGCTGACATTCCACAGTTATGTCACTATAGATGCAAAAAAGACAAGAGGCGGCCTCAGTTAAGGTCAAGACAGACCTTTGTCAGGGAAGATACAGGCCTAGGACATGACTACCCATCATGACTCGCTTTTAGTTGGAAAGTCTTCATTTCAGACCACACCATGTGGTTATTTTACATCTCTGAATTGTAAGGCCCACCACACAGGCCGCTTCTGAGCTTTTCAGCTTTAGAATATGACCCTTTTTTTCATCTACAATATTATTTTCTTAAAATTGAGAAAAACAGTAATAGACTTTTGTCATTTTTTTCTGAAACTGTTTTGATGCTGCTTGAAGCAGGGGGCTCAAGAGAGAAAGAAAAGAATTTTGTTTTGTTTTATCTTTATGTTTTTATTTATTTTCATTTATTTCCAAAGTTAGAAGCAGGGAGGGAGGCAGGCAGTCAGATAGACTCCCGCATGCACCTGACCAAGATCCACCCAGCATGCCCACCAGGGGGCAATGCTCTGCCCATCTGGGGCGATGCTCCATGGTTGCCAAAGCCATTCTAGTGCCTGAGGTGGAGGCCATGGAGCCATCCTCAGTGCCTAAGCCAACTTTGCCCCAATGGAGCCTTGGCTGCGGGAGGGGAACAGAGAGACAGAGAGGAAGGAGGGGGGAAGGGTGAAGAAAAAGATGGGCGCTTCTCCTGTGTGCCCTGACTGGGAATTGAACCCGGGACTTCCACATGCCAGCCTGACACTCTACAGCTGAGCCAACTGGCCAGGGGGGAAGAAAGTTTTGTATACCAATAGGGCACCAACTCAAAGACTGCACACCTATTCAGGTGGTAGAAAACAAGCCAGGAAAATGGACACACTAAGACAAAGAATATATTGGCTGATTATAAAACAGTATACATGTGGGTTTGTGGTTATTCTCACATTAGGCTTAGACTCAAAAGTTTATGAGTGGAGTCAGATTGTGCTGTTTTTTTTCCTTAAAATTTTCCTAGAGTGAGGATATGCTACCAGTTAGGGTCAGCTCCCTGTGACTATGACACAGTAGGCAGTTAGACAAACATGCACAGACCGAGAACTGTAGGCCACGTACAGAAGGTTGCCAGGGTGGAAAGCCCTAGGTGCCCAGCAAGAGGCAAAACTGGGAAAGAAGTACAGCAGGGAGGGACCCCGGCCCTGCCATGCCCTTCCCCCCAACATACCCCTGGTCCTGTGGTTTAGACCCCCTGACCTTTCATGCAGAGGGCCATGAGGGTGGACCCTCCCCTGACCTCTCCTCCTCGGCATCTCACTAGTCAAGGGGTAGCACCCCTTAGAGGACAAATAAGGGGGCAAGAATATCCCCATGTGTCTCCCACACAAGCCCTGGCACAACCACACCCTTAGGCATTATACCCTACCGACAATGAGGTTCTGACCAACATCAAATAACCTTAGGAGCAGTCACAGAGCTCAGATCAAACGAGAGATAACATTAGGTCTCAGTTGTGTTTCAGCTCTAGGCCCAGAAAAGCAGCAAAAGCAGAGAAAGTGCAGTTATGGCTGACATCAGGACTGGCTGCAATGACTGAGGACCCCGTTCCCTGTGCTGACCAATCAGCAGAGACCATGTCCCTGAAAGGAAGGGCACACCAGGAACGTTCATGAATATTCTAATGAGATCCTCCCCTAGGACCTCCCCTAAAATATCTGCCTTTGAAGAACAGATAAAACCCCTTAAAACAAAAGACCTAATCTATGCTCTCTTTGTCTCTCTCTCCCTCAGGCCCCACAAGCCTTTCCTTCTCCCTTTCTCCCTTGAGGCATGTACTTTGCTTCCTTCATCCTGAGCTCCAAGGGCCCATCTTTTGCTCGGTAACTTTTTCCTGAACCCACACAGCCCAGCCGACTGCCCTCTTCTACCTCTGTGATTTTCTAAATACACTTCTGCTTGTCTTTGAGCCCTCGGCTCTGAATTCTTTCTTAACCAAACATAAGCACCAAGGTCTAACCTCGTGGTAACATCCGGGCTGTTTGCCGTTTACATTCACGTCAAACATATCGTAATAAAGATTAACAAACTTCTTCAATGAATCGTTTTTAAGAGCTAAGCACAGCCATTTAAAAGGGAAGCATGTAACCACCGGAAATAAGATTGGGGGGAAAATAAATCTTCACTCTCCTGCTCTGTGCTCCATCCGTGACACCGTTTAATCCAATCCTCGTGTGATTCCCGGGCCGGGGAGTGGTTCTGTGAGAACCCACGGCTCTTTCAAGGCACAGCCTGCTACAGCTTTTCTGGGCTTCAAGCTCCCACAGTCTTCCTTCTGCAGTGAGCAACTCTAACTCCCCTGGTACAGACCAGCTGTTACAGCATTGTAACAGCAAAGAGCCGGCTTCGGTTAGCCCTTGGATGATGCTCTCATCCCTCCAAGTTCCCTCCAACAGCCAGTGAGCCCCGCCTGCCTCCCTGCTCTCAGCTGTGGCTTCCTTTGCCACTGGTGCCAAAGAAATGAGGACCGAGCTGCAGAGCGGCACATGGCTTGCGAGAAACACTGTGAACTTCTTCCCTCAACAAGAAGAGTGGTTCTTGGTGCCTGTGCTGGTGGGATGCTTCCATGTCTCCCTTTGCACCAGCTAATAGTGATTGTGAATTCAAACAAATGTAATGCTAAGGTTGTGAATTCATCTATCAACTGGCTCTGAAGGCATTTAAAAGGGATTCAAAAAAAATCACATGAACACTCTAATGTCTTTAAAATAATGGCATTTCAAGTATCATACACAAATCTCCTTGAGGGGCAGGAATAACAAAAACGAACACCACAACCTTTCTCCATATAGGTAAACCATAACACCTTCCTTAGGCTAAATCCTTCTCTGCACGTTCACAGAAGTTAAAATCGTAAATGAGAGAAACAGTTTAGTAAAGATAAGACCACAAAAATGAAGTGATATAATTAGAAATGTAATCAGTTTTATGTTTAACTTTTGTCACGTAAACCAGTGGTCCCCAACCTTTTTTGGGCCACGGACCAGTTTAATGTCAGAAAATATTTTCACAGACCGGCCTTTAGGGTGGGACGGATAAATGTACCACGTGACCGAGACAAGCATCAAGGGTGAATCTTAGACGAATGTAACAGAGGGAATCTGGTCATTTTTAAAAAATAAAACATCGTTCAGACTTAAATATAAATAAAACAAAAATAATGTAAGTTATTTATTCTTTCTCTGCAGACCGGTACCAAATGGCCCATGGACCAGTACCGGTCCACGGCCCAGGGGTTGGGGACCACTGCTGTAAACCACTTCTTTAGACCATGCCATTTGGACATGCCCATCACTGTTCTTCAACCCCAGAGAAGTAAAGTGGCGTTGTTCTTTTTTGAGCTTTATACTGGGAAACAGACCTTGCTTCATTGAAACCACAAGCCACACAGTGATAGGATCATGGCTTGTTTCCTGCTTCTCCATCTACACTCCAGGTAGTCCTTGACGTGTAAAGTCTATTTCTGCCCCCAGAAATCATGTGCATTCTTCAACAACCAGCTTACATATCATCTCCTATGTCAGACACAACTCTCTTTGAGTCTGCGAAACATATTTTTAGGAGAAAAATTACTTTCAAGAAAAGACATAGTTCCTAACTTCCCTTTATAGCTCTGTTTTGTCCAGTGAAATACAAGCAGAATTATGTGAAGATTTATTTTTTTAAAGAGCTGCCTCAAATGGAAGATACCTTTTGTTCTTCTTCCTATGTAGGGAGTGTTTTGGCACTTTGATCTTGACTATGTAGGAAGGGCAGCATTTCAGGTTTCTGACTTCTATTTTATATATTGAAATATTTTGTACATGTAGGTACATATTTAAGTGAATATGATGTAATTGTACCGAAAAGCTAAGGTATAAGAAATTCTAAGTATACTTCCACTCTTCAGGTTAGAAAGTATGTGCATAGTAGAGAGCGAAAGGATGTGAAATATGCTATCATCATAGAGAAAATATCTTAAGTAATTACTTGATCGAAAGTGAACATGATCTATTAAATTTTAAATAGTATAAAGAAACCATTTCAGAAATAAATGCTATATTTTGCCTAAAGAGTAAAGGTATATTTATGAGACTCTAATTACACTAAAAAAAGAAAAAAATAAGAATCCAGAATTATGACACAATCATTATCTGGGTCCCTCACAAACTGGCGCATGAATGTATAAAACAAATTTGTCAAAGTTTTCCCCAAACTTCTTGAAACTTGACAAAGAAACATTGAATGTGTCAGGTATTTGGGAGGAAAAAATAAACTTCTAAGATTCCAAGTGACAGATGTCAAAGCTCATGACTATCTAACTATTCTTAACTTAGCAGACATTCTAAGCCAGCATCGAGGAACACATCCATATTTACTTTAACGTTATTCCTGGGATCCTTTAAAAAAGAAAATAACACTTTATAGGACTAGTGAAAGCACAGAATGGAAACATACTAAGAAGGTAAACTCTACTGACATCTAACTGCAAAATCTATTGCAGAGTTTTATACTTTCATATAATTTCCTGAGTATATACAAGTCCAGTGTTTGGTAAATAATTTCTTTTATAGAAATTAGAAAATAGCTGGCCCTGGCCGGTTGGCTCCGCGGTAGAGCGTCAGCCCAGAGTGTGGAAGTCCCGGGTTCGATTCCCGGCCAGGGCACACAGGAGAAGCGCCCATCTGCTTCTCCACCCTTCCCCCTCTCCTTCCTCTCTGTCTCTCTCTTTCTCTTCCACAGCCAAGGCTCCATTGGAACAAAGTTGGCCTGGGCACTGAGGATGTCTCCATAGCCTCCGCCTCAGGTGCTAGAAGGGTTCCTTCCACAACGGAGCAATGCCTCAGATGGGCAGAGCATCAGCCCCTCGTGGGTATGCTGAGTGGATCCCAGTCAGGCGCATGCGGAGTCTATCTGACTGCCTCCCCGCTTCTAAATTCAGAAAAATACACACACACACAAAAAAATAGAAAATAGGCAAAATTATGTGTCACACAGTGGAGGAAGGATGGGCTGTAGATACAAAGACATGAATTTTAGGGCTCGGTTTATCACCAATAATATGTAACTGCAAGCACAGCAGCTTTCTCTTCTTTTTTTTTTTTCTTTTGTATTTTTCTGAAGTTGGAAACAGGGAGAGACAGTCAGACAGACTCCCGCATGCGCCCGACCGGGATCCACCCGGCACGCCCACCAGGGGCGACGCTCTGCCCACCAGGGGGCGATGCTCTGCCCCTCTGGGGGGTCGCTCTGCCACGACCAGAGCCACTCTAGCTCCTGGGGCAGAGGCCAAGGAGCCATCCCCAGCGCCCGGGCCATCTTTGCTCCAATGGAGCCTTGGCTGCGGGAGGGGAAGAGAGAGACAGAGAGGAAGGAGGGGGGGGTGGAGAAACAAATGGGCGCTTCTCCTATGTGTCCTGGCCGGGAATCGAACCCAGGTCCCCGGCATGCCAGGCCGACGCTCCACCACTCAGCCAACCGGCCAGGGCCTCTTCTTTTTACTATGTCAGAACTTACATTTATCAAACACTTGTTACATGCAAAGCATCATTCCAAACTCAAGACATCACTCAATATTTTAATTCTTACAAGTGACCAGTAAATAGGCATCGTTATCATCTCCATTTCTCCAACGATGAAGGAGAGGAACAGAGAGAGGAAGTAATGTGCCAGAGGGGACGGTGAGGAAGTCAGGCTTCCAGGCTTGAGAGTTAGGCAGGCTGTCCCCAACCGGAACCTTGACCCACTCTGTACACTGTCTCAAAATGAAAATTACATTAAGGATACTAACTTTGTTGCAATACATAAAATTATGCAGGCAGAAATGCTTTATTAATAAACTTGAAAAGTCTAAACAAATGTACTATACATAGAAAAACGTGGGAAGGTGTATAGGAAAAAGGACGCGAATAAGAAGGATGCTGTGACGTGGCGATCGGCTAAATGTCAAGAACGATGGAAAGGAAGGAGCAACTGAAATGACTCAGAGCTTATGGTTACTGGAATTGAGAGGAGGACAAAAATAATATATTTTTAAAAAGCATCACGATTTGTAGGGAGGGTGATTTCAGCTGTGGATTCAGTGACTTTGAGGAGCCAGAAAGACACCACATTGAGATCACAGGCAGGCAGTTTCAAAATTCATGTTTGACATTTAGAGCAAAAGGTTGGAGTGAGGAGATGTTGATTTGGGAATTAGCTACATTGGAGAGATGGCCAGAGTCTAAAAGTAGACTAGCTTTCTGAGACAGAAAGAGTCGGGAAGAAAACAAAGAGGTTCAGGACAACACCCCAGGAAATACGTACTCTGTGGAGAAAGAAGAGGAAAAGGAAGCTGCAGGAAAGAGGAGAATCGTGAGTGACAGAACAGGAAGGGAGGGCAGGGGAACACGAGGACAATCTGCACCGGTGACTGAGCACGTTCCGGAGTGGGAGCTGAGACCCGCAGGCCAGGGAGGACCTCTGGCAGGCAGAGTCTCCCAGCTGGGAGGAGGGCAGCAGGGCGCTTCCAGGAGTGGGAGCTGAGACCCACAGGTCAAGGGGGATCTCTGGCAGGCAGGGTCTCCCAGCTGGGAACAGGGCAGCAGGGCGCTTCCAGGAGTGGGAGCTGAGACCTGCAGGTCAGGGGGGACCTCTGGCAGGCAGAGTCTCCCAGCTGTGAGGAGGGCAGCAGGGCGCTTCCAGGAGTGGGAGCTGAGACCCGCAGTCAGGGAGGGCCTCTGGCAGGCAGAGTCTCCCAGCTGTGAGGAAGGCAGCAGGGCGCTTCCAGGAGTGGGAGCTGAGACCCGCAGGTCAGGGGGGACCTCTGGCAGGCAGAGTCTCCCAGCTGGGAGGAGGGCAGCAGGGTGCTTCCAGGAGCGGGAGCTGAGACCCGCAGGTCAAGGGGGATCTCTGGCAGGCAGAGTCTCCCAGCTGTGAGGAGGGCAGCAGGGCGCTTCCAGGAGTGGGAGCTGAGACCCGCAGGTCAGGGAGGGCCTCTGGCAGGCAGAGTCTCCCAGCTGGGAGGAGGGCAGCAGGGTGCTTCCAGGGTTCAAGCAGTGAATCGAGTACAAGAAAGCAGGCTTAGCACAGGTTAACTAAAAAATGAAGTTCGGTAGAGTAGTGTATAGGAAAAAATCAATAAAACAGAACTGGCGTAACAGGTTAATCAACTATTTCTAAATTTGGAAAATGTGCATTTTTAGCAAAATTTTAAAATATTTTCTCAGATTCATTTCCTAAAAATTTCATTATAATTATCAAAATAATTAACATATGTGTATCAAAATCATGGTGAAAAGAACTATCTTCTAGTCAACAATGCTTACTGTTGATCCTGCATATTTAGTTACACAATAAAAGGAGATACTTATTGTTTCATTTAACAACAATTTAAAAACAAAACAATTTATGTATCACTAACATAGTGTCAAGTTGCAAAAGAAATACAGATTGGTATAAAATATTTTATACTAAGGGTCAAAAAACAGCAAATTTTATGCTAATTATTATTATTATCATTTTCTTTTAATTAAGTGAGAGCAGGGGAGGAAGAGAGACAGACTTTTGCATTGCACAACCAGGATCTATCCAGCAAATCCATCTGGGACTGCTGCTCTGTTGCTCGGCAACCAAGCTATTTTTAGGCTTCAGGCAATGGCCAGGGAGCTATGCTCAGCACCCATGGGACAATTTACTCAAAGCAATCAAGTCAAGGCTACAGGAAAGAGAGACAGAGAGAGAGAGAAAAAGAGAGAGAGAAGGAGGAGGGTTAAGGGTGGAGATGCATACGGTTACTTCTGTGTCCCCTGACCGGAATTGAACCTGGGACATCCACACGCTGACCGATGCTCTACCACTGAGCTAACTGGCCAGGGCTCTGCTAATTATTAAAATTCAAAAATTCGGGTTTTCTATGTGCAAGTCAAAGGAAGTATATCTGCCTCTTCTAAATGATCTTTCCAAGACAAAAAAAGGTATCACTTATCAAAATATTTCTGACTCATAAGGAAAGAAGGATTTTGTGTATCCAAGGTTACATAGACAAAAGCTATAATTTCAGGAAACAAAGCTGTTCATATGGACTGATTGCAATATATTAAATGATAATGTGAATAATGACTATCATACCATGCATACCATCCTATAAAAATATAACACGTTTTCAATTTAAACATGTGGCCTTAAAGTCAACTGATTAAAAAATGAACGAATAGCCTTGCCTTTCACTCAAAAGATGATGGGTATCCACAGGAAGAAAATTAGAACTGAAACGTTTCAGCTCTTTATCTTAAGCCGCCTGGCCTTTGATGTTCTGTTTGCTCAGGCAGCTCTTGGCCTCATTTGGTCAAGGGCAGCATATCCCAGCAAGGGAAGAAGGAAAAAACGAAGAAGGACGAAAAGAACTAGGTTGGAAGTAGGCTGGCGCTCACTGAAGCCTGTTTTTCACTTTTAAAACATTTAAAAGCTAAGTCTGTTCATTTTTAGCTACTTAAGAAATTTGTTCCAAGAGAATAAGAAGTCTCATGAGTACCACTGTTAGGAAAGATATGAGGCCAAAAACTTTGCTTTATTTCACAGAATAGAACATTTATTCAGTTACATGGGAATTGGCCAAGCCAGGATGAAAATCTTATCAAAATACAATCTCCACATCAAACCAGGAACTGAAATGATTATTTTTGAGATACTATTTTGAGATAAACAGAGTCTAGTGGGCAACACCTGAGTGGAAGTTCCAGAAGTGACAATGAATAACACATTGTATTCTCATTTTTTTTGGTCATTATGCTCCCCCATTGTCACCCACTCAGGAGCCTATTGAGATCCCCCCAACAGCTTCCACCCCATGAAGTTGAAGTGCTACAGCTCTGCTCCATGGGTGTTTATCTGCCGTTAAGCTCTGGAGAGCAACAGCTGAGGTAACATCTGAGTATTATTTCTGCCCTCCCGTAACAATCTGTTTTCACTCCCGCCGGTGGTGATATCACCCCCATTGACAATGCACGAATACGGCCAGTTTATGAAACAATAAAGATGTGCGTGTTGCTAAAAATGGGTGCACATGTTTTGCTTTTTGTATAGAAGTCACATGCTGTCTGCATTACATTAGTCAAGAAATTATTTGATTGTACATCTTCAATGAGTTAGAAAGGGAGCCTATCTGGGCCAAGTGATCACTGCCCTGCCCTCTGGGTTTCGTTCCCATCATGCTCTCTTCACAAGCTATCAGAAAGGTCTGGCTCCAGCAATGTTGGGATTGACTAACAAATATCCTAACACCAGCCTCTTTCCAATTCTGGAAGCAAAAGAACATACTTGATTATTTTAATTTATATTGCTAATATTTATTTATTTGGCCTCATTTATAGGAGACGCCCCACACATATAGCATTTAAACATCTAATAAAAAAAGTGAGAGAAAGAAAGAGTCCCATTAGTTCACACAGCTTTCTGAAGAGTCCTGTTTTAATAAATTCCTTTTATTAAGGTGCTGAAACCAAGAATTTTTGCTTGTCATCTCTCTCCCTTCCTGCCTGTCTGTCCCACTCTCTGTCTCTGTCTCTCTCACTAAAACATAAATAAATAAAAATAAATAAATTCCTTTTAAAAGTCAATGAATGAATTTTTCAAAACATACTAGGGTTGTAAATATTTATTTGTTCAACGTGTAATAATTAAATTCTTGTGGCACACTACAGTTGCAAAGTTATCATAGGCATAAAATAAGCTGATCTTAAAAATTATTTTTAAGTGCACAGCATTTTGGCATTATAATGAAAAAAGGAAAGAAAATGTAAAATGTGAAATGAATTCTTAACGACATAATATAATTAATAAGTTTAGTAAACTGTACAAATATATTAAAATAATCCAAAATAGCCGGAGGTTTTCTTGTTTGTGGAAAGGTGTTATTAAAACTGACTATGCTAGTCGAGAGACTATAAAAATAGTTCAGTGTAACAACTTTACAACACTCTTATTGCCCACCTGATGCATTTGTTATCAAGTATAACATGAACTTGCACCCCATGACCCATATACAATCAAACATAATGTATATACTATTGAAAAGAAGTGGCGTAGCTCAGTTTTCAGACATTTCTTTTTGTCGTCTCCTCTTTTCATCCCAAAAGGGTCATCTCAGCATATGTCAAAATGAAAACTCTGAATGATGGTGGTTTTGTGTGTGTTGGTGACCCATTTCTTATGTTTAGTAAAAGTACTCCATCAGGGTCTGTGAGACAATGGTGTGCAAACAAGGTGCAAAGCTGGCTCTGGTGGTTTTTCCCGAGTTGGAAGATTCTTGTATAAAAACTGAAAGTTGACATGTTTTAATTTTTGTTTGTTTTTTGTATTTTTCTGAAGTTGGAAACTGGGAGGCAGTCAAGACAGACTCCCGCATGCGCCCGACCAGGATCCACCCGGCATGCCCACCAGGGGGCGATGCACTGCCCATCTGGGGCGTTGCTCTTTTGCGACCAGAGCCATTCTAGTGCCTGAGGCAGAGGCCATGGAGCCATCCTTAGCGCCTGGGCCAACTTTGCTCCAATGGAGCCTTGGCTGTGGGAGGGGAAGAGAGAGACAGAGAGGAAAGAGAGGGGGAAGGGTGGAGGGGTAGAGAAGCAGATGGGTGCTTCCCTGTGTGCCCTGGCCAGGAATCGAACCCGGGACTCCTGCACACCAAGCCGACGTTCTATTACTGAGCCAACCGGCCAGGGCAGAAAGTTGACATGTTTTTAAAGGTAATAGTGTGAGCTTTTTAATTGTCAATAGAGTTTCTATATGTATTTTACAGGGGAGATAAGTATTGTATTTTAGGCATTTCTACAATATATAAACTGTTTATGCTTTAAAAGTTATACTTTTGTATTTGTTATTTACGTTTCTAAGGGTACAACTCACTTTAGGCAACTTAATTATATGAAAAGGTTTTCATAAAATATAAATCTGGTGGTAATTCTTTCCTATATTACAGAATTCCTTAAAGTAGCGCAATTTTCAATTGTACCAACAGTTACTAACTTTACAAATTCTAAATTAAACTTTTCCGAATGATAGTTGCAAAATAATGCAAGTTATACAAGTGTTCCCCACTCTTCAAAATCTCTAGTTCTGCCACTACACTTTATGAAAGTCCTGCCTTACTACCTGTTTCTGCAAACTGAATCAGAGGGGGTTTTCTATTTTACAAAGAAGGCGAAAGTGAAAACGGCGCTCACCGTGTGTTCTGCAGCTAGCCGCCACAGGGCAGCAGCATGCGCCCTGAGCAGCGAGAGTGGCACCGCTGTCTCCTTCCCCTTCACTCGGCATCTCGGCGTCAAGCTGCCAAAGCTTTGAAACACTGTCTGTGACGACGTGTGCCTAATACTGATTTCTTTTGTGCATCCATGAGCAAGATGTGTTCTCAGGAATTAGAAAAATCTAAGCGAGATTGTAAGGGTGTTACATTTAGCGTAATACTGGATGCAACTGAGCATATGCGGTATACTTCAATAGTTTATACTTTTGTGTCTGGGGATGCACAACAATTTTTCCATTTCTGATTCTTTGCTTTATGTCATTTCAGCTTATGTAAAATTTCACAGCAACACTCTACTTTCAGATAGCGAGGAGCACCTGTACCTATACTGTCTTATATGATTTTTTTTTCTTTTTTTTGTATTTTTCTGAAGCCGGAAACGGGGAGGCAGTCAGACATACTCCTGCATGTGCCCAACCGGGATCCACCCGGCAAGCCCACCAGGGAGCGATGCTCTGCCCATCTGGGACGTCGCTCTGTTGCAACCAGAGCCATTCTAGCACCTGAGGCAGAGGCCACAGAGCCATCCTCAGTGCCCGGGCAAACTTTGCTCCAATGGAGCCTCGGCTGCGGGAGGGGAAGAGAGAGACAGAGAGGAAGGAGAGGGGGAGGGGTGGAGAAGCAGATGGGCACTTCTCCTGTGTGCCCTGACCGGGAATCGAACCCAGGACTCCTGCACGCCAGGCCGATGCTCTACCACTGAGCCAACTGGCCAGGGCCTATACTGTCTTATATATAATCGAGAACTCGGAGCATTTTCAAGGCATAAAAAAATAACACTGTGAGATTCATCCAAACTTGCACACCCAAAGAAAGACATTTCATATATATATATATATATATATATTCATATACTCGTGTGTGTGTGTGTGTGTGTGTGTGTGTGTGTGTGTGTGTAGTGGTCTAAGAGCAAGAAATGCATGTATTAATTTTAGAAACCACTGTGCCCTTTTCACTGAGCCTTATTCTATGACCCAGAGCTACTCGACAGGTTGGTCAAATTAAAAAACTTCTATGAAGCCTCCAAGTTACAATTTCTATTTCTGATTACCACTTTGCAGAGAGGGAGAGAGAGAGAAAGAGATGAAGAGAAACCAAGGGCCTTCCTGTGCTGGAAGTTTTCTTTCTTTATGATGAGGCCATCTCCGGGACAAAGGCCCATGCCCTATGGTCAGTTGTGGTTTAAAATCCATACATAACACATGAGGGATAACCCTGAACTGGGCTGCATGCCCTGCACAGAAAAACAAGATTATTTTCCCAGAAAATCCCTCTAATGAAAATAAACGATTGAACCAATAGTTCTAATCAATATCTCCATTTTTGTGACAGAATGTTATAGAGATAAATCAAAGAGAGAAAAGTTTCCATTTTTGGTAGAAAAGGCTTAGAGGCGACGAACCAGAGAGCAGTGACCGCAGGGATCCCTGTTCTTCAACTGCCCGACTGCAGACGGTCCGCCGTTCTGTGCCAGTCTGTGGAAGAGTTAACCACCTGATGCTGTACGAGCATCAGCGGCCCAACGATCTCTGTCGAACTTGCTTATGCTCAGGGTGACTGCTGTCCTAGCCATTTCTGAAATAACTCTCCTATTTTCACCGGTCCCCAAGAGTAAAAGGTTGCAAGGTCGTGGCTTAGATAGCTGCAGGCCAGGGGAGCTGCCCTAGCTCTCATCCTATTGCTTTAGCTCTGTCTTTGGAAGTTCAGTGGGAGGTCAGACCAGCTCAAGTGTAGTTCAGGAGCCATTCATTCACACGCACCACCCCAAAGAAGACATGCAGGGACCATACAAGTATCTTACCCTAAGACCGAGGCTTAAAGAACTAAGGGCAGACGGATTCAGTTGCTTTTCTCCTCTTGACATCCAGATTATTAGGACAGCCTTTTCTTATTTAAGAGGGTGATGTATTCAATCTGGTCCATATGAGAGAAAAATGTGGACATGCTACACCCGGAACATTCGCCAATAGGTGACGCTGAAATTTCTCTGATAGGACTCTTTTCCCAGGTTCTAATCATTAGAAAGGAAGTGAAGGTTCTTTTGTGAAAATGAATGTGCAGGAAGGGCGTTTCCCGTTTTGACTGGAGTGAGGAAACCACTGGGGGAGAGGGACAGGAGATTCTACCAGCTGGCTCCCGGTGACTCCAGCCTAGTCAGGGTGGACTGCGGGCCCAGACCTTCATTCTGGCATACCCCTCCATAAGTGCATCTCCATGCCGTAACTACACAAATGAAAATCATCTGGTGAGATGGTTTGCAACTACTACTGCCATAATCTCACGTATCACGGCCTTAGCTAGAAGGGTTGGTGGAGAGTATTTTAAAGCCCTCCAGGTGATTCCAACAGCACTTCCTGCACTCGCAGCACAATGTCACACTCATGGGAGGTTCTCATTAACTGACAGTTAAAACTGGTTATCACTGGGCAGTAAATCAAATCAGGGCCATTACTTTTTAAGTGTATGCCATTTAGGAAAAGATGCTATTTGTGTCTCAGAGCATTTTAACAGGGCTTCAAGCCATTTACAACAGCTCCTATTGAGAATTCTACAGTTTTTCACAGCTCAGTTTTATAGACTTCTACTAGTCATGTTACATTCAGTAAACTTGCCTCAACAAGCTAAGAGAAAAATGCCAAAAATTAGCACTCCTACTGTTCAGGAGAATGTATTTTGTCTTCCTACAACTGCTTCAATTCCAGCACTTAGCAGGAAGACATTTAAATTTTTATTGTATTCCTACCTATCAGAAAAAAAAGGGGAATCTGCAGGTCTGACACTAAACAATCACAGATGGAAGACTGAAGTACGATCCCACGTTGACATGAAGTAGAAAGTGGCTAACACCGAACGCAGACTGACATCTAGGACAAGACAAACTCCACCCAACTTTCCCTGTAACTTTAGGGAGAACGTGACCTATTCATTAAAGAATGCTCCACCGAATTTTAAATGTCAAAATACAATATAAGCATATTGAGGAAATCCTTCAAAATTAGTAATGGAAATTTCATAACACCGCTGAGAGAGAAAATTGCCAGTTTGTAATTATGCCACTTTCTCCACAGGTATCACTCATTACAGAAACAAGAATCACAACATGGTAATGAGGTTCCTAAACCAGAAAGCAGTGAAATATATGTACACACCTCGATGACCCACATTGTGAACAAAAAAAAAATAGTTTTCTCTCTTCTGGGATGATTTTAGTTTGTTTCTAAATAGAGCAAACAATATAAGAAAGGCAGAAAAGGCTTCTGATTTAAATTTTACCTATTGATAAACATATGGTTTGAAAATGGTTCTCAATAGCCATCAGGAAAACGCCGGGAGGAGCCCCGTCCGCTTTGCCCTGGTTGCTGAGAAGTTCATTCACTGACAGCTGGGCTTCCCCACACTGCCTCTCTATCCCCACTGCCCGCCTCTCCTCCCTGCAGGCTCCCAGTGCTCCTCTTCCATGTCTGCTGCCACCAGAGAAGTCTCCTGGGCTTCCCCACACAGCCTCTCTATCCCCACTGCCCGCCTCTCCTCCCTGCAGGCTCCCAGTGCTCCTCCTCCATGTCTGTGCTGCCACCAGAGAAGTCTCCTGGGCTTCCCCACACTGCCTCTCTATCCCCACTGCCCGCCTCTCCTCCCCGCATGCTCCCAGTGCTCCTCTTCCATGTCTGCTGCCACCAGAGAAGTCTCCTGGGCTTCCCCACACTGCCTCTCTATCCCCACTGCCCGCCTCTCCTCCCTGCATGCTCCCAGTGCTCCTCTTCCATGTCTGTGCTGCCACCAGAGAAGTCTCCTGTGGCTTCTACTTCCTTCTGCAGTTCTCTCTCTGCTGCCTGCCTACTCTTCAGGATCACCTGGAAATATTTTTCAAAATTCCAAAACCCGCGCTCTGACCAAGACCAATTCAATCACAGTTTCCAGTGTGTTCTGGAACTCCCGGGCCTTGCCAATGGGCCCTTCTGAGAAACGCCGACTCAGTGGTTATCTCTCTGCTGTTTCCTCACACTTTCAAACGTCTTTCCCTCTTTTTGGCAGATTCCTGTCAACACTTCAACCCTTGATCAATCACCGCCTTCTAGAAAAAAAAAAAAAGTCACAGAACCAAAAGGCTGACTGAATTTCTAGTCTGGATAACAAATCAACAAGCATTCAATACCACCTAGTTATCCTACTGTGGTCCTCCAGGGTTTTCCCGCCTGAAGATGTCTGTTTCATGCTTCTACTATTTTCCTCAAATAGCCGGAACTTCTACTCTCAAACGATGACCTCACTGACAACATAAAAGCAATGCAGCATCTTCCTCCTCACCCAGCTCCGCTTGCCACCAGCCTGCATCTGGATCCAGAAACCAACTTGGCAACAATGAGCTTAACTTAAATAAATAAAAGAGTGAATGAGCAAACAAATCAATGAGTCCTATTGACTCTAGATTATTTCTGACATTTCAGTTGATGCATGAACACCTGATGTCACGAGGCACACGTGTGCGTTTTATGACGACAGCATGAGTTTTCAGTTCTCTGCACTACCGTGCTATATTGTAGTAGTAAAAAGTTACAAGTTTTGTCGAGTTACCACTGCTAGTTCAGTATATTTTAAATGAGAAATTTAAATCATTTATGGTTTGAGCTATACCCAGTGAGTTATACACAGCATTAAAATTTCAGATCGAATAAAGGTATACTCATTTAGAAAATGTTCCTTCTACGACAGTGTAATCCCCAAGAGGAAGGAGGGAAATGACGGCCGAGAAAGCAAAGCTTCTCTCACCAGCACAATACCTTCTCCAGTTCAAAGGCTCTCTGAACAAGCAGAGTACGCACAGCAGCGTTTAAAGGGATTCGGGTCACTCTGGCTTGGAATCTCCATCTCTATAGGATGAAACTGAGAACATGAAGTCAAACCACAGGGGAAAACAAAAAACTACTTTTGAAACAAAACTGGCAGCACGCTCTCAGTAAGAAGACTGGAGTCCTTACCAAACAAAACCCAGAAGTTGTTCAAAAGAATTCTTTTAAAGGCATAAGACACTAGATGACATGAAAATAAAGCAAACTCGGGAGTCAGCAGTCCAGGGTGACTGCTCCTTATCACTGTCCAGCCGAGGACAGGGTTGCACAGAGCTTTCTTTGAAAAGTCAGAACATTTTTCACAAAAAGAAATTTGCAAATCAGCGATGACATACTAATGTACTTTATTATTTAAACTTACATTTTTTAAAAAAGTATTACTATTATTTCCTTTTCAATTTTATGATTAAATTTTGGTTTTCTTTGGATAGCTGACTCTCAAATTTACATTCTATATTGTCTGCCAGGATTTTAAATCAGCAAGATATGTGCTCAATACTTAGCTTTTAGTTTGCGTTTGTATGTTTATATTATAAATGACTTAAATATTTCGTTTCTTCTCTTTTCCTACAATTCTAAGCAATCTTTAATAAAAAATGCTATCGATGCCATTATTTTGGAATTATATGGAATTAATACTACAAATTAAGTATTAATTGTTTTTCCTTACTAACTGTGATCACGGGACATAGCCACCCATTTGCCTGCCTGACCACATACCTTAACAGTCCCTGAGCGGGCACGTTAATGAAGCCTGGGACTGCTCACTTGGCCTCAACTGACTGGATCAGGACAGTGTAACACTTCATTAGAGCAGAGAAGCCACCAGAAAACGGGACTAAACAGACACACGGCTATTCTCACATTCCTCCTTTGAATTGTTCTGGCGGTTCATCTACAGGCAATTAACATATATTCACTGAAGTTTCCCTATGTATAAAGCAGAAAATGTTCTTCATTTTATACTTATTTTTAACTATCAATTAAACATTTTTAAACAACCAATGACTACAAGAAGTACCAAAGCTGCATCCATATAGATCAGCGGTTCTCAACCTGTGGGTCGCGACCCCGGCGAGGGTCGAACAACCAAAACACAGGGGTCGCCTAAAGCCATCGACCCACAGGTTGAGAACCGCTGATATAGATTAACAAAAATCGCACATCTTATTTTTCTAATCTGTCTCCTTGCAGTCATAATAGAGAACAGAGAACCAGAACCGTAAGCCATTTAACCATTAATATCGTGTCTTTCTTACTGCAGAGTTCATGATCATTGAAAGTGGCTAAAAAACCCCACATTTTTCATTAAACTTGCCAATTGATGAATAATCTCTAAAATAATTCCCTTAGGCCCCAGTTTTTTTTTTTGTTTGTTTGTTTTTAATTTGAAGTAAAATATTCTTAACCGACTTGAATCTCTCTCACTCTATTTCTTCAGCCCCACTTCTGCTAAAAGTTTTACTGATTTCACTGCACGGCTTTTTTGTGCCTTTCTACTCTCGGTTCCGCGGGCTGAATCCGTGCGTGCATCGCACCAACAAGCTCTTCGCCCAGTTTCTACATAGTGACGTGACACTCTCTGCTGATCTCAACACTGTCTCCAGTGCACGGGCCAGTCAGTCTAAAGGTCTCTGTCTGCTCACTTGTCTGTAGTTCCTTTTGGATTGAGACCTTGAGGGCAGGACTGCCTGCTCCTCAGACTATCCACGGTAGTCCTTAGCACTACCTGGTACACAGTAGAAACATGTAAATGTCTGAAGCAGGAAGGGCTTTTATAAATTGTGTTAAAACACATTCTAAAATATGTTATGAATATATTACCTTTATAGTTTAAATTGATACGTAACTCACTGACTTTTAAAAAATTGCACTTGCCTTAAGTCAATCTGCATATTCTCCCTCTCCCTCGCTCTCTTTTCCTTAATTCTGGGCACAAGTAAGCCAGAAAAACATGTTAAATTTTATCCAATGCTTATGAAGATTCATGCATAGGCAACATAAAATATGACAAATTGGTAAATACTAACTGGTCAAGATGATAGGGGCTCATCCTAGAAATGAAAACTGATTGAGGCAACGCTCAGATCCTTCGTACTTGAAAGCTAAGTAAGGTATTTTCACAGCAACATTCAGTAAATGTCACTATGAATTAAACACAAAAACGGTAATATTTACTTTTACTAAGACTGACTGCCGAAATGACTTAATTTACATAATATCAACTGAGAAAATGTTATTTGATTTTTAACAAACCATTATTACCTTTTGATATTTTATTTATTAATTTACTTTAATTAATTAATTATTTACTTTCTGCAGTGAGAAGCAGGGAGGCAGAGAGACAGACTCCCGCATGTGCCCGACCAGGATTCACCCAGCAAGCCCACTAGGGGGCGATGCTGTGCCCATCTGGGGCATTGCTCCACTGCATCCAGAGCCATTCCAGAGCCTGAGGTGGAGGTCATGGAGCCATCATCCTCAGCGCCTGGGCCAACTTTGCTCCGATGGAGTTTTGGCTGTGGGGGTGGGGGGGGGAGATAGAGAGAAAGGAGAGGGGGAAGGGTGGAGAAGCAGATGGGTGCTTCTCCTGTGTGTCCTGACTGGGAATTGAACCCGGGACGTCCACATGTTGGGCTGCCACTCTACCACTAAGCCCACCAGTCAGGGCCCTTTCTGATATTTTAAAGAACATTTTAAGATGCTCTTATGTTAAACAACATGCCCTCAGACAATATTAAAAAAAAAAAAAAGCACTCTCTAATAAGATAGCAAATAATATTAAAAATAGTAATATAAACTTTATTTAAATTAAACTTATATTTAAATACAAGTTAATTATGATCTCTGTGCCTGGCAGTATTCCGAATGTTTTATACGTAGTAACCATATCACCTCCACGTTACCGCTGAGCATATGAAGAAGCCTCAAGCACTGACACCTCTTACCCAGGTCACACAGCTAGAAAGTCAGGATTCCCACTCAGACAGTGTCCTATCTTTTCACTAAAAGAGATTTATTTATTTATTTTTTTGGTAGAGAGAGATGGAGGGACAGACAGGGACTGACAGAGAGGAAGGAAGTAATGAGAAGATTCAACTCATAGTTGCAGCACCTTAGCTGTTCATTGACTGCTTTCTCATATGTGCCTTGACTGCAGGGCTCTAGCAGAGCCAGTGGCCCCTTGCTCAAGCCAACGACCTTGGGCTCAAGCCAACGACCTTGGGCTCAAGCCAGCGACCTTAAGGCTCAAAGCAGTGATCATGAGATCATGTCTATGATCCCACATTCAAGCTGGTGACCCAGCACTCAAGTCAGCGACCTAGCAGTTTTGAACCTGGGGCCTCAGCATCCCAGACCGATGCTCTGTCCACTGTGCTACCACCTGTTCAGGCAATATTTAACATTATTAATATGTACTAATATCCATGGTAATTTACATATTGGTATAAGAATAATTTTTTGTTTAATTTTCTCAGAAAAGGCTAAACAACCAGCTGCTGTCATTTTCTAGTTGTACAAAGTTAGCACATTACCTTCCCTCTCCTTACTGCAGTTTTAGCAAAATGAAGCCTCCACCATCTACCCAGCATACCTCCCTACTCTTCTCACTTTCATCTCAGGGTTCTTTTGAACTAAGGCATAGTATAAAAAGCAGAAACAGTCTATGAAGTTTAAATAAGATGACACATATAAAATGTTCTAGAAAGTACAGAATCTATATCAATATAAACTTACAATCAGTGATATGAAAATATAAAAATAATTTGGCCATCCTTGCTTCTCTCTTCTGTGTTTGATTATATTCCTCTTTTATATGATTGTATGACAGAAGAATAGAAAATACAAATGTATTTATTTATTACCAATTAACATAACTTAGCAAATCAAAACATCCATAGCAAATGTTCCTCTGATTTAACCAGAGTAAAAGAATTTTTTTTAAAACCCCAAATTTGCATTATATTAGACAAAAACAAACAAAACACAAACTGGTATAATTCTGAACAAATACATTATTTAGTCTAATGATTTTTTGATAAGAGAGCACACATTTAAATGTCTTCCAAATCTATCTAAAGAGGTTTCATTAGAAAACTACAAAGATGTGTTGTTATTTTATATCTTTTAAATCACTCTGTCTCTGTTAGAGAGAAATAAATTAAAATTCCAGATAGCTAACAAGTTAAAAAATGCCTAAAACAAGAGTAAACAATCAAACTGCTCCTCAGTCTTGAAGAATTTCTTAAATTGATTTCTATGCCACTTGGAAAAAGAAGATGAGTTTCCTTAAAACTATAACTGGTGATTACAGCCAATGAACCACTGCTAAAATATGACATACAGGCAATATTTTGTATATCTATTTGATATTCTTTTTCAGAAAAATGGGAAAGTCTTATATGTACGAGATCACTGTTCTAACTGCTACCAATTCCTGAAGATGCAACAATGAGTAAGATACAGAGGGCCTCTATTTTCACTGAGTTCTCATTTTATCCAGGGAATCATCCATTTAATAGTTTTTTTTTTCATATGTAGTTTTGTTAAATGTCACGAACAGGAAGTATACAATACTATAAGAATGCATAATAGGCAATCCGGCACGCTTTGAGGCGTTAGGAAAGGTCTCCCCAAGGACGTGAGGCTTGCAGAAAAAGGATTTGGTCAGGTAAGGGAGGGAGCGTTGGAGGGCGATGCTCCAAGAGTGAGAACAGCAAACTGAACAGAGTTCAGAGTGGAAGCAGGTTGGTACATCAAATGAATTGAAAGGAGGCTTGCTAAGCTCCAGCTGAGAGATCAACGGGGAAGCCCACAGGGGACTGATTCACGTGAGGCTCACAGCTCGGCTGGAGAACACCGTCATCATTGGAGCCAGTAAGCAGAACAGTGCCATGATCAGAAAACGGGGGAAAAAAGTACATATTTAAAATCATAACAGTTCGTCGGAAAATATGTAATTCCATAAAACACATCAATAAACAGAAATTATAATCATCTGGAATTTACTGACGGTAAAGTTAGAGAAACGTAGATTTACAAAAGATAATGAGACAGAAGGAATAAAAATAAGGTGCTATACTGGAGTTAAATATTAGAAGCTATTTATTTCAAAGACAAAAGAATAAAACGTCAAAGGAGTCTGAGTATTATATCAAAGTATAACCTCAAAATTATATTTGAGACCACAAAGATGGTCAATTTACAGACATTATAGAAAGAGATGCTGGTAATGTGTTTATTGATTGTGTTGCTATTAAAAGGTCTATTGTTATTTATTTATTTATCTTTTTGTATTTTTTTTGAAGTGAGAAGTGGGGAGGCAGAGAGACAGACTCCCTGCATGAGCCCAACTGGGATGTCCCAGCATGAGACTCCCAGCATGTCCACCAGGGGGCAATGCTCTGCCCATCTGGGGCGTTGCTCCGTTGCAACAGGAGCCATTCTAGCACCTGAGGCAGAGGCCATGGAGCCATCCTCAGTGCCTGCACCAGGGCCATCTTTGCTCCCATGGAGCCTTGGCTGCGGGAGGGGAAGAGAGAGAGAGAGAAAGGAGAGGGGGAAGGGTGAAGAAGCAGATGGGAGCTTCTCCTGTGTGCCCTGCCGGGAATCAAACCTGGGACTTCCACACGCTGGGCTGACACTCTACCACTAAGGCAGCCAGCCAGGGCCTATTATTGAAAGGTCTGTGAGAAATGTTTTCTTTTTTTCTTTTTTTTTTTTCTTTTTATTTTTCTGAAGCTGGAAACGGGGAGAGACAGTCAGACTGACTCCCGCATGCGCCCGACCGGGATCCACCCGGCAAGCCCACCAGGGGGTGACGCTCTGCCCACCAGGGGGAGTCGCTCTGTTGTGACTAGAGCCACTCTAGCGCCTGGGGCAGAGGCCGAGGAGCCAACCATAGCGCCCGGGCCATCTTTGCTCCAGTGGAGCCTCGGCTGCAGGAGGGGAAGAGAGAGACAGAGAGGAAGGAGAGGGGGAGGGGTGGAGAAGCAGATGGGCGCTTCTCCTGTGTGCCCTGGCTGGGAATCGAACCCGGGACTTCTGCACGCCAGGCCGACGCTCTACCACTGAGCCAACTGGACAGGGCCAAGAAATGTTTTCAAAATAGAATAGATGTTCGGCCTGCCTAGGTTGAATATATATAGTTAATGTGATATAAATATATACATTTCACAGAGTTTATGAAGTTCCTGGAGATCTTTCAATGTCCTAGCTGCCAGGACCTGTTTATACCCTCTGGAAAAATACTCAGGAAACAGTTATCATTATGAACTTATAACAGACCCTCCTTTCTTGAAAGTTATCAATATTAAACTCACGAGGGCCATTAGGTCTGTCAGCTGCAAATAGTTTTGTTTTGCTTTGATGGAGGTTCTGTTTGATGCCACAGGCGAGAACATCTTCAACAAAGGAGGACTAACCAGGAAAGGGAGCCATGAGCCACTTCAAACTACTGACACTCTCAACTCTTAGGCATGGGTTTCTGACTTTTAAATTTATCAAGTCATATATATATACAGTGTGTTCACAAAGTCATGGTGCACTTTTGACCAGTCACAGGAAAGCAACAAAAGATGACAGAAATGTGAAATCTGCACCAAATAAAAGGAAAACTCTCCCAGTTTCATACCGATTCAGTGCAGTTCAATGTGGGTCACGCACAGATTTTTTAGGGCTCCTTAGGTAGCTATCCCGTATAGCCTCTACAGACTCCTCACTGACTGACGGCCTACCAGAACGGAGTTTCTCCACCAAACTGCCGGTTCCTTCAACTGCTTATCCCACCAAGTAATGTTATTCCTATGTGGTGGCGCTTTGTTATAAACGCGCTGATATTCACGTTGCACTTTGGTCACGGATTCGAATTTAGCGAGCCACAGAACACACTGAACTTTCCTCTGTACCATCCACATCTCAACTAGCATGGCCGTGGGCTGCTCCGCTGTATACATGGTGTTACGTCATCGTCTGCGCATGCGCACATGCTGCCATATCATCCTACAGAAACTGGGAGGGTTTTCCTTTTATTTGGTGCAGATTTCACATTTCTATCATCTTTTGTTGCTTTCCTGTGAGCGGTCAAAAGTGCACCATGACTTTACGGACACACTGTATTTGGTAGTTTTTCATAACTCCAGGACTAAAGTAATGGACTAAGTCAGGATTCCTAATATTTTCAGAGGCAGTGAGCATCAAGAATTAATTATACGGGACTGACTGCATAAACTCAAAAGTCTTTGGTTCTGTTTGGGAAACTGTTGTAGTTTCCAGGTTATAAGATAGCCCATTTCATTATTTTCTTATGCTACCTATCGATTATTACAATCTAATAAACTCTGCTTTTGTAAATGAAGTAAAGCATTTATGAAGCTCTCACTACCCCCTAGCTGTCCTTACTTTACATGGAGACAGAGTTAAATAGGTTCACAGAACGACGGCATGACTCAATCTGACTAGAGTGGCCGATTGGCCATATTTATGAGTGATGTTCATTGAGTCAGGGAAAACCAGTTGCTTTTAAGGAACAGAGGCTGATTTCACGTACGGGTATGAAGCTGCTAATTCCCTCAGGAAATGCGGTCTGCTGCTTGCTAGCATGGTGCATGCAGTCCCACAGGCCAGCAAGGACGCTTCCTCAAGGGGTAGAATTTTAACAGATTCTGATCATCCCGAGAAAAGAGGACTGCCCCCAAAGGTACAGTCATGCAGGTGGAATTTAGTGCATGGGATATTGGGCTTGGCTTTCCAATCTCAAGCTAGCAAGAAAATAGAAGCTTTTATCAAAGTTCAATCTAAGATTCTTATAAAAACTTTCAGAAGGAAATGAGTTTAGTCTGAAGCACAAAGGCTTTACTGTAGAAAAGTCAGTCAGCCTCCCGTATACATTTACCAATCTTTCTGCCACTCTCTGGCCTCAAAGCTGGTAAAATCTCCTAAAACTCAAATGTTTAAATGGTCATTGTTAAGCAAATAGAACAGAAAACTTGTTATTAGTTGATTTCTGTATTTTATCAATCAAGAACCTTCTGACAATAATAACTTTGAATACTCGTTATTTTCTTTATCTAAAAACATTTTTTCCCCATCATTATATCCTAGGCCATGGCCTTCACATATATAATAAAATACACTGGAATATAATTAGCTCAAGAAAACCAGTAACACTAGTGTCACATGTTATGACATGACAGTTATGACTTTATGTTTTATGTGCAAACACTACAATAAAAGAAACTCAGAATAAATTCAGAATCATTCTAAGCTTTAAAAGTAGTTCACTCAACTTGTCAATGGTATTAAATAAAACACGAGCTCCCTAGACTACCTTTATATCATGTATTAGTTATAACAGTCGTATAGTCATTTAACTTTTGCAATTTACACATAACAGTATATTAAAGACATAAAATTGCAATTTTCTATTTTAAATCTAAACAGCCAAATCTAAGTGTTCAACATGATTTATGCATATGTAGTACTAGTTAACGTTTTAAACATAGGTGGGATTAGGTGATCATTTAACACTTACCCATGAAATTGAGATAGCCTTCCCCACCGAGTGCATGAGTGATGAGGCGGATCATTTTATGAAGCTGTATGCCACGATCAATGACTGGAGTGAAAGGGGTCAGAACACTCATGTTGGTATACATTTCCGCATCCATCAACCAAAATGCCAGCGTCTTATCCCCAACCAGGGCCTGAAGAAGGACAAGTCAGTGAGGTGAATGCAGAGAACAGAAACAAAGCAGCTGTGTTCACACGGGAATAACACAGCAGGGAAAACAATAGAGAGATGCGTGGATTAGTATGAACACGTATCCCAATAGCTACTGTCTATTCTCGTAAAACATGTTAGAGATTCACACACGTGTTTTCAGGACTGATTTTTCTTTTTAAATAACTTGGTGAAAAACTCATGATAAGCTGCCTGATTATTACCACTGAGCTGCCTGATTTGTTACCAAAATGCTTCTGATTTTCAGAAATTGTGATAAATACTTATTATAATGTTGAGAATACTAAATAGGTTTTGAAATAGTTTATATATCATGGATTTATTTGTTTTGAAAGAATGTAAGTTTCTATAAAGTCTTCTATATGTATATATTTATAGATGTATATATGTACTTATATAAATATATGTATTTATATGTATATATAAAATAATACATGAATAAATTAAATAAATAAAAGGTATATAAACATATTACAATGAACACTCCTCTCCTTCAGCAGAAGGCTGGCAACATTTTCTTAAAATGTAAGGTTTACTTTCTCATCATATTCATCATTTAAACTATCAATAATTTTTTTGGTTTTACATGAAAATACAATAATTGATAAAAGGGGCAGGTTAGCCAGAAACATTTGAGTAGAAGAGAGGCCTGTTAACAATCTGATTATTCAAGGTTGAAAACAGCTAACTAATGCAAAGTGTTCTTCACTGACAAAAGAAATTATATGTATTTATACATATGTACCATGAAACATATGATAGAGATTGAACCATGATCCCATTACCCCTGTACAACTGTTTTCATTTTTAGAAAAAATATTTTACTTACAAACCTGTTATACTAATTTATTTTGATTAAAATGACTTGTCTTCATAATACTGTTACAAGAAGATCTACTCATTCTATTGGTCTTGTTGTTATTTTGTGGGCCACGAAAAAATGAACTCAGAATATAGTTGTTGCCACAAGAATTTTCAGTTTGTTTAAATGGTCATTGTCATCTGTATTACTTGAGTTCAATTTTTTTTCTCCTTTATCAAAGCAATGTCTTTGTTCTTTGACTTCTAGGCAAATATTTTAATCTAAACATACAAAAAATGAGCAGTGTTATGGTTTCCCCCCTTCTCCCCAAAATTCCCACTAAAGTCCCCACAGCCAGTGTGACTTTATTTAGAGATAGAGCAATGTCCTAATCCAGGTTAAATGAGGTCATAAAGGTAGTGTCCTAATCCAGTGACTGTGTCCTTATACAAAGAGGTAAAAGCAGCAGGGATGACAGTGCATAGACAAAGGCCACTTGAGAAAACACAGAGAAAATGTCACCGGCAAACCTAGGAGAGAGGCCTCAGGAGAAATGAAACATGCTGACAACCTGATCTTGTACTTCTGGCTTCCAGGACTATGAGAAACAAATTTGTTATTGCAGCCACCCTGCCTGTGGTATCGGTTACCGCCTTAGCGGACTAACATATGTACCAACAGAATGCAGCTTCAATTTGACACATAACAACACAGCGTTCCATATAAGTATAGTTTAAAAATAGGCTCAAATGGTAAAAAAAAAAAAAAAAAAAGTGTTTTTTTTGTTGGTTTTTTTTTTTGTATTTTTCTGAAGTTGGAAACAGGGAGGCAGTCAGACAGACCCCCGCATGCGCCCGACTGGGATCCACCCGGAACACCCACCAGGGGGCGTTGCTCTGTTGCAACCAGAGCCATTCTAGTGCCTGAGGCAGAAGCCATAGAGCAGCGGTTCTCAACCTGTGGGTCGCGACCCCGGTGGGGGTCGAACGACCAAAACATGGGTAGCCTAAAGCCATCGGAAAATACATATTTATTATACAATAAATTTTTAAATAAAATATGTATTTCCGATGGCTTTAGGCGACCCCTGTGTTTTGGTCATTCGACCCCCACCGGGGTCGCGACCCACAGGTTGAGAACCGCTGCCATAGAGCCATCCTCAGCGCCTGGGCCATCTTTTGCTCCAATGGAGCTGTGGCTGCGGGAGGGGAAGAGAGAGACAGAGAGGAAGGAGAGGGGGAGGGGTGGAGAAGCAGATGGGCGCTTCTCCTGTGTGCCCTGGCCGGAAATCGAACCTGGGACTCCTGCACGCCAGGCCGATGCTCTACCACTGGGCCAACCGGCCAGGGCCAAAAGAAAAAAGTTTAAAAACAATATATATGATATAAATATATTTGTTAAATTAGGATTAGACAGCATTATTTCTTAAACAATTTGTCCTTTCTACTTATTTTGGTTTAATTATATTTTTATGTGTACCTGTGTTTACTTCTATAATATCTGATTCTGTTATAAAATCATTTTGATAAATTTTGTTAGATTTTTACTATGATAAATATATTTTTATGTAATTCATTTTATAAATATGCAGAGTGGAGCAAAAGTAGCCTTATAGTTGTTCATATGGAAAATAACATAATTGATAAATAATAATATAAGAATAAACTGTTTCATGTACTCAGAACTATAAACCTACTTCTCACCCACCCTGTATATTTATAGTTTTTATTAGATATATTTGAACATATGCTTTCAGAAAGAATTAGGTAACTTGCATATATATATACATTCCTGACAATTTGTAATACAAGGCATAATTACCTGAATTTTTAAAGTATAAAACAATTCTTGGTAAATCTATAATGTTTCTACATATTTTGGGGGTAAAGTATGATTATAACCTATCCCTGTCATCTTCAATTTCTTTATTCCATTCATTTATTTATTCTTTATTCATTTACATAAAATAAGTACATATTGGAAGCTTAAAATGTGCTCTAACCGCTAGGGGTTTGCAGTAGAAATTTATGCATGCATTTTAGCTTTCATCTTGTTATGCATTTGGTTATTGTTGCCCCATCCTTAAATTCCTACTATTCATTTATTATTCTGTTATATTTTGGTTATGGTTTTTTCATATTTACTTAATCTATTCTAGGGCCAATTTAAGTTTGAAAAAACAGCAGCGTTCTGGATTTGGAAGATGCAAAATTTAGCATATGTCCAGTTCATGAGTCAGGAAACGTTCTGCACAGGCCAAATTGTACATATTTTAAGTATTATGGGCTACCTTCTCTGTCTCAGAAACTTAAAAGCAGCTATACCCATAATGAAAACGCATGAGCATGGCTGTGCTCCAATTAACTTTACAAAAATAGGAAGCAAGCAGAATCTGGCCCATGGGCCTTAGCAGCTGACCTCGGGTCCACTTCTACTTTCTCAATAATTAAAGAAAAGACCTGAAAAACCGTCTGTCAATTTCTGCTGAAACTACAGAGAAGCTTATTGTTTAAGCTACAGGTTTCTTAGTGCATATATGGCAAATAATTCATAACTTTTTACTGTCTCATTTTTAATGTATAGGATGTATTATGTTTTGGAGGATTTATATAGCTTTAAATGATTAAACGGCTATTTCTCCCCATTTATTTATGTTTATTAAGTAACTACTAGGAGCAGTCACAGTACTAAGGCTGGAAATACAAAGGTATAAGAACAAATTTTCTCCCTAAATCATGATGAGCACATGGGTGCTGGAGTAACTCTTCTGACCCTAGACAACTAGACCAGAAGGCTTCAGAGAGAATGTAACATCCTAGCGAGGGCACTGGGTCTCCCATGAGAGGTTCCCAGGTGAAGTAGGCATCTGCAGCTGAGTGGGCGAACGACTGGAATGAGGGTAACCTGTTCAGGAGTGGGCGGGGCTTCGGCAGGATCGAAGAACAGAGGGGCGGGGAGAACGAAGGTAGAAACTCTGGCTCCTGCCACGTGCAGCGTTGTGCGGCGTTATGCGTGGCCTCGGATGACAAGCTTCACTGAAAGAACTGGGTTGGCCAACTAAGCTCCACTCTTGGGAAAATACCTCGGGATGCAATAGAGAAGGCAGCCTGAAGCCAAGGGGCCCCTGATCAATCAGCAGATTTTAGTGATTGAGGGAAAAAATGATGAAAGCCTGTCAAAAGGCATAAAAGAGAACCTTTAGAAGGAAACCTAAAATAGAAATTAAAATTAACCTGGATCACTACCAGTGTTCCCCTCATTACAACAAAGCAAAACCTGTGAGATAACACAACTGTCATTTACAATCTTTTAATTAGAGTTTGGCAGGATAAAAATGGCACTGCATCTTGAAGCTGGAATTTATAGATCTACAAAATAATTCTAAAAGGTTTTTCAAGGATATGTAGTTTTCATATACATATATAGATATAGATTTAACTTATATAACTATTAAGCCACAGAACTTTGGGTTTAAATATGTTAATAAATACACACAGAGAGAAAGAGAGAGAGAGAGAGACGCACGTACATGAATATCCATTTACCTGATCGTGGCTTTCTGCGTAAGCGATGCACTTCTCAAGGTAGCGTCTGTTTGTGAGTGTGTACACTATATTGCCCATGTTCCAGTCTTCGTCTTTAAACTCTTTAAGGAGCTAAATGCAAGAGAGAATAGAATTTGCATAAACCATTACTGTTCCTACATTAAATCCCAACCTTAGGGAATACATCGTATCAATCCTTATTATTTGACTCACAGATACAGTCACACCCACATAACAAAGATATCTTTGTTGAAACTTTTCCTGAAATCACAGCTTCTAAGCAGACTGTTCCAATGGCAGTGGTGTAGTGTGTGTGTGTGTGTGTGTGTGCACTGACATATTTTTACTTTTGTGTAGATGGTATAATCATTGCACTTTAGAATTTTTGCACCTGTTTTCTTCCTGTAACAACTGCCACCTCTTGACTAATAGCTACAGAAAAGTGTTATTGTGCAATATACCTTTCTGTAACTTTCACAAGGCAGAGATATATACTTGCTACATTTTTAGGATGCATAAAAATAATTAGCAGGAATAGTGTCTTGTTTTACTCCTTTAAAAAATGATAATTAAAAACCCACTACTCTTTAAAAGTTTAAAGACTATTATGAAATAATTATCATCTTAACGGACCACACATTTTTTGTCTGCACATCATTTGACATTCAGTGTTCAACCCGCCCTCCACCCCTCTAACCCAACTTCAATATCAATGGTCTTGTCAAGACCTCAGATGACTGTCTCTCAGGTCAGTACTTGCCCTTTCTGGGGAAAATCGTTAACTATTTAGCTTTATGTGATGATACCTCTGACCCTTTCTCCAAATGCTTTCTTTCTCAGTCTACCACTGTAACACTCCGATTGTTTTTTTTTTCACACCATTCTAGGTATCCTGAAAAGTCTCTTCCTCTGCCGATCCTATAAAAGCTGTGCTCCTCCATGTTACTGTAAATGATCCGATGTCATCATTTCTTATGGCTGAGTAGTATTCTATAGTATATATGTACCAAAGCTTTTTCCTTGATAACATTATACGGAGTGAAACAAGTAAATAAGAAAAAACTAAGAACTATATGAATCCATACATATTTGGGACATAAAAATGAGACTCAGAGACATGGACAAGAATGTGATGGTAATGGAGGGGTGGGGTGGGGGGTGGGAAGGGGGCGAGGAAGGAGAGAGGGGGGGTGAGGGGAGGGGAGGGGCACAAAGAAAACCAGATAGAAGGTGACAGAAGACAATTTGACTTTGGGTGTGGGGTATGCAACATAATCAAATGTCAAAATAATCTGGAGATGTTTTCTCTAAACATATGTTCCCTGATTTATCAATGTCACTGCATTAAAATTAATAAAAATAAGATTTAAAAAAAAAGCTGGTGCTCCTCAAAGTTACATTCTCAACATGGCCTCTTTTATTTTACACTCCTTTATTTTACACATGGGCTTATTTCTCTGTTCAAAGTGTCAAATGCATTCTGTGATAGGCAGAATTCTAGCGTGGCCCCAACTCGTCCTGCTCCTGCCTAGTCACACCTTTGTGTGACCCTTTACCTCCAGTGTGGGTGGGGTTTTTGAATAAGATGGGTGTCCTCTGAAGAAACTGGGAGATAAGAACTGGCTGATGTTTCAATATGCGAAGTCTGTAGTAATGTGTTACGCAGAAAGAGAAACCCTAACTCAGATTCTGGTGCCAGAAATTGGGTTCAGTCTGCTCGTACCCTCCTTTGCTGACTTCTTCCCCCCTATGGAATTAAGACACGCTTCGCCATCCCTCTTAATTGCTTTGTGAATTGACGGACACAAGAAGACAGACTGTGTTAGGCAGAAAAATGGTCACCCATAGGTGTTCCTATCCTAATGTCCTGAATCTGAATACCAATGTAATTAGAGATCTTTCTAAAAAAAAGAAGGCATGACTTATGAGAGTAAGAGAGAGAGACTTGAATGAAAGAGACTTGGCTTTGAAGATGAAAGAAGGGGCCACAAGCCAAGGAATATAGGTGGCTTTTAGGAGCTAGAAAAGGAATGTAGTCTTGCCAATGCCTTGACTTTAGCCTTTTAAGACCCATTCTGATTTGTGATCTAAAGAGATGTAAGAATTATATGATTGTAAATTTGTGTTGTTTTAAGTCACTAAGTTTGTGGTAATTAGATACAACAACACTTTGAAACTAATAGACCAACACAAATTTCACAATTATTTTTGACAAATGAACAAAAACAATTCAATAGAAGGTAGGTACACAGGGTGGGCAAAAGTAGGTTTACAGTTATTTGTATGGAAAAAGACATGCATGTTATAATTATTGCAATAGCTTTATTAACTCAATAGCTTTATTACTGCAATAACTTATTAACTCAAAAGAATGTCACAGTACAACTGTTACCCGATTTTTTCCTATCCCTGTATTTTTTTTAAATAAATCATGCTGAAAGAGTAGGGCATCAATAGGAAACAACAAACAAACAAACAAACAAAAACACCTAGATTAAGTTTTCACATTGCACAAAAAATTAATTAAAAATGGATCACGAATTTAAGCATAAAAGTAAAATGATAAAATGTTTAACACAAAACAGAAAAGTCAAAGAATTCTTTGTCTAGATACAAATAAAAAAAATCTCCAGGATAAATTGGCCTTCAAGAAATTTAAAATAAATAAAGAACTTTTGTTCTGTGAAAACCTACAGGGAGAGGATGAAGAGACAAGTAAACAGAGCGAGATAAAATATTTGTCAATCCCATACCCAACAAAAGAGTCGATTCTAGAGTATATGGAAAATTCTCAAAATTTTACAATAAACAAAAGGTCCAATTAGAAAAGGATCAAATGACAAGAACAGATGTTTCATCAAAGGGAATACACAAAAGGCAAATAAGCAAATGGAATGATGTTCACCATTATAAGCCATTAAGGAAAGGCAAATTAAAACCATGGTGAGATATCACTACACACCTAATAGAGTGACAGAAATAAATAAAAGCAACCCCACAAGGGCTATTGTGTGAAGATGCATAGCTGAATCTCTCCAGAGCTGCTGGTAAGAATTTAAAATGGTACCGCTACTCTGAAAATAGTCTGGCAGTTTCTTAGAAAATTAAACATCCAATTACTATATGATCCAGTAATTGTACAATATAGTCTTGAAAATAAATGGGCATTTTTCCTGGAGTATGACTTATAGTCCTAGAAAAACCTATATATAAATGTTTATAGCAGCTTTAAAAAAAATAATAGCCAAAACCTAGAAATAATCCAGATGTCTTTTAATGGGCAAATGATTAAACAAACTTTGGTATATCCATATTAGGAAATATTGTTCAGTTGAAAGACACAATGCACTACTGACACATGCAGCAACATGGATTAATCTCCAGAGAACTTTGCTGAGTAACATATAACCACCCCAAATGGTCACAGACTGTATGATTCCATTTAATAACAGTCTTGAAATGACAGAATTATAGAACCAGATAGGCGATGAGTGGCTGCCACAGCTTAGGGAGTGGTCGAGGGAAAGTGGGCTGTAGGTGTGGCTAGACAGGAAACTGGAGGGGACCTGTGGGGACGGAAGCATTCTGCATCTTGAGTGTATCAATGTCAGCATCCTGGTTGTGATACTAGACTAGGCTTTGCAAGGTATTACCACTGGGGGGTACTAGTTAAGAGGATAGCAGATCTTACTATTTTACATTTTATAACTGCATGTGAACCTATAATTTTCTTAATATAAAAAAAGTTTAATTAAAAATCTATTTACATATAATAAAAAATGGAGGTGCACAATCAGTATTTAGTGGAACTCTAAACTATTGAATTCATTCATTTATTCATAAACAATTAGATCATAAACTACACATAAACAATTAGATAATAAAATGAGCAAATAAAATTAAAGGAGCTACACTAAATTTGGCCTCTTTTGGATAGGCAAATATTTGTTCAGTAAATGATTACACTAATATGATATTCCAAACTACTGATTTTGAAATTATACATAGAAAATAGTAAATCATTTGCTTTTGAATAAAAATTATAAATGGAATCTAGCACTGCAATCTCACACCCTATGGGAAGAAAACAAAGGCCACCAGGATTCTAGGGACAGTGGTCATTTGGGTTAACACTCTTGCACGGTATTTTATAAAGTGTACAACTTATAAAAGTGGGGGAAATGACTGAGTTGTTGTAAAACTGAAGTTATTGGGGTGACACTTGTTAACACAATGACACAGGTGTCAGTGCCCAGTTCTGCAGCGTGTCTCTGTACACTGAGCTCACCCCCTCAGGCTCAGGTCTCGTCTTTGTCCCGCCCCATTGATCCGCCCTACACCCTCCTCCACACCCGGCCGGCCAATCACCACACTGCTGTCTGTGTCCAAGAGGGTTTTCTTGTCTTTTTTTGCTCTATCCCTTCACCTGAGTTAAAAAATATTATTATTTTAACTCTCTCTAGTCTTATTAACTAAGGGCCCCATTTTGGGGGTCCAAAATTTTTTAAATAACTACATAAAACAGAAGACAACACCTGCCTCAGAGCACTTACAGTCTAAACAGACAGCATGGTCATATTCTAAACATAGGACAAGACATTTTTGATTTGTATAATGTACCATGCCTTCAGCATACAAGGTGCTGAAACACTGAGTAAGTATTTTCTTTCAGAAAATAAAAATAATCCAGCAGTGAGCTATGATTGATTGGGAAAAGAATTCTAGGTTGATGTACACCTTGAAATATTCTTGACTCGGCATGATTCGAGACTGGTGAATGGGGAAGGCTTTTCAAAGGGGGATTAACAACATACAGTTTGGCATTTGCTAGGCAAAATGTCCCTGTGAAAGATTAGGACTTGTGAGTGGAAAAAGAGCCTTAAACCCAGGTGAGAAACTTGAGGACCATAGCAGTTTTAAAATAACAAACATAAGGCGACTTTCCCAAGTATTTAAGCAAGACACTCATTTGTTTGTTTGATTGCTAAGATTAATCGTTGTGAAAAACTCTTCCTTTTGGGTTGACAATGGAGAAGCAGGAGTCCTGTTGGTTGAGTCTTAATGTCACAGCTGTGGACTGCACAAGTAGCCTGGGGCTGCAAGAAGAACAGCTAAGACATGATTACAATGGCCCCTTCCTTCAGCATAGGCCACGGGTCCCCTAACTACAGCCCACGGGCTGCATGCGGCCCCCTGAGGCCATTTATCAGGCCCCCGCCGCACTTCCGGAAGGGGCACCTCTTTCATTGGTGGTCAGTGAGAGGAGCATAGTTCCCATTGAAATACTGGTCAGTTTGGTTGATTTAAATTTATTTGTTCTTTATTTTAAATGTTGTATTTGTTCCTGTTTTGTTTTTTTACTTTAAAATAAGATATATGCAGTGTGCATAGGGATTTGTTCATAGTTTTTTTTTTTTATAGTCTAGCCCTCCAACGGTCTGAGGGACAGTGAACTGGCCCCCTGTATAAAAAGTTTGGGGACCCCTAGAATAGGCTTTATGCTTTTTCTACAAAGTTAAGTACTTCTAACACTGTATCTCATGGTACCAGTTCATGTATACACTAAAGTGCTAATCAGAAAGCTATTATTTGATAGGTCTTAGACCCCTTACACATATTCAGCCTTTGATTATGGAGCTGGCCATTCAAAAATGTTCTGTATCAAATCTGATTGTATATTACAACTTCAGTCCTGTAGGAAAACATTAAATGAAACAAAATACAATCCAAACAACTTTAATTATCATTATATGTAATACAATTGTATTAGGAATTATGTGTAAGGTGTAATGTACAATTACGCATTCCTAGTTACTGACACATGCTAAAGACTTTGAAATGCTACATGAAGGACTGGATGATTCCAAAAACGTTGAGTAAAGACCATACCACGAAGCAAGTCCTGGAAACTGAGGAGTAACTTCTACATTAACTGATAATTTGCAGGCAGAAGTAGATGTTTTGACGAAGTTTAACATGTTTTACATATAGAGCACTGAAGTTTTGTACAATTACATTGATAATGTAAAATGCCACTTCCACAGTTAATATTATATTAATTGTATGCCCCCCCTTGCCTGAATAGTGCAAAAGTAAATACTTTAAATTAGACATTTAGAAGTTTGAGAAGCACAAGAATCAACACTTACGGGAGAATTTAGTATTTCAATTATAGTATCTGTAACTAATAATCATGACTAAAAAGAAATAATAAGTAAGCCAACATAATACATAGTAATCACAAAAAATATATATATTTAGGGGAAATCTTACCTGGATCCACTTATCTGGAATTGCCATGGCTAATCGATAGTCAAAGCCACACCCTCCCTGGGAAATCGGAGAACACAGAGCCGGCATTCCTGATACATCCTAAAACAAAGAACATCCACATTATCGGTTCATACTCCTCAAATATTTACTAAATATTCTCCAGACAGTAACAGTCAGGCCAATGAATAAAAATACTAAATAAATAGGCATATATATATATTTTCAGTGTTTTCGTAGCATAATTGTAAAAGCAGGTAAAACTGTGATAGCATATCTATTTTCCACTAAAATTTCATGTAATACTCTTCACTGAAGAACAACTTTGATTTCATGAGGTTGTAGGGTTCATTTCCTTGTTATCACATAGAGAACACAAACTAGTACAAGTAGTATTGCTAAAACATGATTTCGTAGACTGGTTTTTGAGCTATTCTGAGAACCGTTTTTATTAGTCACTGCTTTCAGGAAACACAAATATTCACGTAGCATGTGTCTGTTGTACTTGCTGTCAGGCATGGAGTGTACTTTGTGAGTGCTTAGCTCACTCGGCTCACTTCTGATGAAATGGAAAGCAGAGTTAGTCCGTGAACAGTGAAGCAATAACGTGGTTTTCAGTATAGTTGGTTATACTGAAAAGTATCTCGAGGTTATCTAGTGGATGCCCTTAATTCAGAAGATACAGAAATTGGGGCTTACTGAGGTGAAGGGATCTCTAAAGATATATGCTTCTCAACAGTAGAGAGAGGATCATGCCTGACCGGGTGGTGGCGCAGTGGATAGAGCGTTGGACTGGGATGTGGAGGACCCAGGTTCGAGACCCCGAGGTAGGAAGTTTGAGCGTGGGCTCATCTGGTTTGAGCAAAGCTCACCAGCTTAGACCCAAGGTCGTTGGCTTGAGCAAGGGGTCACTCAGTCTGCTGTAGCCCCCCAGTCAAGGCACATATGAGAAAGCAATCAATGAACAACTAAGGTGTCGCAACAAAAAACTAATGATTGATGCTTTCTCATCTCTCTCCATTCCTGTCTGTCTGTCCCTACCTATCCCTCTTTCTGACTCTCCCTCTGTCTCTGTAAAAAAAAACAAAAAAACAAAAACAGTAGAGTGAGTATCAGATGTCATGCCTTTCAACACTCTCCTTCCATTTTGTCATGTTACCACTAGATTACTGATAATCAAATAAATAATGAATCAAATAAATAAGTGAAAAGAAATTTAATGGTATAAAGACCTACACATAACAAAACATATTATTGTAACAACAGAGGCAGAATATGAGCCATGTATAGCAATTCTAACTCCACAATATCTTTCAAGTGTAAATCCTTTTCCTTTACTCAACCACTATCTTATTTAACCTTCATTATTTTTTGCTTAGACCATTATGTGTCCAAATGGAATTCATCATCGCCAGTTTCTCTTCACACTAACTGCCACCAAATTAACATCTGATGAAATGGTCAGATCCCATTATGGCCCATCCCCATCAATAGTTTCCAGTAGCCTACAATCAAAAACTCAAATTCAACACACATTGCATTGACGATATACTGTTTGATTATGTTTTCTAACTCACTGTTAGAACGTAAGCTTCATGGGGCAGAAGTTTTCTGTTGTTGTTGCTGTTAACTGATATGTGATAAGAATCTAGAATAGTATAAGTACAAAATACATATTTGCTGAGTGAATGAATACAGGTGTTGTCAGGATTTAAAGACAGATAACACACCCCATTGAACCTTCAGGGGTGCATAAACTACAATATATTTGGGTGCATTAAATACATATATACACACTTATCATAAAGAGGCAAAGTAAAACAGCTGTGATATTGTAATCTTAAGTACACAGAATGTGCAATGGAGAAACCTACAACGCTCTACTGTTATTTTATACTGTTTTACCTCAAGTTCTAAATACATACTTTATCCACTTTGAAGTATTTCCTTTTCCCTATTTATTTCATAAGCTTTCTTCTTTCTTTCTGTTTTTTTTTATTTTTTATTTTTGTATTTTTCTGAAGTTGGAAACGGGGAGGCAGTTAGACAGACTCCCGCATGTGCCTGACCAGGATACACCTGGCATGCCTCCCAGGGGGCGATGCTCTGCCCATCTGGGGCACTGCTCTGTTGCAACCAGAGCCATTCTAGCACCTGAGGCAAAGGCCATGAAGCCATCCTCAGTGCCTGGGCCAATTTTGTTCCAATGGAGCCTTGGCTGCGGGAGGGGAAGAGAGAGACAGAGAGGAAGGAGAGGGGGAAGGGTGGAGAAGCAGATGGGCGCTTCTCCTGTGTGCCCTGGCCGGGAATCAAACCCGGGAGTCCTGCACACCAGGCCGACGCTCTACCACTGAGCCAACCGGCCAGGGCCTCATAAGCTTTTCAATTTACAACATTTCCTAAACTCTTCCTATAATAGCATATCACATACTATGAGCTCTCTGAGACTCAAATGCTTCTTCTTCCACAATACCATCCCCAAACTGTTCCCACAGAAAAAGCTGGAAAAAAATATATACAACCTCTCTGGACTCCCAAAATAATTTATTAATTGTTTTTTCTTATGGATGGGAGCTCTAGGTAAATATAGTACATGGTGTAATACATCCATAAGAAATGAAACATGTGTCAATTATATCTTATTTCTACATAGTACTTTATAAAAGTGGAAAAAAAAGATGATTGAAAAAATAAGTCAAGATAGTTAACAGAAAAGAAGCCATTTAGAAAAAAAAGTAATATAATCAAAATATGCCACCTTTTCACAGATAGGATAGTTGTCTAGTTTAATTCCATATAAGCATTGGCTTGATAGGTATTAACTATCAAGAACCCGGAGAGACACAGAGATGAGAGACAAGGCCGCCCAAGAACAGTTTCTATAAGACCAGGAGTTTTGATAACATGTAACAGACTGGTATTAGAGACCAAGATAATTTTCCTCAAGAAAACATTAAGGTACATTCCCTATTAGGTTCAAAGGTAGCATTAGGAAATATACAGTTTGAAAGAAAATAGAGTCTGAGAAAAAAATGATTTGGACACCGACTGGTCTTGACTCATAAATCTGAATCCTAGAAAGCTTCCCGGTTAATGCATGTAAGATATTTATAGCTCCCTTTTGAAAGTGGAGAGGTAATGACTATCCTTTTAAAATATTTTTAAGAAAAATAAACATAAAGATCACTAAAATAAATACATTTTGAATATAAGATGTTGATAGCATATTAAAATAATCATATGTTTCAAATAAATTTAAAGTAGTCTTCATTCTTTAATATCTAAATGACACGACTATTCCACAAGGGGAAAAATCTTAATTAAAATATTTTTAATTAATATATCAAATATAACCATGTGGAGTGGTAGATTATTTTAGAAAAAGGGTTTCTATTTTAATAAAAGTCATTATAAATAAATTCAAATATCTACTAGTGGACTTTATGTAGAACTTCATTACTTATTCGTTATACCACAATCCTGTCTCTAAAAAAGTTCATGAGGATCAATTCCACATTTAGAAGAGACTCCCACTAGACAGAAAAGTGATGTATTGAAATTGAAGCAGTTTTCAATTTAAGTAGAAATTGAAGACACGTCTTGTTTAAAAAATGTCTAAAACCAAGTAATATAAAGGAGGCTGAATTCTCAAAGTTTTATTGGTAGAAACACTGATAATCAGACAAGGGTCAATCAGATGATGAAACTACTCCATTTGAAATGAATAAAAAGATCAATGTAACAATTTTAAGTTTCACGTATTAAATAATTGCTTCTTTTCTCATTACACACTTTTGATTTGCGCTACCATTAATTGTTTATAATAATTGTCATATGCGATATCTCTGGTTTGAATTTTCATAAATGTAATTGACAAAATCATTAAAGTTTTGATGTTAGACAGATAAAAATTAAAATATATTAAAGACAAAATAAAAGTTTAAAACACACTGTGATTGATGGTCTAAGATGGTCAGCACAAAGTATTAGTACAAGTATTAGCAAGATTTATAAGCTGTGGTCAAATGTGGGAAGGTAAAGGGTGTGAAATAATACTAGGTACCAAATGGTATGAAAATTGTTCAGTTTTTAAAAATTCTATATAAAAATTTGTTCCAGAAATTTTTGATCCATAACTTTATTCTTAGAAGGTATTTAGAAGGCAAAAGCCTAAAGAGAGTCACTTTTTCTATCCAGAAATCATACCATCTCTTTGGAGATTTGGAATATGGAGACATAATAAATATTTTTAAAAGGCTATGCAAATAATTAATACTACAGAAAGGAGATGGTCACTACTACCTTTCATTCCAATGAACTGAAGACCAACAATGTGAAAACACACCTCAACGCCGATTCTTTTAACAGCTCTTACTATTATTATATTTTCGTATGTGGACCACTGCACTTTGTACGGGACAGTATTAACAGACTGACTTCAATTTTAATACTAATTCCTAGTCAGAGGACTAGGAATCAGAGGGAGTTGAGTACTAAATCGAAATTAGCATAAGCATTTAACCAACTTCTTAATTTATCACATTTATCACCAAGAGGGGAATTGTCAATTACGCATATACCGAATTATATCATTACAGTGCAGCTTTGGGACAGTTAATCATGAACGTTCAGTAATCATGAATAACTAGTGAACATTTGGCAACTGCAGAGCAGGAACGTAAACAAGAAAGGTAATCTCATCAGAACAAGAGAGGCTTCAGAGGGCTGGTAGGCAGTGATCCATGCCATCTCTAATGATTCAACCGGAAAATAATAAATAAATAGATAAATAAATGCACAAACAATGAGACAGAAGCCCAGGAATGCTCGATTCTTTTATCTGCTGAAGGTTACACATGGCAGAAGGACCTGTCCACTGATTAGGATAGTTTTCTTTTTAACCATTGGCATTTTCTCTTTTAACGATGGAATGACGACAAATAATTAGTGTAAACAATTTCCTAGAAGGAAAACAGTGAATTCTAAATAATGTGCCACCCATACAATGTAGCTGCACTGTAGTCACGGTACAATTTCAGTATGCAGTTATTGACGATCTGAGATTAACTATTCAAACGCTATGCTGCCAAAAGGTTCTATAGTAAAGGGGGTCAGAGTATAGAGGTCATCATGGCTTTACCTCAGCTATTGTTATAGAATCTGGATACAAAGAATGAACCAAATGATTAGCCAACATAAGATAAACCAAGGCATCTTCATCAACTTGTAGTCCAAAATATTCATGATAATCACCTGAAAAACCTTGACCTAGAAAACAGAAAATCATTATGAATTCATTATGTTAACATACAAGTCATAACTCTGCACAAATTTCCCCCACCAATTAGTATGTTAATATCAGTTTTGTTATCATAGCAAACTGAAGTCTCAATACCACATAATGTAATCATCAGCACATATACGATCTAACATAAATTAGTATTCCATATCAACAATCTTGCAATTCTATTTTTGTTTTACAAAAACAAACAAAACACCATGATTTAAAAGTTTAAATTAAATTTTTATTGAATTTTATAACAAATATAAAGAGAAATAACACTAAAAGGAATTCTAACTTTCCACTCTTAGATACATTTTTTGTCATGTCTGATGTTAATGATAGTTAGCTTCTATTAGACCCCACTTAAGTAAAGAAAAGCAAATATGAAAACTTCCATAAACACATAATATTGATATTATTTTAAATATGTGCTTCAATTTATCCAATGATGACAAAAAGATTTTAACATCCTCTAACATCCTTCAGCCTCCTCTTCCTCAGCTCCTCATTTGGTTGCTTATAATATATCTCACTTATTCTGGTTATACAATTTACTTTCTATTCCTTCGGTTGTTTGTTCTTATTTTAGTTCAGTCAAATCAGTGCTTACCAACCTTCACCCCCTTGGTTCTCTGTATCTAAGTTCTTTATTTTGACTCACTTTTTTTTATAGGATTTCATCAGTGAAGGATATTTTCAAGTATAATTATGACAATTTTATTCCTCAGGGTCTTTCAAATTTATACCTCGATGGCAATTTAATTATCAAATTTTAGCCATATTTTTTTCATCCATGCAGGTAGGTTGATTTTTCTTCCTAGTTGTCACTTAATGAATTTCTCCATAGCACTGAATTATATGACTTAAGCACTGTGTGTCTTAATATTAATTGTTTAATTTCCTTTCTTTTTTCTGGTATGTGTTCTTTTGCAGCATAAGTTCTGGTCTTCCTTCCTTCCTTCCTTCCTTCCTTCCTTCCTTCCTTCCTTCCTTCCTTCCTTCCTTCCTTCCTCCCTCCCTCCCTCCCTCCCTCCCTCCCTCCCTCCCTTCCTTCCTTCCCTTTCCCTTTCCTCCATCCCTCCCTTTCCTTCCTCCCTTTCCCTCCTTCCTCCCTCCCTCCCTCCCTCCCTCCCTCCCTTCCTTCCTTCTCTTTCCCTTTCCTCCATCCCTCCCTTTCCTTCCTCCCTTTCCTTCCTTCCTTCCTCCCTCTCTCCCTTCCTTTCCTTCATTTTTTTCTCATCATTCAAAGAGGAGAAACACCTTACACAAGTCAGAATATTTTTATTTACCATTTCTACACATAAAAAGCATATCCCATATTCATGGATTTTAGTTTATTACCCCAACTCCAAAATTCCTTGGAAAATTCCTAATCCTCAGCAGAGGGAAGTTCTACAGGGGTATACAGATGTTTAACCTGGCAGATCTTTCTTGAACCTTTCCATACTTGCCTTTTTCATCCCTTAAATAAGCTACTCTCCAAACAGGATGATATTAGTGTAACCTGTCATGTTGCATAGATTCACCTTTGTGCCCAGGAACATTTCCTGGGAATATCTCCATGACTGCGCTGCACGATTGGCAAGCAGCAGCACCCTCTGGACACAGCCCCCTTCCTTGGAAGCCACCTTCCAAAACTTATAGTCTAAGGTCCCCATCATGGGGTTGGCTGTTGCTAGAAAATATTTGACCATTAAAATATAATTGTTTAATAAGTTATCTACTTAAGAATTAGATTCTGTGATCCTGCTTCTTTATACAATTTTTAAATTGAAGAGTTCTGATCAATATTTTTACTACACATTAGTTTACAATTTAGTTTAATCTGAGAATATGTATTTAAAATGTGCATATTTTCATCAATGTTTAATATGCAGGAACTCACACACTCAAAAAATGTGCTCATTTATTATTTTTGTTACATATGTTTCACTGTAAATGGTGTTATGTTCACATCCTGGTTTCCTTAAAATGCAGTTTTAGAAGAACCTACATATTAAAAAAAACATATTATTAAATCAATATATTTAAAAGAAAATCATTATCTTTTATTTATACACAACCTCTTGCCAAAAAGGAATCAGAAATGACCAGAGAAAATACATACAATGGAAATAATAAAAATCAAGAGAACAATAACAGTTACTGCAGCTTCCATAACCAAACCCCAAACCTGGTTGTAATCAGCCAGTAAAAACTTAACATAAAATCATAAGTTGTATCGTAATAGGTCAGATTGCTTACCCATCCCATGGTGATGGTAGAGCATGGATGTAATACCATCAAAACGAAATCCATCGAAGCTATATTCTTCCAACCACCATCTTATATTCGACAGAAGAAATCTTAACACTTCCCAGCTAAAATATTAGAGAAATATATAATTATGCACCAGTGTTCTCCTTAACGAGTAGACATCGCTTGCTAAGAATATGAATTAAAACTATAAATCTCTACCTGAAGAAGTATGACGGTCAAGAAATATATCCTATAAAACCCCAGGAAACTACTAGCATCTCATTTGTTTGATGAAACTCATTCTAATGGGAAATTATTAAATTTGTTTTTTGCCACAAAATCACTTACTATTTAAGAAAAACTGAGAAAATGTGTGTGGGTCAGGTCCAAAGTGTGAGCACTCTGTCGAGTTCAGCGCTGTGTTGTCAGCAAAGGAATACCTGCACAATAGTGCTCACACACAGAAAACTAAACAAAGCAGCAGCAGCAACAGAACACTGCGACTTGTCTCTGAATTTTCCACAAGCCTTTTTTATGTAATATAACCATAGGTTCATAGTTTTTCCTTTTGGAAAATATGATTCCACTATCCATAGAAATACTGCCTTCAATGTTCGTCTGCTTAAAATATTTCCCCATTCTACAATTTCAAACAAATACAATTCAGAAGAAAAAGAGAAGAAAAAAAAATAGTGTCAATCACATAATAAGCAATATTATATTTACTAGACTATTATCGTGTAGGGACAAAAAAAAGGCCAAATTACTAAAAAAAAAACCCACATGTTTAATATAGTACAAAGTTACAAATTTAAGAGTCCTACATCTATAAAAAGAGGAAAAGAATACCAACAAACTGTTATAACTCAATTAGAAACACTGCTTGAAACAAGCCTATTTCGAATTATTTAAAAAAAGACATCATCAATTAGTATTTTCTTTAGTCACACAGTTATGGTTGAGTTCTCTATCTTATTATAACTGGGGTTTTAAGACTTTAATACCTCATTTAGTTTAATGACAAAGCAGTAATAGTGTACACAAATCTTTAAGCCAGTTCAAATTTGCATACTTTTTAAACCTTCAATATATTAAAGAGCAATCTGACATAAGTGGAGATTAACTCATCTCAATCAACTTCGGAATTATAAATCTAAACTTTTGTAATTAAATAAGTTACTTTATGCTTTGAAAATTAACTAAAAGTTAAAAAGAAATGAAAAACAAAGATCCAGGAAGTCCACTAGACAAGAAAGGGAGCGAGAAAGTTCTAGATTGTTATATCCAAAACACAATGAAAAAGAAATTCTTAAGTTTCTATTCTTGCATATTCATTTAGAGTTTCGGGAAAAAAAATGTTTTAAAAAATGAATAAAAACAAAGGTATTCTACAAATGATCAAGATGAAAAGTACTTATTTTGAGTAGGAATTTCTAATAATCAAATTGTTTCAATTAATAAACTAAATATTTTTAGAACAGTTTTATTTTCACAGCAAAATTGAAAGGAAGCATTTCTGTACTTCTTAACAAGATGGCTATATGAAGTCCCAGAAAGAAGAAATGAAATTTAAATATCAGTAATCCTTTGTAAGCAAATTAAAAAAACCAACAACACATGCCTTTCTAATTTGGCCATTTGACTACTAATGTATATTTTACTTCTAAAAGATAATTTTAGCCAAAAACACAGAACAGTTGGAAAAGAACATTTTTATACTCAACATCTTGGGCAGACATATGAAGAGATGAAAATTTAAACCAGAGATCACAAATTGCCCTAGGCCTGAACCATTGTTTTGTTTACTTTACAGAGTACTTCAAATTTTTCTTTTTGAATTTCTATAGATGGCCCTGGCCTGCACCTCAGTGGTAGAGTGTCAGCCTGGCATGTGGATGTCCTGGGTTCGATTCCTGGTCAGGACACAAGGAGAAGTGACCATCTGCTTCTCCACCCCTCCACCTTCTCTACATCTCTCTCCCCCTACTGCAGCTGTGGCTCCATTGGTTCTAGCAAAGTTGGCCTCGGGAGCTGAGGATGGCTCCATGGCCTCTGCCTCAAGTGATGATAAAAAGAAATGTCTTCCTTCCTGAGCCACGGAACAAGGGCCCCAGACAGCCAGAGCATCCCCACTAGTGGGCTTGTCAGGTGGGGTGTATGTGGGAGTCTGTCTTTCTGCCTCCCCTCCTCTCACTTAAAAAAAAGGCATTTCTATAGATGAAACTTATTTTCTAGCTCTTTCTAAGTTCCTGTCACTCCACATTTTCTTATACCAACCCTATGTGCTCATTTACATCACCAGTTGGGCTTATAGACATTAGCTGTCCAGTTCTGACATAAACTATCTTGGACTGAATGTTTTCCAGGTAGAAACAGGTTGAAATGTAAAAATTGTGTCTTAATAACTACAAAGATAAAAGGGGGAAAAAAAGAAAAAGAGCCAATGACATTGCAATTTAATGAAAACCAGAAAAGAAAGATAATATGAATTTAATAATTGAAAAGAAAATATTCCCCAGCATCAGTGTTGATTAAGGGCAAAGTTATTAAATCTTCTTCTGATTCCTATTTCTAGAATATTTAATATATTCTCCTTTTGACCTAAAGGAGTAACACAACTGCATTTAAAATATTAAAAGAAAAAGACATATTTAAGTGTTACTACATGAGTAGACAGATTCTTGGCATGGATAAATAGAAAAAGAATTTCCTATGACAATCAGAAAAGAAACAATGACAATAGACCATCGAATTAAAAACTTCTAATAGGTTAAAAAATACAAAATTATACTCTTTAGACCTCTTAAATTCTCTTAACCTGAAACAATGACTAAACAACATAAACAATTCTTTTTAAAAATATCACAAGATTTAACTGATAGGAATATATCAAACTTGTGGTGCTTTTAAAATACTATTTTATGAATCACTAATGAAACATAAAAAAATTGATGTGTTGTCTATAGCATCAGACACGAGATACACAAAATGCTACAGAGGAGCAAATCTACAATAAAATTAATAAAGAAACAAAATCTAGAATGTTGTACTTTTAACAAAATCTCAAGAAATACATTTAGAGAATATCAGACCTAAAATTTAAGTTAGTAAGAGCAAATGGCAAGCAAAAGTTAAAAATATTAATTCTTTGGTTATATACATTTTCTAAAATTAGATTAATGAGAGGAGTGAAGTTAAAAAATAGTTTTAATAAGGGTAATATGTAACATCTTATAAAAATTAGCCTTTAGGCCCTGGCCGGTTGGCTCAGTGGTAGAGTGTCGGCCTGGCATGCAGAAGTCCCAGGTTCGATTCCCGGCCAGGGCACACAGGAGAAGCACCCATCTGCTTCTCCACCCCTCCTCTTTTCTCTCTGTCTCTCTCTTCCCCTCCCGCAGCCGAGGCTCCATTGGAGCAAAGATGGCCCGGGCGCTGGGGATGGCTCCTCGGCCTCTGCCCCAGGCGCTAGAGTGGCTCTGGTCGCGGCTGAGCGACGCCCCGGAGGGGCAGAGCATCGCCCCCTGGTGGGCAGAGTATCGCCCCCTGGTGGGCAGAGCATCACCCCCTGGTGGGCGTGCCGGGTGGATCCCGGTTGGGCGCATGCGGGAGTCTGTCTGACTGTCTCTCCCCATTTCCAGCTTCGGAAAAATACAGAAAAAAAAAAAATTAGCCTTTGTTTAAGAAAAAAAGTAAACTACCAGTTCAAGAAACAGGGAAAGACTCATACATATGTTCCTAGTATTTCTGTGGTTAAAATTTTGCATCTCTTATAGCATGATAAATCTAAACAGGCTAATATACTGTTAGTAAATTCAGTGTTCAGATAAAACAAATTGTAAAAACAGAGTTCTTGTGCTCAGGTCATAAAATCAAGACCTTAGAGACCCAGGAGGACTGAGGTCTGAGATTATAAAATAACCAGGACACACACGAGTATCTACGTGACCACAATCCAGACTCAAAGTTGGAAAATAGAAGATCATAGAGCATTTATGGCATCACTGGAATAAAAATATAGCTTCCTTTTCTCTTTTTCTTACACTACGTAAGCATCCAACTTAATGAGGACAATATTTAATTACTGTGTACACCTATTTTTTCCAAGGTCATTTGAATTACCACAAGGCGCGCTGTGTCGGGGTCCTCCAACCCCGGTTCAGGTTCAGGGACTCACCAGGAGCACTCACCGGACTCTGCACATAGTAGCGCCCATCGCTGTTTTTTCCAGCAAAAAGATTCCAAGCAGAATCAGCGAAGGGAAAGGCGCAGGGGGCACAGTTAGGGGCAGTCTAGGCACAAGCTTCCAACAGTTGTCTCCCGATGGAGGCCCACTTCATTCCTCCCGCAACAAATGATCATACCCCTTGTTAAATGTTGTCCACCAAGGACACTCCTTAGAGATCTGCTCCTAGTGAATTTGACAGAACCCAGACCCCCAGAAGTAAAACGGGCATTCCGCATGGGACGCGTTGCTTCTATGAGGAGTTCAGGCACAACCGCTATTCTATTTTCAGTTCTCGTCGAGGTGAGAGCCCTCCCGAAATCGTAGTTCCCTGATGCCAGGCAAGGACCCTTTTTTGCGAGCAAGATAGCAGTCTTAATCATGCTACATTAACTCTTTTGTAGCAACAAACAAACAAACAAATAAACAAAAAACTTTCAAACATTTATATAATTAAAAAATACTATAGGTTACTGGAAAAAAAAAAACCCCAAAACTTCCTCACATTATCTCAGAGCTACTCAGATTTCAAAACCAAGGGGACTTAAATACACATTAAAAACCTAAATACATGTATTCTATGGTTCTGCAGTCTGTGTTCCAGCAGCCACAAGGGCAGTAACATTCTTACAGTTTGTACAAAAATAAAATAGTTCACTGAATCTAAAATTTGCCTTTTATATAGAACACTAGAACAAAGTTAAGGAAAACGTACCAGTAAAAAAAGAAAATATGAAAGAGGTCTGTTACTATTTCTACTATCATAATTTTCAAATTCAGCACCCATCAGTACCATTTTTCCTTTTTTTGGGGTAGGGCACTGGAAAAAAAGAAGAGTTATGATGTATTCCAAATTATGCCTTAATTAGAAATAGTTTAAACATCCTCTGAGGAATTCATGAAATGAATCGTCTCAACTGTACGTTCTGCCTTGAGTCAAAGTATAAAAATGTCCGGCAAAAGGGTGTACAACAAAAAAGGCAATTTACTTTTTCTATCCCAAAATGTCATCAAACAGTCCATGACCGAGTTGATATAGCCAGTTGATTAGAGTCTCATAAAAACATAAAGTCGAGTTTACAAGCATAGTGTGACTTCAGTGTGTTCTAGCAGACAAGGCAGGACTTTGATTTTACAATGACTCCACAGACAGAGAAAGACAAAGGCCACACGACTTCACTTATACCTAGAATCTATCTAAAAAATAAACACACAAATAGGAATGAAAAAGACTCGTAACTACAGAGAACCACACAGAGGGGTGCCAGATTAGAGGGCGTGGGGACTGAGTGGAGGAGGTGAAAGGACTAAGTAGAGGTTGGCAGATACAGAACAGTCCCAGGCTGTGAAGTAGAACAGGGAATACCATCGGTAAGATTGTAATACTTGTGTACGGGGCCCCGGTGGTACTAGACTCATGGGGAATCACTTCATAAGTTATATAAATGTTTAACAACTATCTTATACATCTGAAACGAATGTAATATTGAATGTCAACAGTAATTAAAAAATTAAATTCAATTCAAAATATCACAGAAGCCTATCCTCAGAGTCGATAAGTCTATAGGGCAGCCTATTTTCAAACAATTGGAAGAGCTCCATGTTGACTTTTAGAAGGTGATGAGAAAATTAAACTTATATACATATATATATATATGGCCAGCATGAATGTGTATGAGAAGTAACCTATTTTAATTATTAATGTTATATCTTAAACTAATTAACAGTAAATTAGAAACTAATACCATCTTAGCTTACTCGCATGTTTTATGAAAGCAAGAGCAAATCCCTAAAATCCAGTAAAAAGATAATGAAATGCAGCTAGCTGACATTCCTGTGAATCAGAAATCATTAAAAATATTTAAATCACTGGTGTCTGATAAAGAAACTGAATATATTAATGAATATATATACATTTAAGCATTTCTGGTAATCAAAATAATCAGTATTCTAATTGGTTTAGATGTCTGAAATATTTAGCCTGTAATCAAGTAATAAGGATTTTATTAAAGAAATTTTGTCACATACAGATAATTCCAATAATAAGGTTTTTAGGACACTATTTCTAAGATAAAAACACTGTTGACTGTCTCACAACCTTCCAATGAATTTTATAATTAAACAAAAGATAGTCATATTTTCTTGACACGCAAGTATTATCAGATACAACAACCTTTATTAAATAAAGTTATATTTTTTTACTTTAAACCTATTTAATGTTGTATTTATTTATTTGTGGTCCTTAATAACTCCTGACATTTTCAAAAATAAGCAACTTAGTCCAACAACACATCTATTAATATTGTATATTAATAAATAGGTGATGATTAAACAGTGGTAAATATAACAAATACAAAGGCAACTTATATATTCCTCTTAGCTAGTCAACAATATTTGAAGATGGTTATTAAATAGTACATCAGGCCCTGGCCGGTTGGCTCAGTGGTAGAGCGTTGGCCTGGCATGCAGGAGTCCCAGGTTCGATTCCCAGCCAGGGCACACAGGAGAAGCGCCCATCTGCTTCTCCACCCCTCCCCCTCTCCTTCCTCTCTGTCTCTCTCTTCCCCTCCCGCAGCCAAGGCTCCATTGGAGCAAAGTTGGCCCGGGCGCTGAGGATGGTCTGTGGCCTCTGCCTCAGGCGCCCCAGATGGGCAGAGCATCGGTCCCTGGTGGGCATGCCGGATGGATCCTGGTCGGGCACATGTGGGAGTCTGTCTGACTGCCTCCCCGTTTCCAACTTCAGGGAAAAAAAATATTACATCATAAAACCAATAAGTAAAAACCACATTTTTTGAACTCAGTATCTCAACTGATTGACAGTGAGCAAAGAAGATATTCAAACATTTTTTTTATAAAAGTTGTATAGTATGCCAAAAAAAAAAACAATCTTAAGTTATAATAAAACAAAAAATTTTCAAGGAAGATGCTATGAAATGCCACTATTGAAAAGCAAGTAATATCTAACAAACTCTTTGTTTTAAAAAATTATAAATACCTATAAATTTAATTTTAATTAAATTAACCAATAATTTAAAAATGTCATATTTTTGCTCATACTTTTCAATGGATATCATACTTTAACAGAATTTTAGAGAAAAACTTAAGACAATAAAAAAGTGATTATTCATATCTAACAGTAGATAGAAGTATCATTGATAATAAACTACTGCATGTATTAAATTCAAATAAAATTAGGGAGCAAGCACCACATACTCTAGTGAGACAAATTATTAATTCAACTACTAAATATCTGTAATTATACAAACTTTGGAATGTAGGTAGTTATAAAATTATTTCAAATTTGTTTTCAACATTATATGACTCTCTGGATTTCTACCTGCACAACTTTATTTTATATAAATTAATTTACTTAATCAAATTATATCCATGGAGCCCTAGTTATCCATATACATTATTACAGTAAATCATTTTCTTTCCTTTAAGGCCCCAATTGTACTTAGCTTATTAAATCTTGTATTAAAATGACTTTTATTTGTATTATCTATAAGTCTATTCAGGTACCCTTTAGGAAATCAGTAGGAAAGAAACGCATATTGTATCTTTACATGCTAAATGCTTCCAATTATACTTTTACTTAAAAAAAAAATACAGCAGGTCGTCCCTAACGTTATTTCCTTCAACATCAGTTCTTTATAACATTCAATGAAGAAAAGCAAAATTGATTCCTGTGGATTTGCACATTCTCTCCGTGCCTAAGTGGGCTTCTCCCAGGGACCTCCGTTTTCTCCCCCATCCCAGAGCCTGCACTGAGGTGACTGGCAGCTCTGCGCCGTCCCAGTCTGAGTGAGTGTGGGTGTGTGTCACTGTCCCTGCGATCGAAGGGCGGGCTGTCCAGGGTGGCTTCCTCCCTGGCATCCGAGCTGCAGGGTTAGGCTCCGCCCACCATAACCTTCAACTTAAATAAGCTGTTTCCAGAATAATAATCTTATTCTTTTTTTTTATTCTTGTTATGTTTTTATCATCTTTATAAAATGTATAAATAACTGACATTCATTTTATTTTGTTTTTTTTTTGTTTTTTTTTTTTTTATTTTTCTGAAGCCGGAAACGGGGAGAGACAGACAGACTCCCGCATGCGCCCGACCGGGATCCACCCGGCACGCCCACCAGGGGCGAAGCTCTGCCCACCAGGGGGCGATGCTCTGCCCCTCCGGGGCGTCGCTCTGTTGTGACCAGAGCCACTCTAGCGCCTGGGGCAGAGGCCAAGGAGCCATCCCCAGCGCCCGGGCCATCTTTGCTCCAATGGAGCCTTGGCTGCAGGAGGGGAAGAGAGAGACAGAGAGGAAGGGGGGGGGATGGAGAAGCAAATGGGCGCTTCTCCTATGTGCCCTGGCCAGGAATCGAACCCGGGTCCCCCGCACGCCAGGCCGACGCTCACTGACATTTTTTAATGTTTCCTATTAGAAGTGTTTTGGGACGTTATTTAGAAGCTTGACAATATTTTTGTGACCAGAAATACACTGTAGCAACTTAACTCTTGTTTTATATCAGTTAGCCTGTGGTAAAGCTGGTTTCGTGATATGTTTCACTAAAGTTGCAGTTTCCAAGAACCTTTCAATGATGTAAAAGTAAGGACTTCCTGAACTAGATTTGGGGAATTTTCAAATCTCTTTTTTCTCTAATTTAATCTATATCCTTGACAAGCTTGTTTACCTGCTCAAGTAGATCAGAGAAAGGCAAACTTGAAAGAGAATGTGTCTGTGCTTGTGTGCGTGTGTGTGTGTGTGTGCACATGTGTGTGCGTGTGTGCGTGTGCATGTGGAGTAGGAGTAGGGAGGGACCCACAGGAAGAGCAAACGTGGAAGGTTTCAGTCTGATACAAAAGAGACAAATCGAAAACAACATATAACCCAATCAATGTGGCAACAACTACCTGCCTGCATGATTAAGAAATGAAGTAATTTTCATATTGTTTGCTTTTAAATCGGTTCACATTTCTCTGTTAATCTCACAAAAATTGCCATCAAAGGCAATTTTTCAAAGCATTAATGCTTATAAAATATCCATCTTTTTCAAAGTAGATACCCCAAAAACTGTGTAGCCCAAGGATCAGAAAGCAGAAAATCAAGTCAAAGTTATCACTTGTAATAAAACATGGGTGAGATAGTACAGGTAAAATATTCACATGTCTCATCTGAACAAGGCAGTGTTCTTCTCCAGAATAAATCACTATGTCAGCCATTTACAATCAACATGTCTATAGACATAGGTATATATTGTAAAAGCACACATTCTTTTTTTTTCTTTTTTTTTTAACTAAACGTGTCAAATATTTTATTTAAATCATTAAGTAATGAGGAAACTAGAACAATGATACAATGAATTGAATGGAGAAATCAAAGAACACATAGATTTGTATAAATATTTACAAATAGATGGGGTCAACATCCACATGGCAATAATCACTTACATTTTATGGGACAAATTTTATCTGAATTTTTACAAACAGGAATCATTTGTGTTATACTTAGAGTTCTACAAGTTGCAGATTAAATAACATTATTAACCCTTTGAGTAGAACAAACATTTATGCCTGACCTGTGATGGCGCAGTGGATAAAGCATCGACCTGGAAATGCTGAGGTCGCCGGTTCGAAACCCTGGGCTTGCCTGGTCAAGGCACATATGGGAGTTGATGCTTCCAGCTCCTCCCCACCTTCTCTCTCTGTCTCTCTCTCCCTCTCTGTCTCTCTCTCTTCCTTTCTCTCTCCTCTCTAAAATGAATAAATAAAATAAAATTTAAAAAAATTAAAAAAAAAAAAAACTTTCATGTACGGAATGCAGGTCCATCCAGAGTACATAATGCTTGTGCCTCCTGTCCATCCAGAGTACAATCGTACAAAAACTTTTATTTTAAAAATGTATAACGCAACATTAAAAAAAGGCAAATATAATGTTCTTCTTGTTTCCATCAACCGATAATCAAACAAACATGATTTTAAGTTAATAAAACTGGAAATGTAACTAATTTTATTTTTTGAAAAAACAAAACAAAACTCAATCCCGGGGGTCAGTGAGCATGAAAAAAACTCACTATTCAAAGGGTTAAAGAAAACGGGAATCAGACCAGTATAAAATCATAGAATCCAGATAAGTATGCTAGACAAGATCTAGGATGCTATAGGGTACCCAGTAACATCTTTATTACCATTGTAAAGTTTTATGTAATTTTTCCTTACATGATTAACAATATCCCATATTTCTAAGATCCTGTTCCATGGAAGAAGCAGAAAACAGAGATAGTCAACAATACAAACAACATCAAAAGCCCAACTTCCTTATAGAATGAAGGTAATTATTCCAGATCAAAACAACTGACAGTGAGTCGCACCTATAAAGATATATACCATTAATATATAGTAAACCTAAATTGGCAATCAGGTATTAAAAACTTGTCTAAATTGTAAAAGTTTGGAAGCATTAACTATTCATATTCATTTCCTTTTGTTTTCCTTCCTGATTTATTTGTAACAAACTAACTTTGATTTTTATATAAACTATTATAATACTTCTATTATAGAAAATATATTCCTGAACTTGATAATTTTCCACTATCTTATTAAAATGTATAATTAGGTATATGGTATTGATTTACTTATATTTATTTAGCCAGTTTCATTTCAAAAGATGACTCGAGACAAGTCAGAGATAAATACATCCACAGTGCATCAAAAATCAATGAGGGACAAACATAGATGAGAAAAATACGGGTGGAGAAAAAGAAAGATCTTGCAGATATACAAGAATAAAGCATCTGAGAATTAATTTTATTTTCCAGTCTAAAATAATTTTGATTTTATGAACTATATTAGCAAGAGGAGGCTGTTCCTTGACTATCAGCCCCAAATAATGAATATTTTAGGGCAACATTCAAGGAAAATACTGCTGTACTCTATCTATCTCAAGATATAGATACTAAGGGGGTTGTTTTTTTAACAAGTAACAGTATACCCTGAGACCCCAAATGGATAAACACTGCAGAGAGAAAATGACTGGGCAATGCCATTCACAAGGGGACAGAGGGAGGGCAGGCTGAAAAAAAGCGAGGCACCCAGTCCCTCATGAGGGGGTGTATGTGTGTGGTGGGCGGGGTCTATGTGTGTGGTGGGCGGGGTGCACGCATGTGCTCGCACGTGTCTGTTTTGGAGTGGGATCTTGTGGGAATTAAGATAGGGGCCTCTATTAATAATACTTCTATTTCAACCATTACTTCTTCAGCAGTTTTAAAATCTGCAGCGCATTTACTAAATAAGACACAGCCCTCCAATATATCTCTGTGTATAATCCCACAAACAAAAGGAGCTAGTCTTGAGTAGGCTGGCTGGAGTTGAACAGAACGGGGAAATGTGATACTGCAGACGAACGAAAAAGGAGTTGTATTCAGCGCGTGTTTACCGGTCACCAGACTCCATGTATTATATCGTTTCAGTTAACAAGGCTGTGGTAGCGGGGATTATTTTATGGTTTGAAAAACTGAGCTTTACAAAAGTTAAAATGTTCAGGGTCATTCAGGTAAGAGGTAAAGGTGGGACTCAACCTTTTGAGTCTGAAACCTCAACTCTTAAATATAAATTTCTACCACCATTTTCAGCATGACCGGGTAAAAATTAATGCTTGCTTGTTTGTTTATCTATCTATCTATCTATCTATCTATCTATCTATTTATTTATTTATTTATTTTGCAATGCTTAATAGAAGTTATAACACATGTGGGCATTCATGCAAGCATATAACCCTTTGAAGAAAAAAAAGTTACATATCTGGCCTCTAGTTAGATTGGCCTGTATGTATATCTTACATTGGAATAAAAATGCTTATGATTAAATATTAAAAATTTTTCCAAATGTTATCGAAATCTCTGGTGATGACAACAAAAGAAACCACAAAAATATCAGTATCCTTAAGGGATCATCAGCTTTTTGTTTGCTCCAGTAATAAATTTTGCATTTGCACATTGCTGCCTAGATTTTCAAAGGGTTCTGCAATGATTAATTTAACAATCTACCCATATTGCTGTAATATAGCCAAGAACTGTTACATATATAATTTATAATATCCATAGCAGGGACAGATTAGTAGGCAAAATAGAACTCTCAACATCCAGGAGTATTATTAATGCAGACATAGGTGGGTGTCACCAAACTATGACTACTGAAATCCAGACTTCTTGAGCTTGGGTGCTTTATCCCCAGAGAGACACATAAATCATGGTGCCTCTTCAGAAGAGTCCATTTTAACCTGATGATTTGGAAGGAAACAAAATGAATTTTTAAAAATTCTAATAATTGCAAATATATACTGGATGCTTACTAAATGCCAGATCTTATACGAAGGGCTTTGCATGAATTATTGCATGAAAATGCCCACAACCCTCAGAGATATGCACTATAACCGGGTTCGGCAAACTTTCTTTTTTAAGCTAGACACAAACATTTTAGGCCTTATGAGCTTTATTTGGTCCCAGTCTCTGTCAAAATAACTCTGTGGTGATTGGGTAAAAGAAGTCACAGAAAATAAGGGAGTGGGCGTGCCTGCAATTCAGTAAAACTTGACCAAAACAGGAAGCAGATTTGAATAAATTTGGCCATAGTTTGCTGACCCTTACAATTGAAACGTACATTTTATCAGTGATACTAATGTAATTTTCCCATAGCCACATAGCTAGCTACCAGTGATGAAGTTAGAATTTGAAATCCGGTCTCTCATCGTAGAATCAAGTAACAGACTACTATGCATTTCTGGCTCTTGACAGTACTGCAAACAGCTATTTAAGAGTAAAATAAGCACAAATATATTCTACCCTGACTAGGCAGTGGCACAGTGGATAGAGCGTTGATCTGGGATTCAGAGGACCCAGGTTTGAAACCTTGAGGTCACCGGTTTGAGTGCAGGCTCACAAGCTTGAGCGCAGGGTCTCTGGCTTGAGCGTGGGATCATATACACGATCCCATGGTCACTGGCTTGAGCCCAGAAGTCACCGGCTTGAAGCCCAAGGTTGCTGGCTTGAGCCCAAGGTCACTGGTTTGCGCAAGGGGTCATTCACTCTGCTGTAGCCCCTAGGTCAAGGTACATATGAGAATACAATTAATGAACAACTAAGGTGGTGCAGCAAAGAATTGATGCTTCTTATCTCTCTCCCTTCCTGTCTGACTGTCCCTATCTGTCCTTCTCTCTGTCTCTCTTTCTGTCTCAAAAAGAAAGAAAAAAGGAAGAAAGGAAGCAGGGAGGGAGGTAAGGAGGGAGGGAGGAAGAGAGAGAGAGAAAGAAAGGAAGGAAAGAAGGGAAGGGAAGGGAAGGGAAGGGAAGGGAAGGGAAGGGAAGGGAAGGGAAGGGAAGGGAAGGGAAGGGAAGGGAAGGGAGAAAATGAAACTGCATTTGCAATGGATGCAGGCCTGAGAAATTAAAACTTATGCTCCTCAGAATATCAGGATATCTGATGAAAAGTTTGAGAAGAATTTAGCAGATGCTTACAAAATAACTTTTTTGAGAAAAAAATACAAAAATTATCTTAAAGTCTCATAATATGCTTTAGGATTCTTTTTTTATATATAATGACATAGGATAAATTGCTGAAGCCACCCACCTGGAATTTCATATACATAGAATGAAAATGCCCAAGCTCTGACAATGGACAGGGTGCAGCCAGGTGGAACCAGTGCTCTAAAGTCAGCCCCAAACCCTGCCCAGTGACCTCACCCTAATAAACAAAGTCCGTGTTCACTTGGAATAAAACCCAGTCTGCAGTCCTGCTTACAAAGTCTCATACGATCTGCCATCTGTTTAATCCTGTGACTTTCTCTTCTCCACGAAGCATCAGCCCTGGAAACCTTCTTTGTGTTTTTAAGCACAGTCAAGCTCATCTCAGGCACCAGGACTCCATGCCTCTGTCTGGAATTCTCTGCCTCTCCCACCCCTCGCTTAAATGTCAAACAAATTTCACTGAAATATGACTTCTGAGAAGCCTCATGTTGACACCCTGTTGCTCTACCAACCACATCATCCTCATTTACATTTTCATTACCACTTATGTAATACTGGGATCTATGTTTTTTTTATTTTTGTGGGGTTTTTTTTTTTTGGTTTAGTATTTAATTTTTTTCTTCTTCATTTTCTACATAGCTACTATATACGTAACATAACAGTGTTAACACTGTAGCAGTTTTTAAATCATTTGATAATAGTCTTATTCAACACAGTCTATCTGTGCGTCTGCAGTGTAGATATCCTGTTTCTTTTCTTGCTGCTCAATCCCCCAAGCCTAGCCCAGAACGGGGCACTCGAGGCCACTCAGTAAACCCATGTAAAATGAAGAGACAAACGAGAAAGGTGACGGGAAGCTCTGACTCAAAAACCGAAGCTCTGAGTCTGTTGTCCTGCACATTGCACCATGTGGCCCTCATTATTCAATTTACTTTGGAACACCATGCGCAAAAAGAGGGAAAAAAGGTGTCCAGATTCATAGATATTAAAAAAGCTCTTAAAATTCAGAGTCTTATAACTATATTGAAAATAAAAAATATTTTTTTAAAGTTTCCCTGGATAACTCTTACTGTCTAAGAGTGAGAGGGAGAAAAATGTTGTCTCCCTCTTTATAAAAGACTGATTAAAAAAAATGGTTGAGGTAAACATGCCTCCCACAACCGTATCAAGATCACAACTAAACTACAGAGCCACCACCATCGGAACCGCCCGAAACCTGGGAATGGAGGTCCTACGGTGAAGGCTATGAAGAGGCCACACTGAGACAGGTGAGGAGGATGAGGACACGGAGCCACACTGAGACAGGTGAGGAGGATGAGGACATGGAGCCACACTGAGACGGGCGAGGAGGGCGAGGATACGGAGCCACACTGAGACGGGTGAGGAGGGCAAGGACACGGAGCCACACTGAGACGGGCGAGGAGGGCAAGGACACGGAGCCACACTGAGACGGGCGAGGAGGGCGAGGGCACGGAGCCACACTGAGACAGGTGAGGAGGGCGAGGACACGGAGCCACACTGAGACGGGCGAGGAGGGCGAGGGCACGGAGCCACACTGAGACGGGCGAGGAGGGAGAGGACACGGAGCCACACTGAGACGGGCGAGGAGGGCGAGGACACGGAGCCACACGGAGACGGGCGAGGAGGGCGAGGACACGGAGCCACACTGAGACGGGCGAGGAGGGCGAGGACACGGAGCCACACTGAGACGGGCGAGGAGGGAGAGGACACGGAGCCACACTGAGACGGGCGAGGAGGGCGAGGACACGGAGCCACACTGAGACGGGCGAGGAGGGAGAGGACACGGAGCCACACTGAGACGGGCGAGGAGGGCGAGGACACGGAGCCACACTGAGACGGGCGAGGAGGGCGAGGACACGGAGCCACACTGAGACAGGTGAGGAGGGCGAGGACACGGAGCCACACTGAGACGGGCGAGGGGGGGGAGGGCACGGAGCCACACTGAGACGGGCGAGGGGGGGGAGGGCACGGAGCCACACTGAGTCGGGCGAGGAGGCCGAGGACATGGAGCTACACTGAGACGGGCAAGGAGGGAGAGGACACGGAGCCTGAGACAGGTAAGGAGGGCGAGGACACGGAGCCACACTGAGACGGGCGAGGAGGGAGAGGACACGGAGCCTGAGACAGGTAAGGAGGGCGAGGACACGGAGCCACACTGAGACGGGCGAGGAGGGCGAGGGCACGGAGCCTGAGACAGGTGAGGAGGGCGAGGGCACGGAGCCACACTGAGACGGGCGAGGAGGGCGAGGGCACGGAGCCACACTGAGACGGGCGAGGAGGGAGAGGGCACGGAGCCACACTGAGACGGGCGAGGAGGGCGAGGGCACGGAGCCACACTGAGACGGGCGAGGAGGGAGAGGACACGGAGCCACACTGAGACGGGCGAGGGGGGAGAGGACACGGAGCCACACTGAGACGGGCGAGGGGGGAGAGGGCACGGAGCCACACTGAGACGGGCGAGGGGGGACAGGACACGGAGCCACACTGAGACGGGCGAGGAGGGAGAGGACACGGAGCCACACTGAGACGGGCGAGGAGGGCGAGGGCACGGAGCCACACTGAGACGGGCGAGGAGGGCGAGGGCACGGAGCCACACTGAGACGGGCGAGGAGGGCGAGGACACAGAGCCACACGGAGACGGGCGAGGAGGGAGAGGACACGGAGCCACACTGAGACGGGCGAGGAGGGCGAGGGCACGGAGCCACACTGAGACGGGCGAGGAGGGAGAGGACACGGAGCCACACTGAGACGGGCGAGGAGGGCGAGGACACGGAGCCACACTGAGACGGGCGAGGAGGGCGAGGACACGGAGCCACACTGAGACAGGTGAGGAGGGCGAGGGCACGGAGCCACACTGAGACGGGCGAGGGGGGGGAGGGCACGGAGCCACACTGAGACGGGCGAGGGGGGGGAGGGCACGGAGCCACACTGAGTCGGGCGAGGAGGCCGAGGACATGGAGCTACACTGAGACGGGCAAGGAGGGAGAGGACACGGAGCCTGAGACAGGTAAGGAGGGCGAGGACACGGAGCCACACTGAGACGGGCGAGGAGGGAGAGGACACGGAGCCTGAGACAGGTAAGGAGGGCGAGGACACGGAGCCACACTGAGACGGGCGAGGAGGGCGAGGGCACGGAGCCTGAGACAGGTGAGGAGGGCGAGGGCACGGAGCCACACTGAGACGGGCGAGGAGGGCGAGGGCACGGAGCCACACTGAGACGGGCGAGGAGGGAGAGGGCACGGAGCCACACTGAGACGGGCGAGGAGGGCGAGGGCACGGAGCCACACTGAGACGGGCGAGGAGGGAGAGGACACGGAGCCACACGGAGACGGGCGAGGAGGGAGAGGACACGGAGCCACACTGAGACGGGCGAGGAGGGCGAGGGCACGGAGCCACACTGAGACGGGCGAGGAGGGCGAGGGCACGGAGCCACACTGAGACGGGCGAGGAGGGCGAGGACACGGAGCCACACGGAGACGGGCGAGGAGGGAGAGGACACGGAGCCACACTGAGACGGGCGAGGAGGGCGAGGGCACGGAGCCACACTGAGACGGGCGAGGAGGGAGAGGACACGGAGCCACACTGAGACGGGCGAGGAGGGCGAGGACACGGAGCCACACTGAGACGGGCGAGGAGGGCGAGGACACGGAGCCACACTGAGACAGGTGAGGAGGGCGAGGGCACGGAGCCACACTGAGACGGGCGAGGGGGGGGAGGGCACGGAGCCACACTGAGACGGGCGAGGGGGGGGAGGGCACGGAGCCACACTGAGACGGGCGAGGAGGGCGAGGACACGGAGCCACACTGAGACGGGCAAGGAGGGAGAGGACACGGAGCCTGAGACAGGTAAGGAGGGCGAGGACACGGAGCCACACTGAGACGGGCGAGGAGGGAGAGGACACGGAGCCTGAGACAGGTGAGGAGGGCGAGGACACGGAGCCACACTGAGACGGGCGAGGAGGGCGAGGACACGGAGCCTGAGACAGGTAAGGAGGGCGAGGACACGGAGCCACACTGAGACGGGCGAGGAGGGAGAGGACACGGAGCCACACTGAGACGGGCGAGGAGGGAGAGGACACGGAGCCACACTGAGACGGGTGAGGAGGGCGAGGACACGGAGCCACACTGAGACGGGCGAGGAGGGAGAGGACACGGAGCCACACTGAGACGGGCGAGGAGGGAGAGGACACGGAGCCACACTGAGACAGGTGAGGAGGGAGAGGACACGGAGCCACACTGAGACAGGTGAGGAGGGAGAGGACACGGAGCCACACTGAGACGGGTGAGGAGGGCGAGGACACGGAGCCACACTGAGACAGGTGAGGAGGGCGAGGACACGGAGCCACACTGAGACAGGTGAGGAGGGAGAGGACACGGAGCCACACTGAGACGGGCGAGGAGGGCGAGGACACGGAGCCACACTGAGACAGGTGAGGAGGGAGAGGACACGGAGCCACACTGAGACGGGCGAGGAGGGAGAGGACACGGAGCCACACTGAGACAGGTGAGGAGGGAGAGGACACGGAGCCACACTGAGACGGGCGAGGAGGGCGAGGACACGGAGCCACACTGAGACGGGCGAGGAGGGCGAGGACACGGAGCCACACTGAGACGGGCGAGGAGGGCGAGGACACGGAGCCTGAGACAGGTAAGGAGGGCGAGGACACGGAGCCACACTGAGACGGGCGAGGAGGGCGAGGACACGGAGCCTGAGACAGGTAAGGAGGGCGAGGATACGGAGCCACACTGAGACAGGTGAGGAGGGCGAGGACACGGAGCCTGAGACAGGTGAGGAGGGCGAGGACACGGAGCCACACTGAGACGGGCGAGGAGGGCGAGGACACGGAGCCACACTGAGACGGGCGAGGAGGGCGAGGGCACGGAGCCACACTGAGACGGGTAAGGAGGGCAAGAACATGGAACGGGCTGGCCCACATGCATACGTGGCAGAGAAACATCAGGAGTTGGCACCTGGGATGCAGAGGTTTTCCCTGGGGAGAGAGGAGTCCCGGCCGCACACCAGAACCCTAAGCCCAGGGTCCCAGCACCAGGAAGAGAAGGTACCGTAACCTCCAGCTGTGTAAAAACCAGTGGGATTGTTCTTAAAGGGCCCGCACACGGACTTCCTCAGACTTGCTCCCTCTGAGCTCCAGTGCTGGGACAGCAGCACCAGAAACACGTGGGAAGGAACTTAAGTGTCTGGCATCAGGATGAGACATCGGGGGCAGGGGCGGTGCTGGCAGAGGCCTTAGTACCTGTGATGGGCCCTTAGCCCTCACAGAATGGCCAGGCGACACCATATCTGAGACTCCATCAACCTGGCTATCGCCGTTTGCTCACCCTGGTGATCTCCTGAGACTCCAGCCCACAAATGTAAGGATCCACTGAAGCTGTTTCCACTGCCTTTTCCCATACAAATGGCCTGTCTTGGCTCACGCTTCAGACTTTCCTGAAATCTCTCAAACAAGCATCATCTAGTGCCCACACACCCAGACCCCTTCCCAAGCCTCCCCAGGCCCAGCACGAGCAGCAGCTGACTCTGGTCCACTGCTGGGCCTCTCCTGGGTACCACCGAGACCAGCAACAGCAGCAGCCAGCTGCAGATCACTTTCTAGCTCGTGCCAGGTGGCCCTGGGAAGAACATACTGGCTTGCAACTCCTAGGAAGCCCCAGAGCCAGGGCACCCTAAACATATCTTCTCCTCATAAAAAACTACCCACTACCTCCACAGCAACACACTGAAGTGATGGACACAACAAGCACCAGAGCCCCACTGAAGTGAGTTCTGTGCCACAGTGTGGGCCCCTCACAGCGGATCCTCCATGGAGGTCACTGGTCATAGCCAGTCCTTGCAGCAGAGAGACCTGGGAGTGAACCCCGCCCACTGCCGTGCCAACAGCAATCGAGTTTCAACTGCCACAGGCAGGTGTACAGAACCCACAGGGAGGGTGCCACAACTGAAGTGCCGGCCTGGGAGGTCAGCAGGGAAGCTGTGTCACTGGCCCCTACAGGACACCTACTACAGTGTGTACATAAAATCGTGGTGCACTTTTGACTGGTCACAGGAAAGCAACAAAAGATGACAGAAATGTGAAATCTGCACCAAATAAAAGGAAAACCCGCCCAGTTTCTGTAGGATGATGTAGCAGCATGTGCGCATGCGCAGACAAAGACGTAACTACGTGTATACAGCGGAGCAGCCCACAGCCATGCTAGTTGAGACGTGAATGGTACAGAGGAAAGTTCAGTGTGTTCTGTGGCTCGCTAAATTCGAATCCGTGACCAAAGTGCAACATGAATATCAGTGCGTTTATAATGAAGCACCACCACATAGGAATAACATTACTCGGTGGGATAAGCAGTTGAAGGAAACCGGCAGTTTGGTGGAGAAACCCCATTCTGGTAGGCCATCAGTCAGTGACGAGTCTGTAGAGGCTATACGGGATCGCTACCTAAGGAGCCCTAAAAAATCTGTGCATGAGCCCACATCAAACTGCACTGAATAGGTATGAAACTGGGAGAGTTTCCTTTTATTTGGTGCAGATTTCACATTTCTATTGTCTTTTGTTGCTTTCCTGTGACCGGTCAAAGTGCACCATGACTTTACGGACACACTGTATATAACGCCACTCAACCAAGCTCAGTTAATGTAGAAGCTCTACTTACCTAATACATAAAAACAAACACACTGGCCCTGGCCGGTTGGCTCAGTGGTAGAGTATCGGCCTGGCGTGCAGGAGTCCCAGGTTCGATTCCCGGCCAGGGCACACAGGAGAGGTGCCCATCTGCTTCTCCACCCCTCCCCCTCTCCTTCCTCTCTCTCTTCCCCTACCGCAGCCAAAGTTTGCCTGGGCGCTGAGGATGGCTCTGTGGCCTCTGCCTCAGGCACTAGAATGGCTCTGGTTGCAACAGAGTGATGCCCCAGATGGGCAGAGCATCCCCCCCTGGTGGGCATGCTGGGTGGATCCCAGTCGGGTGCATGCGGGAGTCTGTCTGACTGCCTCCCCGTTTCCAGCTTCGGAAAAATACAAAAACAAACAAAACAAACAAAAAAAAACACAAGGAGGCTTCCAAAATGAGGAGCCAAAGAAACATGTTCCAAATGAAAAAAAGGAAACAAAATTCCAGAAAAAGAACTAAACAAAATGGAGACAAACAATCTACTAGATGCAGAGTTCCAAAAACTGGGTATAAAGATGCTTAAAGAACTTAGGAGAAAGAAGTTGATCTCATAGAGAGCTTAAACAGCATAAAAAAGGACATGGAAACTATAAAAAAACAACAACCCAGAAATGATGTATAAATGAACTAACAGAAATGAAGAATAATTTACAGGGAATCAACAGTAGAGATGAAGCCAAAAATGAAATCAGCAATTTTGAAAAATAAGAAAACAAAAAACATCCAATCAGAACAGCTAAAAGAAAAAACAACACCCCCCCCCCAAATAAAGATATTGTAAGGATCATCTGGGACAACTTCAAGCATATCAAACATTCACATCATGGTGGTGCTGGAAGATGAGAGTGAGCAAGAAACTGAAAACCTACATGAAAAAATGTAATGCCAGAAACTTCCCTAATGCTGAAGGAAACAGACATACAAGTCCAGGCAGCACAGACAGTATGAAACAAAATGAAGCCAAATAGGCCCATACCCATGCACATCACAATTAAAATACAAAAGGTTAAAGTCAAGGAGAAAATCTTTTTTTTTTTTTTTTTTTTTTAAATTTTGTGAAGCTGGAAACGGGGAGAGATAGTCAGACAGACTCCCGCATGCGCCCGACCGGGATCCACCCGGCACGCCCACCATGGGGCGATGCTCTGCCCATCAGGGGGCGATGCTCTGCCCATCCTGGGCGTCGCCATATTGCGACCAGAGCCACTCTAGCGCCTGGGGCAGAGGCCACAGAGCCATCCCCAGCGCCCGGGCCATCTTTGCTCCAATGGAGCCTTGGCTGCGGGAGGGGAAGAGAGAGACAGAGAGGAAAGTGCGGCGGAGGGGTGGAGAAGCAAATGGGCGCCTCTCCTGTGTGCCCTGGCCAGGAATCGAACCCGGGTCCTCCGCACGCTAGGCCGACGCCAAGGAGAAAATCTTAAAAGCATCAAAAGAAAAGCTAGTTACCTACAAGGGAGCTCCCATAAGACTGTCAGCTACTTATTCAAGAGAAACTTTGGCGACCAGAATGGAGTGGTAAGAAATATTCGAAGTGATGAAAGCAAGCACTTACAACCAAGATTACTCTACCCAACAAAGCTATCACTTAGAATCAAAGGACAGATAAAGAGCTTCCCAGACAAGGAGAAGGACAGATAAAGAGCTTCCCAGACAAGGAGAAGGACAGATAAAGAGCTTCCCAGACAAGGAAAAGGACAGATAAAGAGCTTCCCAGACAAGGAGAAGGACAGATAAAGAGCTTCCCAGACAAGGAGAAGGACAGATAAAGAGCTTCCCAGACAAGGAGAAGGACAGATAAAGAGCTTCCCAGACAAGGAGAAGGACAGATAAAGAGCTTCCCAGACAAGGAAAAGGACAGATAAAGAGCTTCCCAGACAAGGAGAAGGACAGATAAAGAGCTTCCCAGACAAGGAGAAGGACAGATAACGAGCTTCCCAGGCAAGGAGAAGGACAGATAAAGAGCTTCCCAGACAAGGAGAAGGACAGATAAAGAGCTTCCCAGACAAGGAGAAGGACAGATAAAGAGCTTCCCAGACAAGGAGAAGGACAGATAAAGAGCTTCCCAGACAAGGAGAAGGACAGATAAAGAGCTTCCCAGACAAGGAGAAGGACAGATAAAGAGCTTCCCAGACAAGGAGAAGGACAGATAAAGAGCTTCCCAGACAAGGAAAAGGACAGATAAAGAGCTTCCCAGACAAGGAAAAGCAGAAGGAATTCATCACCACAACCCAGTATTGCAAGAAATGGTAAAGGGTCTTCTTGAAAGAAGAAGAAAAGAAAAGGATGAAAAATATGAGCAATAAGTGCATATCAATCAACAAATGCTCCAAAAAAAATTAAGAGGCAGAACAAACAACACAGAAGCTGAACAGAAACAGAATCATAGATACAGAAAACATTGTGACAGAGGCCGGACGGGGGGAGGTTGGGGAGATGGGTGCAAAAGGTGAGGGGTTAAGAAATACAAATTGGTGGTTACAGAAGAGTCAGAGGGATGTAAAGTACAGCATAGGGAATACAGTCAACTAAATTATAACAACTATGTATGAATTCCGATGAGTACCAGTTTATCAGGAAGATCACCGAGTAGGTTATATAATGTCTAGTCCCTGGGGTGTACACCTGAATCTAATACAATTTTGTATGTCAAGTGTAATTGAAAAATAAAAAAATGATTTAAATTTAAAATATAAAATAAATGGTAATTCATACTGCTATTTTATTCATTGTCTCAATTGACATTTTATTTTATTAATATCTATATAATTTTACTTTTAATTTCTTTTGCATGGTACCTTCTTTATATAATTTTCATATTCAAAATGTTAGTCCAGTTTAAAAATCATTGTACAAGGTAGGGCAAAAGTAGGTTTATAGTTCTTCATATGAAAAATACAATTAATAATTCAAGAGTAAACTCTGTTTCACATACTCACAATTGTAAATCTATCTTTGCCCCAACCTGCTTATATTTTCAATTATTTAGAATTACTCTTAGTCAAGAAAATGTCATCGTTTATGTAATCTATAACTATTTTTAACCCTTTGTAATTAAATTTCACAAAACTTAAACTTTGTTTTAATTCATTCATCTTTTACATTATACTTATCATTTATTGTTATTTTGTTTGTTACCATTTTTAGCTTATGACAGGACAGTATAGAGAGTATAGATAAATGAAAAACATATATGAGGAAACTATCTTAAGCAAGAGATGTTGTAATACTGTTTATCTAAGTTTTGTATTGGCCCCTCGTGTCTGCTACATTTACCAAAATTAATCCTTTTTGCTTAAGATCACTAAATTGGACACTTTTTGAATATCAAAATGTCACTACTCAGATAACCAGCCATCAATAGTTTTTTGGGTCAGTGGTCAACCTTCCCATAACAAACAATTTATCTTCATTTTGAGAGAATGTGCGCCTGATCAGGCAGTGGCGCAGTGGATAGACGATGGGATTGGGATGCAGAGAACCCAGGTTTGAGACCCTGAGGTCGCCAGCTTGAGCACGGACTCATCTGGTTTGAGCAAGACTGACCAGCTTGAGCCCAAGGTCGCTGGCTTGAGCAAGGGGTTACTGGGTCTACAGTAGCCCCCAGTCAAGGCACATGAGAAAGCAATCAATGAACAACTAAGGTAACATAACAAAGAATCAATTGATGCTTTTCATCTTTCTCCCTTCCTGTCTGTCTGTCCCTATCTGTCCCTCTCTCTGTCTGTATCACAAGAGAGAGAGAGAGAGAGAGAGAGAGCGCACAACCACCCCCATGGGCTCCTCTTCTATATATAATTACCGGGTGTGGGCTATGCCATGCACCTCCGTTATGTGAGGCAGAAGGACAGTAAGGACTCACTAGGTAGTTCATTCTGCTGTGCTTCTTCCACTAAATACACTCTTGAGAGAAATTTTATTTAAGAAACATAAATTTTAAATTCTGCAGTTTGATGACATCAGGCATACAGGAAAGCTGATTATTTGAACTAATCTCTCTTCCTTTCAGAAAAGCCCTTCCAAACAACATTTCAATACTTTTCTTTTTCAACCTGGACTGGTTTGTGATATCTGCTTTTTCACCGGCATATAGAACTGTCACTCTCAACAGTTCCACCTAAAAACTCAGTGACCCTCAAACATTGAGCAACATAATGTTCAGTCACAATGTATCTGTTAACTCCTGGTGACAATTACTGCTTCCCTTTGGCTGCTGGCAGTTTGCATGCTGGGGAGATAAATAACAGAAAATTACCCTTCAGTGAAATCTGTAATTGGTCAAATGCTTTATTCATAGAACTCATATTTAATTTTCTCACTACACTTACAGTAGGGGTTAGCATCTTCTAACTACAGCTGAGGAAACAAACACAGATGTTACGTGGTGTTCTAAAATCACCTGACAGAGAAGAGACTTACTGGGACACTGGTCAGATCTGTCTGACGCTTGCCCCAAATCCCAAACATTGTTCAAGGCCAAAGCTTTCAACTGAGATTATATTCCTAGACAGAGTGCCCAATGATACTAGCCTAGACACATTCCCATGCCTCCTAAGTTACTTTCTCACATGGCTCACAGGAAGCTCAATGACCTTTTGCAATGCGCCATTTTACTTCACTATGTAACCTTGCCCTTTCTTGAGCCCCTTTACTCACAAATGCTTTTTTTGTTGTTGTTGTTGTTAATAATGACTATTGGCCCTGGGTAGTTTGCTCAGTGGTAGAGCATCGGCCTGGCATGTGGATGTCCTACTAGGTTCAATTCTCGATCAGAGTGTACAGGAGAAGAGCCCATCTGCTTCTCCACCCCTCCCCCTCTCTTTTCTCTCTATCTCTCTCTCTCTCTCTTCCCCTCCTGCAGCTATGACTTGACTGGAGCAAGTTGGTCCTGAGCGCTGAGGATTGCTCAATGGTCTCTGCCTCAGGCGCTAAGAAGAGCTCAGTTGCTGAACAACAGAGCAACATCCCAGATGGGCAGAGCATTGCCCCCTAGTGGGCTTGCAAGGTGGATTCCAGTAGGGGTGCATGCAAAATTCTGTCTCTGCCTCCTCTCCTTTCATGGAAAAAAATATATATAATAATAATAATGACCATCATAACATATGTCATTCTTGATTGCTAATGGTCAATACTACTTTGAAAAAATATATAATATTAGAATATTTTATTGTAGATATTAGAGATTACTAAGATATAAGTTGTTCCTAATAGTCTCAAAGAGCTCAAATTTGACACCTGTCACTAATATAAAAATATGATTCAACAGGAAAAAGAAAAAAAGAAAAAGGATGTAAAAAAATCAAGATATGTAAATGTGAGAAATAAAATAGGCACATCAACAAGTAGAACTGTGAAGAAAATAATGGCTACATACAAAAAGTAATATTACTCTGAAGTATAAATACTCATCAGAATTTTACAATTTTTTTTTCAGTTATTATGATGTCTCATTTTACCTGCCTGGTCCATTGGTCCAACCCTTGTCTTTTCTTCTGCTAAAGCAACAGAAGTAGTAAGCAAGCCCACACGATGCTTCCACATCTCTCCATCATCAACCAAGATACAAGTCCCTGACTTTAGCTATAGCAAGCTAATCTAAAACTAATTTCAAAGACCTTTTGTTTTACAAATACTTGTTAGTCTTTGGCAATAGTACATTTTATGAAAGGTGTGTCTCTTTTAATGATACAAGAAGTATCTGATTGAAGACAAGTGCATGTTTGTGAATAAAACATTTATAGCTTTTGGCCCTGGCCGGTTGGCTCAGTGGTAGAGCATCGGCCTGGCGTGCAGAAGTCCCGGGTTCGATTCCCGGCCAAGGCACACAGGAGAAGCGCCCATCTGCTTCTCCACCCCTCCCCCTATCCTTCCTCTCTGTTTCTCTCTTCCCCTCCCGCAGCCAAGGCTCCATTGGAGCAAAGATGGCCGGGGCGCTGGGGATGGCTCCTTGCCCTCTGCCCCAGGTGCTAGAGTGGCTCTGGTCACGACAGAGCGATGCCCCGGATGGGCAGAGCATCGCCCCCTGGTGGGTGTGCTGGGTGGATCCCGGTCGGGCACATGCGGGAGTCTGTGGGAGTCTGTCTGACTGCCTCCCCGTTTCCAGCTTCAGAAAAATACAAAAAAAAAAAAAAAAAATTATAGCTTTCATAGGGTAAAAGGCCTAATTTGTTTTTCATAATTCCTAAATACTTTCCATGACCTCTTTAAAGGTTTATAGTCTTATTCTAACAAGACAGAAAAACGATTTGATAAACCGGGATGGCCTATATATTTCCACCACGGCTTTTTAAGAGACTAAAGTTTGAAAATGGCCCAGCATCCTCTGAAGTGCCGTCATCACAATGGCTGGTTGAAGAAAATCACAATAGCTCTCTGAAGCTGTAAGGCTCATTGATAACACCTGTGATTGCAGGTGGCTCTTCAAAGGAAATGCACCATCTCCCTCTTCAGTGGTGACCACTGTGTTCTGCAGTGGGTCAGAGATGAGCAGGGTGTTTTCAAGTTCAGTGTTATAATTCTGAAGAACTGGATTGGGAAGGCTGCCAAATTCTCAATTTAGCCTGTTCAAAACATAATAGTGTTCTTTTCCTCCTTTAACCTACACTTCCATTCACAAAGTGTACTGGGAGATCTAATCTATCGACAATATTTAAAATTCCATTTAAATGTAAACAATTGATTTTAAGACTGTTGACATCTATTGAAACTTTAAAAAAAGTAATTTTTACAATATACTTAAGTTAAGAAAAAGAAAACAACATTGTCATTAAAAGAGTGATTTTCCTGTAACTTTGTATACAGATTATTTAGGAGTCTGGAAGAGAGAAATAGAACTAAATCTTAGCAGCTAGACATATTTGACACATTGCATGCTTAGGGTATAAAATATATAGCAAACAACAGGATACAATGCATTCCAATATTGGACAATGGTTAAGAAATTTTTGACTACAATATTATATGATATAGTCAGAGCCCATCTGGTATATTACATTCAATTCAGAATTCCACATTTAAAAGAGAAATAGGTAACTTCAACTCTGCTAATAAATAATACTTCAAAACCACATAATACAATAGTAAAAACACTTGGGGGGAAATGGAACTACATAATCTGAAAATAAAGAATCCCCAGGGACAATACTCATAGGCACACTACATAGAGAAGTGACTGTATCTGTTTCATGAGCTTCCATGGGTTACAGACTGGCAGTCAGATTTTTAACTCAATAAAAAAAATAAACAAACAAACAAACCAAAAAACACAAAAATAACGGAGAGCTGTCCCAATATGGAATGGGCCACCTCATGAGATGAGTTTAACACTATATAAGGCATCTAAGAACAAGCAGAATAGGAGATGTTGAGGCTTTTCCAAAGTCTTGAGTCTGTTAATTTTCTATAATGAGACACCTCCCAGACTAATAAAGAGAACATCTCAGAGTAAAATAAATACCAGCGCCCCGGCCAGTTGGCTCATCAGTAGAGCGTCGGCCCGGCGGGTGGAAGTCCCAGGTTCGATTCCTGGTCAGGGCACACAGGAGAGACGGCCATATGCATCTCCACCCTTCCCCCTCTCCTTCCTCACTATCTCTCTCCACCCCTCCCACAGCCAAGGCTCCATCAGAGCAAAGTTGTCCCAGGCACTGGGCTCCATGACCTCTGCCTCAGATGCTGGAATGGTTCAGGCCACAATGGAGCAATGTCCCAGATGGGCAGAGCATCGCCCCCTGATGGGCATGCCGGCTGGATCCCGATCAGGCGCATGTGGAAGTCTGTCTGACATCCTCCCCCCTTCTCACTTTGGAAAAATACAAAAAAATATTAATAAATAAATAAATAAATAAAATACCACTATACAATGAACAACAATAGCTAAGGACAGAAATAAATATAACTAAGAGCTTATAACTGCTTTTTTTTTTTTTCTGAAGAGGTAGGGAACACCCAAATACAATCAGGGTGACAAGCTTGAATTTTCAAAAGAAGATATACTGTCGAAATTTGAGAAAATCTTAACAAAAATAATGTATCTGGGAAAACAGCAATGAATGAGCTGTGCTATGCCTAGTAAAAAACAAACACTATTACTAATCATAATAATATGCAGGAGTCAATACAAATCCAGTTGTGATGGGAAGAAGGAAACACTAGTTAACGAATCTAAACTTTCCAGTTATGATACCGGTAAGTAACACTTGTTAGGCAGAAATAGTCCGTAAGACATTTACTTTACAAAGTTTTATGTATCTTCTAAAACTATGTGGCTATTAGAGTGTTAAATCTATGCTCTTTTAAAAATTATTAATGTTAATTTCAATTAGAAAACTTTGGAACAAAACAAAGGTAACTTGCTTACTGAATACAAGGACACCAACAACTTTTGACACATATACTCCACTTAATATTATTAAATCAACATTATTTGTACCTTTCTCCTGATTTAGTGTGACTGTGAGCCTTCATACCTCATTTTAATCTAGGGAAAAAAAACAATTCTGAGCTCTAAAGTTGAGGATCAGCTCCAAAGCACAATGATTTTAATTGGCATTGATGTTTCAAGACTGCATGAAGTGTGGGTCTCCTTATTTGACTAAATTTGAAGATGAGTTACTTTGACAAATCTATTTGAAATGTGATTAACTCTGTCAATACTTTTTTGAAAATAAAGACTAGTGTCAAATGCCCATGAGAGATAATAGTTAAATAAGTATTAACATTTTCATATGTTTCCAGCCACCTTGATTCTTATGCAAAAAGGCTTTAAAAAATTAACTCAAGTTTTGACTTTGAGATAATAGAGATTACCATGCAGTTATAAGAAAATATGCAGAGACAACCTGTGGCCAGTTTACCTGACTTCATCAAATAGTACCATTTGGAAAGCTATGGTACAATATCACAGCCACGGTACTGGCATTGGTAGAGTCAAGATATACAATTACATCACCAAAAGGAACCCTCCTGACTTTTCCTTCTGTCTTCTCACCACATCTAACCCCTGGTGATCAATAATTTGTTTCTATATTTTGTTGTCACTATAAGCATGTTATGTACATGTAATCAAATAGTATTCATGTCTCCTTTTGAGCTAAGCCATTTCCACTCAGGATAATCCTCTGGAAATTAATCCAGTCATTGTGTGCATCCACATCATTCCTTTTCATTGCTAACAGTATTCCATGGCACAAGTGTACCGCAATTTATTTAACCATTTATCCACTAAAGCACATCTGGGCTGTTTCCAGGTATCAGCTATTATTAATAAAGTTGCTGTAAAGATTCATATAAATGTGTTTGTAGGGGGGGGATATAATTCCTTTGGGACAAATACCTAGAAGTGTAATTGCTAGGTATTATGGTAGTTGGTATATTTAGTTTTATAACTACCACACTATGTAAGACTGTAACACTTTACATTCCCAGCACATGGGACCCAGTCATCCTGCGTCCTCACCAGCATTTGGTATAGTCTCTAGAATTTATTTTAGCCATTGGATAGATTTGTTTCAATAACTCATTATACTTTTGGTTTTAATTTTTTTAATGCCTAATAACACTAAATATATCTTGATATATTTAGATATACTGTTCATATGTTCTGACCATTTTTTAACTGGGTTTTGTGTGTATGTGTATGTCTTAATGTGGAATTGAGACAGATCTTAAGATATTCTAGATTTAAGACCTGTGTTGAATATGTGGTTTTCACACATCTGTTTCCACTCTGTAGCTTTTTTTTCATCATCTTAACACAGTCTTTATGTCATTATGTTGATAAAGTTCACTTTATCAATTTTTACTTTTATCAACTGTGTTTTTGATATCTAAGAGTTCTTTGATTATATATACCTACATAATGTAGATTTTTGTTGGGCAAATGAGTTTGTAAAATTTGTGTTATTTACGTTTGCTCACTTTTATTGTTAAAAATGGCCACTGCCCAGGAATGTGATCTGTGAAACTGCTAATTATTTTCCTCCTTGGAAAGGGGCTTTGTTATGCTAATGTGTGCTGGAGGAGGGGTTTGCGCTCCAAAAAAAGTTGGTGAGGAAGAAGGAGAAAAAGCAGCCAAGATGGCAGGGTGCTGAAGGAGAAGCCGGTTTGTGCAGAGAGGAGAAGGGAGAAGGTGTGCAGATGGGGAACCAGAGGTGACTGAGCTAGTGGGGGCCTTTGATTCTAGGAAAACCCAGATGTGTCAGTGGCTTTGGGAGCCCTGCCTGGAGAGGGAAGTGTTTTCCCTCTGTGTGTTTTTACTCACTTGCCGGGTGCGAGGCTAGAATAAAGGAATGGCCCACCAGTTTTTGGCTCCATTGTTTCTTTACCGTCTGTCGGAATCTAATGGGAACCTGCACCTGCCTGGCTGTGACTACTGGCCATACGATTTTTCTTTCTTTTTTTCCTAAAATTTTTCCAGTTTTACATTTTACAAATTACCTTGTGATCTACTGTGAGTTAACTTTTACATAAGTTACAGAATTTAGGTTGAATTTATTTATTTATTTTTTTGCCCATGGATAACCAACTGCTCCAACACCATCTGCTACAGATTCTATTCTTCCTCCACTGTAACGCTTTTGTTCTTTTGTCAAAAATTAGTAGGGCATATCTGTGTAGGTCTATTTCTGGGTTCTCTATTCTGTTTCATCAATCTGTGTCTATCCTTCCAATGATACCACACAGACTTGATTACTGTCGCTACATAACAAATCTTAAAATCCGGGAGACTGATTCCTGTCACTTTCTCTTTTACAAGATTGTTTTAGCTATTCTAAAACAACTGCTTTGCCTTTCCATATAATTTTAGAATAATCTTCTCTATGTCTATATTTTAAAATTCCTTGCAGACTCTTTTTAGGAATTGATTTAAATTGTATTTTATTTATGGAGAAATGACATTTTTACTATGCTGAGTCTTGTAATCTATAAGAACAGTATGAACCTTCATTTTTTTATATTTTTATTTCTTTATTGGTATTTTATAGTTTTCAGCATACAGTCCTGTATGTATTTTATTAGATTTATACTTAAATATTTCTTTTGAGAGAGAAAGAAAGATGGAGAGAGGAAGAAAGAAGCAGAGAGTAAGAGAGGGAGGAAGGAAGGGAGGAAGGCTGAAATAGTTTTTATTTTAGCAATCACATGATTGCTGTCAGTATATATAAATTCAATTGATTGGTTTCTGTAAATGTTTGTTGAGTCTTGCAAGCTTGCCAAACTTCAATTTTAGGTTTTCATCGCTTGCTTGGATTCCTTGGGATTTTCACATAGACTATCACATCATCCATAAATAGGAGAATTTTAACTATTCTATTCTAATTTGTGTCCTTTTTTTTTTGTTACTTCATTGTCTAAAATTTCAAGCACAATATTAAATAAGGATGATGAAAACAGACACCATTATCTTATTCCCAAACTTAGGGGGAGAGCATTCAGTCTTTAGCCATTAAGTATAATTGGATGTAGGATTTTAGCAGATGCTCTTAATCAAGTTGAGGAAGTTTTCCTCTATTTCTCTCACTCTGAGCTGTTTCATTATAAATGGGTATTGAATGTTATAAAATATTTTTTCTGCATCAACTAATATGCTTTTCCTCCTTAGTCTGATAATATGATAGATATTAATTGATATAAAATACAGAAATAACCTCACATTTCTGGAATATATTCCATTTGGTTATGATGCATGATTCTTTTTATGTGTCACTGCACTGTATTTGCTAATATTTTGCTAAGAATATTTTCTCTATATTAATGATAGAATACTCATGATCAATATTCATGAAGAATACTGATCTATATTTTTCTTATTATTACCGTGTATCTGGTCCTGGTTTCAGGGCAATACTGACTTCATAAAGTGAATTGAGAACTGTTTCTTCCTCCTAATTTTCTGGAAAAGATTGTCTAAAATTAATGTGAATTCTTGAAAATCAGAAAGTTATCCATAAAAAATATCTGTGCCTATAGATTTCTTATTTTAAAAGTTACAAATCAAATTTCTTAATAGTTACAGAGTATTGAAATTATATATATCATATGCGGTCAGCTGTCAAAGAGGTTTTTTAGAAAAGATCCATTTCATTTTAGTTATCAGATTTACGTATGTAATGTTGTTTCTAGTTTTCCCTTATTACCATTTTGGTGTCTTCAGAGTAAAATAACTTAAAAACTAAAGGGAAGAGCCTGACCAGGCAGTGGCACAGTGGATAGAGCATCAGACTGGGATGCGGAGGACCCAGGTTCAAGACCTCAAGGTGCCCAGCTTGAGTGTGAACTCATCTGGTTTGAGCAAAGCTCACCAGCTTGGACCCAAGGTCGCTGGCTCAAGCCAGGGGTTACTCAGTCTACTGAAGGCCCACGGTCAAGGCACATATGAGAAAGCAATCAATGAACAACTAAGGTGTCACAACGAAAAACTAATGATTGATGCTTCTCATCTCTCTCCGTTCCTGTCTGTCTGTCCCTATCTATCCCTCTCTCTGACTCTCTCTCTGTAAAAACAACAACAAAAATTAAAGGGAATAAAATTTTATTGCATTTACCCACATTTTTACCCTTTCATTTTCTTTCTTTCTTTCTCACTGATATTTCATTAATGTTTCTTTTATAAATCCCCCCACTGTTTAGAAAATTTCCCTTAGCTCTTCTTTTAAGATGGGTCTGTTGGCCTCATATACTCAGTCTTTTCTTCATCTGAGATTGTCTTAATTTGCCCCTTACTTCTGAAGGATATTTTCACTGCGTTCTAGTTAATAACCTTGTGACAAATAACTCTATGCACGAAGTACTTTTTCATAATATATAGCAGGCTTGTAATAAAGTGCTTTAAATGGAGTAACTCAATAACCATTCTGTAGCATATTAAACATACATATGGAACAAATTGTTTTCTAGAAGGATTGCAGAGAAGTATACACCAAGAAAAATAGTGGATATAAGTGATCTGTACCCTAGAGAGGATACATTAGTTGGCTTTACAAGACCTTTCCAATGCCACAATGATACCATTGAGAAGGATAATTTATCATGCTAATTTTTAGACATGAGTATTAGTCAGGGTTTTTTAGAAAAACAGAACCAATACATATAAAGACATAGAAGTCAGTTTGTGCCATTAGAGAGTCAGAGGTATCCCACACTCTGCCTTCAGCAAGCTGGAGAACGAGGAAAGTCAGTGGTATAATGACATCCAAGGGGATGCAACGATGTAACTCAATCAAAGGCCTAAGGCCTGAGAACCACTGGGAGAAAGTCCAGGAGTTCTAAGGCCCAACAAGCAGGAACTCCAATGTCCGAAGGCAGGAGAAGATGCATTTCCCAGCCCAAGAAGAGAAAAGATAGAATCCACCCCTCCTTCACCATTTTGTTGTGTTAAAGAGTCCTCAATGGATTGGATGATACCCTCATTGGTCAGGGTGGATCTCATTACTTATTCTACTGAAACAAATGTTAATCCTTTACAGAACAGTCTCAGAATTATTTCAGAAATAATGATTTTTCAGGCTATCTGGACAGTTATTAACTTAGTCAAGTTGACACAAAAAATTAATCATCCCAATGGCAAAGAAGAATAAAATTTAATAGCATTCAGAAGTTTCTTTTGCCTCTGACATAGTCAATCAATACCGATTTTCTTCCTCTCCAGCTCACAATGGCAATTTTACTTCCCTTTTTCCCAACAGCTCAGAAATTTTATGGATGGTATATATCCTACACTGGATTTTCCTTTATATAAAGTGCTTAGAAATAAGTTTAGGCCAGGCCATGCTCTATAACTGGAAAATAAATTCTTGTGATATTAAAATTACTTATATACTTACTTAAAAAGTTACAACTAGTGCCTGAAAAATTGATAATCCATCATTGATGGTTTTAGTAAATCTTTTTCTAAGTCGACTCATCAGGCACTTTCATATCAAAACTGATTCACAGCCCTGAAGAAACACCTTACTTACCTCCTGATACACTCTTAGAAATTTCTGAACTTATATACTTTTCAAAAGATGACCCTTTAAATGACATCAAAATAATGAAAATATACATAAACATTATTATATTTATATTTTTGTCATATACTAAAAAAAATGTAATTTTATTCATTTATTTTAAAAAAAAGAGATCTCTTAAGGTTAAAACCATTAATAATGTGCCTGAAAAGTGGTGGTGCAATGGATAGAGCGTCTACCCAGGACGCTAAGGTCCCTGGTTCAAATTCCAAGGTTGCCAGCTTGAGCGTGGGCTCCAGGGGAGGGCTGCCAGCTTGAGCACAGGGTCATCATCATGATCCCAAGGTCGCTAGCTAGAGCAAGGGCTCACTGGCACAGCTTGAGCCACCCAACCCCCACCCTCTGGCAAGACACTAAGAGAAACAATCAATTAACTACTAAAGTGAAGCAACTGCAATTTGATGTTTCTCATCTCTCTCCCTTCCTGTCTCTCTTGCTCACTCACTCTCTCTCTATCTTTGGTCTGTGTCATAAAAAACAAACAAACCAAGAATGCACGTGTTCAGCACCTTGGTTCAACTATATCTGTAATATTTATTCTATAACATATATATCCTTCACATTACCAACATCTATGTGCACTTAACTCAAATTTATCTTGTAAAAGTATCTATACATACATATATATTAAGAAACTCTACATTTTCTCATTAAATTTAGAATAAACACAAAGGTTTTAGGGTTTTCTGCTAAATCTATGCATGTTGAAATCAGAGCAAAGAGAAACCTATATCTGACATATTTAAGTGTAAATTAAAGGCATTATACTAATTAAATAAAATTACCAGTTAGATTGCTTATTTCTGTATCTAGGTACATATATCTGTATTTTTATATTTACATAAAATTGTTTGTAAATCTAAGGAGACATGAGAGTTAATTATATGCTATGATAGATATGTGACAGATATGAGATGTCTGATTCAAACACAAATTATTTAACATACATTTCATGGGTGTTAGATAAGTACATTAACAAAATTATGACCTTATATGGAATGGAGAAAATGTATAAAGCTGATGACATCAGAGAAATGGCACCATAAGGAGTGATACCGATAAATCTCCCCCAAAATTCAACAAGATCTTCAATCAGTGACAGAAAAATCTATCCTTGGAGCCTCCAGAAGTTCCACACTAAATGTGAAGGTATAATCGAGCGAAAAATTGACTAAATATATAATCAACCACGAAGGAAATAAGGAGAAAGAAACACTCCGCCTTCCTCACTAACCTAAATAAGGGCTGCTTTCACCGGTAACTGAGAGTGTAGGAACTAAGGCAGGCATAGGGTGTGAATAGAACCAGACTGTGGCACAAACCTCCGAACCAGGCTGTGCCACAGACATCCAAGCCGAGGAAAAATTGTGCTTGTGGCAACCCAGTCAAAACAAGCTGACACTTGCGCCAAATCCAGACAAAGAAAGGCACTTGGGACAGCCATCTGCCCTGATCTCCTGGTTGGTGCATGCAGATAGTGGGCGAGAGATTCCTCCTAGAGCCCCGGGAGTGGGTGCCCGTGTTACCGGACAGAGGGGCAGAGTCAGAGGCCTTTGTGTGGGCCAAAGCCCCACCTGATTATACTAGCGGCTCTGATTGATTGAGCCTTACCCAGAGCCCTGCGCTGAGTGGGAATAGAGTGGGGATTTGCCAGATCTTTGAGCCTCTTACTCACCAGGCAGAGGCAACAGCAACCCCATAGCTGGATCATCAGTCTACTAATTCAGGAAGGAAAGATTAGGAAAGAGGCTCCAGAAATATGGACTCTCTCATTGGCGGAGCCTGCAAATGCTAATGAGCCTCGACTGCCAACGAGACTGAAGCCCAATATATGACATCGCCATAGAGACTTATCAACTGCAAACCTCTACCTAAGCATGCCACAGGGCAGAACCCAGGGTAAAGAGCCACCGACCAGGAAGAGGGAGAGAAAAGAAAAAGCAACAAGATAACCTCTCAAAATCAAGAATAATCCACAGACTTTATAACCTATCCCATTTTATTATATTTGTTCTTTGTTTCTCTTATCTTCTTGTCTTGATTATTTTCTTTCTCTTCCAATATGGTCATTTAATTCTCTGCTGGTCTTACGTTCTCCTCTCCTTGAATTACACTACCCATAAGTATTACATATCCCATTATCTTTTCTTCCTTCTTCCTTTCTCTCTATGAGGGTTGCACTCCTAAACCCTTAACTCTCTCTCTCCTATTATTCTTTTTTCTTCTTTTTATGTTTTCCTCTTTCTTTTTTTTTCTCTCCTCTATATTAGTTTCTTCTTTACTCCTTTACCTTTCCTCTCATTCAACTCTCAATCACAAACAAATTACTTTATCTGGGACTCAAATTTTTCTTTTTGGCACTTTAGGGTTTTTTTACTTTGCTTTCTTAACTCACTAGCAGTACTCCCAACCCTGGCTCTCCATTTTATCTAGTTCTTGCTCCACTAAATACAATAGCAATATTTTAATTTTTTCCCCTTTTTCCTGTTTACCTCTTATTCCTCTCATCATATCTCTTAGTCAACCATCACATAAAAGCAAATCATTTTATTCTTGACCCAAACTTTTTCCTTTTTTGCATTTTGTGGGTCCATACCCCCTTTTTTGCCCCTTTATCACTTCTTCCCAACTCAGGCCCTCCATTATAGGTAGTTTTTGTTCTATTTAGCACAATATAATTCACAGTTCACCACAAGATTTTCTCAAGAAGGAGGGGAGAGGAGAGGAGAGGAAAAAAGGGGGGGGGTAATATTTTTTTTATTTTATTTATCCTTTTTAATTTTTTATTATTTTAACTTTTTATTCTTTATTAATTCTCATCAAAACTATCACCAAAACCACCCTCAGATGCCATTAAGGAAAAAGAAATCATGGATACAAAAGTCAGAGAGGTAGCACAGATAGATGAAGAAAAATCTATGGAGAAAATATTTAATATATTGGAAACCTTGGAGCTAAATGACAGAGAATTTAAAATAGAAATCCTAAAAATACTCAAGAGATATACAAGAAAACACAGAAAGGCAATTTAGGGAGCTCAGAAAACAACTCAATGAACACAAAGAGTATATTACCAAGGAAATTGAAACTATAAAAACAAATCAAACAGAGATGAAAAACCCAATTCACAAGCTGAAAAATGAGGTAAAAAGCTTAGCTAATAGAACAGGCCAGATAGAAGGTAGGATTAGTGAAATAGAAGACAGGCAACTTGAGGCACAACAGAGAGAAGAAGAAAGAGACTCAAAAATTAAAAAAAAAAAATGAGAAAGTCCTACAGGAATTGTCTGACTCCATCAAAAATAACATAAGAATAATAGGTATATCAGGGGGAGAAGAGAGAGAAAATGGAATGGAGAACATATTCAAACAAATAATAGATGAGAACTTCCGAAGCCTGTGGAATAAACTAAAGCCTCAAATTTAAGAAGCAAACAGAACTCCGAGTTTTCTTAACTCCAACAAACCTACTCCAGGGCACATCATAATGAAATTGGCACAAACCAACGGCAAAGAAAAAATTCTCAAGGGAAAAGAAGAATACAACATATAAAGGAAGGCCCATTAGATTATCATCAGATTTCTCAACAGAAACTCTAAAAGCTAGAAGAGAGTGGACACCAATATTTAAAGTCCTGAAAGAGAGGAACTTTCAACCACAAATACTATACCCATCAAAGCTATCCTTCAAATAAGAAGGAGAAATAAAAACATTCACAATTAGAGAAAAGATGAGGGAATTGATCATCAGAAAACCCCCACTCCAGGAATTACTAAAGGGGGTTCTCCAATCAGATACAAAGAACAAAAAAAAAAAAAAAAACAAAGCCACAAGTAAAAGCTCCAAGAAGAACACAATAAAACCAAATTTAAACTGTGACAACAACAACAAAAAAGGGGGAGAGGACAGAGATTAACAGTAGCAAAGGAAGATGGAGTGCAAAAGTACTCACAAAATAGTGCACTACAATGAACAGGGTAGAAACCCTTTTCATTACTTAATGGTAACCACCATTGAAAAAACCACCACAGAAGCACATGATTTAAAAAAGGCAGCAATAGAGGAAAGATGTATGGAATACAACAAACAAAAACAAAAGATAGAAAAACGAAAGAGAAGAATCAAACAAGACACAAAACTAACAGAAAGCAATCTATAAAATGGCAATAGGGAACTCACAAGTGTCAATAATTACACTAAATGTAAACGGATTAAACTCACCAATAAAAAGGCACAGAGTAGCAGTATGGATTAAAAAAGAAAATCCAACTGTATGCTGCCTACAAGAAACTCATCTAAGCAACAAGGATAAAAACAAATTCAAAGTGAAAGGCTAAAAAACAATACTCCAAGCAAATAACGTAAAAAAAGCAGGCATAGCAATATTCATATCTGATAATGCTGACTACAAGACAGCAAAAGTATTCAGAGACAAAAATGGTTATTACATAATGATTAAGGGGACACTGAATCAAGAAGACATAACAATTCTTAGTATATATGCACCAAACCAAGGAGCAACAAAATATATAAGACAGCTACTTATTGACCTAAGAACAAAAACTGACAAAAATACAATCATACTTGGAGACCTCAATACACCGCTGATGGCTGTAGATTGGTCATCCAAACAGAGAACCAATAAAGATATATTGGCCTTAAACAAAACGCTAGAGCACTTGGATATGATAGACATCTACAGGATATTTCATCCCAAAGTGACAGAGTATACATTTTTCTCCAGTGTACATGGATCATTCTCAAGAACTGACCATATGTTGGGCCACAAAAACAACATCAGCAAATTCAGAAAAATTGAAGTTGTACCAAGCATATTTTCTGATCATAAAGCCTTGAAACTAGAATTTAAGTGCAAAAAAGAGGAAAAAAAACCCCATAAAAATGTGGAAACTAAACAACATACTTTTAAAAAATGAATCGGTCAAAGAAGAAATAAGCACAAAGATCAAAAGATATATACAGAGAAATGAAAATGACAATATGACATATCAGAATCTATGGGATGCAACAAAAGCAGTTATAAGAGGGAAGCTCATATCACTTCAGGCCTATATGAACAAACAAGAGAGAGTCCAAGTGAACCACTTAACTTCACATCTTAAGGAACTGGAAAAAGAAGAACAAAGACAACCCAAAACCAGCCAAAGAAAGGAGATAATAAAAATCAGAGCAGAAATAAATGAAATAGAGAACAGAAAAACTATAGAAAAAATTAATAGAACAAGGAGCTGGTTCTCTGAAAAGATCAACAAAATTGACAAACCCTTGGCATGACTTACCAAGGAAAAAAGAGAAAGAACTCATATAAACAAAATCCAAAATGAAAGAGGAGAAATCACCACGGACACCGTAGATATACAAAGAATTATTGTAGAGTACTATGAAAAACTTTATGCCACTAAATTCAACAACCTAGAAGAAATAGATAAATTCCTAGAACAATACAACCTTCCTAGACTGAGTCAGGAAGAAGCAGAAAGCCTAAACAGATCTATTAGTAGAGAAGAAATAGAAAAAACCATTAAAAACCTCCCCAAAAATAAAAGTCCAGGCCCTGACGGCTATACCAGCGAATTTTATCAAACATTCAAAGAAGACTTGGTTCCTATTCTACTGAAAATCTTCCAAAAAATTGAAGAAGCAATACTTCCAAACACATTTTATGAGGCCAACATAACCCTCATACCAAAACCAGGCAAGGATGGCACAAAAAAAGAAAACTACAGACCACTATCTCTAAGGAATACAGATGCTAAAATACTAAACAAAATACTACCAAATCGAATACAACAACATATTAAAAAAATAATACATCATGATCAAGTGGGATTCATCCCAGAATCTCAAGGATGGTTCAACATACGTAAAACGGTTAACGTAATACACCATATCAACAAAACAAAACAAAAAAAACCACATGATCTTATCAATAGACGCAGAAAAGGCTTTCGATAAAATACAACACAATTTTATGTTTAAGACTCTCAACAAAATAGAAGGAAAAGATCTCAACATGATAAAGGCCATATATGATAAACCATCAGCTAACATCATATTAAATGGCACTAAACTGAAGGCTTTCCCTCTTAAATCAGGAACAAGACAGACTTGTCCACTCTCTCCACTCTTATTTAATGTTGTGCTAGAGGTTCTAGCCATAGTAATCAGATAAGATAAAGAAATAAAAGGCATCCATATCGGAAAAGAAGAAGTAAAGGTATCACTTTTTGCAGAAGATACAATCCTATACATCGAAAACCCCAAAGAATCCACAAAAAGACTACTAGAAACAATAAGCCAATACAGTAAGGTCGCAGGATACAAAATTAACATACAGAAGTCAATAGCCTTTCTATATGCCAACAATGAAACATTTGAGAACGAACTCAAAAGAATAATCCCCTTCACGATTGCAACAAAAAAAAATAAAATACTTAGGAATAAACATAACAAAGAAAGTAAAGGACTTATATAATGAAAACTATAAACCATTGTTAAGGGAAATCGAAAAAGATATAATGAGATGGAAGAATATACCTTGTTCTTGGTTAGGAAGAATAAATATAATCAAGATGGCCATATTACCCAAAGCAATATACAAATTTAATGCAATTCCCATCAAAATTCCAATGACATTTTTTAAAGAAATAGAGCAAAAAATCATCAGATTTATATGGAACTATAAAAAACCCCGAATAGCCAAAGCAATCCTAAAGAAAAAGAATGAAGCTGGGGGCATTACAATACCTGACTTCAAACTATATTATAGGGCCACGACAATCAAAACAGCATGGTATTGGCAGAAAAATAGACACTCAGACCAATGGAACAGAATAGAAAACCCAGAAATAAAACCACATATATATGGTCAAATAATTTTTGATAAAGGGGCCAACAACACACAATGGAGAAAAGAAAGCCTCTTCAATAAATGGTGCTGGGAAAACTGGAAAGCCACATGCAAAAGAATGAAACTGGACTACAGTTTGTCCCCCTGTACTAAAATTAACTCAAAATGGATCAAAGATCTAAACATAAGACCTGAAACAATTAAGTACATAGAAGAAGACATAGGTTCTAAACTCATGGACCTTGGTTTTAAAGAACATTTTATGACTTTGACTCCAAAGGCAAGGGAAGTGAAGGCAAAAATTAATGAATGGGACTACATCAGACTAAGAAGTTTTTGCTCAGCCAGAGAAACTGACAACAAAATTAACAGACAACCAACTAAATGGGAAATGATATTTTCAAACAACAGCTCAGACAAGGGCCTAATATCCAAAATATACAAAGAACTCATAAAACTCAACAACAAACAAACAAACAATCCAATAAAAAAATGGAAAGAGGACATGAACAGACACTTCTCTCAGGAAGAAATACAAATGGCCAACAGATATATATGAAAAGATGTTCATCTTCAATAGTTATTAGAGGAATGCAAATCAAAACTGCAATGAGATACCACCTCACACCTGTTAGATTAGCTATTATCAACAAGACAGGTAATAGCAAATGTTGGAGAGGCTGTGGAGAAAAAGGAACCCTCATACACTGTTGGTGGGGATGTAAAGTAGTACAACCATTATGAAAGAAAGTATGGTGGTTCCTCAAAAAACTGAAAATAGAACTACCTTATGACCCAGCAATCCCTCTACTGGGTATATACCCCAGAAACTCAGAAACATTGATACGTAAGGACACATGCAGCCCCATGTTCATTGCAGCATTGTTCACAGTGGCCAAGACATGGAAACAACCAAAAAGCCCTTCAATAGAAGACTGGATAAAGAAGATGTGGCACATATACACTATGGAATACTACTTAGCCATAAGAAATGATGACATCGGATCATTTACAACAAAATGGTGGGATCTTGATAACATGATACGAAGTGAAATAAGTAAATCAGAAAAAAACCAAGAACTGTATTATTCCATACATAGGTGGGACATAAAAACAAGACTAAGAGACATTAATAAGAGTGTGGTGGTTACGGGGGGGGGGGGGAGAGGAAAAGGGGGAGGGGTGGGGCACAATGAAAACTAGATAGAAGGTGATGGAGGACAATCTGACTTTGGGTGATGGGTATGCAACATAATTGATTGAGAAGATAACCTGGACATGTTTTCTTTGAACATATGTACCCTAATTTATTGATGTCATCCTAGTAAAATTAATTTGAAAAAAAAGTGAAAAAAATATATAAAGCAAATAATTATATACATAATTGTTTGAAAATTATACTCTAGCTTAGAGGCATTCACATTTAAAAATTCTTTAGGGACTTAATTAAGATAGAGAGCGGCATCACTTTTCAAAAAATATGATCAAGAGATTTAATTTTGTCTTTGCATGTTTATTTCAACATTTTTAAATATACTTTAATGTGATAAGACAAAATATTTTATATTTAAAATTAATTTTTTAACTTACTTTTTGTAGGTCTCTTAGAGTAAGACTTTTGATCATAGTATTAAGTATCATTACTATTAAGACATTTACAAATTTACAAACAAAATATTATCATACTTTGGAATAACTGGACTTCATAAATCAGTTGAAATATTGGAATATGCACACATATATTCAACCACCATGTTTTTTCCAGAGATACCTGCAAATTGGAAAATACCCTTGTTTTACTTACTGCTAACTGCAATTCTAACCACCTAGTAATCAATAGCATTTTTGGTGCTCAATGCCCTTTTCGATTAATATCTGAGAAATAGTTGGGACCTTTATTTGATATGGCATCACTGGCACATTAAACCCTGTTTCTATATCTTAGGGTACTGTACCTTTTTCTCATATGGTCAAGAAAGTATCAAGCATGGCCAAGTCTATAAGTGGGCGACAGCGTCAAGTGTGAAAGACTCTACAAAGAACACGAGATCGCCATTTCACCAGAGCTAATAGCATTCCTGTTCAGAGAACAACTGCTATAGGCTACAGTTTACCACTGAATGATTTCCCTTTGTGAGTCACACACCAAATCTGTATTTGAGAAAGCTTGTTCCATCAATACTAAGAAGAATATATTTGGTCATGGACTGATGAAACAGTAGTCTCCTCTATCCTCAGGGATATGTTCCAAGACCTTCAGTGGATGCCTGAGACTACAGATGGTACCAAGCTGAATATATACTATTTTTTCATATATGTTTGTGTGTATGTGTGTGTGCGCACTTGTGTGTGTGTGTGTGTGTGTGTATTACCTTTACCCGTAAAGGAAGTGCCTTCTGGCTTCTCCTTGGCACATCCGAGGTGCCAGCAGCACAACTCCTGCGCTTTGGGCCCGTTACTAAGTGAAATAGGGCACTCTGAAAAGAAGCATTGCAATGCCACCTCACTCAGCGCCGCCTCACTCAGCGCCGCCTCACTCAACCTGGTATCCAAGCCAGCTACTAAGTGACCAACAGGTGGGCTGTACATGGTGTGGATACTCTGGACAGACAAACAGTTCACACCCCAGCAGGACAGAGTGGATAGTGCAGCTCTCACCATGCTACTCAAAACAAGCCACCATTTATCGCGGATGCAGCATTTCTGGAATTTTCCAGCCAGCATTTCCAGACCACAGTTGACTGTGGGTACGTGAGAGCACGGATAAAGGAGAACTGGTGCGCGTTCCGAGTTTGTAGGATGACAACTTGCGAGCTGTACCGAGAAGTGTGGCTATGGGACAAACCATGCAAGTTCTGAGAAACAGTAACTAGTTATTCCTCTGCCAGGAACTGCTCTGAGAACGGCACGTTTTCTTTTACAATGAAATCTCACAACAGCTCCATGAGGTAGGCTCCTTTCTAATCACCATTTTCGAGATGAATGTGGGTCCTAGAATATTAAAATTACGTATGTGGCTTGCATTGTATTTCTCTGCACAGTCTTGTTCTATGCATTCCTCAGCAGGGCGGTTGGGTCTCTGTTTTGCACACTTATTCTATGTCTATCTCCTCTGACACTGCCCATTTCTCCCAGTGGCCCTGCCAGCTCCCAGCCAGCCAGCACAGCAGTGTCCTGTCTCAATGCCCAGGAAGGATGGCAAACACCCGTTCCTTTCACACCACCCCTCTGACCTGAACGCGCTAATCCGTTCAGCTGCTTTGTTTTATCACCACGTTCCCTGAACTCACTTCTCGTACTGGAGAGGTTAGGTTCCTTACTTCTGGAAAGGCTGGGGGAAAGGTAGTGAGGTGGGCTATTTCTGATAAGTCTGCCAGATGTAACCACCTAAGCTAGTCCATGAGCCGTGGTGAGACAGGTTAGCAAGAAACTAGGAAAATTCCCTGCAAAGTCGACGTCAGAAACTGAAACACGTGGTTCAACAACGGGTCTGAACGGCTGAGCTCTGACTGCAGCTGACACCTCACGAGAGGCCGCCCTCCCTCACTGAGGGTGCCTTAAAGCAGGAGGATCCAGACTAATCTAAGATGGAGGAAAACTGACCAGGGAAGGACCGCAATGCTCATTATACCATCATTATAATGAAAATCGACACCACAAGTGGAGGGAGGGCCAGAGGGGACAAACACCATGATGCTTCCAGAATGAACCACATTAGGAATAAGACCCCCTCCCGACCAGAAGGTGGAGGCAGAATTTGGTATTTGGTGCCACTAAGACTGGAGACAAAGCCACGCGCCACCCAACCCTCCCGGCTTGGAAACACATATAGTCTCAAAAAATAATGGCCCGCGTGCATAACTCCCTTCTGAATCAGCCCACGTCCATTCAGACACATGTTCTTGCTGCTTTCAGCGGCGCCAGGGCCTTGGCCTCCTTCTTTTTCATTCTCTGAATAAAGCCTGCTTGTTCTCACTCCAAACAGTCCTTGAAATTTTTCCCGGTGAGTCAACAACCGGGAGGTCACCTGACACTCAAAAGGCCCCGCACTGTGCTGGGGCAGAGCCAGACACCCAGTGCAGAAGGGGTCCATGACAACGGCAGTAGCTACAAGGACACACTGTAGGTCAAGCAAACCTGCGCCAGCTTATTATAAGGCAACCATTAATAATAACACTTTGTCCAAAAAAAACCACTAAAACCACAGGCAAATTCAATAACCGTAAAGCATAAGGGTCTGCTCTCCCTACTCATGAACACTGGCAGCACTGCTGGCTACACAGAAGAGAAAGTAAAGAAGATTGTAAAACTAACGAGGCCACTCCCACCGGAGTTAACCAGGTACTATTATAGAAAACAGCTTAGCATTATACTAAAAAGTTTGTCACCTGAGTCCCTTATTGGGAAAGCTTGAACAACTTGATTTAAAATGCAAAACGAGCAGAATAGCTCATTCATAGCTTTAATGAACCTCCTTTCACACATGAAGTTTGCAAAAAATAAAAAATAAATAAACAGAAGGACGGTCCGCTTGTTCCACACTGGAGGAAAACAAAGTAATCTGCAGAAATAAAAGTCTCCCGGCAATTCTCATTAAAAAACAGTTGACAGATAATTTTTAGTCCTTAGAACAACACTTGAAAATTTAACATAAATAACGGAAACGCTTTGAAATTACATCGCACATTTTCCTAGAATCTTAAAAAGAAAAAAACTTGAACATGACAGAGTGTTTTAATGACTCACATTTATTATGATCAATGATTATACCATACTGTAGTCTAATGATGCCCAGCGGGACAATTAACAGTGTGTGGGGCTGGTTGCCGCCGTGCTGCGGTGACCTTCCGCGGCTGTGCTTTCACTGCCGGCTGCTGACCTTGATGGGTTTTCTCTCTCCACCGCTGCTCTCGGCTGTGACTTCTCGGTGCCGTTAGATGGTGATGTGATCTGTCATCTCTACAACTGTTCCTAATTCAGTGCTTCCACCAAGAAAAGAGCTTAACATGCTTTTCAAAAATAGTGTGAGACCACAAGGAAGGAAGATCCAGAGCCATTATGGCATGTATCTTGGCTCAGGAAGAATAATGTTATTATTACTTGCCTTCATGTATCTAGTTTCAGAGGACCAGGCTGGCTGGTTAATCTGCCCAGGAGATGATGTGGTAATGATGCTGACAATGGCCATGATCATGACTACGAGTCACTGGAATAAGTGTGTCACTGCATAGTCACAATCATAAAAGGGAGGTATAATTAGAATCTTATTTTACAGAAGGGGAATTAATTAATTTTAGATTAACCAATGTCGATATGGTTACAAGAAAAGTCCCTACACAAGTATTTGAGCCTAGGCTGAGAACTAAAGCTAAGGATCCTACTCATTCTTTATATTACCTCCAAAGGTCAGTAACTACATTTGTAATTTTTTTAAAGAAATCACTTGCAACTTAGATACAAGGTTTCAAAAGAAATGAAGGTTGCTGAATTTTAACTACATCAACCTCTTCAATCTATGTACATTTTGCTTTACTGAGCCTGCTCTTAAAAAGCCCTCATTTTGTTGATTAATCTGCTACTTAAAATCAAGATATTAACATAATTCTGCTGCCTGGTATTTATTAGACTATCATTTTAGGTTTATAAAATTTCCGTTGCTAATACCCCCAAAACTGAATTACAATAGAAAGTATCATTGTCCTTATCACATTGGACTCATTACTCAATTTACTGCTTCATTTGGGAAGTCTGGTAAGATCTCATACTCGCTGACCCCACGACACATCTTGGGAATTCAGAGATAGCCTGAGAGGCTCAGGGATTACACTCATTTCACACGTGTGTTCCTTTGGTCTGCACAGTGACTTCAAATTCTTTCATTAACGGCAGATATTTACAAATGAGATTTCATATGAAATATAGATTCCTGACTTCTCTTAAAGAACTAAAAGATTAGTATCCTTTGGCTAGAAGTATCTTTGGTAGCTTTCTTCATTGAACCCAGTTCTAAAGAACAGGTAACTCCACCAAATCAACGCTCTGCCATGTCATTTTCCCGGCAAGCAAATTTGACATTGAAAAGTTTATGAGACAGAGAGAAAAAGAGAGACAGAGACTGCTTTAAATAAAACATCTTCTACATAACAATAAATTAGTAACTTTACTTCCACATTTAATATATAAACAACAAGTATATCACTAAACATCAAATACAAACAATAGAAATCTCACTAAAATAAAGCAATAAATACGTATTTATTTAGGAAGTCACATCGTGATAAACGTATTGGAGAAATATTAGACAAGGACAGTAAATAGGGAATTGCAGGGACTTCAGTGGTCAGTATTTACATACATACTTTAGATGTATGTAAAGCATCTAATGCTTCCAAATGGAGTAGTCTTTAATAAAGGTTATTACTGCAATCATCATGACTGTCATCACTTCACAGGGACATGCTGAACACAACTGGGGAGAATGCCAGTCAGCCTCGTTTGTTACCCTTAACACAGCACCGAGAACAGAGACTCAGTCTTGGAGAAGTTGATCATATGTTCTTTGTTTTCTAAGGCACTGTGAACAAATGTTAACTATCACTCACCCCGAGTTTTATGGATGTCTTTAGCACACAGAATTTTGAAATACTACATGGGCAAAGGTCTAATCTTGGGGAAATACTTTAACCTGAAAGAATAAAATAAAATAAGTCCTAAGGCTGATGGCTTCCCTTAAAAACAATGACAAAAAATAAAATAAAATGAAAAAAAGATCAAAGACCTGAGGTACAGCCAAACACAAACATTTCACCGTCACAAAATGTGGATGGGAAATTCAGAAGTTAGAGAAATTCTGCCTGTCAACTAATCTAACGACTGGGGAATGCAATACTCAAAAATGAATAACTTTTGTATTACTTATAAATATGTATCCTTCCAAAATTACGAGATACCTACATTTTCTGAAAATAATTGTCTCAATATAACATGGGTTATTTATCTGCAGCGTAACAATAAGGAAATCATTCAGCTAGAAAACCATGAAATAGCTCTTCCTAACTTCAACACCGCTAGTCCATACACTGAAGAGCAGACATGTTAAATATGCTTTGCTACACACAGATAAAAACTGAAAAATTTATATTTTAATGCTTTCCCTGCTTATTTTTAAAAGGTCATAAACAAGACCCAGATATTTTTATAAGGTACCATGAATTTTCAAGACTTAAAGGAATAATTCTTGAATAGGAACTTTCAGAACAGTGTCACAAGCATATACTATTGTCTTGAGCGAAAGAAGCTGCTTTTACAGCAATACACAACATTTTCAAACTTAAGATACATTACCAAGTAGAACTGACCTCCTTCCAGTGAGTTAGGATTTGCGAAGGTGAATGTTATAGGTGAGTAAGACTTAAATACTCAGGATATTGTTGTGATGTCCCCATGCACCTGAATTTTAGACTTCAGGGGAATAAACCAGGCAGGTAATACCAGGAACAAAGTTTATACAAAGACTGTAAATCCTTCCCCTGTGCTGGGCTCTGCATCAATAGAAACCTTTCTGCTAGGCTGAATAATCTCATAAACCCTCTACGAAAAGTTATATTTCTACTATTCACACTCAAATCCAGACTGATTAGATTGATATAGCAACTTTCTTAATCTCTTTTACAAAAGAGAATTAGTCTGTCTGAAATTTGAATCTAACTCTACTTTCTTTGAAATAGTAGATTTAACCATTTTTCCTTATTAAATCTGAAATTAGGTTCTGGTTTAAACAAGGAAGAAATACTAAAAGGAAAAGAAAAATACTACAAAGAAAAAAGCATGACTTTTTATGGGACATCCAGCATTAATTAATAATCTCACTGTTATACTTAACTATACTAATGAATAGTCTATAAGTTATTATTTAATTGTCTAACTATCTTTGGAATAGTTAGCTGTTTGCAAAATCTACATTCAAAATTGTTCTTTAACCTCCATTATTTTTTTAAAGCAAATGCTTTATTTTAAAAAAAGCATCATTTGCTTTCTGTAAAGCAAACAAAACAGATATTTTCTAAAATATGCTGTATAACTTCAATTAAAAATATTAAAAAAAAATTAAATGTTCTGGAATCTATGCAAACAAATTAAAAGGTATTTTCTTTAGGATTTTGTGCTTCATTTAAATATTTTAAAAATATTACTTTTTTAAAGACATGACATATAGTAGATGCTCAATATCTTTATTAAAATAAACAAACCAATAAATTTATAAATAAATTGATCACAAAAAATAATTTTTTCTTCTTTTAAAAAACATTATTGATGTTAACCTTAATTTAACTAAGTAACGGTCTACTTCAATTATCTGTAAACTTTTTTTATTGTGAGCCTTTTCAGCATAGTCCTCCATATATGTATTTCTTAATAAATTTTATATACTTACCACTTCAGTAATCTATTAAGTATACTGTAAACTCATACATACAAGAAACCAATTTTAAAATAGAGATAAAATACACTTACAACATAATTAACAGTTAATAAGAAAAATATAATTTAAATAAATTAAAAAAATAAAATAATGAAGATCTGGCTAAAGTTAAAATTGCTCTGATATGTGGTTTTAATGTTTGTCCTCGCTTTAAAAGCGCTAAAATAAATAGCTATAATTAAAAGGAGAGGACCATGTGACTATGAAATTATAAAACTCTTCTATTCAACTCTCTCCACCATCTATCACCTTTCATGAAATTTAGGCGGTACATTTTCATTTTCCCTAAAGGTAGGTGGTTTTGCCAAGTGACCACAGGTGATTCATTCATATTTATAATAACATTTATATTTATATTTATAACCAATGGGCTCAGGATAAATGATAACTAGAATAATTTTGAAAGTTTGGGAAAATACTGCTGCAAGATTCAGTACTGAAAATTTTTTTTAAATGTATGACTGAAATCATTTGTAGCAATAAAATCACAATGATGGAAACTTTTTCTTGATATTTTCCCCAAAATGCTTTCTCTAAGCCAAATTTCTCTGAAAGCAGTTATTTCAAATTAATTGTTAAAATGTTACCGTTACCCTAATGGACTAAGTTTTTATTTTTATTTTTCCCCAAAATTCCAATAAGTATATGCTTAGAAGTTTTCCAAGTATATATATATGTAGTAATATAATACATCCTAGGATATATGAATCTACAACTTGTCCAGATAATAACAGACTGTTTTCAAAGGTGCTTGCAGACCTTTACCATTTCCGTGTCATTTTCTCTGTGTTGCTGTTGTCATTTTTACTATAGCCAAAAGAGCAATCATTTCACCTGATGCCATATGGCTTTCTGATTTTGCTTTTAAAAAAGTACAAAGTAGCATAGGACTAAAACTCTTTAAAAAATAATAATTGTGGTTGTTTCCAATCATGTCCTGAAAGCTTGGTTTTTAAATATGATGCTGACCATAACAATGCCATTATAGTCATTAGCTAATTCATCAATGCACAATAAGCCTTAAGTTAAAATTCATCATTAAGAACTGATTTGGCCTGACCTGTGGTGGCGCAGTGGATAAAACATCGACATGGAAATGCCGAGGTCACCGGTTCGAAACCCTGGGCTTGCCTGGTCAAGGCACATATGGGAGTTGATGCTTCCAGCTCCTCCCCCCTTCTCTCTCTCTGTCTCTCCTCTCTCTCTCTCTCTCTCCCTCTCCTCTCTAAAATGAATAAATAATAATAAAAAAATTTTAAAAAAAAGAACTGATTTGGTCATAATATAATATCATATCATATATAATATGCTAAAATTTTGTTTAGAATATTAGTACCTATATTCCTGAGGGTTAATCTCAGGAATGCAAGATTGGCTTAGTATTCAAAATAAATAAAAGCAATTCACTATACTAATAAACAACAACAAAAAATACACCATATAATAAGATCCAACTATTCAGTCTGAGCAGGGAAAGCCTCCATGAATTTCCTTCTACCTTCTAACTTGAGGGGAAAATTTAGCATGATTAAGAAGCCATATACAGTGTCTGTGCTAGGGGTATTTTATTTGATGTGGTTATGACCTAAGGAAGAAAAATGAAATGGATTTATTTTTGCTTCTAAAAATTCAAGGTAATAGTAGAATATGCTCTCCCTAGCTGGATAGCTCTATTGGTTAGAGCATCGCCCCAAAGCAAAGAGGTTGCTGGTTTGATCCCCGGTCAGAGCACAAACAGAAACAGATCAATGCTCCTATCTCTCTCCCTCCCCCCATCTCTCTCTAAAATCAATAAATAAAAATTTGTTAAAAAATGAATAGAGTATCCTCGTGCCTAATAGTTGTCACATTATAAACCCATGGCATGTGATTGTAATATTTTTGTACTCCAATGAAAAGTTCAGGGAAAAAAATAAATATTGGCTCTATTATGTCCTTTGAGATTCAATATCTAATCCTTGGGAAGAAATACTCCAAAAGAAGGTACTCATCTGAAGCCGTGGTAATGATTAAGGCAGAATAATTGTTTAATCTCAACAAATCTGCAGCTGTCTTGCCATTTGAACAAGTGCGTGTACACAGTGTCAGATGGATATGCAAAACTAAGAGCAAGAAATCATATCCATTATTTCTTACTCTAGAAACTTCAGAAACTAGGGGTTGACAGATTTGTCAGAAAGTCTTTTTTACCAACTAAAGAAAGGACAACCCGATACGGTTATGAACTGTCATTAGTAATTTAGCAGAGCTGGAAGGCAGTTCAGGCGCACAGACAGAAAATTAAAACATGGGCAGCTCCTGATTGGAAATTTATTCATAGCAGGTAATGATATAGCACAGTCAGGATCCCTGGCATTACTCAGAGCGAGAGATTTAATTCTGATAACTTTGATGATGGCACTTGAATCAGAGATTATATAAATGGTGACAGGTTGTGACATACAGATAGGATGACAGGAGCATCAGTAACATATCTCTACAGAAACTGGCTTTATAGAAATATATGAGATCTTTTTTTTTTTTTCAAACAGGAAATACAATAATTTCAAAAATTATTTCAAGCTTTAAAAAAGGAGGCTTAGGCCTTAGGTAAACCATGTGCCACTTTCATATATAATTTTTAGTGAAGTACAATATTAATCAACATACCAAAAGGAAAGGGAGGAAAATAATTCATATTTTAAAATATTAAGTATGCATTGTAGTTTCTGAATTCACCTGGATAACAAACCTAAAATTATAGGCAGAGGAACTATTCTAAGGGAAGGATTATAGTGAAGGTTTGGGTTTTCTGTAAGGAATAGTCGTTAAAGGCACTTACATACAATATATATAAGGTCTACTGGAAAGTTCTGTCCATTTTTGGAATAAAACAAAATACAAATTTTTCTTACCGTCAATAAACTTTATTAAATAATATAATTGCCATTATTATTAATGATTTCTTGCCAGCGTGAGAGCAATTTGTATATCCCATTTTTGAAAAATGTTTTATCTTTTGATGTGAAAAATTGAACCAGTGCTTGTTCGATATCTTCTTTATTTTTGAATTTTTTGCCCTTCAAAAAATTTTGTAAGGACAAAAACAAATGATAGTCGGAGGGTGCCAAGTCCGGGGAATATGGTGGATGTGACAGACATGCTTCTGTAGCATTTCTTCCTTGTTGAAATTCGTAAAAATTACAGTGGCGTAAATGAACTTTATCAGTAGCCATGGGTACACTATCGCTTCACACATAAGACTAACGTGAATCAACTTTGTTTTAGTTAATTTGCTAAGTCAGTATGTATATATTAAGTGATAAAAATAGAGAGGCACACATGCGCCAAATAAACATGTGCTTACATGTCGAAACTTGTGATAGAAACGGACAGAACTTTCCGGTAGACCTTATATTATTTATATTTATAAAGAATAATAATTTTCTTTTGGATTTTGTGTGCCTTTACATATATTTTTTTTTACAGTGACAGAGGGAGAGTAAGAGAGAGGGATAGATAGGGACAGACAGACAGGAACGGAGAGAGATGAGAAGCATCAACCATTAGTTTTTTGTTGCAACACCTTAGTTGTTCATTGATTGCTTTCTCATATGTGCCTTGACCGTGGGCCTTCAGCAGACCAAGTAACCCCTTGCTCAAACCAGTGACCTTGGGTCCAAGCTGGTGAGCTTTGCTCAAACCAGATGAGCCCGCACTCAAGCTGGCGACCTCAGGGTCTTGAACCTGGGTCCTCCGCATCCCAGTCCGACGCTCTATCCACTGTGCCACCACCTGGTCAGGCACATATTTTCTAATTATAGAAAACAGCATTATTTTAAAAGAAAAATGTATTCTTAAAAAAATACTGCCTATTTCAGGTACAACTCTCTACCACACAAATAAAGGTAGGGAAAATAGTATTTCCACACTGACAGGCATGCCAATATATTTTTTTAGAATTTGTGAAGTGGTATATTCAGTGTGTGTGGTCAGCTTGTTAGATGTGGAAATTTGAAAACATAACCCTAAAAATCATTCAAGTTCCTTCCTCTGAAAGGAGGTGTCTTTGTCCCCTATGCTGTGAGTCTGTAATGTTTGACCAACAGTCTATAGCAGGAATAATGAGTGTCATTTTCTAGGCCCAGATCATAAGAAATAGCAGGATTCGTGTCTGTTTCTTTCTCACTCTTGTGAGACAGTTGGGTAACCAGTGGAGGGGCTAAAATGGGAGGAACTGAGGCCCTTTTAACCCACAGCCCTGGCTGCCAAACTCCTAGCTGACAGCCAGCACCAAATATCAGTCACATGAGTGAAATACCTTTCAAGTGAATGCCCCACCCCCTAATGAAGTCAATACAACTGACACCACATGGAAAAGATATCTGTCCAGGCTAAGCTAGGGCCAAACTGTAGCTACAGAAACAAAATAAACAATTGCTATTGTCTACAGTCACTAAATTTTGGTCTCATTTATTAAGCAGCAGTGGATAACCAAAAGAACAGAGTAGGACTCTCCCTCTTCTCTCCCTCTGTCCTTCCTCAATTGGTACAGGCATCAGCCAGGGTGCTGAGGAGGATTCAGATGGTCTAAGTGTGTTAGCCTCAGGTGCTAAAAATAGCTTGGGTTGATTCGAGCATCATCCCCAGATAGGGGTTGCCAGGTGGATCCTGGTGGGGGCACTTATGGGAGTCTACTTCATTATCTCCCCTCCGTCACTTAAAAAAAAATACATGGACTTCAAGAGTTTATGGTACAGAAAAATATAATAAACTATGATTTTATAGCATAAAATCTACCCACTTAAAGTATTTTTTTCTAAGATGCAGTTCTAAAGAAGTATTATTTTATAATCAAATTTTATCATTTAAGGTATTTCTTTCATGAGGCACAGTTCTACAGGATAGAGTTAACTCTTATTAATTCCAATAAAAACTGGAAAGTTCACTTCATTGTACTTCCTGTCCCAAACTCAACATTTATAAGATTTTCACAATAATTTAATTAGTGGGGTTATATCATAAAATTAGCATAGGTTCAATCCTTTTTACTTATTATAAGTCCATCCTAAAAAAAGGCAATATGCAAAAAGGAATCAAAATACGAAATAAATTTACAGAGGGAACTTTATTAGCCCCCAAACTCTGCCTCCTTAAAAGGAAACCCTGAGAACCAGAATGATCTAATTGATTCGTCCGAGAGGGAAGCAGGCCTGGAACCCTGCCACCCACGTTCGCCTCTTGTGTCTGTTCTCATCCATTATGCTGCTCCATCTGGCACGAGTGGTTCCTATAGGGCTAGGAGGTACACACTCCTGTATGCTCTTCAGAAAACAGTGTAGCAAAACAATGCTGGCCATATAAAAGTCATCTCATTGGACTGACAATTTAGAATTCTTCATTTTATCTAATTATTTGCTGAAGCATTGTTCTACACTACTCATTTTCCAGGTATGTGAACGTTTATGTAATATAAACATCCAAAATCTTCATTGAATTCTTTTCAAAACACTTACTTAAAAATTATTTATATATTATATGACACTCTACTACTTTTAATTTGCCTGATAATGATTTTCATTATCTTTTTACTTATAATAAATAGTGAATACAAGTTGAGAGTATTTTAGCTTTTTAAAAATTCTTTGCCATATCATGCTATTTAGATTTAATCATCTAAAACACCCTTCAAGTTAGATGGCAAAAGAAGTCAGAGATATGTTTCATTTTAACAGATTCTTTCAACACTGTGCCTTAGCTTGCTATCTGTAGGTTGGCTATGAAACTAGTACTTACCATGTAAAAATAGAGTTACTATTTAGAATAAATAAAATATGTTGCTAATATAGCTAAAACATTTGGCAACATACCTGATGTATTATATAACATACTAATAAATATTACTCGTTATTATAGTTATAATTATTTAGCTGTAGTATAAAACATGGTGATAGTAAGATAGCAAAATGGGAAGTATGATTTTTAAAAGAAACCTACTTAAAACAATGTACACTTCTTTATTAAAAGGAGATTTGCAATGGTTAATTCAACCTGATAAAATGGTCTTTTTGATGCTGAAGATGCTTCACATTAATCCCTTTAAATGGAAATTTAATCAACATAATTAAAATGGCAAAAGATTTATAAAACTAAAATTTAATGCAAAGCACTATGCATAGGTCATAAAAAACAAGTTAAATGCTATAAGTATGTTAAGTTTTCTTCATAAAATTATAAAAACTTATTTTAAGAAATTAAATATCAGTGAGAGGGCACAGATGCAATGAATTTAGTGAAATTCCTTAAAATTAATTTTAAACAGTAAGAAAAAGGACATTGCAATATTAAAGGTACCTACCTAGAGTAGGCAAACAATCGACTATCCCAAAGATCATGATTTCCTCTGGGTCCAGAATGAAAATAACAGGAATCTGTCCCATCAAACATATTCAGCCCGTCTTCTGAGTTTTTGGAAGCATGGCTGTGGACCACATCTAAGAGGACCGTAATGCCCATCGAGTGAGCTGTGTCCACCAGTTCTTTCAGCTCTTCGGGAGTTCCATAGCGGCTAAAGGTGAGGGACCCAGCAAACACAAGATGACGTTATATTTAACGCACAGTCATTTACTGCGAATCAGTTGTTTTTACCAGCACTGTTCAACAGTCTTCAAATATGCAAATGCTTTTAATACAGACCTGGATTCAAGTCAAAGGTGCTTCATATTTGTTATTGAACAAATTTAAAAGCATTCAATAAAACATTCAATCAGGCTATTAAAAGTAGATTCCAACAAAACTTCAGGTTCTGAGTAGTTGAGTAATTAACGAAACCCTGCTTCTCTGTATGCAGAACTTCTGATCTCTATTTCCAAGTCTAATCTTGGCAACACAGCCATCCCTGTTCGCAACCATGGCCATGCTTTTGAATGTGTATAGTGTGGGGTCAGGAAGACTCAGAGTCTTTCTCTGAAAGTCCTTAGACCATCCCTCCTGCATTTACTTGTTCTTATTTGAGTAGTAAGAACGTTCACATACGTCCTCGTGCCTCCTGACCATCCAGAGTACAATCGTAACAATAATTTTTATTTTAAAAATGTGTAAGGTAATGTTAAAAAAAAAGACAAATATATGTTCTTCTTGTTTCCCTAAGTCAGTTATCAAACAAACATGATTTTAAGTTAATAAAACTGGAACTGGAACTAATTTCATTTTTTGAGAAAAGAAACTCAGTCCCGGGGATCAGCAAGCATGAAAAATACTCACTACTCAAAGGGTTAAACTGAAATGTGCTCAGGTGCCACCGGGCCAGAAGAAAATGCCATACATGTCAACACTGGAGCAGAAAAGATATAACTCCCATGTGTTTGTTTGAAAAGGAGTTTTCTAGTCCTTCACATAGAAGAGAAAACAAAATCACACCCAAAGGGATGTCCTTTGTTAACCTATGAAAAATCTTGACGCTATAATCTTCCATATCATCTTTTTCTTTTAAATAAATAATGACCCTTCTAATTAGTCATTTACTATGTCTCTCTCTCACTAGACCACATGCACCTTGAGGGCAGGGACTACCTTGTTTCCCACCTATAGTATGGTGCTGAGTATATAGACAGTCTCCTAATAGTCTACTCCATTGGAGAGCAAGAGCTGTATTTTCTAAATGAAAATAAGATCATGTCATAGTTCACCTGAAATCACATTTGCACTCCCATTGTTCCTGGGGTGAGTACCAGGTTCCTAATGATGACCGCCTGCACTGCTTCATCTGGCTCTTCCCAGGGACTTCAAACTGATGACACTACACCCCTTCCTCTCCTTATCCTAGCCACCAAGCCTCGAATTCCCTGAACAGTGTGTTCAGTGAACGAACAGCCATTAAGTTTCATTCATTTCTTTTGTCTGTTTAACAAATATTTAATAAATTGTTTATCATGTCATGAAACTTTTTGGTGCTCTGGGGATTCAGCACTGAACAAAACAAATATCACTGCCTTTATGGATTTGACATTTTAGCTGAGAAACAACAAATAAATAAGCAAGATATGTGGAATCTCAGAGAGCGATGATTTACCAAAGGAAAATGAAGCAAAGTCACTGCTAAGAAGAGCAGGTCTGCTGTTTTAAGTAGGGACACCAGTAAAAGTCTCATGAAACAGCATTTGACCCAAGACCTCGATGAAGCAGGGAACGAGGTGTGTGAAGAGTTAATGGGAAGAGTGCTCAGAGAGCACTGGGGACAGAAAGGAGCTCTGGACACCCGAGGAACAGCAAAGAGGCCAGTGAGGCTGGAACGGAATGAGCAAGAAAGAGAAGAGAGCAGAGGGACGGACAAGCCCTAAATAAATCACATGGGGTCTTATGGATCGATATATGATCTTTGACTTTTTTCCTGAAAGGGAATCACAGAGGGTATTGTGCAACAGAGTGACATGATCTCATTTTATTTTTAAATGGTTACTCTGGCCACTGCGCCAAACGTAGTCCATGTGTATGAAGGGAGAGGAGACGAGGGAAGGAGTAGGCGGATAAGAGAAAATAGAGCACCCAGTTACAGAGCTACTCAAATAATAAAGGTAAGAGATAACAGCGACGTAGCGACGTGGTGACGTGGACCAGAGCGGTAGCAGGTGAAGCAGCCAGATACCGGATACATTTCGAAGTTACAGGTGGTTTAGCGTTTATGAAAGCTCAAGGGACAAAAAAGAAGAGTCAAATATATTGCAAAGGTTTCTGGCTTGAGTGACGGGAAGATGTAGATATCATTGACTGAACGAGGGAAGATGACAGGAGGAGGAGCTGAGAAGATAAGATCAGGAATTCAGTTTGGGACATGTTAAGTATTAGTTATGTATTAGATATCCCCAAGTCAAAGAGATGCTATTTGAAGTTCACAACAGAGGCTGAAATAGTTCAATTCGAGAGCTGGCATATAAAGCGAATGTAAGCCATAAGAATGGATGAGACTTGATGAGAATCCAAGGTGCTTCATATAGACAGAAGAGAATGGAAACAGGGTTCAACACTGGGAGACCCAATCTTTACTGGACAGAAAGGAAATAAGGAAGAAACAATAAGAAAGGTGGCAAAAACAACAGGAGGGTAAAATATTCTGAAAACCAAAGAGAGCAAAAAGTTCTGAGAAGGTAGGAGCCACCAAGTGTGCCAAATGCTGTTGACAGTAGAAGTAAGAAAGAATTTGTCTTCGGACTTGACAGTGTGGAGGCCATCAGCATCCTTTACAACAGGGGTCGGGAACCTATGGCTCACGAGCCAGATGTGGCTCTTTTGATGGCTGCATCTGGCTCGCAGACAACTCTTTAATAAAAATAATAATAACGTTAAAAATATAAAACATTCTCATGTATTACAATCCATTCATTTCCTACTGCTCATGTTCATGGTTGTGGGTGGCTGGAGCCAATCACAGCTGTCCTCCGGGACAACACCAAATTTTTATTGGATAATGCATAACGTACACAGGTCATTGTATGGCTCTCACGGAATTACATTTTAAAATATGTGGCGTTCATGGCTCTCTCAGCCAAAAAGGTTCCCAACCCCTGCTTTACAAGAGCAATGTCAGTGAAGAGATGAAGAGGCTCCTTGAAATGAACTTAGGAAAGAAGAAAAGTGGAGGAATTAAAGAGAGTAAGTAAAGGTAACTTATTCAAGGAGAAATACTACCAAGAAAAACAGGTATATGAATATAGGTAGTATTTTTCTTTTATGTCTTGAACTCTATTCCCCACTTCACTCTTCTCCAAGTTAACTTTGAATCATGCTTTCTATCTCAGTTCTATCATCAGTTCATATCTTATCTAATCTGATCAGACCTCTGATTCTATGCTATTATAGCAGCCTGTCATTTCTGTCTTTGCTTCTATTACAGATAGAAATCACGATGTGCATGATGATTGGATTAATGTCAACATGCCACAGAGTGTAATCTCCACGGGGCAGAGACAGTGTTAGACTTGTCCATCTGTGGGCATTCAGGTCAAACCTCTTCGATTGCAGAGGGACACACTCCTCAGACTTCAGTACAGACAGAAGGACAGTCCTTCCATGGATAGTGTATGTCCTACCAGTGGACTGCTCAGTTATTGAATACCTTCCTACATGAGTCAATCTTTTTCCATAAACAGATGTGAACTCTGGCACTGGTGGCTTCCATAAGACATGGTTTCCTGACGAATGTGTGGGCCTCCAAATGCATGAAAATTTCAGCAGGTAACCAGATATTCTTTACAAATCACTTCATGAAAAGCAACATCAAATCAAAGCCAACCTCTAAGGTCAGATGCAATGAGAGCCTGTGATCTTAGCAAAAAAGGCTAAGTTTCTTTTAACTGTTAACCCTAAAACCAAGTAAAATGCAATTCATTTTATTTTTTTAATTTTTACTCAAGAAAGAATAAATATAATGAGTCTTTCATTTCACCTTGAAGCTGCAAAGAAGCTTGTGATTTGGTAACCAAAACTGGCGTAATAAGCGTGCTCCATGATGGCCATCATTTGAATGCAGTTGTATCCTATATAAGCAAAGGGCGAAGAGAGATTACAAGCCAGATTTAAAAAAAAAGAAAAACAATAAAAGATATATAAACACAGAATCTTTTTTCTAAAGACATTAAATTTCATACATAATCATTTCCATATAAATGACCTGATCATTTTGCAAAGTTCTACTACTTTACTATCTCTTGCTTGTCTGACCTTCTAACACAAAATCGGACAGTTAGTTCTTGAGAGTCATACCTTAACTACCTATTTCAAATGGCTTCATTTCAACAAGTAATAAATTATATGCAAATATGCTCTTAATTTGGATGTAGAATATTAAAGATGACAATCTGAATATGCTAAACGTCAGCTGCACTCATAATATTCATACTAAAGATTATGAATGCTAAATAAGAGTAACCAATTGTATGCCATACACTTTCTATAATATTTTACCTGTCTCTTTACATTTCAGTTATTCTACCATGTACCATAAGATAGAACAGCAAGTCCATGTTTCCACAAAGTCAGTATTAATTCTTCTATATCTCACTGCTTCTTGCACCTATAAAACTACTCAAAACTTGCTAGTGTGCACACACATGCATAAACACACACAACTTTTCTTTCTCTATCTAAAAATGTTTAGCTCTCACACAAAACAAAATGGCTCAAAAAGAAGGCACTTTTTTAAAAACTATAACATCTAAAAGTATTTTTTATTAATGTGTTTAATATAAGCAAATAATTCTTATATTAATTTAAAAATCTTTTTTGTGACAGAGACAGAGAGAGACAGAGAGAGGGACAGACAGGGACAAACAGACAGGAAGGGAGAGAGATAAGAAGCATCAATGCTTTTTGTGGCTCCTTAGTTGTTCACTGATTGCTTTCTCATATGTGCCTTGACCAGGGGGCTACAGCAGACCGAGTTACCCCTTGCTCAAGCCAGTGACCTTGGGTTCAAGCTCGTGAGCTTTGCTCAAACCAGATGAGCCTGCGCTCTAACTGGTGATGTGGGGTTTCGAACCTGGGTCCTCTGTGTCCCAGTCCCACACTCTATCCACTGCGCCACCAGGCAAAAAACTTTTGTTCTTTAAAAAATTAAACAATCAGGGTTTTCTTCCTCCAAGTACAATTTGGTAAAAATTTTTCAAATATAATTTGGTTTATAAGGTATATATTTATATTTCTGTAACACGCATAGAAAATGCTCTCACTCTATTCTCAAAGGCAAATTCATGTCAATGGAGCTGTGTACACATATTTCAGTGCATAATTAATAATTGCAAATTCATATGCAGAATTAGGGATTCTTAAGTTTAAAAATAATGAACTCCCTGGTTTATACTCATCTGAAAAGTTTATAACTATTTGCATTTTTACTGCAAAATAAATCAAATTAACTGGCTTGATAGAAGTATGTATATAAACTACTGCTCAGACAACATAAATGCATTATATATTTTCTAACAAAATATAAAGTTTACAGTTTATTCCTCTATCGTATAATTATTCTCATAATAGTTTTAATTTTATGGCATCAGCCAATCTTAGATTTATGTTCAGAATGCTGCCAATTCAAACACAAAGATAGATGACGGAATCCTTATTCTGCCAAACCTTCTACAGGAAGCAAGTTATAAATCATTTGTTACATTATAAAATGACAAGAACTCAAGTATAAGAGTTTCAATAGAATATCTATTCATTACAATCAATATTAAAGTTTCCATACATTTATTGAATTTTGGTTTCTGGAACCTGAATTCATTATCACAGATAATTAAGATCTACATATAAATGAAAACTTTAACCATGAATTGCAAAACATTCCTGTAGCCAAAATTTTGGACTGCCTAACAAAAACAAAATAATTAAATGTACTTTATCTTCCTGCCTAGCCAGTGGAGCAGGTGCTAATATGCTGTGAAATGATTAAAAAGCATATCTATTAAAAAATAGATTCAAAACATACTGAATCGATAATCCAGCCATACACTATTTATTCCCCTGGTTCTTCCCATGAAAATAGGCGTGTGTCATTACAGTCCCAAACGCAAACATCTACAACAATGTGTTTTCCACAGAAGACGCACTATACATATTTGTCAAATATGTCATCCCGACGAGCCATATACACAAGGACTCTGATATAAAATGAGTTTCTGTCATCTTATTCATTTTTTCCCTAACAAACTAAAATGAACAGGCTTTACTCAATGACCACTTAAACTGTTAAAAATTTCTTTCTGTAAAGAAGTAATTATGCTTACATATTTATCTATAATTTCGCAAGCTATTAGTTTACATTACTTAAAATTGAAATTAGAATATCTTGAACTCTTATGTTCATCCCATTTCTCTTTTCTATGCTTTTACTATTACAGAGCAATTTGAAAAGCCTAAAATAAAATGCATTCCTATTACATATTTAATCTCTTAACACAAAAAAGAGATACTCATAATTAGCTTTTCTAATAAGAGAACAGATTCATTAAAAATTTATCTGACTAAAAATCACAGTTATTACTTACCAAGGTCTTTGATTCTTGGTAGTACATTATATGTAAAATGTTTATAAGAAGCTACTTTTCCTTCATGGGAAGAAATTCCCACGTGAGATTCATAAATTCTCGGACTTCTTGGCTTCTTTGGTTTGGAATGCTTAAACTATCAAATATAAAGTTAGATACACAATTAGAACAGAAATGCCCATATGAAACTGGCCAATTAAGCATATTAAATTAAATGGTGAATCAATTCAGTGAAATACTCTGGAGCTGTGTTTATATATTTAAAAAAAAAAAAAAAGACTGACTATCCATTTAATTTTCTTTTGAGAAAAAATCCTTTTTATAATCAGGTTAATGAAGCCATTTTTAAAAAGCAATCATGTAATGGCTCATGGCTCATGGCTCATCATTGAGTGAAGATATATTTTGAGCCTAAGCCTTAGAGAAAACAAAAACAATTCTGAAATACATACATAATTATTAAACCCAAGCACTTATCAACAACATAAAGGACACAAATGTGAATTCAAAGACACCCATAACTCTTGTGAGTAAGACAGCTTTAAAAATTACCATAACTCTTATTGATCAATGTCACCCCATTAAACTTTCTAAATAAAATTATTTTTAAAAATCACCCTAAGTAATACGTGCATAAAATGTCTCCCCTGTTCCTTGTTCTTCAGGACTCTGATACTGCTTCAAACCAATGACAGTGAGAAATATTACATCACCGAAGAGATTTTTAATGAATCAGAAATTGTGGTTAAGACTTAAAAAAAATAACACTAACTAGTATTCCTCAGAGGTCACTATCTACAGATTTCGTTTTCTTCCCTTGCTCAACCTCAGAAACAAATGATTTTAAAAAACTCAACTTTATGCTTTATTGGCTACTGATGATGGACTTTGATATACAATATGTATAGCAAATAGATACAGTATGCCATGAAATATTAAACCAGCACTGAAAAGTTGAACATTACTATAAAAGTTAGAGAAGTAAAACTTAATTTCCCTGAAATACATTAGGACAGGCATTTATTAGAAGAGCTGTTGTTCTCACTTTATACGTGTGCTCTGGGTCCCAGTGCGTCCAATCATAATTCACATTATCACCTTCACGACCAACATACTTCGCCCATGGGGAAATACGATACAAATTCTCTCCACTTTTACTCTTAATAACTACCTAAAGAAAGAAAAAATAAAATGGAATTGCTTTAACATACTTCAAAACTAAGGTATTGCATAATAGTTTCTGAGCACTGCTATGAAATGGAAAAGAAGACATGATTGTAAGAATCTAAACTACCATCCACACGTGTGACCTTAAAGATGGTTAAATTCTATGGACCTTGCTTTCCTCGTGTGCTAGGGTATATGACCCTTCAAGATACTTCCAGCCAGAATATTTTATGATTCTCTGGAAATTTCCATCATTGCAAATCAACCATTAGAGTGGTTAATTAAAGTCAGCATACAGCGGATAATAAAAATACATGAACATTATTCGGGAACTGCAGTCAATGAATCAATCATCAGGAGGAAATAATCCTGCTCTGTTATAAAAAGTGACAAGTGACTTGTGTCACCGTCTCTTTCTTTCCTTTCCCACAGCAATTAATTATAACATTTTCAAGAAGTTAGCAGAGAAAAATGGTTTTGGTTAATACTGGTATTTCCCAACACAAACACACACACACACATACACACTACCCCCCAAATATTTTCTACCCCTCTCCACTTCTTCTACACCCTATTCTACGTATGCTCTACCATACAAAACATAACATTTTCCATTTTAGCCATCCACTCCTATATTTGCCAATAGTACCACTATTGTTATCAAAAATAAAAATAAGAATAAAATGCAAATATAAATTTTTACTCAACCTACCATTTCAGGCTTAGTAAGGCACAGAAGCATAGAATGGAAGACTGAATTTATCTGCGTGGTTAGATAAAAAAGTAAACGACATGAACTAATTGTCCAAATGATTAAAATTAGAGCTTTTCAAAAAAGTTATTTTTAATTAAACCTTCCAAAAGTAGGTAGAATATAACTAAAAAATATTCAGATTAGGAGATATACTATATTCTCAGCATTGCAAGAGGATATATTTCTTCAGTTTCCTTTAAAAGAGAAAAAAGCTCTAGTTTGAGTAATTCTTGGTAATTCAATATTTGTATATTGTTTTACAATTTAGTAAAGACTTTCAGATTCATATCACACTTGATTCCAGCGAATCGTTATGGAACAAGTATTAAGTAAGATGGTGTGAGTTGCCAAAATCCCAAAGTCACCGAGTGTCAGGGCCAAAAGCTGAACACTGAATTTCTGATAGTCACTTCTTATTCTTCCCAGAATACCACGGCACTTCTCTCTGATAGAGAAAATAAATCCTCATTTATGATGGAGGGAGCAACTCTGTGGTGAGGAAGGAATGTCTAATTTACATGATATCAATTCTTTCTCCTTTGTTATGCCGACCACTCTATTGAGGCCAGTCATAGCCAATGGGTGCTATCATTCAAGTCATTACCACAAAGAACATAAATAAACATATTTAACCCACTTCTGGAGAATTTTACCTCTCAAAAATATGTCCCTTCAGCCACTTGAATGTCTAGTGTGATACCCAGCAGTGACAGGCTTGAGGAAAGGACCTCTAGCTCACTCATGAACCCAGAATAGGCAATGGAGAAATAAAACACTAGAAATCAGTTTTCAACGAATAGCCTTCTGCTTAACCCATTCATCTATCTTTTCTCTCTTTTGCAAATGACTCTACAACTCCTCCTAAGGATAAACGTAAATGAATAAATATTTTTCAATATATCTGTTGGCAGGAAAATATTTGGAACTTTAAGAACATGAAGAAACTCTTCACGTTGTAAATAATTTCCCCATTCTTTAGAACGTTCATTTATTTTGCTGTACATATAAAATGTCTTCAGAAATTACGAGTGGTGGGGGTTGGAAAAAACTGTCCTCCGATGGGTCTCCTCCACGCCTGTATATTGTGCTGGGTATACCAAGAATGCAAGGCCCTCCGTGACTATTCTTGACAGAGGCCAGTTCTCAGTGTGGCGTGTAGCAAACAATCCTGAGAAATTACTTGTCTTCCTTGGTGACACAGAAGAATGATTACTACTTGCTATAAAAGAATGGATTTTGGGCCCTGGCTGGTTGGCTCAGTGGTACAGCATGTGGATGTCCTGGGTTCAATTCCCAGGCAGAGCACACAGAAGTGACCATCTGCTTCTTCATCCCTCCCTTTCCTTCTTTCTCTATCTCTTCTCACCCACAGCCATGGCTCAATTGTTCAAGAGCATCAGCTTCAGGCACTGAGGATGGCTTCCTGGAGTCTTCACCTCAGATGCTAAAAATAGCTTGGTTGTGAGCATGGCCCCAGAAGGGCAGAGCATCGGCCTCAGATGAGGGTTGCCGGGTGAATCCCAGTAGGTGCTCATGCAGTAGTCTGTCTCTCTATGTCCCCTCTCATTTGGAAAAGAATGATGCCCATATTGCTTCCTGTGCTGCAAGTAATAAAATCATTTGTTTCAAACTCAGGAGTCCTGTGTTTTCTAACACAATCCATGAAACAGTAACAAGTTAACATAAGCTTGTAGGTAAGTTTCATTTATTGAGAAACTTTAAGATATTTGTTTCCAAAAGTTCTGTTTCTCTATTTCTATTAGTATTTTATTCTTTTTTCAAATTATTTCTCAATTACAGCTTGCGTTCAGTATTATTTTTAGTTTCAGGTATACTGTATAGTTTGACAACTGTATACTTTACAAAGTGTTCCTGCTGATATTTCCAGTACCCACTGGGCACCGCACAGAGTTATTACAATATTGCTGTACTTTCTATTCCCATAACTACTCTGTAGCTATCATCTTATAGTTCTTAATTCCTTCACCATTTTCTCTGAGTCCTCCAAACCCTCTCCCCTCTGGCGATCATCTACTATTAATCAATTAGTGTTTTCTATTAGATATATCTATTAGTTTTTGCTTCTTGGGGTGGACCTTTAATTATCCAATTTCCTCCTTCATACTTAGTAATGAAATTATAGCATAGGTCCTGAAATATATAGAACAAAGCTTCCCATAAAATCAGGACAACTTATCTTCGGTCATTATATAAAAGTTAAATAATGTCTCTGTTCTCCAGGCCCCTAAATTTCAAAGCTACGTTTGTTAACATAGTTCAGACTTTTCTAACTAATATACTTTCCTAGAGTAGACACTTCCTCCTGTTTTGATGTACTATTCCTAGATAGTTGTGATAACCAACTAAGAGTGTTACAATAAATCTAAATAAATTAAACATGAGATACATCCCAATGACTAAAAAATATAACCTCTCTGGACAAAATTCCCCCCCCCCAATTTTTTTTTTTGCGGGGTGGAGTATGAGAAGAGGATACTTCCTGGATTTTTACTCTCTTGAGTTCAAATTCAGAAGAAAGATTTTCAGATTTTAAGACATTCTGTGATTTAATTTAGAACTTCAGAATAGCACATGCTATATAGCAGAAAGAAAGAAAAAAGAGCTAGGGTATTTATCTAAAGAAAACCAAAACACTAAATCAAAACGACATATACACCCAAATGTTGAAAAGACATGATCATTGCAGTAGTATTTACAATAGCGGTTTCCATCTATATATGGAAACAGCGTAAGTGTCCATTAATAGATGAATAAGGAAGTGGTGCATACATACAATGGAATATGACTCAGCCATGAAAGGGAATGAAGCCCTGCTATCTGCAACTGCACGACGGTCCCAGAGGGTACTGTGTTGAGTGAAATAAAGTCAGACAGAGGAGGGTGAATGCCATGCGATTCACTTATATGTGGAATCTAAAGACATAAATAAATAAACTAGCCAAACAGAAACAGACTCACAGATACAGAGAACATTTTATGGGTGCCAGATGGGGGTGGACTTTTGGGTAGGAAGAAAAAGGTGAAGGGACTTAGAGGTACACATCGGTAGCTACAGCATAGTCATAGTACAAAGGGTGTCAAGTACAGCACAGGGAATATAGTCAACAATATCGTTATAACTCTGGGTGATATCAGATGGGTACTAGATTTATCAAAGTGATCACTTAGTTACATAATGACTAATCACTGGGTTGCACAAATGAAACTAATAAATATCGTGTGTCAACTGTAATTGGAAAATGACAAAAATATCTTTAAAGTTACAAAAACAGAAGAGTTAACTTGCTTGATCTATCAACCATAATAAGGCTAATATCTGCTGGGTAAAAGAATTCACCTGAAAATACCAGATTGAAAGTCTCAGTATCAGTAAAAATAGTATATATAATAGTTCTGAATAGCAATTGGCACTCTGCATCAAATAATAAAAAAATAGTCATTCTCAATGACTTAGCAACTTGAATTATAAAAGTTTACCCTGTTGAAATAATAAGAAATGAGCCAAAAATACTGTATCTTTGTCTATTAATTTTAGTATTATTTTATTAGAAAAAGGAAATGACTAAATAATGAACAGCTATTAAAAATTATACTACTGAATAATACAATGTGGGCCAAAAGTAGACTTACAGTTGGGAGTACAAGAAAGTGCAGTTTATTCTTGTATTACTTCTTATTATTACTGTCACTTTACAGACCAACAGCTGTAAACCTACTTCTGCCCCACCTTGTATTGAAGGTTGCCAGAAAAATTTTCCAAGTTATAAAAAATACTGTGCAGCATCTTCCTGTTTTAATTGCACACAAACTCACAGACTGAGTATTTGAAAAGATAGAAAAATACTGAGCTGCTAGGCCAGGCGTGGCCAACAGTTTTTGTCCCGGGGCCAGATTAGAAAGAAAACTTTATTCATGAGCCAGACAAAATATTAAAATTTAAAAATGTTAAATACAAAAACAATTCATTTAAGTAAAAAAAATTTTATTATGTAATTTGTTTATGAATAAACATGAGTGAAAAAATTTAATATACAATATTATTTTAATAAAAATATAATTACATACCGTATAAATATCCAAACTATCACAATCAATCAAAACAATATTTAATTAATTAATAGAATGATCTTGAAAGGGTTATATCGCAAATAAAACAATTATTTCGTTTTACAAACAGCCTGGACACATTTTCAGTTATCAACTGCAGCTATTGTCTATGCTACAGTGCCACTTGATTCAGCACACTTGACCACAACGAATTGTTTGACCTTGGGCGCCCACTGGCTAACTCCGTCTAAAAGAATGGGAGTCTCACATTGCCGCTAAATATCACACACTTCATATAGAGTACAGACGAGTAAAAAAGTTGTAAATCTTTATTTATGGAATTTTTTTAAAAAATAAAGAAGTATCACTAATCCATTGGACCAATTATTGGAAGTTAACCCTAGATTAGTCACACAGGGAACTCTTTTCCTCATATCACTATCTTCTTAAATATCTCAATTTCCAATAATCAAAGACGCTTCCGCTTCTGAGTAGCTGAGATTATAAAGTAGCGGAGAATATTAAAAACGTAATCGCGGGCCGCATAATCTCATTACGGGGACGGATTTGGCCTGCGGGCCGTATGCTGGGCGTGCCTGTGCTAGGCTATGGATAGAAAGACTTTAGTAGCTTTTATTTTCCAGTTGTATGCTTCTATGTTTTTATCACTTTATTTTGCTTGTAGAGCTTCTATATAATCAGAAGAAAGTGTTTTAGTAAGAATTGCAAATTATATAATTGCACACACATTTGTGGAGGTATGCAAGCAAGTTACATATATTGTGCATCTGAAATATGTTGACAATGTTAAAAATAGAAGTTTAACAATATATTAAATCACTTTAAAGGAATATACAAATGAAAATAATATGATAAACTTCTTATAGGACAAATAAATACTTTTTAAAACTAACAACTTGGCCCGACCAGGCAGTTGCACAGTGGATAGAGCACCGGACTGGGACACAGAAGACCCTGGTTCGAAACCCCGATGTCTCCAGCTTGAGCGCAGGCTAATCTGGTTTGAACAAGGCTCACGGGCTTGAGCGCAAGGTCGCTGGCTTGAGCAAGGGGTTACTCGGTCTGCTGTATCCCCCCACCCTCATCAAGGCACATATTAGAAAGCAATCAATGAACAACTAAGGTGCTGCAACAAAGAATTGATGCTTCTCATCTCTCTGCTTCCTGTCTGTCCCTATCTGTCCCTCTCTCTGTCTTTCTCTGTCTCTTGTCACACAAAAAAAAACCAAACTGTAACAATTTGTATGTTAATGGGATATCACTACATCACTAGCAAAAGACATTATTAAATTAAATAAATATATGAAAGAAAACTAATTATGCAAAATTGACTGAGGGAACTATATGAAGTCAAATTCTATTTAGAAATGTCATTTAGAACAGTGGTCCCCAACCTTTCTTTGGCCATGGACCGGTTTAATGTCAGAAAATATTTTCACGGACTGGTCTTTAGGTTGGGACGGATATATGTATCACGTGACTGAGACAAGCGTCAAGAGTGAGTCTTAGATGAATGTAACAGAGGGAATCTGGTCATTTTTTAAAAATAAAACATTGTTCAGACAAATATAAATAAAACGGAAATAATGTAAGTTATCTATTCTTTCTCTGTGGACAGGTACCAAATGGCCCACAGATCGGTACCTGTCCGCGGCCCGGGGGTTGGGGGGACCACTGATTTAGAATTCAAATATACACTATAAGAAATGGTTTGATAAAACAGTGAAGACAGAAAAAAACTGTGTGTGTTTGTGTGTGTTCACTTGTTCTGGCAATAGATTTTGAACTGTTTCTTGACAAAAATATTGTTCCTATGGACTGTAAAATTACTGAGATAAGCTACTCCTCAGGTGGCCAACAACATTATATAAAAACAGCGGCTGTGTTCAGCTGGTTAGATGTGTTAGCATACTCAGGGAAACGCAGTTGAATGAAACTTGGGGTTTCATCAGTAAACATAGAAGATCAAAGGAGACGCCACAGCTATTGAATAACACAGTTCCGTTTTCCCAGATTATACTACCCAAATCATAACTACCTACTTTAAAGGTATAACCTTTTCTCAAAACAACTGCTTATGGAGGGCTTGGAAAAATATACTAATAAAGAAATAACTACTTAATGACGTAGAAGTAAGAGTAAATAACCAAGCAAATTCATTTCTAATTTATAGATCAATATAATCTCTTTTAAATTACCTCTAATTTATATAATAGGTAATATAATTGATATTAAATATAAAATAGATAAAAATGTAATCATATAAAATATAATTTACAATATATAGATATATAATATGTAAAACAATGAGTACAGCCATAGCAATGTGCAATGCAAATATCAGTATTCTATCTGTACATATAAAATGTGACTGAAATATATCTATATCTACATAAATGTATCTATATAGAAAAAGAAATATACATACATATATACATATATAACATAATGTAATTGATTCTCAAGAAATTTTTAGAAGTGTGTAAAACAAAAGTAGTGTTAGAATAAGAAATCGAAAGTTCATAATTAAGTAGAAAATTATAATATTCCAGAGGAGAATCTGATGATTCCACCAATGACCAGAATCCTGAAAAAATAAATGTTATTAATACTATTATATATTTATATATTTATATAGACAATATATTATATATACAATATATTTATATAATATATAAATATATACTATGTTAGCAAATATCTTATATAACATATTATAATAACAGTGTAAATGTCACTTTAAAATGTATAAATATAATCAAAACTTTAAAACAGCTTAATATAATTTTTAAAAACCTCTTGTTTTTTCTTCTTTACCAGTGAGAGGAGGGGAGATGGAGAGACAGACCCCTGCCTGTGCCTTGACCGGGATCCACCTGGCAAACCCCACCTGGGGGCGATGCTCTGCCCATCAGGGGCCTTGCTCGCAACCGAGGTATTTTTAGCACCTGACTGGAGGCTCCACAGAGCCATCCTCAGCACTACGTGATAAGTGGAACCAATCCAGCCAAGGTTACAGAAGAGGAAGAGAGAGAGAAAGAGAGAAGAAGAAGGAGGAGGAGGAGGAGGAGGAGGAGGAGGAGGAGGAGGAGGAGGGACAGAGAAGCAGATGGCTGCTTCTCCTGTATGCCCAGACCAGGAATTGAACCCAGGACATCTAATCACTGGGCCAACACTCTTACCTCCAAACCAACTGGCCAGGGCTTTAAAAATCTCAAATCTCATTTTAGTCCCACTAAAATGACTACTATTTTTCTTTGTAAAAATCAAAGGACCTATGAGTATAAATTTTTTTGTAGTTTTGTTTATTATCTCTACTTGAGTCAATCTTAAGATTATGTAAAGTTATGTAAGAAAGAATCGCTGTCATTTGGGAAGACTGAGAAATGGTTCCTCAGCTGTCTACATTCTACTCCCTGGAATCTGTTAATAATACTTCATTTGGGGAAAATAAATGGTTCTTTGCAGATATGTTAAAGTGAGCATCTTAAAATGGGGAAATTATACATATTACCCAGGAAGACGACCACATATATCCTTTTAAGTGAGAGGCTGACGGGTAGTTTACACAGAGAGGAAAAAGCAATGGGATCCAGGGTACAGACACCAGCTCCGTAACGCCAGGAGCCACCAGAAGCCAGAAGTGATAAGGAACAGAGTGTCCCCTAGAGCTTACAGAAAGCATGTCCCTATCAACATGCTGATTTCAACCCAGTTACACTGATGTTCAATTTCTGATCTCCAAAACTGTCAGAGAACCAGCTTCCTAGCCACCAAATTGATGCCACACCCATTGGAAACTAATACATCCATAAAGGGAAATCTTGGAGGCAATAACTCTCTAAGAATGAAAGGGAATGTACTTAAATTAGTTCAGCTTTGTCAGTGGCAGAAAGAGGTGAAAGATAAAGTTATCTTAATGAGTAGTCTAAATAACACGTTTTATCTCTTATGAACTTCCTGCTCCTCAGAAGTAGGCACTCCTGTGCATTTCAGTGACCTTCACTAACCCAGATATACCTCCTTGGTGATTCCCAGGAAAAGAAAACTCCTTTAGAATAAATAGGAGAGCCTTCAGAATTGACAGGCGAACCTTCAAAATAAGTGAATTTGTAAAGGCCATTTTTATTGCTACCCCACATCTATATTATTTTCAGAGATTAAGCAAAAAAAAAAAATCACTCTTTATAGGATACAAATAGAAGCTTTAAAGTTATCATAAAAACAGTTGAGAGATTTCTTTTCCTTTTCAATATCTGACATATTTGATATTTGCGTTTTTATTCAGCAGTAAGACTATTTACACAAATAGATGATCAGCTGATGAAAAAAGTAATTATTATATTAATGCTTATTGAAGAAATTTCCTAAATTTTCAAATTAGGACTATCAAGAAAACTATCTAATGGTAAAAAAGTATTTCACTGTGAACTTTGAGTTAATTTTTAAATTAATGTGGGAAGAAAACCAAGACACCAATAAAAGTAGTAAAGCATTTTTTAATAATAATAAAGCCCTGATCTGTAAATGACTGTTCTGTGGATAAACTTTGAGAGAATTATATACAATTGAAAAGTAAAATTATATAAATTAGGGTTATCTATGAGCTATAATTGATATTAACATTGTTTATATAAGTATCAAATTTTTTTAATTTTTAAAATTTTCTGTAAGTTTTATCTGAATAATAAAGTCCATATATTTTCAAGATTTGCATCTTTGTTTCACATATATTTTTATAAATTTTAGTGATAAGAGAGGAGGCAGAGAGACAGATATCTACATGTTCCCCGATCGGGATCCACCTGGCAAACCTACTAAGGGATGATGCTCTGCCCATCTGGGGCCTTTGCTCTGCTGCTCAGCAACCAAGCTCCTCTTAGTGCCTGAGGCAGAGGCCATGGAGCCATCCTCAGGGTGCAAGGCCAACTCTCTTGAGCCATTTGAACCATGGCTGTGGGAAGAAAGAAAGGGAGAGAAAGAGAGAGAAAGAGAGAGAGAGAGAGAGAGAAAGAGAGAAGGGGGAGAGGTGGGTAAGCAGATGGTCGCTTCTCCTGTGTGCCCTGACTGGGAATTGAACCAGGGACATCCACACACCGGGCCAACGCTCTACCACTGAGCCAGCAGCCGAAGGCCTAACTTTCTTTTTTCCTTTTTTTAATTGAACTTATTTGAATGACAGTGTGTCACGAAACCAGACAGGTCTCAAGTGTACAGCTCAATAAAGCATCATCTGCATACTGCATTGCGTACCCATCATCGGAATCAAAGACTCCTTCCATCCCATTTCCCCTCCTTTGCCCACCTCCACCCACCCACCCTCCTTTCCCTCTGGCTGTCACCACACTGTTGTCTGTGTCTATGCCTGTATTTGTTTCCTGACTAACCCCGTCACCTGTTCATCCAGTTCCCTACCCCGCCACCCCACCCTGACATTGTCAGTCTGTTCCATGTATACACTTACACAAGCCACGTGCATAAGAACCAACACTGAAAATCACCAGGTCCTTGTGATCCAATCTACAATGTGCAGGGATTGAGGGAAGTGGGAAAGAGATTAAATGATAAGATTAAGCCCCGGGAGCACTGAGTTCCACAGTCCTGGATACTAGACAGAAGAAAAGAAAAGGTGATATCTCTAAGGTATTTTTCCCAGCCGAGAAAGAAGGAACAGGTCTCGGAGCCACCAAGTGTGGTAAGTTCAAAAGGCTTTATTCAGTACAAAGCGTTCCCCGGACGAGACTCACTGGCGTGCAAGATGGAGGTCAGGAAAAAATCGCACATGGAGAGACCGCGCGGGTATATTTAAAAAGGGGTCCCTCTAGAGAAGTCGAGCTAATATGACGTAGAGAAATTTTACTGGCTGACAGTCAATCGCTTTTGTTTCCAAGGAGTCCTAGGAAGCTTCTTTTTGGCGCGCTTGACTGTGGGCGGTCCTAGCCAAAGTTCCCGGAGCCTAAGTTCCCCAGGTGACCAGCCCTCTATCCACCGACCCTGTAATATCCTTGCTAGTAGTTTAACTAAGAAAAAGATAGAAATCAGTTCAATTTAAAAGCAATAATCTATTAGTAAATTTTGTCTCCCATTATTTTGGATTTGTGTGGAATTTCTTATTTTAAAACATGCTATCACAATTCACGGGGTTTTTTTTTAATAAGGAACAAAAAATTTTCAAAGGTTGCATCAATAACTACTTGAGTAAGAATAGTTAAAGGATTTCTCTAACATAAATGAAGTAACTAACAACAACAAAAATCTTTCCTTGAAATAAAGGATTAAGCATCTTTACTATGAAAAATAAATCAGTAATGTAAGAAAAAAAGAGTACTGGATCAAATCATACCAAACTTTGGCATAAAGGACACCGATGTACAGAACAAAAAGAAACTAATTTTGTTATGAGGTATAATACTCATAGCTATTTTGCTCCCAATTTAACACTAATTACAGAATTACAGAGAGAGAAACATCAATTTCTGTAATTCTTACACATGGGAGAGACGAAACTGCAGAATATTGTCAAAAAGAAACAAATGAAGATCAGTAGTTGCTTCGTATTCTAAAAGCAGATTTTTATTTAGACTAATTTAGAAACAGATGTTCCTGTACCTATAAGAAGGAATATTTACTCCCAAAGGTTTCCACCCTACTTCTCCAATCTCCTAGTCTAAGTAATATGAGTATAACACTTTTTGTTACTCTCTTTTGACTGAGACAAATCTTTAAAGAAGTAAAAAAAGATAAAAACAACTAAGTAGAACTGATAAACTGTTTGCTTCATTTCAAGTACATTACCTGAACAAAAACCTTATAAAGTGAGATCACTACGAAAAAGACAAAATTCAAAGTGATTATGAAAGGTTTAGCAAGCAGGCATTGAAAGCAATATCCCTGAGCAAGTGAGAACAACTCCTCCAAGTGTAAAGAAAAGGAACAATGCTGAAACACTACAATTGGGTAAAGATTGATTAGGTGTCTTAGACAAGAAAGCAAATGAATTACACATAATATAAAAATATAGGATTTAAACTTCCAAGATACTGAAAGATCAATACAGTAATAAAAGAAGAAAAGCTCTGAAAAAAGGGGAAAAATCAGTGAATTTTCATTACCAAAAAGGTGTGCTTCAAAGAGATTCATCCATGTGCAGTGAAGGCTAAAATTCTATTAAGTAAACAGAGTTATAATCTGGTATAATGTCAATAAAAAATGTAAGAAGTATCTTCAGACTTGCTAAGATAGAGTGGTACTATGTAGCAAGATGAGTTAAAGCTCTCTTTAAAATACTTCATTAAGTATCATTAGCAAAGTCTACATTGTGATAAATCATTTGAAGAAAAGAATGTAATTCCTAAGCAAACATTCTAAGTACTATTGCAATGAAGTAAATTATAAAATGAGTGTGTGTGGGGGAATACTTCAGCTCTTAGCAGAAATCTAAAAAACTTCCAAGACGAGATACAGAATCCATAATTCTAAAAAGCGGACGATCTTTTGAGAAAACACAATTATATATCTATTTAACACATATTGCGAGATAGCTCTAAGAATTTAATCAATGGCTACTGAATATAACGGTTAATGATGAAAATAATTCTTCCTAATATTTAAATATTCTTAAAAAGCTAAGGTCTCATGATACAGATTACGGTGCTATCAGTATTTTCTCTTTTATTCCAAAAGACAGGTATTTTGCCAGTTAGAATTGGTATTAGGCGAAGGAAAATGACAAATAGGTATATATAATATTGATAAGGAATTAGTATAACAGTCAAGAAGTGAGAAAGTAATGAAAGAGACAATGTAACAGGAAATAAATAATGACTACACGTTCAGATGTAACTCAAGATATATATTTGGATAATTTCTGGTCAACTGATTTTCATAGTATTCTTATCGGTAATAACAGATGGTGAAGAGTTAAGGAGAGCCTTCTGATAATGGACACAGGCACTGGCCACGGAGACAGCAATGATGGGAAGAGATAGTAGTATATAATAGGAGTCGTCACAATACACCTAATTCCTTTAAACCTTCCTACTTCAGGTGTATTTAAATTATACACAGATATTCCCATCATATGTAGAGAGTACGGGCAGAGAACAACCAATGAGTTTTTTGTTTGTTTGTTTGTTTTTATTTTTCTGAAGTGAGAAGCAGGGAGGCAGAGAGACAGAGACGGACTCCCGCATGCGCCCGACCAGGATCCACCCGGCATGCCCACCAGGGGGCGATGCTCTGCCCATCCGGGACATTGCTCTGTTGCAATCAGAGCCATTCTAGTGCCTGAGGCAGAGGCCACAGAGCCATCCTCAGCGCCCGAGCCAACCTTGCTCCAATGGAGCCTTGGCTGTGGGAGGGGAAGAGAGAGACAGAGAGGAAGGAGAGGGGGAGGGGTGGAGAAGCAGATGGGCACTTCTCCTGTGTGCTCTGTCTGGGAATCAAACCTGGGACTTCCACATGCCAGGCCGATGCTCTACTGCTGAGCCAACCAGCCAGGGTCACCAATGAATTTTGATCTCCAAGTTTGACAAGCTCTCTGGAGAAGCAAAGGAATTTTGACAATGTCATTAATAAAGCACAAGTCAGAGATTACCTGCCTGACTTGTGTGTAAGACTCAGAGAATACCCACGTGGTGAGATGCAGAGACTTACGGCAGAGCTACTTAGGGGAATTATTGTTACTGGTATATTAGGACAGGTAAAAATGAACAGACTGAAGGGTAAGAAAACACTTTAAACTGGAGAGGGTTAAACATAAATGTTGGCATTTAACATTCTCAGGTAACAACTAGGGCCCAAATGCCCCAATATGTCATGCCCCAATCTACCCCTGGCTCTAAGACACTCGAACACATCCTGCCCCATGGGTCATCTACTCTCAGCATACCAATTTCATACTTATACCATAACCCTTCTCCTGCACTGTACCAAGTTGTGTGGCTTCCACGCCCCAAGGGCCCTTCTCCAGGTTCTGGGAAGATCACCCCAGTCCTTGTGCACCTGGCACCCCGTTCACGACAACTACCCGGGCAGGTGGACTCCAGGCCACAGCAGGTCCATGCACCCCAGTGCCTCTGTAATCTGCTCCCAGCCTGCTCAGCCCTAGAGGAAACCAGTGCACTCAGCTCCTGCTCTGAGAGGAAAGAAAACCTACATTTTACAGTGCTACTCAATAAAACAACTCAGGTTAAATGTAAATATTTAAATCACAAAAATTTTCTAAAGTATATACTTCAACATATCTTGTAGCTGGACTTTTCATTCATTATTATCTGAAGGCACTCTGGTCAAAATGCAAGTACTTTCATTAAATATAACCAAAATAAATCTGTATATAAGATACACACCTGTAAAGCCAGTATCCACGGCACCATCACAGCCGCCTGGCCCGTGCAGGTTCGCATTTGATTCGGACAGACAGTAATGAAACACTGGAGCCAAGAACTGGTAGGTCATTAGCTTTAATCCTAGCTTGCACCCGGCTGGCAAGAAATACACACAGTGGGAAAACACTTGACTTATCCTAGTTTCCTAGAATCAAAGGTTTCTACCTCACCAGCCTTATTCACCTCTGTTCCCAATATCCTTCTCTCTGCACAAACTGGCTTCTCCTTCAGCATTCCACCATCTTGGCTGCTTCTCCTCTCCTCCATGTGGCCTTTCTCTGCTCTGTCCTCTAATGCTAATCTCAAGAACAGAGAGAGCAAGCTCCTGGTCTGCCCCATTTTATAGTGTAGAAATCAAAGCCTTTAATCCAATATACACACAAGGAAGTTTCTGCTACAAAGTCACTTAGGGTGGGAAAGGCTTAGTCTTATAACTAAACCTTAGGCTATAACGACCCTGCCTGCTTACAGCCTGTCCCCTACACCAATGCAAACTATAAGCGAGCAAACCTATATATCATATTTACAAACTTATTTGACCAACAACACCTAAACAGTAATAAAGTGTAATTTTCTTTGTTTTTCTGGCATGGCATTAAAAGATCAAATACTAAATAAAACCTATCTTTTAAAAAAAGCAAAACAAAACGGATGCCTGTATAATTTAGAGTAAAAAAAAAGCACATGATATAATTTTATTTAAAAATACTCCTAAAGAAAAATGAAAGTCTTCAATTATCCAGACTTTATAATCGTATTTAAAAGCTACTGTGCCCACAGTGAAGGACAAAAGAATAAATGATTATAAGTGCAAGATATTTCACAGTTATGGACATAGAAAAAAAAAAGATCTGCTCCTACATTTAAAATATTTCTAGAATCAATGTTCAAATAAAGGGAGCAATCAGGGAACAGATATTTATGGACCGTCTAATATTCTAGACACCTGTGATTCACTTCTATAAGCACAAAACAGAGAGAGGACAGGCATATTTTATAGTTATGGTTCTAAAATGTATTATACTGTCTCCATTGCTTTAACAGAGGGAATTATACACTTGAAATTGATTTGTATACGCTGAACTGTGACATGTTTGGAATATAAACAGTTTCCTCCTGAACTCACTAAAGAGAACAGTATAAAGAGAATAGAATTTTATAGTCAGGTGTCTTTGGCAGCCATTTCCAACCCCGGTTGTGCAATGAGAACTAGAGGAGGAACATTTTAAAATAAAGATCCTGAACCCTATGTGCCTCCACTACTTCGACCCCACCTGCCGTCCCTCGATTCTGCAGCCGCAGTCTAGAGCCTCAGGAGATAAAAGCGAGACCAGAGAAACCTAGTGACCAAGTAGCCGAAGGGACCCCTGTGCCAAGAATAAAAGGACATTTCTTTAAAAAGTGACCATGAAGGAAAGAAAACTAATACCAGAGTTACAGGAAATGTGTTTTCTAAACCTGGTAATAACAAATACCTCTAAAAATATTAGAGTGAAGATAAATCGGCAAATATATTGCTGCAAGAGATGTCGGAGAGCTTACTGCCTAAGTTTTCTTCAAGATGTTTATGGTTTCACGACTTACATTTAAGTTTTTTTTATCATTTTGAGTTTATTTTTGTGAATAGCAAGGGCAAGTGAAATGAAAGACAGGATAAACAAATAGGACTATATCAAACTAAAAGGCTTTTGCACAGCTAAAGACACTATGAACAAAATAAAAAGACAAACCACACAATGGGAGAACATGTTCGACAATATGTCTGATAAGGGGTTAATAACAAAAATTTAGAAAGGATTTGTAAAAATCAACACCAGGAAGGTAAACAATCCAATCAAAAAGTGGGCAAAAGAAATGAATAGACACTTCTCCAAAGAAGACATACAGATGTTCAATAGGCATATGAAAAAATGTTCAACATCACTAATCATATGAGAAATGCACATTAAAACCACAATGAGATATCATCTCACACCAGTCAGAATGGCGCTCATTAACAAAACAACACAGAATAAGTGCTGGCGAGGATGTGGAGAAAATGGAACCCTCCTGCACTGCTGGTGGGAATGCAGACTGGTGCAGCCACTGTGGAAAACAGTATGGAGTTTCATCAAAAAATTACAAATGGGACTGCCATTTGAGCCAGCTATCCCACTTTTAAGAATATATCCTAAGAATAGCAAATCACCATTTAAAAGAAGACATGCACACCCATGTTTATTGCAGCATTGTTTAGAATAGCCAAGATCTGGAAACAGCCCAAGTGTCCATCAGTGGATGAGTGGATTAAAAAGCTGTGGTACATATACACAATGGAATACTATGCAGCTGTGAAAAAAAAAAGGAAATCTCACCTTTTGCAACAACATGAATGGACCTGGAGACTATTATGCTAAGTGAAACAAACCAGGCTCAGAAAGAAAAATATCATATGACCTCACTCATATTAGGAATCTAATGAACAATGTGAACTGAGGAGTGGAACAGAGGCAGAGGTGGGGTCACAGGGACCAGAGGGAAGGCAGACAGAGGAAAAGGGGATGAGAGGATGGGGTCAGAGAGGGGAAAGAGATTAGTGAAATTATGCATACATAACGCAAAGGCAAAGAGAGCAGGACAGCAAATCCTGGAGGGGAGGGGAGGGGCATTGGGGGGATGGGGCAAAGGGGGTATCAAGGGGAACCTGGGGTGGGGGAGGGAGACTTGAATCTATGTAAACACAATAAATTAAAATTTTAAAAAATGTTCAAGAGTGTTCTGCAATGAAATTTCTTTTTCATCTCTACTTTGTATTTTTAACTGATTTCTTAATCGGTAAAAATTACCATTATTTTTATTTCTTCATAGTCTGATACCCCTATTAATTTATTATCTTCAATCACTTAGTCAACTTAATCTTACTTCAATCACTAAAAACATCCATGTTGGCTCAAAATTTATTCACTTGTGGTCCTGAGTATATCCATGAACATTCTCACAAAATTTACTTAAGTCACTGTGGTTAGGAATGCTTCCTAAAAAGGTATGGTGAAGCCCTGGCCGGTTGGCTCAGCGGTAGAGCGTCGGCCTAGCGTGCGGAGGACCCGGGTTCGATTCCCGGCCAGGGCACACAGGAGAAGCGCCCATTTGCTTCTCCACCCTTCCGCCGCGCTTTCCTCTCTGTCTCTCTCTTCCCCTCCCGCAGCCGAGGCTCCATTGGAGCAAAGATGGCCCGGGCGCTGGGGATGGCTCTGTGGCCTCTGCCCCAGGCGCTAGAGTGGCTCTGGTCGCAATATGGCGACGCCCAGGATGGGCAGAGCGTCGCCCCCTGGTGGGCGTGCCGGGTGGATCCCGGTCGGGCGCATGCGGGAGTCTGTCTGACTGTCTCTCCCTGTTTCCAGCTTCAGAAAAATGAAAAAAAAAAAAAAAAAAAAAAAAAAGGTATGGTGAATCAATTCACTTTTCTGGTCTTACTATGTAGTTCTAACCTGTCACTTAAAATAGTTCACGATTTCTATATTATAAATCTTTTTGCAAAAACAAGATTTATCATTGCTACTTTAAATGCCAGGAGTAAAATTGGACAAGTTTCTCTTTAATGCTATGCTGTTAGGAATTCTATTTATAATTTTAATTAAAAAGTGATATTGGCTCTTTAATCAGTCAATCCACTTTCTGGCGTTCCTTATAAGAGAGAATACAAAGCTTAAAATCACATTTTTATTTATTTATTTATTTTTGTATTTTTCTGAAACAGGGAGGCAGTCAGGCAGACAGACTCCCGCATGTGCCCGACCGGGATCCACCAGGCATGCCCACCAGGGGTGATGTTCTGCCCATCTGGGGCGTTGCTCTGTTGCAATCAGAGCCATTCTACCGACTGAGGCAGAGACCACAGAGCCATCCTCAGCGCCCAGGCCAACTTTGCTCCAATGGAGCCTTGGCTGCGGGAGGGGAAGAGAGAGACAGAGAGGAAGGAGAGGAGGAGGGCTGGAGAAGCAGATGGGCGCTTCTCCTGTGTGTCCTGGCCGGGAATCGAACCTGGGACTCCTGCACGCCAGGCCGACGCTCTACCACTGAGCCAACTGGCCAGGGCCAGAAAATCACATTTTTTATACTCCCTTGCAGCTAGGTTTCTGCACCTGAGAGATGCTCCTGTGTGAGCTATAGGAGGAAGAAACTAGTGAATGCGGTAAATCATATGGAGATCAATCATTGTTACCTAAGAACTTTGAATGATGCTTAATGAAATAAAATGTCATTTTCTACATAGGTATGAACAACCCAAACTTCGAAGATAATCAGTGACGTGTTACAATTAATTAGCTCTATGCTCACATTGTCCATCTGTAGCTCCCCATACACAATGACATATGCGTTCACAATACAACATTTTCACGAGAAATAATCAGAGAATTATTTTTTCCATGAATTTGTTTTCAAAATTGAAATTTCCATATTTAAAATTTACATGCTGAGTTGATATGACTATCATGCAAAAAGAAACGGAGGTTGGCGATACACAAGCATTCTCAGTGGGAGGACTTGGAGTCAGGGGCAATTTGAATCCAAACTGGCATTTGAAGATGTTTGACCTCAGATAGGACATGATTTAAATCAAACAGGCAAACAAAAAACCATGAACCTGACCAGGCAGTGGCACAGTGAATAAGCTATGGCCTGGGATGCTGAGGACCCAGGTTCAAAACCCCGAAGTCACCAGCTTGAAAGTGGGCTCATCTTGCTTGAGTGCAGTCACCGGCTTGAACTTGAGATCAGAGACACGACCTCATGGTCATGGTCGATGGCTTGAGCCCAAAGGCCTCTGCCTTAAAGCCCAAGGTCGCTGGCTGGAGCAAGGGGTCAAGGCTGCGGACCACTTCACCCCTGGTAAAACACGTATGAGAAAGCAATCAATAAACAACTAAAGTGCCACAATTACAAGTTGATGCTTCTCATCTCTCTCCCTTCCTGTCCGTCTCTGTCTCTCACTCACTTCTCTCTCTTTATTTATATACTAAAAAATATATAAATAAAATAAAAAGAACATGTGAAATCTGAAACATGAGACACTGCAGAGTCAAAGTAAGATTGAAAAAAAGAAGTGGCATAAATATTATAGGTTCAGATATGGGAAAATTAGAGGCAGAATCTGGAAACTGGAGGCCTAAAGAATTGGAAGAGGATAGACCAGATTTTAAGAATAAATTGGGAAAAACTGAAAACTCTGAAAAGGTGTCGAAACAGTAGCACTACTGTGAAGACAAAACAGTACAGGTATGCCCAAACTGGGGCTTAAAATGATCAAAAAATTTTGAAAAGAAACACCTACAGGATTACCATCCTCAGATTGTAGAATTACTTTTGATATAAATAGTTAATTTAAAAATGAGTTCCTGTCTTAGGAACAAATGGCAATGTTTGTTGCTTCGCTGAGAAACAGCTGTTTATCAAACAGCTTCCACTATCGCTCCAAGATGGGACACGCTTATAGGATAGCTGATAATTGCCTCAACGATCAACCGAGTATTTATTACAAGTACCCTCAGTACAATGACCTATTTGCCAGAAATAATATTTCAATATTTACAGGTGAGTGAAGTGTTACCTTCCTGTTTGATTTACGGATTCATTTGAAAAAAATGGTGTAAATATTCACGTGAACATATTTGCAAAAATCACCTACTATGATTACCAGTGGAAGTCATTAAAGATTATTTTATTATTATTATCACTTCAAACTTCTCAAAAAGTGACTGTTTGTAAATACAATTTCTTAAGTAAATGACAAAGAATTAACTGGCCGTCGTAAATTAATAATATGAAGTATAATGCTAGAGTAAATCCAGTCTCATATAAACATGCACATGTCAATGATGTTATTATATACAAAGAAACAAATAAAAGGAATTACCTGTATATTCTTCAAGTTATATTATTTCACTGCATCCTAATATATAAAACACAGCCTTTCTTGATATTTTTTTTTTCCTGTAAATTCAGAGACAGTTCTGCCCTGGCCAGTTGGCTCAGAAGTAGAGCGTCAGCTTGGTGTATGGAAATCTCAGGTTCGATTCCCGGCCAGGGCACACAGGAGAAGTGCCCATCTGCTTCTCCACCCTTCCCCCTCTCCTTCCTCTCTGTCTCTCTCTTCCCCTCCCGCAGCCAAGGCTCCATTGGAGCAAAGTTGGCCCGGGCGCTGAGGATGGATGGCTCTGTGGCCTCTGCCTCAGGCACTAGAATGGCTCTGGTTGCAACAGAGCAACGCCCCAGATGGGCAGAATATCGCCCCCTAGTGGGCTTTCCCGGTGGATCTTAGTTGGGCACATGTGAGAGTCTGTCTCTCTGCCTCCCTGCTTCTCACTTCAGAAAAATACAAACAAATAAATAAATACAGAGGTATTTCAACACCAATGTTTCATAACAGTAACCCATAAACAAGTATATTCACATATATTGTTGTTGTATGAGATCCAGTTAGATTCTGTACTGAAGTATTGTTTCAACCTCTTAGAAACACAAATTAAATAATTAAGTTTTGGAAGTAATTTATGAAAATTAAGCAAACAAATACTAAGTAGATGATCAATGTGACTTTTTTTTTTTTTTTTTTTTACAGAGACAGAGAGTCAGAGAGAGGGATAGATAGGGACAGACAGACAGGAATGGAGAGAGATGAGAAGCATCAATCATCAGTTTTTCATTGCGACACTTTAGTTGTTCATTGATTACTTTCTCATATGTGCCTTGCCCACGGGCCTTCAGCAGACCAAGTAACCCCTTGCTCGAGCCAGCGACCTTGGGTCCAAGCTGGTGAGCTTTGCTCAAGCCAGATGAGCACGTGCTCAAGCTGGCAACCTTGGGGTCTCGAACCTGGGTCCTCCGCATCCAGTCTGACTCTCCATCCACTGCGCCACCGCCTGGTCAGGCTCAATGTGACTTTTTAAAGTAAAAGAACCGAGTGACTTTGGAACACGTTTTCTTTTTATATTACATTTTAAGTCATCTTCTTGAAATATGGTAATGGCTGACTGAAAATCTTTAAATCTGAATCACTCTGTCATATTCTGTGGGCTAAGTTACAAAAGAGTACACTATAATTTCTAACGAGACACTCAACGTTATTGAACAGTTTACAGGTAAATTTAGAGCCCAGATACAGGCAGCAAGGACGGTAGAAAAAGCAAATGTTCTTTAAGCAATGATAATGAAAGTGGGGACCTGATTTTAATACCTCAGGAAAGCACAAAATTATTATAAAATCACTTTAGCTATTGAATGAAACAGATTTATGTGATGTACATTAATTATATGAATAAGCTTTTATTTCTTTTTATAATAGTTATGTCAAGGGAGAATGCTTAGCAGGAATAAATATTAGTTTCTGACTTGTAAGTTTTACTTTGTTAATATGTGTATGGAGTTGGTTCAAATAAATTACTAATGTACCTTTTGAGATTTGCATGACATATTGCGTGTGGGTAGAAAGGAAATTGGAAACCAATAGGCATTGACTCATCCCATTTTTATGATAATAAAAAGCATATAAATTCAGTTAGGCAAAAAGACAAGGAGAAAGACAGTTTATAAATGCATAGAAATAGATTAGAAAGAATACCTACAAAAAATACTTAAACAGTAAACGGCAGGAGCCAGGCTGTTGACAATCGTGAGAAAGCTACCTCGCTGTTTTCTTTCTGTATTTCCAAATTGTTGTAAGTCCTGAGTTTATCAAATCTCCCTGGGTTGAAAAATATCAAAGGACCTATAGTTCCCAAGCCTAAACAAAGACATATGTGTAGATGTATAAAAACGTTTAAATTTTTTATTGAGGCTATAAAATCCCCCAATTACAGTTGACATACAATATTATATTAGTACAGTATAGCAATTATTGAATACATATTTATGTACCTTATCCATATGACACCTTACCTGGTTGTTACAATATTATTGACTATATTCTCTATGTTGTACTTTACATCCCCATGACTATTTTATTTTTTACATCTGTATATTCATAAAGAATTTCAATCAAAATGCCATGCCATGGCTTTCCAAAAGAGGGAGCTAGCGCTCCATTGCCTTAAATGGATCGATTTGATCCAGAAATGACATAGTCAAATAGAACTTTCTGAGGTACTTAAAAAAATCTTAAGAAAAAAACTTTAAATTATGTGTTTATTTTAGACTTATGATTTTAATTGCCTAAAGATCACAGTTAAATCTATTAAAAAATGTCATGATCCACAATAATATAATGAAGCCACTCTAACTCTCTTATGGAGCGAGTCTCGATTGTAGAATAAAAAATACAACAGAAGTCTTACAGTGTTTAAATTTTGGAAAAAGAAAAACATAGATTTAGAGACCACGGATGTTACTGTAACTAAAACTTTTTGTTTCCTATTATTTGAAAATAAGATTTAGCACTGTTCAAAAGAACTAGAGACAGAACGCTATCCATTTCCCAGTGATTATTAAAAGTATGAATATTCCATATTGTACTGAAAGGTCTCCTGCTGAAAACATTCACAAACTTACTTAATAAGTTAAATCAAACCTTTAAAAAATATACTGCATCTTTGGGGAGCGGGGATATAGTCCAGTTTCTAAACTAAGAATAAAAAATAATAATCGATAAATTAAAAAGCTCAGAGCAAAGAAATATCTAAGTGATATTAGGACTAAATTAGACATACCAATGATGAAAGAAGGGGTATTAGCAACAAATGCCAGATATTAATTCAACCTGATAAAGGCAACAGTAACACTCTGAAAAAATATATTCTAAAAACAATGTGAAACTGTCTTTGGTTAAATACACACACTCACACACACATATTAAATATAAAATACAAGCAAACAAAAACAGTTGAAAACAGGGCACCTATTTATTCAGAATGCTACTTATTATATTTATTTATTTTATCCACTTTCTATGTAATTACAGTTAAAAATAGACGGTTGGTTGTTTCTCTTCATCAGCATGTGGCCAAATCACCAAGTTTCCACACATTTATAATAAGGTTTGGAGTAGTTAATTACTACAGCTCTCCCAATTTCCACATTATTTCAAAGAATAGATTAGATGGTAAACAACTCAGTCTGATTATTGTTTCAGCCACTTATGACACGGGACAAAATATTTAATCTACCCAACATCCACTTTCTTCAGTTAAAATTGAGAATAATTACAGTATCTATACATTGTAGGACTGTTAAGCAAGGATTAAACCAGTACAGGCTATTCAGCAAATAAAAAGCACAAAATAGTAGCTTTAATATACTGAATAATCAAAATGATATTTTTTTAATTCAAACTAAATGCTCTAACAACTTAAACTCATAAAGGAGAATAATATCCACGAAGGACTATTTGCAATCATGAAACATACAGAACTTCTTTGCTGACAATATTGATTTTTATAAGCAAGTATAGATCATTTATCTTACAAAGAGCATGGATTGATATTTTGTAGGTTCAGACCTTAATAACATGAAGAAATGCATGATATTGGGCAAGTTACAACTTCCCTGAAATGCAGTTTTCTTAATTAAAACAAGAATATTGGACAAAGATGATTCCAAATGTTTGCAACCCCTACAATGTTCATTAGAAAGAATATCACTGTGTGTATGTTATAAACATATTTATACATGTACAGATATATACAGAGAGAGAGAAAGAGAAGAGGATAATGAGAGAATAATAAAAACAGCATATGTAAGTTCTGAGGCTACATGAAATAGATGCTTAATTATGAGGCTATTCCAATAAGGAAGGGACTTTTTAAGACACTCTGAAGAAGGAAATGGATTTGGAAAGGCAGAGACAGGGAAAATGGGTCATTCTAGGAAGTGAATAAAGTAGATATTCTGAAGTAGAAACAAATGCAATGAGAGTAACAAAACCTGATTTGAGAAGATTACAAGAATCTCTAAATAAGAAACTGGCATTTTCCTAACAGCTAGTGAAGTTGAGCATTTTTTCATACATCTGCTGGCCTTTTGTACGCCTTCTTGGAAGGAGTGTCCGTTCAGGTTCTCTATCCAATTTTTAATTGGGTTTTTTAATTGTTGAATTGCATGAGCTCTTTATATATCTGTTTTAGATAATAACCCCATATCTGAGGTATTGTTTGCAATATCTTCTCCCTTTCAATTGGTTGCCTTATTGTTTTGTAGACAGTTTCTTTTGCTATGCAGAAGAATTTTCCTTTGATATGGTTCCATTCATTTATTTTATTTTCTCAAAAATATTGATTGTTGTTTTTTTTTTTTTAAAGAGAGAGAAAGGCAGAGAGAGGGAGACACAGAAACAGCAATCTGATCCTGAATGTGCCATGACCAGGGATCAAACCCATGAGATCTGCTCATCAGGATGATACTCTAACCAACCAATCCATCCAACCAGGGCCCAATCATATTAAATCTTAAATGTACACTTCAACATCATCAAATTTACCTCACTTAGAAAGTTTTGATTCATACGCATAACTGCAAGACAAACATATTTCTCGCAATGTGTTCAGACAGTCTTTGTTAAAATTAAGCAAATTAAGAACTGTATATGAGCATACTTTCATGAGTATATTTTGCGTTTACATACAGGCTAACCTTCCCTCAACACCCCCAAACCCACCAGAATACATGTACAACTGAAACCCATAGCTAAAAAATTAAACTATATTAATTTCATCACTCTTCCAGAAAAATATCTCATTTTAAACTACAGTAATAAGGCCAGCAAAACAAAACTGTTTAGTAAATCTAAACTATAAAAGTCCTTATTTTCAAATATGTGTTACTTTCGAAGTTTAGTCTTATTCAGATTACCTCTCAAAGAAATCTAGTACCAGCCTCTCTTCATAAACAAGGATCATTTATAAACAATATAAAGCACTGAATCTAAGTAAAGCAAATATCTGCTTGGTAGCACACAACGTACATATGTGAATTACCACCTAGTAAGACTGAAACGCATTAATGGTATGGATAATTTTGTAAGGGCATCTTTCTTTTAGAATACATTCCCATTACCCATTTCCTTAGGAAATTTTTTTTATCTATACATTCTTATAAATTATAATACATTAAAATACCCCTCATCCTTTTTAGCAAATTTCAGTGTAGTGTGCTGAAGCAATTACACAAAAAACACAAAATAATTGTAGTAAGTGGTATGTCAATACAGAGTTGACAGGTCTCAGAAATTATTAAGCGGAAACAGCCTAATTTGTTCCTGTGACTTGTTCGAGGTCAACTGAAAAGACCTTAGGAATTGTCTTCCCTGGACTATAACTGAACAAAAATGTGTGTAATATAAGAACACTCTCAATTTCATTCCTGTGCTCACAGTTCAATACATTTTTAGGTCCTATGCACATTGATTAGATCTTATTGAGTATTCACATCCTGTCCTTGTATTTGATTAGTGTTAAAACAACCAACTTTTCTCATTTCCAACAGTTCTTTCTTCATTAAGAATTCTCTATCCATTTTCACTATGGTAGTTTCATTCTCAAAGTCTCCTTGATCTCTCCCTAACACATCTTTTAAAGTTGTACAGAGATTTTATAAATAGTTTCAAGATTCTTAAATTATAAATGTTTAGGAAATGAATGTTTAAAAACACATAAAATTATTTTCATGAATGAATAAGTGCTGGACAAAGCACACTATCATTTCTATAGATACTCTTGTGAATATTCCATCACTGCTGGAATGATCCCATAAAGACACCAAAAGAAGCTCAGGAAACTGAGCATTCTGTAGAGTGAGATAATGCTGATTAGGCAATCATCACATATGGCCTCATTATATTGTACAAATTTGTAAAATATCTGGCCCATACTCACAGAGTCTATAAAATGTGACCACGGAAGGCATTACACATAACACACTTGGGCTCTGAGCATATGCATGTATAAAAAAAAACTAGTCAAGATAATGGACCATTAACTAAATATTAGGCATTGTTATAAATGCATTTATGTTCTCGCCAATCTATGGTGTAAATAGAGTAGGTTCCCGAGTTACAACCATCCCAACTTACATAACTCATACTTATGAACGGAGCACCATAAGAGCTATAGGTAGTCAACTGCAGTGAAACTGCATCAATGAAAATGTTACCACAGAGTTACTTGACTCCTGTGGCAAAGAACTAACCAATGAAGACCTTATGGAACTAGAGCAGCAGGTGACAGCATTGAGGGAAGAAAACAAGGACCTAGAAACCCCAGAACTGAAAAAGATTTCTGCAAAAGAGTTAGCTGATGCTTTTCATCTCATTGAAGCAGGAATGGCAGAGTTAGAGGAGCAAGATCCTGACACAGATAGGTTCCCCAGAGTTTACCATACGGTTACTGGAGCTCTGAGATGCTACAGGGCCATTAATGATGAGAGAAAGTAAAGCTCTGTACAAACCTCCCTGATGCCCGCTTCAAGAGACTGACTCCAGCAGCAGAATCAAACCCTGACTCTCTGACACCAGTCCCGTCCTCTCAAACAATTACCTCATCTTCTGCATTATCCTAAATTGCTTCAGGCTGCATTTGAAAATCTGTAAGCATTTATATGCACAAAAAGGTGAAAATAAATACTGTGTTAAGACAAACATCTATGTTCCATTTAACAGATAAATGTACCTGTTCCAGTTTACATACAAATTAAACTTAAGAACAAACTTAGGGAAATGTTCTCATTTGTAACCCAGGGACTGCCTGTACTATTATTATTCCCTCTTTAGAGGAAGAAACTGAGGTAAGCAACCCATTTGCCAAAGATCACACAATTTGCAGGTGCTAGAAATGGTAAATGGACACAGGCAGCCTCGCTGTAGTCCATACTTGTATACATTATGCTGTTCCTCACTATTCAAGAGAACATGAAGATGTGTCCTCCCAAAGACAGGTAGCTTTGGCACTGACATCAAGTCAAAGCAGAGTGCACAGGAAAAGATGTCACACGGTATCAAGTGCATATCAGATATTCAGGTGAGAAATGGCGCTGCATTGACTAATCTTACCAGGGAGGTAACTCAAACATACACTGCTCACAAAAATTAGGAGATATTTTATAGCTTCATCTTTATTTTGAAATATCCCCTAATTTTTGTGAGCAGTATCGTTTGTTCTATTAGATGAATTTGACACTACAAAATTTCAAATTTGTTCAGCTTGAGAGAGAAAAATCAATCACTATATTTCTTATTTATTATGGACATGAAAAATTAAAACATGGAAGTCTGCTTGAATACTACTTCTTTGAAACGTTTTTGAGACATATTCATGATGCCTTTTAAAAGGCTCAGATATGTAACTTTTTCAAAGCCATATAACTTATAAATGGCAAATAATGAACGGACATATTCCAAAGCCTTTTTCATCCAAGCCGCTACACAAACGAGTGTGCCAGCTAACAAGATGGTAGACGGACTCCAAGTCAGTAAATACTAAATTTAGGATATTCCGATTTAGAATACTTGCTAATGCTTTGCCTTGTTAAAAAATGCTATAGCTGGACTCCTAGCACTAACGTTATAATATAAAGTAACTACAGAAGTTCATGCAGTATAATCTTGTTTTGGAAGAGAGGGGATGAGGTAGGTCTCGTGACATTAAGAAACTCTGTGATTGTGTAAGTTCCATTGAGTGGGCCTATCTGATGTGGGGTAATGAAATAGCATATTTTGGGTAGCGAGAAAGAAAAAAAAAAAACATTTTTTCAAGCCTAAAGTTATCTCTCTGTTCAAAAAAATACAATATGAAATCTTATTCAAGCATCCGTTTATTGCGTCTGAGCCACAGTAAAATTAACACAGGTGTATACAAGTAATCAAAATAAAACCATCATATGTTTGCAAAGGGCCTGGATATCTACATATATTTTTAAGAAAGAAAGAAAAATAAACAAGATTTGAGGACACACTTCTGTTTGGTGAAGCATCATTACCCGACGGTACGTGCTGGGAATGGGCTTTGGAGCCGCTCTGGGTGTGGTCCCTGGGCGACAAGCAGTGGCACCCTGGAGCTCCCTGCAGAAGTGCAGGTGCTCAGGCCCACCCTGCCCTGCTGAATCGGACTGGGACCCCCAGAGTGTGCTGTTAACAAGCCGGCCAGGTGATTCCTATACACAGTCAAGTTTCAGAACCAATGTCTTAGGACTGTGACACAGGTTTTTGTGGGTGTGCACATGGACAGTAGGGATGTGGAGAACGGAGAGAGTTTATGAGTAAAGACAACGTCTACAGTGTGATCGCCACCACAGACGGCTGGGTGACCTCAGCAGCAGCGAGTTGGGACAAGGGCAGGACCACGGAGGCAGAGTACACACGGGGACTGGAAGACCAACAGGGCAGAGGACACTGAAATCACCAAAACTGTTTTGGTTTAAAATATTCTCTCGCCTGACCTGTGGTGGCGCAGTGGATAAAGCATTGACCTGGAATGCTTAGGTTGTTGGTTCGAAACCCTGGGTTTGCCTGGTCAAGGCACATATGAGAGTTGATGCTTCCTGCTCCTCCCCCCTTCTCTCTCTCTCTCTCCTCTCTAAAATGAATAAAGTCTTTTAAAAAAAAGAATAAAATATTGTCTCAAGGTTTCAAGTGAAACACTTCAAAAAATGCTTTTTTTCTCCCCATATTTTATGCTTTTACCCTAAAATAATTTTTAGAAGAGATAAATTTTGAGAATATCATTCTCATTTTAGTAAGAATCAGTTAACTAATCATTGGCTTAAAAATGTTCAACCAACTTACTAGCATTAAAACAGAGCCCTTTTTTCGAAATATAAATATATTTTTAATTATTTTCAGTAATTATTATTATAACTTTACAGATAAATGCTAGCTCTCACCCTTTCCTTTTTATCTGATGTTTCTATAAAACCTATCAAAAACAGAATAAAGAATTATTTTTTTTTAAAAATGCTCACCACCAATACAAAAATTGAATGATTAGAGCCAATACCTATTTAGCTTTATTAAGAAGGGGGAAAAAAAGTCATTCTTCTTAAGCCCTAATTTAAATAATCTAAACTGCAGCCATCCGGCTGTCCTCTGACTTCTCTGCTATAGCGAGGGCCATTCACATGCTCCATTTTGATATTCAGGAAAACCAGGCGAGCGCCTGGTGCTGTCAGTCGCAGATTCTGCTCAGGGTGCTTTCACATCGCACATTGCTATATTTACATGCAATGTTTTCCTTCAAATCCTATTCTTATTTTATGCAGAAATGGCTGTCAAAGTAAAAATAGCATTAAAAGTGAGACTGACATTTCATGATAATTTGGACTTTCTCCAAAGAGTGGCAAAATTTTAAGCCTTGCGCAATAATAATATCTAATTAATTCCCGATTGCTTTAGGATTTGACTTTCATTTTATTTGTTTAATGTTAAGAGTTTACAATGATCTCTAAAGGATGCCATTTTGATTGCACTTTATGCATATATGTATTTATGTATTTATTTTTATCGGATGTATTAGAGTGGCATTGGTTGACAAAACCATACAGGCTTTAAGTAACTCAACAAACCAGCATCTGCCCACCACATCCTGTGCCTCTGCCCCTGGCATCGACCTGTCCCTTTTTCCCCACCTCTGCCCACCCCCTCGCTGCTCCCACCCGCTCTCCCTCTGGCCATCGTCACACTCTTGTCCATGTTTATGTTACATACGTATGTTTTGTTGGCTAATGCCTTCACCTTCTTTCATCCAATCTCCTCAGCCGACGCCCCTCTGACAGCTGTCAGTCTGTTCCATGTGATGGCACATTATTTATACTAGTGATGTCGCTGAGTGTATATTATTAACAGCCACATCCTTCAAAATTTCTTTCTATGCAGAACACTAGACTTTTTCTAAGTTACAGCGAATGAATGCATGAGTTTTAAAAGAATGTGTTTCTATAGCAGAGCAACAGATAAAATAAGGACACGTTATTTACAGTTGATCTCTGAAGCATAAAAAATGTTTCTAGCACAAGGTTAATTCTTCTATTTCCTTAAAAATGTCCTCTTAAACTGCTATGAAAATAAATGCTAGTTTTATTTCAAGATCAAACCCCCATTTTTTTCTTTAAGTAACACAGAATCTGCTAAATTTTAGCAGGACAAACGGTCCCAAGCTAAAGCCACATTTCCCAACATTCCTTGCAGCTAGGATGTAGCAAATGTGACTGACATACGGCCAAAAGGATGTGTATCGATCTTATGTGTTCACATCCTTAAAAGGGAATGAGTTGATCTCATTTTCGTGTACTCCTTTCTGCAAGATATACAGAGAGATGGTGAGCACTGTTTATTTTGTGGATAACAAACTTGATGATAGAAGACCAATAGAATATAAAGAAACTGGTCTGAACATACACATAGAACAGATACAGTCTTTCCACAGAGCACCTGACACCTTGAACTTGTAACTTCCCAGAGAAACATACCATTTTTCCTGTTTGTTTAAAACACTTATTTTGGTCCTTGTCAAAGTAACATAACAAATATTTTACCTAATATCATGACTAAAGATGCCTGTGTCCCACTGAAACAACCTTAATAAGGAGTAATAAATTTGTAAAGTCAGCCAGGTATGGTCCAGGCCAGCAAAACACATTAAAATTCAAATATAAGGAAAGCATGTTGAGGCCCCAGCATCAGCCTTACCTGGGTTACCTCACACCTCACTCTGATTTCCTAACCACATTTCTTACTGACTTCTACACCATCCTCAGTGTAGTCACACCAGCTTAATAAACAATTGATTTCAGCGTCCATCCTCAGCTTTCTTTGTGAATACTTCAGTGTTCTACTTCTTTGACTCTATAATGACATTGATGTCCTTCCAGGTACTAAATATGGTCTCATCTAGCCAATAACAGCTCGCTTTCTAAACCTCGTCCCTGCAGCTGTCCCCAACCTGACAGCTGGATGTGAATGTGTTTTCACACTACGTAAAGGGACGAGTCGAGGCTTTAAAAAGTGAAATCTACATTGCCCTGTAATACTCTGGCTTATATAGCTATAAGCTAACTACATATATACAGAAACATGCCTGCACACAGTATACGGTACAGAGTGGTCAGCAATGTCATGAGTTCAATCCGTGTCAGTATGTGCACAGTCTCTTCTGAGGGTCCTCATTGTAAGCCTTCCTCCCACTGGTGTCATGACGAGTGATGGCATCTACTAGCAACTGTGATTCTAGAAAAGACGAACTTGAAATGTCTTATATGTGTGCATATGTGTGTTTGTATATACTTACACATATACACATAAATATATACACTTTTGCATATGTTCTATTGAATAGTCCTGACAATTAAGAGATAATCATATTGTTTTCTGTGTCCCTCAAGTTTATTACTGCCTTTGCCACCTGCTCATAGGAAAACATTATTCTAAAAACATAGCAGAATTTGCAAAGGTTTATCACTTTAGCCAAGGGTCAGGTTTCGTGATGTTTTTAAATAGAGTTATCAAGAAGTCACAAGTATTGAAATTATACTAATTAATTACAGCAACATAGCATACTGGTCAAGAAAGCAATCTCTATAGCTAGATGTCCTGGGTTTGAATCCCAGCTCTACCAACTATCTGCTAGTAAACAAGTTATATAATCACTGTGCCTCTGTTTCCTCATCTGAAAAATGAGGATGATAATAATAGGACCCTCCAGATAGGGGATACTGAGGACCAAATCACTTAAGATTCATAAAGAGTTTAAAACAGTACATGGTCCATAGTAAATAGTACAAAAACAAAGGAATAAAGAAGGCATGTCCTAGAAACAAATCTGGTATTTATAGCCTAGTTTATGCTATAAATTCTGAAAAGTCAATCACTGCACATTTCAAATTATGAAATAATTATTTTACAAACTTGAATTTTTAAAGGAAGGACGACAAAGGAAAAATAAATAAATAAACCAGGAGAAGTGAAAGGCTCAATGGTTTCATGGGATTTTTCTCTCTGGGTACTTATCTCTGAAGGTGACTTTTGGGGAAAACGTATGTTGTTTGTGCTCTGAGCTGTGTATGATTAGTTTCTTCATCACACACAGACGAATTAGGAAAGCGGCCGCGGCCAGAAATCATCCGTTAAACAAAGTCAGAATTAATGATGATATCGAGTTCCCTCTGTGTTTGATTTTCATCTATCTGCGCTCAATTACAAACAAGCTATCAGAGAAAGCTACCCATTAGCTATTAATTCATAATGACTTCAGAAAACAATTCCTCCACTGCCACTGATCTCTCACCAACAACCTCCCACTCTCTGCAGGGCTCTGGCCGAAAATGAAAAGGGAAAACAAAACTCCGTAATCCGAGCCTTTGCTAGCCTGAGCCTGGCCGTGAAGAACGCCCGTGCACAGAAATCAGGCTGAATGCTAGCTAACAAGCCGTGATCACATTCCGTCTCTCTATTTAAAGGAGGCAACGGAACTATTTCTTGTTCGCTCTAGTTTACTGTACCTTCAGTAAAACAGACAGACCTGTAGCAACAATACATCCCAGATTCCTACTTCATTGTAAGTGAAGATTCTTCAAAGTCAGAGAAAGCTTTCAATGAGGAAAATGTCTAACATGGAGACAGGTGCTTCACTCAGAGAGAAATAAAATCTATTAATTTAGGATAAGGTGAAATCACCCCATGATTGGCCGTTTCCCCCTTCACAGTACTCATCTAAATGACTAAACGAACGCCCTAACCTCTGGCTCCGCTCACAGGGAACCCATTTCATAGTCTCCTAACTCACTGCTTCCAAACTACACGGAGAAAGAATGAGGCATCGTCCATGTACATACAGGTGATGGAGAGAAAGAGTTGAACAAATTTCAGTATGGATTTGAAATAGTTACAGGCCCTGATTTGCGGATTGGCATACATTTAATTTTTACTTTTCTTACTTTCAAAAAAAAAAAAAAGACAGCTTACAATTTTAAAAACAGAATTAAATAATTTTAAAATAAAATGAGAAAAACCAGCAGTTACAATGAAAATGGTCAGAGGAGAGAAGGGCCGGAGGGCAAGGTGACGAGACATTGACCCGGGACCCTGCACAGGGTGGTCACTGCGATCGGAGAGAAGGGCAAGGTGATGAGACACTGACCCGGGACCCTGCACAGGGTGGTCACTGCGATCGGAGAGAAGGACAAGGTGAGGAGACACTGGCCGGGGACTCTGCACAGGGTGGTCACTGCGATCGGAGAGAAGGACAAGGTGACGAGACACTGGCCCGGGACCCCGCACAGGGTGGTCACTGCGATCGGAGAGAAGGACAAGGTGAGGAGACACTGGCCCGGGACCCTGCACAGGGTGGTCACTGCGATCAGAGAGAAGGGCAAGGTGACGAGACACTGGCCCGGGACCCCGCACAGGGTGGTCACTGAGATCGGAGAGAAGGACAAGGTGGCAGACACTGGCCCAGGACCCTGCACAGGGTGGTCACTGCGATCGGAGAGAAGGGCAAGGTGAGGAGACACTGGCCCGGGACCCCGCACAGGGTGGTCACTGCGATCGGAGAGAAGGACAAGGTGAGGAGACGCTGGTCCGGGACCCCGCACAGGGTGGTCACTGCGATCGGAGAGAAGGGCAAGGTGAGGAGACACTGGCCCGGGACCCCGCACAGGGTGGTCACTGCGATCGGAGAGAAGGACAAGGTGGCAGACACTGGCCCGGGACCCCGCACAGGGTGGTTACTGCGATCGGAGAGAAGGGCAAGGTGAGGAGACACTGGCCCGGGACCCTGCACAGGGTGGTCACTGCGATCGGAGAGAAGGGCAAGGTGAGGAGACACTGGCCCGGGACCCTGCACAGGGTGGTCACTGCGATCGGAGAGTAGTACAAGGTGACGAGACACTGGCCCGGGACCCTGCACAGGGTGGTCACTGCGATCGCATGCCCCACCCGAGTGCAGGTTTTCTGTCTGACAAGAGAGAAGGGGGATACGCGAGATAAAAATGAGCATTTCAAATCTTCTTGAGAATAAAAAACTTCTTTCCACTATTCAGTTCTCTGCACAGTGACTCACAAGGATCTTCATATTAAAAGTAATGCAGGAAATGTTAACGACTCATTAAATGAGCTGCAATATCCAGACCAATTTCTTTCTTTTTACCCTGACATGCCCAGTACGTATTCCCTTTATAAACAGCAATCCTATTGGTCTAAGATGCCTAACCCTCAAGGAACGGATTTAACATTGTGGACACACCACTTTACAAATTTCTTTCACTTTTCGTACAATATTCATAAGCAAAAATATTTCCAATAGAGGCAAATGTACAGTAAATGAACAATTATTGAGTAGATCTATGAATTAAAATGACTAAGTCCCAGGGACACGAAGATGACAGAGACACTGTCCCTATCCTCAAAAAGGTCAGTCTGAAGTACACATCCATCCGTCATCACCGAGAGTAAGGAGGAAACAGACTCTAGAGAGGTAGTTGGTAAGTGGAAAGTAGAGTCTGAAATGACAGAAAACTTTAGCAGAAATAAATAAAACGTAAGCTCTTAACAAGACTGGAACTTGCCAGACTACAAAAAACTACAGAAAGCATTTCCATGCACAATGAATGGCGCCTTCGTGTTGGCTGAGATATGACCTGAAACTATTGGAGAAGCTGCAAGTAGTTCAGTGTGAACAGTATCCTGAATGGTTGTGGACTGAATGTTTGTGCCCCCCCTAAAATGCATATGTTGACCCCCCCACCACCAGCATGGTGATGGTGTGCTAAGAGGGGCGGCCTATGAGAAAGGAATGGGATTGTAGGAGGACAGGAGGTGGAACCCTCTGAATGCCATTAGGAACCCTTACTCCAGGCAGGAGGAAGCTCGTGTCCCCTCTCTGCTCTCAGCCACACGGGAACACAACGAGAGACTGGCCGTCTGGAAGGCAGCTGAGGACTGTCAGTGAAACCCTAGCAGGCCGGCCTCCGGATCGGATCGCAGACTTCCAGCCTTCCAAACTGCGAGCCTCAATTTCTGTTCCAGGGGTCGTCAAACCTTTTATAAAAACCGCCCACTTTTGCAGTGCTGGTAGACCTGGTCCCTACCGCCCACTAGTGGGCGTTCCAGCTTTCATGATGGGCCAATCGCGGCGCTGTTTGGTTGCACGGTAGGGACCAGGTTGACCAGCACTGCAAAAGTGGGCGGTTTTTATAAAAAGTTTGACGACCCCTGCACCCCCCAGGCTGCAGTACCTGGGAAGCGCAGGGCCTGAACTGAGTGAGGCAAGGACAAACACAAAGCAAGCAAGGAGCAAAGGCCAGGGCCTGGCCAGCTTCGTATGACAAGCTCATGGGTATGAAATTCAGCCTGGAGGCCAACGTTGTTCAATTCTTTTAAGACAGAGAAATTATTACTGAGGCATAATCGTACACAGGAGCCCAATTATAAAACAGAAAAAGAACTCTTTATTTTAAGAGAGTGCTGAGGAATCTCAAAATTGACCAGGTCAGCTTCTTAACACACCGTTTAAAAGCTCTCTATAATCAAGTCAGGGGTGGGGAGAGCTCACCACGAAGGATTCAGAGCAGCAGAAGAAAAACATGCGCAGATTTTAAATCTTAAAATCATGAGGACAGTGATAATATGAAAACGGACTGGGGAAACATGAGAACCAGTTACGAGAATAAGAGCATGGTAGGAAAATCGTGAGAGATAAAACCCCGTAGCGGGGCAGAGGGTTGTAAAAGTTTTAGGACATCGGGGTAAAGGGGAAATACAGTGACGACCGAGAGAAAAGGCTGCCTACATGCAAAGAAGAAGAATCAAATAATCAGAACTTTTATCATCAACACTGGGTATAAGAATACTGCAGCAAAGTCGTCAACACGCTGAGAGTAAACATCTTTGAATCTAGCCATCGATAATAAGTAAAATCCAATCCTAGACAAAACGTGAACTACATAAGATCTCAGGCTGCTGCTAAAAGAATTTCTATAGAATGTGTCATAGGAAAACAAAGTGCTAAAAGTAAGCTGCAAAAAAAACAGTGATTTATGACAAGTGTGAATTGGCAGCTGGTTCACAGAAAAAGGATGTATTTTGATGTATTTTTACCCACGGCATAACTAGCAATAATCACCCAGGAACGGTGGACTATTGAAAACCCTATCCCAGGCTACGACACGGTGGAACTCATGCGTGTATATGAAATACTGATAGAATACGTAGTTCTGAGGATTCATAATGGTAAATGAGATTTACATTGCTCCACTCATAGGTCTTAAATTAAATTGTCATCATCCAATTATTTGTATTACTTTATTTTATTAAATCAGAGTAGGGCAGGATAGAAAGCAGTGAATGGAAAGTGAGGATGAAGGAAAAACCAAATCTGAAAGTAGTCGGTCCTTCTAGGAATCTTCACGAAATAAGAGAAAAAGAGCACATTGGGGGTTCATTATCAGTGGGTGGTTTTTGTTAATTAAAAATAGATGACTTCAGCATTTTTATACAAAAGGCTCTGAGACCCAATTCGAAAGTGTGTGGCCGTTGGGGGTGTGTATACCAACAAGCAATTCAGGGAGCCAGCTGGGTTTCACATAATACTGACATTATCTTCCCATGCGTCTGGAAGATAGCTAGAGACTGGCAGGTCCAACAGCACCCCTGTCCCTGGGTTCCATCACTCTGTTAGAGCGGCTCACAGAGCTCAGAGGATATTTGACTTACCGGATCACTAGTGTATTATAAAAGGATATAACTCAGGAACAGCCAGATGGAAGAAATGCATAGGACAAGGTATAGGTAAGGGTGGGGAACTTACATAACTTCTCTAAGCACGCTGTGCTCCCATCTCCACATGTTCACCGTCTGCTAGCCCGTCAAACTCTGTCCTTTCGGTTTTCATGGAGGCATCATTACATAGGCATGCATGAATAAATCATTGGCCTTTGGAAACTGGCTGTCAACAGCCCCTGAAGTCAGGGGGTGGGACCAAAAGTTCCAACTCACCAATCACGTGGCTGGTTCTCCATAGCACCCAAAATTAGGTGATTTCCAAAGACACCTTTACAGCTCCCATCACTTAAGAAATTCCAACGTTTTAAGGTACTCTGTGCCTGACCAGGGGGAGGTGCAGTGGATAGAGTGTCAGACTAGAATGCAGAGGACCCAGGTTCGAGGCCTCAAGGACACTGGCTTGAGCGCGGACTCACCAGCTTCAGCACATGGTCACTGGCTTGAACCCAGAGTTTGTTAGTTTGAGCCCAAGGTTGCTGGCTTGAGCAAGGGGTCACTTGCTCTGCTGTAGCCCCCAGGTCAAGGTACATATGAGAAAGCAATCAATGAACAACTAAGGAGCCACAGTGAAGAATTGACGCTTCTCATCTCTCTCCCTTCCTGTCTGTCCCTATCTGTCCCTCTCTCTATCTCTCTCAGGGAAAAAAAAAAGGGGGGGGCTCTGAGCCAGGGCAACCGCTCCCCCCTAGCATATCGCTGGTCCTGTGGTTCCGCCCTCCCCTGACCTCCCTTCCCCTGGCCTGTGGCTAGGCATATGGGTTAGAGTCCCTTAGAGGAGGGAATGAGCAGGGGGTTGGAGAACAGCCCTTAAGCATAAAGCCCCCAGGAGAATGTGGCTCTGACCCACATCAAATACATCTAGGCTTCACTTGTGTTTCAGGTCCATGCCCAGAACAGCAGCCAAACCAGACAAGTGACGCCATGGCTGCACTGACTAATGACCCCCGTCCTGGTGCTGAACAGCCAGTGGAGACCAGGACCGTGAACGGACACACCTGGAAAGCCGATGAATACTCTATTGAGATCTTCCCCTGCAGCCGCCCTTAAGATCCCTGCCCTTAAAAGCCCTTAAGACAGAGGACCCTGCTCTTGCTGGGAGCACACCTTCCCCCTACTCTGCCTCCTCCTCTTGCCTCCAGGGGCGTTTTCCTTGCCTCTCTCTTTACTCTAACTTCTAAGGGACCCCGTGAGGCTGGCAGCTGGGGAGCAGAGGGCAGCGGCAGCTCGTCTGGGGCTAACCCCTGACTCTGTCCCCGAGGCCTCCTTTCCTCCTTCCCTCCTGCAAAGCCAATAAATTATTCCTTTCCTTGCCGAACTTCGTCTTCTCACTGAACTCTTTCCTTCAGGAAGACAAGAACCGAGGGCTCGTCATTTCCACAGTAACGAGGGCACGTACAGGAATGAACCAATGAGTGCATTAATAAGTGAACAGCAAACATGTCTCTCTCCTTCTCTCTCTCAAATCAATAAAAAAAAAAGTTTAAAAAATGAGATCATTTAAGGGTCAAAATCCTTAAAAAAGAAGCATAGATTAAAAAATAGAGTGATCATTATTAAAAATTACTGAGTTTTTAAGTATTGCAGGATTTAAGAAAAAGCAAAAAAGAATCTCTGTCAAAATTTAGCAATTTTGCTGCCCTACAATGTTCTTAAAGTTTCCTGAACTATTGATAGATCCACAGTTTTAATTTCCTCATATACCTGATATCTTTATAAATCAATGAAAAGAAATCAAATTGACTGCTGAGGGGGACCAAAAGTTTTGCTACCCTAAAACTGTGCCTTCTGAGAAATTGATTTTATGCTGCTGTTTAAGGAAACAAAAAACTCGAAGACTCTCTGACCCTCCCCCTCTGCCGCCTATGAGACTCAGACGGGAGGCCGCTTCCCGAGGGACCGGGAGCGGATTCACCGGGAGGCCCGCTTCCCGGGGGACCGGGAGCGGATTCACCGGGAGGCCCGCTCCCCGAGGGACCGGGAGCGGATTCACCGGGAGGCCCGCTCCCCCGGGGACCGGGAGCGGATTCACCGGGAGGCCCGCTTCCCGAGGGACCGGGAGCAGATTCACCGCAGGCAGAAGGCTCCAGGCAGGGACCCCCAGTGCCCTGCTGTTCGGAGCTGCCGAACAGGAACTGGCTTCCCCAGTGTGCTCCTCTCTTCCTCAGCTACCTACACTCTGCCTAGTTCCTTCAAAATCTCAGACCCTGTCTTCTTGGTCCATAAATGGCCTATAAACCCACCTGCCCAATGTGTTCCGAGTCTCCTACTTATGAGACCCCTGGCCCATGTCTCGGTAATAAACTTTGCACATTTTTCTCTATATTAATCTGTCTTTGTTCGTTGGACTATTGGCCCAGCTAGAGCTTCGACGGTGGCAGAAAAAGTATTTTTGGAGCCCACACACCACAAGCTCACACACAAAATTGATTGATATCTGTACAATCTTGCTTTGCTTTATATTTTTATTTCCTAATGGGCCCCTAACAATCTATTCATTAACCTACATCCATTAACTCCTTCAAAACCAAGTTGAAAATGCTTCTCCTCTGATCATCATTCCCTAACTATGGAAACTACCCCTTTAAACTGCCCCATCTCTGCACCCCCTCAGTAATTTCTCTCTAATTCTGTCTTCTCTCGGTCATCTTCTCTCTTGGATTCCCCCTAAGCCCATCAGCGTGTAGTCAAATACAAAGATAACTACACTACTAACAAATGCATTGAAAAAACAACTAACTACGTCACTTGCTTATTCCTGTTTTCCGTCATAAACTTCTCACAAAATATCAGCTGCTTCTTCTATTCCCTGACCAGCTACAGAATGCTAAAGCAACTCCTTTGTTTCTGGGGAGCTTCTCCAAGTGGACAATAAATACAAAATGCAGGTCTTTTATCTCCATTCCATCACATTAATCCAGGGAGGGTAGTACAGTGCTCCAAGTGCAGGCAATGGAAAATATGTGTTAATTAGGATATTAAGAAAAGGAGCAAAATTTTAATTAAAATATATGTAAAGCAAGGTCAAAATATAAGGCAACTCTCCCATTTTCTATCTCATCCGTCTTCCAGGCAAACAGAGCTATTTACTTCACAGACTGGCAAACAGACTGCTTTGGGAATTTACATATTTATGTTGTGTTTCTTACCACCTTTCTAGGAGCTTCAGAAAAGAAGGAAGGAAGGAAGGGAGGAAGGAATGGAGGGAGGGAGAGAGGGAGGGAGGGAGGGAGGGAGGGAGGGAAAGAGAAAGGAAGGGAGGGAGGGAGGGAGGGAAAGAGAAAGGAAGGGAGGGAGGGAGGGAGTGAAAGAGAAAGGAAGGGAGGGAGGGAGGGAGGGAGGGAAGGAAGGAAGGAAGGAAGGAAGGAAGGAAGGAAGGAAGGAAGGAAGGAAGGAAGGAAGATGAATCAATTAACAAGCCTTTATTCTCGTGGACAGAGGAAGACCCTTTCCTAGTATGTTATTTATGTTCAATAACATTCATATTGTATTTTGCAAACACAAAGAATTACAATCTCTGTGATAAGGAAAAGGGCATCTAATTCTCACTATGCATTCTCCCACAAATTAGATGTTTCAGGGTCTGAAAGGCTGATTAAGTTGAACCAGGTAACAAGTGAAGTGAGTAAAGGATTTTCTGTGGGTCATAGAGAAGAAATTCTTTATCACATATAATAATATGTAAAGACATGACAAACAGGAAATAATCAGTTTGATCAAAATCTTATAGTCATGGAATATGACAAAAATGACCTAGAATTAGAAAATATTCTTCTATCCAGTAAACATACTTTCTTTCCTCCTCCATTTGAAGAAGGGTGTTAAAAAGAACAAATTTAAAATGACGAACCTACCAAATTTCTGTTAAAATAAATAACAGAAAAAAAAATAAAATATAATAACAGAAAAGCAGACATGATACCAGAAATTTCAATAGTTTTGCAAAACAGAAAGTGGTCTGGGGCGGGGGGGGGGGGGGGGGGGGGGGGGGAGGGGGGGGGTAAGGACCTACTTAGAACAGAAACATTCCGATCTGACATGGCGAAGGGAACTTGCTGAGAGCTGGCCAGTCTGCCTCCCAGAATGCCAAGGAGACACGGCTCCTCCAGCCTCCTAGTCCAACAGAAGACTGTGAACGCAGCGATCTGCCAGGTGAGCGCATCCTTGCCTCACAGCCTTGCCTCCGCCCTCTACAGCCTTGCCTCCGCCCTCTACAGCCTTGCCTCCGCCCTCTACAGCCTTGCCTCTGCCCTCTTGCCTCCGCCCTCTACAGCCTTGCCTCCGCCCTCTCTACAGCCTTGCCTCCGCCCTCTCTACAGCCTTGCCTCCGCCCTCTACAGACAAGCAAACAAGTATCCCTCCACAACAACAGTTCCCAGCCCCCAAATAGGAACTTCTCATACGTTCATTCTCTGAAAACCACTAAGCAAAGAAGGCTCCAAAGCCAGAAACAATGAGCAGAGCAGATGGCGGAGATGAATCATACTGTGGAAAACAGAAGGACTTTTACTGACAATGTTTTACTGAAAGGTGGGACCCTCATCCACATTCCCTGCCCTTATCCATGGACACTATTAGCCAAGTATAAAGTCCTTCACTCCACAGCCCTTCTGCCTCTGCCTCTGCCTCGTAGAAAACTGAAAGATCTGTCTCGGAAAAAATAAATGGCCCCAGAGAAAAACCTTCCCTTCCTGCCATCAATCTGAAGGCGGGCGGACTTTCTGACTACCTAACACTCAAGCTCACCGGCACAAAGCCCTGTGCGTGTGCACTGAATCGTCAATTTCTTTTCTACATCATTCTAAAATATCACTGTATAACCAAGGATTACCAGGCTTTTGAAGAAAGTCTGCAATATGAAAGACAGAGACTAAAAGAAAACAGGAAAAATAAAATCTAAACAGAGCCAAGGGTAGGGGAGTAAGGGAAAAAAGTTGAAAAAAAAATAAAGGAAAATATCAATGATTAATATTCTCAAAAAGAAAAAAAAATATCTAGAACATTTAACAAGGGCAGAACCTCTGAGAAAGGAAGAAAACAAAGTATTTTATTAGAAATGTTAAAAATATTACTAAAATAAAAGCACTTGGAAGATAAAGTAACTTCTCAAAGTGTAAAAGAAAAGAAAGACGATGGGCAACTTGAGAAAAAGAAAAGATTTAGGAGGTCCAATATCCAAATATTAGAAATTTCTGAAACAGTGAACAGAAAATGTGGAGAGAAGAAAACAGACCAAAAAAATGTGTAAATGTGTGCGTTTGTGTGTATACAGGTAGGTATACATGAAAGTGTGTGTGTGTGTGTGTGTGTTCCAGAAACAAAGATAGAGTGCTCATAAGATTAGTCTTAAGGCCCTGGCCGGTTGGCTCAGCGGTAGAGCGTTGGCCTGGCGTGCAGGAGTCCCGGGTTCGATTCCCGGCCAGGGCACACAGGAGAAGCGCCCATTTGTTTCTCCACCCCCCCCCTTCCTCTCTGTCTCTCTCTTCCCCTCCCGCAGCTGAGGCTCCATTGGAGCAAAGATGGCCCGGGCACTGGGATGGCTCCTTGGCCTCTGCCCCAGGTGCTAGAGTGGCTCTGGTCGTGGCAGAGCGACACCCCGGAGGGGCAGAGCGTCGCCCCTGGTGGGCGTGCCGGGTGGATCCCGGTCGGGCGCATGCGGGAGTCTGTCTGACTGTCTCTCCCCGTTTCCAGCTTCAGAAAAATACAAAAAAAAAAAAAAAAGATTAGTCTTAAGCAAATACTTAGGTACTAATTCTTAAACATGTCCCATCCCTTCTCAAAACTCTTTCAATAGTATCTTTCTGCCCAGTAATCTCACTCCAGCTCTCCATCTGGTCTTTAACCCTGTAAAACCCACTCTTCCCACAAATTATGTATCTCCTTTCTATTCTCAGGGAAGGTACCTTCGACACTTGGTTTTGCAGCACCTTGAAAAACGGGGATGATGATGTCCATACAAAAAAGAAAGAAAGAAAATAGGGTATAAAACAATGTATTCAATATAAATATGGGTAAAGCTCCAGCTCTCCTCCCTCGGCATCACTTCTTCCCCAGCTTTTCCCTGTGAAGCCTGAGCACCATGTAGCAGTATGGTTAAGAGCACGGCCTTCACTGTCAGACAAGTCTGAACTCAAGGCCAGCTTCTACCCTCCACTTAACCTCTCTACACCTCAGAGTAGCCCTCTATGAAATGAGAACAGTAACAATACCTCCTCTCCTAGAGTTACCACAAGGAGAAATTACATGTGAATGTAAAGTGATCTCTAGTTTTTTTTTCATGTTTTATCTAAGAAAACTGCAAACACAAGTATTAGGTTTCCTGTCCCTTTGCTATCGGTTTGCTATCAGATCTGATTTATTGATACTTTAGAAAAGCAATCAGATCTGCTCTGAAGTATGCTCCAGCCCCAAATTCATATATCGAAGCCCTAACTCCAATGTGATGGTAGTTGGTGATCGGGCCTTTGTGAGATAGTCAGGTTTAAATGAGGTTATGAGGGTAGAGCCCTGATCATGAGACTACTGTCATGTGAGGACACACAAAAAGCGAGCTTTCTACAATTCAGGAAAAGAACTCTCACCAGAATCCAACCATGCTGGAGGATCTCAGATTTCCAGCCTTCAGAACTGTGGAAACGCAAACTTCTATGGTTTAAGACAGTGATTTTCAACCTTTTTTGAGCCGCGGCACATTTTTTACATTTACAAAATCCTGTGGCACACCACCTACCAAAATGACATAAAATGACACTCTAACACAGTACATATTATAAATATAGTTAATAATATAGTTTCTAAATGTATTTATACTCAGTGTGAAACTTGGGCCTGCTTTGATGAACACAAAAGGGATATCCTGGCAGGAATGGTAGAAAGACTCACACGAAGCTCTTCGTCAACAGTTTTCAGTCTCTCTGTTTTTAGTTTTTATCACAGTCAAGCTTGAGAAGCTCAGCTCACATAGATATGTGGTTGAAAATGGGAGCAATGTCAAAATAGCTTTGTTGGCCAGAATGGGGAACTCCTTGGCAACAGATAAGCAAAAACTGTCCAAAGGAAGATCAGCAAACTTTAGCTTTAAAGTTAGATAACATTGTGATGCATCGTGATGCACTGTATATCACCCTCTGTGGGGGCCTCTTTTAAAAATAAAAAGGTCAAATATCTATAAACACCATCAGGATAGACATAACCAGCTGAGGCTGAGGCTTCATCTAGTGGTGGCAACATTTACCTCCAGTCCTGACCACAATTAGAAATCGGGACTGTGGGGAGGAGTAGCAGCTTCAACTACTCGCTGCGGCCACACAATGACAAGTGCGTGGCAGCCCAATGGGGACCTTCCTGGGTGTGGATGAGAGGCGGCCTACTATTGGTTCATCGCTAGTGGTTGGGATGAATCCTAGAAGGTGATTGGTCAGTGAGCGTTCCCTGTGCCTCCACTCTTCCTGTCGCTGATAGCTGGAGGGATTGTGAGGGGAATGTTTATGTTCGGATGGAGGCGGCTGGTGGCGGGCCATATAAATAGCCTCCACAGGCCGTATCCGGCACACAGGCCCTAGTTTGGGGACCCATGTTTAATTTCCCCTCGGCACACCTGACCATTTCTCACGGCACGCTGGTTGAAAAGCACTGGTTTAAGACACCCAGCGCATGATATTCTGCTATGGCAGCTCAAGCTCACTAAAATGTGACCCTTAGAAAATGTTAAATGCCTGGTAGCAAGAAACCTCTGTTCTAGTCTGTTTTGTTACTGAACGGCAAGGCAAAGTTCAAGTACACAAACACCCTAGCACTAAAGCGAAGACAATTCTAATAGCCATTGCTAGTCATCTGAGTGCTGTTGAAATACCTTTCCAAGCCCCAGATGGAGCTGCTCCTACCCAGGATGTCACATCAGCAAACCACAACTGGCCCTGGACGTGCTCCACCTGTCCAGAAACACAGCAGACCCCGCCCCAAACAAAGTCGGGCTATGTGGCTTCAGCCAATCAGATACTTTCTAATTTTCTCTTCCTTGTTCTTTACTCTTTATTCTATAAAAGCTTCCTGCCTTCTGCCCCATTTGACAGTTCTCCAAATAAAGTCTGTCCAATTCATCAAGTGTTGGATAAAGTTTGTTTGTAGAACCTAAACTGTCTTCTTTAATCATTTTTTAACATAATAGTATTAATCAGAATGATGAGAGAAGAGAAAATGGAGTCAGAAGAATAAAAAAGGAATTCTTCACATGGTTTGCCTCTCTCACCCACCATTCAGGTTTGTTTCCCCTGACCTCTTACTTCTGACGGGAGGTCTTCCCTGACCCCCTGAGCTATCTTTTCCTAGTTAGGACAGACCCACTCCTCACCCAGCGCTCTGGCGCAGGAAGCGCATCTACTTGGACCGTATTCCCCAGAGCTCTGACTTCTCACTGAGATTGTGCAGTTCGGAGAGAGCAAGGAGAAGGCGAAAGATGAGAGCGTCCATTTCCTGTTCTCCTCAGCTCCTTCCCAGGAGGGTTCCCATCACCTGACTGTGTCCCTCACCAAAGCTCAAAGCTCCTCTCAGGACGTCTGTCCCTCCCTCCGGGTGCTCGCGATTGCTCCCGTTCCTGTGGGCTGGAAAAGGTAACAATCTGGGTGCTACGAAGCCCACTTGCCCCGGCCTCCTTTGAACTTCCGTCTGGATCCCTGAATGCTCAACTTTAAAAACAGCCTTTTGGAAAAACAAAACGAAACAAAAATCAAACTTTTTCAAGCTGCCCTTTCTCCCAGTGTGCCATTTGCTTCCCGTTGCAACTTCGACCAATACGCACACTTTCCTGACGCAGTGCCCGCAGGTTAAAATCTCCTTTCCTCCGCCTCTCTGGTCACTGCATAAACATGCTACCAGGCCTGCTGCAATGTCGCTGCCCCTCGGTTATTTCCCGTTGCCATCAGGGAATGAACAAACTGCTCACTCATGTTTCCCGCCAGGAGCACTTTATTTTTTTTATTTTTTATTTTTTTATTTTTTTTAGAGCGCCAGAAAGAGATGGACAGACAGGCTGGAAGGGAGAGAGATGAGAAGCATCAATTCTTTATTGTGGCACCTTAGTTGTTCATTGATTGCTTTCTCATATGTGCCTTGATGGGGGGGGGGGGCTCAAGCAGAGCGAGTGACCCCTTGCTCAAGCCAGCATCCTTGGACTCAAGCTGGTGAGCCTTAAGCTTCAAGCCAGCACCTTTTGACTTTAAGTCAGCGACCCCGTGCTCAAGCTGGAGAGCCCACCCTCAAGCCCGAGGAGCCCACGCTCAGGTCAGCAATCTCCGGGTTTCAAACCTGGGTGCTCAACTACCCAGCTCAATGCTCTATCCACTATGCCACCGCCTGGTCAGGCCAGGAGCACTTTATTTTTAAAACAAGTACACCCTCTACATATATATGACAATTTAGTGCAGCATCACATACCAAGGGTAAGCACCTGGCTTAACAAATACAATCATTGCGTCAAATTTCTAAGAAGCAACTTGAGTTTTTTTTTAAGGTGTATACAGGGAGCGACAAAAGTAGGTTTACAGTTGTTCACATGAAAATAATACAGTAATTAATAAATAATAATACAAGAATAAACACTTGTGTACTCAAACAGTAAGTCCACTTTTGCCACACCCAGTTTTTTTAAACAGTGAACACAAAATTACCTTAACATAAATTAGCTTGGCTATGCAACCAGAAGAAAAAGGGTTATTATATGAGTAATACATGCCTCATTATCCTTCACAAACCTAGTCTTGTATTCCTTCCTTAAAGCTTTAAAGCTTTGAAGGTTTAATTTACCTTATTGTTTTATTTTTATAATATTTTTTTTTGGTAAACTCACTTAAAAACATAAAAGAGGGACACTCAAATAACCGGAGAAGCAATTAGATATCATCTTTCAAAGTGTTCAGTTGAAAAGACCAGGTGTTTTGCAGAGAAAACAAAGCTATTATTTCAATGATGTTAACAGTTCTTTTTTTGTTAATAGTTACCAGATAATTCATAAGAGAAACATTCTCAAGTGAGTTATAAAGGTCAATCCCTTGTGGACTGAAATGAACTGTCAAGTTCAATTTAAAACAAGATTTTTAATTACCAAGATAGTCTACCTAGGGACAACCTCAGACTGAAAGGCCAGAAACCTCAAGTTAGTCTATCTTTTATAGATAATATAAGCCCTTCCCCAAAGAAAATATGATGTGTCATTTCCTACAAATGAAAAATATCACCATATTAACATTACACTAGCATCTGAATGTTTCATCAACACCTGAAACATGTAAACACTGCAAATAATATTTTGGGCCGAAATTTCCAGTTAATGATCTTCACTGAAATTTTTAGAGAATAATAATGAAGATAGATTACACAACACTTCAGTTCATACTTGTTTAACATTTATTTGCCATTCACCATAGACTTTTAAAGCCAAGAGAAAATTGAAAAGCCACATTTATTTATTATCGGCTTATTTGATTTCATATTATAAATTTTTGAAAGAAAGCCTAGTACATAGCACAGTATGGAAAGCAACATTATTAGTCTGTTTGGGCTGCTATCACAAACTGTGTCCTTATGGACACTGAAACTGCTTTCTCACAGTTCTGCGGGCTGGAAGCCTGAGACTGGGCGCCTGTACCTTAGGTGAGGGCCCCCTTCCAGTTCACAGATTTCTCCCCGTGTCCTCCCGTGGTGGGAGGGGTTACAGATCTCTGCAGCCCCTTCGCAGACACTAAAAACCCGTCTCTGAAGGCTTCCACCTCAGGGCCCAGTCACCCACCAAAGCCCCAGCTACCAGCACCATCACAAATCAGGCACTAGAACTCCAACATAAAAAATTGGGGGGGGGGGGTTGCCTGACCAGGCAGTAGTACAGTGGATAGAGCATCGGACTGGGATGCTGAGGACCCAGGTTCGAGACCCCGAGGTTGCCAGCTTGAGCGTGGGCTCATCTGGTTTGAGCAAAAGCTCACCAACTTGGGCCCAAGGTCACTGGCTTGAGCAAGTGGTTACTCAGTCTGCTGAAGGCCCACGGTCAAGGCACATATGAGAAAGCAATCAATGAACAACTAAGGTGTCGCAGTGAACAACGAAAAACTGATGATTAATGCTTCTCATCTCTCCGTTCTTGTCTATCTATCCCTCTCTCTGTCTCTCTGTCTCTGTAAAAAAAGAAAAAAAAAATTGAGGTGTTTGGGAGGGGACAAACATCAGTTGATAACAACAAGTACAAAAGATGTGCAGTCCAAGAGGAGAGACAAATGCCTACCATTGTTCCCTATATATTAATAATGATTCATTCCTAGTAATTATCATTTCCCATGTAAAACAACATACCAAAATTCATTCATCCACTGTCTAATGGAAAAGCTAGTAATGGTACCAGTAAATGCTGTAACTTAAAAGAAGGCAGAATATCATCCTCAGCACTTTAAAAAATCAGTAAGTTTTAGTTCTTAAAAAAAAAACAAGCAAGCCTGATTGGCGCAGTGGATAGAGCATTGAACTGGGATGCAGAAGACCCAGGTTCAAGACCCAAGGTCGCCAGCTTGAGCGCAGGCTCATCTGGTTTGAGCAAAGCTCACCAGCTTGGACCCAAGGTCGCTGGCTTGAGCAAGGGGTTACTCGGTCTGCTGAAGGCCCACGGTCAAGGCACATATGAGAAAGCAATCAATGAACAACTAAGGTGTCGCAACGAAAAACTGATGATTGATGCTTCTCATCTCTCTCTATTCCTGTCTGCCTGTCCCTATCTGTCCCTCTCTCTGACTTTCTCTCTGTCTCTGTGAAAAAAAAAAAAAAAAGCAAAAATGGGCACAAGACCTAAAGTGACAATGAGATCAGTAGCGCTGTAATACCTGCCTTGCCTCACAGTTTCCATAAAATCGGGCTCAATAAACCATAAAAAATATAAAAATATAAAAATGTCAAGCTGTTTGGTTTATTCCTAAAACTGCTTTCCCATTCAGTCCCTGTTCCTCGTGTGCCTGCGCTGTGCCAGGCACGGCTCCAAGAACTGAGAATATACAACATTAGCAAACAAATGGCAAAGGCCCTGCTCTTGGCGAGCTTATACTGACTTGGAGAAGGGATTATTTATATTAAATTTAAATCCCTCTTACTGTATACTGTAGCTACTTTTTCTCTCTTTCACTACAGATTAACAGGAACCTTGGCTGCCCTGCCATGTTAAAATGTCTCTTTATTACAGTCAGTATGCTCTTCTGGTAACTATATTTTCAGTGGCAATACTTTAGACATTTCCAGATACACTTATAATTTCATTATTTGTGTGTTTTAAAAAAAAAAAAGAAAAGAAAAAGCCCCTGGAAAACAAATATGCAATCCATTTGGATTTTAAATATTCTTTAACTCAGAGGAAATGTTGTTAAATAATAAATACCCATAAGAATGATAATTCAGTCACGTGACTTATCAAGATAAATGCTAGGACCTGACCTGTGGTGGCGCAGTAGCTAGGGTGTGGACCTGGACCTCGGAGGTTGCCAGTTCGAACCCCGTGCTCGCCTGGTCAGGGCACATACAGACAGCAGCTACTGCACTGTGAGTTGATGTTTCCCGTTCCCTCTGGCCCTGTTTCTCTCTCTCTCTCCTTCAGCTTTTTCAAAAATCAATAAATAAACTGTTAAAAAAGATAAATGCTATGAATGCTATTGAATGTCTGAGGGAGGGAAAGAGAAGCAAGGAACATGGAAATATTATATAATTATATGAGCAAAATCAAGTAAATGTTAAAGGATTTAAATAGCTTGTTATAGAATCAAGTGCCTTAACCCTGTAAATTAGACTTCGGGGCCCATCAGCCCTTGAGCCCCAGTGGGCTCTGCAGAGTGTCCCTGCAGACCGCATGGTCAGCTGCAGCAAGGGGAGTGCGGAGTGTCCCTGCAGACCGCATGGTCAGCTGCAGCAAGGGGAGTGCGGAGTGTCCCTGCAGACCGCATGGTCAGCTGCAGCAAGGGGAGTGCGGAGTGTCCCTGCAGCCCGCATGGTCAGCTGCAGCAAGGGGAGTGCGGAGTGTCCCTGCAGACCGCATGGTCAGCTGCGGCAAGGGGAGTGCGGAGTGTCCCTGCAGCCCACATGGTCAGCTGCAGCAAGGGGAGTGCGGAGTGTCCCTGCAGACCGCATGGTCAGCTGCAGCAAGGGGAGTGCGGAGTGTCCCTGCAGCCCACATGGTCAGCTGCGGCAAGGGGAGTGCGGAGTGTCCCTGCAGACCGCATGGTCAGCTACAGCAAGGGGAGTGCGGAGTGTCCCTGCAGACCGCATGGTCAGCTGCAGCAAGGGGAGTGCGGAGTGTCCCTGCAGACCACATGGTCAGCTACAGCAAGGGGAGTGCGGAGTGTCCCTGCAGACCTCATGGTCAGCTACAGCAAGGGGAGTGCGGAGTGTCCCTGCAGCCCACATGGTCAGCTGCAGCAAGGGGAGTGCGGAGTGTCCCTGCAGACCGCATGGTCAGCTGCAGCAAGGGGAGTGCGGAGTGTCCCTGCAGCCCGCATGGTCAGCCGCAGCAAGGGGAGTGCGGAGTGTCCCTGCAGCCCGCATGGTCAGCCGCAGCAAGGGGAGTGCGGAGTGTCCCTGCAGCCCACATGGTCAGCTACAGCAAGGGGAGTGCGGAGGACGCTCAGCCCGCATGGTCAGCCGCAGCAAGGGGAGTGCGGAGGACGCTCAGCCCGCCTCTGGCAGCTCCACCCAGGTGGCCTCGCCACAGAAGAGCAAGAGAAACAAGGACCTCGTGTCAAAGACCAGAAAGGGGAAATGCCACAGAGCACGTCCCATAATGCATGTGTCCCCAAAACCGTATCACCTTCCACATCCAGATGGCTCATCACAAAATCAGTTTTACCAAAGATGTCCTTACAGGTAAAAATTCTCTCCACATTTGCTGATTTAAAGACAGGTTTCAATTTTCTATTAAACTTTCTGTTTTCTAAGCTATGTTTTACAATTACTCAATCACTCTTTATATAAAGTTTCCAAAGTTGATAATACAACTGAGTTTGGCCCCTTTCCAATCAAACAGTTCTAATCTAACACGTTCCAATTTGTGGATACGCTCTCTTCAATTTCCTCCATTTGAACATTTATGCTGTTTTTCCCACGATTATCATGCATCGGTTTACATTCTCATGTTTTAAATCAAACTTTGCATACAGGATTAAAAATAAATCCATTCAAATACAAACAGGAGGAAAAAAGTACCTTTAATTTGGATCCATGAGGGACTACCACAGATTTATTCTGCTTTGGTGGTATATACAGCTCCCATTTTCCATAATCCAGTTTTTTATATGGGTATGAATATGGATTCCAATCATCTAAAAATTAAAGAACAGTTAGCGGTAGCATGATTGAACTGATATTTAATGAACTTCAAGCAAAGCATAATATGCTCCCTACCTATACCAAATGAAACTGCTAAAAATTATTAATTATTACAAGGTGTTAATTAAGGAAACATAAATTACAACAATGAGATGTCATTTCCCATCCATTGGATTAGCAGAACTTAAAAGTTTAAAATTAACAAGTAGTAACATGGAACATAAAATAACATTGCAGCTGAGGCTATAAATTGGTAAAGCAACTAGGCATCCTGTAGCAAAGTTGAAGAGATGTTAATTCTATGGCCCAACAAATCCTACTCCAAGGTAACAGCCTAGAGAAACCCTCACAATGTGTACAGGAAAGTACTCACAAATGTTCACTGAAGAATTTTTTGAAATAGCAAAAAAAAAAAAAAAAAAAATGTAGTCTATCAAAATTTAAATCAGCCACAAAATGAATTAAAATACTGTGGTATAATTAAACAACAGGAAGCTACATAACAGTATAAACAGAATGGATTAGAACCAATATATCTATATATTCTGATAGCAAAAACATAAAAGTTAATTTTAGAGGGTTATGGAAGAAGACCATGTATATCAAGTTCAAGAAATAAGCAAAATAGCACACATAACATTAGGTATGCCTGTATACAATTATCAAAAGAGAAATGAGAATGTTAAACACCAAAGTCTATATTGATCTCTACAGAATAGAGAAAAAGGAACAGAGGATGCTTCAATAATGTCTGTAATATTTTATTTCTTAAGGTAGATGGTATACACAGAGATGAGTATTCCATTTTTCTCTATTTATTTATGCCTAAAATATCTCATGGTTTTAAAATAAGTTAAGCAGCCCTATGATGCTATACACTGTCACGCTGTGACATTAAATTGTTAATTGAAGAGATAATGAAAACATCAGAAAGCTTGTTTAGTGCCATGATTTCCTCCATTGAACACCAAGTGTTTCACACCATCAGCTCTTCACTCTCCCCCAATCAACACTCAGGGGGTAGAAATGGGACTAAGAAACAACATTTAAGTAAGGGTCTTTCTAAATATCTCTCTACATCCCATCATGAAGACTTGCTCTATTTTCAGGAGCATCTCTGCCGGCTCTGAGCTACTGTACTCTCCTGTCCCTGAAACCTCAAATCCATCTCACCTATTTATGGCAAAAGACATTCCTTTACCAAAGCAGAAACTGTAGGGCATAATTAGAAAATAATCTTGAGCTATGACTGTCTGAATCTTGAAACACTTTATAAATTTGCTGAACTTTTTTTTTTTAAGATAATCACTTAAGACAATAAGACAAGCAGCAGATCGTTTCCCGGTTAGTTAGAAATGAAAATGAAGGGTACAGTTCATCAGCTCTTTCATTGACTCACTATATAACCGAGCGTTAATGTAAGCCCCGCTCCAGGCCAAACCCCAAATTAGTGTTCAGAACAACAGTCATAGCTCCAAAGAGGTTAGATGAAGTAACAGGACATCAAGATTAATAGTACAATTTATGATACAGGACACACTGAAAATGCAATGGTAAATAAGATTTTGTTACTTTAAAAGTAAAATTTCAATTATATGGAAAATTTACATGTGTAGATTTATTTAAAAGCTGTTTTCAGGTATGTAAAAACAAATATGCTCTGAGTAATTATTTTTGAATATCAGTTGAACTAGGTTTTCAGCTTACAGTCATTTGAGTTTTAAATTTTATTTAAACAGGTATTAGTATTTGTACCAAGAAAATTAATGAATTATTTTATTTTATAAAATCTTAGAGATTTATATCTCCTTAAGCATATGTTGATTATTTATAGCTCTACATTGAGAAAATAAATTATTTTTTGTCATCTTCAAGAGTTCATTTTATCAACATCTCTCCTCCTAATGGAAACTCAGCTGTTGATTTTCACTGCATTTTTCTTGCCAAAGTCCAACCTTAAAACCAAAATTTAGAATATCTTCACATATGTCCATAAAAGAACTCTATTCTACTAGCCATCAGGAGTAACGTAGAGCAGACCAGTACCGGTCCGTGGGCCATTTGGTACCGGTCCGCAGAGAAAGAATAAATAACTTACATTATTTCCGTTTTATTTATATTTAAGGCTGAATGATGTTTTATTTTTTAAAAATGACCAGATTCCCTCTGTTACATCTGTCTAAGACTCACTCTTGACGCTTGTCTCGGTCACGTGATACATTTATCCGTCCCACCCTAAAGGCCGGTCCGTGAAAATATTTTCTGACATTAAACTGGTCCGTGGCCCAAAAAAGGTTGGGGACCACTGATGTAGAGGGCCTGGCCAGGTGCTCAATGGAAGGAGAGTCATCCCAGCACACCGAGGTCACGGTTCAATCCCTGGTCAGGGCACACAGGACAGGCAACCAATGACCGCACAACTCAACTATGTAGATCAAGTTGATGCTCCCACTTCCTCTCTCTCTCTCTCTTTTTCTCTTTCTCTCTGTCTCTCTATCTCCCCAATCTCCTTTCTCATTCTCTCTCAAATCAATGGGAAAAAAAATTTTTTAAAGAGTAATGGAGAATATCCTAAAGATTTCCTTCACATGGGAGAAAAAAAGGAAGGTTACAGGAAACACACTCAGATTTTTGCATAGGACTGTTCTCTCCCCAAATAAATCCCTCCTCAGCCATATCACCACCAGAGACTTTCATCTCCCTGACTCTTTCTCCAGCCCTTCGTCAGCCCTTATTTTCCTCACTCTCCTTCCTTTCTTAGTGTACCATGGACAACAACCCACTTCTACCATACTGATGGCAGAGGGCAAGATTTTTTTCCAATAAAACCAGATTCTCCCTAAAATGGTTTTCCCAACATAGCTAATACGATAAGTTTTTCTCCAAAGGTTACTCATATCTAAGGGCAAGAAATGAAATTACTAGAAAAAAATCATTGGACTTGGTCCTGTCTTATAAACTTAATATTAAACAGTTAATAAAGAAACTATATCATCAAAGTATATCTAGGTATGATTGCAGGAGTCAACTGTAGAAGTAGGTAAATACGTAATTAGAAATAAACAAAAATTAGCCTGACCAGGCAGTGGCGCAGTGGATGGAATGTCAGACTGGGATGCGGAGGATCCAGGTTCGAAGCCCAAGGTTGCCAGCTTGAGCGCAGGCTCATCTGGCTTGAGCAAGGCTCACCAGCTTGAGCACAAAGTCACTGGTTTGAGCAAGGGGTCAGTTGGTCTGCTGTAGCCCCCCAGTCAAGGCCCATGTGAGAAAGTGAACAATGAACAACTAAGGTGCCGCAGCAAAGAGTTGATGCTTCTCATCTCTCTCCCTTCCTGTCTGCCTGTCCCTGTCCGTCCCTCTCTCTGTCTCTGTCACAAATAAAATAAAATAAAAATAAGCAAAAATTAAACATCAAATAACTGGTATAAAAATAGTAAAACTGAAGTTTTATTTTTAAATAAAATTTTATTTAGAAAAACACAAAAGTCAAAATAATAAAAGTTGAAAAACAAATTTTAAGGAAATTTATGAGACTTTATTTTGAAATATAACTAAGGATAAAGTGATAATAATACTAATAAAAATGATGATGAATGACTCTAAGCCCTATCAGAATATATCTAAAGAACATAATTTTGAACCAGATTACTCAATTTGTTTTCATTTTAATCTTCTGTGAATTATATCTTAAGCATTTAACACAAATCATTGTATCCCTAGGTAGGCCTCAAGAGAGAACCAAAAGTATCCCATCAGCACATGTGACAGTTATTTGCTTCTCCATCAAGCACAGAGCTGCACACTGAGAGCCCTCTGTTTCATTGGTGCTCAAAATTTAGCTCACGCTAGAATCACCTGAGTTTATTAAAACAGACTGCTGTACCCCCCCCCCCCCCGAAGCTTTTCATTCAGTAGATCTGTGGTGTGGCCTCGTTATCTGTAATTCCAACGAGTTCCTAAATAATGTTGATGCTACTGGCTTAGGGACCATGGTTTAGAAACATCTACCTGGTTCAATCAGTATGCTCAGGGGTTCTCTACTCATAGCTTCATAATTTTCCAGATTAAATTAGATTTACAGACCACCAAATAATTTTCTAAATCAGCAGGTCAAAGACTGTGATATAGAAAATATCATTAACAATCTTCCAAGGCAAATACTCTTCACATGAAAGAACGGGAGAGAGGTACGAATGCAATACGGTCAACGATCAGAGGAAGCTGTGGCATCCCGTGGGCCAAAAGTGGCCCTCAATTACGCTGTAACCAGCGAGTACACTGAATATAGCCCTCGATGTCAGCACCCATGTGGAGCTGAGGAGAGGGCTCTCTTCGAGTGCAAACTCCAGTTCACTGTTATTCGCTGTTTCGCTATTGATTGCAGCGTAATCTGTTTATGACTTCCCTGGAAGTCATAGATTTTACTTGACTTCAGGAACTCTTCTCTATACCCTAAAACACAACTATTAATCTTAAGATGTTCTACCTGAACCAGTCCCTGGCGTGAAAGCATGGGGGATACCTATAGTAATGTGGAAAGCAATTATATGGTCTCTCTGCTAACCCTATAGCCACATATAGAAGCAAAATAATATTTTTCTAACACGGCTAACAATGCAACAGAAATAAGCCTATGCGTCCCTGGCTAAACGATTTTCAACAAGGTGGCCATTCAATAGGGAAAAATAATCTTTTTAATAAATAGTCCTGACAACCGTATCTCCAGATAAAAAAAAAAGAATAAATTTGGACCTTTACCTCAGAATATGTAGAGATGCTCCTCTCCTTACAGTGAGGTTACATTCTAATGCATTTTCAACTTGTAAGTTGAAAATATCACAAGGTGAAAATGCATTCAGTACCCCTAACCTATTGATCATCATAGCATAGCGTAGCCTATCTTACAGACACTCGAAACACTTCTATGAGCCTACAGCTGGGCGAAATCCTTCAACACAAAGCCATTTTATAATGACGTCTTGCATATCTTATGTAATTTATTGGCTATGGCAATGAAACCAATATCCAAAAAATGCTGGCAACACAGCCCACTTAGAGCAGCGACTGTCAACCCTTGTGAGGACTGGCTGTCGGGCGGCTGCAGCTGGCTGCGCCGATGGCCAGCATCGCAGGAGAGTATTTTACCACATACTGCTCGCCTGGGAAAACATCAAAACTCAAAATTCAGTTCCTACTGAGTGTATATTTCTTTCACACAATCGCAACATTTTAGTCGAACCTTCATAAATCAGATGTCATCTGTAAATATCTAACTCAAAATAGCATCAAGACTTAATTGTAAGAACTAAAATTATAAAATTCTTAGGGAAAAAAAAATAGGGTAAATCACTGTAATCTCAGTTCTTAAATAAGGCACCACAAGTAGCAGTAACAAAAGAAAAAATACACTGAACTTCTTCAAAATTAAAAAAAAAAAGAACTATGTGTCAAGGACACTATCAAGAAAGTCAGAAGACAATCCACAGAATGAGAAACAGCATATAGAAACCATTTATCTGATGAAGAACTGAAGTCTAGAATACATAAAAAACATTTACAACTCAATAATAAAGGACAAGCAAATTTTTAAACGAGCAAAGGATCTGATCTACAAAGATATAGAAATAGACAATAAGCACATGAAAAAATGTTCAACCTCATTAGCTATTAGGAAAACGCAGATCAAAACAATAAGATAAGCACTTCATTCATGAAGAGAGCAACAGTCAAAACGTAGAAAATAATTGTTGGAAAGGAAATATAGAAATTGGAAACCTCATTCATCGCTGTGAGAATGGAACAGTCTGTAACGTCCTCAAAAGTTGAAGACAAAATTACCTTTTGACACAACTATTCCACTCCTTGCTATATACTCAAGAGAAATGAAAACCTGTCCACAAAAAAAAAATCTTGCATGTAAATGTTCATAGTAGCATTACCCATAATAATCAGAAGGGCAAGACAGCACATGTCTGTCAACTAATAAATGAATAAGTAACATTTTGCATATTCATACAATAAAATATTATCTGACCATGAAAGGGAATGAAATATTGAGAGAAGCTACAATACGGAAACTTGAAAACACAATGCTAATGGCGATCGCATTTATATAAAATACCAAAGATAGGCCAATTCAATGAGACAGAAAGTAGGTGAGTGGTGGCCTAGAGCTAGGGATGGGATGAAAAGACGGTCGGATGAGAGTGACAGGGCACAGCGTTGCTCTGGGGATGATGGAAATGTTTTAAAATTGATTCAAGTCAAGATGACACAACTCTGCTCTCCCTATACTAAAAACCATGTCACTGTGCACTTCAAACAGTTGAGTTGTACGTTATGTAAATTATATCTCAATAAAGCTGTTAAAAAAATAACTATATTTTAAAGGTCAGGTAGCCTTTACCTGTTTGTTTCTACTGAGCTTTTGCCTAGACCGGCAATTTTCAACCTTTTTCTTCTCATGGCACATAAACTAATTACTAATATTCTGCGGCACACCAAAATTATCTGATTTTTGCTGAACTGACAAAAAAAATATGTATAATATTGATTCATTCACACCGGACAGCTATTGTTGGGTTGGCTGTTGTAACTTTTTTTTTTTTATTTGACAGTCTAAGGGTCTCGTTAGGTCAGTGCCGGTGACTAAATAGTCAGGTATTGCATGTTTTAAAATTTCTTGCAGCACACTGGTTGAAAATCACTGACCTAGACTAAAACCAGGTTCTATCAGAGAAACTGTAAAGGAAAGAACCACATAGGGAGACATACATAAAAATTTCGTGCTGAGACGATAGCTTGGTCAATAAGGAGAATCAAGGGCCAGGTTGGATGACTGCAAAGGTAGAACAACCTGACCAAGTTAAGAACCTAAGAAAAATAAGTCCAAGCAAAAAAATGTGTGTCTTGCCCTGGCCGGTTGGCTCAGCGGTAGAGCGTCGGCCTGGCGCCCGGGGGACCCGGGTTCGATTCCCGGCCAGGGCACACAGGAGAGGCACCCATTTGCTTCTCCACCCCCTCTCCTTCCTCTCTGTCTCTCTCTTCCCCTCCCGCAGCCAAGGCTCCATTGGAGCAAAGATGGCCCGGGCGCTGGGGATGGCTCCTTGGCCTCTGCCCCAGGCGCTAGAGTGGCTCTGGTCGCAGCAGAGCGATGCCCCGGAGGGGCAGAGCGTCGCCCCCTGGTGGGCAGAGCGTCGCCCCTGGTGGGCGTGCGGGGTGGATCCCGGTCGGGTGCATGTGGAAGTCTGTCTGACTGTCTCTCCCCGTTTCCAGCTTCAGAAAAATACAAAAAAAAAAAAAAAATGTGTGTCTTCTCCCTGGGAGCCCAGGTTAGCAGTAGGTTTATGGGCAATGACCAACATAAACACACCAAGCTGCCTCTGAAAGTGTTAGAATTTACCGTACAAGAGTCCTCTTAAAAAAAAAAAATCTACAAACTATCATATAATCCACTCCCTTAGGAAAAAAAAAATGGTTTGTACAAAGGCTGTCTCAAAATTAATGAAAGTTTTATTGTGACAGTAGTAATAAACGTCATTACAACAACAAAAACTAGCACCGGGGTAACACTGATGGCAGCAGCAGCAGTTACGGGTTGTCCTTACAGCCTGACATATCGAATTCAATCTCTCACACGTCCTATAAAGTAGTACAAATTTCATTTGATGAATGAGGAAACAGACTCAAAGAGGAAAAGCAAAAAGCCAAAGTCCCATAGCTGTTCAGTGACAGAGCCAGGATGTGAACTCGCCTCAGCCCGACTGCTGCTTCTGTCTCTGTGTGCTCTTACCTTACAGAAATAAACAACAGGGACTCGGTCCAGCATCTGTCTACACTAGATATGCACATAGCACATATTTGGTTCTTCACTAAAAATTTTTCTTGCACGATCATTGACAGCTATTGTTTTGGAATCTTATGGTTTAGGAAACAAGTTTTGCATGTACATTTTTTTCTTAATAGAAAAGCTCAACAGTATGTGTTGGCAATCCTTGACTCTGCTAGGCAGGTCTGTGAGTTACGTCAGAGCAAGAGCTACAAACGTTGGGCACCCTAGACCACAAAGCTCAGACAAGTCACCGCTCTTAGCCAAGCGAGTATCAAGAATGAACTTCAGGCTGTCCTCAGGCACTAACCCTTAATTGTCAGAAAGTGTTTGGTTACTATTCACAGCATGTCCAGCATTAGCCTTGGTCTATATAGCCTTATGGAAGAAGATCAGACCACAAAAGTGAAAGAGGCAGAGAGAAAGAGAAAGGAAGGGAGTGAGGAAGGATGGGTGGGAGGGAAGGAGAATGAATAATAAAAATGACTCCCTCCTATCAAGTAGCTTCCAGGACATTCAGAGAGAGGTAAACATTATATGTTTATGTTACTCCCTTCCTTGCAGCAAAAAAGAAAGCTTGTAATTCAGAGAAAACTAGAGCCATCAAGCAAGAACTCACTCAGTTTTCTACTTGCAAACCTACAAACTGGTAACAACAGCCATTTTTAACTCCTTCCCTTTGGTCTATGAAAAAACAGAGTTCTTTTCTTTTTTTTTCTCCGTTCAAGGTTAATTCCTAGAGTTCATCCTTTTCTTTTGTCTGTTTTCAACTATTTTCTCATATTCTGGAATTTTCAAACATTCTCTCTTCAGGGTCTCTCCTTGAGCATTCAAACACAGTGAACTGATATATAGATTTGCTAATTATGGAATAACATCAGTAACGATGAAGAAAACCTCCCTTTTGATATAAGTCACCCTGACGTTCTCCGGCCATTGACAGCCTAATTCCCTGACTGCTCCCCGGACTCAGAGCCCTTTATCAACCCCTTCGATATTTCCAAAATGCTCCAGGGCTAGACTGCCAGCAAGCCCCAACTCTCCAATCCCAGCTGTTCTTTACAGACTTCAATTTACAGGAGCTTTCCGTGGCATCTGAAACTCCTCCTTGGGCAGCAGCAATAACCATCTCAGCTGGTTCTCTGAAACCACAGCAGTGTAGTGGAGGAGGAAACAGAGGAAATGCATTCGAAAGCTATTTCAGATCGAGAATTGATAAGAAGCAGTGTTTGGTTATTAGGGGTGACAGACGGTGATAATTTCTTGCTTGGGTGGTTACTAAAACAGGATAAGGGAAATAGAGGCAAGAGAGGAGAGAATTTAAAGGTGCCAGGAGTGGTCAACACCATCTATTACTACTGCATGAAGGTGAAGCAAGGAAAAGATAACATACATTGAGAGAAGAGGAGCTTTAATGGGGCATGTGCATGTGGATGCCAAAATTTCTTTTACCAGTATTTTCTTATTGCAAGGGAAGTGTATATCATGTAGAATAAAAATAAAAATATATAATGTAAAAGACACTAAAACATTCATAAATCCAACCAGCCATCTGATTAATGCCTTAGTGTAATTGTTCTCATTTTTTACCATGTCCTTACTTAAATGCACATACAAATGTTCCCATAATAGGAATTATAGATAAACGTATGTGTCTACACACACTTTTTTTCTTTTTAGATTTTATTTATTCATTTTAGAGAGAAGAGAGAGAGAGAGAGAGAAGTAGGAAGCATTAACTCCCATACATGCCTTGACCAGGCAAGCCCAGGATTTCGAACTGGTGACCTCAGCGTTCCAGGTCAACACTTTACCCACTGTGCCACCACAGGCCAGGCTACACACACATTTTTAACTTACAATTTTTTACCTTTTCCACATACTACAAGGTCAGCATTACCCTGTCAGTACATAGTCATTAATAACAGTAGTTTCCCAGTCCGGCTGCTTTAAAAAGTTGGAAATGAAGAATCCACACCAGGTCCTTGACCCAGATCCAGGCGTAGGCCTGTACATTTATAAAGCTCCGTTTACTGCAGTTACGCCCACGTAGGTTTGGTAACCAATGATCTAGCAGCCCTTTTCAACCCTTTTCATATCATGGTACATATTAACTACTAAAATTGCGCAGCACACTAAATTAGACACGTTTTCTGCCAATCTGACAGAAAAAATAGGTGTGAGTTTGATCCATTCACACCAGATGGCTACTGCTGTGGTGGCCGCTCTCGTTCTTTCTATTTGACAATCTCAGGGAAAAAAGGTCAGCGCCCCTGACGAAACAGTCAGGCGCTGCATGTTTATAAACTTCTCGCTGCAGCATATTGGTTGTAAATCGCTGATCTACATCATTCCAGAAACCTGACAGAGAAGTAAAGGAGGCATTTTCTTTAGTTATCCCATACACTTAAGGGAGAGAAGATGTGAGTAACTCGGTATGCAGAGAACAGGGAAGCAGCAGAGGAAGATGCTGACAGGGGAAAAAGGTAAGCAGATTTACCACATCAATGAAGAAAAGAAAGGGACTCAATGTACACAGATGTATGAGCCGTTTCTACTAACTTCTGAGAGCACTTGGGAAAGACGACTATAGATACAGAGATCTTTATAGGGAAATGGTTAGGAAGTTGAAATTTTCCTTTCTGCAGCGTTCTAACTTCTCTGCAAAGTAAGCGCAAGTGTTATGCTAACGGAGGATAAGGAGGTAGTAAAAAGGGGATTCTGCAAGCACAGGGGAAACTGAAAAAGTGATTGTGGAGGATGTACGGAAGACCTGACAGCGGATGTGCAAGTGATTTCTGTGGAGGGTTAATGCCCGTGAACCAGCAGAAGACACAGTTCTCATGGCTGCGCAATTTTCCTCACCGTGCCTACAAGCTATGCTGAAGCAAAGAAATTAAGACAATTTGATGTGACCAAAACTACAAATTTATGACGCAACCTTAGTAGAAGAACACGGTTCAAAAGAGACAAGACCTACAGAAAAATAGAGTGGTTGGAGAGTTTAGACCAAGGGTTCTCGAGAAGACATCCAAGAGACACAGGCATGTCAGAATGTACCCGGATCTAGAGGTCTCGTTCAGTCTAGAATAACTGCATCATGGAGTCTAAGAGAGTAAAATGCTCCTATGATAATCTCTGCACCATTTACAGAATAAATGTGATAATACTCTGCAATAATTCCCCCAACCTTCATCAGCTGCCTGATCCCCCACAAAGATTTTAAAAAATTAGTAACTGCTACCTCATTACTTTCCCTAAGCATATCAAAACCTCTGAAACACAGAGCCAGGGTATCATCCATAACTACATGAGGAAGAAATAAAAGCTTATCGTTGTTACACACTGAGCTTGGGATAGCGTGTTACACGGCATTACTGTAGCTATAGCTGACTTGTGCACCAAAAGAATGCACTGTCCCTCTGAACTTCCCACGAGCAGCCTACGCCTTATTTACAGCACTTATTTTACCTGCATCTACACTGAGTTGTTTGTTTTTAATTATACCTATCTGAAGACAGGGTCAAGTTTTATTCATGTTTGCATCTCAACATCGTAGTATAGAATCTCCCACATAATAAGTACTCCACAGTTTTTTAAGGAATAAATCTTCAACTTTTTTATGCCAAATTGAGATCATAAGGTTAACTTAGTATTTGGAAATTCAGTAAAGAACAAAATTAACAACAACAACAAAAAAAACATTTATTTTTAGTTTTTCAAATAAACATAAATAGAATTATTTTAATAATACTTCATTATACCCTAAAGTTATCTCTATATCTATCAAATAATATAAATGATTCAAAAGCACAAATATCTAGGTAATTCATTTTTATTCTTTCCAATTAATTGCACTGGTAACTATATATATATATTATGTAGACTTAGCTTAACATCAAAATTATTGTAATTAAAGAAAACGTAAATGAATTTACTTGTATTTTAAGATAGGTCTTCATTTTCTCCTCTTCTAAACTCCAAAACTATTATGTATCATTAATATAATAAATATATTTTAGATCTTGAGTTGTGATATTTAATTATATATCAAATTAATAATATACAAAGTGCTACAAAATTATAATTTAAAAAATTATGTATATATTATAAACAATATAAAATTAATTTATATATAATTAAATATCACCCCTCAAAGAAAGGTCATCTTCTAAAAATGCTCAATGGGCTATAAAACTTAAGATTCACAAAATGTCTTAGTATTCATATCTAAATACAAGTAGCATCTAAAACTGACCTTTATATGTGATCTCTACATTTATAACACATAATTCATCCTCTTTTCTGAAATCCAAAATCCAAGAAAATTGAATCACTTTTAAATTAACCAATGTGTTTATTAGATTCGTGGGGTGTAAGAAAACTTCAATTGCTACTCTATGTCATGCTGATATAGGCATAAACTCTCAGGTTAAACTTCTCTCTTTGTAGTACAAGTTTCAATTTGGATTTTAAAAAGCTTGAGGCCATCAATTTTCACATCTTTCCCACTCCCATTTAAGAAATCAGAGACCCAATTTCAGGAAAATTCTCACAAGTTACATGGAAGTTTAACATGTTCAAGAATAAACTTGACTGCCATTAAGGCAATTATATTAAAATAAAGAACATTTAAACCATTTACTATTATCAGGTTTTCTAGATTCTAAGTTAATAAAGTCAATGGGAATAATTATGTTTTTCTTAAATGTTGTACTGTTCACATTACAAACTCTAAAGTCTAAATCAAATCATTAAGCCTCACCAGTGGTGGCACAGTGGATTCAGTGTCGGCCTGGGACACTGAGGGCCCTGGTTCAAAACCCTGAGGCCACTGGCTAGAGCGCAGGCTCCTAACAGGCTTCCCAGCTTGAACACAGGGTCGCTGGCTTCAGCACATGTTCATGAACATGGCTCCCAGGTCACTGATGTAAGCCAAAGGTGGGTGGCTTGAAGCCCAAGATCACTTGCTTGAGCACAAAAGTCAGTGGCTTGAAGCCCAAGATCGCTGGTTGAGCCCAAGGTCACAGGCTTGCTTGAGCCCCAAGTCAAGGCACAGATGAGATGCAATCAATAAAAACAGCTAAAGTGAAGCAACTACGAGTTGATGCTTCTCATCTCTCTCTTCCCTCCTCTTCCTGTGTCATTCTCTTTCTAAAATAATAATAATAATAATAAGTAAATAAATAAAATCACCAAAATGTTTGCCATTTTTTATTGACTTTATTGGCGTGACATTGGTTCAACCACACAGGTAACAAAACATCACCTGCACACTGCATTATACGCCCAACATTCAAAGCAGTCTTTCTGTGTATATGTCATTCTGCTTAATCTCTCCACCTTCATTCACCCAGCTCCTCAACTCCTTCCTCTCTGACAGCTGTCAGCCTGTTCCATGCGCCCATGCCTCTGTTTCTATTTTGTTCGTCAGTTTATTTTGGGCATTAGATTCCACATATAAGTGAGATCCTATGGCATTTGCCTTTCTCTGACTGGCTTATTTCACTTAGCATGATACTCTCCAGGTCCACCCAGGCTGTCACAAAAGGTTAAGATTGCTTTCTTTTCTATGGCTGAATAGTATTCCTTTGTGAAATGTGTCACAGCTTTTTTAAGTGTCTACTGATGGACACTTGAGTTGCTTCCAAATCTTGGCTGTTGTAAATAATGCTGCAATGAACAAGGGCTGCATGTAGCCTTTTAAATTAGTGATCGGGTAAATTCCAAGAAATGGCATTGCTGGGATGAAAGGCAGCTCCATTTTTAACCTTTTGAGGAAACTCGACATTGTACTCCAGTGTCACTTTGAACCACTTAGCCTGCAAGGCTCTTCCTTCTCATCTCACAACAGTGGAGGGCTAGGCCACAGCTCCCTCATCCTTTCCTGATCACTAGCCTCCTGTCAACTGCACAGACATTTCAAATTGGATACCCTGGACAGAGGAATACGGTCTCCACTGAGCAAAGTGGGGAGATCTCCACAACTCTCGGAATGGTTATCCTACTTGAGATTATGTGGAGTCAAGACCTCTAATACCAAGTTGACATTTGACACCAACCAAACTCCCATGTACATTCCTTCTGTCCTAACGTTGTGCGTATTTTATCTCTAACTCTATTATTAAGGATCTTAAAGAAATGAACAAACTAGAGCCTGACCAGGTGGTGGCACAGTAGATAAAGTGTTGACCTGGGATGCTGAGGACCCATGTTCGAAACCCCAAAGATACCAGCTTGAGTGTGGGATCATCCAGCTTGAGCACAGGTTCACCAGCTTGAGTGTAGGGTAGCCAGCTTGAGCATGGGATCATAGATATGAGCCTATGGTTGCTGGCTTGAGCCCAAGGTCACTGGCTTGAGCAAGGGGGTCACTGGCTTGGCTGGAACCCCAGTCAAGGCACATATGAAAGGCAATCAGTGAACAACTAAAAAAGAAAGTGACACAATTACAAGATGATGCTTCTCATCTCTCTCCCTTCCTATCTATCTTTCTGTCTGTCTCTATCTGTCTCTCTCTTACTCACTAAAAATAAAATGGAAAGAAAGAAATGAATGAGCAAGATCTGAGATGTAGCACTATAGATCAAATGAAATGATAACAAGTAGATAAAAAAATAGCAACCAAAAAGTAGTAAGTTAGATATCCCTCCAGCTCTAGTACTGGGACAGGTACAGAGCAGAAAATTAATAGTGTGCATTAAGTAAATATAACAGAGCTACTCATTAGTGTATAGTTACATTTAGTATGCATTTTTTAAACCTACAACAGTGATATTGTTTATCGTAAAGTATTACTAAATATTTGCTAATAACTCATTTCTGTTATCATTATTACTTATTCCAACAAAATAAGTATTTCCAGACCATTCCATAAGAGTAGCATGATCATGAATCACAATTTCAAATGATGGCAACTCGGTTCTTCTTTTAAAGTTACATTATCTATGATTCCCTTTATTGTCCTGCTTTTTTACACTAGACATTGCAATTTTTTTTTTGTAAAGCGTGATTAAGTCCTACTGAAATAACTCAATGGAAGGTCGATCCTAAAGACCTCTCTCTGTTCCTAAGACAGTCCACTCCAAAGTCAGGCAGTTCTCCTTCAATACCTACTTCAGTAAATTCACACACACACATTTATATTTACCCATATCTTCATCCTTATTTAGAAACAAAAGGTTGTGTGTTGTGTATAGTTGTCTTAAAATACATAAAGTCATATTAAATATCATTTCTGCAACTTGCTTATCAACTTTCCCTCACCCACCGTACACAATTCATCATCACGTCATGTCATAAAACAAATAAGGTCTCTTGAAGCTTCCTTCAAGATTAGCCTTAGATCCACCTTAAGAGGGTAAATTCGCCTGACCTGTGGTGGCGCAGTGGATAAAGCGTCGACCTGGAAATGCTGAGGTCGCCGGTTCGAAACCCTGGGCTTGCCTGGTCAAGGCACATATGGGAGTTGATGCTTCCAGCTCCTCCCCCTTCTCTCTCTCTCTGTCTCTCCTCTCTCTCTCTCTCTCTCTCTCTCTCTCTCTCTCTCTCTCTCTCGCCCTCTCTCTCTCCTCTCTAAAAATGAATAAATAAATAAATAAATAAATGTATAAAAAAAAATAAAAAAAAAAGAGGGTAAATTCATGCAATAGACACAATCCAGTGAAACTGTAAAAAATAGATACAGCCAAAGAAGTTTGGATTTGAAAAGTGGTAGCCAAGGTTAAAAACCAATGTGATCCTAACTATATAAAGTTTGATTCTTGAAATACTATAAACATAAAAACAACTTAAATATGTGTTCTCTTTCAGGTCATTGCACATCTTTGAATTCTCCTATCTCACAACTCAAAATTTAAAAATGTAAAAAATATAATCACTCATGTATTCAGGATATTATACAGATATAGTGTTACATACACACATTCAACACTGAGGTCTTATAGTTTACATGTAACAAAACTAGAGTCAGTTTCCATGGCATAAACATAAGTTTCAGATATACAAAATAGGAGTTACATGTAATTCAAGCATATAAAATTGGCATGACGTTGGTAAGCAGAGACTTAATGGAATAAATAGTGTCGAATACCGATAGCAAAACCTTTCAATGGCTACTTACTAGATATGTGACTTTTAGTAGTTATATAACTTTTTGATTTTAAATACCCAAGTCTGTAAAATGTAGAAATGACTCTCTGTTAAAGAACACTTCCTAGCACTTCGAAGAAAAGCTACAACTGGAACTCACTTTCCTTAAAAAACATGGTGGCTCCCCACTTCTCCAACTTAGCGGTTACAGCACAGAAGCAAGATGCGTCAAAGGCAACCCTGGCTCTCACCAGGTTAGCAAGTATGTGTTCCAGAGTCTGAGTCTCATTTTGCTCATCTGGAAAATGAGGACAGTATTAGTATTTACCTCATGGGACCACAGGGAAGATTTACTGAAATACTCCATAGCAAACTCTTATCACACGGTTAAAAAATGTTCCAAACAGCCCTGGCTGGGTGGCTCAGTGGCAGAGTGTCGGTCTGGCATGTGGATGTCCTGGGTTTGATTCCCAGCCAGGGCACACAGAAGGGCCCATCTGCTCCTCCAACCCTTTCCCTCTCGCCTCTCTTTCTCTCTTCTCTCCTCCTGCAGCCATAGCTCAATTGGAGCGAGTTGGCCTTGGGCAGAGGATGGCTCTACATAGGCTCTACTTCAGGCACTAAAAAATGGCTCAGGTTGCAACAGAGCAAGGGCCCCAGATAGTCAGAGCATCATCTCCTAGTGTGGGCTTGCTAATCCCAGTCAGGGTGCATGTGGGAGTCTGTCTCTGCCTCCCCTCCTCTCACTGAATAAAAAACAAAGAAAAAAAAAGTTCCCGACATTTTAGATTATTTATATATATATATACACACACACACACACACATACATATATATATATATGGCACAATATATATCATTTGATTCCTTGAAAAGCCCCTCCTCTTTCTCATTTTTCTACCGTCATTTCTTCTCTTAAACTTTCACCACCTCTTTCCCATCTGACATCACAAAGTGTGACCTTTCCATGGTTCTGTCTTCAACTCTGCACTAATATTGTTCCAGTGGCTTGGAAATAAAATACTGAAACATCTAATAAAGAGATGAGACCAAAATTCATAAAAAGAAATCTTTTCTCCTGGAGAAAGTTACCAGTAGACCTAGCCGGGTACACTCTATTCATTCCATAGAGAAATCATGTTAGGCTCTCAGTCTGGGACAATACCACCAACGATCCTAGCAAGAGAGTCCAGGAGTCCACACCCTCTCAGGGTAACCCAGAAAGGGCAGGTTTTGACAAACTAGACAATGTTTGTACTCTCCATTTAAATTTTTGAAAATGAGGAAAAAGGTAAAAAATAAGCTTGTGAACAAATATTTATTGTGACTGTGCTCCATGTCAAGCATGGTGCTAGGAGCTGTCACATGCAGACTTCCACCCGATATTATTTGCTATATGGCTCTGTAGGGTGTGACTCCCTATCCCTACATGGCTGATGATGATGAAGGTGTAAAAGGATACTGGGTTCCAAAGAAGATAATCCATCTGTTTGGAACCACAAACTCCCATTCTCTGTATGCCTAACATGGCCGTGCTAATCCTCGGAGAGTGCATGAATCTTGATCTTCATTGAGAAAAGATTAACAACTCTATAATGTTGCAATTACCTTCTGGGTAATGGTGGTATATTTATAGGAGATTTCAGTGTGTGATTAACTCACCGTGCGTTGAGGGGAAAAAAAGGAGAACAAATTGGATCATTTTCTATAGAAGCTTTTCATTCAAAAAGGAAATCAAAGTTATGATAAATAAACTTTTGACAGGGTTTATTTTTATTTAATATGTACAATTAACGTGAGATACCTTTGTGCTAGTCAATATAACCTAGACATTAAAAAAAAAGAAAAGTTTTAATTCCCAAGATGGATAAAACTATCAAGCATTTATAGTAATATCACTATTCATCTAAATAGGTCTTAGGAGAAAATAAGCCAGTAAAAACTAAAACCCCTCTTCTGACTTAGTAACCCTTTAAATAAAGCACCAGTTGATTGATGAAAGCCACAGGTCTGATCACAGCCTGGAGCAGCAGCTGGTCTCAATCCTGTCCCCCATCTCCACCCTCTGGCTTTTCCCAAGCAGGAGAATTGACAAGGCCCCAAACACAGCCCAAATCTTGCATCTTTTGAGAACAAGGAACCCTCATGTCCTGAAACCAGGGAATGAAGTTCTACGGCTGAGGTATCTGGTCAAGATTACTAGTTGACTACACATCCTTCTATATTCAACGTACATTTTTAATGTTGTGGGCTAAGAGTACAGAATTAGATCAAACCACAGAATGAGCATGAAGCGCTCGGTTTTCCTCTAATTAACCTAAAACTGATTACCGTATTTTTTGCTCCATAAGACACACCTGACCATAAGACACACCTAGGGTTTTGAGGAGGAAAATAAGAAAAAAAATATTTTGAACCAAACGGTGTGTTAAGATATTTAACAAAATACTGTATTTTTCACTCCATAAGATGCACAGTCATTTACCCCCCACATTAGGGGGAAAAGTGCGTCTTATGCAGCAAAAAAAATACAATATATAATAGCAGAATTTGTAAATATGGCCAGCACATACAGACAAAATATATTCTCATTTGTATTTGCTTTTCTACTTTGAGAAATTAATTCTTCACATGCTTTAACTTTTAGAACAGCACTATCTACTGGACTCGATTGTAAATGAAAAACAAACCCATCAGGTGATAACACTACAACACCAGGAAATACAATTTATAATATTAAGGAGCTATATTGATGAGGTGTTAGGAGAGTTAAGAAGGCTGATTCCCCATTTTTGTTCCCAGGTTTTAATTTGACTTGATAAGTTTGCTTACTTTCTCTATGAGGAGAAAAGAAAATCATACTAATCATACTTTGATCCAATATACTAAGGTACAAAATCCTTCCAGGAACTTTCTTTATATGTGCACTGTAATAGTTCAATTAAAATGTACCTTTTTAGGGCTAACATTCATAAAGAATCCCTATTAAAGGCAAGTCCTGAATACAAGTTAAATACAAACTATAAATTTAAGATTTTAAACCAATTTCTAACTTAAAGAAAGGTTAAAGCAATCTCATTTTAATTAAATATATCTATAGCAACTTAATTTCAAATCTTAAGGTTCTGCAACCCAATTTCTCATGATAAGAATATTACTAAAACTCATCTGCATTGAATGACAATCTTCTGTTCCTCTCAGCTCTCCGAATTCATTATCTGTCTCATGGGAATGAATGCTTTGCTATGACTGATGAGGAGTAAGATATATAGGACAAATGATGCACTTTTTCATTAAAAGACTAAAAAGGAAATTCACTTTAGTCTCCTTTCTGCCTAGTTTCATTAAAATCTAAATACAGCTTTTCTAAGAGACTTTTTTCTAGCTCAGTTCAGTTTGACAAAAAATGTCTCATGTATCATTTAAATCAATTATAGATTCTCCAGAAATACACCTCAAAAATTTCATTTTAATACTTTAAGTCTAAAAAAACCCACAAATTATCACCAAAATTAATAAACAATCAAAAAATCTTCAAAAAGTACCAAGAAATATTATATTGGGGGTTTTTTGTTTGTTTTGTTTTTATGTTTGTTTAAAGAGATAAACAGAGACAGGGACAGATAAGACAGGAGAGATGAGAAGCAACAACTTGTAGTTGTGGCACTTTAGTTGCTCATTGATTGCTTTCTCCATGTGCCTGGACCAGGGGGCTCCAGCTGACTCAGAGACTCCTTGCTCAAGCCTATGACCTTAGGATCAAGCCAGCGACCTCTGGGCTTATTCTCCCCCCCCCCCTCAAGTCTTCCACTTGTGTCTCCCACTAAACCAGGAGTCGGGAACATTTTTTGGCTGAGAGAGCCATGAATGCCACATATTTTAAAATGTAATTCTGTGAGAGCCATACAACGACCCATGTACATTACGCATTATCCAATAAAAATTTGGTGTTGTCCCGGAGGACAGCTGTGATTAGCTCCAGCCACCTGCAACCATGAACATGAGCGGTAGGAAATGAATGGATTGTAATACATGAGAATGTTTTATATTTTTAACATTATTTTTTTTATTAAAGATTTGTCTGCGAGCCAGATGCAGCCATCAAAAGAGCCACAGCTGGCTCATGAGCCATAGGTTCCCGACCCCTGCACTAAACCAACTCAACAGAAACAGAAGCCAAGGGAGTTTGGGGAACATGATGTAGAGCAGTGTTGAAAGGGGCAGGTAAGCCTTACCAGGCAGTGGCGCAGGGGACAGAGCATCAACTTGGGACACTAAGGACCCAAGTTCAAAACCTCAAGGTCACTGAGACTTGAGAGCGGGCTCATCCAGCTTGAACACAGGTTCACCAGCTTGAGCCAGGATCACTGGCTTGAGTGTGGGATCATAGACATGACCCCATGGTTGTTGGTTTGAGCCCACAGTCGCTGGCTTGAGTAATGGGTCACCAGCTCCACTGGAGCCCCCCCATCAAGGCACATATGAGAAAGCAATCAATGAACAATTAAGGTGCTACAACTATGAGTTGATACTTCTCTTCTCTCTACCTGTCTGTCTGTCCCAGTCTGTCCATTTCTCTCCCTAAAAAGGGGGGGGAGGACAGGTGAAAGGATCTTAGGCAAATAAGCAAATGACCATCACAGCAAAATATCTGAATTTGGCAGAAGATCAATAATTGAGGCAATGCAAGAGAATTAAAGCTCAAATTCACAATAAAACTTGAACACAAATGTTCACAGAGGCATTATCCACAATAGGGAAAAAGTGGCAACAATCCAAATGTCCACCTGCCGGAGAATGGGTAAACATGTGGTATAACTACAGAGTAAACTATTATTCAGTCAGAAAAATTAATGAAGGATTGTTCCCTGCTACAAAATGAATGGGTCTTGAAAACATTATAAGTGAAAGGAGCTAGAAACAAAAGGCTACATATCATACAATTCCATTTATACAAAATGTGCAGAATAGAGAAATACGTGGACACAGAAACTAAACCAGTGGTTGCCAAGGAATGGAGGAAGAAGAGAATTGGGACTGACTGCTAATAGGTCTGAGCTTCCCCTCTGTAGTTATGGATATGTTCTAGATATAGACAGTGGCAATGGGTGCACAACATAGTAAATATAGACAAAGACAGTGGAGTGTACACTCTGAAATGGCCAGTTTTATGTCGTGTAAATTATATCAACTTTTAAAATGTTAAAGTAGCCTGACCAGCAGTGGCACAGTAGATAGAGCGTCAGACTGGGATGCAGAGGACCCAGGTTCGAGACCCAGAGGTCGCCAGCTTGAGTGTGGGTTCATCTGGCTTGAGCAAAAAGCTCACCAGCTGAGACCCAAGGTTGCTGGCTCGAGCAAGGGGTTACTCAATCTGCTGACGGCCCACGGTCAAGGCACATATGAGAAGGCAATCAATGAACAACTAAGGTGTCGCAATGAAAAACTGATGATTGATGCTTCTCATCTCTCTCCATTCCTGTCTGTCTGTCCCTATCTATCCCTCTCTCTGACTCTATCTCTGTCCCTGTAAAAACAAACAAACAAAAAAAAGTTAAAGTAAAAAAATAAAGGAAATAAATAATTAAGAAGTGGGAGTAAATAATAAGCCTCCAAGATTTAAGCCAAAGATTCTTTAGTATCCAGAGTTCTTGCGCAGGGACACTGCACATGGAGTCACTCACTCTGCAGGTCAGGGGTACTTGCTGAGACAACGTGGGATCATATTCAGGTTCCTATCTACATAATACATTTGAGCTACACCTGCCACTGATTTTCAAGCAACTAAGATGGCTAAGTCATTTTTTCAAGAACCATCAAAAGAGATGGGTGTCGGGCTGTCAAAATTAAAATTAATACTTTCACAGTATTAACATAAGGAGCTGCCAAGTCACAACAAAGCAAATTTTCTTTTTATTTTTTCTTCCAAAGATCTGTTCAAGCTTAAACGTATCTCCATATTTTTCTAATAAAAGAGTTGGACAGGGTCTGGAAATGTAAAGACTACGAGCTGGTGATAGGGAAGAAAGGGAAGCCGGTGAGGGGAGGGCTGCAGATTCCAGGCTGGACCACACACCAGACAAAGCTTCCAGGCTCATCAGGGAACCCCCGTTGACCCGCTTCAAACGCCGTCTGGATAAGATACACTGCTTATGCACCTTTTCAGAATCGACTACACTTCTGTAACCTCCACGGTACAAAATGATATTCAATTATGTTATCTTGGCATAAGAAAGAAAATATCAACAAATTAAATTGGAGTCGCTTTAAACGTCTATCATAAGTGACAGCTTCTTAGAATAATACAATTTGAACTTAAAATGAATAGTTTAGTTGTGATCAAGAGACAGAGAATGTTGATAGATGTTATAATCAGCCACGCTCGGGGGCAGATGTGACTATTATGAAATAGAACACTTCTCTAAGAAAACACTTAACTTGATAAGAGAATAATATGAATAATGCACCGTCTTTGTGTAAGTAAATGGTGAGCTTAATAAAGTCTCTTGAATGAATAGAATTATAAAAATTTCCAAAGACAACTGCTGAAGAACCATAAACAAAAACCTTCACAGACATTAGCTACAAGTGAAACACCAACCAACACAAGATATTATAGTATCCAAACAGCATACATTTTTAACAGGATATTTATGAAAAAGTATCACAAGCCTAGAAAATGATTATTTATGTCAGAGTTCACAATCTACTTTCTAGCATAAGGTCTCTAACAGCAATCTCATGAAATCCCAGGAGATCAGAATGTTTCCCTATAAAAATAATCCCATTAGGCATTATAACAAAGCTCTCTGATCCGGCAAACTGGGTCCAGAAGTTGGGACATATATTAAAAATATTGGTTAAGGCCTAATATCGAAAATATACAAAGAACTCATAAAACTCAACAACAAACAAACAAACAATCCAATAAAAAAATGGGAAGAGGATATGAACAGACACTTCTCCCAGGAAGAAATACAAATGGCCAACAGATATATGAAAAGATGCTCATCTTCTTTAGCTATTAGAGAAATGCAAATCAAAACGGCAATGAGATACCACCTCACATCTGTTCGATTAGCTGTTATTAGCAAGACAGGTAATAGCAAATGTTGGAGAGGCTGTGGAGAAAAAGGAACCCTCATACACTGTTGGTGGGAATATAAAGTAGTACAACCATTATGGAAGAAAGTATGGTGGTTCCTCAAAAAACTGAAAATAGAACTACCTTATGACCCAGCAATCCCTCTACTGGGTATATATCCCAAAAACTCAGAAACATTGATACGTAAAGACACATGCAGCCCCATGTTTATTGAAGCATTGTTCACAGTGGCCAGGACATGGAAACAACCAAAAAGCCCATCAATAGATGACTGGATAAAGAAGATGTGGCACATATACACTATGGAATACTACTCAGCCATAAGAAATGATGACATCGGAACATTTACAGCAAAATGGTGGGATCTTGATAAAATGATACGAAGCGAAATAAGTAAATCAGAAAAAACCAGGAAATGTATTATTCCATACGTAGGAGGGACATAATAGTGAAACTAAGAGACATTGATAAGAGTGTGGTGGTTACGGGGGGGAGGGGGGAATGGGAGAGGGAAAGGGGGTAGGGAGGGGCACAAAGAAAACAAGATAGAAGGTGACAGAGGACAATCTGACTTTGGGTGGTGGGTATGCAACATAATTGAACAACAAGATAACCTGGACTTGTTATCTTTGAATATATGTATCCTGATTTATTGATGTCACCCCATTAAAAAAATAAAATTATTATAAAAAAAAAATATTGGTTAAAGCACGGAATGATAAAAATGAATATAAATAGATATACACAAACAGTAACAGTTTTTGTTTTAACTTAAAACACAAATCTAGATATTCACTCATCTCCTGATTTAAGATTAAAGCTATGTCTTATGTTTCGTTCCTCTAAGATTTTGTGTCATCTTTCTGTAGGAACCTATACCTACCAAGCACTTATCATCTATAATTTCTTTTGAGTTAAAACAGAATTAAAGCTAAAAAGTTGGTGCAAAATAATCTGCATGTAAGCTCTTAGATTTATATCATTTTGTTCACTTGTACATACTTAAGTAAAAGTAATTTTCCTACTTGCCCATACTTAGATTTCCCCAGTACTTAATAATTTTTTTTTTGCTGTCCCACTCATAGTTTATCACTTTATATAATTTATTTTACCAAATTATAATGAAGAGATTGACAGACACAGGATCGGAGGAGGTGGGACACTAGCTCACTATAAGCACACAATGTAACAAGCAGAGCAGTACTGCGTATGTGTATGTGGTGCGTGCTGAGAACTGCATGCGTGTGCAGTCCCCTGTGGGATGCTGTCAGTCTCCTTTACAGTAAGTCTATAAACCAGAAGCATATTCAGTAAGTTAAGTAAATGTTGGTTAAGTAAAAACCTCCACTGTACATCTAACTCATTGAAAACTAAAAAAATCCATCAATGAAAACAGATAAAAGGGGTGAGAGAATCAACATCAAGTTGAAAAGCTAGAGAAGTCCTGGCAATGTTCTAGAGCAGTGGTCCCCAATCTCTTTTGGGCCACGGACCGGTTTAATGTCAGACAATATTTTCATAGACCGGCCTTTAGGGTGGGACGGATAAATGTATCACGTGACCGGGACAAGCGTCAAGAGTGAGTCTTAGATGGATGTAACAGAGGGAATCTGGTCATTTTTTAAAAATAAAACATCGTTCAGACTTAAATATAAGTAAAATGGAAATAATGTAAGTTATTTATTCTTTCTCTGCGGACTGGTACCAAACGGCCCACGGACCGCTAGAGGTCCACGGCCCAGGGGTTGGGGACCACTGTTCTACAGAACAACTACTGACTGATTATTTTATGTTGATATACATCCAAAGAGTCCATTTTTCAGCACTGGCGCTGGTTTGGTAACAGTCCCGAAGCCCTCTATCTCTGTCTTGTAGTTTGCTGCCCTCTTGCCAAAATAAACAATATCAAGAATTGCCAACTGCCCCACAAATTGGCTTTCTAGAAACATCACGTTCACTGATAAGCCAAACTGGAGGGAAGTCACATAAGGAAAATGAGCTCAGATAACCCACATGGTGTTGAAAATATCTACCGACAAAGATTCTCTCAAGTTCCAACTAAACCCCGAGGTCAGTGGAAATCCTTCTCAGCAATCTAAGTAGGAAGCACGATACTACCTAACCAACTCCCCTCTGTTCCCACAATGAAAAGACTACCAGATGCCTAGAACGTTAAAAAAAATCTGGAAACTTATTATATTATATTATATTTATTATATTATATTATATTATATTTATTATATTATATTATGTTTATTATATTTACTATATTTATTATATTTACTATATTTATTATATTATATTACTATAGATTTGCCACAGGGTTGTTTACATTATTATTCCAGTTTTTCATAAGCTTCCATAAATGGGGATTCTGCTTCCATACCCTATTGACTTAAGACTTTGCCAAATTATTTGGTTATCGAAATGGAAGTGCAGGCCCTGGTCGGTTGGCTCAGTGGATAGAGTTTCAGCCAGGCGTGCGGACATCCTGGTTCTATACCACTCAGGACACACATGAGAAGCGACCATCTGCTTCTCTTACCCCCGCCCCTCACTATCCTTTCTCTCTCTCTTCCCTTCCTGCAGCCAGTGGCTCAGCTGGGACAAGAGTCGGCCTCAGGTGCTGAAGATAGCTCTGCTGGTTATGAGCATTGGCCCTGATGCGTGTTGCCCGGTGGATTCCAGTCAGAGAGCCTGTGGTAGTCTGTTTCTCTATTTCCTCTCCTCTCACACTTCCTACTTCTCAGCTGAAGCTTTTAGAGCCATAACAAAGCTGTCCTTGCTGTTCCTCTTCATCACCAGATCTGCATGTCACACACACAGGGGCTGCTCCACCTTGATCCTGGAAAGAACCTGACACTGGGGACAGAGGCACAGCTGATAGTGTAGCCAATGTGAGCAAGAAATCAGCTTTTATTGTACTAAGCTATTAAACTGTTGGCGTTTTCTGTCACCTGCATACCACGGAGAAGGCTGACTAACACAGCCACTACAGATTTCGTTAAAGGAAGAAAATTCAAAAGACGTTGCTGGTCCTGGCCATTTAGCTCAGTCGGTTCAGAGCACTGTCCCCAAAAAATTTTGCAGGTTTTATCCCTAGCCAGGACACACACACATGAGAAGCAACCAATGAATGCACAACTGAGTGGAACAACAAATCAATGCTTCTCTTCCTCCTCCCCTCTCTCTCCTTCCCTCTCTCTATCACAGAAAAGCCCTGTAGTTCGGCTGGTTGGAGCATCCTCTCAGATTGCAGAGGCTGCTGGGTTCAATTCCCTGATCTGGGCACATATAGTAGCAGCTCGAAGTTCCTGTCTCTCCCTCTCCCTGCCTTTCATCAAATAAAAATAAAAAGGTTGCTATCAAAACTACGCTCTTCAAACCACAAAGGACTTCTAAACCAATTAATATTTATCACTAATTTTCAGATCATTGTTTCTCAAACTAGCCATGATAATGGACCACTTAACTATTTTTTAAAAAATGTTCCCATCAATTATAAACTAATACTCATAAAATATAATAAAATTATTTTAAAATTCAAAATAAAATACCACTTTCAAAATTTAAGCCCTGAACTTTGTATTATCATTCAACTGAAATAAAACTACTCTGTCAACATCTCAGTAAAGTTCGGCCCTGGCCAGTTGGCTCAGTGGTAGAGCGTCGGCCTGGCGTGCAGAAGTCCCGGGTTCCATTCCCGGCCAGGGCACACAGGAGAAGCGCCCATCTGCTTCTCCACCCCTCCCCCTCTCCTTCCTCTCTGTCTCTCTCTTCCCCTCCCGCAGAGAGGCTCCATTGGAGCAAAGATGGCCCGGGCGCTGGGGATGGTTCCTTGGCCTCTGCCCCAGGCGCTAGACTGGCTCTGGTCGCAACAGAGCGACGCCCCCTGGTGGGCGTGCCGGGTGGATCCCGGTCGGCGGCATGCGGGAGTCTGTCTGACTATCTCTCCCCGTTTCCAGCTTCAGAAAAATACAAAAAAAAAATCTCAGTAAAGTTCTTAAATGCGGACTCCCAACTTCTGACAACGTATCATTGCAGAACAATTACAGGGCACCGAACCACATGGTCTACAGAGCCCAGCCTGAGTAGCACTGCTTCAGAGCATGTAGAATTAAGAAAAATCAAGTCTTTGAGGACGTAAACTTCTTGACGATTGTATAACAAGAGATTAAATTATAGACAAATGTCATCAGAAGAAAGGTAAAATTCTCCTGAGCATTGCTTCCCAGTGTACAAAACTTTCTGTGGTTATTTTTTTTCAATTAGGCATAAAAATCGGGGCATTCCTACCCTTTCCCTCATTTTGAGTCTATCAACGATAGACATTTAAGTTATTTTGAAATGTGCCTAGCTCCTAGACTTGATCATTTTAAATGAAATGTTTTCAGTTATAGCAAAATAGGAACCCAATTATTTTATATTGACATAAGTAGTTTACTGCCTTCCTCTCTACTCATTATCATCCAGCTCCTGGGAAGCAGCTAGTTTTCAGCAATTATTTAGAAACCTGCAATAAACATGACTTAGTTCTGAAACTCCAAGTATATTTTAAATCACATTTAATTTTCTAAAGAATAGGTCTTTTCTGTACGGCAGAGGATTCAAAGTTTTAAAAATTCATCTTGAACCTTTAATAAACTTTGACTTGCCCAGAAATACTTTTTTGCGTGGCATGACTCCAAACTCGATGATTGTCAACATATATACACTGTCTTTCTGAGTTCTATAGCAGCTGGTAGCTGCTTTAAAAATTAGCTTTTATTTTCTTTTTAATGACTAAACAGAAAAGAGATGATTGTTTCATATCCTCTCAAATGAAGAAAAGAATATATGCAATATACTTTAAGTAAAGTTACTTTCTAGGTATTTTTGCTTTGTTTTGTTTTTTTGAGAAAAAGCGAGAGAGGGTGAGAGAGAAAAAACATCAACTTTTTGTTCCACTTATTTATGCATTCACTGGTTGCATATGCCCTGACCAGGAATCGAACCTGCAACCTTCGCATATCAGGACAATGCTCTAACCAACTGAGCTTCCTGGCCAGGGCCCAAGCTTTAACAATGTGTATGATAAAAGCCATAGCCACATCAGTTTGGGCTTTCCAAAGACAAAATCATTTGCCTTTTGCACAGCTCAGCTGTCTTTTAAAACTAAAAGTAATTTTTTAAATAAGAAATAAAAAGACCTTTACAACTCTGAGTATTCTTTTCAATTTTGTCAATTAATATCTCTATAGTATTCATTCATAATTTGTTAGCATCTACAGCAACCCAGTTTAGGCAAGTAAAGTCACATTTTCCCCCACTGAGCCAGATGAAGAATCATGTTTAGAGAGCTCAACTATGGTTTCAAATTCTAAAGCCCTTTCTTTTTCTTTTTTAACATACTAATTCATGAAATTTCATTCTTGAAAACCAGATATATTTTACTATTCTAGGTAGCTGTACCTAAAATATCTTCAGGTCAGTAGGCAAAAAAAAAAAAAAAAAAAAACCACTTGAACAAATTAAATTTTAGACATTCTTTAATTTTAGTTTCTTCTGAAAAAGTATGAATAATAAATGTTAATCATTTAGATAAAAACTAAAGTAATAAAATTCCCTTTTTCAGATAAACAAATAATAGTCAATTTATATATTGGCAGAGGGCAGGTTTGATTAGAAGACATGTTTTACATTATTTGGGGGGTCGAGTAAGAAGTACGTACAAAAGCAATGTTTTGAACTACATACGTATTTTTTGCTCCATAAGACATACTTTTTCCCAAAAAAATGGAGAAGAAAATGCCCATGTGTGTTATGGAGCAAAAAATACAATATTTTATTAAATATTTTAACACACCATTTGGTTCAGAATACTTTTTTTCTTATTTTCCTCCTTAAAACCATAGGTATGTCTTATGGTCAGCTGCATCTTATGGAGCGAAAAATACAGTACATTCTGCCAAGATAAAGTATAAGTAAAATCAGGTTACTTTTTTTAAACTCTGCCAAGAGGTGAAGAAGCAACATTTCTTTGAAGTGATATTTCAAGTATATATACAGATGTTAAGCTTACTGTTACATTAGATGACAAAGTAAGAAAGAGAATTCTTAAAAATGATCAGTGTTATATATACGAATTTTATAGACTCTTTTAAGTTTCTTGTTAAGTTTACCAGCTGATAAATGAGGTTATACAAATACAGTTAGACAATTTTTAAAACATTTTATCTCATCAGCAAAACCATTAAGAAAAACATCTTAATCTTCATTTGCATTTTTTAATAAAAATATACTGTAATTTATAAGCCAATTAACATGCATTTTCTTTTCCTTTGGTTTAGCACAAATGTATACATTATAACACTTACTGATGAAATTACTTAATACATTGTTTTTCTTTTTTATTGAAGTTGTTGAGGTAACACCAGTTAAAATTATGCCGGTTTCAGTTGTACCTAACACATTTTTGATCAGGAAAAAATTTCAGGTAAAAAAAAAAAAAAAAAAGGAGATGAAGTCAGAGTAATGGCGGGGTAGGAAGCGATACCGATAAATCTCCCCCAAAACTCAACAAGATCTTCAACCAGAAACAGAAAAACCTATACTTGGAGCCTCCAGATGCTTCGCAATACACCCAAAGGTATGGTCGAGTGAAAAATTGGCTAAATATATAACCAAATCCCAAAGGAAATAGGGAGTAAGAAATGCTCCGCCTACCTCACTAACCTAAACAGGGCGGCTTTCTCTGGTAACTGTGAATATAGAAACTGAGGCGGGCAAAGGGGGTGAATAGATCCAGGCCGCGACACAAACGGCCGAACCAGGCTGTGGCACGGAGATCCAAGCCGAGGAAAAACTGATCCTGTGGCAACCCGGGCAATACAAGCTAACACTCGCACCAAACCCAAAGAAAGACAAGCGGGGCAGCCATTTTACCCGATCTCCTGGTCGGTGCGCAGTTAGTGGGCGAGAGATTTCTTCCTAAGCCCCGGGAGTGGGTGCCCGTGTTACCCCACAGAGAGGCAGAGTCAGAGGCCTTTCTGTGGGCTGAAAGCAGAATCTCTGGGCAGCCCCAGCGCCCTGGGAAAGCCGCGCACGGGAGGGAGCGAGAACTAACTCCAACAGTGGAAATTTTCCATGCTGGTGGGGGTTTCACTCAGAGGGAAACGCGGCCGGCCTCATATCCTGGTCTGCACGCGCAGATAGGGAGTGAGCGATTCCTCCGAGTGCCTCGGCAGTGCGCGCCCGTGTTATCGCACAAAGGGGCAGAGTCAGGGTCCTTTGTGTGGGCCAAAGCGGAATCTCGGGCTGCCCCAGCGCCTTGCAAAAGCCGCGCATGGGGACGGAGCGAGAGCCAATTCCAACGCTGCAACTTTTCCATGTGGTTGAGGGTTTCACTCAGAGCGTGAGACAGCTGGCCGGATATCCTGGTCTGCGCGCGCAGACAGTGAGTGAGAGTTTCTTCCAAGCGCCCCGGAAGTGGGCGCCTGCCTGTGTTACCGGACAGAGTGGCAGAGCCAGAGGTCTTTGAGTGGGCGGAAACCCCGCCTGATTATGCTAGCAGCTCTGACTGACTGAGACTTACCCAGAGCCCTGTGCTGAGTGGAAATAGAGTGGGGAGTTGCCAGCTCTTTGAGCCTCTTACTATCCAGGCAGAGGCAGCAGCAACCCCATAGCTGGATTATCAGGCTACTAATTGAGGAAGGAAAGACTAGGAGAAAGGCTCCAGGAACACGGATTCTCTCACTGTCGGAGCCTATAAATGCTAATGAGCCTCGACTGCCAACGAGACTAAAGCACAATACATGACATTGCCATAGAGACTTATCAACTGCAAACCTCTACCTGAGCGTGCCAAAGGGGCAGAACCCGGGGTACAGAGTCACCGACCAGGAAGAGGGAGAGAAAAGAAAATGCAAGAAGATAACCTCTCAAAATCAAGAATAATCTGCAGACTTGAAAACCTATCCCATTTTATTATATTTGTTCGTTTGTTTCTCTTATCTTCATTCTTGATACTTTTTTTTTTCCTCCTCCAATTTGGCCAATTAACTCTCTACCGGTCTTACTCTCTCCTCTCCTTGAACTACACTACCCATAAGTGTTACATCTCCCATTATTTTTTCTCTCCTCTTCCTTTCTCTCTATGAGGGTTGCACTCCAAAACCCTTAACTCTCTCTCTCTATCTCTCTCTCTCTCTCTCTTTCTCCTTTCTTTTTTCTTCTTTTAGTGGTTCCATCTTTTTTTCTCTCTCTCTCTTTCTTTTCTCCCTCTATATTAGTTTCTTCCTTTCTCCTTTACATCTCCTCTCATTCAAACCTCAATAACAAACAAATTATCTAATCTGGGACTCAAACTTATGTTTGTGGCATTTTGGGGGGTATTTACTTCACCTTTTTAACTCACTAGCATTGCTCCCATCCCTGGCTCTCCATTTTATCTAGTTCTTGTTCCACTAAATACAATAGTAATTTTTTAATTTGTCCCCACATTTTTCTGTTTTCCTCTTATTCCTCTCATCATAACTCTTAGACAACCAACACCTAAAAGCAAATCATTTTATTCTTGACCCAAATTTTTTCCTTATTTGCTTTTTGTGGGTCCATACCCCCTTTTCTTTTTTTCTTTTTTTTTTCTTTTTTTTGCCCCTTTATTACTTTTCCCCAATTCAGGCCCTCCATCACAGGCATTGTTTGTTATAATTCACAGTTCACCACAAGATTTTCTCAAGAAAGAGGGGAGAGGAGAGAAGAGGAAAAAAGGAGGGGGGAATAATTTCCATTTTTTTTAATTTTTATTTTACTTTATTTTTCTTTATTTCTTATTAATTTTTTTAAAAAAAACAACTCTTCGATTTTTTTTTTTTATCTTTTTAACTTTTTATTCTTTATTAAATCTCATTAATACTATCAACAAAACCACCCTCAGATGCCATTAAGGAAGAAAAAATCAAATATCATGGATACAAAAGAAAGAGAGGTAACACAGCTAGATGAGGAAAAATCTATGGAGAAAAAATTTAATATATTGGAAACCTTGGAGCTAAATGACAGAGAATTCAAGATAGAAATCCTAAAAATCCTCCGAGATATACAAGAAAACACAGAAAGGCAATTTACGGAGCTCGGAAAACAACTTAATGAACACAAAGAATATATGTCCAAGGAAATTGAAACTATAAAAACAAATCAAACAGAGATGAAATCTCAATTCACGAGCTGAAAAGCAAAGTAACAAGCTTAGCTAATAGAACAGGTCAGAAAGAAGAGAGGATTAGTGAAATAGAAGACAAGCAACTTGAGGCACAACAGAGAGAAGAAAGAGACTCAAAAATTTAAAAAAATGAGATAGCCCTACAAGAATTATCTGACTCCATCAGAAAGAATAACATAAGAATAATAGGTATATCAGAGGGAGAAGAGAGAGAAAATGGAATGGAGAACATACTCAAACAAATAATAGATGAGAACTTCCCAAGCCTGTGGAAAGAACTAAAGCCTCAAGTTCAAGAAGCAAACAGAACTCCGAGTTTTCTTAACCCCAACAAACCTACTCCAAGGCATATCATAATGAAATTGACACAAACCAACAGCAAAGAAAAAATTCTCAAAGCAGCCAGGGAAAAGAAGAATACAACATATAAAGGAAGGCCCATTAGATTATCATCAGATTTCTCAGCAGAAACTCTACAAGCTAGAAGAGAGTGGACCCCCATATTTAAAGTCCTGAAAGAGAGGAACTTTCAGCCACGAATACTATACCCATCAAAGCTATCCTTCAAATATGAAGGAGAAATAAAAACATTCACAGATACAGAAAAGATGAGGGAATTTATCATCAGAAAACCCCCACTCCAGGAATTACTAAAGGGGGTTCTCCAATCAGATACAAAGAACAAAAAAAAACAGAGCCACAAGTAAAAGCTCCAAGAAGAACACAATAAAACCAAATTTAAACTGTGACAACAACAAAAAGAAAGTGGGGGAGAAGATGGAGATTAACAGTAGCAAAGGACGATGGAGTGCAAAAGTACTCACAAAATAGTGCACTACAATGAACAGGGTAGGGACCCTTTTCATTACTCAAAGGTAACCACCATTGAAAAAACCACCACAGAAGCACATGAGATAAAAGAGATAGCAACAGAGGAAAGATGTATGGAATACAACCAAATAAAAACAAAAGATAGAAAAACGAAAGAGAAGAATCAAACAAGACACAAAACTAACAGAAAGCAATCTATAAAATGGCAATAGGGAACTCACAAGTGTCAATAATTACACTAAATGTAAACGGATTAAACTCACCAATAAAAAGGCACAGAGTAGCAGAATGGATTAAAAAAGAAAATCCAACTGTATGCTGCCTACAGGAAACTCATCTAAGTAACAAAGATAAAAACAAATTCAAAGTGAAAGGCTGGAAAACAATACTCCAAACAAATAACATCCAAAAAAAAGCAGGTGTAGCAATACTCATATCGGATAATGCTGACTACAAGACAGGAAAAGTACTCAGAGACAAAAATGGCCATTTCATAATGGCTAAGGGGACACTGAATCAAGAAGACATAACAATTCTTAATATATATGCACCAAACCAAGGAGCACCAAAATATATAAGACAGCTACTTATTGATCTTAAAACAAAAACTGACAAAAATACAATCATACTTGGAGACCTCAATACACCGCTGACGGCTCTAGATCGGTCATCCAAACAGAGAATCAACAAAGACATAGTGGCCTTAAACAAAACACTAGAGCACCTGGATATGATAGACATCTACAGGACATTTCATCACAAAGTGACTGAGTATACATTTTTCTCCAGTGTACATGGATCATTCTCAAGAATTGACCATATGTTGGGCCACAAAAACAACATCAGCAAATTCAGAAAAATTGAAGTTGTACCAAGCATATTTTCTGATCATAAAGCCTTGAAACTAGAATTCAACTGCAAAAAAGAGGAATAAAATCCCACAAAAATGTGGAAACTAAACAACATACTTTTAAAAAATGAATGGGTCAAAGAAGAAATAAGTGCAGAGACCAAAAGATATATACAGACTAATGAAAATGACAATTCGACATACCAGAATCTATGGGATGCAGCAAAAGCAGTGATAAGAGGGAAGTTCATATCCCTTCAGGCATATATGAACAAACAAGAGACAGCCCAAGTGAACCACTTAACTTCCCACCTTAAGGAACTAGAAAAAGAAGAACAAAGAAAACCCAAAACCAGCCGAAGAAAGGAGATAATAAAAATCAGAGCAGAAATAAATGAATTAGAGAACAGAAAAACTATAGAAAAAATTAATAGAACAAGGAGCTGGTTCTTTGAAAAGATCAACAAAATTGACAAACCCTTGGCAAGACTTACCAAGGAAAAAAGAGAAAAATAAACAAAATCCAAAATGAAAGAGGAGAAATCACCACGGAAACCGTAGGTATACAAAGAATTATTGTAGAATACTATGAAAAACTTTATGGCACTAAATTCAACAACCTAGAAGAAATGGATAAATTCCTAGATCAATACAACCTTCCTAGACTGAGTCAAGAAGAAGCAGAAAGCCTAAACAGACCTATTAGTAGAGAAGAAATAGAAAAAACCATTAAAAACCTCCCCAAAAATAAAAGTCCAGGCCCTGACGGCTATACCAGCGAATTTTATCAAACATTCAAAGAAGACTTGGTTCCTATTCTACTCAAAGTCTTCCAAAAAATTGAAGAAGAAGCAATACATCCGAAAACATTTTATGAGGCCAACATAACCCTCATACCAAAACCAGGCAAGGATGGCACAAAAAAAGAAAACTACAGACCAATATCTCTAATGAATACAGATGCTAAAATACTAAACAAAATACTAGCAAATCGAATACAACAACATATTAAAAAAATAATACATCATGATCAAGTGGGATTCATCCCAGAATCTCAAGGATGGTTCAACATACGTAAAACGGTTAACGTAATACACCATATCAACAAAACAAAGAACAAAAACCACATGATCTTATCAATAGACGCAGAAAAGGCTTTTGATAAAATACAACACAATTTTATGTTTAAGACTCTCAACAAAATGGGTATAGAAGGAAAATATCTCAACATGATAAAGGCCATATATGATAAACCATCAGCTAACATCATATTAAATGGCACTAAACTGAAGGCTTTCCCCTTTAAATCAGGAACAAGACAGGGTTGTCCACTCTCTCCACTCTTATTTAATGTGGTACTAGAGGTTCTAGCCAGAGCAATCAGACAAGACAAAGAAATAAAAGGCATCCATATCGGAAAAGAAGAAGTAAAGGTATCACTTTTTGCAGATGATATGATCCTATACATCGAAAACCTCAAAGAATCCACAAAAAGACTACTAGAAACAATAAGCCAATACAGTAAGGTCGCAGGATACAAAATTAACATACAGAAGTCAATAGCCTTTCTATATGCCAACAATGAAACAATTGAGAACGAACTCAAAAGAATAATCCCCTTCACGATTGCAACAAAAAAAATAAAATACTTAGGAATAAACATAACAAAGAATGTAAAGGACTTATATAATGAAAACTATAAACCATTGTTAAGGGAAATCGAAAAAGATATAATGAGATGGAAGAATATACCTTGTTCTTGGCTAGGAAGAATAAATATAATCAAGATGGCTATATTACCCAAAGCAATATACAAATTTAATGCAATTCCCATCAAACTTCCAATGACATTTTTTAAAGAAATAGAGCAAAAAATCATCAGATTTATATGGAACTATAAAAAACCCCGAATAGCCAAAGCAATCCTAAAGAAAAAGAATGAAGCTGGGGGCATTACAATATCTGACTTCAAACTATATTATAGGGCCACGACAATCAAAACAGCATGGTATTGGCAGAAAAATAGACACTCAGACCAATGGAACAGAATAGAAAACCCAGAAATAAAACCACATATATATAGTCAAATAATTTTTGATAAAGGGGCCAACAACACACAATGGAGAAAAGAAAGCCTCTTCAATAAATGGTGCTGGGAAAACTGGAAAGCCACATGCAAAAGAATGAAACGTGACTAGAGTCTCTCCCCCTGTACAAAAATTAACTCAAAATGGATCAAAGATCTAAACATAAGACCTGAAAAAATTAAGTACATAGAAGAAGACATAGGTACTCAACTCATGGACCTGGGTTTTAAAGAGCATTTTATGAATTTGACTCCACAGGCAAGAGAAGTGAAGGCAAAAATTAATGAATGGGACTACATCAGACTAAGAAGTTTTTGCTCAGCAAGAGAAACTGATAGCAAAATAAACAGAAAGCCAACTAAATGGGAAATGATATTTTCAAACAACAGCTCAGATAAGGGCCTAATATCCAAAATATACAAAGAACTCATAAAACTCAACAACAAACAAACAAACAATCCAATAAAAAAATGGGAAGAGGATATGAACAGATACTTCTCCCAGGAAGAAATACAAATGGCCAACAGATATATGAAAAGATGCTCATCTTCTTTAGCTATTAGAGAAATGCAAATCAAAACAGCAATGAGATACCACCTCACACCTGTTCGATTAGCTATTATTAGCAAGACAGGTAATAGCAAATGTTGGAGAGGCTGTGGAGAAAAAGGAACCCTCATACACTGTTGGTGGGAATGTAAAGTAGTACAACCATTATGGAAGAAAGTATGGTGGTTCCTCAAAAAACTGAAAATAGAACTACCTTATGACCCAGCAATCCCTCTACTGGGTATATACCCCAAAAACTCAGAAACATTCAGAAACATTGATACGTAAAGACACATGCAGCCCCATGTTTATTGCAGCATTATTCACAGTGGCCAGGACATGGAAACAACCAAAAAGCCCGTCAATAGATGACTGGATAAAGAAGATGTGGCACATACACACTATGGAATACTACTCAGCCATAAGAAATGATGACATCGGAACATTATAGCAAAATGGTGGGATCTTGATAACATGATATGAAGCGAAATAAGTAAATCAGAAAAAAACAGGAACTGCATTATTCCATACGTAGGTGGGACATAAAAGTAAAACTAAGAGACATTGATAAGAGTGTGGTGGTTACGGGGGGAAGGGGGGAATGGGAGAGGGAAAGGGGGAGGGGGAGGGGCACAAAGAAAACAAGATAGAAGGTGACAGAGGACAATCTGACTTTGGGTGATGGGTATGCAACATAATTGAACGACAAGATAACCTGGACTTGTTATCTTTCAATATATGTATCCTGATTTATTGATGTCACCCCATTAAAAAAATAAAATTAAAAAAAAAAAGACTTTCTTTTTACTCAACTCTTCTTTAAAAAAAAAGATTTTAGTAAACAAGGGAGAAACAAACTTCAGAATCCCTTAATTGTGGTTAAAAAAAAATCATAGTTCAGTTACATAAAGGTATATTTTTAGCTATGTTGTCCTTACAATGAAAGTTCTATACACATGGTCAACTAATTAATATTCAGGTATATATTCTTTAAAAAGAATATTCTCTTAAATGCAGTATTAACCCAAAATATTGGTTCTACTCTGAATTTCAAGCTTTTATTCCAAAATGTCCAAGTTTTTAATGAGAAAAATGGAGAGCTTTTGTGTAAAGAGACCCCGAGACCGTGCAACTTGGGGCAGAAAATAAAACATCTTTCATCTAGATTAGAAAATAAAATAGACATGTAACCTTGCCCAGCATACCACCTGTTTTTAACTATTCTCTATTATAATTTCATTTATCTTAGCCTTTTCAAACTGTCCAGTAACAATACCGGACCACTGATTAAACCATGGTTGATTGAAAATAACTGACTGAATGCTATCTCAAGGACAAGGGAGAGATTTTAAATAAGACACCTTCACAACAGGTAGAGTTTTTAAAAATCAAGTTAAATTGAAAAAAAAGAAAAGTAAACAGAGGATATTTTTACATTAAAATAGGGACTAGGTCATTTTTCGCTTTCTCTTTACAAAAGATCTTTTAAATCATTATTCCTTTACTATTTAAGAATTAAATCCTAAATACAATTTTTGTGCCTTTTTTTAAAATAAATTTTTATTAACTTTAATGGGATGACATTAATAAATCAGGGCACATATATTCAAAGAAAACATGTCCAGGTTATCTTGTCATTCAATCATGTTGCATACCCATCACCCAGAGTCAGATTGTCCTCCGTCACCCTCTATCTAGTTTTCTTTGTGCCCCTCCCCCTCCCCCTTCCCCTCGCCCTCCTTCCCTCCCGTGCCCTCCCTCCTCCCCCGACCCCTGGTAACCACCACACTCTTGTCCATGTCTCTTAGTCTCATTTTTATGTCCCACCAATGTATGGAATCATGTAGTTCTTGGTTTTTTCTGATTTACTTATTTCACTCCATATAATGTTATCAAGTTCACACCATTTTGTTGTAAATGACCCGATGTCATCATTTCTTATGGCTGAGTAGTATTCCATAGTGTATATGTGCCACATCTTCTTTATCCAGTCTTCTATTGAAGGGCTTTTTGGTTGTTTCCATGTCTTGGCCAATTTTTAAGTGCAATTCTCTAATACCACACATGGCCCAACAAAACTGTAAAGTACAACTTTTAATAAATACTAGTCATTATAATAGTAAATCTAGTTTTTATATATTTCTCATATTTTATCTCTAAAACAAACATAGTAGATTTAAAGATAAATATAAAGATAAACCTAAAGCAAGTACCAAATTTAAACTTAGGTTCTTCCAGTAGTTTGGCTATCTTTCTGTAAAAATTTGCCTTGAACATTCTCAATCACTATCTCCCAATCTTAAAAATCACCATAAAGATAATAAAACAGAATGTCAAAATGTGCCTAGACACAAGATGATGTCTAAATTGTCTATTAACAAAAAACTAGTAATCAAGGCAGTTGCATAGAGAAGATGGAGAAATAATGATGTTTATGCATAAAGAAAAACAATAATAATTTCTATTTTAATAATAATTTAAGTGAAAAATCTCCTATTCTCAAAATGCATTTTATAATTATCACAGGCCAAGCTAAAATGAGTCAGCAGATCATATGATCTTTCTCAAACCACTCTGAACTTTTCAATAACTCTCAGGAAACACAGGGAGCTGAAATCATCTAATTTTGGAGATTTCATGAAGTATTTTAAGTCCTTAGACCCGTGCTTTCCAACAAGGAAGCCGCTAGACAGTGGTGGTGAGTGAGCACTTGAAATGAGATCAACAGAACTAAGAAAACAAACTTTTAATTTTATTTCATTACATTATTACATTTAAATTTTAAAAATATTGTTCAACTTAGTGACTAAAATTTTTAATTGTTTGCCAAAACTTAAAGTGAAAATCATATTAAATGTAAATATAGATCAAGAATTTCCAATGAAAAAAATGCCAGATTTGTAAGATATGATACAAAAGACTAAAAATATTGCTAACAAATTTTATATTGACTGTATGTTAAAATATTTTGATAGACTGGGTCAAATAAAATGTACCATTATTAAAATCCATTCAACTATTCTTTCACTTTTTTAACATAGCTACTAAAATTTTTGACTTACATAACAGGCTTACATTATATTTCAATTGGACTTTGTTACCTTGGACCAGGGGTCGGGAAACTTTTTGGCTGAGAGAGCCATGAACGCCACATATTTTAAAATGTAATTCTGTGAGAGCCATACAACGACCCATGTACATTATGCATTATCCAATAAAGATTTGGTGTTGTCCCAGAGGACAGCTGTGATTGGCTCCAGCCACCCGCAACCATGAACATGAGTGGTAGGAAATGAATGGATTGTAATACATGAGAATGTTTTGTATTTTAAATGTTATTATTTTTTTTTTATTAAAGATTTGTCTGCGAGTCAGATGCGGCCATCAAAAGAGCCACATCTGGCTCACGAGCCCTAGATTCCCGACCCCTGCCTTGGACAGTACATATAAAATCAAATAAACTTTTGTAAAGTCAGATTCTGTAGGGTATAATTTACATGCAGTTAAACTCACTCTATTACACATACAGTTCTATGAATAATTACAGATGTATACAGTCACATAACCACCACCACAATCAAGACATAATACATTTGCATCACCCCAGATATTCCCTTATGCTCCGCTGTAATCAATTCACACCTTCTGCTTGCAAAACGTGACAACCCTGTTTTCCGTCCCTAGAGTGTTGCTGTTTTCAGAATATCATATAAATAGGATAATATAGCATGTAGACTTTTGAATCCAGTAAAATCAAATTTTAAATATTACATCACTCTATGGTACTAATGGATTTTACCATTCTATTATTTCCTTTCCTTGTATGAACATTTTGCCAAGCCTATTTTTCCAGTTATTCTACTTTCAAAACTGAGTTTTCTTCCTTGTCACTATGGTAGTATTATATGTATGTATAGTTATACTTCTAGAATAAAAGTGAGCAGACTGCATTGTAGTTATTAATATACAGGTCCTTTCCTCCCACTGGATTGTATGGCAGAATCCTAACCTCTAGAACTAGTGTGCTTTCCGCAGGGTTGTCTAGTGATATTAACAGTGCAGATATTGTTACCTTAGAAAGTCAGGGAGCGCCTGACCAGGCAGTGGCGCAGCAGATAGAGCATTGGATTGGGATGCAGAGGACCCAGGTTCAAGACCTCAAGATCACCAGCTTGAGCGCAAGGTCGCTGGCTTGAGCAAGGGGTTACTTAGTCTGCTGTAGCCCCCCCCCCCCCGGTCAAGGCACATATGAGAAATCATGAACAACTAAGGAACCGTAACAAAGAATTGATGTTTCTCATCTCTCTCCATTCCTGTCTGTCTGTCCCTATCTGTCCCTCTGTCTGGGAAGGAAGGAAGGAAGGAAGGGAGAGAGGAAGGAAGGGAGGGAGGGAGGGAAAGGAGGGAGGGAAGGAGGGAGGAGGGAGGAGGGGGGAGGGAGGGAGGGCTGGAGAGTCTCTCCATTGGTCAAAATTGGAGGTCTAACTCTGGGCGCCAAGAGCTACGAAGATGAATGAACAGGGCCCAAGGCACCAAAAGATAGACAGATGAATGGACAGGGCCCCAGCAGCAAGATAACTGGAGAGGAACAAGCCCCGCCCCCTCTCCCTATGGGACCAGGCTGGAGCAGGAAGAGGCGATGCTCTTCCCGGAGAGCGGCCCAACAGCCCCCTTCCTTTGCCACCAGCACCTGCCTCACGAGACTGGCTTCTGTGGTGGCAGGCAGCCTCCCCTGAACTTCCACTTTCAGTTACAATCATAAAACCGAGGAGTGTTCCCTTTCTGTTATAGAAAAGGAGAAGGAAAAATAAATTAAGTGATGAAGTTTACCTTCTAGATTAGATATCTACTTTAACTGAGGTCTCATAAAAAGATATTAGACTATACAGGACCCAATGTCAGCTAACCAAATGAAAACCAGTGGGGATTTAACTTACATCAATTTTTTTTTGTGTGTGTATTTTTCTGAAGTGAGAAGTAGGGAGGCAGAGAGACAGACTCCTGCATGCACCAGATCGAAATTCTCCCGGCAAGCCCAGTAAGGGGCGATTTTCTGCCCATCTGGGACATTACTCCCTTACAACCAATGCCATTCTAGTGCTTGAGGCAGAGACCATGGAGCCATCCTCAGCGCCCAAGCCAACTTTGTTCCAATGGAGCCTTGGCTGCGGGAGGGGAAGAGGGAAAAAGACAGAAGGGAGAGGGGAAAGGGTGGAGAAGCAGATGGGCGCTTCTCCTGTGTGCCCTGACTGGGAATCGAACACAGAAATTCCACATGCCAGGGCCAATTTTTTTTTTTAATTAAGTGAGAGGAAGGGGGAGGCAGAGAGACAGACTCCCGCATGCACCCTGACCGGGATTCACCCGGCAACCCCACTAGGGGGCAATCCTCAGCCCATCTGGGGTATTGCTCCACTGCTCAGTAACCAAGCTCTTCTTAGCTCCTGAGGTGGAGGCCATGGAGCCATCCTCAGCGCCAGGGGCCAACTTGCTCTAATTGAGCCATGGCTGCAGGAAGAGAGAGAGAGAGAGAGAGAAAGCAAGATGGGGAGGGGTAGAGAAGCAGATGGGCACTTCTCCTATGTGCCCTGACCAGGGACATCCACATGCCAGGTTGATACTGCACCACTGAGCCAACTGGCCAGGTCCTTACGTCAACCTTCAACCTGATTGCAACTGGTTTTTTCAGAGCTTGCTAACATAGTTGAGTAAATTTGGCATAGTCTGCATGACACTATTTTTCTCATAAACTCTTTTTTCTTGTACATGATTTTATAGAACAAGTTTTTAGGGAACACATATATTGCATGATAACAGAAACACCTTTACTACATGAAAGTAAAGAATAAATTCTATGGCTCTATCTGAAAAGTGGAATTTTTATAATCATTTATATCATCAAATATATGAAACAAGAAGTCTATGTTTCAAATGGATTAATAAATATTAATACCGACTTTAATACTTTCAAAATACTTACTGAAGTCTCCAGTAAGAAAAACTCCTTCTGCTCCCGGAGCCCATTCTTTGCAGTACAAACCGCCGTCAGCACATCTGTGGACTCCAAATGACTCATAGCCTCTGGAAAACTTATCAATGCCACCTTCATTCTCTCCGATGTTGTTCAAAATCTCGTTAAACCGCTTATACCTTTGAAAAGTGCAAAAGCAGGAAGTTACAAAATTAAATTCTCCTCCAGGAAAGCCATTGTAATTAAGTAAGCGCTTTATTCTTATTCAGAAAAAAATAAAAGATAAAAGAAAAAAGGAATCATTAAAGAGGACTAATGTGAATAATTTCATTTATTAGTAAAGGTTACTTGGTAAGTAAAATGATTCTTATTTCAGGTATTAACTAATTACAATAACTTTTTTTTTTTTTTTACAATTTCAAGCACTTTGGTATAAGACAGGAAAAATAGTGGTTATTTTATTCCATGAAATTTTAAGATCTGCATTATAGTAACTACCAAATCAAGACAGTTTAATGAAGAAGCATCCTATATCCTTTGCCACTAATCTCTAATAAAATGAAAGAAAAAAAAGTCAAAAACAGCAAGAAAAATAAAATTACCCTACAACAGGTGTTGGTAGTTTTTCTGTTAAGGTGTTGATAGTAAATATTTTAGGCTTTCTCAGCCATATGGTGGTCTCTGTTAGAAGTCTGCACCTATCTGCTTCTCCACCCCTCCCCCTCCCACCTCTCTCTCTTTCTCATTCTCTCTCTCTCTCTCTCTCTCTCTCTCTCTCTTTCTTCTCCTCTCCTCCTGCAGCTATAGCTTAATTAGAGCAAGTTGGCCCAGGCTGAAGGTGGTCCATGGCCTCTGCCTCAGGTGCTAAAATATGGCTCTGGTTAAAAAGGAGCAAGGGCCCCAGTTGGGCAGAGCACTGCCCCCTAGTGGACTTGCCAGGTGTATCCTGGTCGGGACATACATGGAAGTCTGTCTCTGCCTCCCACCTCTCATTAAAACTATATTTTTTATTTAAAAAAATGTCCTTATATTTTTTTATTTTTAATTAATGTATTGTGGTAACATTGCTTAATAAAATTATACAGGTCTAAGTGTACAAGTCTATAATATATAATCTGTATATTGTATTGTGTCTGATCTTTCCTGTTTTACAAATTGTCTTTTTTTGTGTATGTGTGTGACAGAGACAGAGAGAAACAGAGAGAGGGACAGATAGGAACAGATAGACCAGAAGGGAGAAAGATGAGAAGCATCAATTCTTCGTTGCAGCACCTTAGTTGTTCACTGATTGCTTTCTCATATGTACCTTTGGCGTGGGGCTACAGCAGACAGAGTGACCCCTTGCTCAAGCCAGCGACCTTGGGTTCAAGCTGGTAAGCCTTGCTCAAAACAGATGAGCCCACAGTCAAGCTGGTGACCTCGGGATTTTGAACCTGAGTCTTCCGCGTACCAGTCTGACACTCTACCTACTGCGCCACCGCCTGGTCAGGCTACAAATTAAGTCTTTACAGGGCCAGAGGTATGGCTCCAGGCCCACCAAATCCTTTTACCTTCCACAGGCCTCCCTCATTATCTCATTTGTATAATCAAACAACGTTCTTTGACTTGTTTGCTTCTGTGATGTTCTTGTTTAATAAAACAAATGCTTCTTTTTTTATTGATTCATGTTCATTTTGAAATATCCCCTAATTTTTGTAAGCAGTGTACAGTTCTATATAACATCTATAATCCTATATAATATTCTATAGGAATTATACTGGGTATATAAAACTATGTTTGTAAAAATTGGGGAACTGTAATAGATCTGATAAAAGGAACTCAAAGGCCTGATCAGGCGGTGGCACAGTGGATAGCAAACCGGACTAAGATGTGGAGGACCCAGGTTCGAGACCCCAAGGTCACCAGCCTGAGTGTGGGCTCATCTGGTTTGAGCAACGCTCACCAGCTTGGAGCCAAGGTCGCTGTCTTGAGCAAGAGGTTACTTGGCCTGCTGTAGCCCCCTGGTCAAGGCGCATATGAGAAAGCAATCAATGAACAACTAAGGTGTCACAATGATAAACTGATGATTGATGCTTCTCATTTTTCCCCGTTCCTGTCTGTCTGTCCCTATCTGTCCCTCTCTCTGACTCTCTGTTTCTGTAAAAAAAAAAAAGGGGGGGGGACTCAAAGGTTAAAATTTTAGCTTGAGTAATAGTGGTTTTAGTTATAATCAATAGTCTTAATGATTAATACAAGTAAAAGCTTTGTGCCAGGCACTGGGAAACCTGAACAAGCCTACAGGCCTGTTGGGCAAACAGGTGTGTTAGGCTTGCTCACCTGCACTTTGCCTGCTTGGTGCATGAGCACTGGGCGGGGCCTCGTGTGTATAGTCTGTGTAAGGCTGCAGGTTGTAGATTGCGGATTGCCTGCTGCCCTTGGGAGGGGCCACTTATTGCTATTGTTTTTCAGAGAAGGGGTCTCCCCCTACTCCCGCCTGTTTTGCTTGTGAGTCCTGAGTGAGAGAACGACGCAGGTTTCCTTGCCTGCTTGCTCATGCGCAGTTGCGAGGTTCTAACAAATGGAATGGCCCACCATCCTCCGGCTCCACAGCTCCTGTACCATCTGCCCAAACTCAACGCGAATCTGCACGGCCATGGCCACCGGCCGAGGAGATCGGCAAGCAGTCCACCAACGTGGCCCAGGGGTCTGCAAGCAAAGCCTTTGTACTCGAAGGACTGAGTGCTGACTAGGATCCAATTAATTGTGACTAAAATATTTTTGAGCGTATATAGAAATAAATACTAAATAAAAGAGCATTTAGTATCAGTAATGAAAGGATGGCTTCTCTAATTAAATACTGAAGCCTGTAAGTTAATTGTAAATAAACAGATCTCTAAAAATCAAAATAACTTCAAGGGATCAAAGGTATAAAACATTAAAAATACATAAAACCAAGAGGTGCCCCCAAAATCAAAATGTCTAGTAAATATTTGAAAAGATGTTCAAATTCATAGACAAGAAGCGCAAACTTAAACTTCCAATTTCTACTTCCCACCTAAAAGACCAATAGACATATGACCGTCTCTGTGGATACAGCGCACTGCAGGGGAGAAGACATTCTCAAACACTCTTTAGTGAAATATAAATTACAGAGTAATTCTGTAACAGCTATGAAAATTTCAAAACCATACTCTTCACTAAGTAATTCATTTTTACAAATTTACCCTTTGGTTATATTTCATAAGCAAGCAAAGACATCTATGTATAGAATGACGATCATTATGGCATTATTTATAATACCAAAACATGGAAAATAGTCTACCCGCTCAACAGTAGGAGACTGGTTGAGCTCTGGAATACCCAAACAACAAATGACACAAAAGCCATTAAGAACAAAGTAGACATGTGTTGATAGGGAAAGATGCTTAACATAAACTAAGGAGTTGCAGAGCAGTTTTCCACAAAGCATATATTTGTATAAAGAAAATATAGATATAATTACAGTTCCCATGTCATTCAGTCTTCAGAGGGCCTCATGTTGGGCACCTGGAAATTTCCATGGCCTGGGCAGGCAGGGACCTTAAGCTTCCTTAGCCTAACCACGCCCACCACATTTGCATGATGAGCTTGCTGCATACTCAGGGAAAAATAAGACACAGCATCCCATCAACAGAGTGCAGAGGTTTATGGGGGTGGTAGGTGGAAGTGCAGCACTTCAAGCACTTCATATACAACCCCTTTTTGTACATATATGTAACAAATTCATACAAACACAGACACATGCATGCACATCTATGGTTTTAAAAATGTAAATTATATTCAATTCATTATTTATTCATATTAACCTTAAATAAAACGATAGCCTCCCAGGCTCTCATTGACAAGTCCTTATTCAATGAGACACAAACCTAACTCCCCACAGAAGCCAGGCAGGTAACTAAAATAGGAGGAGCTGTCCCCACATAAGAAACTCAAAAGTAAAGGTCTGATAATTGAAACACATGATCAGGGGGACTGGCCTTCGAGTACAGAAAACAATGCAGAAAGGAACTCTGGAGAGAGGGAGAGAAACACCCCATGGAAAAGTAACGGCCTCTACGCCACATTGTTGCCAAGCACCAGCGCCAAATCAGATAATAAATCAAGAACCAAAAATCTTTCAGACTTTTCCATGAGCGCTCCCTAATTAAACATTGGCTACTGTTTCAAAATACTTGATCTGCAGATAAAATGAAATATTGTAGGCAAACTTTCTCATACTCTCTGAAGTCCTATTAGAAAAATTAAAAAAAAAAATCTTTTACTTCCTACATATGAAAGTAGCTATATGAACACTCTAATCTGTACAGAACCAGATAAGTAGTAAATTTAAAAATGAGCTAACAGGAACAATCAAAATTTATTTGGACTTAGGGTAAAAAAAAATACATATACACATATATATCATCATAATACAAGGAAAATTACTGATATAAACTTTGGAAGGTTGAATAAACATGGTAATAATTTTATTGTTAATGTGAGTTTAATATCTTAAAAACACATTTTTTTAGATTTATTTAAGGTTTATATTTTTTAAATACTCATTTTAGAACAGTTTCATAAGATGTGTACAAATGTCCCATTTACAATTCAACAGAAACAGGATTATGGCATTATATTACTTTAACTAAATATCTTCATTCCCTCAAGGTCAGCCCTGTAGCTTCTGATACAGAAATACATATTCCACTTTGAAATCACTGTGGCTCAAAAAAAGAAAATGCCTGAGGATACAGCCAGCTCATCGTGCCTGTGCCCTCTGCTACTATAGTCGTCTCTTTTCATATTTTGCTAAAAATTTATAGGATATTTAAAAACTAGGTCAAATTCTTGGTAACCAAGAACATAAAATGAAGTTGGTATAGCAACTAGCATTTTGTACAGATATAAAATGTTATAAATATTATCAAATTTTATCTCTATATTGATGTTTTTAATCCTCTTTTTATAAAGAAAAAAATAGAGGCACAGATACATATGTAAGTTTCCCAAGGTCAAGAATGTAACAAGCAATAAAGATTTAGCACCATTCTTCATAAAACATATACGTTCCTAAGTCAAAAGACAAGATCTCAAATTAAGTATGACTTTTTTTAAAGAAAGCTCTTTAAGCTTTCTCATAAAGCTATTAATGGTATAATTGAGATAATCAGCTTAGTCTCTAAAAATAAACAGTATAAGTTCAAAGCCTAACTGTGACATAATGAACGTGACCTTGAACAAATAAATGATGCCCCTTTTCCTTAATTTCTTCCCTTATGAAGTGGGGAAAACTGAGGGTTCTAAGGAATCAATGAAATCACACAGGGAGCCATCCCCACAGTAGACAGCAAATGCTCAATTGTCAGCTACAATTTGTCTCGACCTCAGAGAGTGGTAATTAAAAGTATACTTTTGAATTTATCATTTTTAAAATTTATAACACTTACTCAGATATCAATACACTGGTTAGTTATTAGCAAACATTAAAGATTTTGGCCCTCAAATTCCAAAAGTGTTTGAGAATCATCACCATTTTTTTCCTGCTATGAGAAATTATATAATAAATATAGTGTTACAGTATATGACGTTATAGTAATCAAATATATAGAAATATAAAAAAATATAGAAAATACATAGAAATAAATTAGGATATAATATTAAAAGCCATTAAGGCAAGTGAATAAGACTATGCCCTCTGGGCAACAGCTAACCTAGTGTGTAGAGATGTGATAGGCAAGGCCACGCCCTCTGCGCTGGGCCCAGTCAGTGTGTGTGTGAAATGATATGTAAATAGAAAGAGCTTCCTGCAAGAAACTCCCTAAAAGTGGCTTGATGTGATAATCTCGTGGATTAACACCTGTTAGAAGGCGTATGCCAGAAAGGGTACTGAAACTGAGGGGCCCCAGCTGTAGTCAGTCCTTCACACTCCAACACTGAACACGGACTGTCTCCACACCACGCTGACCAACACTGAACATGGACTGTCTCCACGCCACGCTGACCAACGCTGAACACGGACTGTCTCCACGCCACTCTGACCAACGCTGAACACGGACTGTCTCCACGCCACTCTGGCCAACGCTGAACACGGACTGTCTCCACGCCACTCTGGCCAACGCTGAACACGGACTGTCTCCACGCCACTCTGACCAACACTGAACACGGACTGTCTCCACGCCACTCTGGCCAACGCTGAACACGGACTGTCTCCACGCCACTCTGGCCAACGCTGAACACGGACTGTCTCCACGCCACACTGACCAACACTGAACACGGACTGTCTCCACGCCACTCTGACCAACGCTGAACACGGATTGTCTCCACGCCACTCTGACCAACGCTGAACATGGACTGTCTCCACGCCACTCTGACCAATGCTGAACATGGACTGTCTCCACGCCACTCTGACCAACACAACACTGAACATGGACTGTCTCCACGCCACTCTGACCAACACTGAACATGGACTGTCTCCACGCCACTCTGACCAACACAACACTGAACACGGACTGTCTCCACGCCACTCTGACCAACACTGAACACGGACTGTCTCCACGCCACGCTGACCAACACAACACTGAACACGGACTGTCTCCACGCCACTCTGACCAACACTGAACACGGACTGTCTCCACGCCACTCTGACCAACACTGAACATGGACTGTCTCCACGCCACTCTGACCAACACAACACTGAACACGGACTGTCTCCACGCCACTCTGACCAACACTGAACACGGACTGTCTCCATGCCACTCTGACCAACACTGAACACGGACTGTCTCCACGCCACTCTGACCAACACTGAACGTGGACTGTCTCCACGCCACTCTGACCAACGCTGAACACGGACTGTCTCCACGCCACTCTGACCAACACTGAACACGGACTGTCTCCACGCCACTCTGACCAACACTGAACACGGACTGTCTCCACGCCACTCTGACCAACACTGAACACGGACTGTCTCCACACCACGCTGACCAACACTGAACACGGACTGTCTCCACGCCACTCTGACCAACACTGAACACGGACTGTCTCCACGCCACTCTGACCAACACTGAACACGGACTGTCTCCACGCCACTCTGACCAACACTGAACACGGACTGTCTCCACGCCACTCTGACCAACACTGAACACGGACTGTCTCCACACCACGCTGACCAACACTGAACACGGACTGTCTCCACGCCACTCTGACCAACGCTGAACATGGACTGTCTCCACGCCACGCTGACCAACACTGAACACGGACTGTCTCCACGCCACTCTGACCAACACTGAACACGGACTGTCTCCACGCCACTCTGACCAACACTGAACACGGACTGTCTCCACGCCACTCTGACCAACACTGAACATGGACTGTCTCCACGCCACTCTGACCAAGGACAGCCGAGAGGAGCACACCAACTGGGCCCCATGACGCTGTACCCAGGCACGCCATAGGACCTGTGAGAAACAAACTGTCTGTTAGTCTTGCAACTAACTTGTGTGTTGGTTGTGTCTTTCCTCTGGTGGCAACTGGTCTCGGTACCAGTAAGCAGAATCTTCAGAGTCGCCTCAAGTGTTGTCTCAAAGGGGCAACCAGCCCTTTCATTAAGCAAGAGTGTCCCACTGCACGTGGAAGTCTAATCAGGGACGCCTGATCAACGTAGAGCTTGGGCTCTCCTGGGACATGGTCATACTAATACGTGCAAATATTAAGTACTCCATATTGACTTAAATGTATGGATTATGTAAAGTTTGGGGGGAAAATCAAGTCAATTTGACTGCCCATTAAAAAAAAAGTACAGGCTAAAATATGTATTTGCTCTCTTATCTTAGAAGGCAGTTCATATTAGATCTGTACTAAGATTCTCATGTTAGGCAGGCTTGCACACACAGGAGAGATGTCAGGAGAGATGTATCATACCATACCTGGTCATTTCTAAGATTTAGAATTCTTTCTCAAGCACTTTTGAGAGGGCCTGACACCCAAGTAACTCACGGGGGAAATTCTTTCCTTGCTAGCATACTTTGCGAGATTGTATATTGTCATCTGCTTCCTAGGGGAGATTTGGATTTGAGGGGGAAAAAGCTCAACAGCTCAAAAGCTTGTGGGAATTTTTAATAACTAGAAAAGGAGGAAATAAGTTTTAGAAAGGGAGAACAAAAAAACTTAAGAGAAAAAGCTAGCTTTTTAAATTGGACTTTAAAAAACCTTAAAGGTGACAGACAGAAACTTTATTCTTTAAGCAAAGCATCAAAAATTATACAATTATCTATATAGTAAGGCTGTTACATTAACAGTAGATATTAGAGACTTTAAGTGACAAGTTTATGTCCCTCAATCAAAGGTAAGTATAAAACAGCAACAACATGCTTAATACAGAATAAAAATGTTCTTGTAATAATTCAGCTACAGAAAACAAGACCCTTTAAAATCGAAAAAAATAAAAATAAATAAATAAAAAACCACAAGCTCCCTTCCTTAAGAAGCTCCTCAGTCTAAAGGAAGTCTGTTCAAACACATGACAGGACAGGGCTGAGAGGCAATTATTAAAAGAATAAGCAAGACAGTAGAAGAAACTAGTGGGAGAAGAGCAGATTAGAGAAGGATTTAGGGGATAGCTGGCATTTGTACTATATCCTAAAGCAGTGGTAGTCAACCTGGTCCCTACCGCCCACTAGGGGGCGTTCCAACTTTCATGGTGGGCAGTAGCGGAGCAACCAAAGTATAAATAAAAAGATAGATTTAACTATAGTAAGCTGTTTTATAAAGATTTATTCTGCCAAACTTAGCAAAAATCTGACATAAAGTACTTGGTAAGTAATTATTATATGCTTTAACTTGCTGTAACTCTGCTTTATAAATTTTATAAAGTAAAGTTACTTCCCTACTTTATAAATCACCATTACTGTGGAACCAGTGGGTGGTTAGAAAATTTTACTTCTAACAGAGATACAAAAGTGGGCGGTAGGTTTAAAAAGGTTGACTATCCTTGTCTTAAAGAATAAGTAGTGTATTTTGACAGCTGGAGAAAACAGAGAAGGGCAATACATATGTAAAAATTAGGTGGTTCTTGTCGAAATGACAGTAGCTATGTTTTTTCAGAGCAGGAGGATAGGTGGGAATCCAGAGGCCAGTTAGAATGGAAAAGATGATTTCAGCTAGATAATAAATCACAAATAAAATAAAAACCCTTAAAGACAGAGTAGATAGCTGATATGATCCGAGACACGTTTTAATGGAAGCAGTTTAAAAAATGAGTTTTTGTAGGCAGTCCATAGATTAATGAAGTCATTACTAAAAAGACCAAATATTAAAAGCACAAATATTTGCAGGCAGATAATAAAGAAAAAGAATTCAAAGGTTGAGATCATAGTACACGTAGTTTTTTTATTTTTGAATGCTGTTCCCTATTTTTAAATATTTCATGTCATTAATCAACAAATAAATGTGTGAGGTTTGCAAATTCATTTAAAATCTCAGTGCCGTTTCCAATCGGTATCCAATTTAGCATACATTCATTTCATCTATCAGAAAACAATCAGTGCGACCACTTAGGTGAAGGTAATAAGCAAAAAGTGATGAACTCCATCCATTTACTCCATAAATGTTACTGAACATCTATTATTTATCCAATGGAATGCAAGACACTGTGAACAATAGGAAGTCCTTGCCTTCAAAACGCTCTTTGTTATGAGTGGGAGATACTAGCGCAAAAAGCAGAGCGCGAAAAGTATAACACAAAGCACTGATAAGGCTAATAATCGGAGACCGGAGTGGCTAGAATGTAAATTACACACAGAAGAAGAAAAATATCTGTTCTGCATACTGAGGGACCCAAGCACCTAAAATTCTGACACGTAGTCTTTTTGGCAGCAGACATTTAGTGAGCACCTATCACTGGCCAGGTCTGTGGCTAAGCAAGCAATCGCGATACAATGGTTAGATTTAAGATCAGGATTATTATACCTGAATTTGAATCCCAAGCCTACCCCTTATCAGCTGTAACTAAGACTACATGTTCTACTCTGAAATGAGAATCATCACGGAACCTACTTCATAAAGCTGTTTTACTAATCAAATGAGATAATATATGTAAAATGTATCGCACAATATCTTTTGCAGGAAACAGTGAATGAACACACTATTAGGACAATAAATGTACTCAATACGATGCTGAATTTGAGAAAAACAGAAGAATCAAAAACCTCTCAAAATGTAAGAAAGTTACAATCCACTGTAACTACACTACACTCCTGATTCACTCGGTCCCAGTAAGCTGTCCACGTTTGTACCCCAGTCTGACTGAACCTGCGGAGGTTGTTGTGGCTTGCGAGTGGCTACGGAAGTGGTCAGACTCCATGATACGGACTCAGCCCCAGAGGACGACCTTTGACCAATATGGGGTAGAAAATGGGAAGGAGTCCTCAGATCAATTCCTCATCCTTCCTCCTGCGGGTCCTGTGTGACCAAAGAACCAGCTTTGTAAGAAAAGACATTATCACACATAAGAAACTGATTCATCGGCTTGGATGCTGTGTCAACATCAAACATATGGAACCACGAAAGTGAGGAGCAAGCCGGGAGATGTGATGACCCAGTCAGGACACCAACTGCTGCCAGAAGCCAAAACACATCCGTCTCAGCAGTTGGCGCTATTTAAGATGAATGCAAACGATCTGTCGTCTAGGTCTACTCCAGAGAACATGATGGAGAGTGAGTGAAAGACAATTTATCACCAACATCTCAACTCTACCCGAAGTGATAGCAAGATGCGTGTCTGCTGGTGTTTCTCTCTATTATAAGCTTTACCAACGCCTATGGATTCATGAGATTTGAGAGTAGATTTTAATTAAATGAGTTATTTCATGTATTACTCTAAGACTAATTAGAATGAACCAACTACCATGTGGCAAGCATTAGAAAAGAAAGGTTTTAGGAGTAAAGCTTGGGTTGTATTGCTAGGCCCATTATTAGGAAATGAACTTTGGATTTTTCACTTAATGCTCCCAGAATTTCAGCTTCCTCATTTATAAAACAAAAGGACAAGACCACTGCTGTAAGTGTCGCTGTGTTTACATATATCACTCACCCACCAAAAATAAATTACTCTTATGGCACGTCTCACCTTTCTTCTTAAATAAAAAATTAACAGATTTCTAAGTTAAAAACAAAAATAATAAAATCTAGAAAAAATGGAATAATTATATCATGCTAATTATAGTACAATAACATCTAAATATCAATTCAATTACAAGCAAACATTAGTGTGTTAGGAATTTTAATACTTTTTTTTTTATTTTACTCATTTTGTACTGTCTCTAAATCCCAATCAAATGCATTGTGGCCAGTCTGATAATTACATCCTCAGATCATATCTAAGAAAAAATAGTTAATCTCCTATTTTCTGATGTTATAAAATAAAAGCTATTTAAATAATAGTTTTGATCTTACTTGGCCAGAAGTTAAATGCAATTTTGCTACTTTGAGTTTCAAATAAGATATATGTAGAAATTATAATTATATAGGAATCATTAATCTTTCTATGGAGGGAGGGAGCGAATGATATCAATTCAAAAATGTTAAAAGTGAACTTTTAGGCCCTGGCCGGTTGGCTCAGTGGTAGAGCGTCCGCCTGGCGTGCAGAAGTCCCGGGTTCGATTCCGGCCAGGGCACACAGGAGAGGCGCCCATTTGCCTCTCTACTCCTCCCCCTCTCCTTCCTCTCTCTCTCCTCCCCTCCCGCAGCGAGGCTCCATTGGAGCAAAGATGGCCGGGGCGCTGGGGATGGCTCTTTGGCCTCTGCCCCAGGCGCTAGAGTGGCTCTAGTCACAACAGAGTGACGCCCCGGAGGGGCAGAGCATCGCCCCCTAGTGGGCAGAGCGTCGCCCCCTGGTGGGCAGAGCGTCGCCCCCTGGTGGGCATGCCGGGTGGATCCCGGTCGGGCGCATGCGGGAGTCTGTCTGACTGTCTCTCCCGGTTTACAGCTTCAGAAAAATACAAAAAAAAAAAAAAAGTGAACTTTTAAAAGTTAGAGTTGTTACTATGTAAAATAGAGTCCTGAAAAGTAAATAATGGCTATTACTCATTAAATGTTCTTTCCTAGTTCTGGGAAAGGAGGAGAGAACGTTGTGGGAAGTTATTGCTGAGATCCTTCCAGGTCTAAATCCTATAAAACATCAAGTTTTAAATCCATTAATAAAGAACTAGAAATATTCCACTTAGCGGTATTATTTAGAAAGCCTTATTCAACTCCCTATTCATTTTAATAGTAAAGTGTTTATTTCTAGAAATCTCCATTAAGAATCATGGAAATGACATTTCAAGACATAACTTAAAGAACCTACTGTATAGCCATTTATGCAAACATATTTTGACTTCTTAACAGGTTAATTAATTAGAATACGTTGACAAAACGTGGCTAGAAATTAATTTTAATCACTGTGTCTTGTCTCTTGGTAGCAAACAAATTAATGATATACTGCCCTTGCAGTGTACCAAGGTATGATTAATGGTCAATATTAAAATTTCTGGGGTCTTCTGGCAATGTGAAAACCTGAGTGCCTAACTAGGAAAAAAGAAATCATCTGAAAGTAATAAATCAGCATTACTGAAGGAAAGTCCTATGAGATGGCCCATCTGGTTAGGCCTGGAAGTGTCAGCATTGTCCCAAGCACCTGAAGCAGCCAGCCTCTTCATCCGCCAGTCTCTTCTCAGTCACACTCCTGCTCACGTCTTTGCTACATGCTCTGCTGATTACCTTGGAAAAGGGCAACGCTGTAACTGTTCAACTGACCTTTCAGTTTATTTTCTCTTGTGTAATATGAAACACGACCTAACACAGTCTTAGTCTACTGATTTCCAGGAAGAAATCTAACTTAATGTTTCAACAGCTCTTCGCTCAAATAACACACTCTGTTCTGTGGTCCTGTTCTTTTTTTGGAAATATTACGTGGCGAAGACCAGAGGTTTGTGCTAGAGAGAGAGGGACTTTAGGTCTTCCAGATATGGATCACAAATCTGTACAATAGCTGTACTCATGAATGGATGGCCAACAAACCGGATGAGAAGCAATCCAATCTTTTAAATCATCTCCAGAATCACCTTCTTAATGTGATTCAATGAATCAATAAACAAACTTAAAGCAAGCATCGTTATGTCTTTTCCTCTTTTAATATGAATGTCACTTACTCAAACGCTGCCAAAAGTTCTATACTCATCAAAACAGAGAGGAAGTTTAAGAAATCAAAATATAGAAGGTCTAGGCCAACTCCAGGGTACCAGTAATGTCAACTTGAGGAAGATAACCACCCAAAGCTTTAGCTTCCTCTTCTGTAAAATGGAGAAGGTGAATTGGAAAATTCCCTCCAAGTCTAAGAGCCTGTTATCCAAACTCTAATCTTCTTTGATTCAAAGTCGGATCCTAATAGTTTCAATCAAGAAAGAAAAACGCACCCCATACAAATGATATTTTTGACATCTATCACATGCACAAAAGAATGTATATTTACAAGTAAAATGATTTTAAATAAGTTTTTTTTTTCTTAAAATAAAATGCAGCATATAAACAACCTATTGAGAGATAAAATGACTCCTCAGCTGCCATCACAAAGCTGCCATCAGTGCAGGCCTGAGGAGGAGGAAAGGCTTGAAACAAAACGTCCTCACCCCCCACTGTGAGGCTGCAGTTAATTTGCTTTCTATTCTCTCTCTCTCTCTCTCTCTCTCTCTCTCTCAATGGCTTCCCCTTGCAGGAATATCAGGAAAAGCTGACTTTGGGGAGGACTCTGACACTTAGGGGAATTGAAATAACAGTGGTTGTTTGTAAAAGCCTAGCCAAAGGTCCAGGGGCGCCGGGACCCAGCTGTTCCGGGACCTCTGCTATCTTTAAGATTTACTAAGGACAACAGATAGGACCACCCTGATGAGGCCTGTGCTACATCAGAAGAATATGTACAAGAGGCGTTTCTGAAGCTGAATTCCCCTCCTGCTGCTCACGGTCAAGTCAGTGACCAAGGCCACAAACCAAGGTATGCACCTGGCATGTCCAGGTGCACTCGACCCCATGCCAGCAGATGCCTGCAGTCACCTCTGTACCTAACACTCCCTCCTGCAGCTCGGGGCTGGCACCTTTTGCTGGTCTCAACCCACTTGCACCCAGGCGTTTGTGAAATGAATTTCCCTTTTGGAACACACTAGCCTCATGTTATTGGTCTGGCCCACAGTTTCTGCCTTTCAACTATGAAATGTAAAATTCATAGCAAATAAAACAAGAAAAAAGTTGCTCAACAGGAAAATTTATTAGAAATGGCAAATATCGGCCTAGCGTGCGAAGGACCCGGGTACGATTCCCGGCCAGGGCACACAGGAGAAGCGCTCATTTGCTTCTCCACCCCTCCGCCGCGCTTTCCTCTCTGTCTCTCCCTTCCCCTCCCGCAGCCAAGGCTCCATTGGAGCAAAGATGGCCCAGGCTCTGGGGATGGCTCCTTGGCCTCTGCCTCAGGCGCTAGAGTGGCTCTGGTCGCAACATGGCGACGCCCAGGATGGGCAGAGCATCGCCCCCTGGTGGGCAGAGCATCGCCCCTGGTGCCGGGTGGATCCCGGTCGGGCGCATGCGGGAGTCTGTCTGACTGTTTCTCCCTGTTTCCAGCTTCAGAAAAATGAAAAAAAAAAAAAAAAAAAAAAGAAATGGCAAATATCACAAATCATAAGTAATGACTAACATCTCATGGAGTGCTTACTGTATTTCAGGCACTGTTAAGTATCGTTATTTAAACCCTCACAATAACCCAATGTGGGGGGTGGTATTATCATTCTCTTGCTATGGATGGAGAAACTACAGGTTAAACAATTTCACCCAAAATTGCCACTGTTAAGTGAGTGAAGATGGAATGTAATTCCAAGACTGTGCTTCGAGATTAGTGGCCTCAACCATTATGCATAATCCCACCCAAAACATTTTCCAGTTTATAGTTCTCCACTTGATCTAGACTTCTAAATTTAAATTACTTGTTACGGAGTATGTATTAAATAATTTTAGCTACGTAAACTTTTGAAGAACTTTTGCTATATATAAGACTGATAAAATAGTGAAAAATCAAATCACCAGAAAACTCCCATATTTATACTAAATAAATCCACAAACCATTTTTTTCTTTTTTTTTTTTAAAGACAAAGGACAGAAATCACATTGGTACTGACTGTAATTGAGAGAATTTTATTTGGAAGGTGAGTGTACCCGCCACAATCAACCTGAATTACCTGAGAAAGCAAAACACACAAACAAATACTAATTACACCCCTGATGAATAATATAGCTTCAAGCTGGATGCTTATTATATCCATTGTAAGATAAAACCTAAGAAACATTGATTTTTTTTTCGCCTAAAATATCATCAAAAGATCAGAAAGCTTATATATATACTGGCACTTGAAAATCAGCAAACCAAGTCACACTTTTTGAATTTATTAAATATAGCCAGATAGCCAAATATCTTATCCTTGTGAATGTTTTTATATTAGAAACAGTATAAATGAATCAATTTTCACTTTGACAATGATATAGGACACACTATACTGATGTATATCAAAGAATACAAGATGCGCGTGTGTGTGTGTGTGTGTGTGTGTGTGTATATATATATATATATATATATATATATATATATATATATATATATATATATATGCAACAAAAAATCCATCTTTTAGACTAAATGGCCATGAAATATCAAAGATCCATCAAGCACCCTGACAGTTCTTTGCCTCTACTGAGGGAGAAGAAGTTTTCAAAGTTTTGTCAGCTACAAAACCAAAAGATCGGAGAGCTTTCACAGTGACTCCTAACATTACCTGTATCCATTCATCTGTCTATCTGTATATGTATATGGAGATATATTGTGTGTATCATATATGCTTATATATAAGCATGTTATATATAAATGTGTATACAAATATACAAATACTCTTTTTTATATCCAATGATCTAACACAGCCCTAACAGAATAGGTCTGAAAGCACAGTACACTTTGGCAACTAGAGTAATCTGCTATATTACTTGCCCTCTCAGTTTATTTTAGATGAATGACATGTTTTATTCTTTTAAATATTTACCCAAACTGAGTAAAAATGAATTCAAATTGAGATTGAGATACAGTATTTACATGTTACTTAGCAATTACTCTGTAGGTTATATAAAGAAGTATGGGTGTAAAATAACCTTTCTAAATTTCACTTACCATATTATCAAGAGTCCCTACGCCAAACTAAACTACTATCACCAAGACCACAATGCTATAAAGCAAATCTGAAAGAAAACCCAAGGTTAAATTCCGCTCAAGTACAACCAAATCTGTTTGCTAATAATGCTACCCTGATGCTTAATTTAGTAGCCTATTCAACATCAGTAGAAAGGAAACTTTAAATTCATTGAGGACTCATTGCTAATAGGCCACAATTTTCCAATTCAGTGCTCCCAAATGCTCCGGCCAGATCCCACAATGGTACTAATAACTAATGCCGTGGCCTATTCATAACCAAAACGACTGGAACTGTAAGCTCACAGAGGCTCATGGGCCATTTCCCAAGGCTGGGCCAAACTGTCCCAAAGGTATAACCATACCATATTATAAACTTATCTGCTGACACTTTACCCCACAAGATTATAGGTACCATGAAGCCAAGGACCGCCTGTTGTATAATTTACATCCTCAACATCTAGTACAACATCCATGGAGAAATGAAAACTGAAGAGATGGCTCCATAAGTATGTCTCACTACAGAACATCTATAATAGAAAACGTCTCACCCTGGGATGATTTCAATGATCACTGCTGTCTATGACTGAGCACTCATCCTGTACTTAGAATTGTGTTAAGTGCTCTATGAACAATATCTCATTTAATTCTCTCAGCTCTTTGTGTTGAGTATCTGTATTTCTCATAAAAATGAGACACCCAAGGTTTAAAGATGTTAAGTAACCTGACCTAGATCACTATGCAGGTTATTGGCAGAAAAAGAGCTTTTAAAGATCTCTTTCTTTTTTAAGGTACCTTAAAAATAGTCATCATAATACTGATTTAGTTCATTTAGCTTTTAGAATTAATAGTCATACACATTATCATATACCCCCCATGCAGATCACAGATATTTTATTGAATATGTATGCTACGTTCATACATGAAATAATAGGAAGTGTTAAATCTCTATGGGCATTAAAAAGATGTACAACATACACAGTTACATAAAAAATTATCAAGTTTAAATGGTTTATTGTTTAACTATGAATGTGTATTAATATTTAGAAAAGTATCTCAAAAATTATACATTAAAATGTTAACCATGATCTTCAGAATAATGAGGTTATGAGTGATTTTTCTATATTTTTGCCTGTTTTTTAAGTTTTGCATTACAAATATGCAAAGACAACAGCATATGAAGTTAAATTATGAATTTATTTACATTATTATTATTACTTTAAAGTTTATTGTTTAAAAATAAATTAAACATTCTAAGGCTGTGCATATTTAATCCAATTGTCTACTTTAACAAAGGTTCAAAAGAGTATTTGTTAAAAAGCAAATGAGGGAGGGTCAGGGAAGACAACCAAACAATGAAAACTTACATCTCATTAACAATTCTATTCAAATCACTATAATAGAAGGCACGACACTCCTAAATCAACAATATGATCTTCTACAACTGATCACTCTACAGAAATGGAATGCAGAAGGCCTTTTAAAGCCATAAAGTACACAATGCAATATACAGATGATGTACACTTGAGATCTATATCATCTTATTAATCAATGTCACCCCAATACATTTAATTTAAATTTTTTTATTTTAAACTTTAAAAAAAGCCTTAAAGCGGATTGATTCTAGCTACACACATTTCCCTACCCCTTTTAATTCATTGATTCATTCATTAAAATGTTCATATATGTGGCCCTAGCTGGTGGCCCAGCATCCGCCGGGTATATGGACATCCTGGGTTCAATTCCCAGTCAGGGCACACATGAGAAGCGACCATCTGCTTCTCTTTCCCCTCTCTCCCCCTTCTCTCGCTCTTCCACTCCTGCAGCCAGTGGTTCACTTGGTTCAAATGTTAGCCTTATGCACTGAGGATAGCTGGGTTGGTCTGAGCCTTCAGCCTCAGGCACTAAAAATTGTTCGGTTGATTCGAGCATGAGCTCCAGACAGGGTTACCCAGTGGATTCCAGTCAGGGCACATGAGGCAGTCCCTCTCAAAATCTCCCCTCTACTCACTTTAAAAAAATGTTCATATATACATATTATATATATATAATACATGCATACACATAATCTACTTTAAGTCTCTAATACCTAATCAGATACCTACCAACAGCAGGCGATCTTGAATAAAATATCTCTTAAACTGAAGGAAAAAAATAACAAAATTCAGTGCCTGTCTTCAAGAAATTCCAGTTTGCTGCCCTGGCCGGTTGGCTCAGAGGTAGAATGTTGGCCTGGTGTGCAGGAGTCCCAGGTTCAATTCCCAGCCAGGGCATACAGGAGAAGCGCCCATCTGCTTCTCCACCCCTCCCCCTCTCCTTCCTCTCTGTCTCTCTCTTCCCTTCCCGCAGCCGAGGCTCCATTGGAGCAAAGTTGGCCCGGCGCTGAGGATGGCTCTGTGGCCTCTGCCTCAGGTGCTAGAATGGCTCTGGTTGCAACAGAGCAAGGCCCCAGATGGGCAGAGCATCACCCCCTGGTGGGCGTGCCGGGTGGATCCCGGTCGGGCGCATGCGGGAGTCTGTCTGACTGCCTCCCGTTTCCAACTTCAGAAAAATACAAAAAGGAAAAAAAAAATTCAGTTTGGTTTTTGAGGTTCCTTAGTAGTACATGCTTACAGCATCATTTATTTCCTCAAGGATGCAACCTTCCGCAAGGTTCCAGATACTTCCTTACCCTTAAAATATCAACCACAGCCTACACCAGAAACTGGCACCTATGCTCAACATTAAATAAAAGTAACTCGTTAAAAAGAATACTGTGATATCAAAGGTGCCACATTTAAATAGAAACTACCACCCACAGGGCAATAAACCATTCAATTCTTTCATGCTATATTTTTTTCTTAAAAAAACACTGCAATACATCTTAAATTACATCGCTGCCTGTTGCAGAGAGTTCCAGTGATAGCTCTATTTTATTATTGTTTGCTGCAATACCTATTTTCCTGCTCTCCTCTTACTTCAAGCAACCCTCTCAAAACCACGCTTGCAAACAATAAATACTAAAAGCAGTGGCACTGAAGCATGACATACTCATTCTCTTATAAGACTAGTTACCACCAGAGCACAAAAGTCCAGCTCTGCACCCTCAAGAGTAACATTATTTCTATTTTAAAACACCCAGAGAAGACCGAAGCAGCCGTGCAATTTCCTCTGTGCAGCTACTCTATCTGCCCTGCCTCCTGCTTACAGACACTGGGCAGCGCTAGGAAAGGCATTAGTCATTTGGTCTCACAAATCAACTCCGGAATCCAAGCCTGAGCTCTGGTTGCGTGTTTGCTTGTTTTGCTGCTTTTGTTTTATTTCTCATCCCTGGAAAACACTAGATTTCAAATCCCTCCCCCGCTTTAACCCACTACTAGAATGAAGACCCAAACAATAACATACCCCATCTACAACCGGGCAGCTCAACAACTTCTAAGAAAAGTATGTTTGACATTTTTCACTACAACAGTCCGTTTTCATTTTCCGGACTGGTTTGCTGAAGATGGCTATAATTGAAAGAATTCCAAATGCAAGGAAAGACTCGTCCTACAGGAAATGTGTATCTATATATATAAAATATTTTATACAACTCACTCGAAATGAAACTAGATTTGTTTCCAAATTCACTTTAAAAATAGTATTCACCAGCATTCTCTTATTAAAATTCTACTTTTAAAAGATGAAAATGTTTCCAAGTATGATAATAAGCAAATTACGATACTGTGCACTAATTACTTCCGACACTTCTGTGGTATCAAGATGTAACTTACAACTATAGTTTTTAACCAAAATCTCCTCTCAAGAGCTCCCTAGTTGATAAAAAAAAAAAAAAAACCTATTTCTTTCTGTCTCTCTCTTGATTAAAAAAAAGAAAAACACAGATTTTATAGGATACAATCTTTTCTCTTGTTCAAGAGAAAATAAAAACCTAAAAGCATCAACCAATTACAAATTAAGTATTCTGGCCCTGAACACTGGCTCAGTGGACAGAACATCTGCCCAGTGTATGGATTCCCAGGGATCAATTCCTGGTCAGGGTACACAAGAGGAGCAACCATCTGCTTCCTCCTGCCTTTCTCTCTTCCTTCCCTCCCTCTTCCCCTCCTGAAGCCAGTGGCTTGATTACTGGAGCATGGCCCTAGGAGTTGAGGATAGCTCTGTTGGAGCCCATCAGACTCAGGTGCTAAAAATAGCTCAGTACTTGAGCATCGCCCCCATACAGGGGTTGCCAGGTAGACCCCAGTCAGGGCACATGTGGGAGTCTGCCTCACTATCTCCCCTCCTCTTATCTAAAACAAATGTTAAGTATTCCAAAATTCTACATATAGTTTCCACAGTGCCTCATACTGTTCCAACACCCCTTTGTAGTTATAATACCTAGGTTAAAAAATAGTGACTTGAATTCTCATTCAAGAAACAAAAATTAATTTTTATGAAAATAAAAAATACAAATCTAAAATTTGAAAAAATTAAAAGTGAAAATGCCATTATATTCAAACACTCTAAAACCAAATGATAATACTACTTTTAGATACTTGAGTCACAGAGAGCCAAGTACATTTTAACTTAAAAATTCCCAAAAAGCGTGTTTCTGTGTTATCCCTGCTACAGCTAACTTATTAGCATTGAGAAAACAAATGAGAAATGCCCTTCTATAAATTCAGCCTGTGGTTTCTTTTTAAGAACAATGAAATGTTCATTTCAGGACATGGAGAGGCAAAGATCACTCACAGGGTTATATATAGGAGTTGCCAAGCACACTGGGGCTTTATATGACTTGTATTTCCACCTCTAGCCACAGATATCTCAGGGGTATTTCCAGGAGATTATGATGCTCAGTTAGTTTTGGGCACCAATAAAGTGACGTTGCCCGGCTAGGATATGTGTCTGTGCCTTGGTGACACTACAGATGGGCAGAAAGGGAGGAATGGGGATATTGGTGGTGGCTCTGGTCCCTTTTGCTCCCTTCCCGAAGGCAGAAATGATACTTGTGGTAATATAGAAATCCACCAGTTAGCGAATTGAGACAATTCAACTGGCAGGGCACTTGGTATTCTTTCAATAAAAAAGAAGAAAATGTGAAGAAGCTTAGTCCTGGGCAAAAGTCCCTTCAAACAGTAGTAACTCAGAATGTCACACATTTTCCTCACTTGATGCAACAGTGAAACATCTTCTGAAAAGAAACCCACGGATCTCATCATTATTTGAGAACAAACAAAAGTCACGGATTGCTAATCTATCATGAGAATGGGGAAATATTAATCAATTAATTATGTGATTAGTGTTACAGAATCTTTAAGTCAATATATGGAAATTTGACCAAGGCAGTCCCAGAACAATAAACTACTTTTTATGAAGTTATCAATCCGGACACGTTAACTTGCTCTACTTAAATGTTTAGAGGTAAGTAATTTTTAATCACCTGCCACTGATCAATGATTACAACAGATAAAGCCAAAAATCTCCAGCATAATTCTTCATTTGATGAAAAAGTTTAACAATTTTCAAGCTACAAAAGAGAATATGAATGTCAGTACAAAATGGGGATCCCCCCAAAATAGGGAAAAAGTAGGCAGTATACTTTTAAGCTCCTTTTGGAAAGAAATTCATGCTGAATAAATTGAAGTGACATTTGGTTTCTCCTAATTCCAGCCTGTCCTGATGTCCTCCAAAGGAACAGATTCCTAAATGTAGCATTGGTTCACTAAAACTGACACCTAGCCAGAATTGTCAAGACAAAGGATTCTTTTTAAAGATGTTCATATAATTACTTAGAACCATAATAGCTAATTATAAAGTAGAATGATCAATTTATTCCCCTAATTACCATAGAATTACTAATAAAAAATTAGTTTCCTGAGAGTACTTATTTTATGTTTACAGATTAGCTGTTACATCATAAACATTATAAAAGATTGCACATGAACCAAGAGCTATAACAGCACTGCAGGGAGAAAAGGATTGTATCAAAACTTCCTGAATTTAAAATGTCTCACAAAGCAAGAATCTGCTTCATACATATATTATAGAAACAATCGCCTCTGTCACGCTAAGGCTAGCTAAACAGTAATCATTTAAAATCATAAGTTAAATTAAGTCTTTTATCAGCTCAAAAGTCTCCAGAGGCTTCCCATTTTACAGTAAAAACCAAACAACCAGTCTTTATAGTAATCTACAAGTATTTGTATAATCTGAGCCTTAGTCATTTATTTTTCTTAAGCCATTTCTTACTATTCTGTCCTAACTCACCACGTGCCATACTGTTCTACTTCCAGTTTCTTGAATTTCTGTAGACACATCCTGCCTCGGGGCTTTTGCACTGGCCATGGCCTGGAGCACTCTGCACAGATATCTGCAGAACGACACCTTTTGTGTTTCTGCATGAATGTCAGATTCTCAATAGTGTCCTAAAACAATTCATCTATTTAAAATCACCCCTCCATAGCTGTGTCACTTATACTTTTCCATGTTTTATTGTTGTCTTAGCACTTACCATCTAATATTTGTTATGTTGCATTGTGTATTATCTGCCTCCTGCTACTAGAAAGTAGGCTTCTCAAATGTATAGATTTCTATCTGTTTGGTTCGCACATATATTCAAAATGCCTATAACAACAATATCTGAACCTGAATAAACACTGCATAAATCACTGATATAAATTCTGTTTCTTTACTTGAAAAACGCATGAGAGTTGAATAAATTTGCTTCTCTTATTTTCTGTAGTATTCTGTTATTTTACTAAATATAAACAAGATTTTACTTCTTTCGAAGCAATAGGCATAAACAATTTTAAACATGAGGACAGGAACTCCGGTTTATTTTTAAAGTTCCCAAACTAACATTTATTCTCATTTTTATTTATGTCATTAAACTCTACAGAGTTTTATTTTAAATTAGCACATTAATTTTTATATGTGAGTATGTGTAAAATACCCTAAAATCTATAAATTTATTTTTGTTGAATAAAATAATTGCTAAGAAAAACAAAGCTCAAGTCTAAAATTTAGAAAGAGATTTGTATTTCAGAGGTTTCATACTGTGCAAGTTGCTCAAAATTAGTACCTCCCTTTCAAATGATACGTAGTTTTTGTTTTCCTTATTCATTAAACAACAGTCATCTGGGGAAAGAAAAAAAAAACCTATAGACGCAAGTGTTGAACCAATATTCCAATCCTATATTGCGTAAATTCTACAGGATTACAAGAATAGAACACAGAGTCTATCATCGACCGTCTGGCACATGTGAATCCTACTAAAGCATCTAGGTTGCTTGCTACTCCCTGCTCATCAGATTCAAAAAATAATGACTGCCTTTAGTGTACTGGCCCAGGATGAAAAGGATTAAAATCTATAGTAGTGTGGGTTCCCAGAGACACAGAACCAACGAGATATATAGGTATTTATTAAAGATCTTCATTATAAAGAATTGGCTCCCATGGTTATGGAGACTGAGAAATCCCGAGATCTAGCGTGGACAAGCGGGATACCCGGAAGAGTCCATGGTTCAGTTCCAGGTTCAGTCTGAGATCCCGAGGACACAGAGAGCTGATGATCTCATTCCCAATCAGAGTACAAAGGTCTGAGAACTAGCAGAGCTGGTGCGGTAAGTTTCAGCCCAAGACTCGCTAACGGCAGAAGACCACCGCTGTCCCAGCTCAAACGCAGAAGAAGACCGCTGTCCCAGCTCAAACACAGGCAGACGGAGAGGGGGGGGAGTCTCCTTGCTCCGTGGCCTTCGGTTGCAGTCAGGCCTTCAGCGGGCTACATTCGGCCCACCCACGCTGCGGAGGGCACTCTGCTTCACTCAGTCTACCAATTAAAATGTTACTCTCATCCAAAACTTCCCTCACGGACACTCCTAGAGTAATATTTAGCCAAATAGATGGGCACTCTGTGGCCTAGTCAACTTGATCCAAAAATTAACCATCTTAAGGCTCCTGTGGACCAAATTATGACAGAGATGAAGAAAATTGTCATTGCCCTGCCCGAAAAATAGGAAGGTATTTGACTCTGCCTATGAGTTGAAGGCCCATCTGCCTCTGATTGTCCTGACTACTTGACATAGGAAAAAAAAAAAAAAAGCCACATCAATTGCTGCACACCAGATATCAGGGACTATACTTATAACTACATTTTAGAAAGAGAAGCAACTGTAGTCTCTCTGAATCTGTTTATGTTAGTCCATAGTTGTTCTCCAAGATCCATCCATCTCATCAACAAATCAAACGGCAATGTATATTGCCAAACTGGTTAAGACAGGAAAAAAACCTAAATTTTTTTTTTTAAAGGAAAGGTATAGGAATCTCCCCTGCTGCATCTTTCTTTTTTTTTTGTATTTTTCTGAAGCTGGAAACGGGGAGAGACAGTCAGACTCCCGCATGCGCCCGACCGGGATCCACCCGGCACACCACCAGGGGCGAAGCTCTGCCCACCAGGGGGCGATGCTCTGCCCCTCCCGGGCGTCGCTCTGCCGCAACCAGAGCCACTCTAGCGCCTGGGGCAGAGGCCAAGGAGCCATCCCCAGCGCCCGGGCCATCTTTGCTCCAATGGAGCCTTGGCTGCGGGAGGGGAAGAGAGAGACAGAGAGGAAGGGGGGGGGGTGGAGAAGCAAATGGGCGCCTCTCCTATGTGCCCTGGCCGGGAATCGAACCCGGGTCCCCCGCACGCCAGGCCGACACTCTACCACTGAGCCAACCGGCCAGGGCGACTGCTGCATCTTTCAAGTCCCCACAAGTGCCCCTACTCACTGTGATGTGTCCAGGGCTGCAGTACTTCTGAGGGCTTTGTCCACAGGCTTCTCCGGGTCCTTCCTAAACAATCCTCACTCCCTAAGAAGTCGATGTGAAACAGTGCCAATCCCCAGGTCTGGGGCTGCTAGGCACTGGGGAAACGGGACAGTCACCACAGGACCAGTGTGGTAAGAACTGGGCCCACAGCAGTGAAGATCAAGGAACCTCCAAAGCCTCAACTCTGACTAATGTGCCACCATGGCATTTATGTCTCCAGGATGAACACAGAACTCATTTCTATTCATTCTCAAAAGTCTGGGATTTTTTCCTGGTAAAGAGTGGTCCTTTTGGCCTGACCTGTGGTGGCGCAGTGGATAAAGCGTCAACCTGGAAATGCTGAGGTCGCCGGTTCAAAACCCTGGGCTTGCCTGGTCAAGGCACATATGGGAGTTGATGCTTCCAGCTCCTCCCCACCTTCTCTCTCTGTCTCTCTCTCCTCTCTCTCTCTCCCTCTCTGTCTCTCTCTCTCCCTTTCTCTCTCCTCTCTAAAATGAATAAATAAATAAAATTTAAAAAAAAAAAAAAGAGTGGTCCTTTTGGGAAAGCCTTGGAAGATTTAAAGTATATGTTTGTGGTAGTATCTTATGTCCTTTCTCAAGGGAAATCAGCCTCTCTTTTCATCAAGAGAAGATGTGCTTGCTCCTAGTTAAGTAACACAAGGCAAGTTTATACTCACCATATCTAGAGTTTCCCCAGTTATGGAGATAAAGTAAAAAGTTAGAAATTGGCCAAAGTATCGTAAGGACACTATGATTAATTAGCCTCCCCACAGAATCCTGCATTTCAAAACATCCGCTGTCACTTTCCACTTGAAGCCTTCTGATGGCAATCGCAGCTAATGAAACCAAGCACTGCCATAGTCTCTTGTGACCCCTCCAGATTCCTGTGACCCCCGCTAAAACAACGGCACCATATTCCAGTGATAATCTCCCAGCCTACAGCTCCCACAATGGTCTATTCTTCTCGCCAATACCTTTCTTAACTCTTAACCAGAGGTGTGCCCTCTGGAAGCTCATCAGGAGACGGATGGGGGGACAAGAAGACTGCACATGATGAACCCACTCTACCATCCCCACCTTCTTTGCCTTCTTCCTTTCTCCACAGCCTAGGAATGTTTAGGCATCTCAACCTCATGACATGCTACCCACTGCTGACTGAGCCCAAGTACCAGTCAAGTAGTTGAGGGAACTGTTGAAGCCATGCTCAGGCTAACACACTCTCTCCGGGTTCTTGGTAAGAACACTCACACCGATAAATCTGGCTCAATCTGAATGAAGTGTACTCGTATCAGTATGTTCCATCCTCCTTAGGCTACAACCCAGTACAGTATTCTAGGTTGCTGCTGACAGAATTAGCTTGCTACCTGGCATGCCAATCATCCCTGTGAAAGGCTAGGATCTGACCCAGTTATGGACTTGAACGGATTTGGAGGCACACAAGTAGAGATCATAAGGAAAATAATATTTTCTGTTACCCTGTAGAACCTATGTAGTTTTGATTTTAACACTTGGCAATTCATACTGATTTTAGCACCTGGCGATCTCTTGAATCAGTATTTTTTCACTGACACAACCACCCCCTCAATCTAAGCTACCGTAATCACTTAACCCCGCACGCTGCCTTGCCTCCTAATCCTTCTGAAAATGCAAATGTTACAATGTTACAGAACATTCAGCCGAGGAAACTGTATTTACAACAAGAAGACCTTCAATGGTTATTAACAGACTTATTTTTTTAGAGAAACCAGGCTTTTAGATAGGTGGAGAATGAAAGAGGGGGGAGTGGAGAGGAGCAGCAGTTAGGTCAGTTGCAAGTCGAAGGAGACAGGACAGTGCCGGGACTAGTTAGCACTAGAGACGTCAAAGAATGGGGCGGGGACGGGCGCTTAGAGGGAGGAGTCAACGATAACAACGTATTTTCAACTGTGTCATTTACCTGAAAAGGAGAAATGGTCACCTCCAACAGAGAAAGGATCTGGATGTATGCATGAATTTTGAATGAAATCAATAGACACACGATATTTAATGTAGTGCTACTCAAATGTGTGATCCACGGGCAGCTACTGAGCTGCTCTTTCTCGCCAGTCCCTGACGAGAATACTGCAACTGAGAGTGAGCATTTAGCATCTTTTATTGCAACTGTGCAGAATGTTTTTTGTATCTCGTGAATATAATTTTAAAACTCGGGCTTTTATTTTGTATGGCTTTTTAAATTATTTTTTTCCTAAGAATTATTTTCTGTGAAATTTTATACATGTATCAGACTGGTAGATTAGAAATCTCAAACAGAAAAAGAAAAATGATTTACCCTTCGCCATAGGTTAGAAAGCACTGACTTACAGCTATGATAATGGATACAATCACTTGAAGAGAGAAATCTACAGAAAAATTCTAATTTAAGGACTAGGTACGATTTAGAGCTCTGTTCCATGTTGCCCTCATCAGCTTATGGTATCATAAAAATTGTATACCTTGGGAAGTAATTCCAAAGATCACTTTATTGTCCATTTCGCCTATACTATCAATAATAGATACTGAGCACTTCCTGCCTGGCAGTTTTTTCCTGGATCATCTCAATCTTCAAAAAATCTCAGTAAAGCCAGCATTATTATCCCCGTGTTATGCATTTTAAAACTAAAGGTTAGGGAAGTTTAATAACGTATCCATGTCACATAACTAGTACGTCAGGGAGCTGGGATCTGAAGAGAAGTTAACCAATCCATGCCTCTGCTTTTGGTTAATGTAACATCCATATGTTGTCAACCTACTGATCAGGAAATTTACATATTTTAACCAAAATATTTTATGTGAGGCTCTTTAAAAACTTCTGGGTAGATAAATGCCTTCCAGAACTACAAATTTGCTTATATCTTGATTATCAGGTAAGTTTCATACACAGGAGTCTCCCCTTAGCCATGTGGAAATGTTCTAAGACTCCCTAAAAAATGCCTGAAACCACAGATAGTACCAAACCTTATATACAGTGATATCACGGTTTTCGTCGATAATCCATCCGAAAACAAATCGGCAAAATCTGAAACTGACGATAACCGAAGTCAACGAAAACCGAGCCATTACTGTATACTAGGTTTTTCCCTATACATTCATACACACCTAACAGTGACTACCACTGAATGAGGATGAGAAGCTGGGCACTCCTAGGCGGTGGAGGAAGAAGGAAGGCAGAGGAAGACAGGGACGGTAGAGAAGATTTATCATGCACAGCAGTGGTCCCCAACCTTTTCTGGGCCACGGACTGGTTTAATGTCAAAAAATATTTTCACGGACCGGCCTTTAGGGTGGGACGGATAAATGTATCACGTGACTGAGACAAGCATCAAGAGTGAGTCTTAGAAGGATGTAACAGAGGGAATCTGGTCATTTTTTTTTTTTTTTGTATTTTTCTGAAGCTGGAAACGGGGAGAGACAGTCAGACAGACTCCTGCATGCGCCCGACTGGGATCCACCTGGCACGCCCACCAGGGGGCGATGCTCTGCCCCTCCGGGGCGTCGCTCTGTTGCGACCAGAGCCACTCTAGCGCCTGGGGCAGAGGCCAAGGAGCCATCCCCAGCGCCCGGGCCATCTTTGCTCCAATGGAGCCCTGTTTGCGGGAGGGGAAGAGAGAGACAGAGAGGAAGGAGGGGGGGTGGAGAAGCAAATGGGCGCTTCTCCTATGTGCCCTGGCCGGGAATCGAACCCGGGTCCCCCGCACGCCAGGCTGACGCTCTACCGCTGAGCCAACTGGCCAGGGCCTGGTCATTTTTTAAAAATAAAACATCGGCCTGACCAAGCGGTGGTACAGTGGATAGAGCGTCGGACTGGGATGCGGAGGACCCAGGTTCAAGACCCCGAGGTTGCCAGCTTGAGCACGGGCTCAACTGGTTTGAGCAAAAAGCCTACCAGCTTGAACCCAAGGTCGCTGGGTCCAACAAGGGGTTACTCGGTCTGCTGAAGGCCCGAGGTCAAGACACATATGAGAAAGCAATCAATGAACAACTAAGGTGTTGCAACGCACAATGAAAAACTAATGATTGATGCTTCTCATCTCTCTCCGTTCCTGTCTGTCTGTCCCTGTCTATCCCTCTCTCTGACTCTGTAAAAATAAATAAATAAATAAATAAATAAATAAATAAATAAATAAATAAATAAATAAAACATTGTTCAGACTTAAATATAAATAAAACAGAAATAATGTAAGTATTTATTCTTTCTCTGCGGACCGGTAACGGTCCATGGCCCGGGGCTTGGAGACCACTGATGTCCAGTCTTCTAATCCCCCTAATCACTCTGCTCTCGAGACTCACATAATAGAACAATTATAACAATATAATATACTACAAAAAAAAGCTTATGTCAATGTGCTCTCTCGCAGAATAATCTTATTGTACTGTACTCATCCTGTTTTTTTCTTGCAATAACGTGAGATAATAAAATGTTGAAACTATTCCTGAATCTGTGAAAACCCCTCCTGCAGTAAATGACTTTGTGTGACCTGTTTCCGGAGATCTCACGCTGAAGTCTGTGTGTAGGCTCAATGCTTTCTGGAATACCACATCACTGTCAATCAAAACATATTTTCTGCTCATGTCTTCCATCTACAAATTTAATGCCTTTTCCATTAAAGAAAAGTGCTTAACTAAGCACTTTCCATGTATTGTGGCCTTAACTTTTATAGTTTGAAGTGCAACAGCAAAACTAGCACGAATTTCTTTTTTCTTCCTCATGGACAGAAGATTCATTCCTACTGTAGCTCTTAGCAACTTCAGCATACAATTTTTTTTTTTTTTGTATTGGATATTAAGTCAAGAACTTGCACCTTTTCACTTAAAGGTAGCACCTTATGGCTTCTCTTTGGCACACATGAATTGCCAGCATCACTACTCTTGCACTTAGGCATCAGTATTGAGTAAAATAAGATTGTTGAATGGCTACTAAGTGACAAAGAGACAGAGAGTGTATACAGCATGCAGACGCTGGACAAAGGGATAACTGACATCCTAGGGTCCCGCAAGCAGAACTGTATGAGATTGCATCACACTCCTCAAAAGGGCAAGCAATCTAGCCTGACCAGGTGGTGGCACAGTGGATAGAGCACAGGCCTGGAATGCAGAGGACTCAGGTTCGAAACTCCAAGGTCGCTGGCTTCAGCACAGGCTCATCCAGCTTGAACACGGGCTCACCAGCTTGAGCATGGAGTTGTTGGCTTGAGTGTGGGATCATAGACATGACCCCACAGTTACTGGCTTTCAGCCCAAGGTCGCTGGCTTGAGCAAAGGGTCACTTGCTCTGCTGGAGCCCCCCAGTCAAGGCACACATGAGAAAGCAATCAATGAACAACTAAGGAAAAGCAAAGAAGAATTGATGCTTCTCTTCTCTCTCCCTTCTTGTCTGTCTGTCCCTATCTGTCCCCCTCTCTGTCTCTCTCACTGTCTCTGTCACACAGAAAAAAATAAAAATTATAAAAAAAGAAGGACAAACAATCTAAAACATATACATTTGTTTATTTCTGGAATTTCCCATTTAATATGTTCAGCTCTAAATTGAGCACAGGTAACTGAAACCATGGAAAGTGACACTACAGATCAACGGAAGACTGCAATATTGGCATTAATCATTGTACTATTCTTATTACCTCCATCCAGCTAGTCAGTAATTGCCCAGGAACAAAAGAGGCACACCTAGACCCTAACATATTGCCTGGTAAATACTAAGCTAATGCCTGTTTCTGGAGAATTTAGAACTAAGAACCTAACTTTCCTTAGTAGAAAAATAGTTCACTCTCTCCATCAATGCAGGCAACACAATAATGTGGTCACACTGATTCTTCAGCTAAATTGATTTTATTGAAAGTGTTTCATTATTGACTTGAGTCTTTTCCATGATGCTTCCAAAACAAGTGAAGCCAATTTTATCTCAGCTTGTCATCCTTGGAGAACTGATTTTAGAAAATATTTCTGCTAATTTTATTAGTTTTGTTTTAATCAAATACATATCCAAACATTGCATAGAATAGGCATGGCTTGGCTTAAGTTTCTAGAATTCATTTTCTAGCCCATAATAAACAATTAAAAATAAAAATTAGCCAATATATATTACAGTGCTTTTATTGAACTTATATCTTTTCTTGTCTTATCTCATACCTGAATTTGATTTTACCTGCAAGAAAATGTGATATTAAATAATACGGCTTTTTTCAATGTTTAATATCTGCCAAAGAGCATGCTGAATATGTCTTAAATACATCTTCCCATTACAGTTATTCTTTGAGACAACTCTAGTAAATAAGTCTTTTTTTACTCATTTTCACATATGAAGAAATTCAGGCCCAGTGGAATAGAGTCCCAAGGCACAGCCAAACTTCAAACCTCACCTCACCCCAATCTCCATGTGTACTTCCTCCCGTATGTAAAATGTACACAACTCCTTCTGTAATGACCACAGCTCCAAACAAGTTTGCTAACACAGATTTTCTTGCATTAATTGTCTACAGCAAATTATGAAAAAATTTGTGGACATATAAGTATATATTAGAGGCTGAATTATATTAAGAAAAAATATGGCCAAATGAATGATTTTCTAATTGAAAACAGCAATCATGATTCAGGTGTGGTGAAATCCTGACATGTTCATTCTGTTTCACAGCCAAAGAACCTCTAAGTTTTATCAGAAATGTGCTGTGGAGCAAGCAGGGCAACTGCTACTGGAACGCTCACATGACCACTACAAGATCTGTTTTAACATGGGACATTCTCACAATGTAAATACCACTAAACTGAGATAAGTCCTTCTACAGCGAATTCTGCCATCTTAGACAAGCCACTCAAAACAGCAACAGCATAGACTGCTTTATTGTAAAATAGAGATAAAGGCACAAAATTAACCTTAGCTGAAAATTTTGAAAGAATTTAACTGGCACTGATATATTTTAATTCATTACTAGCACTAAAAGAAAAAAGAAAAACAGACATGTAATAAATTAAAAATAAGAAATTTGGATTTCTATTAAAAATTAAAAGACTGATTTCACTGAAAACATAGGTAAGTGTGTTTTGATAATGAATCCCCCCCCCACACACACACACACAAACACAAAGAAAGAAAGAAAAAGAAAGTGATAGATAGTATTGGGGGTAAAAAAGTAGACAATCTAGCCAAAAACTCCATGCACTTTTTTTTTAATTTTATTTATTCATTTTAGAGGAGAGAGAGAGAGAGGGAGAGAGAGACAGATAGGAGAGAGAGAAGGGGGGAGGAGCTGGAAGCATCAACTCCCATATGTGCCTTGACCAGGCAAGCCCAGGGTTTCACTTTTTGATATTGCTTCTCAAATTGTGGTCCAAGAGCATCACCTGGGAACTTGTTTAAAATGCAAATTAACCGACCCCACCCCAGACCTACTTCCTGCATCTGCATTTTAACAAGGCTCACAGGTAATCCAGGGGCAAGATTCCTGGCTCTCTGCATTGTTAGAGGGAAGGCAAACTCCCTCAAAGACTCATCATCTCATACTCCCCACCTTCAGTCTAGTTACTGCAGCCATTTCCCTCAACCAAGTTCTCTTCTGCCTAGTGCGCCTGTTAGAAGAGTGGAATAAATAAAGAGCAGTTAGAAGTGAAGGGGACTCTATCAGGTGCCCACGTAGTTCGTGATTGTATGTTTTTTTCTGTTTTGTGTTTTGTTTTGGCATTCAAGAGGACCAGCATTCTAAATGGGTGGGTAAATGCTTATCTTGAATTAACCGGCAAACACCATCATTTAAAGATGTGTAATAAGTTAGAGTATAACACTAAGTTATTATCAGCTATTATCACTTCTAATTGGCTGACAGGGCTGAAAAATTAATTAAAGGTCGTAGTCAGCAAACAGGAAAAAGGGAGACAAGATAAAAGGCTCAGTTACCACAAAAATATGGCTTATAGCCACTGAATGTCCCTTTGTCTCCAGAATTATCAGTTAGCTTTTGCTAAGATATACGGCTATTATGCTGTAGTTGTCTCCACTCATCATCAATGCATTCATTCAAGAAACAAATCCATCCTTACACAGTACACTCATGAACATCTACCACACATCTCTAACTCGCTAATTGCACTACATCACACTATACAGAAACATCACAATATAACACAAAGGAATCTAGTATAAATTATTTGTATTATTTCATTCCTTGTAAGTTATGTATGTCTGCAGATTTCTGATGACTATGCAGGGAGGAAGATTTAAAAAAAGTGGCTTAGAGTCTTGTCAAAACATTATTAAAATGAATGCTTAATTGTTAGTATGACAGCTACTTGTTTCTGCTCAGTCCTGAGTTAGCACTGTATTTATTATTTCTTGTAAGAAAATCTAAAATGTAATAAATACTCTTAAAATCTTTTTTTCTCAGCTCTTACAAAACCTCACATACAATGTTATTTTTCTGCAAGAGAGTTTCATTATAATTACATCCAATTAAGCAAATAAATATTTTAACTATTCCTTTCCATGCTATCCCTTGAATGAATTCTCTCTTCCTATAACCACGCTTCTGTTTTGCTTGTCAGGAATCTTGGAATGCACAGTGGTCTCAGTGTTTCCAATTTGAAGGTAACAAATTTGGGGAGACTTGTACTATTTCTTTTTGCCTTGCACAGTACTAAAATGTAATGGCCCCACAAATCTACTACTCTCTCATTTCAATCATGTGGCTTTCATTGTTCAAAGTTACTACTCTATTAAGTGATCACTAGTCTGATGAGTATACTAAGAAATTACATGAGTTTCTACTGTATTGTCTGACTGTTGGAAAGTGCATGCATGCGTGTGTGCACACACGCACACAAACACACACACACACACAATTTTTTCAAAATCTAAACACTAATTTTACCTAAAAGAATCCATCACATACCCTAAAAACTAGAAAAGAGTCTTAGGAAACTGGTATTGAGTGAATGTTGGTGTGCGTCCAAAGTTCCTGTTAAAATCCTAACCTTTGGTATGTGATTAAGTTTAAGAGTAGACCCTCAGTGGCAATATAAAAAGAGATTGGAGAGAGCTTGCTTTCTCTCTCTCTCTCTCTCTCTCTCTCTCTCTCTCTTTCTCCCCTTCCCCTCCCTCTCTGCCAGGTGAAATATAAGGAAAAGTCAGACATCTGCAAACCAGGAAGTGTGTTCTCACCAGACATTGGATCTGTCAGCGCCTTCCCAGCTTCCAGCACTGTGAGAAATTAATTTCTGCTGTTTAAGCCACCCAATCTATGGTATCGTGTTATAGTTCAAATTGAAAAAAGTTGAAATCAATTGACTGAACCAGTTAGTCACTGGACAGAGGTCCAGGCAACTAATTATTCAGCCATGATCTCTCTCTCTCATTCTCTGTCTTTCTCACTCTCACTTTTACATACACACACACAGACAGATACACAGGCAGACAGAAAGATAGAGAAGAGAGAGAGAATGCCACATTCTTGGCTTTTAGAAAGTTAAAAAATAATAAAATTGAGCAAAGAGCCAACAGAAGTCTTATAACACCCAATTTATTTGTGGCTCATCCATATTTTTACTATTTCCAAGATAATAACTAAATCTTAACTTAAAAGAAACCTACAATAAAATAAAATCACAACTAACAATACATTATGAAATCATCTCTTTGAAGCCATAAAATAATAAGTACCTAAAATTTTAGTACTATCACTGTATTTAAACCTGAATTTCCATTAGTTCAAAAAAAAATGGTTGTGAATAATGTATAATAATCAGTAAGATTATATGCGCTTGAGAAATATTTCGTTCAACAAAATGTCTGATTTTTTAAGCCAAAAAAAAAAAGTAGTCAGATAGGGAATGAATCATGATGTGCTAGAGCCTTAGTTGTGTTTAAAAGTGTGGATTCTGTTTTAAGCTCTTCCCCTCCACTTAAGAAAGAGCAACTTTCACAATTCCCAAATGTCAACACAGATGGAAGTTGAGAGGAACAGCAATGAAATTTAAAATGCAAAGTAGAACCCAGTAAACTACTCATCCTTTTTCCTTTTTTAACACTATGATGACTATTCCCAAAGAATAGAAAATCCCCATTTTCTCCAATGTTTGTACACAGATACCAGCACAATGAATGGGAAAATAGCTATTCCAACTTAAAGAAGACATGATCTGAAAGCCGGTTATACACACACAGACACACACATGATATGTATGATATGTACAAATGTAGAATACATATTTATAGTATAATCAGAGTTCTAATTTTAATTGAGCCCTGGGTCTCCCTCTGTATACATTCCCTAGAATCTCTTGTAAACCTCAATATTATACAGGATGTTTCAAAATGCACCATAGTATAAAATATAATCCAGAAGTGGCTAATGATAAAAAGAACACAGGCTTTCTCTTATACGCCTCTGATTATCAGACTTTCCCCGTGAAGAACATACATCTCTCTAACGTATGTTATTATTCCTGAATTCGGGCCCAAGAGCAGCTTCAAAAGCCTTGATTTAGAATGCTATATTATCGCAAGCCAAAATCTAGCTTAATTCGTGATCATTTGGGATGGTAATCCAAGTAATCTTTTTCACTCAGTTTTAAAATACCACCTTAGAAAGGAAATACGTTCTGTCTATTAAGTGAACTTGAGTATTTTTTTTTTTATCAGTAACACAGTTTCTTATTCTAGTGTGAATACTGTTGTTCAAGCAAATTTTGTACATGACTACAAGTTCAGGTGGAAACTTAAAATTCCACTCATTCAATGAGGAAACCAAGTCTGGTTTACAATCTATAAAATTAAGACAGATTTGAACCAAAGGGATGTCAACAAATAGAAGTAAATATCCTAACACTTGCTATGATATAAATACAAAAAAAAAAAAAAAGACATTCCCACGAGAGCCATATGCTATAGAATTTTAATAGTGAAGGTGAATGAAGCTAGCCAAGACAGAAATCACGACTGGCCTGGCTGGAGAAAAAAACCCAAAAAAACATGTTGGGCCTGAGGCAAAGAAAGTTTTTTTAATGGAAGACTGTTCTGAAATAGAAAGCATTGTTAAACAGAATTGCCTGAGGACTGTTACAAAATGAAAAATTACACTAACTGCATTGGGAACAGCAACCTGATAAAAAGCACAATGCACAAATTACAATCTTCCTCATGAGCAGCATTAGACACAAGGTTAAGCTGCACGTGAGAGAGGTTTTGCCCATCACAGCCCAAGACATGATAGAAGAATTACTTTCAAGCGTTTCTAGGGACTCTCCGACAACTATGGTAATAAATATTTCTATATTTCTATTACAGAACAAGCTGGACCAAACCCCCAGTCAATATCAACCCACAAAGCACCTCGTGAGTGCAAACCTCTGTCTAAGCCCTACGTAAAATACCTAAAAGACAATAATGTGTTCCCTAAAGAGATTCTTCTCTTCTTAAATTCAAAACACACCCCCAGCATCCCAGAGATGCTCAGTGAGGCGGCGCGTCCTGCGCAGCTGCGGTGTGAAGAGCGTTCCGTAGGAAGACTCTGACTCCCGTCAGCTCAGGAGGGCACGTACTTGTATAGACGGTCATGTTTTTAATGAACAGTACAAGGGGTACCTATTCCGCATGCACAGTGAGCAGGTACAAAATGAGTAAAACGTATAAACAGTGAAGAAACTACCATCGAGGAAAGGAAAGCAAGTCATAAAGAAAAGTGCATGAAACACAAGCCACCCGTTTGTGCGCACACACATACACACACACATACACACACACACAACACTGTTGAAAGTTTGAAGAGCAATCAAAGGGCAATGCCTTCGACCCCTCTTCTCTAACAAGCAGAGACCAACTCAGGAATAACGCAAGTCATAATGAGTCACTGCACACAAGATCCCGGGGACAATCAGGTTCAGAACAGCTGTTACTTGGCCTGAGCCAGAGCGAAGCTGGCGCATGCCGAAAGGTCTAGGGCTATTAGAGCACAAATAGCCACTTGGCCTCAGTCATTTTATCAAGAAGGACCAGATTTACTTTGGCTAACCAGTGTTGTGGGGGGTTTTATGTGTTTGTTTTTGTTTTTACTTTATGGGACAGATGCAATACAATTAGCATATGAAAATATGACATAAATAAGCATCATCTAAAGTCATGCCAAATAACTTGGGGAAAATGTGACTACCTCGTCAACCCCAATGACTTAAGGATGTGGCATATCTCCATGTTTACACTTAAGATGGAATCCATTTCATTTTCTTCAAATATTAAAAAAAGTCACACATTAATAACTGCTGACTCCCTTTGTCAGATGAAATCAAAATCTCTCTGAGTTACTTTCTTCTGTTCTCTGAACACATAGCTGAGGGAAACTTTCTCCCTCCTTCATCTTCCCTTTCAGTGTCCTTACAGGTCATACACCTCTTTCTCTAAAAGTTCCTCTTGCAAAATGCACCCCCATGTTTATGACCACCTTGTTTACAATAGCCAAGATCTGGAAACAGCCCAAGTGTCCGTCAGTGGAAGAGTGGATTAAAAAGCCTTAGTACATATACACAATGGAATACTATGGGGCCATGAAAAAGAAGGAAATCTTACCTTTTGCGACAACGTAGATGTCGCAACCATTATGGAAAGAAACCATTATGGTGAGTAAAATAAGTCAGGCAGAGAAAGAAAAATATCATATGACCTCACTCATTTGAGGAATCTAATAAACAATGTGAACTGAACAACAGAACAGAGGCAGAGGCGGTATCAAAGAGACCAGAGGGAAAGTGGTCAGAGGGAAAGTAGAAGAGAAGATGGGATCAAGGGAAAGAGATTAATGAAATTATATACATAACACAACGTTATAGAGAGCAGAAAAGCAAATCCTGGAGGGAAGGGGGGAGGGGGCAAGGAGGATGTGGAGGAGAATACGGGAGAGGGGCGATGCATTCGGGGGACACTAGAATCTATGTAAACACAATAAATTAAAATCAATTAAAAAAAAACTTCCTCTTCCAGATACATAATCTAAACCAGCACTTTCTGTGGAGTGCCACATGTGGGTCCTGAGCCCCGAAATATGGCTGATCCCAACTGAGATGTGCAGAATACACATCCAAGTCCAGAGGCTTAGTATGAAAAAAAAAAATGTAAACTATTTCATCAGTTGTTTTTTTTTAATACATGTTTTCATGATATTTTGAAAACACTGGGTTAGATTATAAAATTTCACTTTGTTTCTTTTTTGCTTTTTTTTATGTGGCTACTAGAGAATTTAAAATTACATATGTGGCTCAGATCATTCTTCCACTGGCCAGTGCTGATCTAGGTGAAACACTGAGGGAGGGGTCCACGGAGGGTGGGGTCTGGAGGAGGCAGCCAGCATTCATTTGCATTTCTGGGAAGGTGCCTACCGGTTCTCACCAAACTGTCCCCTGACTTATTCAGGAATAAGTGCCCTTAGTTTACTTAGGAATTGCCTCATTGCCTCTAAAAATAGTTCAATAATCTCTTCCAAAATGACCTCATCTGTTATAAAGAAACGTTCTGATATTTTATCAAATACCATTTATAAACTACCAGCCCTCCGTTCTTAAGACAGTGTTGAAATTCTTACACAAGCACATTTCTGCGACTGAACCATTTATGCAAGTAAACTTTTACTTACGAGCAACAAAAACTGTGTAAAGTTCACATAATAACTCTATTGTAGTTTTGTTTTTTGGTTTTTTTTTTGTATTTTTCTGAAGCTGGAAACGGGGAGAGACAGTCAGATAGACTCCCGCATTTGCCTAACCGGGATCCACCCGGCACGCCCACCAGGGGCAACGCTCTGCCCACCAGGGGGCGATGCTCTGCCCCTCCTGGGCATCGCTCTGCTGCAACCAGAGCCACTCTAGCGCCTGGGGCAGAGGCCAAGGAGCCATCCCCAGCGCCCGGGGCCATCTTTGCTCCAATGGAGCCTTGGCTGCGGGAGGGGAAGAGAGAGACAGAGAGGAAGGAGGGGGGGGTGGAGAAGCAAATGGACACTTCTCCTATGTGCCCTGGCCGGGAATCGAACCCGGGTCCCCCGCACGCCAGGCTAACGCTCTACCGCTGAGCAAACCGGCCAGGGCCTCTATTGTAGTTTTAATGAAGATAAATGTCTTAGCTATCATATTCTTTGATGTTAAAAAAAAAGATTTTTTCACTGTCTACATTCTTGAAGACTCAGTCCTCTATTTAAAGAGAAATCATTTTAAGAATTTAAGGCAATTCAAATAAGCTTCTTTGTGGTTTACACTCCCCTTTCCTAACCCAATAGGGTAGGCTTTCATTTGCCTCACTCTGAATTTTATGCAACAATGTTTACCTGTTCATCTCGCAAATTAGAGTTCAGATAGGAAGTCTACCTTACTCGTATTTGTCCTATTACTACACAGCAAAATAGCTATGACAGAAAGGTTGTTAAATGCAGGTACAAAGGCAAATTAACAAAAAGCCTATGATTCAGATATATATCCATGTACTTGCTGGAACACCGGTGTGAGAAATAATTCTATAAAGTCAACTTCTGTATGTTAGCCTAAAGAACCACATGTAGCATAAGACATAAATGAAATTGTTAAGAAAATACAGTTTTGATAATAACCCCCTTTACCTACAATAAGTAGAAAAGTCACTGCGACCTTAAAAAAAAAAATCTCTAGTTAACTAAATTAGTATATGTGGATCACTTGTTCTAAAAAAAAAAAAAAAACAACCAGGACACATATTTATAACATAAATATTTACAGAATAAAATTTGGTCCATTACTAAACTCAGTTCTGAACTGCGGTTAGGGACCATGCCGTGCCTTGCTAGTGAAAATATTAAAATATTACCTGTGAAACAGCAACAACAGCATCACCTGGGAGCTCCCTAGAAACACATAGCTCAGACCCATGGAAAATGACATATGCACAAACTGTAATAATAATTATTCCTACTGTGATGATGATCATTTATTGTCAGTAAATTGGCAGAAGTTTTTTGATGTTAGCATCTCAAATTCAGTATGGTGAGTAATCACAGTAGAATAAACAAAACCTCAAAAGCTCCTCTTTACTTTTCTGTTTAAAGATGGGTTAATTTTTAAGTATCTCATTCATGTATTTTCTAAATTTTGCCAAATAAATGTGCTAATACCTTTTACCTCTAAACAGCTAACTAATTTCTGTTTGGAAACTGATGTGCTCAGATCTCTAATATATTAACAGCAGAATGAATCCTGACAAACATCAAAGTAAATGTTAAAACTGAAATAAACCAATGGCTAATTTTAGTTAGATAAAAAATTAACATTACCTTAGGTTAGACTTAATAAAGTCATTGCTACAAATTAGAGTAAAACAAAAACTTTTTGAGGCCCTGGTGGTTGGCTCAGCGGTAGAGCGTAGGCCTGGCGTGTGGGGAACCTGGGTTCGATTCCCGGCCAGGGTACATAGGAGAAGCGCCCATTTGCTTCTCCACCCCCCTCCCCTCCTTCCTCTCTGTCTCTCTCTTCCCCTCCCGCAGCCAAGGCTCCATTGGAGCAAAGATGGCCCGGGCACTGGGGATGGCTCCTTGGCCTCTGCCCCAGGCGCTAGAGTGGCTCTGGTCGCGGCAGAGCGACGCCCCGGAGGGGCAGAGCATCGCCCCCTGGTGGGCAGAGCGTTGCCCCTGGTGGGCGTGCCGGGTGGATCCCTGTCGGGCGCATGCGGGAGTCTGTCTGACTGTCTTTCCCCGTTTCCAGCTTCAGAAAAATACAAAAAAAAACACAAACAAAACAAAAAAAACTTTTTGAGACTTACTTATCATTTAAGTCAAGGAAGCAGACAAAATAAATGAGAATTGTTTTTTTTAAGTAAATCTACTGGGATGACAAAGGTTAATAAGAAATGTTTCAATGTACAATTCTACGATGCTTCATCTGTATGTCGCACTGTGTGCTCGCCACCCAAAGTCAAATCTTCTTCCGTCACCATATACTTGAGCCCATTTACCCTTCACTGTGCCCTCCCACCCCGTCCTCTGGTAACCACCATACTGTATCTGTGTCTATGAGTTTCTGTGTGTCTGTCTTGTTTGTTCACTTGTTTTCAGTTTTATAGTCCACATATAGTGAAATCATATTGTTCTTAACATTTTCTGTCTGACTTGTTTCGCTTACCATAATAGTCTCAAGATCTCTGTTGTCTCAAAAAAGCAGTGTTTCATCTTTTCTTTAGTATCCCATTGGATAGGATGGGGCAAAAACAGGTTTACATTTTGAGTACTCGAAACAGTATTTTCCATTCGAACAACTGTAAACCTACTTTTCCCCACCCTGTATATATGTTTAAAAGCAGTATTATTTTTTTATTATTATTCTTTTTTTGTGACAGACATATAGAGAGAAAGAGAGAACAGGCAGGAACAGACAGACATGAAGGGAGAGAGATGAGAAGCATCTGTTCTTCATTGCGGCACCTTAGTTGTTCTTTGATTGCTTTCTCATATGTGCCCTGACCCCTTGCTCAAGCCAGTGACCTTGAGCTCAAGCCAGGGACCTTGGGCTTCAAGCCAGTGACCTTTGGGTTCAAGCCAGCAACCACAGGGTCATGTCTATGACCCCATGCTCAAGCCAGCAACCCTGCTCTCAAGCTGGTGAGCCCACACTCAAGCCGGAGGAGCCCGCGCTCAAGCTGGCGATCCTGGGGTTTCAAACCTAGATCTTCTGCATCCCAGTCTGACACTCTATCCACTGTGCCACTGCTTGGTCTGGCTAAAAGCAATATTATTTATAATGTAGAACTGAAGAATATATGATACTGACAAATAAGTGAGTTCTAACTGTAACATGAAATAAGAAACAACTAAAAAGTCAAATTAAAATTACAAATTTAATCTATATAGATTAACATCTACATATGTTTGTATGTAAATCAATAAAGTACTGTTAGGACATGAAAGAAAGAAATATAAAAATTAAAACCTGAGAAGCTAACGTGAGGTAACTTACTTGACAATAAACTAGTGTACATATCAGAAACTATTTCTCCCTGCTTCTTCAAGTTTTGAGGCTGCCTTATAACAGCCAAAAGTTAAAATAAAACCTTAGAAATAAGAAAACTGACAAGTTAATTAGTTCTCATGTCTTTCAATAATCTATAATACATATGAAAATGTCACTTCATATATTTCAGTGATCTGACTAAAGACTCATTTATTTTTAGTCAGGTGTCTTCCCAATGCAAGTCTATCAATTCATAATCTTAAAGAAGAAGTGATTAAACTTCCGGTAATTAAATGGATAATTCACAAGGACATAATGTACAGCATAATGACTAGCTAACACTGCTATGTGACATTTAGGAAAGTTTTTAAGAGTAAATACTCAGTTCTCATCAGAAGGATGACATTTTTCCCCCTTTTTTTCTTTTATATTTATTGTATCTCCATGAGAAGACAGATGTTAGCTAAACTTACTGAAAATATGTAAGTCAAACCATCGTCTGATACTCCCTAAATATACACAGTGATGTATGTCAATTATTTCTCAATAAATGTATCTTCTTTAACCATAGCAAAAATAAATAAACATCAACCTAAATCTCAAACCGTATACAAAAATTATTTCAAAATAGGTCATAGACTTAAATGTCAAACATAAACTTCTAGAAAAAAAAAAAACTGGAGGAAACCTTAGATCGTAGAGCTAACAAAGAACTCTTGTACAGGACAACAAAAGCACAATCGGTACAACAACAAAATCAATAAGCTGGACTTCATCAAAATTAAAAACTTTTGTTCTGTGAAAGGCCCTGTTTAGAAAATGAAAAAGGCAAGCTATGGATTAGAAGAAAATACTTGCAGAGCTAGTGTCTGGCAAAGGACTGTACAAGAATATACAAAGAAGTCTTAAAACTGAAAGGTAAAAAAATAAATAAAAATAAAAAGTCCAGTTAAAAAATGGACAAAAGGGCCCTGGCCAGTTGGCTCAGTGGTAGAATGTTGGTCCAGTGTGTGAAAGTCCTGGAGTTTAACTCTCAGCTAGAGCACACAGGAGAAGCACCTATCTGCTTCTACTCCCTTCCCTCCCCACCTTCTCTCTTACTGTCTCTTCCACTATGGAAACCATGGCTAGAATGGTTGGAGCAAGTTGGCCCTGGGCACTGAGAATGGCTCCGTCCTCTCCACCTCGGGCACTAAAATAGCTCAGTTGCCAAGCAACGGAGCTGCAGCCCAGCCAGGCAGAGCACTGCCTGGTAGGGACATATGGGAGAATCCTGGTCAGGGTGCATGCAGGAGTCTGTCTCTGCTTCCCTGCCTCTTACTTAAAAAAAAAAAAGAAATGGACAAAAGACATGAACAGACATTTCACCAAAAAGGATATGTAGGTGGCAAATAACACTTTAAAATATTTTCAATAAAATTAGCTGTTAGAGAAAGGCAAATGAACATCATGATAATACATCACTACATACCTATTAGAACAGCTACCATTAAAAAGCTGACGCCACAGCCTGACATGTAGTGGTGCAGTAGATAAAGCATCGACCTGGAAATGCTCGGGTCGGGTCGTTGGTTCGAAGCCCTGGGTTTGCCTGGTCAAGCCACATATGGGAGTTGATGCTTCCTGCTCCTCCCCCCTTTCTCTATCTCTTTCTCTATCTCACTCTCCTCTCTAAAATGAATAAGTACAAAATATTAAAAATAGATAAAATACCTAGCATGGTTTCTGTTTAAAAAAAAACTGACACCACAAAATGCTGGCAAGAATGCAGATAAATTGGACCCCTCATACATTTCTGGTCAGGATGCAAATGGTACAGACACTATGAAAAATAGTTTGGCAATTTTTTATAAAACTAAACATATACTTTCCATATAACCTATTAATCACACTTCTAGGCATTTCTCCCCCCAAAAGAAAACTCAGACATAATCATTCATATCTTAGCTTTTTATGGGAATATTTTTCAAAGCCAAAAATTAGAACGAATCCCAATGATCTTCAACAAGTGAATGGATAAACACACTTGATACCTGTACAATGAAATACTATTTAGTGACAAAAAGGAACAAACTTGCTACAAGCAACTTGGACAGATCTCAAGGGAACTCGGCTGAGTGAAAATATATGATTGAATGTATATCACATTCCAAAAAAAAAAGAGTCATACAGATGGTAAACAGATTAGAGATTGCCAAAGGTATACAAACAAATAAGAGCATATAAAAACTAGTGAAATCTGAATGAGTTCCATAGATTATAGCAATGTCAATGTCCTGGTTTTGATACTGTAATATATAGAACAGGGGTCCCCAAATTTTTTACACAGGGGGCCAGTTCACTGTCCCTCAGACCGTTGGAGGGCCAGACTATAAAAAAAACTATGAACAAATCCCTATGCACACTGCACATATCTTATTTTAAAGTAAAAAAACAAAATGAGAACAAATACAATATTTAAAATAAAGAACAAGTAAATTTAAATCAACCAACTGACCAGTATTTCAATGGGAACTATGCTCCTCTCACCGACCACCAATGAAAGAGGTGCCCCTTCTGGAAGTGCGGTGGGGGCCGGATAAATGGCCTCAGGAGGCCTCATGCGGCCCGTGGGCCGTAGTTTGGGGACCCCAGATATAGAATTAAGCAAGATATTACCACAGAGGCAAGACGGCCAAAGGGAACAGAAGCCTTCTCAGTACAATTTTTGCAATTTCCTGTGAGTTTAAAATTATTTCAAAATAATTTTTCTTTTAAAAATCCAATCTAACACAAACTTACAATTGTCTAAGTTCATGATATATTTTAGTGTTCTCTAACCTTAAGGGTACTCTGAACCCACTACAACAAAATCTAAGTTTTTATAACACTCTTGTTTCTCAGTACTCCCTGCTTCTGTGTTGTATTTGTGAGTAGACATTTACCTAATGTGCAGGGATAGTGTACAGTTTTCAATAAAGGGTACTTTATGGAAGAAAAGCAAAAAGAGATCAATTAGTTTCACTACAGTCCAATCACTAGCCAGTACAACTTAAAATAACAGAACAGCATTGCTAGCTGGAAAAACTGAAATGGTCAAGAGGATGAAAAACCTGTATCTTTTAAAATAAATAAATAAAAGTACCAAAGATAAGAGCTGAAAAATATGAGCTAGTTTTTGAACCTCTAGAATCTAGAATAACCAATCCTCTTGAGAGAAGTCTGAAAAACAATTAAAAAGCAAAAGTGTGGTAGCTCAGACATTAGCTAATCATGATCTCCAAATAGTAGTAGAGAATGGTCATGAATAATACACCAATAACCTCTCAGAAAAGGAAAAAAAATATGAACCCAGAGCATCGATCTTCTATTCTGAGATGAAACATGAATTGTATTCTTCAACAAATTGTTCTTTATTCCTATTGAGGAAAACAAAACAGTAAACATGCTTATAATGACAAAATTCTCTATTAATATGAAAAGGCTGTGGTAGGTATATTGTGAAGAATGACAGTTACACATCTTAAGCTTTAAGAAGAAGAGCACAGAAAAGTGCAAAGCTACAGCCCTCATAAGCTTGTGTGTCATCAGATAACAGAAAAGTGTTTTAAAAACCGGGCACACATTAACTGACATCTGCAGTTTACCTGTTCTTTCTAATCCAAACATTATATTCTCCAAATAACTTAATCAGATGGTTTTTTAATGAACCCAGAGGCCATAAGAAATTATTAGTAGGCGTCTACGGCCATACCACCCTGAACGCGCCCAATCTCGTCTGATCTCGGAAGCTAAGCAGGGTCGGGCCTGGTTAGTACTTGGGTGGGAGAAATTATTAGTGATTAATTTCCTCTCAAAACATGCCTATTTTTGAAGATCAATATATCTACAAAATTAAACAGAGAAGATGTGAAGCCAGGTGGCTGAGACCAGTTCAGCTCATTTTGAAACAAAGCAACCAAAAGTCTCCAAGAAAAGAATCCCGGAAAATACAGTCAGGTCTAGTAAAAGGAAAGCCATGACCCAGAGGTTGGTGATACTGAGAGATGTAGCTGAACACAGACTTCTCTCAGGATGCTGAGAAACTACACCATGGTCTCACTAGACTTTTCATCTTTAGCCAGTTGTATTCTCTTCTTTGAAGCAAGAGAAAGAGCCCGGAGAAGCTGTGATAAGTGAGGCAAGAGGACATTTCTCAGGAAGCTGTGTGTGCAACGAAGCACTTGATTATGCAGGCTCACTTTCAGCTGAGGATGGCCATGGCACAGTCCCGGTCAATAATTTATGAAGCAAAAGAATTAGATGGAGTCTCCAGGAAAATTAACAGGTGTTCAGCTAAAACGAACGCAGTGTGCTAGCGCATGCTCCTAGATGCGCCCTCCCATCTTCTAAGCATAAGAATAAAGACCATAAACTAAAGACAGTAAAGCTGAAAGATAAAGAACAACATGTCCATACTAAGAACTAAATAACTTGCTGTTACTTTCTTCATGAAAACGCTAATCTCTATTTTCAATATCTCAGTTTGTAGGTCTGTCTGTAAATTGAGGGTGTGTTGGGTTTCTGTTCCTCTGACTTAAATGCATAAGAGATTTCACAGTATGTCTGTAACAAAGTCATCTGTCTTAGGCAGTTATTCATAATTAAATATAACCTGTGGCTAGTTATTATTTATAGAAATAAAAATGAATTAGATTGATAATATTTTAACACATGATTTCATTAGTAAAAAAAATATTTAATTCACACTTGCTAAATATTTGCAAACCTCAAGGCTACCTGTATAAGAAGTATATTTGTAGACTTGGTTTCTGATTACCATATTTTACATTACAGACCTAGAGTACACACCCAAATATTGTGTCTCATTGTAATTTATTGTTCAATGGACCTACTAAGACACACATGAAGATTGCATTTCTTTGTATTATGCATCTCTTTGCAAAATCAAACATTTTGAAAATAACTGAACTCATCAAATGAAAAAAAGAGAAAGCAAGTCATAGGCTTTAATTTTTTTTTCTTGTTAACAGATTATATGTTCAGACTCCACTGGATAATGCTTTCAGTTTGCAAACTTTTAAGCTGCTGTTATGTATCTTTTCTTCTTCTTTTCAAAGTTATTCCTGCTATTAGTAAACTCAATATTACCATTCCTCCAACCACCTAGAGTTCAAGAGGAAGAAAATCCCCACAGCTGTTTGATGCCCAAGAATATGAACGCTTAACACCTGGATGAAAGAAGAGAAAAAGACAGAAAAGGAAGATCAAGGGCAGAGTGATGTGGAGTTTCTGCAGGCTAGCATTTACCTCTCTCCATAAAAGGAGCTTCGTGCTCATTATATCCCAAGCTCATCTCGCCTTCAGCTCAGAGTAAACCAGCAATTGCCTTATCGTTTCCTCCAAATTAAGGAGCAAAGTTTAAACATATACTTCTCCTTCTCTATTAGATGATGATTAAAATGACCACCTCCTCACCTCATTCACAAAACTGCACTACTGGAAAAAAGAAGGCACCCCCTAAAGTAAAGATGCCATGAACTAGTGAAATGAAGAGTGGAGGGAAATTACCAGTCACATTACTTATCTGATCGTAAATTTCAGAATACACCGTTTTTATAAAGCTAAAAATAAGAAAATCTTCTGAAAATAATGTTCTAGTAAACATTTAAGATAGAAAGTTTGTTTGCTAATATTATCATCATCATTAAATGACTGTTACTTGTTTATTGAACATCTTGACGTGCATCCTAATCCTCAAAACACCATGGTGAGTCCTATCCATATTTTGCAGAGGAAAAAAAAAAAACTGAGGTTCATAGAGGTTGATTAGGTTTTTCTGTTGAACTCAAAACTATTTAGCATTCACGAGAGTTGAAATTCAAGCCTTAACTTGTTCTTGTACTTGGAATATCATAATTCAGCAATAATTTTATATATATATATATATCTTTTTTCCATTTTACATGTGAAGAAACTAAATTATTCCGATCACTTAAGCATCAAAACTCAATTGAGTTTTACAAGTTAGTCACCATAACATAATGTCAAATAAATTATAATAGAATTGTATAATAAATGACTGAATGTAGATGTGTAATAACATGTGTAAGGTGCAGGTTTACCTTCTGTCAGTGTACTGGATTCCTGTTACCCTAAACACACATGAAAAGAACAGGGCTGCTTTTGGATAAAACACAGAAGAACCCTGGTTCAAAGCAATGGTGAGCGAGTATGTGCTGATGAGCAGGTATTGCCACAGGAAAAGAAGCTACTCTTTGGTAAAAACTAAACTTACTTTAGAGTGAAAGGTATCTGGTAGCAGCAATTCTTTCCAATTAAAATACTTTTATGTTTTGCTTTAATACCTATAGAGGTATAATTAAAGTGTAATACATGCTTTCAAATAATAGTAGCATAATGTAGTTCTCAGTCTAAAACTACAGCACATTTCACAGAGACTGTTGTTATTATCTCACTGACAAACTAGGGCCAGCTAGGTGGGAGAGGAACTGAATTCTCTAAAATGTTACCACATAAAGCAGCAATTTTCAACCTTTTCCATTTCATGGCACACAAAAACTAATTGCGAAAATTCTGAGGCACGCACACACACACACACACAAATACATGTTTTGCTGATATGACAAAAAAAAAATTTGATACAATTTTCATTCCTTTACAAAAAAAAAATAGTAGGTACCTACTTTTTTGCTTCCAAGTGACTTGTTAAAAATCAGGTGCCTATACTTGTATAATCAAGATTTCTGGTGCCAAGATTTAATCAATCAGACACAACCTTATTATGAGTCATGACCAATAGAAGCAACTCTGTTCTATGACCTATATATTTATGGTTCAAGACAGGGCATTCACCCCAGATGGCTATTGTTATGTTGGCCCATTGTCATTTTTCTATGTGGCAATCTAAAGGAAAAGGGGTCAGTGCCATGACTAAATGGTCAAGGTACTGCATGTTTTAAAAATTCTTGTGGCACACCACTTGAAACTCGTTGACATAAAATGTCACTTCTCAGGAGGTAGTGCAGCAGATGCCAGATCCTAAATGAAACCAAAACGCTCCGTCAAGTCATTTTAAGGCACTCTTAAAATGAGAAGAGGTCCCAGCCCCTTGCCCAGCACTGTAGAGAATTCAGGAGTGGCCCCAGAGTGAGTACAGATCTCAGCGGCAAAGGGCAAATGAATAGACTGGTACCAAAGAGCTGGCTAACTGCACCTTGCAATATTTGTATTGTTCCCTGCCTTCTAGAAGCATTGACATTTGACTTCTTCGGGGACCACAACTTAGCCAAGCACTGCAAAAAAAAAAAAAAAAAAAAGATAGTGTTCAGCTATGATATAAAACTATGGAGCTGTGAGAATCAATTTTTGGTGCAGCCTGACCTGTGGTGGCACAGTGGATAAAGCGTCGACCTGGAATGCTGAGGTCGCCGGTTTGAAACCTGCACTTGTCTGGTCAAGGCACATATGGGAGTTGATGCTTCCTGCTCCTCCCACCTTTCTCTCTCTCTCTCTCTCTCTCTCTCTCTCTCTCTCTCTCCTCTCTAAACTGAATAAATTAAAAAAAAAATTTTGGTGTAGTTACTTATAACACCACATCCAAACTATTTTCCAATTCTGATTAGATACCAAAGTAAAAGCTATTTTTATTTCTAACAAACTAGAGACGTTCACTGTAATTATAATACGTAACACACTTGGGCTCACATAAAAACCTCTCCTCCCTTTGTTGGGCACTCAATTTGACCTGAGGCTCTCTCCAACTGCATTCCTTCAGTGATTAAACCTCTAGTCTCTGAGGAGTATAGAAGAATCTAATTAATAATGATATCTTGATTTTCTTGGGTTATCTTTAGCTATCTGAACATACATTCCCTTTCCTTAGACTGTCATAGAACCTTCTCATAATTACTGCTTCTCTCTTTCCACCGATCCCAGCATCTCCAACATTATTAGCTTCCGGTTCCATATTTGTCACTGCTAGCCGTAACAAGTGATATGACGCGCTTCCGGAGCCGTGACGCGTGCATCCCGCGTCACCGGAAGTAGTACTACTGTACGTGAGTGACGCTGCGCTTTGCAGCACCACCATACACAGTGCTCTCACTGACCACCAATGAAAGAGGTGCCCCTTCCGGAAGTGCAGAGGGGGCTGGATAAAGGGCCTCAGGGGGCCATAGTTTGTGGACCCCTGCTCTAAGCTGTGCCTTCCAGGCCCAGCAGCATGTATATAAACGTATAACATAGAAGCGGAAGAAACAGCTATAAAAGCATAGCTGGACCTACACATTGAACAAAAGATGAGGCATCCAAGACAGGATAACATTCTGACACACTTCAACCTGATAATCCAGAAACATTTGCTAAATTCTATTTTATGGGATAGAGAAAAAATATTTTCTATTAACAAAAAGTAAACAAAGGGTTCACTTAATTCATTTCTATAAAACTAAGAGAGTCACTCTTCTGATAAAGATCAGAAAATGCTCTATTTCTTGATCTCTCTCACCTTTCATTCAGTGATATTTCTAGGCCCCTAACGTCTTGTGACCTACACAAAATGAGAAGTGAAAATCTTTGATATTTAGGAAAGAAACATCTATAAAATGAATATCATGTTTCTCATTCGTTCTAGTGATAGTTTAGTGTCCCTACAGAATGGCACCCCAGACATCCCCTCCACCTCCCCACCTTCCATCTCCCCCTGATTAGATGGTGACACAGTGAAAGTGAGAATCCAAAGATGAGGCTAAAAATGTAGCGAGGGACCAGATAACTCAGTAGGTTGTAAGTCATGAGAATGTGTCTGTGCTGTACCTTAAGAGCCACGGGGAACTGTTGAGAAAATTTGAAAAAAGGAAACTTATTATGAGGCTGTTTTTGTCATTTAGGCTAGAGATGCTAGTAACTTAAGATGAAAACAGTAGAAATGGAGTGGCAGCACATACTTGAAAAACAAGATCTAACTAACACTGACTATACCTGGAGATAAGAGAAAAGGAAGGGAAAGGAGTAATTAATGAAAACTCTTAAGTTTTAGACTTGAGTGGTTGATAGGTAAACATACCACACACTGAGATAGGATAAAGAGACAAACATGTTTGGTATAAAAACCCCATAAATTCAGTTTTATACATGTTGAGTGTTATACGACATCATAATGAAGATACTTTTATGCCTGAGACCAGGAGAAAGATCTGGAGTAAAGACAGATGTGGGCAGCCTGACCTGTGGTGGTGCAGTGGATAAAGCATCCACCGACTGGGAATGCTGACGTCACTGATTCAAATCCCCGGGTTTGCGGCATCCAGGCGCATGTGAGAAGAACTACTAGGAGTTGATGCTTCATGCTCCTCCCCCACCCTCTCCCTCTCCTCTCTCTAAAATCAACAAAATCTTTAAAAGGGGGTGGGGAGATATGGGCAGACTCAGTACACAAGTAAAATCTAAAATCTATGGGATAAATGAGAATGCTAGGGAAAGTATCTATATTAAGTAGGTACAACGACCCTGGGAAGGCCCTAAGAATCTCCTATATTAAATGGTCAGAAAGAGGCTGAGAAGGAACCAGAAGATACGTTGGTTGGGGAAAGATGAGACAATTCACCAATGAGAAGAAACTGTCTCCCCCTTCACCATTCTTATCTATTATTTGTACTCCAATTTTTCTTCACTCCTTAGTAAGCACAATTTGCACCTAAATGTTTGACTGGTTGAATATTTGTGTTAGGTCAAAGGCACATCACCCAGATGAGTTATCAGAAATAAACAGAAAATAGGAAAAGTAACCAGGGCCAAACTTTATGAAGGAGGACTATTTATTCTTCAAATGTCAACAGTAAAGTTACTGCTGCCAAATGCCAAATCACTGCTTGATATGCCTAAATGGAACGTGTGTGTGGAAAATGGCAATTACTCAGAACCAAGGCCAGAAGTAGAATCCGGTCAAAGTGAGGCACAAGGGCTCATTGGACCAGCCTTGTTACCAAGAACACTAAATTGCCCCCATTTATGTATTCTGACCTTGGTACCTCTCATTAGCTTTGACAAACCATGAAAGATGATCATATAATTGCTTCACTCCTAATGGAGTTCAAGTGAATTACGAGAAAGAAAGAAAAACACTTAACAAGGGATGTCTGTCTACTTGTAATCATTTTTTTTAAAGGTGGACAATTGTCAACACAGACAAAATATTTCCACAACACTGATGAATGTCTTAAGTGTTATTTTACAGAACATAGTGCCATCAATAAGCACATCAAAAAAGTCTGACCACCATCCTTTGCTCTATTTTTTTTTACTATTTTGAAATCAAATCCATTCTCGAACTATGAAAATTATGAACTGTTTCTTTGAGAGCAATAGTATACATACTGAAAGCAATTTCGCAAGGCTGCTCCCCGCCTGACTTATATAAGGGCCCAATCATCTGATTAACAGAGCAACATCTCAAGGTGACTATTTGAAGAGGGCTCATTCATTAGGACACACAGCTCTGGAAAGAGATGTATTCAACTTTGTGTCCCTCTTGGATTCCTTAATGTGACAATGCCAGGTCATGAATTTTAGATATTTTTTTAAACTCCTTTCCAACCATATTTCATTACCTCCAATGCTGCTTCTCGCCAAAAACTAGCTACATGTTCTCTGTTTCTTAAAATTTTGACTATGTATATTCTGCTGCCATAATTGTTTTTATCCTCAAGACATTCCCTGAGCGGCAGAAACCATTAAATCACAATGTGCTTTCTTCACAAATGTAACTACTAGTATAACAACTACTATAACCTTAACCACTACACTTTTAAGTAGAGCTGACTACTAGCATTATTCTCCCAGCACCTTAATTGTCGTAAACCAATTCTGGTTATTGCTCCAGCATTAGAAATAAGCTAAAACTAAAGCATCCTAACTCGGCCTCTGGAAGTTTGCCTTTCTCCCTCCCCAGGATGGCAATGCCAAACACGGAGAACGCGGCTGGCCGCTTCACTCCTCAGCGTTGGGAGAGGGAGAGGTTGACCAAGACGGGGTTAACCTTCTCTGAGAGTGGGGAACATAAACAAGGAAAGCGCAAAAGCTGCCAGGAAGAACCCTGTTAGATACAAAAATCACAGTATTTGCTATGAAATAAACTAGAAAAATTTTAAAGCGCAATCACACAGTCCGGGTGTGGCGCGCACGCTAAGTCACAGCCGCTCTCGGGCGCACGTCCCGGTCTGGAAACCTACGCGGCGATGCCGCCCTGCGCACCCGCGCCCGAGGACACCGGCACTGGGGGCCAAGGCGCGCACTCAAAGGCGCAGACCCACTGACTGCAGGGGGGGAGGGGAGGAGTTAATTTAGCGCGTCTCGGTCTAGTCAGGAGGCCAGAGTTGTCAACCTAATGACAACTCCACGGGAAACCACAGGACTGTAATACCAGACGGAACCAGACGCCCACCTTCAGACGGTGCCACCACCCCCAAGATTGGGGGCGAGCCGGGGCGGGGCAAAGGCGGGGCGAGCCTGGCGAGGGGGCGGGGCCGGCCTGCCTAGGGGCGGGGCTAACCCAGCGAGGGGCGGGGCCGGGCCGGCGAGGGCGGGGCCACGCGCCGAACAGCCGAGGAGCCGAGAGGAGGCCCGAACCCCGACTCTGCGCCTGGACGGCGGGCTGCTAACCCCGAGGATAGGGGGAGAGTCTGGCGGTACCTGCGCTGGAAGTCCGGGGCGAAGGGCCGCAGGTACGGGTCAGCCTCCAGCAGCCGGGCCAGCTCGGGCACGTCCGCCAGAGCAGAGGCCAGCGCCGCCTCCGTGCCGTCGGCCGGGGCCGCCATCTTCCGCCACAGCCCGAGCAGCCGAGGCCCGAGCGAGTCGAGTGGAGCCTGAGCGGGAACGGGCGCCGCTGGGGAAGCGGCGGGGGCGGAGCCGCAGGACGCGGGGCGGCGGGGCGCCAGGCCCTTTATAGCCGGGCAGCGTCCGCCGGCGGGGAGGGGCCCGGTGCTGCCCGCCCTGCTGCCCCCGGCGATGCCCGAGGACGCGGGCCGAGGGGACCTCACGCAGCCGCACCTGTGCTCACGCGGACGCAGTCTGGGTTCCGGGGCAGACTCTCCGCTTTTCTTCCTGAAACGACCCCCGCTGCCGGCGTTCCCTTCCAGTGCATACACGGTTCTCTTGGAGGGAAACTTTCTTCCCAGAGTCCGTAGAATTTGATTGTTAGCAACGTCCCAGTGCAGGAAACAGTCCGGGACAGACGTGGTGATAGCGTTGGGAAAGTTATCACCTCCTAACCGGAAGTGCAGCTTCTCCCTGCCTCGGGAATCGAACCACAAGTCGCAGCCTCCTGGAATCGTCCACCCCAGTCCTGTGGTAACATCCTCAGGGTTGCCAGAGGCTGAGAAGCCAGGACAAGAACTTTTACTCCCTAAGCCTTAAAAGGGGAAAAAAAAAAAAGTGATTATAGTTGTAACAAACTTAAAGTCCAAAACAAGTGGAGACTAGCTTTGAAAATGGCCTGAGCAGACAAACCCAGTTTAGTCATCCAAAGAAAGCTTGCTGTACCAGCTTACATGGAAAGAGCAGCTTGACTTGTGTCATTGTTTTGCTAGGCGTTTGGAAATCGTAAGCAAGACTTAAACTGGTCCCCAAGGTTGATATGAATGGTTTTGCTTAGGCTATTTCTGAACTTCTGACAGAACTATCCTAGATGAGAAACGCTGTAGGGAAGAACCTTAAATTGAAATTCAGCTATGCCACTTATTAAGGAAGTGATGATGCAAGAAATTGCTCTCTCTTTTGGCTTAAAAATAATAGCTTCTTCCCCACTTGAAACTTTATATCCTTTCATTCCCATTAACTGACTTGCTTCTAGCTTGTTGGTCATATTTAAAGAATACAGAATTATAGGCCCTTGCCAGTTGGCTCAGTTGGTTAAGAGTGTCCTCAGGAGGCGACAAGGTTGCAGATTCAGTCTCCAATCAGGGCACACAGGGAAGCAACCAGTGAATGTATGACAGAGTGGAACAACAAATGCATGTTTCCCTTCCCTCTCCCTTTCCCTATTTGTCTCTAAAATAAAAATGAAGAAAATTCAGCCCTGGCCTGACGACACGGTTGGCCGGAGCGTGGGCTCGGCGCGCATAGGTTGCCAGTTTAATTCTCCAGTCAGGGTGCATACAGGAGCAGCTCAGTGTACCTTCCTCATTTGTAGAAGGAAGAGGGAATGTGGCAAACTCCATTATCCTATTTTAGGAAATTGCCACAGCCACCCCAAACTTCAACAGCCACCACCCAGATCAGTCAACACCAACATTGCAGTAGACCTTCCACCAGCAGAAAGATTATTACTAGCTGAAGGCTTGAATATTAGCAATTTTTAGCAGTATTTTTAAATTAAGGTATGTGCATGGTTGTGTTTAGACAATGCTACTGCACAATTAATAGGCTATAGTATAGTGCAAACATAACTTCACTATGTACAAAGAAACCAAAAAAAATCATATGACTCACTTGATGGCAATATTTGCATTATTTTGGTGATCTGAAACCGAACCACAGTATCTCCAAGGGATACCTGTATAGATAGATGAGTAGCCCTGCTTTTCATTTCCCCTTCCTTTCCCTGAGCATAACTCCTCTTTCTTCATTGTCAAGTTCTTGAAAAATTATCCAGTTCACTATTTAACACACTGAGGCCTGGCTTCCGTTCCTACTGAAACGGACTCTTGGACAATGGGGGTTCAAGGCAGCGACCTTCCACACGGCTGAGTATTTTTATGTAACTTGACTCCCAAACATTTAACCACTAATAGCCTTCTGTTGACCAACAGTTTTACTGATAATGTAAACAGTCAACATGTATTTTGCATAGTACATGTATTATGTACTCTATTCGTGCACTACGGTAAGCTAGAGAAAAGTAGATATTATTAAGAAAATCATGCCCTGACCGGAGAGCTCAATTGAGTAGAGTGTCCTCCCAAGTGCAGAGGTTGCCAGTTCCATCCCCAGTCAGGGCATATACAGGAACAGGTTGATATCTCTCTCTCTCTCTCTCTCTCTCTCTCTCTCTCTCTCCCTCCCTTCCTCTCTCACTTATATCAATAAATAAAATTTTTTTTAAATAAAATCATATGGAAAATGCATTTACAATACTTACTGGAAAAAATCCATATATAAATGAACTTGCCCAATTCAAAGCCATGTTTTTTAAGAGTCAACTGGATATTGAAACTTGTTTTCAAAACACTAAACCCCACCTAGTTATTAAACTCAGTGGGTGGTTTTTACTTCTTGTCCTGTCTAATCTCTGAAGATTTGGAACTGCTAGTCATATCTTTATCATCTATTGAGATAAAAAAGGAGGGAAGGTTGTGACAGAATTTGAAGTAATACACAGAGATGTGTAGCCAGTGAGATACAAGAAAGAAAACAGGGTCAGGAAGGTCCCTGGACAACGGTGAGAGCACAGCGGAGGCTGAATTGCAAAGAGCTGGAATAGTGTCACACGGCCCAACCATTAGCTTCTGTTCGACATTGCTTAATAAGCTGAGTGAGAGCTCAATAAATAAATATTTGTATGGAGATTTCCAGAATGAGTTGAAGGTCAGTGGCGCTGATAAACTTGTGCTGGTGGCCTGTCACACAAATCACAAATGCTCAGCCATAGAATTTAGTTAGTATGAGATCTTTCTTCGTGATGGATATTGATTTAATGAGGAAAATGGTTGGTAGGAGGATAGCAGTTTTTCGTCAGATAACAATGACTCTGAATCTAGACTGCCGAGTTCTAATCAGAGCTTCTCCGTGGGTAACCCCGGCGAGTTCCTTCATCTCCCTGTGCCGTCATTTTCTTAGCTGCAAAGAGTGGTGAGGATTAAATAAGAATACGTAATCATTTAATGAGTTCATAGGATACTGCTTATCATAAAATAAACACTCTACAGTTAGTTATTATTAATAAATAATACACTTGCTTTGAAAGAAAAGGTATGGCCTTTCCACCCCAATATCCCTAACACACTCAAATCTCTCCATATTAGTATTTAAACTTACACTATTTAGTGATTCTGAATATGAAATATATACTTAAACATGGAAACAAAACATAAGGATGGGTAATTTTATTTGTTTTTCAAGTTAAATATTTGAATGTCTGTCTTCCATAAAGCACTATGTTGAAGCATCATTATGGTAAAAAAAAAACAACCAAAACTCTGATATGATCCATTATGATATTCACAATATTAGATAATTCATAAATGAAAATTTAAACAGTGAGAGCTCAAAATGCTACACAATTGTATTAAAATTATATTTTAAAGTTTAATAAAATGTTAAAACACTATTTCTTTCTCTCTTGCTCTTTCTCGCCTCGACCCCTCAGTCAGTTCTCCATTAAAATGTTCTAAAACTAAATGAGGCAATCATCATACAATTCTATCCATTTACCTAAATCATTGAATTACACCTTTAAAATAGCTGAATTTTATCTTGTGTAAATTATAGCTTGTAAAGCTAGTTTTACAATTTTTCTTACATGACATTGTAACTTAGACTCTCTATTAGAAAGGTGAATCTAATGACTGGCAAGTATTGGTATCCCAGTCTCTAAACTGACATCCACTTATTTCTGGATTAAATTCAATGGAATTGGCCAGTTAGACTTCCCCTGTCCCACCTGCCAAGCCTCTCAGACGAAGCTGGAGAAAGCGACTGTCATTCTGCCTTCAGACACATTCACCCTCTAACCTCTATTTAGATGACTAAGTGGTGAGTGTTCAATATGATGACAATTTTCATCACCTGGAAACCAGAGTGAGGCAAACAACTTTTTCCGGAGATGGTACTTAGTAGTTTGAAATGATAACGATTTTCAATTACTTTTTTCATAGGCTGGATTAGAATCAGTGACCTAAAGGTGAAAGGCTCTAACTTCTGTGACAAATCACCTGGACATCTGGTCTTCTCCATCAGAACTTACATAATTTCCCTTTGTCTCAGACCTACCCAAACAAAATGGTCATTTTTGTTTCACTTAAAATTACAGGCTACCTTTATGCCTTTATGTTAACTGTAGTGATTATTTTTTATGTCTGAAATTTTCAGTATTTCTCAGTTGCTACTATTGGAAAATTTAGCAAACTTTTAGGCACAAAATCTTGCACGAAAGGGTCAGATAGTTGATCTTATTATAATGGAGTTATTCTGAAGAAAAACACTAGCTGTTCTTCAGAGTAATAACTAATAATAACAACATACTGTTTTTCACAGTCTAGGCACTGTTTTAACTATTGTATAGCAGTGTGTATATGTTTGTGTGTAAAACCCTTAGTGAATCTTGTGATAAAGGCATATAGGATGAAGAAAATTGCTTAAAGTAACGTAGCTAGTAGGAGTCCGTCAGAATTTGAATTGAGGTAAAACTATTTCAGTCTATACTTTTAAAAGCTATTTTATACTGCTTCTGTTAAAAATGAATACGGAGGTTAATGTGGAAGGTTTATTTATTAGACTTTAAGACAAAAACTTGGACAAACAAAATTTAAAATACTGCGCATCTGTCAACTTTACCCAAAGGAAACTCAGTTCCCTGGCAAACTTAACTATCCCAAAACAAAGAGCCAGGAAATGGTCAAAAAACAAAAGGTATTTGGCATATGACATTTAAGTCACAGCGCCCATGTATTACTGAAAGCCTAATGCAGTACTTACAAAAAAGATGCCTCCAACTAGCATTACCTGTTACAGTAGCTTGAATGGTGGTTCCCAGAAAGATATGTCCATTTCCAAATCCTCAGAACCTGTGAATGTTACCTCATCTGGGTAAAGGGTCCTTCCAGATGTAATTAAGTTAAGAATCTTCAGATGAGATCATCCTGGATTATCTGGGTTAGATACAGGAAGAGGAGACAGACACAGAGAAGAGGGGGAGGCAATGTGATCAGGAAGGCAAAGATTGCAGTGATACCCACCAGTTAAGAATGCCATCAAGCAGCAGAAGCTGGAAGAAGCAATGAACAGGTTCTCCCTTAGAGCCCCCACAGGAAACATGACCCTGCCAGTACTTTGATTTCAGACCAACCAGTTTATGGTAATTTGTTTGAGCAGCCTTAGAATACTACTATACCTGTTTAGTCTTTTAAAACTGATTCTCAGTGATTGCAGATTGGAAGTTACAAATCACATGACAGAAGAACTATTTTAGAACATTAATTGACTTACTTATATGCCATATAGTCAAGCAAAAGAGATTTGAACTAGTTAATAAGAATACTTGGCCCTGGCCAGTTGGCTCAGTGGTAGAGCGTCGGCCTGGCATGCAGAAGTCCCGGGTTCGATTCCTGGCCAGGGCATACAGGAGAAGCGCCCATTTGCTTCTCCACCCCTCCCCCTCTCCTTCCTCTCTGTCTCTATCTTCCCCTCCCGCAGCGAGGCTCCATTGGAGCAAAGATGGCCCGGGTGCTGGGGATGGCTCCTTGGCCTCTGCCCCAGGCGCTAGAGTGGCTCTGGTCGCAGCAGAGCAACGTCCCGGAGGGGCAGAGCATTGCCCCCTGGTGGGCAGAGCGTCGCCCCCTGGGGTCGTGCTCGGTGGATCCCGGTCGGGCGCATGCGGGAGACTGTCTGACTGTCTCTCCCCGTTTCCAGCTTCAGAAAAATACAAAAAAAAAGAAAAAAAAAAAGAATACTTGTAGTGGGTAGAACAATACTTGACAAAAGCAAAAAAAAAAAAAAATCATACACTAGAGAAAAATCCATGGTAACAGAGTTCAGACCTTAGTTTTCAGGTGTCTAGTAGCAAAAGCAAAGAAGGAGAAATATTGTATTTATAAATATGAACTTTGAATTGTCCCGTCTAGTTAGAAATGGCTCCATAAATACTAGATATTGAGAAACATTTTGAATCATGTACCAGGAAGTCAATTGTAAATAAACTACAATAAGTACAAATACTTTTCCAGATAGTTTCTTTCCTTTTCCTTCTTTTTCTTTTTTCCTTTCTTTTCCTTCCTTCCCTCCTTCCTTCCTTCCTTCCTTCCTTCCTTCCTTCCTTCCTCCCTCCCTCCCTCCCTCCCTCCCTCCCTCCCTCCTTTCATTCTTTCCTTCCTCCCTCCCTCCCTCCCTCCCTCCTTTCATTCTTTCCTTCCTCCCTCCCTCCCTCTCTCTCTCTCTCCCCATCCCTCTCTCTCTCCCTTCCTACCTTCCTACTTTCTTTTTTTAATGGATAGTACTATGATGTTGTGCTTAAGAACACAACTCTTAGTTCGAGCCAGACTACTGGATTTGAATCTTAACTTTGCCACTCACTTGCCTTGTGATTATAGCAAGTCAATCTCTTTGTACCTCAGTTTTCCTTTCTGTAAAGTGGGAATGATAAAAAGTACCCATTTCATATTGAGAAGACTAAATGACAATACATGTAATGTACTTCGCATATAATAATCACTCAATATGCCATTAGAGTTTATATTTCTGCAAAGGCAATAATGTTGCAAAGAAGAGTGAGATGTTTCATATAATGCTTTCCAATAATTTAAATTAATACAAAAGGAAGTAGGTGTTAAAGAGTTAAGGATAGTTAACATGCCCTCAGGAGAAAATAAGTGCTATTATGCCAGGGAAATGTGGCCTGGACTCCCGTAGACACTGACACTGTCCTGAGGTTTTCTAAAGGAATTCTCTAATCAGGGACCAGTGTATTCCACAGATCAATGCTAGCGAACAAATGTTTGTTACCAACACACACACAAAAATGCAGATATTGAGGAAAAAGTATTTAGATATTTTAATGTCAATTTGAGTAATTATATGTTTGAAAAATATAATCATAAAAAAATTGGAGCCTGTATTGGTATTCTTAAATATTTATTTCTCTAGGAAATTACTTTATTTTACAAGGCCATCAATACAAACTGATTGTAGGGGAAGATAAACGTTTTTTCTTTATCACTGATAGTTTGATAAGCTTTGCATTGGATAAAACCAGAACTCTTCTCAGAAATTATCTGTGCAAGTGCCACATGAGTACATATTAGACACTCTCAAATTCATATTTAGGAAAAAAAGAATAATGACTTAAAGTATTTTAGCAATAAAATTTATATTTTACATGTTCAAGGTTAGAGAAAAATTATTCAAGTAGATCTAACCTATTCAAATTGCACTGTGAGATGGCCATGCTAAATTATTTAAGAAGAAAATTAAAGACAAATTGTAAAGTATGAGGAACTTGGTTAGGAATGACCCTGTTATATATTCTTTAGGTCTAAATATCTTTAGAAGCCCTGGTCAGTTGGCTCAGTGGTAGAGAATCAGCCTGGCATGTGAATGTCTCTAATTAGATTCCCAGTCAAGGCACACAGGAGAAGGGCCCATCTGCTTACCCACCCCTCTTCCTCTTCTCTCTCTCTCTCTCTCTCTCTCTTCCCATTCTGCAGCCATGGCTCTGTTGGAGCAAGTTGGCCCCTTCACTGAGAATGGCTCAATGGCCTCCAGTTCAGGCGCTAAGAAGAGCTCAGTTGCTGAACAATGGAGCAAAGCCCCATATGGGCAGAGATTGCCCCCTAGTGGGCTTGCCAGGTGAATCCTGATCGGGCTGTGTGCAGGAGTCTGTCTCTCTGCCTCTCCTCCTCTCACTGAATAAAAAAAAATTATAAAATAAAAATAATAAATGTTTTTAGAGCTGCAGAGATTTAGCCCACTGACAGTAAAGAAGTAGGCACTCAAGGCTACAAAAATGCTCAGAGACTAAAGCAAAATAATGTAGGTACTTTAACCATAAACCCAGCCACACTCTATTCCTCTGTAGGCACTAAGTTCTAACCTTAATATGATAATTTTTCCTGTTTCGGATTTTGAACAGAGCTAAATTCTAGTCTCAGTTCTGATACTTATGAGCCATATGACCTTGAGTATGTCACTTTCAAAACCTCAGTTTCATCTTTTATAATATAGATATAGTAAAGCATGTATTGGAAACATATGACATTAAAATACGATAATATCGAAACCATCACAAAAAGGGTACTAGCCCAAGGCTATTCAATTAAGGTAGGAGGAAGCAGAGTTGTACTCTAATGGCTGAATCTAATAAAAAATACAGCAGGTAACCTTCCCCAACTCTGCCTTAACCTCAATAGAAAGACTTGGTGTAGTGCTTTAATTGCTTCACTCAAAGGACATAGAGCTCTGATAATATTGGGTGAGTTATAATGACAATGGATTATAATGGTTTAGAATACTGCTTCTGTAAAAATTAATGACAATCATCTTCAAAATGAACCTTTGCAACATTACAATTCTAAATTCCATATAGCATATAATTGAATTTTTTGCTCAAGAAAATTCTCTTTCAAACTACAGTATTGGAGGAAAAATAAGAAGCTAACCTAACTTAACTTCAGAAAACATGGTTTTGACTGAATATTGTAAGGCTTAAAAATAAAATGAACTGTGCATAAACACAATCTTCTCTTTGGCAAATTTAATTTTTACAGGGGTATGGACTAGAAATCCTGAGGCTGCTCTGCAAGTGTACTGGGGTTGGTTGAACAAATAAGAAAATAAGTTGTAGGTAATGGGAACCAGGTTTCTCCCTGTTAGTAATAACAGTTACAAATGAGTGTGGGGGCAAGTGAAATAAACTGTGCAGTGCTGAATTAGAGTCAGAGACAGCAATATGAACTCAGGTACACACACACACACACACACACACACACACACTTTTTAAAAAAGCGTATACATGGGTTTGTATAATACATATATCTCTTAGTTCTGTCTGCTGAGAGAATACCGAAGCAGTGACAACAGGATTTTCACACCCATATCTTAGTTAATAAACACCATTCTCCCATAAAAAGAACCAGGACTCTTTGAAGAAATGACTGATTCTAGGGCTGTGTAAGGAAAATGCAAGATGAGCCTAGAGCATTGTACAGTGCCAGAAAAAGTAAGAGAGTGTTTAAAAAGGAAGAAGAAGAATATGGAGGTATCTCAAAGTAAAAATCATTTAAGCAACAGAATAAGTAGCAGTAGTATTGGATTCTTAGTAGTAATAGTATTGATAATTTAAAATAACAAAATAAATACCCATAAGTACATCCAAATATACATAATTGATTGAACAAATAAAAAAATGGGGGAGAAAGAAATAATCTTCCTTCAGATAAATAATTTATGTAGGGCCTCCTTCCTCTGGGAAGTGGAGCTTAATTCTCTTCTACTAGAATGTGGGATGAACTCTAGTTACTAGCTTCCAAATAATAAAATGCAAAAGAGAGTCTGGCCTGTGGTGGCACAGTGGATAGGTCGTTGACCTGGAGCACTGAGGTTGCCATTCAAAACTCTGGCTTGCTTGGTCAAGGCACATACAACAAGCAATGAACAACTAAAGTGAAGCAACTATACTTCTTGCTCCCCCTCACTTTGCTCTCTGTAAAATCAATAAATAATATCTTTTAAAAAAAAATTTGAAAAACAGGAACTTTAGAGTGGAGAAACCTGACTCCACCTTCACCAAGTGATCAAAGTTGATAGCTCCAATGATAAGCTATTATTCATATGATATGCCTTTTGATAGATGTTAGGAGAAGCACACTTCACCTCTGAAATATTCTTCTCAAAAATCCATTGAGCATTCCTAACTGAATAAATACCAGACAAAACCAAATCAAAATGTATTCTACAAAATGCCTGATCAATACACTCAAAATTTTTCAAGGGTATAAACAGCAAGGAAAGAGTGGGAAACACAGACTGAAGAAGACTAGGATGTACTTCGACTAAAGGCAAAGTGGTGTCCTGCAATGAATTCTGAAATAGAAAAAGGTAAAATATTAGTAAAGTCTGCAGTTTGGTTAGTAGTAGTATACCATTGTTAACGTTTCAGTTTTGATAAACGTCCTTATATAAGATGTTGGGTCAAGGTCCCATATTTCCCCATGTATAGGATGCCCCCATGTATAAGATGCACCTTAATTTGGGGGCTGAAATTTGGGGAAAGAAGGTATTACATAACGTTATTGAACTCAAGTTTTATTCACCATAAAATTCTTACAACTCCTCATCACTGTCTAAACTCCCATCCATGCGCTTGTCCTCATCTGTGTCTGATGACAAATCACCGTCTTCCTATGTTGTGTCGTCCTCAGTTCCATCTCTGGCATTGGAAATGCCACAACCACTGTATAAGACGCACCTGGTTTTTAGCCCCCAATTTTTTTTGAAAAAATGTGAGTCTTATACACAGGGAAATACACTGTATGGGAACATGTACTCTCTCTGTAACTTTGCTATAAATCTAAAATTATTCTAAAACAATTATTTTTAAACATAATATAAACTATGATAAAAGCTTAGTATTTGCTGACTTTGAGTTCAAAATACTTGCAGATTTCAAAAATAATATTTTATCATTTAAATTTTTTTTCTAAAGAAAAAAATATTGCAATAAATTTTCTCTTTTTTTTCCCCTAATGATATTTACTGCTTGCACAACCTTAGTTAATGTAAATGTAAATATATGATGAGATTTTAACACTATCACAATTAATCAAAATTTTCAAACTCCTCTAGTGGAATTCAGTGTAATGGTTTTTCTGAGATTCTGTTAACTCTCTGAATTTAGAAGGCCGCTCCTTAGTTATCTGGTGGCATAGTGTTCTGAGAAATTTTAAAGAACTGCGACAAGTACCTAATTAATCCTTACAAAGTTGAGATAATCTGATTCATTAAAAGGACAATGTGTGCCTGGCACTAAACTAGAAATTTTTAATTACCATTTTGTACTTTACCGATAACTTGATTTTCAGTGAACAAAAGAAAAAAGTGACTGTCAAAGTAATGCACAAGAGGTTTGAAAGCATAAAATTGCAGGAAATAGAAGAAATCTCAAGTAAATGACCAAGATTTTAAGAATTTATTTTTCTCATTTTGATATAATTTTCTGTAGATATTTGAATTTTAATAGGAATTCTTCACTTTATCTATCTTTCTAACTAGTTATATCATTTCATTTTAGTAACTAATATAATTTTTCCTAACACTGAGTCACTTAAGCCACTGAACACTTTGGAATTGCTTTCTGATCTGAGTTAGTTCTTCCAGTCTTGGCTCCCATCTGTTTTTACTCAAATGTTTCTATCTTTCTAGAAATGTTTCTTATTTTTAAGATACTCTTTTCTTCTCTGTTCTTTTTATTAGCATTTATAATAATGCCTTTCTAGCTTTAAAAGACTCACAGTGTTCATACAGAATGCAGTGAAACCTAGGTTATTGCTATTGGTACTAATGAATTTTTTTAAATAATCTGTCTTTACATAAAATTAGCAATGCAGGGTAAACGATATCAACCCTACTTTTGAGAACTTCTTCAGCGGTAATGAATCTTGCAGCTGTTTCTGCATATTCCACATTCATGAACACCTCCTCAAGTAACTCTCATATAGGAAAGTCACATTTCCTTGACCAACTATATTAAATTATCTTATGAGAAGGTTTATCATTTCATCTAACTCAATATTCTATTAGATATATTGCACTTTTGGTCTAAAAAGCTGTTGGACAGAGAAAAGGTGACACTTTTGGGTGGGGGAATTCTTTAAGACCTAAGAATAGCTCCAATATAAAAGAATTTGTAGATGTTGGATCTGCAGTAGACATTTCTATGAAATTATCAACATTTAAAATGACATATGCGGCCTGACCTGTGGTGGCGCAGTGGATAAAACATCGACCTGGAAATGCCGAGGTCGCCGGTTCGAAACCCTGGGCTTCCCTGGTCAAGGCACATATGGGAGTTGATGCTTCCAGCTCCTCCCCCTTCTCTCTCTCTCTGTCTCTCTCTCTCTAAAAATGAATAAATAAATAAATAATTTTTTTTAAAAAATGACATATGCTCTTGCACTGCCCAAATTTCTTTTTCCCTTTCTCTTTTTTTAAGTGAACAATATTAGGTGTCAAATTTCATGCTCATTAAAATGATATTTCTTCAAAGTAGGGGAATAAAGTTTAAATTACACATGCATGTGTATGTAGAAAAAAATTTTGATTTAATATTTTATCATAAACTGAATTTTCTACAGAAATATTATGCATAGAGTTTCTTAATCTTCTTATGTTCCATCTTCATTATTAAGATCAGCTGGTACTTCAGCTTCAGGTCACATGAAGTAATAAGGATTGGATTTACTGTCCTGAATGAGACAACAACAATAAAAATACCGAGTCAGGCAACCAATGAGAGTGATCCCTGAGAGATGGAACACAAATGGGGTGAGCCTTGGAAATGCCCGAGCTAACAGCCATGAGAGAATTCTGAAGCCACAGTGAAGGGAAGAGCACAAGCACAATCACCTGGTCTGAGGACGTGGAAGCCGAGGCCCAGAGAGAACACACAGGCTAGAATTCACACGTCAAATGATAAAGGAGCGAATTGAACAAAGAAATCACCTAAATTCAAGCTGATGTTTCATGCTGAGTATCCCAGAGTACTGATTCATGTTTGCATTAAAGGGAACTTCCAAAGACTGTGAAAGAACCACCCTAAAGAATTAAAGGGAGCAGTGCTTAAGTTCACACAGAGCCAGGAAAAGTACCTGTTCCCTACAGCCAATTTAAAAAACTTATCATTCCTGTACTGTTAGGTAGCACACTCAAGAAGGTCTTGTCTCCGTAGTGAGAGATAATTAATTCTATGCTGGGTACTTTTATGGAGCCATAAATTATAAGAGCAATACGCAAAAGAATCTGTTTCCATGTAACTTAACGGCATACGAGAATAAACCTTATGAATATTTATAGGAATAAGAAAACATCCCCTCAGCAAGTAAACTCCACAAGTTCTGGCAGCCAGTCAAAGATTTGGAGACATGCATGTAACAGCAGGTAAACAATACCCATATTGAGAAGAAGAGTCAATCAATCAAACAGACTTGCAACTGATACACTCGTTAAAGTTAGCAGACCCAAAGACGTAAATATAGTTGTTTTACCTGGAACACATGTGTCTAAAAAGTTAAGTAGAAACTTTGAGGATATGAAAAACACCCACATCAAACCACTAGAGATTAAAAACTAAGATATCTGAAATGAAAATATAGGGTATTGAAGAAGAAATAGTCATAGAAATTATCCAGAATTTAAAACAGAAGAAATAATTTTTTAAAATGCAAAGAACTCCAGCAAACTGTGGAACAACGTGAAGCAACCTTTTGTAGGTGACACTGGATCCCTAAAGTATCGTAGTAAAGAGAAAGGGACATCTAAATGGATAGGGGGCAAACGTTGGTTTACAGTTCTGTGGATAGAAAAAGACACAGTAGATCTTTTAACTGCTTCACATACTTACAACTGTAAACGTACTTTTACCAACCATTGTAAAGGTGAATGAAGACACAGTAGCAAAAATCTTCCAAATTTTATAAAGATTAAGCACCCGCATTGCAAGAAGCTCAATGAGCTTTAAGCACAGAAAATGTGAAAAGAATAAAAAACTCCCACAACACACTGCATAATGAAATTGCTTAAAACCATGTATAAAGGGAAATGTCTTAAAAGCAGTCAAAGGAAAAAGTGTACAGACAAACAAAAATAAGGAAGACAACAGAGTTCTTATTGGAAAAAGTCAGACAGTGGAGCAACATTTTAAATATATGAAAGAAAAGGTCAACAACCTGGAGTTTAATATTCAGTTAGCATATTGTTAAAACATGAATGCACAAAAATGGTAGTTTAGACATGCAAAAAGCTGAAAAAGCTCATTATGAGGAAACCTATAATACAAGAAATTTAAAAGAAACTTGCCATGCAGATGAGAAATGATACCAAGTGTAAATAAGCATTTAAAGTAATAAAGAGTACTACTAAATGTAATTATAGGCATAAGAAAATAAGATCTCATTCTTATACCTTAAATTTCTTCAGGAGATAGTTGACTATTTCAACAAGATAATTGCAATGTTTCTGTATGTTTTAGAACATGTATAAATAAAATGAATAAAAAATAGTAGAAAGATTAGAAGTAGAAATGGAAATGAACTATAGTCAACTTATACCTATAGTAGTATAAAATCACTTGAAGGCTCATTGTGATATGTTAAAGATGTATACAATAAACCTTAATGCAGTCAGTAAAATACCAAAACAAAGAGGTGTAACTGATAGTCCAACAAAGAAGATAAAATGGAATCTCTAAAATTACTAAGGCAGAAAAAAGAGGAAAACAAGACAAAGAACAGAAAGACAAGAAAAAGACAAATATGATAGACTTAAACCTAGTCATATTGAAAATCAGATTAAATATAATATAATAGGTGCAGACATTCTAATTCAAAACAGATTGCCAAATTGGAGAAAACAAAAAGACCCAAGTCAATACTGCCTATAATAAATTCACTTTAATTCCATATCTACAAAGGATATGACTACTAATACTATTTTTAAAAAAATGTTGGAACAGCCACACTAATATCAGACAAAATATATTTGAAGATAAATCTATTACCAGGGACAAAGAAAACCATTTCACAAATTTCAAGGTATCTAGTTATAAAAAAGATAATAACTCTAAATCATTTTGCATCTAATAACAGATTTTCAAAACACATAAAGCAAAAACTGATAGAACTGTCAGAAGATTTAGACAAACCCAGTATTATACTTGCATATTTGAATATCCTTCTCTGAATATATGAGACTAATGGAAATCAGTAACAGTATAGAATATTTTAACATTATTATTAACACACTTAACCTAATGGAAATTTCTATAACACTCTACCTAACAAAAGTAGAATGCACATTCTTCCAGGGCATATGGAAAATCTGCCAGTATACACAGTACTATGGACAACAAAATGTCTCAATGACTTTGAAATGATTAAAGTTAAAAAGACTATGCTCATGGAAATAAATAAAAAAATGAGAGAAACATCTGGAAATGTTTCTGGAAAAATACCCAAATGTTCGATAATAAATAGCACATTTTAAAATAACAAAGAGATTAAAGAAGAGATCAAAATAGAATTATAAAATATTTATACCAAATGAAACTGAAAGCACAAACAACAGATTTCTTGGCTGCCACTAAAGCAGTACTTAGGAGAAAATATATAGCACTAAACACCTGTATTAGAGAAAAAGAAATGTTTTCCATCAGTGACTTTAGCTTCCACTTTAGAAATTAGAAAGAGAAAAGCTAACTAAATCAAAGTGAATAGCAGAAACTAAAAGGTCAATAAAGAAGTCAATGAAATAGAAAACAAAAATTAATAGAGGAAATCAAATAAACCAAAACCTAATTCATTAACATTGATAAAATTGGTAATTTTTAGAAAATTAGTCTGACCGGGCAGTGATGCAGTGGATAGAGTGTCCAACTGGGGACCCAGGTTCGAAACCCCAAGGTCGCTGGCTTAAGCCTGGTATCATAAACATGATCCCATGGTCACTGGCTTGAGCCCAAGGTCACTGGCTTGAGGCCAAAGGTCGCTGGCTTGAGCAAGGGGTCACTTGCTCTGCTGTAGCCCCCCCCCCATCAAGGCACATATGAGAAAGCAATCACTGGACAACTAAGGAGCTGCAATGAAGAATTGATGCTTCTCATCTCTCTCCCTTCCTGTCTGTCTGTCTCTATCTGTTTCTCTCTCTCTGTCTATGTCAAAAAAAAAAGAAAAGAAAAAAGAAAAGAAGCAGATCAATTCCAGCAATATATTATATATAAAGGATAACACATCATGAGCAAGAAGGGCCTACTCAAGGAATGTAAGGTTGGTTTAACATTTACAAATTATTCAATATAATTTATCATGTTAACACTCTAAAATAAAAAGTCATGTGATCATCTCTATAAAGAAAGAAAAAACATTTGACAAAATCCAACACCTGTTTCTGATAAAAATTCTCAGCAAAGTACAGAGATAAGGGAGCTAACTCAATCTGATAAAGACCATCTACAAAATTTTTTCAGCTAACACACTTGAAGGTGAAAGACTAAATGCTTTCCCTCAAAAACCAGGGACAAGACAGAGATATTTATCCGCATTACTTCCATTCAGTGTAGCACTGAGAGTTCTAGACAGTGCAAACAGGGAAGATAGTCGTTCAAATTGAAAAGGAAAAAAAAAAAAGCTGTTGTATGTGAAAATGATGTGACTGTCTATATAGAAAATTGAATAAAAAATGCAAAAAATCAACTGAAATTAATAAGTGATTTTAGTGAAGTTCCATAATATAAGATCAAAACACAGAAATCAATTTTATTTTTGTAGACTATCAACTAGAGAGAAGGAATTAAAACTTTTTAAAGTTTAAACTACAATAACATCAAAATATGAAGTACTTAAGGATAAGTGTGACAATGATATGCAAAATCTGTTCTCTGAAACTTATAAAATATTGCTTCAACAAAGAAAGGAACTCTTAAATAAATGTAAAGACACATCATTTTCAATGGCAGAAAAATCAATGTTAAGATGTCAATTCTGCCCATCTGATTCTAATATATAGAATCAATGCAATCACAATGACAATCTCAGCAGTTATTTTTTTTACAAATAGCTAAGTTGATTCTAAAAAGAAAAATTCATACGGATATGCAAAAGATTTAGGATATAAAAACAAATTTTTTTTTTTTTTTTTGGTATTTCTCTGAAGCTGGAAACGGGGAGAGACAGTCAGACAGACTCCCGCATGCGCCCGACTGGGATCCACCTGGCACGCCCACCAGGGGGCGACGCTCTGCCCACCAGGGGGCGATGCTCTGCCCCTCCTGGGCGTCGCTCTGTTGCGACCAGAGCCACTCTAGCGCCTGGGACAGAGGCCAAGGAGCCATCCCCAGTGCCCAGGCCATCTTTGCTCCAATGGAGCCTTGGCTGCGGGAGGGGAAGAGAGAGACAGAGAGGAAGGAGGGGGGAGGGGTGGAGAAGCAGATGGGCACTTCTCCTCTGTGCCCTGGCCGGGAATCGAACCTGGGACTTCTGCACGCCAGGCCGATGCTCTACCACTGAGCCAACCGGCCAGGGCCGTAAAAACAAATTTTTAAAATACTCTTTATTTATTTTTATTTTATTTATTCATTTTAGAGAGGAGAGATAGAGGGAGAGAGAGAGACAGAGGGGAGGAGCTGGAAGCATCAACTCCCATATGTGCCTTGACCAGGCAAGCCCAGGGTTTTGAACCGGCGACCTCAGCATTTCCAGGTCGACGCTTTATCCACTGCGCCACCACAGGTCAGGCCAAAACAAATTTTTAAAAGAAGAATAAATGTGGAGGCTAATACTACCAGATTTATAATACTAACTATAAAGTTATAGTTATAGACAATGTGGAACTGGGCCAAAGACAGATAAGTAGACTATTGGAACAGAATTGACAGTTCAGTAATAATCTCACACAAATGTGTGATTTTTGACAAAGGTTCAAAGCCAATTCACTGGAGAAAAGATAACCTTTCAATAAATAATGCCTGAAAAATTGGATTTCCATATGCAAAGGAAATGAACTTTGATCCATACCTATCACCAAATGCAAAAATCATCAAAAAAATCATAGAACTAGATACAGTACTAAACTTAAAACTATAAAAATCATAGAAAAAATAATGTAAGATTAAACCCTTCAGACCGTGAGTTTAGGCAAATATTTTTTTATTCAAAGGCCAAAAGCATAGTTCATAAATAAACATGTGGATGAATTTAACTTAATAAAATTAAATATTTATGTTCTTTGAAAGATACTCTTAAGAGAATGAAATGATAAGACACAGGTTAGGAGAAAATATTTACAAAGTATTTACTTGATACAGGACTATATTCAGAATATATAAAGAAACTTCAAAACTTTCAATAGTAAAGTAACAACTTCTGAGCCCACTTTCGTCTCGTCTGCTGTTTCCCGAACAGTACAGAGAGTGGTATGGAGCCATCCAATACCAACTACTAGGCTGCAGTAATAAGTGTATATAGGGACACTAGACTGCGACACGTTAAAGCAGAAGGCATGCTGGAACCAGGAAGTAACACTGGAGGTGGCAGAAAAAGCAATCCAGGATCTCCAGGATCACGTGTGATTGGGGAAAGTGTTCTAGTTAAAGCATATAAATAGCTTTAGCCAGTAAAATGAGGCTGTTCAAGGCACAGGAACTGTAGGTTGCAGAGCATAGTCCTGGATGTGTGTGAGAAAGGGACACAGGTCCTGGATGTGTCTGAGGAAAGGAACTATTCAGGGGACATGGGAGGCTCCACATACAGTGGTACTGAGAAGTCACTGGGAGGCTCATCGTGGCTTGTGGCCAATCTGTGTGTTCATCAGCCTACCCCAGACTGTGCCTGCAGAGGGTTATGGTGTGTAGTTCTAGGGTATCAAGCAAGGTCTTAGCTGAGAGAAATTCCTTTAAGGACCGTATTCTGAAAGGAACTATAGTACTCCATGTAGTTTGGGTTCAGGTTTGAAGTGTTAGAAAAGGTAGAAATAAACAAAACAAGAATATTTACAAATATGAAGGGAAGAGAAAGCTTCGAAACAGACTTCATTGAAAGTTATCAAGAAGTCAACAAGCAGACATTAAGAATTGATGATCAAATCATCGCTTATGACCTGTAATAATGTGTATAGTACCAGCAGAGTGATGGGATAGGAACTGGATGCTGTGAAGACAAACTGGGCGAAGCAGTAACAATGTACGGGTGGTTGTTAAGTGTTTATAAGAACCTGAGCTATGGAATCAGAATGTCCAGGTTTGAATACTGATTTTATCCTGTAAAACTGCTACAGTTTTGGGCAAATTGTTTAATCTTTTTGTCTGATCAAATGAGAGTAGTAAATAATAACTACATCATAAGTTGTAAAGACAAAATAAAAATGTTGTCACGTAAGTGTTTGATAAACATGATTAAAACCACACATCCATTTCGGAGCTTGGCTATGAAAGGCAGAAGATAAATAGATACGTATCTTTTTTTTGGAGATAGATACGTATCAATTATGGAGAAAAGTAAGGACCTATATTACTATAATAACAGGTATTTTATTCTAGATAAAAAAATTTTAAATTGAGATTAAAGTCCATTCATGTTTATTTCTTTTGGCCTTGACTTCTCGATCAGTTGAAGAGATTTCTCAGGAGCCCACTTTTGCAAGATTTCCAAGTGCTTCATCCAATAGCCAGCCCTGATGTTTCCAACCTTACCCTCTTCTGCCACATGGATGCCACTAATTCTTCTAATTGCTAGCTGCTAAAATGAGGGCATACAGAATAAAGGACATAAGAAGATTGTATTGTATTTATAAAAAATAAAGATTTAAGGAGACTATATCCACCCTCAAAACTACATTTATTTTTGGGATTATACTACCTTATGCACTTCAGTCTCCTCAATTTTCAATTCTAGCAATAGACAGAGCAAAGACAAAAAAAAAAAAAATAACATTCTCACAAACCCTTTCTGTAATCACAATAAATCTGACCAAGTAAAACAAAAAATCAAAAAAGTAAAATTTGTAAATTAATCAGTTAGTGAATTAAATTCTGGTAGGTTGTGTTCCCTGCCTGATCTTGGGTGTCTTGAGATTCTTTTGAATCCTGTAAGAAATTTATTTTTTATTTAAACTAGTTTAAGGTGATACTATTACTTTTTAAAATAAAAACCCCTCGCTCTTTAATGACTTATTTTTGCAGATTTGCCGGAAGGTACAATAAACAGTCATTGCTCAACTTTGCCCATCAATGCTCCTTGAACTTTGTCATTGGTGATGAACAGCAGAATCTATTTGCTTTCAAAAACACTTTGACTAACACGGCCACATCTGGCTTCTCTCCCATAGGCATAGAAACGTGTTTCATATCTTCCCTTTCATTGTTGAACTTCTTAAATAAGTTTATATTTTATTATTACATTGCTCTCCTTTGTAGTTCTTTTCTAGTGGTTTCTGTTTGTGCAACACTGGCAAAACTTGTCCTATTACAGTTGCCAATAAAATTCCAGTTTTATTCTAACTTGATTTTTCAGCACCATTTGGCACTATTGATCTTTATTATAGAAAATCCTCTGTTTCTTTAATAAATAATTTTCTAGGTTTTCTTCCGCTGATTAGGCTGTGCCTATTTGATCTCTTCTGCCACCTCTTTCTTGCCTGCTTGATCCCTAACAATCAGAGTTCTCTGGGAATTTCTTCCCTATTTCTGTTTTATGTTTTCCTCCAGTTTTAACTTTTTCCTGATATGGTATTACCATGAATGCCGTTCCTTAAGAGAGAAAACTGGTACTCGTACAATCATTCTAGACGGCTTCTTTCTCTTCATCACCCCTATAAATCTTAGAGTCTATCTTCAAATTGCTCTCAGTTTTATCCACTTTTCCCCAGCTCTACTGCCAATCACTCTGCTCTGATTCCCGGTATTATGGTCTCACCTGAACCACTACAATGCCCTTCTAATCGGTCTCTTGCATCCAATTAGTCCCTTGTCTAAACTGTTCTTTGCTTTCAGCTAGAGTGTTAAAAAAAAAAAAAAATAGAACAAACAAACAAACAAAAATGAGTCAATTCTTGCTTAAGACCCTTTAATAGTTTTCCATTTCTTTTAGAATCAAGTCCAGACATCTTAAATGGCTTACAGGGCTTCCCACAGTGCGGATAATCCCCAATTATTATCTTCAACTTTATCCTTTATTTGATTTCTTCTTTATGTTTCATTCACATTCAGGTTTACTTTGGCTTTAGTAAGGAACTGTATATGAGTGCTCTGATCTATGGGCCCTCAAATAGACTGTCTTTTTCTGAGCCTGGAAACCCTATCCCATTCCCATGTTCACCAGGTTAGTATGCACCCACATTTGATATTTCAAATAAGGTATCACCCCTTCACTCCTGCCAAGCTCTTGGTTAGATCTTATAACATTTTTATTCTCTTTAATATCTATTGTACACATAATTTGTTTTATGTCTATATTTGTTATTACATGATAAACTCCGTAAGGGCAAAAGTCAAATCTGTTTTATTGTTATTGTTACCAGAACAAGCTGAGATTTGTGTTGCCTGTCACCCTTTTAGCCAATTCATGAGAAAATAGAACAAAATAGGTATAAGTGGAGGTATAATTCAAGTTGTCAGTAGCTTGAGAAGGCAAGAGGACTCAGGTCTGAAAAACTGCCTTAATAATCTTGGCTGACTAGTCAGTTTCTATATTTGGGGGGAGGCTAGTGATTTATTACTAAGCATACAGTTAGTCACGAAGTAGGATACAAGTGGTCAGAATCTGGTAGGGAGGAATGTCCTCCAGGATGCTTGCTTGATGTGAGCAATGGCTGTAGAAATGTTCATTAACTTTGTCTCCAAGGTACTGGTATCTTAAGTCCTTGGGAACCCACCTGGAAACAGCTCCCTAAATTCCTTGGAAAGACATAAAGCAAAGATTATATTGTTTATAAGAAAGGCTATTTCTTATATTGTTCATAAGACAGGCTATTTTTTCTTGCTTAGAATTATTACTAATGGACTCTTTACCCTTGACACTATGTCCCTAACGTCTAGCCCAGACCAGGCAAATAATAGATGCTAAAAAAATGTTAAATAAATGAATGAATGGGTTTATTCTGGATTTTACTGTGTAACTATTTATAAACCATATTTTATTTTATTATGATAATAAAATGATTTATTAATTTTTTAACTATATACTGTGGATAGGCACATGTCATTGTATGCCTATATACTTATAGGACAGCCCACCTATCCCAAAATATCTTACCTTCTAGCTTTGTTCTCTTCTTTGCTATTTGTACTAAAACTGCCTTGCTTCTACCCACACTCATTTGGAATCCCTAATTATAGGATGAAAACTATTTACTGCCTTCTAAAAAGTCAGTGTTAAATGCATATCATTATTTTTCCCCGGGAGCATATTCCCACTTCCCTTTCTTTGGCCAATGGGAAGGATTATTAGGTTTGTTAATTGCTAAACTTATCCCTGAAGATATGAGAGAAAGAACATGCACCCATTAGTAGGGACTGTGAAATTAACCCAAAATAATAGGGTACCCTGTGACATTTATGTTTGGGAAAACTAAGAAAGAAATTTTGATATCAGAAAAATGACACTGAAAAATAACTTACCTTCCATCACAATTTTGTAGAAGAATTAGCCTAAGTGTTTTTAAAATTGATACGTATTTTGAAATAATCCTTTTAATCTCGGACAACAGAGTAGTGCCCATGAATTGGACCCATATGCCAGCTCTCTCTCATATCTTGTCACTGGCCAACTGAAGGCACAATAAATTTAATTAACTCCTCAGAAGTAAACAATGCCAGGTTGCATGACATAGATTGGAAAGAATTCAAGTACCGTCCTTAGACCGCTTTTTAAAATCAAGGCCAAATCAACAAAATTACTTGCACATCATTTTGACTTGAAAAAAGTGAAAGTCACATAAGTAAAATATAATGTGCTTGGTAGTTGACACTAGAAGTAGTACAAGAGAAAAAGGTATGTCAGCATGCATAAGCTGACTACATTTTATTAATTTTTATGGTGCCTCTTCCTCTGTATTTTTTATCTATAAAACTGTCAAATTTAGTTACAAATCTGTTTTCTTTCTTGGTGGTGCATGTCATTGTGTGCCTTATAATCAAAGTCATCTCAGATTGGTGAAATACAGTATTTGCTTGTTAATTTGTACTGGTAGACTATGCCCATTGCCACATTTTCAATTCATATTATTATTGACCATTTCATCTTTATGTTGGAAAAATTTCCACAAAAGTTATAGACTGAGAAAGAGACTAAAAAACTTGTGAAATAGGTATATTTCATGAAGAGTTCTGACAAAACCTCCACACATAACAAAACCCCAGAAAAGAGTAGTCAACTCTGTAGTGACCATCTGAATGAATTGGTAATGACCCCGTATTCTAGACAAACAAGTCATTAGAAATATAGAGAGATGTAGAGTGAAGGGTGGGAAGAAGGAGGGAGAGAGAAGGCGAGAGAGAAAAATGTGTGATATGTAAAAGAACCAATATAATTTTTTTCTAGATGAAAGAAATGTCCCTGACATTTCTTCAAGGTTTTTTTTGGAATAACTTCAAGATTTTTTTGTTTTTGTTTTTGTTTTCTTGTTTGTTTTGCCAATATTTAGAACATTTTTGGCCCTGGCTGGTTGGCTCAGTGGAAGAGAATCAACCTAGTGGATGGATGTCCTGGGTTCAATTTCCGGTCAGACACTCAGGAGAAGTGACCCTCTGTTTCACTTTCCTTCCCCTTTCCCCTCCCCTCCCCTCCCTTCCCTTCCTCTCCTCTCCTCTCCTCTCTCTCTCTCTCTCTCTCTCTCTCTCTCTCTCCCTCTCTCTCTGTCTCTGCCTCCTACAGCCATGGCTTGATTGGTTTAAGCAAGTTGACCCCGGCACTGAGGATGGCTCTGTTGAGCCTCCCCTACAGGCAGTAAAGTAGATTGGTTGCAATCAGTGACCCCAGACGGACAGAGCATCAGCCCTAGATGAGGATTGCTGGGTGGATCCCAGTAGGGGCAATGCAGGAGTCTGTCTATCTTCCCTCATCTCACTTAAAAAAACACTTTTTTTATAAACATTTACGTTAAATGCTAACATAATTAATTGAGTTGGAAAATGCCAATCCTAAAAAAAAAAAAAGTGAGCCTGACCAGGCAGTGACGCAGTGGATGGAAAATGCCAAATGCAAATACAAAATCTAACATGTTACATATGAATGTCTCCTCAGGAAATTCTTGTGGATTCTTTTGTCTTATCAGCATATGTCGGGAGTTCTACCTAACATTAGAAGCCTATTAGACTGTTGGCATCAAAAATAATTGCAATATGCTCATTGGTGCACAAGAATTACAGAAAAAAGAAATTTATGTTTTTAAAAATATAATCTTTTAGTATACATGCACATAAACAACTAATCACAAGAAAACCTCTATATTGTCTTTCCATAAATGTTCCTTACAATGCAGCACATTATTTTACAAGCTCCTATTAATCAAAAAGGCACTTTCAGTAAGATATGGCTATAACTGACAAATGGCTCACCCCAGTGAACTCTTGGTTATTTGCTGTTGTTTTTTTTTTTTTTTTCCTAAAAAAAAAAAAAAGTGAGCCTGACCAGGCAGTGACGCAGTGGATGGAACGTCGGACTGGGAAGCGGAGGACCCAGGTTCAAGACCTCGAGGTCACCAACTTGAGCATGGGCTCATTTGGCTGAGCAAAAGCTCACTATCCTGAGCCCAAGGTCGCTGGCTCGAGCAAGGGGTTACTCAGTCTGCTGAAGGCCCGCGGTCAAGGCACATATGAGAAAGCAATCAATGAACAACTAAATGTCAAAACGAAAAACTGATGATTGATGCTTCTCATCTCTCTCCGTTCCTGTCTGCCTGTCCCTATCTATCCCTCTCTCTGACTCTATCTCTGTCCCTGTATTAAAAAAAAAAAAGTGAAGAAAACGTTAAAAAAAGTTTTCTTGCATGTTGCAGAAAGCTTCAGAGTAAGTCAGAGGATTGAAGAGCAGGGGAAACCAGCTTGTTCCTCCTTCCCAACCACATCGGATTAAGCTCTGGCCACAAGCTTTAAAAAGACTGTATTTGGGGGGCAGGACACCAAGCAGGGAGTGATTGTTCCGATTCTCCATTATCCCTAATGCTCCGTTCTTGTTTCCAATGCACGAGACCCTCAAGGTCTGGTCCTCTGCCCCGCTGGGTGTGGCTGCTGACTGCGTGCTGGTGCTGACTTGGACTTTGGATCTGCTGAGTGCCTGCAGTTAATTTGCTTCTTTTTCTAACTAACTTTTTAAAAAAGTAGGATCACCCTGTAAAGAGACCACTTCAATGACCAGGTTAGTAGCACTTAACTTTTTCTTTAGTTTTAACCCTCATTGTTTTCATGGCAAGAGTGAGCTGCTCTTCTCCCAGAATGTTTTAGTGAGAAGCAGGAGAAAGGATTTCGTCTCATTGGCATTTTTATTAAGTAGCATATGCTCTAAGTGGAGCCTTTAATTTACTTGCTGTCTCAGCTGATTTATTTGACCCGGTGAACCAAAGTTTAGCAATACTAGGAAATAAAACTTTTGGGGGGACAATCAGCAGTTGCTATCCAATACAAGATTATTACTTTGTCTTCTTTTTAATCAAAATTCTTTTAATCCATAATACCTTGATATATATATTTTTCTTTTCCTTTATTTTATCAATAATAGCAAACAGCAAGATTTAAAATGCCCTAGACAGATGGAAATCATTAATTTCAAATCTGTCGGTATCAATAAAGAGATTAAGTAATGCCATTAAATTTGGTAGTTTGATGTTTTTAACAAAAACTTAGTAGAAATGTCAAACAAAAATTATTGAATGAGTGGCTATATTTTAGAAATAAAGCAAGATCATTCATACTTTGTTTTTTTAAAATTAATTTTAATGGTAATTATTAGTCAAAACCTTTTCTTTTGAAATAAGCTTATTTAGAATAGAATTTTTGTGACTCACTATGTTTTTGTAACTTGCTATGCTAACCTAATAGGGCCAAGTTTATCTTCAATGAACTTTTGGGACATTTTCTTTGGAATTCTGTAAACCAAACTGGACCTTTATATGTAGTACTCTTTCCACATTCGTCTCCTGAATTTGTTGAGCTAATGTGTCAGCAGACCTATTCCTTAAGCTACTACTTGTCCATTTTTAAGGAGTAAATGTCCTTGGCCAGCTCTCTATGATACGAGACTAATGATTGGACTTTCCACCCTCTAACTGCTATGTCTGTAAACACAGCCTTTAATCTGCAGAGTCTGCTTTTGACAATTGAAAACATAAACATAACGGATTGTATAATGATGCACACAAATCAATTAAATTGATTGGAGCTCACAATGTGGATGCATCGTTTAGTTTTGCAGACAGGTATCCTTAATCAGACAGTACAGAAGCTACCTTTGGTTCCCGGGGAAATTTTCTTCGAGGGCTGAAGCTCAAATCCACTTTAGCACTACATTCATTTTAATAGTCAGTTGGTGGTGCTTGGAATCAAAAAGTGCTAACATTCAATTGTAATTTTCTCAGTAATTTTAAAGTGCTTTGTGATTTTTTTTTTTTTTTTGCTTTTGAAAAGAGGAAAGAGATATATCAGAGCCGTCACAAATCTTTCATATCCCAATACCTTACTCCCCTTCCAATCCACAGATCTTTTATTACATTCTACTATGCCTCGGTAGGAAATGTGAATAGTCACTGAAGCTGGTTCTATGCCAGGGCTTGAAAGCCAATACTTTGAAAAGTGTATCCAGTGCATTTTAAATGAACACCAAATTCCCTGGCACTGAGAGAGCTAATATGAGACTATGACACAGTTAAATTTAGAGACATAGTTAAAAATGGTACCTGGGTTTTTATTTCAAGGTCATTTACAGGATGTTTTCTTAGTCCTGTGGGAGTCCATCCCTGTTGGATTCCGTATCACATACGGGGGGGGGGGGGGAGTCTTATTTTTTTTCATTCTTCAAAGAATTTTAAAGATATAAAGAAAGGATACTAATGTTTATTAAGTATTAACTATATTCCCGAGATTGTGCTAGATGTTTTCCTTTAAATCTAATTATTAAATGATAAGAATAATAATACGAGCTGATGTTTTTTGGACACTTATTAGGGGAATGTTTGCTAAGTAAATTTCATTCCTAGATTATACTTTTTTTTTCATCAAAAGTTTATGAGTTTTGCAAAGGAATGATTTACATTCCATAAATTGTTGAAAATAGCTGACACTTTTACTTAATGGCAGAGCAAGATTCTAACCTCTGCTTTTTTGTCTCCAAAACCCGCATTCTCAAAAGAATGTCAGCAGAAAAGTTCTGAAATTAGACTGTCATAATGTTTTCATTTGTGAACTATTGATAATAATAATACTTACACTGGAGGATTGTGAAAGTCAACTTAGTGAATATATATAAGTTTTTATAATAATAGTGCCTGACATATGGTAAACATTCAAGAAACATTAGCTATTAATATTTTGTTTAATGATAAAAATAATTATAGGCTGTTTTATTCTGAAAGATAGAGCACTTTTTTAATATTTTAATCTTATTTTACTACTATAATATAAAGCACTAAAATAATTTTTAAAATCTCTTTTCATTCTAACTTCTCAATACTTTAAAATAGCAAAGTTTGACATTTTATCCAAAGTATTATTTAATTTAATATTTCTGGGAACTATGACATATTATGTAAAATCAGCAGATTACAGAGAAGGATATTTCAAAAGCAACATCCACTAAAAATTTTAATATTTGATCCGCAGAGCACTAGTTCACATTAAAAGTGTTTGTCATCTCATACAAGAAGAGAAATTGAACATAGGCAATGTGTAAAACTAACAGTGTGTTTAGCTGTTTCAACCATGTGGATAATGTTCAGAGGTTTAGACACAGCTGTAATTTTTAAACCATTCTCCAAATCTTTTTCTTAATGGACCTGGTAGAATGTTTCTGTCCTTGAGTCTTTGTATGTTTCTCAAATTATTAGTGCACATTACCTGGTAGGAGCCAGTTAAGAGGCATTTTGGTCGGACATTTGTTATTAAAACAGCTGAGTTTTTCACAAAGCCTTGGCGAAAACAACTTTTAAGGCTGAGATTATTCTTCGTTTAAGACGGTGATAACAATATGTAGTTCTTACTCCCATCTTCAGATCCTCCTTTCCCAGTGGGGCATATTGCTGGCCAAGAATGATCACTTTTGCAGCAGTGTTTTTGTCACTGACATTACTCAACCTTTCAAAATAGCAGTTTTATCCAAGCTTATAATTAGTAAAAGACTTTTGAAGTGCACAGAAACCTTGGGAAGGCATCCCAGCAAGAGGTAGCTCTTAAGAAGGCTTTTTTTTTTTTTTTTTACTCTGCTAGGCCAGAATAAGTGGCCTGTTGATACCACTTTTTAGTCATGATTGTGTTTCAAAGAGGTCAACACTTAAATGAGTTATTCAATAAGAGTTGCCTTTCAGACAGTAAGGTGGGTGCAGTAAGAACAGTGTGGAAAACCATTAGTGTTGTTCACAAACTATTTCTGATCTCTGGCTACCTACTGGGATTTTCTTTCTGGATTTTATTTTTATTTGGCTTCTGCAGGTGAGGCCATGTGACTAGGTTTGGCCAAAGGAGTCATGAACAGAAAGAAGTAGCATGGATCACGTTGGGACTCGAGCATCTATGTAATTGCCGGAATGAAACCCTCATGAGTTGTCTTGCCTGATGCCTCTGTGATAGGCACCATTCCGGAGAGTGGCTTGTGACACCCAACTTGACTCCAAATAAGACATGTGAAATTAATTTATTGAACAACTAAAATTGGAAGTAAAGTGATGAAATTTAGTTCCTTCATGGAAGGGCAGTCAGCGATTTTCTTCAGAATACGTGTTGCATTCTGATTAAAATTCTTCTGTTATGCTGCACAAATGAAGGAACAACCTATTTTTATTTTAAATGATTACATTGGATTCTGAAACTGAGCCTTCATGACTGGATGCAGATTTCAAACCATAGTACACATCTGTGCACTAATGCAAGTTCTTAAAACTTCATGCTGCAAGGTTGGATGAAAACATCAGTGACCATTAGCTGTTCATTGTTGCATGACAGAACAGATTGGCATTAGCTAATATTTCTATAATTTGTTCATATACAAATTTAAAAGCACATGTTAATTACAACACAAATGTTATGCTAAAACACTGAATCATTTCTAGTTTTGCCTGATAATTAAAACAAAAACCTATATCTATAAACCTCCATTATTTTTATTACACTATTCTTAAATAATCCATGTGTATAAGAAATAGTACCTCATATATGTTCAGTTATCAAGTATCTAGGATTTGGGAAAGTTAAAACAACATAGTACAAATTTATATAAAATAAAAACTTTATCATATGCTTTGAGTGGGATGAATTATATTTTATTTATATAGCATATCCAAATGTAACAAAAAAAGCAATTCAGAAAGGTCCAAGGTAATCAAACATGTATTACAATATTACTATGAAAAACATACAAAACGGAGATTTTATGTGCAAAGAGTCATGAGTGATCACTTTTAATTCATCTATTTTGAAACAATTTTGAGGTAGTTTATAATAAAAGCATAGGTGCAATAAATGTAAAACAATTATTCCAAAATTAAAATATAAAAGGAAAATTGTAAAATATGACGATGGGGGGGATATTGAACAGAAAAGGCTTTATCAACTAACTTCCACATATTTCTTTACCTGAATAAAAAGCCTTGGATATCAGTCAATGGAGTGACAAACAAATGAATATTCATAGGCTTTAAGTTTAAAGAATATATTTGTTTATATGCATGTAGATTTTTACAATTTTTATATTTTCCAAAAAAATAAGTTAACCAACCAATTAGATTCCAATTGTAAAATGATAAGATGGTTTCTAAGGCATTAAGATATAATGATGAAGGAAAAGAGTAACAGTTTGGCATAAACCTTAGTTCCAAGCAGAAGCTGATTTGCAATGTAAATAATAATAAACTTCAAAGCCCTTGAACTTGGTCAAGGCTCTTCCGTAGTTCTGCACCTATTTTTGTAGTCATAATTTTTAACTATTTTTTTCTGAAACAGGGCTCCCAAAATTTTATAATCCTAAGGTCCTGTAAAAAGTTTGGATTGGTTTCTATCTCCAAGTTTCTTGGCAGTCAAGGAAAAATGTAATTGAGCACACAGTGTTCAGAGTTAAATAATAAGAACATTCCTAGTTTATCAAGAATATAGGCCTTCCAGTCAAGATGGTGGCATAGGTAAACATGTTACTGAAATCCTCCCAAAACCACATCAGAATGACAACTCAACTACACAACGACCATCATTCAGAAGCACCTGGAATCTACCTGAAAGGAAGTGCTATAACTAGGTACTGTATTTACAGAAGACACATCAAGACCAATAAGAGGGGCAGATACATGGAAAGGCTGGTCTCAAACTCACATGTGATGCTTCAAAACCAGGAGGGTCATCTCAGCTGCGGAAGTCCCCCCTGAGGTGCGAGAGGTCCCAGCCCTACACCAGGCATCCCAGCCCAGGCTTCCAATGCCAGGAAGAGAAGTGCTCATAGCTTCTGGCTGTAAACAGTAATGAGGATGGTGCCTGAGTGAGACGGAGGCGGTTCGCTGCCCTGGCAGGTAGACTTAAAGGGTCTGCACATAGACTTACTCAGACTCATGCAGTCTGTGCCCCAGTACCAGGGCAACAGCTTGAAAGTCACCAGGGACATGTGGGGATGAACTGGATTGTCCGGTATCAGAGCAAGAACTGGGGGTGGAACAGCAGACAAAAGTGCTGGCAGAGGCCATTGGTCCTTTCTGAGACACCCTGCACCACAGCCAGCAGGCAGATTGGTTCTTTCTGAGACACCCTGCACCACAGCCAGCAGGCAGGTGTCTTATCTGAGCCCCATGGACCTGGCTCACACTGGTCGCCCTTCCTTGGGGAATACTTGAGACTCTGCCCTGTCCAACTTGCAGGACCAACCAAGCCATTTCCAGTGACTTTTATATTCAAATGGTATCTCTTGCCTCATTGTTTGGAATTTTCTAAAATCTCTCAAACAAGCAGCATCTAGCTTCTGCCTACCTCTTGCTAAGTGGCCCCTGGCCTGGCACTAGCAGCAGCCATCCCTGGTTCACAGCTTGGCCACTCCTGGCATCTCTAAGCCTAGCACAAGTAGCAGCCACCTGCACATTGCTCTATAGCTCATGTCAGGTGGACCCAGCAGGTTGGACCTAATGAGATCCAAATCCCCACTGAAGCAAATCCTGTTCTCTAGAGTTGACTTCTTCACAGCAACTACTCTGCTGTAGTTACTACTTGTCTTTGTGGCTGATAGGCCTGGGGGTCAGTACCTCCCAGTGATGCTGACAGCATCCAAAGTTTAATTACAGCAGATCAGTATTCCCAGCCCACATAGTGGGGGTACCTGGGGCACCCAGCTCACATGACTGTCCTTACTCGACACATATTCCACAAGTCCCCTCAACCAAGTCTAGAGGATATAGCAGCTCTAACTAATACATAAAAACAAACATAAGGTAGCAACCAAAATGTGGAGACAAATAAGCATATCTCAAATGAAAGAACAGAATAAATCTCCAGAAAAAGAACTAAATAAAACGGAGGCAAAGTATCAGATACAGATTTCAAAGCAGTGGTAATAAGGATGCTCAAGCAACTTAGTGAGAATGTAGAAATCATATAAAAGAACCAGCCAAAAATGAAGAGTACACTAACTGAAATGAAGAATAATCTATAAGGAATCAACAGTAGATTAGATGAACCAAGAATCAATTCTCAATGATTAGGAATATAAGGAAGCAAAAGAGCACCCAACCAGAACAGCAAAATGGAGGAAGAATCCAAAATCATGAAGATAGTGTCATGAACCTCTGAGACAACTTCAAACATACCAACATTTGCATCATGGGACTGCTGGAAGGAGAAGAGAGAGAGTGAGGCACTGAAAATCTATCTGAAAAAGAATGACAGAAACCTTTCCTAAGCTGATGAAGAAAAGAGACATATAAGTTCAGAAAGTGCAGAGTCCCAAACAAGATGAACTCAAATAGGTCCACACCAAGACACATCATAATTAAAATGTGAAAGGTTTAAGACAAGAGAAAAGCGGTGAGTTACCTACAGGAAGTTCCCGTAAGACTGCTGGCTGATTTCTCAACAGAAACATTTCAAGCCAGAAGGGAGCAGAAAGCAATATTCAAAGTGATGCAAAGCAAGGGCCTACAACCAAAATTACCCTACCCAGCAAAACTATCATTTAGAATCTAAGGACAGATAAAGAGCTTCTCAGACAAGAAAAAGCTAAAGGACTCATCAGCACCAAAGCAGTATTAACATGAAAAGAAATGTTAAAGAAAAAAAAAGATTAAAATGTGAACAATAAAATGGCAATAAATACATATCTATTAAAAATTGAATCTAAACCACAAAATAAATAAGTAGAACAGAAACAGACTTATAGATACAGAGAACATTTTGACAGTTGCCACACGGGAGGAAGATTGGAGGGATGAGTGAAAAAATAGAAGGAATTAAGAAGTGCAAATTGGTTTTTACAGACTAGTCATGAGGTTGTAAAGTACAGCAGAGGGAATACAGTCAATAATATTCCAATAACTATATATGGCATCAGATGGGTATAAGACTTACCAGGATGATCATTTAGTAAGTTACATAATATCTAATTACTGGATGATACACTTGAAACTAATATTGTATGTCAACTGTAATTGAAAAAATCTATTAAGAATTTAAAAAATAAACATTTTTCCAGTTTCTATACTCATAGAATAATTTGCTATTAAATACATTATGTGAGGACATGGAAACATACAATGTAGTGTAGTCCTCTGGAAATCATGTCACAATATGGCAATATATAAGAAAATGCAGCGTTATTCTACCTACAGAGTTTCTTTGTATTCAGCAAAGATAAGCTGTTAAAGCATATTTCACATAATGTTCTTTTTACCAGATGGCACAAAGGGACTCTGGAGTCCAGTTTGGTGGGAAAGTTTGTTACAGGTTGCGGGATAGAGAAGAATAATAGCAAACTCAAGGGGGAGGAGAGAGAACGAGGAAACAGAGAGATGAGCTAAGCAACAAGAACACCGTGTGCAGACAGGCTATTAGTCAGCCACAGTAAAGTAGAAAGATGAAATGTTTTGTGGAAGTGCAAGATTCAACAACTTGTGTAGAATTTTTCACTGCCATCATGCATGAAATGAGAGCAATAAAATTAAAGCGTTATTAGTAATGAGAAAACTGGATTTTCAATGCAACTAACTAACAGGATGATATAAAGGTAATTGGTCGTGAGAATGTTCAGCATTAGTAAGGGGTTGTCATTTTAAAAATTGCTTTACCATAATTAAATTACAAAAAGTCACTGTGTTTTATTGCAGCCCATTTCTATAGACAACGTTAAAGGGAATAATATGTCAAACACAGAGTGGATATTATTTCCTAACAATAAGTATTCACATCAGGATATGTTCAATGCTATATTACTGGCACATGGAAGGTGCCTGGCATATATTGTATTCTCAATAAATATTTTTAGTAAATTAAAAATTCATACAAAGCCTTCATGAAACGCTATAGAAACAAAATATAATTTGTTACAAAGGGCATAATATGACTAGAAACATACTTACTGTACACAGTATTTATTTAAAAAGGACTCAATGTGGCATAAACTATATATACAGAATAATCACAACTCTACATATAACTCTAATATATTGCAAACTATTAACTAATTGTTATAATATTAATTACACTATGCAAATGATAGTTTGCTTAAAGAATGCTGGAAGTAAAAGGTGATTTTTGACTGTTTATATCACTTTAAAAAGCTGTTTAGGGACATTTGTAATCTGCCTTTATTTTCTAACAGCAAATAACAATATTTAAAATTATTCACTATACTCTAGGAAAGCACTAAAATTTGGTGGACAATTTTTATAGAATTAAAAATTGACAGCATGGATGGACCTGGAGATTATTATGCTAAGTGAAATAAGCCAGGCAGAGAAAGAAAAATGTCGTATGATCTCACATAAATGTGGAATCTAATGAACAAAGTGAACTGAGGAAAGGAATAGAGGCAGGGGTCTGGTCACAGGGAGCAGAGGGACAGCTGTCAGAGGGAAGGGGGGTGAGGGGATGGGATCAGAGAAGGTAAAGGGATTAGTGAAATTATATATACATAATACAGAGATATAAATAACAGGACAGCAAATCCTAGAGGGAAGGGGGGAGGGAGCTAGGGGAAGGGGGGCAAAGAGGTTATAAAAAGGGACACAGGAGTGGGGGGGTGAGGGAGTTATATTCAGTGGGACACTTTAATCCACATAAACACAATAAATTAAAAATTAATAAAAATAAAAAAATTGAGTTATGAAATATTTAAGAGCTTCATCAAAAGCTTTGGTTGAGAGACTCTGGGGAAGGTTTTCTTGATGACATTAACTTTCTTTTTCTTTATACCTCTGAACTCCTACAGAATAGTGTTGAAGGGTAATAACACTCAGAAAAGAACTAAAACTGCTTCAGAAGGTGTGTAGAAAGCAGAAATACAATGACAGAGTCATTCTTTTCTGTCCTGGCAATAATTGGTGTTCATGTGCTTTTATATGATTTTATTTATTTAAACAAATATCCTGACAGTTTCTTATCCTCTATCCTCTACTTGAGTTCTTGCCTAGTGCCAGTATCTTGGCACTCTGCCTTAGACATTATGGAATAAATTAAAGGTAGAATTTTTTTAATATGATTTAAAATGAATCAGTGTAGAATTCAAAGACTTTTCCTAAGAATAATTATTTCCTGCTTAAGGTTTTATACACTAACATCTTACCATTTAATCCACCCTTTTTTTCCTCTGTAGGCTGAAGAAAACCTCTAGAACAAGAACGAGAAAAACAATAGAAAGTATTTCATCTCAGTTTTATATCCCTCTTGCTGCTTAAAAATTTATAGATCCTGTTTATTTGAGTGATAAAACACATTAATAAATTATCACCTGAGTCAGCCATTTGAAACCTTGACTTTAGTTACTTCATTCCTGAATTTACAGTTTGCCTAAATGCCTCATGTGTGTTTATAGTAGTTAATTTTCTACACTTTTTTAATGTTACGAGGTATAATAAACTGTTTAAGTTATGTAAGTGAAACATGCCTTTTGCCTATCTTATAATTACAACTTTAGAATGTAGTTTAAGATAGGAATCCTAATCCTTATTATTTTCAGGAAAACTAGAGCCTATTTTGGAACAATATGCAATGAGAAGAAGATCTGCTGTATTTCACACACAAAAAAAAATGTTTCTGGTTTAAATGGAAAGAGCTAGAAGGGCATTGTTCTGTATGTTATTGGAACAGAACTACTGAATCTTAAAGTGGAAGACTGGGCTTTTCAAAGAGTTATCAGCTAAAGTTACGAGCAAGGCGAAGGGCATAAAAGTACAAGAGCAGGTGCAGAGAAGGCGGGAGACACAGACCTCAGAAGTAACCGAGGGGCCAGAAGTAGATACTTTCCTGAAGCAAATACAGAAGTAGTCAAAGACTGACCTCTAATTACAGGGAAGTCCTGGCCTAACAAATAAAAAGTCTAGGAAGAAATAATAAAATTAACATTTCATCTGAAAGGATTAAACCTGGCCATGATCATCTCAGCAACGGAAATAGCAACGCTCTTGCTGTCTGTAGTGAACCAGCCTTGAGAGCCGGAAGCTGCTCAGGACCAAGGACAAAGGCAATTCAATACAGTCACGTCGATTTTCTCGTCCCACTTGTCTGAGAATCATATGGAACCAGATGGCTGGAAATTACTTTAGAAATCACCCATCCCAAGTCTTTTCCATTTTTAAAGTTTATTTATTTTTATTTTTTATTATTGACTGATTTAAGAAAGACAGAGAGAAGAAGAAAGAGAGATAGAGAAGCGAAGCGTTCACTTGTCTGTCCACTTAGTTGCGCATTCATTGGTTGCATCTCCTATGTGCCCTGACTGGGATCAGACTCGTAAGGTCGGTGTTTGGGACAACCTTCTAACCAACTGAACTGAGCTAACTGGCCAAGGCATCTAAGTCTTTTACTTTAAGATAAAAAAACCGAGGCGCAGGATTTTCACTAACTTCTCCATTCACCCTGCCTTTAAGGGGTAAAATTCAGCCTAGAATCAAGTCTGTTTATACCTGGTACAGTATTCTCTGAGTCATACAAATATATAGAATCACATGCTAGAAAATTTGGAGTGGTTGTTTTCATATTAGCATGGTAATTTTCACTTAAATTTTGTGTATGTATTTCTAGGTGTGTGTGTGTGTGTGTGTGTGTGTGTGTGTGTGTGTGTGTGAAGTTTAATAGTCTAAATCAGCAGTTTCCAACCTTTTTCGTCTCATGGCATACATAAACCAATTACTAAAATCTGTGGCACACCAAAAAGAAATAGGTATAATTTTGATTCATTCACACCAGATGGCTATAGTTTTGTTGGCTGTTATTATTTCCTTTATTTGATAATCTAGGATAAAAGGTTAGTACCCCTGACTAAATAGTCAGGTAATTTTGGATGGTTTCAAAATTCTTGCAGCTCACCAATGTGCCCGCCGCTGCAAACTAGTTGAAAATCGCTGGTCTAAATGAATAGGTAATGCTTTTCTAAATAGACCATGCCGATCACAGTGCCCAGATTGTCTCAAATCAATTTCACCCTTCCTAATTTTGGTGTGCTAATTTGGAAATATTCATGAGAAAGCCGCACAAATTCAAAATATCTTCTCAGGTAGGTTTTTCTTTCATTTGTTTAGCAATATTTAAAATAATTACTGGCCATTTTAATTTCTTTATTACGCAATTTTCTTGTCTGGTACCTGAGAATTCTTCTTTATTTGTTATTTCTGTGTTGTTTTGTGTTTTCTTGTGTTTCATTAACTTCAAAATGTAAACAGTTTTGCTAAGTTGATTTATTTTTTCTTATTTGGAGGTATGTTCAAGAGGAATGGGAATTTAAAAAAAATGTATACTATTTTTGAGATTTTATGAGAAAGCATCAATCAGGGAAAAGCTGTATTATTGTTGTTAGAGAATGTTTTGTCTATATTTAGGCAGAGATATGAAGAAAAGCTAAAGTAAAGGTTAAGTTAAAGTGATAGGAGAAGATGCAGATACTTATTTTATGACCTCATATACTAAACTGAAATATTAAACCAAATGAGAAATTGAAAAATGAATCCTAATTTGGAAACAATATTTTCATTTGTTTTTCTTTTCTTTCCTTTTTTTTTTTTCTGAAACAACTCTGACCTGCCAAGGACTATTACAACCCCTTGATGTAGTGGAAAGATTGTGAACTTTGGAGTCTGAATGCAAATATTGGTTTAACTCACTTTACACAATGTTGGGAAAACTTCTTATCCTCCCTCAGTCTCAGTTTCTCTCTTCGAAAAGTAATAATATGCTTTTGGATAGCATTGAATTTGTACAGCATTGTGCATACCAGTCTTCCTTAATGCGGACTGCTAAGGAGCTGCAATGAGAAGTTTCTCAACTGGCTTCCGTACCTCCTCCTGGAGCCAGCTATCAACGTCCAATTCAATCTTCAAGGTAGTTGGCCTTGGTCCCAGGTCTTATAAAGATATAGGATCCCCAGTTCTGTATCACCGGTCTGCCCAGCTGGAGCTGTTGTGATAAATGCTAAGGGCAAGTTAACTAAATCTCAGGGTAGCTACAGATTTCCCCAAAAACATATCTGCTAGAATCTTGGTTGAACTAAATGTTGGCCAAAACCTTCTGCCTATTTATCTGTGGATCCTAAATATTTTATACTTCAGCTCTTTCTACCTTATCTTACTGTGCTGTGGGTTTTGGGAAGGGAGTTAGCTATTGAAATTTACCTTGTTATACACCAAGTAGCTTTTCTTTATTTTACAGAAAGCTCCACTTCTGTCTGGGACTAGGCCGTTTCTCCATGTCAAGCTACTAATATTTAACCTGATGTACATTAAAGGGGCACCACAGGGAAATCACAGAGTTCACATACATATTTTTCTGTGGACTACAATGAAGTTAGATAAAAATTAAAATGTAAAAAACATTTTTTTAATGAAGAGGGTCTGGGAAGTATTAAGCAAACAATTTTAAGAAGAAGATAGCTAGAAGAACTTGCTTTTGGATTTTGCTATGTTCCTTCTTCTTATTTTGTTTAGATTTTACAAGGCTTGTTGACCATTTGTGTACGGGTCCTCACAAGGAGGTGTGGTAGTTTTTGTTTTTTTGTTTTTTAAATCAGGATTTGAATGCACACTTTACTTTCAAAGTCTAAATTTTAGTTTCCGTTATCTTTTATAACTTGCTCAGGGAGAATTTATGTATGCAAGTGCAATGGAGCTTTGTTCCTTAATGTCAAAAAAGTTTCAATGTTCATTTTCTAGTGAAATGCACATATGGAACATATTTTCATTTATTCATTCCACGGGTAGTCTGGGATGTAAGGCTATATATTTTGACAAAGAAACGAATTACTTTCTGGAATCTTAATTAGAAGGCAGTTCTTGACTTTGATCATTGCCTTTACATTTAAGAAAAAGATGCAACTCTACCAGAACAGATAATCCCACACATAGATATTAAATCTAAGGGAAAATTATATAAAAATCAACCATTTAAGTTTGCAAAAAAGCAAACGGAAGCTATTTTAAAACTGTGTATGCTAGCACAAAGGAGAAGGAAAAGCTATAATATTTAATTTTTGCTGCTATGTTTCTTGCTCACATATCAGTTATTATCAGGAGATAATTTGGGGCAAAAAGATTTTATGACTTCCTTCGCCTGCAGATTGCATATGGACATAAGTATATTAAAATTTTCCTACAGTTCTCTCTTTGAACTTATAACTTTAATTGTTAAAAAGTTTTTCTTTTTGTTTTATTTTCTTATATTCGGTCAAAATATGCTTCCCGGAATTTCCACCATGGATTTTCATGGGTCCACTGGAAGTCAGTAAAATTGGGGACACATTCTCACTGTCAGTGTGACAATGTACAAGATATGAACTGCATCTGAGTGTAGAAAATAAGTTATTACATGTCCGTTTATCCTGCTCACTCTTTACTCCCCCCTTCCTCAAGAAGTACCGGGTGTTACTGAAGAGACAAGAATGATAGAAATGGTCGGAATACTAAACAATATGTCCATGTGTAATTGAGCATGAAATCGCTATAATATATAAATATATATGTTGATTTGAGGTACATGTTACAGAATGCATGTTGTGAATTTAATTTAAAACTCAGTATTTTTCAAAAACATTTTGTGATTTCCCCCTGCAATACGAGCTTTCTAGTTAGGTCATTTCTGTTAATGGCTTCTCTCACTCTCTCTTTCTTACAGCGAATCAGTTAGGAGATTCTACTGATTCCATCCTAGTGTTGTTGAACATCTGAACCCATTCTTTCCTTTCTTGTTCCAGCCCAGGCCCTCCCTGACTCCTCCTTGAGCTGCAGCATTCTACTACCAACTGGTCTATTTAGCACAAGTTATGTGCTAAATTCGGTTTTTAGACTTCGTCTGGTTTAACCTTCCAAGTAGAGCTCTGATCAGGAAATTGCCTTGTTCAAATACTTTCAATAATTCCATATTTCTTGGAGATTCATGTCCAAGCGTCCTTTCATTGGAAATTAATATTGTCTGTGATTAAGCTACACTGTGACTAGCTCCTGTGTTGCTCCTCACTACCCTGCTTAACAAACGCTAAGGCCCTGCCAGATTTGATACGTGAGACTTCTTTCTGCACTTCCCACCTCTTGTCTTGGAGCAACGCTTCACTTTAGTCTCTCTTTTTTCTAGAATTTTAATCATCTTTCAATAGTTAGGCCAGATATTACTTTTACTTCTCTTTTACTTGTGTTTCTACAGCCATTTTAAAATGCTCATAATCTTTTGCTCTGTTTATATGAACATGTTTAATCTTCCCCACCATATTACAAACTCCTTGAGAGCAGTTTTTACATAGTACCTTACGTAGCAGAGTTTAAACATGTAGATACAGAATGCTTTTTAATTTTAATTTTTTATTTTATTTTTTTACAGAGACAGAGAGAGAGTCAGAGAGAGGGACAGACAGACAGGGATGGAGAGAGATGAGAAGCATCAATCATCAGTTTTTCACCGTAGCACTTTAGTTGTTCATTGATTGCTTTCTCATATGTGCCTTGACTGTGGGGCTACAGCAGACCAAGTAACCCCTTGCTCAAGCCAGTGACCTTGGGTCCAAGCTGGTGAGCTTTTTGCTCAAACCAGATGAGCCTGTGCTCAAGCTGGCGACCTCGGGGTCTCGAACTTGAGTTCTCTGCATCCCAGTTCGACGCTCTATCCACTGCGCCACCGCCTGTTCAGGCTACAGAATGCTTTTTTAAAAAACTCAAGAAATTACCGCGAATTGGAATAGCAGATTTGGTTTCATAATAAAGGACAGTTTGAGTTTGGGCAGAAGAAAATTTAAAGGAAGATTTTTATGGCAAAATGTATATGTACTAAAAGGAAATCATCGTGAAGAGAGATTTGTGTTGAGGGTAGAGTTGAAATTAAGTTCAAGTAATTATAATGGAGTCTCATCATAGAGATCTTGTGAAACAGAAAAGTTTTAAAAAGTATGGGATGGCAGAGTAGAAAAAATATCCCAGCATGGGTCAGGAGACTCGTCACAGCTAATTTCTGATAGGTTATGAGACTTTAGTAATGATTTTTATGGGCCTCAATTGCTATTCTGTAAAATTAACAGATAAGATTCAGTGGTTTTTAGTCTCTTCTAGCTTTAAAATTCTGCGCCTATAAAGAAATAATGGGATACTCTATGTTTTTGAGCAATTAGTGGCATATAACAGCTGTGCTTAAGGAGGGTTGGAAGAAGATCAAAAAGGATAAAAAACTTTATAAATATAAAATTTTAGCCACTTTACTGTCTTATATAATAAAAACACAGTTAATAGTTTATGTAGATATCTGTAATCATCCAAAATTTTACAGATATCTGTAAAATATGGGCATATATATATGATATATCCTCATATTTGTCAGTTTATCATTTACTATTTGAATGTTGAAAATCTTTAGACTAGAACCAGAACAGTCTGGAGGGATCACAACTGTTACAAAGATCTGCACTCCAACTATTTCAGACAAATGAGGTTCTGTCTTAGATTTAAATACCTCAAGGCAAATGGTACAGTCTTCTCCTAAGTAAAATAGACCCAATTACCTCTAATGACCCTGTTACAGTTTATTGTGTGTCTTTGATTCAGGTGTTTTTTTATCCTGAGGCCTGAAGTAAAATTTTACATTATTTTGTGAAAACTCCTAGACAAAATGAATAAAAATGGCTGAAACTTTTCCCCACAAAACTATTTTTTATTTGAATGTTTATTGAGCACATACTGTGGGAAAAAGAATGTGCTAGGCCCCCCCAGAGAGCAGATAGACAAGTAAGACATCCATAGGTCTCAGGCAGCTTACAATTTGCTAAGAAACAACGAGCATGCAATATAGACTGAGTTTCTGAAGGGCTGACACCTGGCAGGCATTAAAAAAAGAAACTGTTAATAAACTAAATAATGCAGAACTTAGACTGTGATAGATACTACCAGAGATATACAAAAAAGAGTGGTAACTCAATGTTTTAGGAGTAGCTGAAAAAGTTTGTAGGGAAAGTTGTATTTGGGCCTTAAAGCTAAATTCTTGATAGGAGTAAATGTGGATAACAGGAGAGAGTGATCCCAGAAAAAAATCTGAAAGCTAGGCTTGCCTAAAGTACATTTTGGAAACAGAGAATGGCCTAATTTGGCTGTAGGATAAGGGAGTGTGGAGAATGAAGTTAAACAGGTACATGGCTAAAAAGTTCTTCATTCTGTATGTAACTTGAGAGTCATCAAATATTTTAAAGTAGGGAAGTATCACATAAGATCTTTGTTTGCTCTTATAGCAACTACACTTTAGTATGGCTTAGGGTGACTTCAATAGCACCTTCACTGCTTAGAAAGTCATGTACTAAAAACACAAACCAAAACCAAAACCAAAAATTATGTATTAGCCTTTTCGTTTGTCAGCACTCTGGGCAGCAGAATCAAGCATCAAATGCACTGTTTATGGAACTTCTCATTCAGCCATGGAAGGGCGTGTTCAGGGAAGTAGCTGCCTAGGGTGATGGTTTTAGACTTCACATTCCAGTGTATTTGAGGGTCTATGACATTAGATTTACTATCACTAAAAAGAATCAGACCAATGTAACATATTTATATGAAAGCATCACATAAATCATATTAGAAAAGTATATTTTCTTAACACATAAAAAAAATGTTAAATTTCTATTACTGGCTGCTTTTTGCCCTAAAGTTATTCTAGAATACGCGTTATTTACAATCACCAAGAGAGAAAGGTATGTATTTTAACAGTGTCATTAAATAATTTAATTTTTGAATTATGCTGGATGTTATTATATTCATTTGGTTCTGAGAGATAAAATCTAAATGCACTAATATGTTAATCATTTAAGTATATGTTAAATGTGTGTTTAATCTAAACTCTTCTATAAACTGATATAAATACTGCCTAAATTTTCAATTCTAATTTATTATTACAAGTGGATCGTTTTACATTACAGATCAAGTATTTAGTCTCAAAAGCTGTGTAAATGTATTTATGGAATTTAAAATAATAAATCTATATTGTAAAATATGGAATACCATTGTTCCCAGTTTTTCATTCCTTTCCCATTAGAAAACTATACACTCAAAAAAGCTTTGTCAAGTAAATTTTTATTATCTCTTACTATGGTAGGTAAAGTATATTTTTCCACCATATTGATGTTGGGCATGGCCATGTGACCTGCTTTAGCCAATGGAATGTGAGCAGCCATGAAATAAGCAGTGGTTTTGAATGTACTGATGTGGTCAAGTTTGAGCTCTTAGACTTCTGCTCTTCACCACAGGGAGAACATGCCCGAGTAGCCTCTGGTCCCAGAGCAATGAAGATAGGTGGAGCAAACTTGAACCCAACTTTATGCCTGGGGTCCAGTTTAACCTAATGAAGCCTTGGTGAACCCCGCTGAGACAGAAAAATTTGTAGCCAAACCACAGATTGATGCATGAGAAAAAAATAATTTTTGTTTTGTAAGTCAGTAGATTTTGGAGTTGCTTATTATTGAGCATAATTTTTGTGGCTGTCATGACTTATGTATATTATTTTGTATTTTGATAGCTATGTTTTCCAAACAATGTAAGAAATAACTGGAGTGTTAAGACCATGAGATTTATTGTAATGAATTAAATGGTGATTAAATATCCCAATATAAATATGCGTCGATAATGGTTATAGGATTTTGGTAACTGACAATATAGTTTTCTTTGGAAACCATTTTTAGTCTCATGAATGTCACAAGACAGTTCAAACTGAAAGGAGATTAGGTTACTTAGTTTTCATAGAAAAGCTATAAATCATTTGAAAGTTTCTACTCCTCAAACTAACATTTTATAAATTCACCTTCTTACTGTAGAGCACAGCATTAAAAATTACTTATCTGTGTAGATCATTTATCACCTGTACATTGTAGTCTCTATTATTTCGTTATTAGGGATCATGATTCAAGGCATGAATCACCTGTGTTTTTCAAATGGGGACTGGCTTAGAATAAATGGTCAAAAGAATGTTAACTATATATAAAAGTTTTGCAACTTTAAAACTATGTACAAATGTATGCCAGAAAAATGTCCCAATGTCATATGAGGCTATGCCTATGAGTCACAGGCCCAATTGAATAAGTTCCTCAATTTTAATGGATACCTTACACTATTCAAATAAACTCATCTAAAAATATTTAGCATAAATATATATAAAAATATATGTATAAAGTTGTGTAATTATAAAGTGAATGTTTCCATTTCAGATGTCAGAGACATCTTGTTAAAAGCCCAGAACTATGAGTAAGTGGATGAAAATACTTTGTCTCATAAACAAGTTGGCCTATTTTATTTAGCCTACTTTTTAAAAGAGGCTATTTCTTTTCCTAGGTAAGATAACAATTATAATCTGATAACAAATATAATAAGATGGGAAGAAACAAGGATATTAATATGATTTATTTTTAATAAAACTAAAACTATTTTTTACATATTTGTCTATTAATTCATATTAGACTCATAATTCTAATCTCTCTATTTCAGGAAGAAATATTTTTTTGAAAATATTTTGAATAAATTCTTAATGAAAGGTCTTTGGTAATATTTCCACATTAAAGTTGAGCTGTTTTCATAACACCTATGTTTAGTTAGTTGGTTAAATATTGGATGGGAAAGGAAAAAGTATAACTAGGTATTTCACATTGTTATACTTATATAGTACTCTTGAATTGTAAACACTGAGTTACTTTGGGTTTTCTTTTGAAAGATCCTAACAAGCTACCTTTATCTATGCTCCAATTAAGCATAAATATTTATCTAATGTTGTAATTACACGTAGTTTTAAAAAGTAAAGACTTTAGCACCTAAAACAACATAATTCAGGATGAAAATGATAAACTTTAATAAACATAGAGTTGAAAAATAGAATTCCAAAAAATGAAATGAACTCCTGCTTCGCATGTCAGTGAAAACCTTTTGTTATTTTCTGGCAGGTGTCCGGACAGACAGAAGCTTTCCCACATGCTGACAGAAGTGTGCAAAGACCAATTAGCTCTTCAGCTTTACCAATGTCTGTTCTTCCCTGGGAAGGAATTCCAAACAATTCTTAAGCAAGCAGAAAGTTATTCTCATTATTAAAAGTTTACGAATACTTTAGCTTGGTTTTATTTTGAGCTGCTAAAGGCAGGCGGAGGCTGCTACACACACCAGCTTTAGGCAAAGCTCACAGTACATTAAGTCTGGAGCTTTGCCCGCGTTACAAAGATCAATAGCCAAGGTAATGGAGAGGAACCGCGTGTACAGAAAATCAAAAGAGGAAAACAGATGAGAAATAAAATGTTAGGAATGAATGTGTGTACTTTTTTAGATCACCTATAAATTTAGCATTTAATTTCTATCATATACCTGCATTGTGCTGTGTTGCTTCAAGTATAAAAGTCATCTCCTCAATTATGGTGTAAACTCTTTTCAGCGGTCTTTCTGTTTTACAATCTCTCTGTATTCCTTAACACAGTCAAGCCTAGTGCTGAACAGCCAATTACTAATCATTGGTAAACTGATTAAAATCATATTTCAAATTCTGTAGGATAATGCAATGCTAGAATATTTATTGAAAGCAACACAAACATTAGGGATTGAAATTGTGGTGACATGGACAGCTTTTGGTTACCACAATATTGTTTATTTCTAGTTTTTGGTTTGCTTTACCTACTATTGACTAAAATTTGTAAGATAATTTTCACTATAGTTCAAAAATATTTCTTTCCCATTTAAGTGTTCTTTGTATTTCTCTTTACTGTCTTCTCCTTTTCCTTTGATATTTGTGCACCAACAAAAGATACAGTTAATGCTCTTTAAGAATTGCTTTCTTTACTGTCCGATACGCATTAAAATCTGAAAAAGAGAGGAGACAGCCTTTTCTTGACAATCTTTGAATTTTCACTCTCCAACTAAAGTTTGGGAAAAAAAGAACTATTGAAGTTCAATAAAGAATTATGGGAATCTCAGCTTTCACTGCTCCTTACCCCACACAGGAAGAGAACTAAATCAAAGAAAATCATAATGACACACGTTTCTCATGAATACATGACCTTCCAAAGTTAAAGAGGAGAGGTGATACAGAGGATATACTCTCTCTTAGACCTTGATATTGTCACAGAGTTCCAAACTGGAATATAGTTTAGGGAAGGAATGTCCTTTCTTCTATGGTCCACATTGAGCCTGGAGGAAAATTCCTAGTAGAACGTTGCGGTGAGGTTCTGAATATTTAAGTGTCATAGCTTTGGTTTACATATAGGTAATTGAGCCTGGTTGTAACCTGGTCTAGGTTAAATCACTTCGCTGTGCTGAAAAGCTGGTATTAGAAACCAGCTTTTTTCTCTTTGGGACCTATGGTTGGAATTATAATGCCCTGTTGAGAGAAAAAAAGGTGACCTAAGGTATGTTTTCTAAGTTGTAAAAGATTTTTACACACCTTTGTAATAAGAAGTATGACTTTTACAAAAAGAGTTGCAATGATTTTTATTAAAAAGGATATCTGGGAATATTACTGCAAAAGGGTGTCTTTGGTGATTGTGTTGTTTGTTATATATTGACTCTAATCCAAAGAACGATCTTTTTATAAAAACTTTGCTGATAGTCCCTGGACAGACATTTTCTGAGTCACTGATCACTGAAAAGCTGCCACAATTTCGGTGTATAGTAAGTTACAAGTTAACTAACATTCTTGTTTATACGTGAATTGTACATGGAATTATATTTGAGTCATTGGAAACAGGTCAGTGAAAGTGAGCATTGTTAGCACTGGGGATCTTTCCCCACTTTGTGTCTTCAAGCTCAGTGCATCACTCTAAATTCAAAACGCCATTGTGCTAAGTGTACTGTCTGATTGGAAATATGACTTCACCGCATTGTGCTTGCAACACAACCACAGCATTGCAATTTAGCACACATTTTGTTAATGTGCTTGGTATCCCATCAAAGTCTCATTTGTGTAGCCCAGTACTATATGTTACCAGTCCAGAGTAAATCTCTTAAGCAAGAGGCGATAAAAAAGAGTAAAATGACAGCATGACATATGCTATTGGCTGCCTATGAACAACCAGTCCCCTCTTCTTTCCTACTCGAACTCTAATTTTCTTCAACATTGGGGAAACTGTGCGCAGGGAAGATGAGCCCCATGCCCAGCCCAGGACATAAAGCATGAAGGCTGTAGGTCCTAATCTTTGTATGTAACTGAGCTCTGGCCAAAAGAAAGTCTGTCGTTGCAAGGCTTTTGAGATGGATTCTTCTTGGTGAAATGAGTATACAGGAGGAGAAAACACCTCAATCCCCTTTCCTTTCAGGACTTTGGATGTTGTTATGGGGGTTTAATGCAGAGACTTGCTGCTTATGGTCTGGGGATGAGGGAGGTTGATGACATGCAGAGCCTGGTAAATCCAGGTTGGAAAGAGCTTAGGTACTTGAAGGCATCATTACGTCGCTGAGCCAGTTCTTAGATCTGCTTCTCTCTGGACTTCTTGCTGAACGTCATAATAAATGTCCTTATTGTTTAAGCCACAGTTAGCAGCATCTTCTGTTACTTACAGACAAAAACATTCCAACTGATAAAAAGAAGTTAGTTAAAAGAAGGCAGTTCATATCAGCGTGGTTGCTTCTCTCACAGGCAAAGAAAAGAAAAGGTGTTACTGGTTTACTAATGAGCTTTTTGTAGATCTGGTTGTTTAGAGCTTGAAATGCATTTTCCCATAGAAATGTTATAAATGATGTCCAGGTTCTCAAGGTAAACCCATAAGGCCTATTTAATCCTATAATGCCACAAATCTGTACAGCCTAGTAGAATTAAATTACCTTAAAAAACAATGTTTCCTTTGGGACAAAAATAACAACAACAAAAAAATGAATTCAGAGATCCAGCTTGTCAAACAGAAAAGCATCACCCCAATTGCAATAAAGCTGAGGACTTCCTTTCCCTTAAGCCCTGGGCACTGGGAAGTGTTATTAACCCATATCCCAAAGGCAGTGGTGAATGATATCTGTGGCCTGGGAGTCTGTCCGAGAGAGCTCAAAGGCTAGGCAGAGGCAGACTAGGAGTCTGGCAAGGGGGACAGTTAAATGTCCGCCCATAACACACACACTCCCTAGTTTCAGGAATTTACCTGACTATTTCCATTTCTGGGCCGCTACCTACTGTCTCTAATAAAACAATCCTCTCCCTCTCTTTCCTCTGAAGCGTTCATAACTTGTGGCAATTTCGGGCGGAACCAGCAATGTTTATTCTAACATCACTTCTTACCAGGTTTTGTTCACTCTGAACACCAGGTAGTTGATGCTACCAGTAAGCATGAAGTGGGGAGACATTGGCCAGCACTTATAGCAGGCGTCGCCAAACTACTGCCTGAGGCCATTTATCTGGCCCCCGCCGCACTTCCGGAAGGGGCACCTCTTTCATTGGTGGTCAGTGAGGAGCACTGTCTGTGGCGGCCCTCCAACGGTCTGACAGTGAACTGGCCCTCTGTGTAAAAAGTCTGGGGACCCCTGAATTAAAGTATCTATACATAAAAATAGCTGTGGGGAGGGGGTATTCAACTTGGGATGAAGTGGCAAGACAGTCTACTGATACTCAATGAACTTGTGCTTGTCTTCACCAGCGAAGTTGGGAGACCTGAGAAGCCGTGCTGCGCCCTTCTCGTTCAAGCTCAGTGAGGCTGCCAGGTGCTGTCTTCTGAGTTCTGAACTCCTTGCCCCGCAGCGTCCGTGGCCACCTCTCTGAGGCAGGGCAAGTGCTGGAGAAGTGGTTCAGACCCCGAAAGGCAGCTCCTATTCCCAACCGACTCTCTTGTGGTTTGTTTCTCTTTAAGCCCAAATATGTGGCGGGCGAAGGCAGACAAACTGGAGAGAGGAAAGAGACTTCCCACCACTCTCCTCAGACACTTAGGAAGTTAATGAGGAGAAGTAAGGGGAGCTCTCAGGGAATGATAAAAATCCGGGAATCTGGGGCCTATTCCTTTACCATGAACTCTTGAGATATGTCAGTTTCTCCGATGGGGTGATACTGGCACTCGGGGGTGGGGTGGGAATTACTTCTTGTGATAGGCAATAAAATAACTACAATGATTATAATGAAAATTTATACAGCTGACCACACAGAATTACATATAAAAGTATGTATTTGCTAATATCTGTGGATTTCTCTGATTTCTGCAATTCATCAGTGAGGCCTTGTGAAAATAAGCGTGATTTTTATGATTTTTATTATACTACACTTAAATTCTCCTTTATGCATAACCAACCACCATGTTGGTTTCTTATACACACTATTCCTTTGAGGATTGCTAGGGATTTTTGTTTTTTATTTACTTATTTATTTTTATTTATTTTTTAAGTGAGAGGACGGGAGATAGAGAGACAGAATCCTACCTGTGCCTTAACTGGGATCCACCCAGCAACTTTTGTCTCAGGCCGATGCTGAATCAACCAAACTATTTTTAACACCTGAGGGCAGTGCTCAGAACAATTCAGTCATTCTCAGTGCCCAAGGGTGGATGCTTGAACCAATAGAGCCACTGACTGCAAGAGAGGAAAAGAGAGAGAAGGGAAAGAGGGAGAGAGCCAGAAGCAGAGGGTCGTGTCTCCTGTGTGCTCTGACGCACAGGCAGGGCTGACGTTCTACCCACTGAGCTGACAGGCTGGGACTGGGAGTTTTAATGGATAATAAACACAAAGGGTAGGAAGTGGGGCTTAGCTAAAAGTTCCTCTTTTGTTATTATAGCATTTTCCCCCTTCACTTAATCCTTCATTTCTATCTTCTGTTTCTCAGTTTAATCAAGCTACTATAACAAAAATACTATTGACTATGTGGCTTATAAGTGACTATAATGTGTTTCTCACAGTTTTGGAGGCTAAAAGTCTAAGATTAGGGTGCCAGCAGGATCAAGGTCTAGCAAAAGCCTTCTTCTGGATCACAGGCTACCAACGTCTCATTGTTTCCTTATGTAACAGAGAACAGAAGAGAAGAAGAAAGCTCTCTCATGACTCTTATGAGGTCACTTACCCATCCATGAGGGATTCAGTGACCCACCCCCATGCCTCATGGAATCCTAGTTACTTTCCAAAGGCCCCCACCTCCTAATACCATCCTATGGGAGGGTACAATTTTAACATATACATTTTCAGGGGGAGAACACAGACAGTCAATATATAATACCCTATAACTCCAGGAGCTATGTATCCTTTCCCAGTCAAGAAAAAGACACGAATTAGTTCCTTGGAGATTTGAGACTGATAAAAGAGGAAAAAGAAAAAGAAAGAGTATTCTGACTATGATGGATAAGCTCACGAAATACATTCTCATCAAAATTTATGAGAAAATGTTAGGCTGGAGGAAGCTCCCCAGCGAGGCTTCTTTAGGGTCCCAGTTTTCCCACAGGAAACATCAGGAATGCAGCAGGTGAATCTGCCTGTCCAACGTGAAGCCTGCCAGGTCAGGGACGTCGTCAATGGGGGTAATAACAATAGTGTAATAGTTTTCTATTGCTGTGCAACAAATTATTTCTTATTTACAATTTCTGTAAAGAGTAAAGAGTCTGGGCAAGGTGTAATGGGTCCTCTCTTAGAACTGAATAAGGCTGCAATGGAGGTGTCCGTTAGGCTGTGCTCTGAGGTGGGGAAGACTCCACTATGAAGCTCATTTAGCTTGTTGGCAGAATTCATTTTCTTTTGGCTGCATGAGTGAGGCTGGCTTTGCTGGCTGTCACTTGAAGGCCACCCTCAGGTACCAGAGGACATTTGTGGTCGCTAGAGGCCACCACCAGTTCCTTGCTACAGAGACTTCCTTAATATGGCTGCTTACTTCATCAAGCTAGGAAGGAGACTGTATCTCTCTCTCTATTCTGCTAACACTGAGTCTTATGTAATGTAATATAATCATTAGACTGACATCCTATCATCATTGCTGTATTTTGCTGGTTAGAAGCAAGTCAGCCCTGGCCGATTGGCTCAGTGGTAGAGTGTTGGCCTGGCGTTCAGGAGTCCCGGGTTCGATTCCCAGCCAAGGCACACAGGAAAAGCACCCATCTGCTTCTCCACCCCTCCCCCTCTCCTTCCTCTCTGTCTCTCTCTTCCCCTCCCGCAGCAGAGGCTCCACTGGAGCAAAGTTGGCCCGGGCATTGGGGACAGCTCCTTGGCCTCTGCCTCAGGCACTAGAATGGCTCTGGTTGCAACAGAGCAATGCCCCAGATGGGCAGAGCATCGCCCCCTGGTGGGCATGCCAGGTGGATCCCAGTCGGTTGCATGCAGGAGTCTGTCTGACTGCCTCCCCGTTTCCAACTTCAGAAAAATACAAAAAAAAAAAATTAAAAAAAAAGAAGCAAGTCACAGGTCCCTCATACACTCAAGTAAGAGAGGTTACATAACGGCGTGGACACAAGGAGACACCAGGAGGTGGAAATTATCAAGGGTCATCCTAGGATCTACTCACCACACCAAGTTTCTTAAACCCTAACCATACTCGAAACCTCTGAAATAATTGCCTTAAGATGACTATAAAACCTGCCTTTACAAATTTTGAGATCTGAGTTTTGGGTTCAATTTCTCACTGCATCACTAACATTATCTCTTTCTATCAGAGTTCAACAATATACAAACTCTGCCAGGTAGACACTGGCTCTAAAGGTGTTGTCAGGGGCCACAGATCAGCCCTTATTCTGAAGTCAGGTGGAGAAAGGGGATCCCGAAAGGCTCGGTCCGTTCATTGCATCCTTACACCATAGAGTTACTAGTGAACGTTGCTGGTTCTGTAGCAATGGCCTACGGATGGTTCAGATCTTTGTGCAAGTTACTCTTGTGCTCCATATTTGAGCCCCAAAGCTAGAGCTTTCTGTGACTCCTTCTGCTGTCGTCAACCGGGACAATGATAGCCTTCCGTCCTCAAGGAACCCAACTGAGCCTGGGTCACTCATGCAGTCTCTGTCTCTCCTCACAGTGAACTTCCCTTAGGGGCCTGGTGTCAGCAAAATGTGGTCAGGGCTGCTCTTTCCACTGAACGGTTTTCCTTACTTTCCAATCTCGGGGAACAACGTTTGCCTCTTTCATTTACCAAGGGTCCCTTGTGCAAATTGGTACACCCACTTCGGAGGCTCTGACTACCAAGAGTTAGGTGCAACCATGTTAAATCTAGGGAAGATTGGTTCAGTTTGGAAGGACTTTATGCCTTCACATTTGCATAACTGTGTAAACTGTACAGAGTAGAGAAGAATGGCTTCAAGATGACTTTTTTACCTCTGCCTAAACAGGGAAGCAGCTGGTACGCTGCTCAGTAAAACAAATTAAAGCCCTGCCTCGCCAGGCATCCAGGCACCCCATTACACTGGTATTTTATTATACACGTCTTCAAAGCAGTCTGTAAGCACCGAGTCTTTATCAGTGGAGTTCTATGGGAGGCTTTCCTCTTCTCCATTATCTTCTGCCAAATGCTGACAGGAGCCGTGTGATGCTGCAATCCTCTGTCATCCCGTCCCTGGAAATCTTTGTCTGCTTTCTTTATGCATGTTGTGGCTGTCGGAGTAGTGTTTCAAGGTCTCTTTGCTGGGGAAAGTCCAAATTGAAAACAGCTGACCCACTGGGAGGGAACAAGGAGGCCATGGCATTTCCTATGGAGCACTTTATAGCAGTCATTCCAGGTGTTACTGTTTAATTCTTTAACAGAGTGCCGGTATCATGTGGGTTACACAGGCACAGGAGACGTCTGAGATTTCTCTAGGGCATTTAACAGCTAATAAATACAAGAGAGAAAGAAAGAAAGAAGAAAGAAAGAAAGAAAGAAAGAAAGAAAGAAAGAAAGAAAGAAAGAAAGAAGAAAGAAAGGAAAGAAGGAAGGAAGGAAGGAAGGAAGGAAGGAAGGAAGGAAGGAAGGAAGGAAGGAAGAAAGGAAGGAGGGAAGAAAGAGAAAGAAAGAGAAATTGGGTAAAAATGTTTGCGGCTTTGCTATTTACATTATTCTTTTCTATTTACACCTCTCCCTGAAAACCTATAGATAGGTAAATTTTAGATCTAGTTTTCTTTATTTAAACTTACCTATGAATATATGAGTATTAATGAAAACTTTTGAGTACAGAAGGTAAATGGGTTTATATTTCAGAAAAAAGTCTTGACTGATGCCTTCCTGAAAATCTTATTACAGCAGGGACAAAAATTCAGTATCTAGGGGTTGAGATTAAAGGAAAGTGGGACAGTGTCTCAGCTTGGGATGTCATCATTTTCCAGATAAAAACGGTGCACTAGAACTGAGCCACTGGGCTGTCTTAAATGGACACAGTTCTTAACCGCTGTCTTCCTTGCTACTATTAACTCTCCTATTGTTGGGTAAGTTGGGTGTAAGAGAAAATGGGAAGTATGAGTGGAGTGGAACAGGAAAAGAAAACAAAAAAATTGGGCGTAAAAGACAGTCATGGGAAGTATTAGTTGAATGGAGCAGAAAAAACAAACAAACAAGAGAGAAATCTCAAAGCCACAACAGAGAGAAACGAAGAGAATGAAAACATCCCTCTGTGAAGATGAGATAGCTGTTATGATACAGCCATTCTTATGTAAGACACACACACACACACACACACACACCTGAGACTGTAGGTGTTATTTGGCTGATACAACTCACGATGGTCAGGGTTTTTAGTTACAGACAACAGAAGTGTAGCTAATGAAAGCAGAAAGTGATATATTAATATTAAGAGATAATGGCAGCTACTAAATCATCAGGAAAGCTGAAAAAAAGAGACTCAATGTGAATGCTCTCACAACTCCCAGAACTGTACCATAGAAATGCAGTACCCAGAGAGCTGTTGCTTGAGTTATAATCAGAAATTTGCTGAATCAGGAAGCTGCTCTTATAACTTTCTTCACAATAGTCGCGTCTGTCAGAAACCATACCAGTAATACGGCAGATCATTAATATTGATCTTACCTGCCTGTTCTTACATGTGACCAGGTTTTAAATTAGGAACTTATGCTGGTATACATGGGTGGGTAAACCTAAATCTTATCTTGAAACTTTGCTATAAGAGAATCTGAGAAATACTGTTTTTTTCTTATTTTCCTAGCCTCTGTATGCTAAGAATTGCAACAAGTGTTGATTAAGATGTGCTGCCGCATTCTGCCTCTGTTGAATTTAGTAGACTGCCAAAAACTCCTTGTTCCAAATGGAAGAGAGTATAACAGCATTTCAGTAAAAAAACAACAACAACAAAATAAAGCAGGATCCAAAGTGACCTCTCAGTTTTTACATCCTTATAGACAACTCTCCCATGTATTTTTTTGTTTGTTTGTTTTGTTTTGTTTTGTTTTGGCTAGTCAATAAAATCAATAGAAAATGCTGTGATTTCTGAAGCTATGTCATAAAAAGTATTTCCATTTTGGCCATGATCTCTTGGACAGCTTGTTCTGGAGAAAAGCAACCTGCACATTGTGAAGACACACAAATAGTTTCTTGGAGAAATCCATCTGGAAAGGAAGCAACATGCCTACATCAACTTGCTAGCATGTGAGTGAGCCACCATAGAGGAGGGTCACCAGCGTCAGTCAGGACTTCAGATGACTGTAACCCCCACTGACTTGTGACTGCAATGTCAAGATCCTGATCTAAAACAACCAACACAGCCTTTGCTATATTGCTGACAGAAATAGTAAGAGAAATACATGATTATTGATGCATATCATTGTTATGTTAAACCACTACCTTTTGGGGTGATTTGTCACAGAGCTATAACTAATATAGTGCAGGAAAGCCTCTCTAAAGCGATGATATTTGGTATCACCTGAATGAGTAGTAAGTAGCTATTTGACAGATAGGAAGTTAAGTGTTTCATGAAAAACCGAAGCAGGTAGTGGCCCTGAGGTACGAACGAACTTGGCTCTTTAAGGGACAGAATAAAGTCTGTGTGCAACGCATAATGAGTGGGGTTGGGTAACAAAGAGGTGGGGAGAGATATGTAGGAGCCAAGTTCCTTAAAATGTTGTAGGTCATGGTAAGGAATTTGAATTTTTCCTAAGTGCAATAGGAGTTTTTAAAAGCTTTAAAAGCTTTAACCTGACCAGGCGGTAGCGCAGTGGATAGAGAGTCGGACTGGGATGCAGAGCACCCAGGTTCAAAACCCCGAGGTTGTTGGCTTGACTGCAGGCTCATCTGGTTTGAGCAAAGCTCACCAGCTTGAGCCCAAGGCTGCTGGCTTGAGCAAGGGGTCACTCGGTCTGCTGTAGCCCCTGTCAAGGCACATATGAGAAAACAATCAATGAACAACTAAGGTGCCACAATGAAGAATTGATGCTTCTCATCTCTCTCCCTTCCTGTCTTTCCTTATCTGTCCCTCTCTCTGTATCTCTCTGTCTCTGTCAAAAAAAAAAAGCTTTAAAAGCTTTAATGTGTTAAACATGCTAGTGATGTGACAAAAGAATGGAAGCTAAAAGAGTTCAGACTTCTTGATATACTCATTTAAGAAATCTTTTGCAATAGAGGAATGAATGTAGAGTCAAGTGAGATTTTTTTTTTTAAATTTTTTAAATGGGTAGAATTAAGGCCTGTTTGTATGCTGATGGAAATGGTTTTAGAGTGAGGGAGAAATTAATGGTGCAGGAGATCCAATGGATAATTTCAGGATAATTGTCTTTAAATAGGCAAGAGGGATAAATTCAGAGGACAGCGAAAGGCGGTTCCTCAGCAGGAAGAAAGACAGGGAGGAGTGTCCCCAGTACATGGTGAATTCATAGACTGGTGAATCTGTAAAAGCGAGCTGATGTAGTCTGATTGCATCTCAACAGAATTGGTTTGATCGAGTTAAAAATGGGGTTGTTGGAAGATTGAAGAAAGAGGAAATAGCTATTTTTGTTGCATGTCTGAATAAATGGAACACTCAGTTGGAAGTTCTATTGCTTTGCACTTCTAAGGAAAACAACAACAAAAACAACAACAAAAAAGAGAAAAACAAGTTGAGCTGAGTTATTTAGGCCAAAAAAAAAAGCGTGGCTGGTGTCGGGAGGATCAAAGGGAGAAGACGGAGTGAACGGAGAGAAAAGCTGGTCTTATTTTATCCTCCATAGAGTTTTAGAATTTTAGCCTTAAAGGGAAACTTTGATCAGTAGATTGAGGCAAAAGCATACTCTTTGCTGCTCTTTTTTATTTAGTTGTCCCAGGTATTTATATTTATAAAATGAACTGATAATTTCCATTTCTATCACCAGTGGAACCAACATGGCCATAACTAAAAATTTGGGATTTTTACTCAAACAAGAGGCACCAATTATTATTTGGCGGCATTTGTTCATTCACCCAGATTGATTAAATGCCTGCTTAGTTTACTATATAGTCTTCTAGATCTAGGTGATAGAAAAAAAAAGTGAGGGAGTAAGACAGACAATCTCTCTGCTCTCCTGCTTGCTACTCCAGCCTTCCTCTACCATGTAGATAATCAGGTGTTTTCAATCTCTCAACAATATAGCACACTTCTGCCATTAAACATAATTCTAAGGCAGGGGTCCCCAAACTACGGCCCCGCGGGCCACATGCGGCCCCCTGAGGCCATTTATCTAGCTCCCGCTGCACTTCCGGAAGGGGCACCTCTTTCATTGGTGGTCAGTGAGAGGAGCATAGTTCCCATTGAAATACTGGTCAGTTTGTTGATTTAAATTTACTTGTTCTTTATTTTAAATATTGTATTTGTTCCCATTTTGTTTTTTTTACATTAAAATAAGGTATGTGCAGTGTGCATAGGAATTTGTTCATAGTTTTTTTTATAGTCCGGCCCTCCAACGGTCTGATGGACAGTGAGCTGGCCCCCTGTGTAAAAAGTTTGGGGACCCCTGCTCTAAGGTGTACCTAGAGTCAGTGTGTATATAGGGTAGTGTTTATGGTATGGTCTCTGAGCTGGATGAGGTTTGAATCCCCTAATCATCCTGGGCTTTGTTTCTCACCTTTACCATGAGCACAATGATAGAACACATCTCATTCCGTTTTTAAAATAATTAAATGAACTTTTACATATAAAATTCTTAGAGGAAAGCCAGGCACATAATAAGTGTTAAGTAAGTGATTTCTATTAACTGATATAAATGTATCTTCTTCATATAAATGAAGAAAATCAGGCTTTTCAAATAAATTTTAAGTATAGTTTAAACTAGATATAATGTAGAAACTGAGTGGTCTGACTTAGCTTCTTCTCCATTCGCACAATTGCATAAAGATTTTTAAAGCAGGCATGTGTTTGCTTGTGTGTATGTATATTCTCACATTTCACCACTTCTGTAGAAATTATATATTTACTAGACGAACCAGGCACTGATCATGACATTTATCTTGAGGAAGTTAATTTTCATCTTACAATTTAAAACTCTTGTTTTACAACGTAATACTGAAGTTTGAGATGTTGGAAATAAAAATGTCAGGTGAAACTCAATGATCCTCCACAGTCAAAAATTAAATAATGTAATGTATGAATTGTTCTACAAAAGCAAATTGCATAAATATCAGAAAGTCTGTCATTAACACCTTCCTTCCCGGTATAATAATTTTTCTTCATATTTACAATCCTTCCTTCCACCTCATGAACAGGTATAAGTTGTTTCTATTTGAGCCTATACAGATCAATTATTTAGTTTTATGCAGGTTTCCTTTAAATGCAGTAACCTTGAGTAAGAATGATTAGTGTATGAAAGCTTCTAATGAATTTATGTGAAAAAAATGGTGACCGAGTTGCTTTTCATTTTTAGAGGGCCTTTGCCACCACGATATTTAAAGACTGCATTATATATACAATTATTCATTCCGTAAATTAAACCTTTCATTCTTGGTAGCTTATGCAAAGCTAACTTACCGTACCTATTTGCAAATATATTATTAGTGAATGCTTTTCTTCCTTTTTTTCTTTTTTCTTTTTGCCCAAATTGCCAAAATGTATCACGATATACAAAGGACAGCTTAAATGCTACCAAAATAGAAATTTTTCTGTAAGCTATAAGCACAATATATGGTACAGTCACTCCAGGTGCCCAAAGAGATGTGAAACTATGAGATGAAAGAACAAAAGTGAAAACCCTCTGAAAAAGTTAAAAGTACAATAACCGTCTCACGGAAAGTCACCTGGGGGTAGCTAATCATTGAAGCTCCGCTCCTGAGCGTGAAGGATGTTTGATGAAACTAGGCTTTGGTGGATTTTTCCCAGGCCCACCCTTTCTTGCTCCCAAAGTAACTGTCAGCATTTCAGATTCCCTTGGGTCCTCTAAGGTGAGCAAGAGAGATTTGATAGAACAGATGTTCAGAAACAGAGCAGAAAAAATGGGGTAAAGCTGAGTGGCTGAGCTAGTCCAGATTCTTTTGTCACTATATCTTGAACCGCAACTGACCTATTAACCTTCCCTCTTGCATTCCTTACACTCTGTTAATTGGATTTAAATAATTGCTTTTACGTGGAAATCCCAGTGATAGGACAGGACTGGTGGGGAAAAGATGAGCTTGACATAAGCTAAAATGTTTCTGTGTCTCTATGTAGTCTTTCACCACTATCTTTAGTAAGTGTAAAATTAAAATAACAATAATAAAAGACATGAAAAGGCCTTTATGCTATTTGTGCAGAGGGACTGGAGGTTCTCAGAGGACCAAGGAACTAGGGAGGAAATGAAAAGGAAGCTGAAGGTGGAAAAGAATGCTCTTTCCTCTAAGAATTTTAAAGGAAAATGGATTTAGATTGATATCCATTCTAAAGCATTGTACATTTGAAGATATGTTGGTAGAGTGAATCTCCAATTTACACACACCAAGGGTGCACACACCATCCAGACACAAAACATATTTAAGAGATATCATGGAAGAAGCAATATCAGACAGCTATTATTAACATAAAAATGCACTTCTAATCAAATGACTATTTGCCATAATATTTTTATGTTTAAGTATTACAAATTAATTATTTTTTAAAGATTTTATTTATTCATTTTAGAGAGGGGGGTATTTAGAGAGAGAGAGAGAGAGAGAGAGAGAGAGAGAGAAGAGGGGAGGAGCTGGAAGTATCAACTCCCATATGTGCCTTGTCCAGACAAGTCCAAGGTTTTGAACCGGCAACCTCAGCATTTCCAGGTTGACGCTTTATCCACTGCGCCACCACAGGTCAGGCTACAAATTAATTATTAAATGAAAAAAAAAAAACAAGAGAAACTTGGATTATTTATTCATTAAGATGAGGAGACTGAGGAGCAATCTAATATTCAGTCTTGGTTTACATATTTACATATGAAAATATATTTATAAAATGTTTCTAATTATAAAGTGACTCCTTTGATTTGTGCCCCCGCCAAAGTATGCATCGTTCTTTCTTGAGCTGCAACCTAGTTAAATTGAATCTCCCTGCTTTTCTTCTAAACATGAAACTTTATTTGTCTGTGCCTATGAAACTGGAGAACAAGAACTAAATTATATGTTACTTTTGATATTTAAGAGATTTAAGAGATCCTCATCTTGGTATTTCTAAGGAAAGAGTCCAACTATCCCGGTATTTTTTGTCTGAAGATTCCAAAGCAATGAAGCACACTATTTTCCTTGAATGCTGTTATACATGACAAAGGAGCTAACTGCTTAATTCCAGGGGTCTGTTATTATTTGTAAACTGGTTCTTAAATAAGGATACTTACAGATGGCTCTTGCTCCAGATGGTATCATTTAACTGCCTGTGTTACTCATGAGTGGTTTTCTGCTTTAGCCTTAAACAAATACTTAACACAGCAATTCTTTTATCAAGAATTCTTCCTTAAAATTGGAACAGTATCCTAAAGTGCTCCGCAAAGTGGCAGGGACGGCTCAGGCAATTTCCTTCAGCATGGACACTTGGGTTAAGCATAAATGGAGCATGAAGGTACTGCTGGGAATAAAAAAGAACTGTAGCCAAGAGAAAAAGAGGAGGAAAGGAAGCTCTCTGGACATAGTGTGAAGATCTGAGTGCAAATTCTTGCTCTGCTTCTTACTGATAGATACGTGAATTCCAAACTGCCCTCTTGATGTTCCGCTTATCTGTCAGATCTCACCCTTACTGGACTATCGCCCCTGAGACAGAGGAATTCCAGAAAGCTGATCAACCTGCCCCAAGAAGGAGCATTCCAGAAAGCTGAAATCCTAAAACCATAAAAGAGAACATACCAGAACTTTTGCCTCAGTATCCCCTCAGGCTCTCCCAAACACTATATAATTCGCCCCTAGTGTGTAACTGGTGCTCTTCTCCCCGGGAGAAGTGCCCGGCAGGGTTCCTTTCTTCCTTTCAATAAAGCCTGTTACTCTGGTCTTTTGGACTCCCATGGATTCCAACACTTACTAGCCTGACGTTGGTAATAGATCTCTAAAACAGTACGAATGAGATTTCCCTTTCACAGGAACTGTTTGAGGATGAAATCAGATAACCAATATTTTCCACCACTATTTCTGGGTGGATATTAATTGATGTTACCCAGGGGAAAAAAAGTTTCCTTTGTTGCTTCCATTTGAGAAATATTAAGTTAAACCAGGAAATAGGTGTTGAAAGACCTATTGATCTATAAAATGCTAATATGCTTTGTGACTCTCTAAGAAGTCGTATGTCACTGTGTTTTCTAAACTTATTTGACCCCTAGCAAGCACTCTTGTTGGAAAGATATTCTGTGGAACAAACACATTTTGGGAAAGGCTACTCTATTCTCTGACGTGCTGTTCAAATGTAAGCTTTTAAAAGTTAGATGTAACACTAGACAGTAATCTAGGACCTGTATTTTATTAATATCTTCTAAAAAACTTTCTTGTCTGATTCTCAAAATTAATCTATTATAAGTAACATTTAAAAATAAGATAGACAGCATATTACTTAGTATATCAGGTATTTAAAAATAAACAAAAGAAATAAAAATGTATTTGTGTCTACAGGTTCAGAGCACTTTAACTATACCTCTCAGATGCATATCTTTATTATATGCGGCTTAAGTGTCTGTTTGTCGCCGATAGCTTATTGGTTGCTTGCGTAACTATACTAGCCAATGGGGTGAAGTTGCCACGGCATTCAAATAGTCCCGCATTCTGGCATGCCACCTCACAAATTGAGGTTAAAGATTGGAGCAACTATTATGCTGTTAAGAAATCTTAACACTAGAAGGGGTCTTTGCAATGGTACAAGACTATAGGTTCTCCAATTGAAAAATAATGTCATAATAGCTAAGTCTTTGGCTCCTCTAAAGGTGAAATACATGTCATTCCAAGAATTGATTTGGCTCCATCTCAAACAGGATTGCTGTTTCAATTGAGACGTAGACAATTTCCTGTAAAACTTGCCTTTGCTATGACCATCAATAAGTCTCAGGGCCAAACGCTTAAGCGTGTTGGCATTTTTTTACCTGAGCCTGCATTTGGACACGGTCAACTTTATGTTGCCTGTTCAAGAGTTCGTGAAAGAATGGAAGTAAAATTAAAAATAATTGATGGTCCTCTGCAAGGCGAGCTTAAAAATGATGGAAAGATCTACACAAGAAATGTTGTGTACAAAGAGATCTTTGACATGTGAATTAACTTTTATTATTTAAATCACCTTTATTTATTGAGCTAGTGGTGGCTCTTAAGAAATGTACCGCCAGTGGTTTCCTTCATTGCACTCTACTTTAAGCAATTAAGCAAGTAGAAGGGGGAAACCCCGTGGGGCAGTAAGCAAAGGGGTGTCCTCGCCGCCTGCCCTGGGTAATTCAGTTTGAATTAGCAGACACCTTTGCACAAATCATTTTAATTACAATTTATAATATGTAGAACAGTGGTCATTTCGTATGACCGCCGGGCTTTCTAGTTTAAAATATAACCAGATATTGTTTCTCTTCCTTCATGGAATTTTTACTTTAGAATTTTATTAGTATGGTTTAAACTGAAGTGGTGTGAAAATTTTAATGTTCTTTTTGCCTTTTTTTTTTTTAAGTAATATCAGAAAAATGCATGAGAGTATTATAGAAACAGCTTAAGTACTGGAGAAATCTTGGACTCGCCCCTGAAAAACGACTTAATTGCTCTGCAGTCTCCACAATTTACAAACCCTTCCATATCAATCGACGCTTCAGATCTGAAGCTGCGGGAGTCTTTCCTTGAATATTTCTTCCATACTTCTCCTCTATGCCCATGCTTACTTAGCTCCTTTACTGGGATTTAAATTGCGGTAGTTATGCGTTTAAAGTTCTAAACTATCTTTTTGCCTCTTTTAATTTTACGTTTGTGATGGTTTCAGGGATACTGAATATTCTAATTATTCTCATGACAAAATTATTGCCTGCATCCTGGATTACACTTTCTTCTGCTTTCATTGCCTGCTTCAGCAGTGCGCTGATCATTGGCCTGCATGAAAATCATTGTAAGCATCATTGATTCATTAGTTGATTATTTGCACTCTTAGATATGAGGTGATAAAGAAATACAGACACAGTCTTGGCAGCACAAAGCTAACACTGCTTTTCTGCAAACACAGGAGATTCTCTTTATTTTTTCCCATGAGAGTAGATCTGTCCTTACCTTCCTTCTTATTTAATCTATTAGCATAGCATATCTTAGTTTTAGTCTAAAAAAATACGTATTCTGTGTAGATAAAAAAAATATTTATTCAAACTTGAAAAAAAGAATATTTAAGAATCAATATTAAGCTTCAAATACAACAGAAAATTAGACTGATACTTTAATTTCATTCTCAATAGCACGTATATTCTAAAGACATTCTAATAAAATTATTGACACCAGGTAGCATATAACCATAGTTTTTAATGCAAGTGCTTTCTTATACATTAAATTATTTGTATTCATTATTTTTTGGTCTCCCAGGACATGCAGAGTTCAGATGCATTTTGCCTGTATTCAAGAAGGAACTTCCGGATATTGTAAGGGGATAAAGAGTTCAGTAATAATAATTCCTATTAAGAATAAATAACCTGTCTCACGAACAATATAATCTTTGCTTTATGTCTTTACAAGGAATGGAGGAAGTTGTTTTGCAGGTGGTTCCCAAGGACTCAAGATGCCAGTGCCCTGGAGACAAAGTTAAAGAAACTTTGTAAGGCCATCACTGGTGTTAAGGAAGCGTCCTGTAAGACATTCCTGGATGGCCGATCCTGACCACCTGCATTCTACTATGTGACTAACTGCATGTCCAGTAATAGATCACTAACCTCCCCAAAGATGTATAAACTGGCCCGTCAGCCAAGACTGTTAAGGTAGTTCTTTTGAACGTGAGTCCCCTGCTTTCTCTGATTGCTGGCGATCTGAATAAAGAACACTTTTATGCTACTCGACCCTGGTTCGTGGTACAGTGTTGATGGGCATCTTGAGCCCTGATTTGTTCTGGCAAAAATATTAAAATGGGATAAGTTTCCAGGATGGTTTATGGAATTCTTTCTCTGCAGAGCTTTTGGGACAACCTATGTCCTCACAAATCTTTGTTAATTTAAATGTGGTTATCTTTGTAGGCCAGAGACTAGACAAAGTAACCTTCTATGGCTCCTTTCTGTCTTATCACCTGCAGGTAGTTTAGCCTAGTCATCTTCAGTGGAGAAGTGTGAAAATGTCAAAACGCACGTCGAGCTGCCCTGTGCATATGCAAATCAATATACAGGTGAAACACAGGAGGTTCAGAATGGAAAATGGATCTGATGTTGCCGTGTGACCCCAAAGACACCACAGAGAGAGCCAGACGGAGCGGACATAGCCTTTGTTACTTACATACAAGGGCAGTACCAATGGCGGCAGGTGGCTGAGAGTCCGAACCGCGCTGGGTGGGGTTGCGGTTTGCACAGCTAAGCCGTGCATGTTACTCAAGCGAAACTAAGCAGGTCAGCAGAAGATAGGGGGAAGGAAGGGTGCGTGCCTGTTCTGTGCTGCCCCTCCTTGGCACACATCTGGTGACCCAGTTCCAGGGTTCTTAGTAAAACCTTAGTTTCCGTTTGACTGCGCATTATCTCACCCCCTGAGGTCAGGCTCCTGCATAGCGCCATGCGGCTGGAGAGGTGGAGGGCCACGCCCAGCATCACCCCTCCGCTAGGAGAAGAGGCGGTTCATCGATCCGGGAGCTCTGTGTCCTAAACTGGGGCGTGCAGAACCCGGCGCTGCAGAGTGTCACGCCGGGGTATATCGAAGCTGTGGGATACACATAGTTCGTTCTGCTGTATTGTCAATAATCTCGAAAATATTGGAGAAAAACATTTTGAAATTTTGTTTTTATTATAATAAGTATGGAGATATTATAAAGTAGAAATAACATATTTTGGCATTGATTAAAAACACAAGACCCAAGTCTACAAGAATAATTCTGAACTGCTTCGCACCGTCTCGCCAGTGCCTCCCTCGCCTGTCCATCACTGTCCTCTGCTGTGCTTTGTGATGGGGTCACAGGGCTCTTTTGTGGGAGGAAATGTCACTGTCCTCTGCTATGTTTGTGGCCGGGGTCACAGGGCTCTTCTGTCGGAGGAAACGTCACTGTCCTCTGCTATGTTTGTGGCCGGGGTCGCAGGGCTCTTTTGTGGGAGGAAACGTCACTGTCCTCTGCTATGTTTGTGGTCGGGGTCACAGGGCTCTTCTATGGGAGGAAACGTCACTGTCCTCTGCTATGTTTGTGGTCGGGGTCGCAGGCCTCTTCCGTCGGAGGAAACGTCACTGTCCTCTGCTATGTTTGTGGCCGGGGTCACAGGGCTCTTTTGTGGGAGGAAACGTCACTGTCCTCTGCTATGTTTGTGGCCGGGGTCACAGGGCTCTTCTGTCGGAGGAAACGTCACTGTCCTCTGCTATGTTTGTGGCCGGGGTCGCAGGGCTCTTCCGTCGGAGGAAACGTCACTGACCTCTGCTATGCTTGTGGCAATGGTTGCAGGGCCCTTCTGTCGGTGGAAACATATGGCCTAAAATACTGGTTTCATTATATGATTATTATTTCAGCTTCAGTAAAAATGTATTCTAAATCCTACTGTTAATTTATCAAGACATTCAAGAAAAATTTGCTTTGAGACTAGCAGATTAGAACTTAATCTTTTTAGATTTGATAAAAGGGAGTTAAAAACCATTCTCATATATATGTTTGTCTTTTTTTAATTTATTATTCATTTTAGAGAAGAGAGGGAGAGACAGAAGGAGAGAGAGAGAGAAGAGACAGAGAGAGAGAAGGGGGGAGGAGCTGGAAGCATCAACTCCCATATGTGCCTTGACCAGGCAAGCCCAGGGTTTCGAACCGGTGACCTCAGCATTTCCAGGTCGACGCTTTATCCACTGCACCACCATAGGTCAGGCAATATGTTTGTCTTGAAAAATTAAATCATTGACATCTGATTGAAAGTTACATGTCAAAATGCATCAAGCATTGTCCTTAGGACCTTTATAGGTTGTGCTATCTATGGTTGACTACCAGCCTATCACCCATAACTCTATTTCTCCATTTTGGTTGTACTCAAAATTTTTTTTTGTTGTAAATCTCTAAGCTATTATCTCAAATCTTTCAAAGCTGAATCTCTAAATAGTACTAAAATAATATGGAAATCACAAAGAAGTTTGGTATAAAGTGGATGCATATTCAAATTACTCAAGTGATAATTTTATTTTTAATTAACTTTCATTTATGGATTTCTCCCAATTTTCTATCAAATCCTAGATACACAGAGCCGTCTAATTCAGCAATTTGGTGGGGTTTTTTTTTCTTCCATTTGTGGTGTCTATTTTAGAGAATTCTGCAAATAAAGAAATCTGTAAATATGGCTCCTCCTTGTTAACCTGACACTAATCCTTCCCAACTCTCCTACCCCTGGCACACTTGGTTTGAAATCATGATTCAAGAACCTATCAGGCCCTGGCTGGTGGCTCAGGAGATAAAGCACTGACCCGAAATGTCAGAAGTTGTGGATTTACCCCTGGTCAGGGCATATACCAGACATGTCAGAAGCAACCAATGAGTATCCAACTAACTTAAACAACTAAGTGAAACGAGTTGATGCCTCTCTCTTTCTCTCTGTCAAATCAATAGAAAAAAAAACCAATAAAAGCAAATATCTGATTTAAAGAATAGTTACTTAAACCTTTGAGTTGGAAGATGTCATTTAGGTCTAACCGCAGAAGTTCTGGATAGATGTCTTCCACAAAATCACTGTAAGATCATTCAGCCTCTTCTTGGACATTTTCAGTAAAACGTGTCTCTTTGGTTCTTTTCAGTAAAAATGTATTCTTCCAAATAGACAATCTGGAATAAAATACTCAAGTCTTGCCATTCTTTGTGTATATCTTTAAATAGTTGAAGGAATCATATCTTCCATTAATCTAGTGGTTTACTGAAACTGGCTTATACCAGATTTCAAAAGCTAATTTTTAATTTCAGGAGGTTTGCAAACAGGTTTTTAAACTAGCCATTATTAAAAATTAAATTATACAAACAAGTAATTTAAAAAAGACAATAAAACTAATCACTTCCCAATTGTTTTATTCTTACGTATGTGAAGTTATTTACACTTACAGCTGCATGATAAAAATACTACATATTGTTGTACTACTGAGTATGTCTTGCCAAACTTGCATTTAGTGATGCCATGTTGGTAGCTTGAAATTAGCCAAAGTGGAAGTATTTACATGATAAAAATTAGCAAATGCTAGAAATCAGGGCTTTTTTTCTCTCTTTTTCTGATAAGCTAGTTATAAAACATTTACATTGCATTATGGCCTCATCTCTGATCCAGTCTGAAAATTTTATGCAGTTTATTAGATCATTTTACAGCATCATAGAATGTGTTTCTCTATGATTTTATAAGTATCTCTATTCTCCTGCATACCTTCCTCCAGATATCCATGAGTTCCCTCTAGTACCCAGAACCTAACACAAAATTCTAAATGCCCAATAGAAGGAATTCTACCAGTGATTTGAATACTATTTTTCACATGACCTAAGAAACATAGTTGTATTTTAACAACATTCAGCATTATTTATACAACAAAAAGGTACAAAATACAAATTGTCCCATCTATAACACAGAATTTTTATGAGACTCTAATTATTTGAATAAAAATGTATAATGTATTTCAGAAATATAAACAATTATAATGACAGTGTACAGGTCACAGAAAATAATGTTTTCATAACATTCTTCAATGATGAGAATAAATGTTGCATATTATTCTGTCTTGATAACTTATTTGTATCACAACATAAATAAAATTAAGGTAAGTCCTCAGAAGGGTGCCCAGAATAGGAAGGCCTCTGATTTTCATTTTGTTATACTATCACAGGCTTAGTTTTCTAACTATGTTTTTTAAAAACTAATACTAATATTTGTTTTCATGCTCAGTTAATTCACTAAAATTATTATTGATTATCTCACAATTAGATAATACACACACTGAAAACTGATAATGGGTTCTATAATAATTTAATTTTTTACTAATTAAAATAATTTAGATATCATAATATTTAAAAATTTAGGTTAATTTCCATTTTTATATTCTTAAATAACCCTTGAGGCTTTCAGGGATAAAAAGAAAACTGCAATCTTTTATAAACGTGGGAAGCCAAACCTTTTGTAGCAGAATAAGAAATATCAAACCCTATTCCTTAAAGTGCCATTGTATTGATTGCATACAACAAAATGTATGTATACATGATAAAGCAATATTATCAGGAGAGATTGTGTAATGTGAAACAACCTAGAGTAATATTTTACATACAGAGTAATAGAGGCACGGAACCAGAGGCAGAAATGAAGAAGGCAGGACAGACGGTATTGGGTGTTGGGGGATTAGGCCACAAAGGTAGATTAAGCAGAGAATAGCAGCAATACTTTATATGTTATTAAAGATTAGACAACATACATTTTTTATGCAGTCACTGAAGCCATTTGTACAACCTGAGCAATCTAAAACAATTGTGTTTTACAAGATAGCATTGCAATAGCAAGATCAAATTTTATAGAAATTGTAAAGAATACCAGTGGAAGTTGAAATAGAACAATTGGAGATTTGGCAATCTGTATAATGATGGTAACTGAAACCATCAAAAAATAAACAAACAACCATACAACCAAATAATATGACCAAAGAAGTATTATATAATGAAATTTTACCGTAGTCAGAATCTTAGAAAAAAAAGAGGAAAAACAAAATACAAGAAGAGGATATACTATGTCAGATGTCAAAAGTGAGAAACCACCTGACCAGGCAGTGGCGCAGTGGATAGAGCGTTGGACTGGGATGCGGAGGACCCAGGTTCGAGAACCGGAGGTCGCCAACTTGAGCGCGGGCTCATCTGGTTTGAGCAAGGCTCCTCAGCTAGAGAGAGCCCAAGGTCCCTGGTTTGGGCAAGGGGTCACTTGGTCTACTGTGGCCCTCCGGTCAAGGCACATATGAGAAATCAATCAATGAACAACTAAGGTGCTGCAATGAAGAATTGATGCTTCTCATCTCTCTTCCTTTCTGTCTGTCTGTCCCTATCTGTCCTTCTCTCTGTCTCTGTCACACATACACAAAAGTGAGAAACCAAGTAGCATATATAGACATGTACTTTTGAGCAATATACTGCATAAAATTCATACATATGCAACATTATTGTAATTAATAAAAGGAATTAATTCCTTTTTTAAACTTATTTTTAATAATGTTCCCATTGATTGAGATAGAGAGAGGGGAAGGGAGAAAGAAAGAGAGAAGCATCAACTCATGGATCCACTTACTTGTTCCATCCAGTTGTGTGTGCACTCAATGATTGCCTCTTGTGGATGCCTTGACTGGGGATTGAACCTGTGAACTCAGTGTGATGGGACAATGCCATTTACTGAGCCACCTGACCAGGGCTAAATTTATTTTTAAGGAACTATGTATTTCTATTGTAAATAAAAAGACCATAAATAAAAGCTAAGTATTAAATAAATAGGCAAGTACTAATACTAAGTAAGAAAATGTTACATAATCCTAAAAAATTGACTTTAATTTTTAATTAAATTTATTTACTGAAAATTATTTTATATAGTCAGTGGTTCATGCATTTTGAGACATATAGGACTAGAAAAAGCCAGTCTGTATATGTAATGACAGCCCAAGGAATTGAATTTGGAGGGAGGGAATTAGATTAAGAGGACAACCGATATAGCAGACTGACCACACTGGCTTGTCCTTGAAGTCAACTATAGGACCGAAGATGGAGGATGTAATTTTGAGTTACAAGAATTGAATACATACTGATGCTTGAACTAGAATTTGGATATTTGCATAAGAACAGCTGGGAGATGGTAACTTTCTCCTCTCAAACATGTTGCTGAATTTTGCATTTTATGTAGTCAATTCTCTAATAGCAATTTTTCATCACCACTGGAAGCTTTGTCTTCTTGAAATATCTCTTTCGCTGAACAAGCAATGAAAGCATGTTGCAATAGAAGACTAAACAAGTAAATCAACAGCGTAAAATAATAGTTCTACATTTGATATAACTGTATTGAAATATATTGGTTTTGTTTATTTAGGGTTTATTTATTTAGAGGAAAAAAACGTTCACAAAGCACTTTCCATTGCTTTTTAAATTCAAGTTGTTTTTCATGGGAAAATAACCTATCTTTTTATGGCTGTAAAGGGGAAAGGAGAAAGGATCTTTCATGGCAAAAGAATAAGCTAGAATGTACATGTCCTTCAAAATGTTAAAAACTTACTTAGATTTGCAAAGAAATTGTCTTCGCACAATGAAAACCTCTCAGGAAGTCCAATTGCTTATTTGTTTGCTCTTTCAAGTGAAACAAATCATCATTAAAAAGGTTCAGCTTCAAATTAAGACCTTTTAGAAGCTTAGAGGGACTTGCTCACAAAAGTTCAAATCCCTTAGAAAATGGCTCATTGCTGCCACAGAGAAAAAGAAAAATAGCTACTGATGAGATTCAAATCATTCTTTATCTTCTTTCATTAATTTAAAACATAATTCATAGGCCATTATGCTCTTGAAATCAAAAGAATTATTCCTTATTGTAGCCCACCATTTTTCATCATTATACCTACACAATGTCCAATTTCACCCCACTTATTCAAGATGGTGCTTAAAGCAGGCTGAAAAGATTAACTCCAACACGTACATTTGGCTTTAATTCACAGCTTTCTAAAGAGTTTTCCTATTCTAAATATGTATTTACACAATAGAATATGATGAGTCATTTTAAAAATGTAAACATACTAGTTTAAAAAATTATTTAACTATATATTTCTGCTCGAACTTCTCGCCGTATATTTCCATGCGATTCACAGCAATAAAACCCTACTATTTGAATCACCTCACTTCTCAGTACATTACACAGTAAAAACTGGGTGAGCAAGAAGTAGAGATACCTCTCAAAGGAGTCAAAGTATTTTAACCCTTACTCTTTTTTGACATGGGGTAGTAATGGGACTGCTGTCCCTCGTTTCAAGTAGCATCACCTTCAGTCTATTCTGGCTAAGCTTTTAATGGTGTTAGCAGGTTGCTGTAATAATCAAGCATTTGGGAAAATGTTTCAGAGAATAGTGCTCACTGTCTATAAAAAAAAAGTGTAGCTCAGCACATTGGCTTTTTTCTTGGCTAGACACAATTTCACTGCATCATCAGTCTCTCTTTACTTATAAACAGTCTGCTGCACATTCAAGAACACTGCTAATCTTCTTTTCTGTTGCTAGCGAGGGAGCTGAAGAGTACATTCTGGGGGCTAGTGTCAATTATCCTACGTCTGAGGTTGGTATCTCTGCTTCGACATGCCACTGCCAGTTCCAATTGGGTCCAACATGAAGCAAACGTGATTTAGGATGGCAGTGTGCAGAGGTATGGACATAGAAAGCAAGCAAGCAAGCAGAGTAATAAGACTTGTCTTTAATCTCTATGTTATCATGACACCTGTTTCTACAACTGGGTAGTCTAATCCAAACATTATTTCAAGTAATCTACTTTTTAAATGCTGCTTGCTATATTTCTATCTTGAGGATAGCCTGAGACGCTCTATAGACACCTGAGATGCTCTATAGATTTAAGTTGACTCCCACTCTCTTCTTCTCCCCTAAACCACCTCCCTACTTTATTTATTTTTTAATAATTGTTTTAAGATTTTATTTATTCATTTTAGAGAGGAGAGAGAAAGAGAAAGAGGAGAGAGAAAGAAGAGGGAGGAGCAGGAAGCATCATCTCCCATATGTATCCGGACCAGGCAAGCCCAGGGTTTCCAACCAGCGACCTCAGCATTCCAGGTCAATTCTTTATCCACTGCGCTACCATCTCTCTGCTTTATAAAGTAACATCAGACCCAGGTGGGTTTATCTAGGAAACAGACTTGGAGATGCAGTAATTTATAGAGGAAGTTTACTGGGTAATGTTCTGTAAATAATTAGCTATTGGGGAGAGAATGAAGCAGGACTGGTCAGGAGGGGGCGTTGAACTGAGAGGCATTCACAACGAAGGCCTCAGGGGGTCTCATGGAAGCTTTAGACCTGGGATGTCCCCTCAGACCTGTTTTGTGTTGAGATCAGCTCATGTCTTGAATAGGAGCCCGGATGTATGGCCAGTAGTCGTGGCCATGATGGCTAGTAGTCGCTGCCAGGCAGGTGCAGGTTCCCATTAGATTCAGACAGATGGTAAAGAAACAGCGGAGCCCAAAACTGGTGGGCCATCCCTTTATTCTAGCCTCGCACCTGGCCAGTGAGTAAAAACAAACACATGGGGCACCAAAACCTACTTACACATTATCTGGTTCCACAACCAGGAGAATCTTTTTCAGTTTTGCTAGAATCAGAGGGCCCCCACCAGCTCAGTCACCTCTGGTTCCCCATCTGCACACCTTCTCCCCTCTCTGCACAAACTGGTTTCTCCTTCAGCACCCTGCCATCTTGCCTGCTTTCTCTCCAGCACTCTTTCTTCCTCCCTGTTCTCACTCTGCAAAAAACATGGCCTTCTTCTTCTCCTTTCTCCTTCTTCTTAAAACTATTTTTGGCTTGAAAACCCCTCCTCCAGCACACATCAGCATAACAAAGCCCTTTCCCAAGCAGGAAGGTAATCACAGATCACATACCTGGGCAGCCATTTTTAACAATAAAAGTGAGCAAAATCAAATAACACAAATTTTACAAACTTATTTGCTCAACACTGGGGATTCAGTATTAAGGATTCTACAATCATCAGAGCAGACCTGGTATCAGATGTCGATTGGGGGCATGAAATACGTCAGAAAAGATTTTTTTGCAAAAATATTCATGTTCATGCTTTTAGGGCCTCAAGCCTCTGCTAATTTATTGGTAGGATGGTAGAATTCAATAATTAAAAAAAAAAACATTTATTGAGGTCCTATGAACCAGATGTAATGTATAAAGTCATCTGCATTAATCCTGAGAATCAGGCATTATTACTTTTCCTGTTTTATAGATGAGGAAACTTATCTGAAGTGTGATCAAGTGAATTGCCAAGTTTCACACAGTAAAGGAGACTGGCATGCAAATTTATGTATGCCTGCTCAATGGTTGGACTGTGTTCTTTTATAGACTTTAGGGAAACAATTTGGCGGGAAGCAGGTGCAAACTCTAGAGCTGATCTTGCTATGAAGAAAATCTTAACAATCTAGGCAGTGATCAAAGGGTATATTAGAGATCTCCAGAGACACAGAAACAATAGGAGAGATAAAAGAGAGAGTGAGAAATTAAGACTGGGGAGTTTCACAGTTTTCAAGCTGGAGATTCAGGAAAGCCAGTGGTATAAATTAGTATGAGTCTGAAAAGCTAAGATCCAGGAGAGTTGGTGTCAGTTTCAGACCCCAGGGCAGGTGAAAATGAGATGTGACCTTCCTGCTCAGACAGTAAGGCAGGAAAAAAAGAGTCAAATCTCTCCTACCTTTTGTTCTATTCAGGAGCTAAATAGCTGAGATGATACCCACTCACATTTGGGAGGACAGTCTACAGAACCCTCTGGTTCAAAATACGAATCTCACTTGGAAACACCCTCCCAGACACACCCAAGAAATAATGTCAAATTGGGCATAGCCAGTCAAATTAACATGAAATTCACCACCACAAAGGGCAAAGCCATGCATATCTTGGAAATATCCACTCTTTCAGGTCTGTAGGTAATATGGCAATTGATGCTAAACACTTTAAAATTTTAATTTCCTTTAGAAGGTTAAGATATTTTATGATATCAAAGATAATAAAAACAACTAATAAGAATCAAGTGCCTAATGTGTTCCAGTCTTGCGTTAATTACTTTAGACACATCATTTTATATCATAAATACCACTACTATTATTGTTTAAGGCAAGAAACTTAAAGTTAAATAACTTTTGCAAAGCCATATTACCAGTAACAGATCCAGAATTAAAATTCAGACTATTTTACTCAAAAATTTGATCTCTGAGCCATTACTTTACATAGTTCCAATGATCTTTCTGAAATGTAGAAATGACAAGCTATAAAATTGCTCACACATTGGTCTATCACAGGAATTTCAATGAGCTCCTTCTGTAGTCACTTGAATTTTTGGAAGCAATGCTTACTCTTCCTGCCCATGCTGTAGAATTCTTTCCTCATCTTGATTAAGTTCGGAATGGCATTTCTTAGACACTCTTTGCTATACAAGGTTAGAATTGGCCCAAAAAGAAAACTTGTATAAAATGTGTAGGTGCCGGTGAAGCAGCAGCCATTGCTCTCTACAGGTTGTCATGGATAGTTGTTGTGACACAGTCACAGAGGTGTTAGCAGGTCCTAGCTTGTCCTCTCTCTTCTCCACTTTCAATCTAATTCCTTTTCCTGACTGTTGGGTCTATTAACCTATAGCTACTCTAGTATCATCACCAATTTCTTGGATAGGTGCTTAGAAAAGCAAGAGCTTCCCATAGACTTCTCTGTTAGCTACATTTTCACAATCTCTTTCTCAGCATCTGGACACATCTGGTGTTTCAGATCAATCACTTGGTTATTCTTTTGACCCACCAACTTTCTCTCGTGGCTCTTTACTACTCCAGTCCTTTCTACATTTGTGTTAGATCGAATTCCTATAATAAATCCCTTATTCTATGCCTACATTTGTTCTGTTTCCTTTACTGAATGTGGACAGATATAGGAATTTGTTCCTGGTAGTAGATGCTACCATCACAAAAATCTAAATCTTGATGCTTTGGGATCAATAAGTGAAATCCAAAAATATTTGTAAAAAACTCACACTTTTTTTTTTTTTTTTTTTTGTATTTTTCTGAAGCTGGAAACGGGGAGAGACAGTCAGACATACTCCCGCATGCGCCCGACCGGGATCCACCCGGCACGCCCACCAGGGGCTACGCTCTGCCCATCAGGGGGCGATGCACTGCCCCTCCTGGGCGTCGCCCTGCCGCGACCAGAGCCACTCTAGCGCCTGGGGCAGAGGCCAAGGAGCCATCCCCAGCGCCCGGGCCATCTTTGCTCCAATGGAGCCTTGGCTGTGGGAGGGGAAGAGAGAGACAGAGAGGAAGGAGGGGGGGAGGTGTGGAGAAGCAAATGGGCGCTTCTCCTATGTGCCCTGGCCGGGAATCGAATCCGGGTCCCCCGCACGCCAGGCCGACTCTCTACTGCTGAGCCAACCGGCCAGGGCCTACTCACACATTTTTAAGAGAATTTTATTAGAAAACACACCATGAACTCAGTCAGACCACAAAAGACAGTTCACATTGAAAAAGAGCTTGAGGAATCAAATTTCTACGGGTGATAAGCACTAAGCTTCTGAGATGACAATACAGGTATTTCTTTCTTTCGTTTTTATTTCTGAGAAAAAAAAGTGATGTCTCAAAGGGAGGTGCCAAGACTTGAGAGTGAATCTAGTTGAGAATAAAGAATTAGGGAAACATTGACAGGAAGCAGACTTGTGAATAATCAAGAAATATTCTCTGCTCCCAGGATACTGGGGGACCTGAACACATGTTCCCAAAGGATTATATTTTATTCTTTTCTCTTTTTCCTTCCCTTCTCTCCCCTTCACTTCATCTCCCCTCCCCTTCATTCCCCTCCCCTGGCTTCCCCTTCTCTTTCTGCCACTGCCCTCCCTCCCTCTCTTCTTTTCTTCCATCTCGTCTTCCTTCCTTACTACATTTTCCCAGTGTGGTTTCATAAATGCTATGGGCTCATGACTGTGATGACTATTCCCCTCCTTTGTGAACGGAAGTATTCATTGTAGTTGTTCTGTCCCATCTCACTATTGAATGCCAATTATGCAAACATAAGATAATTTGTATTTAAAATTTTTTTTATTAATTTTAATTTATTGTGTTAACATGGATTCAAGTGTCCCACTGAATATAACTCTTTCACTCCTCACCCACATGTCCCTATTTACACCCTCTTTGCCCCCCTCCCCCTGACTCCCTCCCCTCTTCCCTCTAGGATTTGCTGTCCTGTTATCTATGTGTTACGTATACATACGTTCACTAACCCCTTCACTTTCTCTGATTCCATCCCCTCATCCCCTTTCGCTCTAACAGCTGTCCCTCTGGTCCCTGTGACCCTTCCTCTGCCTCTATTCCGTTCCTCAGTTCACTTTGTTCATTAGATTCCACATATAAGTGAGATCGTATGATACTTGCCTTTCTCTGCCTGACTTATTTCTCTTAGCGTAATAATCTAATCCATGCCATCGCAAAAGTTAAGATTTTATTCTTTTCCACAGCTGTGTAGTATTCCATTGTGTATATATGTAGCACTGCTTTTTAATCCACTTGTCCACTGACAAAACTTGGGCTGTTTCCAGATCTTCTGTTGTAAACAATGCTGCAATAAACATGAGGGTGCATATCTTCTTTTCAATCAGTGCCATGGTGTTCTTGGGGTATATTCCTGACAGTGGGATAGCTGGGTCAAAAGGCAGTTCCATTTTTAATTTCTTGAGGAATCTCCATACTGTTTTCCACAGTGGCTGCACCAGTCTGCATTCCCACCAGCAGTGCAGGGAGGGTTCCCTTTTCTCCACATCCTCACCAGCACTTATTGTGTGTTGATTTGTTAATGAGCATCATTCTGACAGGTGTGAGGTGGTATATCATTGTGGTTTTAATTTGCATTTCTCTGATGATTAGTGACATTGAACATTTTTTCATATGCCTATTGTACATCTGTATGACCTTTTTGGAGAAATGTCTATTCAGTTCCTTTGCCCATTTTTTAAATGGATGGTTTACTTTCCTGTTGTTGAGTTTTACAAGTTCTTTATAAATTTTGGTTCTTAACCCCTTATCAGACCTATTGGAGAATATGTTCTCCCATTGTATGGGTTATCTTTTTATTTTGTTCATGGTGTCTTTTGCTGTGTAAAATCTTTTTAGTTTGATATAGTCCCATTTGTTTATTTTGTCCTTTATTTCACTTGCCTGTGGAGATAAATTGGCAAAAATATTGCTACGAGAGATATCAGAGTTTACTGTCTATGTTTTCTTCCAAGATGTTTATAGTTTCAGGATTTACATTTAAGTATTTTAGCCATTTTGAGTTTATTTTTGTGAATGGTGTAAGTTGGTGGTCTAGTTTCATTTTTTTTCATGTACCTGTCCAATTTTCCCAACACCATTTATTAAAGAGACTGCCTTTAGTCCACTGTATTCTCTTACCTCCTTTGTCAAATGTCAATTTACCATAAAGGCGTGAGTTTATTCTGGGTTCTCTGTTCTGTTCTATTGATCTATCTGCCTGTCCTTATGTCAGTATCAAGCTGTTTTGATTACTATGGCCTTATAGTATAACGATATCAGGAAGTGTGATACCTCCCACATTATTCTTCATTTTCAAGATTGCTGAGGTTATTTGTGTTCCTTTTTGGTTCCATATAAATTTTTGGAATTTCTCTATTTTTGAAATATACTATTGGTATTTTAATAGGAATTGCATTGAATTTATAGCTTGCTTTGTGTAATATAGACATTTTAATGATGTTTATTTTTCCTATCCATGAACATGGTATACGCTTTCACTTGTTTGTATCTTCCTTGATTTTTTTTTTCAATGTCTTATAATTTTCTGATGACAAGTCTTTTACCTCTTTGGTTAAGTTTACTCTTCTTGGGTTGGCATCAGCTATTGTTTGTAACCTGCTGTGGGCTACCTGTCTGCTGCTACTGCACTTTTCACTGTTTGTGTCTGTGTTTTCTGTGCTTAGCTAGTATGGGAGGGGCCAACTTTTGTATAAGGATCAGCTTCCTCCTGCTTAGAGATGACAGCAGCTCCATAAAAGCCCCAAGCTCCATAAGATTTGTCTCCACTTTTCAGTTGCTCCTTCTCCTCTTGTAGCTGCCTGGTCTTCCCATGAACTCTTCGGTAGTAAGACTGTAGTGTGGGCTCAGACTGGCCTCACCCAACCAACCCCTCTACAGGTTATATGCTTGATGAGTTAGGGCAGCTAAGGTTGTGAATACAACATTAGTGGGACACTGCTCTTCAGGGGTCTCTTGGTCAGAAGCTCAGTATGGGGAATGTGGCTCCTACTCCAGAGCCTAATCTCTTTGCCACTGCTGGATAATCAAATTATTTTTCTTTCCATTAAGGTGAGCAACAGGTTCAGACTGACTGGGGCTGACAGTCCCTTCTGCAGAACTTCTTACAGCTAGTGAGATCCTGGTGTCAAGGATGAAGACTGATAGAGACCTCTCCTGGGCTGACTGTGTACCCCTAGAAAGTGGCTAAGCCCCTCAATCAGATCTAATAGGTTCCCTGGGACCCACACATTAAATGTCCGTGCTCCAAGCCTCTCTCCTTTCCGCCTTTGGAATCCAGCCCAGCAGGCAGGATATCCAGCACCTAGACTGGCCGACTGTGAAGCTCCACCCTATCCAGTGCACATGAGTCAATGTGTGAGTGCTGATCACAGAGAGTGGAACTCGCCTCAGCTGGGCCAGGTATGAGGGGCCCTTCCTAAGGATACCACTCTAGCAGGGGTTGTTAGGTCCTGCTCTCCATAGCCAGCCACTGGATATGCCAGTCCCGGGCCTCCCTGTAGTGAACCTGGTGCAGACCAGTGGGAGACACTGCCCGTGACTGACCCTCAGCAACCTTCTTGGAGCCACAAGCAATACAGAATTTGTGGCTGCCTCTGCTGGGCTCAGGTGCACACGGAAATACCAAGCTGCATTCCTAGCCTGGCTTTTACCCACTCTGGGCCTGGGAGAAGGTCTGCTTAAAATGACAAGGTTCTGTCTGACCAGGCGGTGGCACAGTGGATAGTGCGTCGGACTGGGATGTGGAGGACCCAGGTTCGAGACCCTGAGGTCACCAGCTTGAGCGTGGGCTCATCTGGTTTGAGCAAAGCTCACCAGCTTAGACCCAAAGTCGCTGGCTTGAGCAAAGGGTTACTCGGTTTGCTGTAGCCCCACGGTCAAGGCACATATGAGAAGGCAATCAATGAACAACTAAAGTGCCACAATGAAAAACTGATGATTGATGCTTCTCATCTCTCTCCGTTCCTGTCTGTCTGTTCCTATCTATCCCTCTCTCTGACTCTCTCTCTCTGTCTCTGTAAAGAAAAAAAAATGACAAGGTTCCCTGAGTCCTGCCTCCTGCAGCTTCTGTCTGCTGGCTGCTTGTTGGTCTTGGCCACTGAAAAAGCTTCTGGTAGTCTGGAGCCTGCAGCAATTCAGGGATTAGGAAGGATGGTAGGTGTGGCTCTGTCCCTGGCCCCAGGTGTCAGTCTGCCTACACTTATTTCACAGACCTTAGTAGGGTGTGGCCCCAGGAATCCAGTGGATATGGCCTCTGAGACCCAGAAGTGTGGTCTGCTCACTTTCTGAACAGTTTCTACTGAGTCTCCCGTGAGGCGCTAACACCAGTCTTAGAGACAGAGGCTGCAGGGCAAAGCCCCAGCCTCAGCAGCAGAAAACTGAGTCACTGATGGGCTCCCTGCTTCCTGGCCTCTCAGGATGACCCGTCACCATGACTGGGGCAGGAGAGACTCCCGAGGGCGGAGCAGCTGCTTTTCCCCAGGCTGATGCCACTCAGAGGGGATGCTCTGCCCAAGAAAGATGGGGACTGCCTTACTGGAGGATGACTCAGCGCAGGGGTTCCGGTTTCCATTCCCCACAGTGTCTCTCCCTGAGCCTCCAACTTTACACTCTCCTCCTGCAACTCCAGTCCTCTCAGCTCTCCCCCACTAGGGCCCCAGGTAAGTGGCTGTAAATGAGGTGTTCTGCACGGGCCCTTTAAAATGGAGTCTGCATTAGAGAGCTGTGTCTCACGTGGACAGAAACCTGGCTTTTTTTTTAACCTCCAAATACTGTGTGGGCACCTCTCTAGGCTCTGGGGCTCTAGGCTGGGGCTCCGGGCCTGAGGCTGAGCACCCACATCTCTCAGGAGACCCTCCCCACAGTGAGAGTCCCTCCGGACCCTCAGCCAGTGCTCACTCCTGAGCAGCCCTTCCCCATCTCTGCCCTTCCTACCTGTCTCAGTGTGGCTTCTTTGGTGACCCTTAGTTATAGGCTCCTCTTTGTTTAGTCCAAAATTCGTTTTTAAAGATGATTGTTCTTAAATTAAGTTGTAATCCAATTTGGTCCTGGGAGGAATCACTTGGAATGTCCACCTATTCTATTGCTATCTTGGAATCTCCCCCACCGGTTACTTCTTAAAGGCACAGGCAGCCTGCCCCAGGAGCCTGCGCTCTGCTCCAGCACGGCTCATTCCTATTGGAGTCTAGGTCTTTCTAATTTAAAAGGCTTTGCGTTGCAGGTGCCAAAAAGCCCAGTGTAGTGGGCGCAGCCACAGCGCCAGGCGTTACTCCCTTGCACCACAAGGGGGCGTGGCCATCCTGGACTGGAGAGCAAGGCGGGAAGCCGGGACCCCTCCCCACTGGCGCGGGCTTCTCTATAGGCGGGACCATCCCACAGCGGCCAGCCTGAAAACTCTGTGACCGCCCAGCTGTCCTGTCACCGTGGGAACAGGCGTGAAGGAAGACTGAATAATTTCCTTTAGGAGCTTCTGGCTTCCAAACATGGAAAAGGACACGAACGAGTCTACACAAGAGGCCATAGCCAGGAAGTGAGGACTCCAGGCATTTTCACCTGCAAACATCTCCAGGTAAGGAACCCCTCACATCAGGTAACTTGTATTTTTAAGTTCATAGGTTTTTAGGTTAAAAGAAGTTGCATCTAATGAACCTCATTCATATCTGGGTCTAATTAAAATGATGAGATTGTGCACTTTAAGCCAGAGCTTAATGTCACAATTGGATAAAACTCTGGGGGTCTTATTTTGAGATGAGTGCATTTTATATATAGAAAGAATGTGAATTTTGGCCAAGAAACAATCCTTGTAAGCGTAGACATACATAAAGAAGTAGAGAACATTCTTGAACCTGGGCTGCCTTGCGATCTCCTTTAATCAATGGAGCGCAGAGGAAAGCATGCTGGGCCTGGGTTGGACCTAGCCCTTCACTGGCCTACTTTGCATTCTTGGAGTCCTGAACCGCTACATAAGGTGTCTGTTCACTCTGCTGGAGAGAGAAGCGTAATACTTCTCAGCCAGCAGACACGGGCACGAAGTCATCTTGGAGATTTCCGTCTCCAGCAAAGCCACAGGCAGAACGCAGCTCTGAGAGTGACCCCTACCGGCGGGAGCAGGAAAACAGCCGAGCTGATCCCAGTCAGTCCACAGAATGGAGATTACTGTTTTTGTTATTGTTTTTGCCACCAACTTTAGGGTCGTTTATTATGCAGTAATTGATAATGGAAAGATAAATGAGTGAAAGAATGAAGGAATAAATGGCAGGTTAGGACTAAGTCCTCTGTAAATGGAAGTAGAATGTGTTACCTGGGTTACCGATGTGTTGTCACAAAGGCGTGTTCCTCTTTCCTTCCACCTGCCTTCTTCTGGAAGCTTTGCACCTGTGATGGCCTCTGGGCACCAGGGTTCTAGGAAGAGGTTCTGTATCTTTGAATATACTAAGATAAACAGTGAGAAGGGGGGGGGGGGAAGATCATTATTGGCTTTCCCCCAAAAGTTTAGATCGAAACAGTTCTCCTTTTCTGTCTTTTTGCTGGGCAATTTCATGCTCATTAGTTAAAAAAAAAACGCATTCATTTCTACCTAATATTGAATAAAAATGAGACAAGGAAAACTAAAGCAATAAAGGAAAATATACGGAAAGTGAAACTTCTATGTTGTGGGAAGAAGGTGATTCTAAGATAATAGCTAAAACAAATTCAAAGGATCTAATTCACTAAAACTATCAAGACGTCATTGAAGGGCTTTATTGTCAGCATGCTGTGAGAAAATGAAATAAAAAGTGTGGAAAAGAAGCTGGGTAATGGAGAAAGCCTGCTTCAAGATAGAGGATGAGCTGTAGTTTGGCCGAGGATATCGTATTTGCAACTGGTTGTTTGGTGCCTTAGTATCTCGGAGACTCGAGTATGGAAATGGTAGAGATAAAGAAATTGTGAGGGGGGAAATCGATAGACTTTATAGATACTACTAAAAAAAGCGATAATGAGGACTGATTTAACAAAATTCAAAGGTTTCAGATCGTTTGAAAGCCTGAAACAGCAGATGGTAAATATAGTTCAATCCAGACACACATAAAAAGAGACAAGATGCAGAGTAATAGTGCTAAAAAAGAAGGCTGGTGAAACATTTCAATGAACTTATCACCCAGTTCACCAGCCAGAAAATATTCAAAAACTTTTACCTATCAGCTTAGAGCAAAGAAACCATCTTCTAAGATAAAAGTCAAAATTAAAAAAAAGTTTCAGGTTTTTATTCTTTACTGTTGAGGGAAATAGAGATGAGAAAAAAAAAAACACTTGGAAATGGGAAAAGATAAAGCTATTTTTATGAAATATCAGATTTTAGTCCAAAACGCCAGGGGGAATTTAATTTTCTCCATGGAAATAAAAAGGCATTTTGGTAGGTGTGTTAACTTATTTAACACGGTACATTTTAGTACCTTATCTAAGAGGGTGTCTAAATGTAGCCAGAAGAGGTTTCTGCAAGTTGAAATAGATTATATAGTCTGTAAACTACCAGTTGTTTACATTGCCGGCTTCAGTGACGGAGGAGGATCCGTATACACTTCTACGGCCAAATTGGCCGGAACATTCCCAGACTCTGCTTCCATGAGCCTTCTGTACTCAGACAGGCACTTCTCATAGAGGAAACTGAAGTGAAAATTTAAAGCCTTCATTCCTCCCTGTTAGTAACAAATATATTTCATTAGGCTATTCTCCCACGAGTTACTCAGGGACAAGAGTTGGTCCCTCTAGCAAGAGCTTTTCAGTATGTTAATAGATTGACAATCACAGGGTTGTTTTTGTTTGTTTGTTTGTTTGTTTTTTTCCTTTTTGCTCATAACAAATATTTTGGAACAAAATGGAGCAAGCTCATGCTATCATGCCTTTTTTTAGAGACCATTGTGACACTAGCCGGCTTGCTAGTCCTGTGTTCCTGAATTTAACCTGTGATGTCATGGTGTGTGAGGGTAGTTTTGGACTCTACTTGGAACTACCCTATCAGGAATATCTAGCCCCGAGATATAGAAGGGGATGATAGATAAAGAAAGGAATGTGGAAGATTTTAAGTCAGGAAAAGCTTGAATGGATAGGTGTCTATAAGAACATCTCTCCAGATACTTAACAATATAGTAGTCACCAAAATATGTTCTAGATGTTTAAGATGTACTCCTTTCTCAAGTCCAGAACTGGAAACTGAGGTCTGTAAAAAAAATCCTCCATACCGATTCTTTTATTTTTTAGTTAGTTTGTTTGTTTTGATGTTTTATTGCCACTAGAATTATTTTCATGTGAAGGAGATAAGAGGATTGACTTTTTAGACTTCACTGCTATGACTGACTGTATTTCCCAATATGAAGAACTGGAAGTTTTCAGAAGGAAATCATATGCTTTTAGTGCACTTTGTCTCTCTGCTTTATCCCGCAGCCATCTGCCGCATGGTGTATTCTGGTGGCCATGATGATGACAGCCAGCACGTATATCAGGTGTGGTTTTAAAATGATTACATGTGACACAGAAAGGGAAATGATATAGATATGCTTTCAAATTTATTCTTGTCTAAGAAAAATAGAAATGGTCAACAACAACAAAAGAACACCTCAATTTTAGAATCTTTAAATAAAATACCAAATAGGGCAAAGGTAGATTTACACGTGTTCAAAAGGAAAATAATACAATAATAAATAAATAATAATATAGAATAAACTCTGTGTTCTGGATACTCAGAACTGTAAACCTACCTTGCCTTACCCTGTATATTTGGAATTATTAAATATAGATTATTTGCTTAATTATAAAAAATAAAGCCAGCTTAAATTTTTTTTTTTAATTAAGCAAGAGGAGGTGAGGCAGAGAGACAGACTCCTGTTTGTGCCCCAACTGGGACCCACCCAGCAAGCTCCCTATGGTGCGATGCTCTGCCCATCTGGCACTGCTGTTCTGTTGCTTGGCAAAGGAGCTATTTTTAGCAAATGGGACAGAAGGCAGGCAGCCAAATTCAGCTCTGGCCAACTCAGGAGGGGAAGATAGAGAGAGAGAGAGAGAGAGAGAGAGAGAGAGAGAGAGAGAAGGGATGGAGAAACAGATGGTTGTTGTCCTGTGTGCCCAGACCTGAAATTGACCCAGGACATGCACATGCAGGACCAGTGCACTACTGAGCCACCCAGCCTAGGCCAGCCAGCCTAAATTTTTGGTGACTTTTTCTTTCTTCAGTTGGCATGTTAACATAGATGAACCTTGCTTTCTCCATTAAAAAGATTGTGGTGATTTCTTTATTAAAGGAAAGATTCCTGTCATATTTTAATCATCTGTTTCCAAAGCAGTGCATAGCAATGGTTGTAGAAAAATATATAAACCATAATTTACTACTTCACAATAGTTTTAAATAATGTTCTAAATAAAAAAAAACCAAGTCAAAATTAAGTTTACTAAAAATTTTATTTCACTTAAAGTTTTATATATATTTCACTTTTGTGAGAACAGAGAGACGGTCACAAAAAAATCAAAAGATGTTAGGGAGCTATATATTTTTTTTTAAAAAAAGAGCAAGAGTCATTGAATTCATAGAGTAACAGAAAGTTATATTTAGAAGTAGACTTTAAAATATGACAGTTCATGACATGGTATTTATTATGGAACACACTTCACATATGAGAGTTGACTTTTTGCTCTGACATGACTTACCTTGCACCTCTTTTTATATAGAACAAACAAAAATGATTTTTTACATGACACTAGAGCAGTGTTTCTTAATTCGATTCTCTGGTGTAGTTATAAAAAGGCTTTTAGTGGTATTCTAGTGCAGAAGTTTCTACCTCAATTTTTAAATTTTTTTTTCCTGTTTTAATCCAACGTTTATTGTCCTTTTACAACATGTCATTTTTGGTTTAGAAACTGCTTATAATTAGTTTTACAACATTAACATAAAAGCATGTGAAATAAAATCAACCTGCTCTTTATATACATGCCCAGCCACTGTGGCCTCCCCGCCCCTCCCCCGCCCCGGGTTGGGAGGGCAGAAGGGAGGGTGGGAGCGGCCTGAGTGCCACGCCCATGCTTTCCTGTGGGGAGCGTAGTCAGCCTTGTTCACACCCACCCAGGACCCCTGCACTGCACTGCCTCAAACTACAAGAAGTGATGTCAGCTCAGGCCCAATTCTTATTGGTAGTCACTCTCTGCCTCCTAAATGAAAATCACGTGTGTGTGTGTGTGTGTGTGTGTGTGTGTGAGAGAGAGAGAGAGAGAGAGAGAGAGAGAGAGAGAGAGAGAGAGAGAGGGAGAGAGTTTGCTATAGAAACCCCTTGTCTAGGGTTTGAGTACAACTGAACTGTTCAGACTGAGGAATGGAGCAGGTCCCGGCCACACCTCTGGTCCCTCCTGGGTAGGTGCCCCCACCCTCAGGGAACAAGGTCCTGCCAGGCCAGCTCCCAGCACACTGACCAACTCCACTTAACCACCTGCCTGGGGCCAGCTCCACCCCGGTCTCCTGAGGGGGATCTGGAGCTGACAGAGCTCTTAGTGCAAGCTACACTGCATCAGCAGTACGTTAGGCTTCTTTTTATTGATTTATTTATCTTTGTGTGTGACAGAGACAGAGAGAGATAGCGAGAGGGACAGATAGGGACAGACAGGATGGGAGAGAGATGAGAAGCATCAATTCTTTGTTGCAGCACCTTAGTTGTTCATTGATTGCTTTCTCATATGTGCCTTGACTGGGGGGCTACAGCAGACTGAGTGACCCCTTGCTCAAGACAGCAACCTTAGGTTCAAGCTGGTGAACCTTGCTCAAACCAGATGAGCCCGTGCTCAAGCTGGCGACCTTGAAGTTTTGAACCTGGGTCCTCCTCATCCCAGTCCGACACTCTGTCCACTGCAACACCAGCTGGACACCAGTGCATTATGTTTCTTAAAACTTATTCTTGATTTTTTGGTTTGCTTATTTCTTATTGACACACACCCTTAGTAACAATCTAATCCTTTCCCTCATGGACCACCATCCTCATGCTCTTCTTGCCTGACTGCAGAAACAACTAACTAACCAACCCTCTCTGCCTCTTTCTCAGTCGATTCATTGCTGGGTATGTGGCTGCTTGGCTAGAGACCGTATTTCTCAGGTTCCCTAGAGCTAGGTAGGGTCTTTTGGCTACATTTTTACTAATGGAATATGACTAGAAGTGAAAGTGATGCTTTCAGTTATAACCCTAAACATTTAGGCACATGAATTTTTTATACCTTCCGCTTCCCATGAATTGAAGCCCGGTCACTTCTGGGATCAAACTATGGCCGTAGAGATGCAAACAACTAGATGATGCTGGACTCACGCTGTGAAACGCTTGAGTGTCTGGTTGGCCTGATAGGGCACGGCTACCACTGCTAACCTACGCTGCTTCCCTGGATCTGTTGCAAAAGAGAAAATGAAGTTTGTATTTTAAGCCTCTATATTTTAGAGTGTCTTATACAGCAGCTTAGTGTTCATCTAATTAATGCAGTTGGACCCAACCATAATTTTAACTCACTCTAATCCGAAAGGAAACCAAACTGTAGCACAATAACTTAACGAAGTTGGCATGTCTTTAAAAATGAAAATGAGCACATCTAATTTTACCTACTGGTGGGAGTATCATATTATAGGTGATATGGTTATTTAAGCAGAGACCATATAAAAACAATATCCTCATTCGTATGACTGCTGGATAGAATCTCAGGCCAAGTAGACATGAAAATATTAAGGGGGCCTGACCTGTGGTGACGCAGTGGATAAAGCATTGACCTGGAAATGCTGAGGTCGCTGGTTCGAAACCCTGGGCTTGCCTGGTCAAGGCACATATGGGAGTTGATGCTTCTAGCTCCTCCCCCCTTCTCTCTCTGTTTCTCCTCTCTCTCTCTCTCTCTCTCTGTCTCTCCCTCTCCTCTCTAAAATGAATAAATAAAAAATAAAAAAAAAATTAAAAAAAAAAAAAAAGAAAATATTAAGGGTATTTAACAATTTTCAGGTGCTGTGCAAAAACCGAGTCCACCTTGCAGGACAGTGTGAGTTCCAGTTTTCCACAGCACTGCCCTCTCCCAGTGATACTAAAAGATGAAAGCCAAGAAGAGTCTTGGGACTTTCATGGCCTTCCTGCACTTACCCAAGAGGCTGTGGATGGCCACCAGGCCACGCAGTCCTGACATTACCTATCCATCTTCCACTTGAATCAGGGCAGTCGTGTGGGTTCTCTCCTTCCTGACTTTAAACAGGCAGGTATGAGGTGCGTTCATTAATGTCTGCATCCATTCCTTAAACAGATGTGTGTTTGCTGAATGAATGAATATATGTGTAGTGAGAGTTTACCACGGATCAGGCATTATTCTGTCTAGAGGTTCAATGATGAATAAAAAGGACAAGGTTGTCATCCTCATAGAGCCTGTGTTTTAATCTGTAGACACAGAAGTGCTGTAACCAAACAAACAAAAATATGTAGATGTCTATAAATACTGTAAGGGAAATAAAAACAAGGTTGGAGAATAGAGAGTGACTCAGTATGGAGAAGGCAGTGCCCCCAGGGTGCCCCAAATCTCCTGTGAGGCCTTAGAAGCTGAGACCTGGCTGGGAGGAAGAAAGGAGGCGTTGGGACGCTGGGTGGGGGGTGTTTAACCAGAGGGAACAGTGGGAGCTAAGCCTGGGGGTGATTTACATTCATTTCTGGAGGCTCTGTGTATGCTATTTATCTAATCATTACGTGATAATAAATAGCATCTTTATCAATTTATTATATAATAAAAATAGTATGCTAGTGATATAAAAATAAAGATCAAGGGAACTGATAGTTTTGATTCTTAAAACATTTACAGTTTTATCTCCACATGGCTTAGTAGGCAATGCCACATGATCAGAAGATTACCGTGTGAAATGGATTCAAACAAGGGATCTTGTTTAAAACATACTAGTTTATTTTATTTATATTGTTTTTATGCAAATTAGTTGCTGTTAAGACTCATTTTGTGTGATTTGGCAGGTACCATTAAATTAGAATGTAATTACCTTTAACTAATAAAAATAAATCTCATGAATTGTCATAAATGTTTAATTGAAAGTATAAAAAAATGGCTGGATTAATTGAATAATAAAAAGTTGAAGATTCTGATGTTTTTAGCTGAATAATCTAATAGACCTAAAAATAATTAAGTAACATATCAAGTAACTTAGCAAAAGGAAGAAAATCCCCTCTGTTTAATGCCTATTAAGAATTGTTGAAAAACACTGGAAATAGAAAAAAATGTTATTTTCCCTGTAAAAATCTCCAAAAATCTGCCTGACCTGTAGTGGCGCAGTGGATAAAGCATCAACCTGGAATGCTGAGGCCACTGTTTTGAAACCATGGGCTTGCCCGGTCAAGGCACATATGGGAGTTGATGGCCCCTGCTCCTCCCACCTTCTCTCTCTCTCTTTCTCCCCACCCCACCTCTCTAAAATGAACAAACAAAAAAAGAGAAATCTCCAAAAATCTGAACCTCAGAACCTATTAAAATATGACAAAAAAATGTATTCAGCATCTTGAAGAAACTAATAAGGACAATTTCACTGTTGAGTAGAGTATCCGTGACCTGGAAAACAATTTAAAGATTAAAAAAAATAACTCTCAGCAGTTCGTTTAATAAGTTCAGGTAAATTGGAAATCAAGTATGAATATGACTCTTATTTTACTTTCTATATCTTGTCTGCAATGCATGAAAAAACAAAAATATTTGCAATAATACAACATGAGCCAAGCTATAAAATTTAATGTCCCAGAGAAGTTTCAGCATGCCTGAACAAGAATACAATGAAGAAAAAAATTACTGTAATTATGAAACTTAGGACCATTAAGTTATTTATGCTTTATATATTTGCTGCCTCTTTCTGTAAACCTTTAAATAAGCAATCTGAAAAAATAATTTTCTTGGAAATGACTGAGATAATGAGATAAAAAATGAAAATGAATTATTTGGCAGCCACTATATAGTAACATTCGATTCAATTCTTCTGTTGAAATTGCCTCTGAATTGTAAGCACTTAGAAGAACACTTTCTCAAATGATCAACATCTATTTCCAAAAGTGTAGTTACGGGTAATACACATAGTTATGAATCATCATAGATTTCCTTCAAGAATCAATCCAGGAAGTATTCAGACAAGTAGATACCTTTTAATAAGTCAAATTCCAGCTGTGAACTTTAAGGCAATCCTAAGAGATAAACATAAAGAGTCCAAGCATAATGCAAAATAAATAAGTCTTATAAAACTGAATACTTGCAGACTTCTAAATCCTCAGGAATCCACAAGATGCCTACAAATGCAATTGGAAGGCAAGACTTTTGGAGGGAACATAACATCCGACTCATTATCTTTCTGTAATTTAGTTATTTCCTCTTATAAGAATTCTAAGTAGAGGGTCGCTGGAGTAGCTAAATTAATCCGAACTTTTTTTCCATCAAAGTTTATTACAAACGCCCTTGGCTCTGTTCTCACCGCCTTCATGCCTGCACATCTCTCCTGCAGAACTTCAAAGAGAACTTTCTACAGGGGAGAAAGGAGAGTGAGGTGAATGGATGAGAACAGGGCCACCTCTGTTAAAATGGGGGCTTAATTAAGTACATATTTGAAGAGTGCCTTTGAAATGAAAAAGCAATAAGAAAATTCAGAACTATTAACACTGAATGAGAATTACTTGGTCCTGTGAGCAAAGCCTTACAGAGATTAAGGAAAAAGTTCATATTCTCCTCCAGGCAAGCATTTTTCAATAGGATTCTTTATTGATCTGTCATCCTAAGAGAGTCTATAAATCTAGCATCTGCATATTGATTCCTGGTTTGTATGGAGGAAGAGAAAACAGAGGAAAAGTTGCATCTTTTTTTTCTATCTGAATAAAATTACAGCGTGCATACTATAAATGTGCATTCATTTCTTTGCAAAAGTATTTATAATACATGCAAAATTTGAAAGAAATGTATTGCCTGTATAATAAGAGGGGGGGTGTCTTTATTTTCATTTGTTACTTAACAGGAATTAAACTGGCATTATTTTTATCATCCAAATAAGTAATATTGGTGTCCTAGCACGTAAAAATTGGAAATTTTAACTGAAGCATCATAATTCAACAGATAAAATTCTAAAATGAGATGCCAGAAAAGAAGGAAATTAGCTAGAAAACATAACTGGTTAGAAGGTTCCGATACCTATAAGGAAAGGATTGAGAATGTAGGTGGAGTAAGAAGAGAGATTTGTGCAGAGATTTCCTATAAGAGCTGACATGGGGCTTCTAGGTCCCACCACTCATTGTAATGGAGGAGTAGAAGTCATTCGTTCTCTGCCTTAGACAGAGGGGCTCCACTGGGAGTGTTTTGGAGACGTTGCCATATGTACCCATAATTTTGGGGACTTTCTGGTTTGTTATCTGGCAGATACCCTGACATTACTCAGAACAAGGTCATGACTTTCAGAAGTGGCAGAGTCTAGAGAATAAAAATGTTCGTTTGAGCCTGACCAGGCGGTGATGCAGTGAGTAGAGTGTTGGACAGGGTCATGGAGGACCCAGGTTGAGACCGCAAGGTTGCTGGCTTGAGCGCGGGTTCATCTGGTTTGAGCAAAGCTCACCAGCTTGAATCCAAGGTTTCTGGCTTGAGCAAGGGGTCACTCACTCTGCTGTAGCCTCCCCCACTCCCCTCCCGTCAAGGCACATGTGAGAAAGCAATCTATGAACAACTAAGGAGATGCAATGAAGCATCGATGCTTCTCGTCTCTCTCCTTTCCTGCCTATCTGTTCCTATCTGTCCCTCTCTCTGTCTCTGTCACACACACAAAAAAGATCCTCTGTAAAATAACTTCATTCTTACTAATGCAAAGGCAAAAAAGTCATAAGAGCCGGTGTAGATGACAAGAATGGAAGGCCATCCTGACGCCGTTTTAAATTCTATTCGACGAGATTTCCGGATTAGACAACAGGACTCAAACTGCTAGAGTCTCTGCATGAAGTAGACACTGGAGGTATTAGAGGCGAGGGGAAGCAGATGTTTGAAGAGAAGTTACTGATAAAGGAGTTACAGGTATTGTATCCTGAGAAAGCTAACCCACCAAACATCCACAAAAACCTTAAACATCTGCCACTTTAAACTGAAAATACCATCTTGTGACAGTATTTGTCTAAATAAGCGCTTCCCTGCCCCCCTTTAACCTCCACTTTATTTAACTTTGGAGTGGTATTTACAGGGACAGAGAGTATAGGGAGAGATGAGTGAGACAATGAGACCCATTCCCTCTGTCTCCCAAAATGGCCCGTCTATAGGCAGGCGCTAGCAAAGAGAGGAGAAAATAGGAATGTAAATCAAATTTTGAAGACTGAATGGTATAATTATTGAAATAAGGCTCTTTGTGACTTGAACGGACTGTAGAGCCTTCAATTATCTAAACTGACAGAAGGATCATGAACCTTCCACATGTTTTATAAGGTGAAAACCACTACCAATAGAAAAAAAAATAAAATAAAATGGGAGGCAACAATAAAGCTTTGTTTTCAGTTTGCCCATGAGTTGTACTTATCAAATAGCAACTGTATGTCTAAAATCACTTTTTTTTTTCCTAAGAAACAACAGCTAAGAAGCAACTGATAAAAAATGGGACATCTTAACTATTTTGTAAGTAATCAAATTAATCATCATTGGACACAAACCTATTTTTTAAAGTTAAAATATAAATTAAAAACTCATTGGTAATGGGGAGGGGAGGAGGAAGGAGAGGGAGGCGGTGAGAGGAGGGGAGGGGCACAAAGAAAACCAGATAGAAGGTGACGGAAGACAATTTGACTTTGGGTGAGGGGTATGCAACATAATCAAATGTCAAAATAATCTGGAGGCCTGACCTGCGGTGGCACAGTGGGTAAAGGCATCGACCTGGAACACTGAGGTCGTGGGTTTGAAACCCCGGGCTTCCCTGGTCAAGGCACATATGAGAGTTGATGCTTTCTGTTCCTCCCTCCCTTCTTTCTCTGTCTCTCTCTCTTTCTCCTCTCTCTAAAATGAATAAAATCTAAAAAAAATAATCTGGAGATGTTTTCTCTGAACATATGTACCCTGATTTATCAATGTCACCCCATTAAAATTAATTAAAAAAAGAAGTCTAAAACTCATGGAGAAAAAAAAAAACCTCAAAGAAAGAATAGTTAAATAAAAAATTCACCCTTATTTAAAAGATATTAAGCCAAAAATTTACCTATTTATTATTATACTTAGAAGACCAGTTATTCAGTGTCATACCAAATAATTTAAAGACAAGTTATATTATATATAATAACTATATTAAGATTTACTTAATTTGTTAGAAACAAATTGGAATGTATGTTAGACAATAGGAATATATATTAGAAATATGTATGTTTTTTTTTCCATTAGAATGCAGACGAAGCAGCCATACTCTAATGGTTCAAATAAACCATATGGTTCAAGTAAAAGTTATACAACCATCGAGTGGAAGGCTGACTAGATGGCCTAGTAAAGAAAGGCTTTCTAGCATTCTGTTCATCTGAGGCTTTGATGCAGACTTTGATTAAAAAAAAAGTGACATCTATTCATGGGAACTTAAACATTTAATAGTTCAGACATGTTGTTTCGGTTGTAAATTCTTAAGCAAACTGAAATTTCTCAGCCATGATTTGTCAAAGATCAACTTTTTTTGTATGAAATTAATGGATATACTTTATTGGAATCAATTTGGGAAACAGCACTTTGTTTCTATTTAGTTAGTTGTCTTGCCCTAGAAGGAAACTGAGTGTCCATTCTCTGCTTTAGAGAGCAAAGCCCAGGACGAAGGAGGACACTTTGCAATAGCAGTAAAGAGGCAGGCAAGGCCTGAGCTACAAAGAACAGTATCCAAAAAATTGGTTCTGAACAACCTTCGGTTAGTCAATAAAGTCTTGAAAATATTTAGTAAATAAAGTCTTGAAAATACTTATTTATAAAACTTGTATTTTCTTCTTTTGCAAAGTTATTTCTAGGGTTAATCTAGAGTTTATAAAAATGACTGACAGATAGATTAGTTTTTAATCTGTCAGTTTCTGTTTACACTGTCTAGATCAGACCTTCATTTTTCAACTGGATTTTGAAAATACCTTCTCTTTTCCATACTTCCTCTCATGGACCATACACTATTTTTTACAGATTATCTTTTAAATGAAAATCTGTTAGCATTTCTCCTTTGTTTAAAATAAACTGTTGGTTTCCCATTTTCTAGAAGAGTATTTCTTAATGATTTTTTTCTGCGTTCACCCATAAGACATATGGCATTTATATGAGGAACGATCTAGCTTAGGCATACTTCACTTCAGTCTTATTAACTATTTGTGGTGCTTTTTTCTTTCTAGTCAGTCAAAAAATCATATTGAAATGCAAAGATGTGAAAAAGATGCTAGACCGATAAACCTTCCATAAAAGAATAATTTATACTTCCATTTACTGCTACTATTAACAAATTACTGATGTAATAGCATGTTAACACACCATAATTAGAAATCCATTGGGCTATAGAATAAATTTAAAGAACTGAATTTGGTATCCATAGCTCTAATCAAACTAGTTTTCTGCTTCTTCCTCACTCTTCCATGCCTCAGACAGTGAAGTAAAATGAATTACACCAGAGGGGAGAATTTTCTGGGAGGAATAGCATATAAGAAAGAGACTAGAGAACAACATACTTCTTTGGATTTCAGAGTTTAATTAAGACTAGTCCTTTATCCATGAATCTTCTCATGCATTTTCAGGACCATCTTAACTAGTATTGTTATTTTGTTGGCAGCTCTTCAGTTTAAAACTCTGATGAAATAATAGAATTTAAATTACAAGTGTAAGACAGAGTTAAGTTTCTAAGTAACTCATGAGATTAGAGCTTCATCCTTTAAATTTTATAGTCATTTACATTTTTGTTGACAACATTTAAACCTTTAGAGTGGTGGAAAGTCACACTCAAATAACTAAATTTCTCACGGGGAGTGACGTCAGAAGAATGGTGGATTGACCCTCCCCCTTGAAATTTCAACAATATGAACAGCTGTCACTCAGCAAAGCAACCCCACCTAGGTGTGCAGGACCACTGGAGATGATGCAGAGGGAAAAAGAAAAAAAACAACTCAAGGATTAAAAAAAAAAGAGAGAACTCTACAAGAATTATCCAACTCCATCAGAAAGAGCAATATAAGAATAGTAAGTATACCAGAACATAAAGAGAGGAAGAAGGGGATTAGAAAGCCTATCCAAAAAAAATAATTGATGAGAACATCCAAATCCATGAAAAGAGTTAGATCCTGGAATTCAAGAAGCAAACAGAACATCTAGCTACCTCAACCCAAAGAGGCCTTCTCCAAGGTGCATTGTATTAAAACTGTGAAAAATTAGTGACAAAGAAAGAATCTTCAAGGCAGCCAGGGAAAAGAAGAAAGTAACATATAAAGGAAAGCCCATCAGATTAACTTCAGACTTCTCAGCATAAACTTCACAAGACAGAAGAGAATAGACTTGCCTGACCAGCTGGTGGCACAGTGGATTGAGCATCGGACTGGGACGCGGTAGACCCAGGTTCAAAACCACAAGGTCGCTGGCTTGAGCGGAGGTTTATCTGGTTTGAGCATAACTCACCAGCTTGAACTCAAGGTTGATGGCTTGAGCAAGGGGTCACTCACTCTGCTGTAGCCCCCTGGTCAAGGCACATTTGAGAAAGCATTCAATGAAGAACTAAGGGGCTGCAATGAAGTACTGATGCTTCTTGTCTCTCTCCCTTCCTGTCTGTCTGTCCCTCTCTCTGTCTGTCTCTCTGTGTCTGTCACACACACAAAAAAAGAGTAGACTCAAATAGTCAACGTACTGGAAGAGAGGAATTACCAATCAACAATACTATATCCATCAAAGTTATCCTTTAAATATGAAGGAGAAATAAAATAGTTTTCAGATATACAGAAGCTGAGGGAATTTATCACCATAAAATCCCCATGGCAGGAAATACTCAAGAAGGTCATTCTTCCTGACACAAAGAACAAAATGTTATAAAACTACAAGTAAATCTCCCACAAGCTTACAATATAAACAGGGATAGTTTGTGATAACAACAACATAAAAGTGGGGGATAAAGGTCTAAATTAGCAAAGGAAGACAGTGGACAGAAGCCTTCATAAGACAAAAAACTATTATATATATGAATTTTTTTTTTTAAATAGCCTACTGGTAACTACCTACAAAAAAGATAAAACTGAAATACATAGCTTAAAAAAAGAAGAGGAAACAAAGGAAAGAAGTATGGAATACCACCAAACAAAAATAAAGGGCAGAAATACAAAAGAAAAGAATGAAAGGGGACACAGAAGTACCAGAAAACAAAATACGAAATGTCTACAGGAAATCCTCCTGTGTCAATAATAACCCAGATGTAAATGTATTGAAATCACCATTAAAGAGGTAGAGAGTAGCAAATTAGATAAAAAATCAAACCCAAACGTATGCTGCCTTCAGGAGACACATTTAAATGGCAAGGACAAAAATAGACTCAGATTGAAAGGACGAAAAATAATTATCCAAACAAATAATATCCAAAGAAAAGCAGGTGTGAACAAAATTATATCTGACAACAATAATTTCAGGATAACAAAGTTGATGTGACAAAGATGGACATTTCATAATGATAAGGAGAACATTACATTAAGAAGAGATAACACTTTTTAATATATATGCACTGAATCAGGGAGCACAAAAATATATAAAAGAACTTCTAACAGAATAGGAAAAACAGACAAAAACATAGTCTTATTGTGTAAAACATAATTATAGTTGGGGACTTAATATTCCATTCACAGCTCTAGATAGATAATCTGAACAGAGAACCAATTACAAAATATCAGCCTAAATGACACACTAGACCAAATGAACATAACTGACATTTACAGAACATTTAATCCAAGAACATAGATTTTAATTTTTCTCCAGCATACACGGAACATTCTCAAAATTAGACCATATATTGGGCCACAAATTAGCCTCAACAAAATTCAAGAAAATTAAAAATATACAAAGTATATGCTCTGACCATAGTATTGTGAAATTAGAATTCAAATGCAAAAAGAAGAAGCACACAAAAAGGTGGAAATTAAACAACATACTTTTTTTTTAAAGAATGACTGGATCAAAGAAGAAATAAAAGCAGAGACCAAAAGATATACAGAGACAAATGAAAATGATAACATGACATATCAAAACTTCTGGGACGTAGTGAAAACAGTATTAAGAAGGAAGTTCAGCCTGACCAAGCGGTAGCACAGTGGTTAGAGCATCTGACTGGGACATGGAGGATCCAGGCTCTAAACCCCAAGGTTGCCGGCTTGAGTGCCAGCTCATCTGGCTTGAGCACAGTCTCACCAGCTTGAGCGGGGGGTCGCTGGCTTGAGTGTAGGATCATAGACATGACCCTATGATCGCTGGCTTGAGCCCAAAGGTCGTTGGCTTTCCCAAGGTCTCTGGCTTGAGCAAGGTGTTACTCACTCTGCTGTAGTCCATGGTCAAGGCACATATGAGAAAGCAATCAACAAACAATAAGGAGCTACAATGAAGAATTGATGCCTCTCATCTTCCTGTCTGTCTGTCCCTCTCTCTGACTCTCTCTCTGTCTCTGTCAAAAAAAAGGAAGTTCATTGCATTACAAGCCTATCATAAGAAATAAGAGAGATCCCAAATAAAAAATCTAACATTGCGTCTTAAAAAACTAGAAAAAAAGGAACAAAGGCAACCCAAATTCAGCAGAAGGAAATAATAAATATTAAAACTGAACTGAATGAAATAGAAAACAAAAACACTATTAAAAATGAATACAAAAACACTATTAAAAAAGAAAGAACTGGCTTTTTGAAAAGACTAATAAAATTGACAAATCCATGGCTAGATTCACTAAAGGAAAAAGAGAAATGACTCATATAAACAAAATCAGTACTGAAATAGAAAAATTTACCAAGGACTTCATAGACATGCAAAGCTCAGACTGGAATACTATGAGAGATCATATGCCACCAATATAGTAAAAATGGATGAGTTCTTAGATCTACACAATCTGCCTAGACTGAATCATGAAGTAGAAAAAACTTAAATAGACTGAGAAACAGTGAGGAAAAAGAAACAATTATCAAAAACTTCCTAAAAAACAAAAGCTCAGGGCCAAATGGCTTTAGTAGTAAATTCTAGTAAACATTCAAAGAAGATTTGGTATCTATCCTTCTCAAAGTCTTTCAAAACATTAAAGAACAAGGAATACTTCTTAACAGATTTTATGAGGTCAGCACAGTTCTGATACCAAAACCTGGTAAGGACAACACACACACACACACACACACACACACAACTACAGACTAATATCTCTAATGAATACAGATGAAAAAATCCTAAACAAAATATATACTAGCAAATTAAATATAACAATACATTAAAAAATTAATATACCTACATCATGATCAAGTGGCATTGTGCCCACTTTATCAAGTGCCAGGGGCACAAGGATAGTTTGTATATCTCTCATTAAGGCATACAAACAACAGATAGGTATATGTAAAGATGCTCATCTTCGCTAGCTATTAGAGAAATGCAAAACAAAACTACAAATGAGATACACCTCACGCCTGTTAGATTGGCTGTTATTTAACAAGACAGGTTATAACAAGTGTTGGAGGGGCTGTAGAGAAAAAGGAACCCTCATTCACTACTGGTGGGAATGTAAACTGGTGCAGCCCCTATGGAAGGCAGTATGATAGTTCTTTTAAAAATTAAAATAGACTCATTATATTACCTAGCAATCCCTTTAATGGGTATCTATCAAAAAAACTTGAAAACACTTGTAAACAAAGACACATGCACCACCATGTTCATCACAGCATTACTCATGATGGCCAAGACATGGAAACAAAGTGTCCCTCAATAGAGGATTGGATAAAGAAATGTGGAACATGTGTACAATGAAATATTACTCAGTGATAAGAAATGATGACATATTGTCATTTTGTGACAATATGGATGGACCTTGAGATTATTTTACTAAGCAAAATAATAAATAAGAAAAAGGGTAAGAACCATATGATTTCACACATAGGTGGAATATAAAGCTCTGACTTATGGACACAGACAAAAGTAAAGTGGCTACTGGACAGACCAACACATTGAGGGGGAAAGGGAGTAAGGGTGGTCAAATATATGGCGACGGGAAGCATTTCGACTTTGGGTGATAGACACACAATGCAACGAATAGTTCACATACTATGGGGATGGATCCTTGAAACTAATGTATTCCGATGGACCAATGTCACCCTATTAAATTTAATTGCTAAATTACAAAATAACTAAATTTCAATTATTAATATTAATTTGATTATCTTACAGTTTTTAATAAAAATATTAAGAATTATATACCTATAAGATCTACCAAAGTCAGATTAATTACTGTATCTCCAGGTCGATTGATTCATCAGATTAGATAGTTGGTGAAGTACTTTTTGCAGGATCATTTATATTTTAACATTGTTTTACATTGAGGGCAATTTGCCATTTTTAGAGAAAAATACTTTTTGTCAGCTAAGGACTCAGTAAAACTGGAATTACCTGAGTACTAATTTCTACGTTATAATAAAAGAAAGCCTGCATTCTTAAATTTCACATACATCATTTTGGTTCCCTTTCTGGGTTTAACTTTCTTTCTAAGCCCTCATTTGACAACTATATGTCACCTTAGTCTACCTTTTATATGAAGTTTTCCATCTTTCATTAAAGAAAGAACTATGCATTCTATCTCTTTGTGTCATAAATATATAGCACAGTACTTTGAGGATATTAAGGAAAATTCAATTTAGAGGAAACTAATTTTGAGAGAATAATTTGTAAGTTTTTGTTTTTCAAAGTGACTGAACATTATTATCACCAAATATTTGGATGCAAGACCTGTCCTAGATATGGAATATGTTTTGTGGCACTTTTCCTCAAAGAATTTACAATCTATTTACAGAAACAGGCTGTATACCAAGGTTTATTTATAAAGGAGCTAAATGAGTAGTATAGACCTCAAGTATTAGAAGAATTCTATAAAGAATTTAAACACTGTAGGTGAAGTTATCAGGAAAATTTTTAGGTATCTGGTTGAATTAAATAATATTCTATGTAATTTTAGCTATAGCGCAAATAATTATTTTTAAACAATAATTTTACAATAAAGACTAGCATTGCACTTATGCAAGAGATATAAGAACATTTTGACCTTATTTAATCCCCTAATGGAGGGGTTCCCTTGGCACGTATGTACGTGAACATGTCATGAATATTATTTTGAGAATTACATTGTCTTGTTTTCATGGTACAGCGATTCTCTTTACTAAGAAATTATGCACAGTTTGTAAAGTTTTATATTTACAAATAACTCAAATTAGGGATATACAAGTACTGTAATCAAATTTACTGCTGCCTTTGCTTTGGTAGTACAAAAAGTCGAAAGGTCAGCAATTGAAAAAAAAATAGTCCTGAATGCCGCTATTTATGAAAATTAATGAAAAAGATGTTATTTCAATGACAGTGGGTAGTATTTCAATAGTCTTGCACTGTCTCAGCTAAACCTTGTTAGGAGATGACAACAAAAGCCTTTGGTTTCCAAATTTTAAATTTAAATCCGTATAGGAAACAAAAGTTCTGAGAGCTCTCACCCAAGATATGACATCATTTGGATTACAGCTCGAGTTTATTTGCCTTCAAAGCTCGTGTTCTTCCCCCTTCACCTAGTTAAAAATAACCTGGCAATTTATACATGTATGTCCATCTATGTACAACGCACATACACACACATACACATAGGCTTAGTTTGCTTTCAGGTTTGGGGGACATTGTAGGCACCAGGGGTTTCTTTTGGTCCATCAGTAACTAGGCTGACAATGACCTACTGAAAATTGTCTTAATTGTTACTATTGCATCTTTGGACTTCTATAGCCTTGAATACTTTTTATTAATTTTCATTCATTTATATGTTCTACTAGGTGCAAAGAATGAATAAGGAAGTCTCTGTATTCTAGGGACTTGCTTACTAATTGGGAAAATAAATATATAAATAAGTATATACTATGGATAAATAAAAGTGATTTCTAGATTCAGTGAAGAAATATTAGGGGAGAACTGAGTAAATAATATAAATATACAGCACTCAACTGTTTATAAATCTCTTCATCTCTTCTCACAGATATATACATATACATAATTATATATTTTTATTTGTATACGTACCATATAAAATTATTATTGTGAGGAAGAATACATAATTAATGTCTAATCTGAACTACAAAAATGTTTTAAAATCCTCACAGTGATAATTATAAGATAAATCTGGGGCTAAACCATTTATTTCATATGTGAAGAAACTGCTGTTCAGAGAGATTATTAGGGCAAGTTCAAAGGGTAAAGCGCAAACAAGGACATAGGTTTACTGACCCCTAAATCAGTGTTCTTTCATTTTACTACACTAGTAAATGCACTAACACAGAAAATAAGAATAATATCATAAAGCATCTATTTGTTTCTTTCACCCAAGGTTCTCAGCATTCTTTGCTAATTGTATCTACGGCTCAAGAAAAGAAAGCTCTAATACCATCAGGATTTTGTGTAATTCATTCTTCAATCAGCGGCTGAGCCCAAAATATAGCCCTTTCTTCATTTTGATCAAAAGATCATATTGGCTGTGCCAATCTGTTAGTGTCTAGAGAAGTGGCGAGCTAAATTTCTGTGCTTCAAAGAACAAAAAATATAATTTCTGTTTTGATATGGGTTATAAAATAGATTCTGCATGTGGGAGGTTCATCAAGCAAACACTTCTAACATACTTTCAAGTCTCATATAAAATAGAAATCTATCTACTTCCTCTGGATCTCTTATAAATTGCTAATGTCAATGCTATAAATATCCTATTTAGTTGGAGCTTTTGAATTCAGTACAGTTTATAAGTTAAAAATTATTATTAATCAATGTCTCATTTAGATTAATGTGATGTTAGTGCTTAAAGCACTTGTATTTTTCATCCTCATATGAGCCTTGGGGGTTATATATATAGTGCTCACAAAAATTAGAGAATATTTAAAAATGAATATGAAGCAATAAAAAAAAGAAACATTTGATTTTTTTTTATTAAACAAGAATATCAGAAAAGCAAACAACAAATCAAAGTTGAATTATGCAAATGAGATGCAAAACCAACTTTTATTTCATTGGTGAAAATGCACTATACAAAAGGCTGAGAGTATCTGCATGTTCCCTGATCCCCTAATTTTCTGAGCAGTGTATATAAGACGCTTGATATACAGTCCTACAGCCACTATTTAATTTTGTTCTTTAGAGTAGATGACCATTGCAATCAAGTATTTTTAGATAGTATTTCTGACATAAATGTATATGATAAACTTAATTAACAATGAATTCAATTAGAAATAATAATAACTTTAAAATTATGGACAAAGTTTTACATAGTTGAAAATTTGTGTAAACCATGCTAAAAAACATATAAATACATATTTAAATAAAATTAAAATTGTGCCTTTTGATTTTTTTTTCCTCAAATTTTCCATCATATTCAACTCATTTAACTATTGCTTCCTTATTATATAGGTATTTTGGAATAGGCAAACTTAAGATAAATTTTTCCTTTTTTGGATATTATCATTATAGCTAATGATCAAACACTTAATTGGATTCCCAAGTAGTCTAATTTGTTTAAAATGGCAAAAAATAATGAGGTTGTTTTCTGGTTCAAGTATTGACATTATTACATTGTCTCCACTATTAAACTACAGTGCTTTTTGGGAGTCTCCTGTTGGGAAGTTGGCATTTACTGATTGATCTTGAAAAATACCTAACAACTTTCAGAGCTGATGTAATTCTTTCTGTTAAGAATATCTATATTAACACAGGCCCTTACCTTTCCGATTTAATCCAAGGTGAGTGCAGCTGATTAAACAATTTAAAAGACATAATTATTGAGATACTGAAATATAATAATGGCATTGGGTTAACTAGATATATTAATTTTGTAGATGATCATATATATATATCTGAATGACTTTGGGCAAGTCACTTGAACTTTCTACCAGGTTTTTATTATATATTACCTTTTCATAGTTATATAAATAGTGATAATTTGTATATGACTTCAAAGGCTTATTTTAGAATCAGATAAATTAGCATATGTAACTGTCTGGCACATATATGAGTATTGGCTATTATAAGTAGTAGCATTATATACATACTAAAGAATAAAGATATATGAAATGCTTAGCTGAAATATGAGTGCCTATTTCATAGCAATCAGTTGAAAATGGCACCTTATCATCATCATTATTATATGTGCTGTGTTGCTATGTTATGTTTTGAGAAAAATAAAACCAAACCAAATGAAAAAACATATACGCGCAAAGTAAGGAATGACTAATATATCTATACAGGTGTATGTCTAATTGAAAGGCAAATCATATTATGTTGCTATGTGTTTAAAGGATAGGTTCTTAGGTATATGGGAAATGGAATGATTCAGGATATTAGTACTTGAGCAGATCACTGTGTGGCACACACAAAACAAGAATAAATGAAAGCTATCACACCTGGTATTACTTCTGTGTTCTGACTGTGAAAAAGGCTGAATCCCAATATTAAACTTCAGTCAGTTGCCAAATGCTGGCAGAATAACTACATTTATTTCCAGAAAAATGGCAAGAGGGGTTATAAGAGTAGAATGGGTATAAAAAAATTCACTAGACCATAGAACTTCCTCTCGCTACCAAAAGAGCAATATAATAATAACAACATATCAAATAAAATAATAATAATAAATAAATTTCATATCCCAAGTAAGACTGAAGGTATTTGTGCCTCCACCAAAGACCTGAAAGATCTCTGTTAACTTGCCTGTTTGCCTTGCACAGAAGTCAAATAAATTTTGGAGAATGACAGTGGATTATTATAAACATAACCACTAGTAATTTTAATTTCATTTGCTTTTCTAGATGTATTTTCTTTACTGGAGCAAATCACTTATATGAAACTGTGAACTTAGTAAATGATTTGTTTTCTATACCTGATGGTAAAGACTATCAGAAGTGGTTTGATTTCCTGTGACAAAAACAACAGCACTGCCACTTTTTCTAATTTCAAAACTATGTCAACTTTCCAGGTTTTCTGTCATAAAGTAATTTGCACAATTTTATTTCTCCTGCTATTTCATACAGTACATATTATGCTGACCTGCTACTTTTATGATATTATACTTATTGGATTTGGTGAGCAGGATCTCATAAGTAGTCAGTATACATGGTAAGTCACATGCATGCCAGAGAGTGGGAAATCAACCCCATGCAAACGTAGGGTGTGAGAGTTCAGTTGTCTGGGGTAGTACTTCACATTGCCTTGGCAAGGAGAGAAATAGGGCAGGGCCAAGGTGATGCAGCATGTTCATTTGACTTGGGCCTCACAGAGTGGGTGGATGTTTTGCAGTTAGAGCCAGGGAAAGGAAAACATTTTAAGCAGACAGGAAAACGTGGTGGAGAAATATGGAAGCTAGAAAGGAGGGCACCACAACACCAACTGTTTTGGAAATGGAGAGTAAAGGCTGAAGAAAATGTAACTGGACATGAAGCTAGGGAGGCAAGTTGGGACTTGAATTGCCAGTTGCTTCAATTTTGATAATAAGGTTTGCATTTGCATTAGAGGAGATGCTTCAATAGACCTATTCATCTACAAGAGGATGCAGGGACAGATGAGAGGGGGTGGGTGTGATAGGAATACTTATCTCTTCTGCACTCATTGACCTCAAGAGTCTGATAGGTTGAGTATTATTGAACCCAATGTAAGAGCTGTATCTTCAGTTAACACACAAAGAACCATGGTAGATTTCTTTACCTAGTCTTTGAAAGTCCCAAATAGTAAAAAAAAAAAGACAAAATTTTAAATCACACTTATATAAATGGTAATATCCACTGTAATGGCAGTTAATTTGTCATTTAGTCTTTAATTCTCTAAATAAGGCCAAAGGACAGATTGCAAAGTATTGATTGAATATGATGTAAAAATTATGGATATTTAACTTTACAAGTAAATGTTTCAATTAGTAGATAATTAGGAAGATATTACTGGTCTAATCTCTGAAATACTCAGTTTAATAGATATTCAGGAGTAGTAGTATATGATACTATAGATCATATTTGATCTATATCTATATCTATATGATCTATAGATATAGATCATATTTATTATAAGCTTACATGTCAAGAACAGTTTTTTTTTTTTTTTTACAGAGAGAGAGAGAGTCAAAGGGAGGGATAGACAGGGACACAGACAGGAATGGAGAGATGAGAAGTATCAATCATTAGTTTTTCGTTGCGCGTTGCAACACCTTAGTTGTTCATTGATTGCTTTCTCATATGTGCCTTGACCACGGGCCTTCAGCAGACTGATAACCCCTTGCTCAAACCTGATGAACCTGCACTCAAGCTGGCGACCTTGAGGTCTCGAACCTGGGTCCTCGGCATCCCAGTCCGATGCTCTATCCACTGCACTACCACCTGGTCAGGCAATCAAGAACAGTTTTAACAATCCTCCTAACTACAACCTATGAAGTAGAGACTATTGATATTATCATCTCTATCTTACAGAGGAAGAATCTATGATGCAGAAAGGTCACTAACTGTTCTCAGGGTCACACAGACAAAAAATTGTAGACCAGATAACTCAGCCAGTGTGACTCAGGGGCTGCACCCTTAAGAACTATAAAGTTTGAGAGTACTTGTCATGTGACTCATCATTTATAAAAACCTAATAAATCCTGAATGCAATTTCTGAAAACAGATTACAGTGTTTGTTTTTAATAGATAAAAACAATTAGCTAATATTTAACAATGTAATAATAGAAGTAAATGTGAAACATTATCATTCTTTCTTTTTCATGAGTCACAACAGTTGATACTCTTATTTTTATTTTAAAAAAATAAATTTTGGCCTGACCAGGCGGTGACGCAGTGGATAGAGCGTCGGACTGGGATGCAGAAGACCCAGGCCCAGGTTCAAGACCTCGAGGTCGCCAGCTTGAGCGCGGGCTCATCTGGTTTGAGCAAAAAGCTCACCAGCTTGGACCCAAGGTCGCTGGCTTGAGCAAGGGGTTACTCAGTCTGCTGAAGGCCCGCGGTCAAGGCACATATGAGAAAGCAATCAATGAACAACTAAGGTGTTATAACGAAAAACTGATGATTGATGCTTCTCATCTCTCTCCATTCCTGTCTGTTCCTATCTATCCCTCTCTCTGACTCTCTCTGTCTCTGTAAGAAAAAAAAAAAATCTTGGTTCTCCAAGGGAGGGCCCAGCTTTAAATAAATAAATAAATAAATAAATAAATAAATAAATAAATAAATAAATTTTGTAAAGCATAAATTATATACAATCATATTTACCAATTTTAACTGTCCGATTTGATGAAATTTTAAATACTATATATATAAATACACATATATCACGTACAGAATATTTCAACTACCTTAAAAATTTAGCTCATGGCCCTTATCACTCAATCAACTCCTAATTTCTCTCCTTGGGCAACCGACCACTGATACGTTTGTCTCTATAGTTATTCCTTTTCTACAACTTCATTTAAATGGAATTATATGGTATGTAGTTCTTTGTGTCTGGCTTTTTTTTACTAAACATAATGTTTTGAATATTTATCTGTGCTGCTGTGTGTATACCAGTGATTTGTTTCTTTTTATTTTGAGTAGAATTCCATCATAAAAGTTTACTAAAATTTATTTATTCATTTACAAGTTGAAGGTTACTTGGGTTTTTTCCCCACATTAGACTATTATAAATAAAAGTACTTTGAAGTACAAGATTAAGTACAAGATTAGTCATTTTCTTTTTAAAGTTCATTATTTAAGTACAAGATTAGTCATTTTCTTTTTAAAGTTCATTATTTATTTTAAAGAGGCATAATGAGTTTAACATTCATGGAGTTGTGATTGGGTTGATTTACTTCAATGTTGCTTTCTTTAGATTACGCTAAGGCTCTTCTTTAGATTCAAGTGTTTGGCTTTATGACCAACTTTGTTAACACTTTGTTTTCTATACTTCATATTGATGCTACTATAATTGTTATAATCCTGTGATTATTGTTTTGTTTTTACTTTACATGTTAAACTATGTAAGCCTTGCTTGTAAATCCTATATTTAGCTCAGTCATATAAAGTAGCCAGGGTTAAGTCCAGTCAATCTCTCTAGATCTAAATGGTGATAATTAAGGTCTTGTTTGATAAATGCATAATTTATGCCTAAAGGCCAATGGTCCTGTGCCAAAACAGTGAGGACCAATTACTAAGTGAATGAAGTATCCTTCTGTTTATAATTGAATTCCACAATCTAATTTGTTTAAACAAAGCTGTGTGCCTTAATTTTGAACACAGTGTATTAAAGTGATGGTTGATCTTTGGCTCTTCTTATGAACTGTAAACCATGAGATTCTAATATATTTCAAAGCCTAGGTACAGTTTCATTAATTGTTTGCCATAATGGCATAGTCAAGGCATAATGTTTTAAATAAGCAATTCACTTTCAGATTTACAGCATGCATAGAAGAATAATTTTAAAATTTCTAATTGTTATCTCCTAAAGATAATGATAATTAAACATTTTGTCAGTTATAAATTATAGGCACAGTAGTTATTATGTTTCTATCTGTATATCTTATACTATTATTTCTATCTTTCTCAAATAAGACATTTTCTCAAGATAATATTAATAATAATTCTTATTAAAAGTCAAGGAAACTTAGAAAAATACTGTATATTTTATTACTAAGAAAATCTTTACCAGCTGATGATTTTTCAAAACACTTAATGCTCCTGCTATAATTAAATATTCTGTTTAAGTCCAATCACATCTCATAGAACTTCTCTCTATGTTAATATATTTGATATTTTTAAGCTAACAATACAACACAGTTTGGCCATATGATATCATATTTGTTATTAAATGATTCCAAATTTTAATTGCACTTTAATATTGGAAATCAAGCATATATTGCAGAAATATGAGGTCATCTCTAAAGTTCAAGAGTCTTTTCAGAATGTTAAAATGGATATCAACTTTGAAGGAAATGTCAAATTTATTTTAAGCAATCACAAGAAAAAATGAAATAATTGAAGATAACACATTCTGAAAATTGAAGGAAGGAGAAACAAAATATTGCTTTTTAGGTGTGATGGTGACTTTGGTGAAGCCTCATAAGGTTTGTTATATGTTAATTTTTCTCCTCTCTTCTTTTCTTTTTATTAAAAATGTAATATTGCAATATTTAAAATCAGTTGCTTCATATCTGAATCATTTATTTATCATGTCTGGGGAAGAGATACTTCTTTAGTGAGAAAAATCTGAGTTAGTATTATAAAGTAAAACAAAAGCAGTATAAGAGAGTGGAAAGTGCTTTAGGTAGAGAAGTCTTACCATAAAACATCTAAATTGATGAAAAGTGTCAAAGTTAGGTCCCAAGTTCATTAAAAAAAGACCCTCATTCTGATTTCTAAGGGCATTTTGTGCTTTCAGGGATATTTAAAGCGTATATAACATATATTTTAGCTTCTCACTAAAGAGTAAAAATTGTTCTTTGTCAGAGAGTCAATAAATTTGACGTTTTAATGGAAAAAGATGACTAGCACCTATGAGGTCTTTTGATTGATTGATTGATTTTAGAGAGAGAAAGAGAGAGAGACATTGATCTCTTTGTATGCACCCTGACTGTGGATCAAACTTGCAACCTTTGTGGATGGGGACAATGCTCTAACCCAATGAGCTAACCAGGCGAGGCTACGAGGATTTTTATCTCATGGCCCTTGGCTTGCCTCAACTATTCATTTTTTGTTTACTTTTTTTTTTTTTGTCCTCATCACTTTCTTGAATAAAATGACTGCCTTTCCATATAATGAGGTTATTCAGCATGTACTTTGTGAATAGTTGTCTCAGTCTGTAGTGCAGAAAGGTGGGTGTGGAGAAGGCAGTGGAGAGTAACGGAACAATGGAAGATGAGAGGCTGTGTGGTGTTGTGGGAATAATGCTGGAATTAAAGTCAGAGTCCCCAGGTTTAAATTTATTCTGCACCTTATTTATAAGGAACTGTGCATAATCCCTTTAACTTCTTTCAAGGTTCACTTTCTTCATCAGTCTACAGGAGAATACAGGGCCTGACAAAAAATGCTTGCGAGGCTTACCTCATGGGCTCGTTATGGCAGTTCTATCTGATAATGTGTGAATGGTGCTTTGTGAATTGCGATGCACTATCTAGGTGTTAGTGGATGTCTGAAAACCAGTTCTGCAAAATGAGGAATTCCAATAAACATTCCAAGATGTCTAGTGGTTTCTGTGAAGCATAAACATTCCGGGTGAAAAGAATTTTATGACATTCTAGGCACTTTTGAATAGCTCAGTTTTGTCATGGAGGTCGTGATGAGACCGCAATTCCTGTCTTCCTGAGAGGAAAAATTTAATCAAGAGACAGTACAGCAAGGAAAGAAAAAATTTATTGGCTGTGCAGGAAGAAAGTCAGAGGAAAGGGGATCTTGGAGACAGGTTCAAGGGTGAGCCTGGGATGAGCCACCACTGCCCACTGTGCCCCTGGCTGCCAGTCTCAGGGGGTCCCTTAGAGCTGAGGACAAAGAGAGGCAAGGAAATGAGCCTGGGTTGGAGAAGGGGGAGGAAGAAGGTACAGGTGTGCTCCTGGAAGGGAGAGTGCCCTGGGACCTCTATTCTAAGTGATTTTAAGGGTGAGGGTTTCAGGGGAGGTCCCAGGGGAGAACCTCAATAGAATATTCATGAACTTTCCAGGTGTGCTCTTTTAGAATTGTGTTCTCCATGGATTGGTCGTGTCAAGGCAGGGGGTCTAGTCAATGCAGCTGGTCCTGAGGTCGGCTAAGGCTTTTCTCTGTCTGGTCTTGCTGCTCTTCTGGGCCTGGAGCTGACACACAAGTGAGGCCTAGATGTTCTCGAGGGGTTAAGGCTGAAGCCTTCTTTTCCAGTCCCCTTGTTTGTTTCTCTTCTAAGGGGGTCTAAAACCACGTGACTAGCAAGATGCCAGGGGATAAAGGTCAAGGGAGGGTCTGAATCGCATGAGAACAGATATGAAATCAGGGGTCTAAACTGTCTGACCAGCTAAGGGAGGAAAGATCCCTCCAGGAGGCGAGGTCCTTGTTTTCCCGGTTCTGTCCGTTGCTAGGCACCCGGGGCTCCACCCTGGCGACCTTCTGTGCTCTGCTCATGGCTAACTGCCTACCACAGTTTTAGCACAACATCAACTATTTTCTTTATATTTTCCCAAATATAAGAGTTGACTTTGGGATAAAGAAAGTAGCCTTTCCCCAGATTCCTCAAGTAACTCTAATGTTACTTACCGTTTTATTGGCTGATTATACAGATCTTTATTTTTTGCTTCAGAAAGCACATGAGAAAAAACTCAACCTGGATGAAAATGTGTGCTTTCTACTTCACCTTTTATTTAGTGGACTACACCAACCATGGGCAAGGCTGGACCTGGCTCTCATGGGGTTTGAAGCATAATCAATGTGGAGAAGCCTCTTTGAAGAAAAGAGTGCAAATACAAAGATAAGTATGAAAATGAACATTTATTTAAAGTGAGAGAACAGATTAAAGCAAATCAGGTCCCCTTTCTTTCTAGATCTTTTAAAGCTATTTATTGGAAATACTGATGGAGAAATGCTTCACAATTGCAACTTGACTTCTCCACCTCACCTGGCCCTTGACAGTTCCCAGCAACTACTGGCCCCCACGGGGACCTGTGCAAGGAAGGGGCCTTGCAGGTTCATAGACCCTGACAATGAGGGAAATCTATTTCAATGCTTTGGTTCTGTTTCTCTTTATTAAGGTTAATAGCGTGACCTATGAACCCCTTAAAAAGCACAGGAAAACTCTTTGCCATAGGAGATAACCTCTTCATTTAACTCCCCTGCTAGTGTAACTAACTACCTAGGTGGTATGAGGCAAGGGCTTTCAAAGGGTTCCTCTTAAAGGTTTATTTGAATTCCTGTGCCTAGGAATTCAAATAAAATTTCCCAGGGTCGCCTGAGCAGGTGGTGGCGCAGTGGATAGAGTGTCAGTCTGGGGCACGGAGGACCCAGGTTCGAAACACCGAGGTCGCCAGCTTGAGCACAGGCTATTCTGGTTTGAGCAAAGCTCACCAGCTTGGACCCAAGGTCGCTGGCTTGAGCAAGGGGTCACTCAGTCTGCTGTAACCCCCCCTCCACCCCGTTCAAGGCACATATGAGAAAGCAATCAATGAACAACTAAGGTGCTGCAACAAAGAATTTGTGCTTCTCATCTCTCTCCCTTCTTATCTGTCCCTATCTGTTTCTCTCTCTGTGTGTCTCTGCCTCTGTCACACACAGAAAAAATTCAGGGTTCAGGCCAGGAGCCTGCTTTGAGTGACCACCTGCTTTCTACCTCAGGGTGACTTTTATTCATTCTGTTCTCCTGATGCCTTTCTCCTCCTCTTGTCCCCCAATGCTGGGGCCTCCTTCATTGTTGGGGGGTCTCCTTTATTTTAATGCAAAGAGCAGTGGTTCTCACACGTGGCTGCATGAAGAGCATTTTAAAACTTCTCAAGTGGGTTTATACTCCCAAGAATTTTTTTTTTTAAATAAATTTTTATTAATGGTAATGGGATGACATTAATAAATCAGGGTACATATATTCAAAGAAAACATGTCTAGGTTACCTTGTCATTAAATTATGTTGCATACCCCTCGCCCAAAGTCAGATTGTCCTTCGCCACCCTCTATCTAATTCTCTGTGCCCCTCCCCCTCCCCCTAACTCTCCCCCTGTCCTCCCTCCCCCCACCCCTGGTAACCACCACACACTTGTCCATGTCTCTTAGTCTCATTTTTATGTTCCACCAATGTATGGAATCATGTAGTTCTTGTTTTTTTCTGATTTACTTATTTCACTCCTTATAATGTTATCAAGATCCCACCATTTTGCTGTAAATGATCTGATGTCATCATTTCTTATGGCTGAGTAGTATTCCATAGTGTATATGTGCCACATCTTCTTTATCCAGTCTTCTATTGAAGGGCTTTTTGGTTGTTTCCATGTCTTGGCCACTGTGAACAGTGCTGCAATGAACATGGGGCTACATGTGTCTTCACGTATCAATGTTTCAGAGGTTTTGGGGTATATACCCAGTAGAGGGATTGCTGGGTCATAAGGTAGTTCTATTTGCAGTTTTTTGAGGAACCACCATACTTTCCTCCATAATGGTTGTACTACTATACTCCCAAGAATTATGATTTAATGAGTCTGAGTGCTTTTCCTCTGTAGCCAGTTGACAACTATTGTCTAAAATCCCGATGGTCTCTATGATTTTTAAAGATTCATCTGCATTTTTTAACGGGGACAGAGAAGGCTAAAGACCCAGAGGTAAATATGCATATGACTCCACTAATTTATGCACATTTTTTTAAAAAAGGCTGCAGAGTTATTTTCACATAGTTGAATGTAATTGGTATCATATTAAATGATTCTTAAAATCACTGTGAATATTGTACAGAGTCTTTTAATCACTGAAAAACAGAATTTAAAGATCAACTTAATTCTGGTGTCTAAATATATCATCTTTTCTGATTTTATTCAAACTAGATGGGCTGAATATATCGATCTAGAGTTTTTGTTTATTAAGGTTACTTGAAACTTTATCTTTTTAATTAGGGGAGAATCAGTTGGCAGGTCATATATGGCTGGAGACTAGGGTATACCTGGAGTCGGGGCGGGAAGATGTCTGCCAGGTGACATGGCCGGGGAATGGGGCAGACTGAATGGGAAAGTTGCCGTGCGCTGCTGAGCCCCAAATCCAGGGTAGACATTGAGTCTAACTGGAAACTGGAAGAAGAGTTCTGAGGTCTACAGAGTGACAGTGCCCGGAATTACCTTCTGGCATAAAGCTGGCATTACAGTGATGGAACCAAGATAAAAAAAATATCTTGGCAGATATTCCCAGCAGCTATAGAACTGACAGGTCATGCTGGCCTCCGTGCTTTTACCAGATTTACTGATGTGTTCATGCCCAGCCGGAAAGCATGATCTTTTCTATAGTAAAGCAGGGTTCTGGAGAGGCTGAAACCAAAGCAAAGAACCATATTCTTTTGTGAGTAATGCAATCAATTTAGGATAGCGTGACCAATGGCCCTGGCCGGTTGGCTCAGCGGTAGAGCGTCAGCCTGACGTGCGGGGGACCCGGGTTCGATTCCCGGCCAGGGCACATAGGAGAAGTGCCCATTTGCTTCTCCACCCCCCCCGCCCCCCTCCTTCCTCTCTGTCTCTCTCTTCCCCTCCCGCAGCCAGGGCTCCATTGGAGCAAAGATGGCCCTGGGCACTGGGGATGGCTCCTTGGCCTCTGCCCCAGGCGCTAGAGTGGCTCTGGTCGCGGCAGAGCGACGCCCTGGAGGGGCAGAGCATCGCCCCCTGGTGGGCAGAGCATCGCCGGCCCCTGGTGGGCGTGCCGGGTGGATCCTGGTCGGGCGCATGCGGGAGTCTGTCTGACTGTCTCTCCCCATTTCCAGCTTCAGAAAAATACCAAAAGAAAAAAAAAGGATAGCATGACTAATATTTAAAAATAAAATAAAAATACAATAGAATCAGTAGAAAATGTTGTGGGGTAATTGTTGCTTCATGGAACTTAAATGTGTGAACCTAGATTGTTTATTCATGATGAATTGTCAAGTAAGCATAATTAGTAAGGGACATATAACAAAAAGAATTCTGATAATGTTTTGTACTTTTAGTTTTAGAATATCTCAATAAAACCAAAGAGTTATGAGTAGGGCAGTAGAAGGCTAGGAAATTATTTCAAGTGTTTCATCTGAGGGTGAGGGAAAAAATAGGAGAAGTGCAGTATCTTAAAAGCTTCGTGTGGGGAGCAGTGTAAAAATAGAGATCAAGAAGTAAGGAGTCTTGGGAGAGAACTCAGTGCATCTCATATCTAAATATTAATGGAAAATGGCGTTTGGTCATAAGAACAGAAAAAGTAGCCACAAGAAAAGTATACTAGGACTTTCATAGTCCTAAGAGGAAAAGGAGTAATACATAGTCATTTGATCAAACCAGCAAATATAGGAAAATGGGTAACAATGTTGTAAAATAAATAATAAACATGGAGTAAAATGAAAAAAAAAAATGTTGAAGTCATAACAAGTGTAACATTTGTTACAAATTATAACAAATCATTATAACAAATCCAATTATTCTATTAAAAGAAAAATTGTGAATGGGCTAAAAAAGTCCTTTCAAAACCCAGTTAAATAAAACTTATAAAAATAATTAAAACCAAGTAATAAATTATTCTAATATAAAATGTGTATCATACAGTGTGGCATGTAAAAATATTGAAAACCATTTTTTTAATTGGGGAATTACCCACTTAATTACTTGATTGGCTGTTTCATTTATTCTTTCATTTGCTCAACAAATATTTATTAAATCCTTAACATTCTCCAAGTATTGGAAGAAGTGCTGGAGTAACAAGGAGAAGAAGAAAAATATAGTTCCTAATTTCATGGAGCTTATATTCCTAATCCATGAGATAAAGCATAAACAAGTGTAGCAAGCCAAAAATAACTTCATGTTATGATATAAGTTATGTGGGAAAGAGTCATGGTGACTCTTATGCTATAGAATAACAGGAGGTGACACGAGATAGAAAGTGTGATCACAGAAGGTAACTAAGAAAGTGACATTTAGTTGAGTTCACTTTAACTTCTGTTACATAAAAGGTTCAGAATTTTTACAGCTGATATTTTATAGCCTGTTTCTTATTTTTTTAGTCACAAACCTCTCATATACAATTCATAAAGGGAGTGACTTAATTTTCTTCTACAAAATGAGGGCCTAATTTACAGAAACTTATACTGGGCTCTCCACTTAATTATAATATTTTGAATCCAGTCATCTTTATTTTATTTGCCTTGAAGTTTAAAAATGTATCTGAAAGTAAATGGGAGAAATAGAATCTCAAAAAAATTTTTTTAAACGAATCTTCTAAAAATAACATCAAAAGCCAAGTAATTAGCTAAGTAGGCTTCATATTCAAAGAGAAATTACCAATTAACCTTGTCCTGGCCCTCTATCAGGAAAGACAGCTAGAGAGTTGAAGAGTGAAGAATTCCTACAGCGAGATGATCTGATCCATTTTGAGGGATGCCCTTGCTGGAGGCAATGATTACTTGAAAGAAAATCCCATGATTCCACTTAAGTTCAGGAACCTCTTAAGGGCTGGAAGGGAGAGCTCTGTTTGCTGAGAGAAAGAGAAAGAATCAAGACAAGCAGGGGTTTGGTTGACAAAGCCTGCTCAGAGTCTGATCTGTCCGTGGCGATAGGTTGAGCACTTAATATGGCCAAGAAGATTGTTTTATTTTGAGCTCAACACTAGTGAGATATGATATGTAAAAAGTGCTTAATCTGTATGATCTTAATTTGCAGTAAGGAGAGTCTATACTATTTGTGTTAGAATCAGGAGCCCTGGAATTCAGCTACTATCATATATTCAGTGCCTACTGCTCCTTGGTAGGATACAATGCCTGACCAACTTAGAAAATGCTGAATTTAAAATAAATTTAGGAATGCTTATTCACCTTTTTTTTTTTTAAATGTATCTTTCTGCTCCAACTTGGCCTTTCGTCCCCACTTCCCTGACAAAGTACTTATGTTCTCTGGTTGTTTCCACGATGCCAGCGCAGTGGCCAATATCTTACCTACCAGCTGCATCTGACACTACTGGCTATTTATTCCTTTTCCCTGAAAACACTGTTATTGCTTGGCTTCTCGGACAACTCATACCTTAGTTTTTATGCCTTGATCAAGCAGTGGAGTGATTTAGGGTTTAATTCCAAGATCCGTTTCCTATCACCGCTCTCACGATGGTATCTCATGCTGTACAACGAGACATCCACATTTATATCTGTGTCTTGGGCCCTCTGTCTTAAATATCAGTATCATTAAACCAGTAGCTGTCACTTAGTCATTTAACTAGCATCTCAGTATAACCTCTCTAACATGGAAGCCTGATTTTGATTCCTCAAGTCTATTTCTTTTCCCTTTTTTTTTTTTTTTTTTTTTTTTTTTTGGTGACAGAGACATAGAGAGAGACAGACAGAGGAACAGATACGGACAAACAGACAGGAAGGAGAGAGATAAGAAGCATCAATTCTTCATTGTGGCTCCTTAGTCTCCTTAGTTGTTCATTGATTGCTCTCTCATATGTGTCTTGACCAAGGAGGGGGGGGAGCTACAGCAGAGTGAGTGACCCCTTGCTCAAACCAGCGACCTTGGGTTCAAGCCAGTGATCTTGGGCTTCAAGCCAACGGCCTTGGCTGAAGCCAGTGACTTTTGGGCTCCAGCCAATGACCCCACGTTCAAGCTGGTGAGCCTGTGCTTAGTTAAGCCTGTGACCTCAGGGTTTCGAATCTGGGATCTCCGCTCTCCACTGTACCACCGCCTGGTCAGGCAAAAGTCTATTTCCTTATGAGTCTTTTCCATCTTAGAACACAGCAGCTCCACCCTTCCAGGAGCTCAGGCCCACATTCACATTCTATGGCACATATTTAATTTACTGAAACGTCCTGTTGTCTGCATCTTTGACATATATTCCGACACTGACCTTTCTTTACCACTTCCACTACTGTTCAAGGGAGTGTCATCTCTTATTTGCATTATCGCTAAATCTTTGTAACGGATATCCCTGCTTCCATACTTGGCTTCTTGTAATTTAATCTTCATACAGTAGCAGGTGTGATTCTGTTAGCTTAGTCCATACCATATCATGTCTCTGACCAAACTCTCCAATGGCTTCCCATGTCAGAGTAGCAGCCAACACGCTTAAAAGGACTCCTAGAAAGGCCCTGTCATCTAAAGCCAACCCTCTCTCACCTTACCACACTTCTTTTGCCAATCTTTTCTCATGTTCAATTAAGATGACCCACACTTCCAATCTTGCTTTTTCTTTGGGCCAAAGAAGCTCTTTGTTTCTGCTTTGAATGTGCCCCAGTCCCAAACAGACTAACAACTCCTTTCTGATTTCCCTCTGATCTTTATTTAAATGCCACTTTACCAGTGAGGATTTCCTTGAATGTCCTGTAAAAAAAAAAAATTAGCAATCATCTTTCTTCTTTCCTGCTTTCCCTATCTCTACTTTATTCTTCTCGGTAGTACTTACCACCTTCTATAAATTTAACATTTTAGTATCTGTATCCCTCTTATTAGAGCAGAGATTTTCGGCCCCCCCTTTTTTATCTCATGGCACACTTAAACTAATTTCTAAAATTCTGCGGCACACCCATATATGATATATACTATGTTTTTTACAGATCTGACAAAAATGTAGGTATAATTTTGATTGACTTATAAAAGAAATAATAATTGTAATTTCCTACCATTGTTGCTCTAAACTGGCTTTTTAAAAAATCAGGTGCCTGAACTTGTGTATAAGAATTTCTGGTGCCAATAATAAATTAATTGACAAAATCTTATTATGCGATGCTATGAATATGATAGAAACTTATGACCAATATATTTATGGTTCAGACAGGGCATTCACACTGGAGGGGTATTAATGTGTTGGCTGTTGTCATTTTTTATTTGACAATTGAAGGGAGGAGAGGTCAGTGTTCCTGATTAAATAATCAGGTATTGCATGTTTTAAAAGTTCTTGCCCACACTGGTTAAAAATCACTGTACTAGAGTATAAGTTCCATGAGGGAAAGAATATTTTGGTTTTCTTCAATATTTTGGCTGTATCTCAGTATATAAATTAATGTTTGTCACATAGCAGGTATTAGATGGATACTTGTTAAATAAATAACTGAATGAAAAAATAAATACTTATTTTTTAGAAGGTTGGAAACATTTCATTTTATTTATTTAAATTACTAAACAATATTTGTTTTATTTATCAACATATTATATAGTTCCAGCTTTTAGAATACTCAACTTCACCATTTAATGATGAGTAGGACAATTAATTTCTTCAACAGAGATGCTGGAAATCCAGGAATGACAAGGAATGGGAGTCAGAATTGAGACACTCTTTCCCTGAGGGTCCAGCAGAGGCCAGCAAAACTAGTTCAAGCAGGCCCAAGAGGCTGACATGCACTCGGCAGACACAGACGCCAATAGTGCAACCTTTCAAGTTGTAATCCTCCACGTTATCAATACTGGCAGTGGGTGGAAGGAGGCAGACAGAACTGCAGAAGTGAATTAGGAGTTAAATGGGACATGGCTGAAAGATCTTACCAGTAGCCCATAGGAATACAAAGGGTGTAAAGCAGGGGTAGTCAACCTTTTTATACCTACCGCCCACTTTTGTATCTCTGTTAGTAGTAAAATTTTCTAACCGCCCACCGGTTCCACAGTCACGGTAATTTATAAAGTGGGGAAGTAACTTTACTTTATAAAATTTATAAAGCAGAGTTACAGCAAGTTATAATATAACTGTATAATAATAATTACTTACCAAGTACTTTATGTTGATTTTCGCTAAGTTTGGCAGAATAAATCTTTATAAAACAACTTACTACAGTAAGTTAAATCTATCTTTTTATTTATACTTTGGTTGCTCCACTAGTGGGCGGTAGGGACCAGGTTGACTACCACTGCTGTAGAGCCTTCCTGAGAATGGATATTGGCAAGAACGAGGCATGGCTGAGCTTTACAGTGGTGTTGTAAAGAACCAGAAAGGGAGACAAGTCAGACGAAAGGAGAGAGGGCTTTGTACTATCCTGTACTAGAGTCTGGGACCACAGAAGATAGGATGAGTGGAAGGGGTGGCAGTGCGAGAAATCTAAAGATTCGAGTGTCCTCATTTGTATTCTGGAATTAAGGACAAACTAATGAAGGAGAGCTCTGAGAGAGGAAATACAGAAATCCTAATATCCTGTCAAGGCCATTAGCCTTTGGTCAAAGGACAAGGCCTTGTTCCATGTCTCATTAGACAAGAGTTGTGTTAGGGGACCGCATAGGCCAGATAAAGACGACCTCTTTCTCTTGCCATGAACTTCGTAGTAGCAAAATACTTATCAAGCACTTCCTGCGTGCCGGACACTGTCTGTTTGTTTTCATTTCACCTTTACGGTGCTATAGTGATTTCATGAGCATCCAGACTTAACAGCGGAGAAAACTGAGTGCTAATGTTGTCTCCAAGGTCACATGGTTTAGCAGTACTCAGGATTGAAATTTGAACCCAGAGTAGTTAAAATACAAAGTTTGTGCTCCTTTCTCTATTTCTGGGTGGTTCTAAATCTTATCTGTCCATTAGAATCTTCTGCAGAGCTTACAAAAATATCTTGTCTATCCAGATACCCCTAGATAATCCTGACAATTTATTTGGTAGGCGGCCCAGATGTGGGCATTCTTCTTAGTTTAGTAATATTCCCTAGGTTATTCAAAGGTGTCGTTGGGATTGAAAATTATTGTTATACAACGTTGTGGAAGTGGGGAAGGACTGGGGAAGGCGCTTTTAGTTGGGGGTTGGTGTGAAGGAATAGAATTTAGTGTACTGTAGTGTTTTTAAAGCTGGTCCAGGATCAACAATAGCCGTAGTCTCATCTGAGAGATTGTCAGCAGTATAAGAACCTTGAATTAGAAACTAAAGGAATAGGGCTCAACAATATGCATTTTAACAAGCTTGAGTCAGGCTAAAATTTGAGAATCCTTGGCATAGAGATGAAAGACTTTTTATTTGAGCTCAAGCAAACCTAGTTTTTAACTGGCTTTCAACATTTAATAGTTATTCACAACCCACTAAATAAACTAGGTCACCATCTCTAGGTCTCAGTTTTCTTAGTAGTTAAAAAAAAATGTTAACGTTTTTTACGTCTCTGACAAATAATGGGATACTTTGTGTAAATCATGTGGCACATATCAAGTGTTCGATAACGAAAAACTAATACTGAGGGGTATTTCAGAAAGAGTAATGAGTCAGCCATTGAGCTTATAAGTAAGTGTAAGCCTACATAAGTCCGTCTTTAAAGATATAGGGAAGACAGTTATGACAATATAAAATAGGTAATCAGGAGTTGCATGAACGTATTATGTTTTAGAAAAACCTCAACTGCTAGTATTAAAAAATGGACAAAAAATATCCAGCCCATTAAATACTTAAAGAGTTGTCTTTCTCAATAGAATTTCAGCACCTCTTATGAGTAACGTGAGATATGTAATAGTTATATAATGAATGCTACCATTTCCTCCTTTTCCATTTGGTTAAGATAAAGATATTGCTGAGATTTTCAGTTTCACCTGTGTCCTCTTCGAATGTTTCAGTAATAGATTTGGTCTGCAAAATACTGAACTTGGGGTTTCAGTACATATACTTGCACCTTGAGCCAAACTCAGTCCCTCCCTGCTCTTCCTTAGAGATCCAGATTGAAAAGCAAGTGCTCCTGGTCGCCAGAAGGCAGGCTTGCGCTGAGAGAAGGAAAGCATTCCTGAGATCTTAAATTAGATCCACCTGTTTACTGCAGAAATTGTTTCTTTTTCTATTTAAGTGACATAAACGTGTGTGTGTGTAAAATACACTTAAAAGTTTACTAAAGGTTATTATCTACCCTAACTTACAATGGTTGTGCATTTTATATAGAGTAATTATAACATTGTCATGCCAGTAAATGGGCTCGCAGGCTATTGAATTAAGTGTTACTACTAAAATTGACATAAGTTTGAGGAGGGTGAGCTGTTGTAGAAAGACATTTGAAAAAAATTTTTTTGTGTCTGAAACAGAGAAAGAGAGAGACAGAGGGAGAGACAGATAGGGATAGATAGACAAGAAGAGAGATGAGAAGCATCAATTTTTTGTTGTGGCACCTAAGTTGTTCATTGATTGCTTTTTCATATATGCCTTGACCAGGGGGCTTTAGCAGAGTGAGTGACCCCTTGCTTGAGCCAGTGACCTTGGGCTCAAGCCAGTGACCTTGGACTTCAAGCCAGCGACCTTTGGGCTCAAGCCAGCGACTATGGGATCATTTTGATGGTCCCATGCCCAAGTCAGTGACCTGCACTCAAGCTGGTAAGCCTGTGCTTAAGCCGAATGAGCCCGCACTCAAGCTGGCAACCTCGGGGTTTCGAACCTGAGTCCTCCGCATCCCAGTCCAACGTTCTATCCAGTGCACCACCACAAAGGAAATTAACACAGGCTTGTTTCCTTTGCTCTAGAAGATAATGTAAGCAGATAAGTAAAATCCTGGAGATGTTTTAAAACTTTTGAGAAAAAGCGAGAACCAAAACTTATTTGGAGGTGGATAGGTAAAAGAATAATCCATTAGTCAATAGGGAACTATTGATTTGAGAACATTTTCTGGGAAACATAAATGCAGGAGACATTTCAAACTCACATGAAAAAGGTCCTCAAAAACCCATCATAGTACTCGAGGGGAAAGACCAAGAGCAATTTACCTATTGACCTACAAGTTCAATCTTTGGTTTAACAGTGCTGATAGATGTAGGATCAAATGATTGGTTTATGCTTAAATATGACTTTAATAAACATTCTGGTGGGATGTTTATGTTGCATAGATAGAATCTAGAATATGGTCATGACATTTAAGTTAAGAAAGTGACAGTCATGGCATCAATAGATATATTTAAATACAGCAATTTGTGGATTGACATTCTCCCATCAATCTTATTAAAATTCTTTTTCTTAAAGGAAAAGTAACACGGACAAGTCTGCATTTGGAGAATCAAAAAGTGGGAGAATCTTCATTTATGAATTTAAGCCGTGTTCAGTAATACATTACCGTGACATTTATAATATCATGAGTTCCAAGTCAGTTCTCTAAATGAGGCCGTTAAACTTTCATATTAGCGCTTGTGTCTTCTGAGAAATACTGGTTATTATTTTCTCTTTTATATTTTTTGAAAAAAATATTTATAGCTTAACTTTACTATGGTTCACCTTAACTCATCAATGGATTATTTGAGATCTGTAAGTCTATTTTCTAATTAAAAAGTGAGGTTACCATAGTAACTAGCTTATCCGGAATACTCTGCTTACGTCACCTCAGAGATTCAGAGTGGTTTTTCATCTGCATTCTCCCACCAGCTGCACTGATTTCAGATATACTCTTGCCCTTTAGACTGCGAAGAAAAAGGCTTTCTTTACTGATTATACAAATTGGAGTCTTTTTCGACAATTTGTTTATAACAGAGACCAAGTGCCTCTGACGTTTGGGAAATTTTAAAGGTGGAAATAATTTAGAACATCTTAAAAAAGACTTTGGGACCAGTACAGAGGTGGTGGAGGAATATTTGTTTAAGTAACTGTGGACTTGGAGATTGAATTTCAGACAATGGCTTGAAGGAAAAAGGATCAGTCACTTGATGAATATGTTATTTGGAGGAATTCCTCTCCAAGAGAGGTGACATTTTTATTATTGGGAGGCTATCTTATTAACTCAGAACATGTAAAGAAAAGGAAATCTTGCTTAGCTCGTAAGGTTTGCTACAAGTAATATGTATGACTTTTGCCGTGAATGAGTGGACTCGGGGTTCTGGAAATTTAACACACTCTTTGTATGACTTGTTTTCTTGCTGTTGGGCCTTTCCACATGGTTGCCTCTGCTCGGAATGATTTCATTATTTCTGCCCATTTTCATCTCCTTATAGTGCCTCTAATATTTCTTGGCTTACTTTGTGTGTTCTTTAGAACTTACCTGAGAGGTCATATTCTGTAGGAATATTGTTCTGACTTCCCAAGATAACTTTAAGTCTCCTCCGACATGCTCACACAATGCCCGTTGAAGATATTTTCATGCCTAATTGAAATGGTTAGCACACTCGCTGAACTGTCCTGGATGGAAAGACCAGAATCTTGTTATGTGCTGTGGGCTCAAAGACTCACTTAGTGTCTGGCCCATAATAGATTTTCAAAACAGCTTATATTAAATAAATGTATGAGTTTCCCAGGGCTGCCGTAACGAAAATACTACAAACTGGATGACTTAAAAAATCAGAAATATATTTTCTGCAGTTTTGGAGGTTAGAATTCCAAAAACAAGTTTGCTGGCAGAGTTGATTTCTCCTAGAGGTCCTGATGGTGAATCTGTTCCACATGTCTTTCCTAGCATTTAGTAATCTTTGATATGCCTTGGCTTGTAGATACATTACTTTGATCTCTGCCTCTGTCTTCACATGGTATTCTTTCCTGTGTGTCTCTGTTTTTTCTTCTCTTCTCATAAAAACAATAGTAATACTGTTTTAGAGCCCACCCTAGTTCGGTGTGACCTTATCTTAATTTATCTATGTCTGCAAAGACCCTACTTCTAAATAAGTTTACAATCACAGGTACCAGGAGTTAGGACTTCAACATATTTTTAGGGAACACAATTCAATCTTCAACAGTAACCATATAGTATATTTTTTTTGGGGGGGTGGGTTAAAATGAAATGCCATCTTCATTACAAGCAGGCCAGTCACTAAGCTGCTAACTAATTATAATCATGTAACAGGACATTTGCAGAATTGCAAAATAGTTGGTCTGCTTATTTTAAGTCTCAACATCCAGACTTGATAACTTCTTAGAGAATCTTATTTATTGTTAACAAAGCTTTTGATTTAGTTGCAAAATGTATGAAATAGTTTGCCCTGCGGACATAGTTTAGACTGAAGATAAATTCATATGCAGCATTTTAGAAATAATTATGCCCAAATAACTGTGCTGTATTCAGGGTTCTGTTAATTCTTATGTGTAACTCAAAGTCTTATATTTTTAATTTGGGTCATCTTTATTTTATACCCACTGCAAGGCAGACAGAAAAGAGGCAATAGGAAAAGTTATTTTTTGGCATTTAGCAATTAGTTGATTATCATGCAAATTTTATTCAAATTAATACAAAATATGCATCTATCATTTTTGGTTCATCAGATTAGGTTATTTTTAATTTTAATAAGATGCAAAAATAATTAAGTGATTTAAAATATATAATTTAATATTGAACTAGTTTCTCAGGAGTGATGATTGCCAAGTTACATGCGAGGTTTCAGGGACATGCTTAGTTACAAGGTCCAGCAGACAGCAGGCAGAAGATGGGGGCTGGGACCCAGCCAACACAGGCAGGGACTAGAAAGGATTGCCGATTTCCAGGGAGAAGAAATCAAAGACCTACACTAGCGCGAGAGGAAAATGGGATTTTGACGTGTACCTATATGTATATGTGTGTTATATGCCTGTAAGCACATGATATATGGTCTTGGATTAAGGGATTAACGTGTATTTAGAACTAATTAGAAGTGAATGGGGGCAACTGGAAATTTGTATAAATGCTAATAACTCTGTGCTTTTGATACATAAACAAATGTTGCTATGACTGGTAGCTGTTTTATAACTTCCAAAAGATGTCTCCTAGATTTTCTACATTAATAGGACTTGGCTGTTTTATAATTTATGAAATTCTCTCAGGGGGTTTCCTATTTTTATTATTCTGCTAAACCAGCAGGGGGAAATCATACATTACTTTTTGGTTGGCTTCAGAAACATTTGTCAGAATTCATTTTTTTTTAAAGTCTACCTTCTTGCTGAAAAAGTTTAAATAATTTAATATAGAGTGCTTACAGTATGATTCTCACAAGCACACTGGTATCAGTTCTTAAAGAGCAGAGTTAAACTTTAATTTCTTCATTTTTTTTTGTAATTAAAAAAAAAAAGTCATGTAACACCCTAATAGTCCCGGTAAAAGCAAATTGCTTTGCTGTTGATGATACTCATAATGCTTTCAAATTGCTAATTCCATTTGTGACATAACAAACTTTATCACTGAATTTCAATGACATTGTAAAAAATAAAAGATAATCTATGGGTCAATGTTTAGTGCTAAAAGTAAATTACTTTAATATTTGCTACTGTATTTTTAATCTACTTTTATTTTTGCAATTTAAAAATTTCTAGGGAAGTAGAGAACCATTTAAAATTTTGAGTTACAAACAAGAATAGCTCTTTGCCTGCAAAAAACATAATATGGAGACTATAGCTATTGTTTCTGAGTACATGAGAGATGATTGCATCATATTGTCTGTCTTCTGTGCAAAGAACACTGTAATGCTTACATGGAATAAGGGGATGAGCAAAGTCAATGTATTGTGCATTTTTGAGTGACATGGCAGGATAACACCATTATTTTTTGTATTTTAGTCGCCGTACTCACTTAATCATGTTCACTGTTCCATCATCAGTTGTCATTCACTCGTTTTGTAAAATCGGAGCATCTGCATTTAATGTTATTGTATTGTTTCTGTTTACTACAGCTGGCTGCAATAGACTCAAATGACAATTTCACAGCTACACATAAAAGGTAACGAAAAACCATTCAAAATAGAAACATCTTACTTTGCAACAAGTATACAATCTAAGTATGAGTAAGATGTCTAAATTTAGGAAAAGTAGAATGAATTTACCTCATTATATGTAAATTCATCTATCTGAAAATACTATTCATTTTTCAAGTAAATGGCTAGATAACATTTATTTTTGAAATGATAAATTCTCAGTTATGATTTTTATATACTGGCAATGACATATCAATGTTTAAAAATTAGAGAAAGATAATACAAAATAATTATCACATATTTAACAAATATGAAAAAATATTCAAAAAGACAATTATGAAATAAGAATCAGATGAAAAGACCAAAATATTAAAAATGGCACTTAATAGACAAACAAAACTATATAATTTGTATATTTCATATTTTGGAAACATCTATGCACACACACACACACACACACACACACACAGACAAACTTACTATAATGCAAAGGAAGAAGAAATTGCACTTTGGGGAGGGCAAGCAGAACCAGAAGGTGACAAGATAACTCTACCTTCAAATATGTGTCTGTTATCACCAGAGGAATGTACCTAGAAAATATTCTTAAGTGCTATTGGATTGAATCACAACTGGCTAATGAAATAGGAATTAAATGATCTTTTGTGCGTGTGTGTGTGTGTCTGTGTGTGTGTGTAGATACTATTGAATTATTGAATTATGAGCCTTGACTCTCGCTACTTGGGTTATGTTTTATTTATTCTCCCTTGAAAGGAATGTTTTGTTTTCCAAAAGGTTTTAACTGAGAACACACAGTTATACATTAAGTCTAGCCCAAACCAAAACTAGATTAGTTATTTTCAAATAATACGGCAATATAACTGCTCTTTAAATATTGGCAAAAAGACACATGGAATAACTGGTAATCTTGAGAACTAAATAAGGCATCTAAGTATATCGACAAATTTGGGACGGAACAATTTGTGGGAAGTTAGTCTTCTAGTTAGAGTATTTGTTCTTTAACAGTAAGGTTTATGAGTATATCTACTTCTCACCTGCTCTTTCATGAATAACTACCATATAATAGGCAGTAAATAATTTTTTTTAAATAAATAGGTATCTTTTATAAAAATAAATTTATTGAGGTAACATTTGTTAATTAGATCACATAAGCTTAAAGAGTACATTTCTATTACACATGATCTGTATATTACACTGTGTGCCCATCATCCAAAGTCAAATCATCTTCTGTCACAATAAATTTGGCCCTCTTTACCCTATACCAGTGGTCCCCAACCCCCAGGCTGCGGACCGGTACCGGTCCGTAGGCCATTTGGTACCGGTCAGCAGAGAAAGAATAAATAACTTACATTATTTCCATTTTATTTATATTTAAGTCTGAACGATGTTTTATTTTTAAAAAATGACCAGATTCCCTCTGTTACATCCGTCTAAGACTCACTCTGGACGCTTGTCTCGGTCATGGGATACATTTATCCGTCCCACCTTAAAGGCTGGTTCATGAAAATATTTTCTGACATTAAACCGGTCCGTGGCCCAAAAAAGGTTGGGGACCACTGCCCTATACTACCCCTATCCCTCTCCTTCTGGTAACCACTATACTGTTATCTGTATCTATGAGTTTCAGTTTTATATCACACATTGAGTAAAATCATATGGTTCATAAATATTTCTAATTTATTTTGCTTAGTAAAGTATTCTCAGCCCGACCAGGCGGTGGCGCAGTAGATAGAGTGTTGCACTGGGACATGGAGGACCCAAGTTTGAAACCTTGAGGTCACCAGCCTGAGTGCTTTTTTATTGGCTTGAGTGTGGAGTTGCTGTCTTGAGCATGGTATCATAGACATGACCCCATGGCCGCTGGCTTGAACACACAGGTCGCTGGCTTGAAGCCCAAGGTCGCTGGCTTGAGCCCAAAGTTGCTGGCTTGAACAAGGGATCACTCAGTCTGCTGTAGCCCCTGAGTCAAGGCACATATGAGAAAGCAATCAATGAACAAATCAGATACTGCAACAAAGAATTGATACTTCTTATCTCTCTTTCTTCCTGTCTGTCTGTCCTTATCCGTCCCTCTCTCTCTGTCTCTCTTTCTCTGTCTCTGTCACAAAAAAATTAAAAAAAAATATTCTTGCCCTGGCCGGTTGGCTCAGTGGTGGAGCGTCGGCCTGGCGTGCAGAAGTCCCAGGTTCGATTCCTGGCTGGGGCACACAGGAGAAGCGCCCATCTGCTTCTCCACCCCTCCCCCTCTCCTTCCTCTCTGTCTCTCTCTTCTCCTCCCGCAGCCAAGGCTCCACTGGAGCAAAGATGGCCCGGGCGCTGGGGATGGCTCCTTGGCCTCTGCCTCAGGCGCTAGAGTGACTCTGGTTGCAACAGAGCAACGCCCCCTGGTGGGCAGAGCGTTGTCCCCTGGTGGGCGTGCCGGGTGGATCCCGGTCGGGCACATGCGGGAGTCTAACTGTCTCTCCCCGTTTCCGGCTTCAGAAAAATACAGGAAAAAATAATATATTCTCAAGGTCCATCTATGTTGTCATAAATGACAGTATTCCACAGTATGAATGTACCACACCATCATTACCCAATCTCCTATTGAAGGACACTTTGGTGGTTTCCATGTGTTGGCCACTGTGAATAATGCTGCAATGAACATAGAAGTGTATATGTCTTTGCAGAAAAATGTTTTGGAGTTTTTTGAGTAGATGCCAAGTAGAGGGATTGCTGGGTCATGTGGTAACTCCACTCTTAATTTTCTGAGGAATCACCAGACTGTTTTCCACAGTGGCTATATGAGCAGCAAATAAGTGTTCCTTTTTCTCTTTTTCTTCACAACTTCTCCAACACTTGTCATTACTTGTTGATCAGATAACAGCTTTTCTAACAGGTATGAGGTATAGTTTTTATTTGCATTTCCCTAATAGCTACTGAAATTGATATCTTTTCATATATCTGTTTACCATTGGTATGTTTTCTTGGGAGAGGTGTCTGTTCAGGTCCTCTGACCATTTTTAACCCTTTGAGTAGTACGAATATTCATGTACTTCCTTTTGCCTCCTGACCATCCAGAGTATGACTGATTTATTTTAAACTGAACTGTTTGGTGTTAAGTTGTATGAGTTCTTGATGGAGCTGTTATTTGCAAATATCATCTCCCATTCAGTTGGTCGTCTTTTTGTTTTGTTGGAGGTTTCTTTTGTTGTGCAAAACCTTTTTAGTTTGATATAGTCCCATTCATTTCTTTTTCACTTAACTTCCCTTGACTTTGTCATCAAATTCATAAAATATTCTCTAAGATCATGGTCCATAAATTTATTACCTCTGTTTTTTTCTATGTAAGCTATTGTTTCAGATTTTATATTTGGGTCTTTGAACCTCTTTGAATTAATTTTTATACATAGGGACAAACTGTAATCTAGTTTCATTCTTTTGAATGTCTTAACAATTTTGTAATGTGTCATAGTTCAGTCTAGGAAGGTTATATTTCTAAGAACATATTCATTTTTCCTAGGTTATTTAATTTGGTGACACATAATATTTTAGTATTCTAGAATGATCCTTTATATATCTGTGATGTCTGTGGTAACTTCTCTTTCATTTCTGATTTTATTTATATAAGTGTTTTCTCTTTTTTTCCATAGTGGGGGTATCCAGGGGTTTGTCAGTTTTATTAATTTTTTTCACAAAACCAGCTCTTTGTTGTATTAATTTTTGTAAGTTTTTTTGTTCTCTCTGTCATCCAATTCTGCTCTAATTTTTGTTATTCCTTTTTTTTCTACTGACTTAGGTTACTTTTGTTCTTTTTTTTTTTAGTTCTTTAAGATATAATGTTAGGTTGTTTACATTAAATTTCTCTTGTTTTATGAGATAGGCATGTAACGACATCAACTTCCTTCTCATTTCTGCTTTCACTGCATCACGGAAGTTTTGATGTGTCATGTTGTCACTCGCATTTGTCTCTATATATCTTTTGATCTCACCTTTTATTTCTTTTACTCATTTTTCAGTAGTGTGTTGTTTAGCCTCCACATATTTTGGGTTTATTTGCTTATTTTTGAAATTAATTTCTAATGTTAAAGCATTGTGGTCAAAGTATATACTTGGTATGATTTCAATGTTGAGACAAGTTAATAGACCCAACATATGGTCTATCCTTGAAAATGTTTTATGTGTACTAGAGAAGAATGTATAATCTGATGTTCTCCGATTAAAGGCTCTGTAAATGTCAATTATGTCCACTTGGTCTAATGTATCATTTGAGGCTGATATTTCTTTATTATTTATCTGTATGGATTATCTATCTAGACTCTCAATGGAGTATTAATGTTTCCCAACTCTTATTTTGTTTTTATCTATTTCTTCTTTTAATTCTGTTAGGACTTGCTTTATAGATTCCAGTACTTCCTGATTGGGTGTATATATATATTTAGAAGTGTTATTTCTTCTTGATGTAGTATCCCCTTTGTCATTAGGAAATCTCCATCTTATTTCTTGTTAGCTTTGTTATCTTGAACTGTATTTTGTCAAATATAAGTATGGCTACACTTGCTTTTCTGTGGATGCTTTTTCTTGGAGCATTGTTTTCTACCCTTTCACTTTGAGTCTAACTTTGTTTTTGTAGCTTAGATGTGTCTCCTGAAGGCAGCATATGGTTGAGTTTTGTTTTTTGATCCAATCTGCTACTCTTTGCCTCATTAGTGGTGAATTCAGTTCATTTACATTAGGGGAAATCATTGCTGTATGAGAATTTCCTATAGTCATTTTATCTCTTCTTTGCTTTTTTTTATTTTTAAAGACTTTATTTATTCATTTTAGAGAGGGGAAAGAGAGAGAGAGTGAGAGAGAGAGAGAGAGAGAGTGAGAAGGGGGGAGGAGCAGAAAGCATCAACTCCCATATGTGCCTTGACCAGGGAAGCCCAAGACTTTGAACCGGTGACCTCAGCATTCCAGGTTGATGCTTTATCCACTGCGCCACCACAGGTCCGACCTTATTTCTTATTTTCTGATAGCTCTGTGCCTCCACTGGTTCTTTTCCTTTGTATTTCTGTCTGCAGCTTTTGTATGACAAAATTCCATACATTTTTCCTCTCCTTTTTTTTTTAAAGTTATATATCTTTGGAGCTTTTGTGTGTGTGTGTGTGTGTGTGTGTGTGTGTGTGTGTTTATCATTATGTTTGTGAAAAAGAAAGTTTTATATACACAGTATAGTCTTTTTTTGTTTTGAATAAATCTGATTTCCATCCTGCTTTGCAAGTTCAGACCTTTAACCCTTTCCCTTATGTGTTTTTGTTGTCACAAATTATCTTTGTTATGTAAATTTGTTGGTAATCTTAGTTGTAGTTTTTTGACCTGTTGTTTTTTGTTTTGGGCAGAATAACCTCCTGATATTAAATTCCCTTAGCTTTTGTATGTCTGGAAAAGGTCTTTATTTTTTCTTTATATCTAAAAGACAACTCTGATATATATATTATTTTTAGTTGGTATTTTCTCTCTTTCAATATTTTGAATATTTGTTTTACTCTCTTCTTGGTGGTATAGTTTCTGCTGAGAAGTCTGGTGATAGCCTAATGGGCTTTCCTTTGCAGGTTACTGTCTTCTTTTGCCTGTTTGTCTTGAGAACTCTTTTTTGTCATTAATTTTTGATAATTTTAATACAGTGTGCCTTGGGGAAGACCTTTCTAGATTGTGGTAATTAGGTATTCTATTTGCTTCTTGGATTTGAGGATCTAGCTCTTTCCATAAGTTTGCTGGGTTTTTTTGTGTGTGTGACAGAGAGAGAGAGAGGGAGAGAGGAACAGATAGGGACAGACAGGAGAGATGAAAAGCATCAGTTCTTTGTTGCAGCACCTTAGTTGTTCATAGATTGCTTTCTTTTCTTTTTCTTTTTCTTTTTTTTTTACAGAGACAGAGAGAGAGTCAGAGAGAGGGATAGACAGGGACAGACAGGAATGGAGAGAGATGAGAAGCATCAATCAACAGTTTTTTGTTGAGACACCTTAGTTGTTCATGGATTGCTTTCTCATATGTACCTTGACCGGGGGGCTACAGCAGACCGAGTAACCCCTTGCTCGAGCCAGCGACCTTGGGTCCAAGCTGGTGAGCTTTGCTCAAACCAGATGAGCCTGCACTCAAGCTGGCGACCTCGGGGTCTGAAACCTGGGTCCTCCGCATCCCAGTCCGATGCTCTATCCACTGTACCACCACCTGGTCAGGCTGATTGCTTTCTCATATGTGCCTTGACCAGGGGGCTACAGCCGACTGAGTGACCCCTTGCTCAAGCCAGCGACCTTAGGCTCGGGCTGGTGAGCTCTGCTCAAACCAGATGAACCCTCACTCAAGCCGGTGATCTCGGGGTTTTGAACCTTGGTCCTCTGGGTCCCAGTCCGATGCTCTATCCACTGCACCACTGCCTGGTCTGGCTTTTTCCATACGTTTGGAAAGTTCTGATCAACTATTTGTTTGAATAGGCTCTTCATTCCCTTCCTCCTCTCTTCTTATTCTAGTATGCTTATTATTCTTATATTTCTCTTTCTCATGGAGTCAGCTATTTCTCCTAGAGCTCTTTCAGTTTTTTTGTTTGTCTGTTTGTTTTTTTTAGTTCCCAAGTCTCTCTCTTCTTCCTCTGCAAGATTTCTAGAACTCTTTCTTTGATATCACTAATCTTTTCCTCCCTCTGGTTGGCTCTATTTCTTATGTTTGCTAGTTAATTCTTGATTTCTTTTACTGAGTTCATTTCCAGATTTTTTTTTTTAAGTTTCCATCTATTTAGTAAAGTCTTCAGTTTGTTTGTTTTCTGAGCTCATTATACTGCTTGTCTGTATTTTTTAATTGAGTTTTTTCAGAACTTCAATTTTGAATTCTCTGTCATTTATAGCACATATTTGTGTATCTTTAACATTTTTTATTTTCTTTTTGAGCTGCCTGGATACTGTGGTTATTCATAGTGTTGGATTCCATCTCTCTCTCTAGGCATCAGAAGCACTTCTGTAGCAGTTGAATACAGGTCTTTTTATTCTTCTCCACTAGGTGGTGCTGAATCACAAGGGTGTCTGTTCGTTTTTCTTTCCTGCACTTCAGATCTCTGTGGGGTCATGTTCCCTGGTTAGGTGGTAAGTGATCTGGTCCCACAGGTCCCAGGGGGCCAACCCTGCAGGGAATGTGGTGGGCAGTGGGGGTGCAGATCCATGAAATCCCAGTGCTGTCTCTGCAACCAGATGCTGCCCTCGGTGTAGCAACAGTGCTTGGAGGGGCGGTGGTCAAGGGGAACCCGGCCAACTTCTGTGTTTGATTTCCTTCCCAGTGATGGTGATCTGAGACCCCGGAGAGGTCCCCCTAAACCCCGACCCCAAGGCCAGTCACAAAGAGCTCCCTTTGCTCAGGGAAAAAGGTGACTCAGGTCTGCAGGTAACGTGTTCTGCACCCTGACACCTCGGGTGAAGGGCGGCGGGGTCTGGGAAGTTACAGGGGGCCAGGCCGTGTGGCTTCGTTTCTGTGTCTAGATTGCGGACCACCTGACAACTGTGGCCTCGCACCTCTGTGCCGCGTCCTTGCCCAGGTCTCTGGGCTCCGCCCCCGCTTGTACTGCCCGCTTCTGCAAGAATGCCCAGTGACTCTTTGCTCCTATGGCTGAAGAGAGAGCTAGACACCACCTGACTCTTCCCCTCTCCAGGCTGAGCCCCTGCACGAGTTTGGCTGCAGGGCTGCATCCCTGGCTCATCTCAGCTACCCACCTCCATCACACACCTACCTGGATTCCCCCACCCGCCCGCTACGTGCAGACCTCTCAGGCATGTTTATGCGTGGAGCCGGGCATTCTTTGTTGAGTTATCGCTGTTCAAATTGTTGAAACTTCAACAGTAGAGACCAAGAGGTTCCGTCACGCTATCATTCCTCTGATGTCACACCCTCTTTTCAATTTATATGACTTAATTAGGTAATGTAATCTTAGGAAACCACCCCATCTTTACCTTTGCTAATTGGAGAGCAACGTTGATATTATAATCAACGTATTATGACATGAGGTAGGCCCAAATGCATAGATTACATATTACCCAAGACTCATTTACGTTTCCTGTCATTTTATGTTGTGATTTGTAATAGCTCTGTGTTAACATGTCTCAGGGTGATTTAGGAGTTGATACATAGTCTTAACAACAACAACAAAATGCTAGGGCTCGTGGCTTAAATGTTCACTTGCATTTTTTTTTTTTTTTTTTTTCTGAAGCTGGAAACCGGGAGAGACAGTCAGACAGACTCCCGCATGCGCCCGACCGGGATCCACCCGGCACGCCCACCAGGGGCGATGCTCTGCCCACCAGGGGGCGATGCTCTGCCCCTCCGGGGCAGCGCTCTGTCGCAACCAGAGCCACTCTTGCACCTGGGGCAGAGGCCAAGGAGCCATCCCCAGCGCCCGAGCCATCTTTGCTCCAATGGAGCCTCGGCCGCGGGAGGGGAAGAGAGAGACAGAGAGGAAGGAGAGGGGGAGGGGTGGAGAAGCAGATGGGCGCTTCTCCTGGGTGCCCTGGCCAGGAATCGAACCCGGGACTCCTGCACGCTGGGCCGATGCTCTACCACTGAGCCAACCGGCCAGGGCCTTCACTTGCATTTAATATTACAGAAATGGACATGGTTGAATAAAGCGGCCTAAAGTTCTAGAATACAAGATAAAATGAATACAACACAACCAACGGCAATCATATTGTGCCAATATTCAGGCAGGGCACAGAGAAAAGGCGCAACAGGTTTTGATACCAATCAAACTGATCATAGCTGAAACTGGAAAGTAGAGAAGGAAGGGTTGCCGCTCCTCAGGTCATGCTGGGATGATGAAGGAAACAGATCTGATCATTTGATTACAGGGCCACAGATGCAGAATTGTGAAAGACCTTCCCAAGTAACTAACTTCTGATCATGTGTGCGTATTTCAGGAGTAGAACCTTTCTTATAACTCATGATTTGTTTTAAGTTCCGGGCTCCAAATACAACCCAAACTGTGCAAGTTTTAGACCAATTACCAGTTTCTGATACACTGAAAACAATATAAGAAAAGCAATTAATAGTGTAAAATTGGAAAATAGAATATCAGAGTAGAAGATTTTGAAGAATATGAGACTGAGATATATAAGTGCAATTGTAAGTTTCTGCCTTTTTTTTTTTTTTTTTTTTTCATTTTTCTGAAGCTGGAAACAGGGAGAGACAGACAGACTCCCGCATGCGCCCGACCAGGATCCACCCGGCACGCCCACTATGGGGCGACGCTCTGCCCACCAGGGGGCGATGCTCTGCCCATCCTGGGCGTCGCCATGTTGCGACCAGAGCCACTCTAGCACCTGAGGCAGAGGCCACAGAGCCATCCCCAGCGCCCGGGCCATGTTTGCTCCAATGGAGCCTTGGCTGCGGGAGGGGAAGAGAGAGACAGAGAGGAAAGCGCGGCGGAGGGGTAGAGAAGCAAATGGGCGCTTCTCCTGTGTGCCCTGGCCGGGAATCGAACCTGGGTCCTCCGCACACTAGGCTGACGCTCTACCGCTGAGCCAACCGGCCAGGGCAGTTTCTGCCTTTTATTTTAGTGTCATGTGCACCCCTTAAAGGCTTTTTCTTGTGTCTCATACTCATCCAGCTCTACATCAGGGAGATAATCTGAGTGTCTGGGATTCTTGAGTTCAATAGCACCATCAAAATGAACCTCTAAATGACATGATGTATTTGTCAATAATAAGTATTTACTTGTAAGATAAAGTGATGATAGGTAATACTGGCCTCTAGGAATTTAAAACCCAGACTTTGTAAAATTTATACATGTTAAATTATTGGGACATGGCCAAATCGAGTGTCTCTTTGAAATAAAGGCAAATTTGATTAAAATCCAGGTCTCACAGTCTTTAACTGTGTAACTTAGAACAAATTGTTTATTCTCTTTTCCTCAGTTTCCTTGTTTATAAAGTGGAGATATTAATATCTGTTTCATATGGTTGCTATGAAGATAATGATATATGTGAACTTTTTGTTGCAGTACCTGACAGCACATATTTAATTGACTAAAAACTATTTCTACAGCACCAAAAATTCTCTTTACTATTTAAAGATTTTCATCATTTGAAAATGGTAATGTCTTCAATCTTGGGTAATATCAAATACATTTTTATATTTTCTGTCTTAAAAATGTGATAGAAAATAAGTTACCATTAAGGAAATATTAGTAATTTATACACGTTTTCAACAGTCTTCCAAGTCTGGATATTTTGGGACACCAAATTATATAAGTCTAGACAAATATTTGTTCTGTATTTTAATGAGTGAAACTGATATCACAACTTTTTAATGTGATGTATTTTCATGGTTCCCATCCTTGAAAAGCAAATATTCAAAGAAATACATTTAAAAAAGAAATGGATACATGTATGCTTTTGGTCCCTACTGTCTTCTAGCTAAGACAGATAAAGTGAAGGATGAGAAGAGAGCTCATTATTTTGAAGAAATGATACCTTGTATTAAAATGGCAATATTCTCTTCTTTTCTTAGAAGTTTCTTTTACACTAAGAACTAAACAACTGGTATGGGTTGAATTGTGTCCCTGCCCACTCAATTAAAACTCTGAAGTCCTAACTCTCAGCACTTTATGTGACCATATTTCAAAATATGATTATTATAGCTATAATCATATGAGTTAGTTAATGTCTGATTTTACTAGAGTAGGTCCTTAATTCAAAATGACTGGTATCATTTTTATCAAAGGGAAAATTTGGGTAAAAAGGGAATAGACAATGTGAACATGAAGACGGAGATCGGGGCGATTTTTTCAGAGGCCAAGGCATGCCAAAGATCGCCTCAAACTACCAAAATCCGGGAGAGATGCAAGGGACAGATTCTCCCTCACAGTCTCCAAAAAGAATGAACACTGCTGGCACCTTAATCTCAGAATTCTTGCCTCTGGAACTGTGAGACAACAAAGTTTCATTGTTTAAGTTATCACCCAGTTTATAGTACTTTGTTATGGTAGCCCCAGCCAATTAATGCAACACCAGATTATTTATTGAAATATGCCTGGCCGGTTGGCTCAGCGGTAGAGCGTCGGCCTGGCGTGCGGGGGACCCGGGTTCGATTCCCGGCCAGGGCACATAGGAGAAGCGCCCATTTGCTTCTCCACCCCGCCCCCCTCCTTCCTCTCTGTCTCTCTCTTCCCCTCCCACAGCCAAGGCTCCATTGGAGCAAAGATGGCCCCGGGCACTGGGGATGTGGCTCCTTGGCCTCTGCCTCGGGCGCTAGAGTGGCTCTGGTGGCGGCAGAGCGATGCCCTGGAGGGGCAGAGCATCGCCCCCTGGTGGGCAGAGCGTCGCCCCTGGTGGGCGTGCCAGGTGGATCCCGGTCAGGCGCATGCGGGAGTCTGTCTGACTGTCTCTCCCGGTTTCCAGCTTCAGAAAAATACAAAAAAAAAAAAAAAAAAAAAAAGAAATATGAGGTAGGGGGAATTATATATGAACCAGTATTAGGCTTCTGTGCTATGAAATAAAATACAACAATTTAGCAGCTTAAGACAACACACATATGTCATCCGACAGTTTCTGCGAGTCCAGGGTCCAGGCTCAGGCGAGCCAGAGCCTCTGCTACGGTCCTCACCAGGGTGGAGCCAAGGTATCAGCCAGGCTGCGTTCTCATCTGAAGGCTCCACTAGGAAAGAATCTACTGCCACGATCATTTAAGTTGTTGACAGAATTCTACTCTTTGTGCTTGTGTGACCGAAGTCCCCGATTTTGTTTTACTAGCATAGTCAATTCACAACAGGATTGGGTTTTATTAAGGCGAGCAAGAGAGCCTCAGGCCATTCTACTGAGACAGTCTTACCTCATGGAAGGTAATTATGGGATTCATATACCATCACACTCAAGTGGAAGTAATTGTACAAGGATGGTACTAACTAGGCATCCCCCTGGGGTGAGTTGACCACAATACTTAAAAAAAAAAAAGTTGTTTTTTTTAGTAATAAGAAATCATAAGAAATATTGATACTCCCCTCACACATTCAACAAGGAAAGCATATCAGCTGTTCAATAGGAATATCATAACATTACATTGTGTACAACTCTAGAAATAAAATTCTGAAGATACAGACATGAAGTTCTATTTACCTGGAGAAGATTAGCCAGTGCAAGCCTAGCCGAGAAATCCTGCTGTTCTTCAGAAGGTCCTTTGTTTTTTTTTATTTTTCTCAAGCTATGATTCAATTATTATCATCTTTTATAATATACATTTAAAAAATTCAGCAGTACATCTGAAGTAAGGGTGAATGTTTATAATTATAAACATAAGGGAAAGAAATATGAAAAAGATATTTTATATTATAATCATAAAGAAGGAAATACAAAATGGACTAGAATTATTGACATGTTTTTAATTAGTTAGGTCTTTCAATAGAAATTATAGCTAAACAGAGTTAAGAAAGGGTGAGAGGTACTAATACTATAGGTGAATTTGCGGAGTTTTAATTAAATGCATTAAAAAATATTTTCAAGGTCCTAGATTTATTTATTTTAAAAAAATGGTATGTATTGTGATCCAGTTGTATTTAGACTTGTTTTACCAGTTAAATTACATCCCAGTTAATAACCTTATTTTTCCAGGTACACATATAATATAGGCAAAAGGGAAAATATTTCAAAATTCAACTCAAAGTTTAACGTGATCTGATTCTACGGTAAGACGATGGACTGTTCTCTCACTTTGTATCTTTAAATGTTCAAAGTTCTTTCTGAAGTTCCATGTTGATTAGATTAAACAGAAACTCTTGAGTGAAATTAAAGCACACATATCATAGAAGAGGGTCAATTAACAAGCATGGCTTTCTAAGTTTTATGTCCCTAGACAGTTATCAGGCAGCCGGCAGAAAAAAATGCATTTTGAAACCACGGAGTCTTCAGTTTTTATCTCTGACATTACATTGAGATTCGACAGATGGAGGCCCAGCAGCAGACATGCGAAGTGGATGCCAAATGAGGCACATATACGGAGCAGAGTGGTGCCCACCCAGGTGGTCATCCTCTCCTTTCCAGAACCTTGAACATCGCTCCCTCCAAACTTGACTGTGCTGTACCGATACTGACACGCTCTTCAGTCATTGGTGGATGTCAGTGGGCTGCTGGCTCTCAGCGGAAGGAACTTGAGCGCGCTCTCTGCCCTGTACATATGTCCACGTTGGCAGCCAGTTGGCACGGCTGCTGAAGTGTCTCTATCTGTCAGAGTTCCTCATCACCTTTGGGACAGAGACAGACGATATAAGTATGTCAGCAAGAACGTTACCATTAGTTGTGAAAAGATATCCCGGGAAATAAAAATGAGAAGATAGTTTAGAAGCCACCTGGCAAATTATCTGTATCATTTAAACCAAAGATGGACTTATCTTTTGGAATACAGGAAAATCCAATTAAAAAAAGAAAAAAGTTTCATGAGAATGCTACCCAAGACTGCAGAGTTTGCATAGTTAATAAATAAAATATACCTTAGGCAGTTGAGCCAAAGAGAGTAAATCACGCTATGGGAAATTGGAACACCTTTTCTAATACAATATTAGCTAAGGTATTAAAAAAAACCAAACACCTAGTAACCAATCTTTCTAATTAATTAAAATCACAATAGTAAGTTATTACATGAAACAGAATCACGCAGGTGTTTTGAATGTTGACGGTAATCAGTTTTCAGATATTTTTAGAATGAAGCGTATGTTTCTGTAATTACATGCATGTATGTCTACATTTCCCACTGTTCTACACATAGTCCAGCCTGCAAAAGGAATCCAAATAATGTTGCCTCAAATTTATGACTTAACTTTGAAATAGTTTTGGTTAAACCGGTTCTGTTTTAAATTAATGTCTCCATAATGTTTTCATTCTACTTATGTTACCTTTAATTCTTACATTTATTCATTCATCCAGTCATACCAACAAATATTTCCTGAACTCATCATGAACCCTTATGCGGTATCTCTGTGCTCTCTAGTTAATTTCATGAAATCACTATCCATCTACTCACTCGCGCATTAGTTAATGAATAAAATGAGACAGAAACTAGAGAATCATCCTTCATTCTTCCCTTTTACTGACCTCTTACAAGCAATTAGCTTTTAGTTTTCTTAATTTATTTCCTAAATATCACAGATCAGTCAACTTGTTTCCAATGCCAGCAGCAGTATTCTTCTATATGTATTCAAGTGATTGTGATTAGGAGAATATAACTTTGACGTTAAGAAATATACCATTATACGCTTTTATAATAAATACGCATTTTTCTCAGAAGGAGCAAATATTATAACCTTTAATCATTTGCGGAGATTCATGATGGGATAGTAAGAACAAAGACTGAGACCAGTGTGGAAAGTTTTTCCGCTTGCATCTGAGTGGTGGTGGTGGAACAGCTGTGTCTCATTCTTAAATGTACAAAAGTTGTCAAGGTGCTTTTTAAAAAGTAAACATCTTATTCTACTGACACCCCTGTGTTAGGAATGGCAGGCTTGAACCTGGGATTTTCAGGGGTGGTCTCGATTGCATTGACATAGCAGAAGAACAGCCTGAATCCAGGACAATTGATCTGTTGCAGGTCAAGGGGATTAATCCAAATTCTAGTTCGGTGGGTAAGAAAAGAAAAAAAAGAAAAAAAGAAAGAAGAAAAATAATTCTTTGGGGATTCTAGGTTATATAAAGAAAGAGAGGACTTGAAGAAAGACTGAACTTCATACTTCATATGCTGGTACTGGTTGAGGATTGTGTTATCAATTTGTTAGTTGAATCCTATATAATCACACTGTAATTTAGTGGTTAGCAACATGGGATCTGGTGGGAAAATCTGTGTGTTTGAATGTAGCTCTTCTTGATCTTTAGTAAGTACTTTAACTTTTCTAGGTACTTAGTTTTGTCATATGAAAAGAGAGATAATAACGCCACTGGAGGGGGGGCAGTGGCTAAGGTGTCAACCTGGCATGCGGTGCTCACTGGCTGCAAGCCTGAGGTCTCCGGCTCCGAGTACGGGCTTGTCAGCATGGGGTCACCGGCTTCAATGGGGGATCATCCATACGATCCTAGCTTAAGCTCAGAATTTGCTGGCATGAAAAGGTCAAGGTCTCTGGTTTGAACAAGGGGACACTGGCTTGGCCCTGGTCAAGACATGTATGAAAAGTAATCAATGCACAACTAAAATGAAAGCAACTATGAGTTGATACTTCTACCTCTCTTTCCTTCCTTCTTAACTATCTCTCTCTCAAAAAAAAAAATAGAAAAAAAAAGAAAAGAAAAGAAAGAAAAAAAGTAGAAGTAATAATAATGTTAATACCAATCTTGTGATGGTATGGTCAAGTTTAAATGAGATAATATACACAAACATTTAGAACTGTATTTGTCATAGAGTAAGTGATCAACAACTGGAAGAGCTAAATGGATGGAAGAGGCATGTTAGCTATGATTGTAATCCAGACCAAATAATTGAAAGTGCAGTGTGTACAGACTTCACTTGTGTATTTTACTTGCCTGCAGGGTGAGCTCTCAGACCCATCCTTCACCAATGTCAACAGAATTGCCAGGATATGCTCTTTACAACCAGAGTGGTTCATGTCATTCCCTGGGTTACCTGTGTTTAGGAACTCTTTATAGCTTTTAGGTTAGACCAAGATTTCTTTTTTGCAATGGATGGTAAGTAGAATGATTAGGTCATTCAACATCTAAGCTTAGTGAAAGTATGCACTATTAATAATTACTTTGGGACAACAGGCATAAGGCATAACTTTGCCTTATCCCATGTTAACTGGAACATATAGTTCCTATGGTTATAAAGTCTGTGGTCTGATCTCCAACTTCAGTAATTAGTTTCCTGGTTCTCTGCGGCAGCCACCCAGATCCACTAGTAGTCCCTAAACTATCATGTTTCTCTGTACCTTTGAATATGCAGTTGTTAGAATTCTCACTCTTTTCTTCCTTCTCTAACCAAATTATATCTGTCGTTTTAAGCCATTGCTGAGTTCTATAAATTTCTCTGGATTCATAAATTCTGAAGCATTTGTGTGTCCTTGTGTAATATAATATGGGCTTACCTTTATTATAATAATAAAAAAAATAATGATCATAGTTGCCATGTAATGTCTTTTATGCCAGGCACACTAGTACTAGTAAAAGTGCTTTCCCTAAACAATCTTGCCAAGTATACATGTATTTTCTGAAGTTCTAAGATAAAGACGCTAAAGTCCATGGTGATTAAGTGATTTGCTGGGGTCTACACAGCTAATACTCAGCAAAGAAAAAGTTTAAGTCCCAACTGATCTGAATCTAAACCCATCTTTTCATCAAATTGTCCTCTCTTCAAAACAGCTATTCTTTGTAATGAACATACGTTTTGCTGAACTATATTATAGATTTCTTTAAGGTAAAATACTATTATTGTTTATCCATTTTTTTGTTTTAAATGTCTTGACCTAGTCCAGTGTTTGGCACATAGTAAACACATAATAAATGTTTTAGAGATGAAGGAATCACTAAGCCTTAACCAATTGAATCATTTTATGAATAGTAAACAGTTTCTTTCAGTTCAAAGGTATCCTTCCTTAGTGTTCTGCCTTTAGACACATTCCTGCACCTTGGGGCTCTGGTTCTCATGTCTTGGTTGACCACTTAATTAGGTGTTGTAAGCTTATAACCAATAATAGATTAAAAGTATTTGCAAAAGGACACACCTGTGGCTAAGCACAAAGCTTCATAGGAGGATGGTGGATCAGGAAAATAAGACCTTTATCACCTAACCACAGGAGAAATTTTATGTAAAAATTGCCTTTATTGTTTTGTTTTAGAATCAACCAGAAATATCCTTTTTAAATTTTTTTTAAAAATTTTATTAAGTGGGAGTTGGGAAGGCAGAGAGATAGACTTCCATATGTGCCTTGACTAGGACCCACCCAGAAAGCCCTCTATCAGGCTATGCTCTGCCCATCTGGGGCATTACTTTGTTGTTCGGCAACCGAGCTATTTTAGTGCCTGAGGTGAGTCCATAGAGCTATCTTTAGCACCCGGGGCCAACTTGCTCCAACCATTCGAGCAAATGCTGTGAGAAAGGAAGAAAGAGAGAAAGGGAAGAGAAGGTAGGGGTGGAGAAACAGATGGTTGCTTTTCCTATGTGCCCTGATTGGCAATCAAACCCAGGACATCCACACTCCAGGTTGACCACTGAGCCAACTGGCCAGGGCCAGAAATATCCTTTTATAACAATAATGAATAATGAAAGGTAATAAAAGCGTAAGGTTACTGTGGAGAAAGCCGAGTCTTAATGGTTTTTTAAGGCAGGGGACTTTGCATAGCCAAATGATAATATGATAAGACTGACAGTATGATGGCCTTGGAAATCTGGTAGCTTGGGGAACGAGTACCAGCCCATGAAAGAGAAGCAACAGCACAGAAAACAATTCAGTAAGAAGCGCCGTAGGTATCCCTCATTATTCCATTTCATTTTAGACTAGTCCTTATCTTCTGCAAAAACCCTGGGGCAAAGTGAATCTGCCCTTTGACTCCCATTCCTGTCAAGTTCAAGACGACTGCTGCAGACACAGACAGAAATATCACAAATGCAAGTTTTTGCACTATAAAAAGAAAATTGTACGAGGGTCCTTTACAACATGAGCTGCTGTGCTTGCAGGCAGCCGGGAAAGGCCTGTGTGAATCAGTCACCTTTAATGTTTTGGGTTTAAAATGTTAAATTCTTAATGTGCTGTCACAACATAACACAGACATTCTCTCAGTTTTTATTTCTGCTTTGGTTTTACCTATATTTACCTAGATCTAAAAAAAATGTGTGCAAAAAAATGAACAAAATACAATTCAAGATTAAGAAGGTCACAATTTAGATGTTTCCGAGGTGGCCTGCAATAAATGAGTGCTTAAATAGAGTACCGAATCCTGAATTCTGTTCTCAACTCTATCATTATTGACCACGTTATTATTATTATTATTATTATTATTATTATTATTTTTTTACAGAAACAGAGAGAAAGACAGAGAGAGGGACAGATAGGGACAGACAGGAAGGGAGAGAAATGAGAAACATCAGTTCTTTGTTGTGGCACCTTATTTGTTCATTAATTGCTTTCTCGTATGTACCTTGATTGGGGGAGGGGGACTACAACAGAGCAAGTGACCCCTCAACTCTGGCTCAAGCCAGTGACTTTGGGCTTCAAGCCAGCGACCCCGTGCTCGATCTGGTGACCTCAGCCTTTGAACCTGGGTCCTCTGCGTCTCAGTCCGACATTCTATCCATTGCGCCACTGCCTGGTCAGGCTGGCCATGTTACTTTTAAATAGATCTATTGTCCTTCTTGTGTCTCTACTGTCTTCTGTTTTAAATAAGGATATCATGCAGATAGTCGCTAAGGTATTTTGTAGTTTTTTTTTTTAATTGTATTATTTAAAAAGTTAGACATACTAAAAGAACATGGTATTTTAGAGTCAGCCAAATCTAAATTAAAATCCTCGAACCACCATTGCATGAACTTAACGAAAATTATGTAGCCTCTCTACAGCTCATTTTTAATCTGTAAAATGGGAATAATACTGCTGAGCTTGCAGGCTTGCTGGGGCCAGCAAATGAAATCAAAGGTGAGGCTGGTAGTGTATCACCTGGTGCATAGAAGATATTGACCAATCAGAGTTATTGTTCTATAAGCCGAGGAAATCTCATTGCCTAGGAGAGGCAGGCCAATGGGACGCTGAGTTATTGTTTGCATTCCTCATCTATGAATTGAAATTAGCGCAGTATGAGAGCCTCCTGGGATTCAAGTGTTGCTAAGGCAACCACTAATTTTGAAATCAGAGTAAACAGTTTCACAGAATGTACAGTTTCCTTTAACAAATTGGATTCCAGTGACGGGCACACCTTCCCTTCCCTGCTGCTCTGGGCCCCGTTAGTTCTGTGCACCTGCGGCTGTGTGCGCCAGGGGCCGCTTTCATCTTCTGCCAAGGACACTTTGAAGGTAACAGCCAGTAACAGAGATCCCTGAGGTCTGTCAGCTTTACCCAGTCTTTACCTTTTGTACTTTGTCAGGTTGGAGTCACACTTTCTGACTCACACAGTAGGCCCCTGGAACTGCTCCTTGGCAGAGTCATGTAATAGACTTCTAAGCAAAGATGCCGTGGGGTTTGCAGTCACCGCGGCCTGCCTTCTCTGGCCCACGCCGCCACCGTCCTCCGTTCCCCCGCTCACTCACAGGAATGCCTGCGGAGAAGGAAACTATTGCTGAGCCGGCTTTGCCTAGCCTTCTACATTCTTGCGTTCAATTAGTCCTCTTCATTGTTGCAAATAACGGGGCGACCGCTTACATATCAATGAAAATCCACTGCACTGCTGTGGGATTATTTCAGTCCTCGGTAAACTAGACATTCCTGCCATTGTTTAGAGGGAGTAATTTTAAGTTCCTATTGCTTTATTTTAAATCTTTTCTTTGGGGAAGGGACAGCCAATCTCTTTTTCATGCACTTAACGTATTTTCTCCTTGAATCTCTTGGAACAATGGGTACGTGAACAGAGGCATCTTTTCTTGCGATAATTCTTCCGTGTTGGCTTCTGCTTTTGAATATGCCAGTAGCAAGGCATGAATACAATACTAAAAAAATCCATGGAGCAATGTTAATTACCTTCCTTGAGAGTATGAAAGGAAGTGTGTGATTATCTCTGCTTTTCTGGGTAAGTCCCGAGATCAGCAGACTTCGCTGAGCTTCCCACAGCTCCGTCAGGAAAGGCTTTGCCATCCATCCTCTCTCAGCGAGGTTCTACCTTCCGCCAGGAGGAGTGTTAGGCCTCTCAGGCCTACCGGGACCCTTACAAGGTAACACAACACACACAGTAGGTATCATTATGTTCAGTTTATTATTATGAAAAAAAAAAACTGATTGGAATTTTAAAAGAGTTTACCTTAAAAAATATTCAAACTGGAAATCTCATGTATCTTGTGTCTGTGGAGTGTACTGAAATTACTGAGACAATCTACCAAAGCAAAATATCTCTCCCTGTGCTAGGAGAAGGATTGTTTTAAAATATATATTGCAAAGGATACTGTCCATAAAATGAAAATGTACCGTATTTAGTTTAAAGAATTATGATAAAATGGATATGCACGGACTTGCTCCTCCCTTAAGAAAGAGACCCCATTACCTCGATGTGTTCGTCCTGGGCCGGATGGAATGGCCCTCAGATGCACTGCCCCGTGTCAGAGGCAGTAGGGCCCCATGTCAGAGGCAGTAGGGCCCCATATCAGAGCAGTAGAGCCCCATGTCAGAGCAGTAGGGCCCCATATCAGAGGCAGTAGGGCCCCATGTCAGAGGCAGTAGGGCCCCATATCAGAGGCAGTAGGGCCCCATATCAGAGGCAGTAGGGCCCCATATCAGAGGCAGTAAGGACCCATATCAGAGGCAGTAGGGCCCCATGTCAGAGGCAGTAGGGCCCCATATCAGAGGCAGTAGGGCCCCATGTCAGAGGCAGTAGGGCCCCATGTCAGAGGCAGTAGGGCCCCATATCAGAGGCAGTAGGGCCCCATGTCAGAGGCAGTAGGGCCCCATATCAGAGGCAGTAGGGCCCCATGTCAGAGGCAGTAGGGCCCCATATCAGAGGCAGTAGGGCCCCATATCAGAGGCAGTAGGGCCCCATGTCAGAGGCAGTAGGGCCCCATATCAGAGGCAGTAGGGCCCCATGTCAGAGGCAGTAGGGCCCCATATCAGAGGCAGTAGGGCCCCATGTCAGAGGCAGTAGGGCCCCATATCAGAGGCAGTAGGGCCCCATGTCAGAGGCAGTAGGGCCCCATATCAGAGGCAGTAGGGCCCCATATCAGAGGCAGTAGGGCCCCATGTCAGAGGCAGTAGGGCCCCATGTCAGAGGCAGTAGGGCCCCATATCAGAGGCAGTAGGGCCGAGGCAGGTTGCTTTAGCCCAGTTCCCTTCCATTGCTGGTAGGTCAGTGTGAGCCATGGCAGGGGACAGCAGACTGGAGGGCGGCAGGGAGGTAGAAGCCACGGCATCTTCTCCTCGGCCCCCATCTTGGTGGCTTCCTGGACAATGGCTGTGTACTAACCAGGGCTCTGGGACTGATCTGTGTGGCTCGGTCTTGGTTCAGGCGATGCCACCTATCCTTTTTCTCTTTATCTCTGAAATAGTAGTGTATTCTGCCTCTAATTTCTGACTCACCCACTGTCTCCAATTAGGTTACTTAGTTCTTCTTCCATCACCTATGTCAGTAATTTCTGATTAATTTTCCTGCGATGCAGATATTTATAGTGGTATCATTTTTCTCATATTTAATCCTGACTCATGGGCTTTATTTTTTTTTTTTATTTAAAAAAAAAACTTTTTGTAATAGAGACAGAGAGACAGACAGACAGATAGGGACAGACAGAAGAGCTGAGAAGTATCAATTCTTCATTGTTTCTCTTTAGTCTCCTTAGTTATTTATTGATTGCTTTCTCATATGTGCCTTGACCGGAAGGCTAGAGCAGAGCGAGTGACCCCTTGCTCAAGTTAGCAACCTTGGGCTCAAGTCAGTGACCATGGGGTCATGTCTATGATCCCATGCTCAAGCCAGCGACCCTGCGCTCAAGCTGGTAAAGCCCACTCTCAAGCCAGCAACCCCACACTCAAGCCAGGGACCTATGGTTTTTGAACCTGGGTCCTCTGTGTCCCAGTCCAATGCTCTGTCCACTGTGCCACCACCTGGTAGGCATGATTCATGGACTTTAAAAGCCTCATGTGGTCCTCCTTGATCACACCTCTTATCTTGCCTTAGAAGTAACCATTCTTATGATTAATTTTATTTTTTTATTTTTTTATTTTTTTTAAAGAGAGTCAGAGAGAGGGATAGATAGGGACAGACAGATAGGAATGGAGAGAGATGAGAAGCATCAATCATCAGTTTTTCCTTGCAACACCTTAGTTGTTCATTGATTGCTTTCTCATATGTGCCTTGACCGTGGGGCTACAGCAGACCGAGTAACCCCTTGCTCGAGCCAGCGACCTTGGGTCCAAGCTGGTGAGCCCTGCTCAAACCAGATGAGCCCGTGCTCAAGCTGGCAACCTCGAGGTCCCAAACCTGGGTCAACCGCATCCCAGTCCGATGCTCCATCCACTTTGCCACCACCTGGTCAGGCTCTCATGATTAATTTTAGCATTCTTTTGATTTTTTTGGTTGGGTTCACCATTCTGATTATTTAAACACTATATATATATATATATTTTAATTTTTGTTAGTTTTGCACGTTATATAATGGGATCACACACTATGTTCTTTTATATGACTTGCTTTTTTTCAACAATACATTTTTGAGATTCATGCTAGTTGTATAGGCAACAGTTGATTAATTTTCTCTGTAGTATAGTAGTCTACTATATAAAATAACACAATGTATTCCATCTTTTGTTAAATAAATATTTATCTGTTTTCCATTTTTACTCTTATAAATACATTACTATGAACATTTTGGTATGTGTTTTCTGGTTCACACGTGCAAGAGTTTCTTTGGTACATATGACTATGGGTGAAACTACAGGCCTGAAACCTCCTAAATGTTTATGTTTACATGATAATACCATACTGTGTCTCAAAGGGGTTGTCCCACTCACAATCCCACCACCAGTGAACGGGTGTCCCAATCATTTCACATTCTAGGCAGTGCTTGGTTTTATTGAGCATTAAAGATTCAAGACAAAAATCTATATAATGTATCTCAATAAATTATTTTCTACACTTCCTTACAGTGAAATATCCTTGCGTGAATACTTTCTGCCTGGTGTGCAAGCACATGTAAGCCTTTCTATACTATCTGTGTCTCGAACTCTTGTTTATTTGGAACTAAGAAGACTCCCATAGATCATTACAGGCCACTTTCATTTGATGGAAGTGAGATGATTTGTTAAGGGTGGCCAGTTAGAGGAGGAGAGGCTGTGTCCATGTGCCTCCTGGTGCCTCATGTTTGACTGAGGACCAGGATAAAAGGAAAGAGAATATGGAGGACAGCCATTCCAAAGTGAGGTTCTGGAGCACTGATTCATAACCGGCTGAGAAGATGCCCCAAATGGGTGTTATCACCGTCAGCGCAGTCGCCACTTGGGGGAACACGGTACTGAGATGGAGAGATCAGGAGAAACATTTCTTAGGAGGACCCTGCCGCCCTCCAGCAGCATCCCCCCCGCCAAGGCTGGAAAGGAATGGAGTGCTGCTCTCTCACCTCATGCTGGATCTGAGGAGCTTTAACGGGAGGCCTCAGAGAACTCAAACCAGCCACCTGCATCTTTAAGCACAAAAAGACGGTGCCTGGTTTGTTTCTAGAGGATTGTAAAGGCAGAGGCTGGGGCTGGGCTGTGGCTCTAGGGGACAGTGAAGAGACGAGCTGCAGTGAAGTCACCTGCACTCCAACCGTTTGTCAAGTCAGGGACTCTAGAGACAGGAAGCAGGCTTGAGAGCTAGCTCGTGCTCGCAGGTTTGACTGGGAGGCCATGCAGCTGAGCAGGATGGGATGGCAGAGGAGAACGAGAGACAACCAAAACCAAAACCAAAACCGAAACAACAACTCATGGACAAGCACAGCAGTGTGGTGATTGTGGGGCGAGGGGGTTGGGGGAAAGGGGAGGAGAGTGTAGGGGGATAAATGGTGACAGGCAAAGATCTGACTTGGGGTGGCGAACATACAATACGGAGTACAGAGATGTATATAGATTGGGCATCTGAAACTTGTATAATTATATCATCCACTGTCACCCCAATAAATTCATTTAAAAAAATCTACAAAGAAAAGATTTATCTTTGAATTCAGATCAAGCCTAGAGAGCAGCAATTCCTGATCCCTGAAGGACCAGAAAACTAGTGGGTAAGACCTTTCTTGCTCCCTCCCCATCTCTTCCTCTTTCTGTTTCCAGTTCCTGTAGGAGCTAAGTGATGGATGGGGAGAAGAAGAGGAGAAGCAAAAGACGGGAAAATAGAGAACAAGTCAACCACATTGTCTTACTGTCAGGTCTAGCACAAAGATTCCAGCGCTAAGCCAGAGGACAACTTCCAATTTACCCAAGTGAATTTCTGAGTTTTGCTGTTACATGTACTAGACAACTTAACTTCCTGAATGAAAATGTTTTGAGGAATAAGAGTGAAAGGAGAACTTTTGAAAATGATAAAAAAAAAGTCAAAGGGGATAAAAAGGCAGTTTAAATATAAACTGTGCTTTCTGAAGCTCCTACTTAGTGTATATATTTTAAGGCATAAGCCCACTGGGAGTACAGAATTAGATCAAGCAAGTCATATTGATTGGAGAGGTTGGATGTCACTTTAGTTTAATTAATCTAATATACGATATTCTTAGCACTGTGTTAGGCACTTAGAATACAAACATGGTCCATGTAGGACACAATATGGTCTATGATTTACTTGTCACATTCTAGTGTTGACAGAGAAACGAAGAATCAAAAACTATCCATTATCTGGTGAAATAGATTCTCAAATGGAAACCACTTTCAATTATTGAAAAATAAAGAAAAGGTATTTATTGGATGTGTAGTTTTATAGATTGGGACTCATGTCTCCTATATAATAGGCAATTGGACATGCTCTAAGGATGCAATTGATAAAGCTCACCTGGAAGTATTGAACTGGAAGTCATCAATGTATCTGTGGTGGTTGAAAGCGTAGCAAGAATCAGATTATCTTGGTATCTCTTATGTGGAGAAATAACAACAAAAAAATAATGTTGTGGGCAAAAAATGTCCAAAGAACACCAACATTCAAACAAATAGAAGACATTCTTTTTCTATTATTATTATTTTATTTAGAAAATTAAATTTAATGGTATGACATTGATCAATAAGAGTACATAGGTTTTGCTTCATGAGGTGATGGCACAGTGGATAGGGTGTTGGTCTGGTATGCAGTGGACCCAGGTTGAAACTCCAAGGTCACTGGCTTGAGTGCAGACTCATCAGGCTTGAATGCAAGCTCACCAGCTTGAGTGTGAGGTTGCTGACTTGAGCGTGAGGTCATAGACATGACCCCATGGTAGGTGGCTTGAGCCCAAAGGTCACTGGCTTGAAGCCCAAGGTCGCTGGCTTGTGCAAGGGGTAATTGGCTTCGCTGGAGACCCCTGATCAAGGCACATATGAGAAAGCAATCAATGGACAACTAAAGTGCTGGCACAAAAAATTGATGCTTCTCCTCTATCTCCCTTCCTGTCTGCCTGTCCCTATCTGTCCCTCATTCTGTCTCTGTTTCTCTTGCTAAAAAAACAAACAAACAAAAAAACCATTGCTTTTACATAAACATTCCTATGACATTTGAACTGTTGATTATGTTGTGTACCCATCAACCAAGTCAAATCATTTTCTGTCCCCAGATATTTGTCCCTTTTTACTCCCTCACCCCAACCCTCTCATGTCCCCTTCTCCCTCATAACCACTTCACTTTTATCTATGTCCATCAGTCTCAGTTTTATATCAGACCTATGTGTGAAATTATACAGTTCTTAGCTTTTTCTGATTTACTTATTTCACTCATTATAATGTTCTCACAGTCCGTCCATGTTGTCATAAATGGCAGTGGGTCATCATTGCTTAGAAGACTCTACCGAGGAGGCATTTTTAGAGAAGCTTCCTTTTGAAGAAGTAGCCTTTGCCTGAAGGTCTAATATTACTGGCTTTGCATTTCAATTCAAAAAGGCTATTATCTAATGTGTCTAGGTTTCATGAGACATATTATATATTGCTAAAATAAAATGTCTTGCACGCCCTTCTTTGTTCACATAATTAAGCTAATGCAATTCTTTGTTTTATGCTAATTTTGACTTTAGGCAGGAATGAGAAATTTGACTGTTGACATACATGAACATTTCAATGAGCTTTTTCTTCATTTAAAAATAATTGTTGTTTATCATCCAAATGAAGAATAAACAGAAACAAAATATAGCCTTCAAAAACATACATTAGCTTATGGGCAAGCTATGATTCATCATAAACAGCTGCATTACAGATTAGCCTGAAAAGTTAGAGCTTAGTATAGTAGCTTGGTCATTCTTGAGTCTTTATTAATTTCAATTGTCTTCAAGTAACCCATAATAATAAATTTCCTTTGGTGTGCAGGCTGATATTTCTGAGTACTTTAGAGATAGAGACTCTTATTTAGGATGAAGCTGAAGAGGCTGCCAACATTTCATGTGTCAGCCCTGGTAAAAACTGATGTTCGTGTGTTTCTGTCAGTTGTCACCTGGGATGGATTTCAGTTGCCATTGTGAATATAAAAAGCTCACTACCCCATTATTAATTCCCATGAGTTATTTAGTCCTGTCTTTCTTTCTCTAAAGGTTAAACTCTTATCTTTCTGCTAAAAAGTTAGATAATTAACATGCTCACTTACTACAATGCTTCCATAACATCTGTAGTTTATGCACCATTAATCAAATTCCTCTGCAGGCATGATTGACTTTTGCTAAGAAACTTGGGGAATAAATCCTTTCTCTTTAGTAATAACTTTGTTGTTATTATGGTTTAAAAAAAAATCTCTTTCTCAGAAACTCAATTTAGAGTAACAGTCTCTAGCTACTTAAAACTGGCATTATAAAACCACATAACACAAATGCGAGTGAATGACGTATTTTAAAATCTTTAGGAGTGCTGACATCTCTTTGCATTGAAAACTTTAGACATTGTAATTTCCAAAGCATTGTGTATTTATAAAATTGTGTATTGACATTTAAAGTCACCATTTTCAAATGACAGAAGCAAACATTAAGACTAGATATTTTATTAGCATTTCTGACTTGAATTTAGAAGTCACTTGTATGAAATAGATATCTAAAAATCAGCTTTTTAACATTCTAGGATTTTGGTGCCTGAATTATTTGTCAAGAGCACCAGTACAAAGCGAGTGCTGGACATTTATAGAAAATATGTCTTACCATTTGTTCACGGAAAATTCTGTTTTATATCTGTGATGTTTCTTGACATTTTCTTTCTGCTATAGGTTTCTTGTAATGTCTCCTTGATCTGTCTGAGGAGATAGGTTGTGGGAATTTTTTGGAAGCTTTAGAGACTATTATACAGAGAAATAAAACTTTTTTTTTTCATCATAAGAATTTATTTTCAATCCTTTCCCTTATAGTCCCTTCTCCTTTTCTTTGGTTTCCTCTAAGTAAGTGGTAAAAAATATCAAAACTCTTTGAAGAAAATAAATTAATGTAAGATTTTTTTTTTGGTTGAATGACGGAGAACACACATGAATTGGGTCAATAAAACTAAATATCATTGTTTAATGCCAAAAATATTAATAAACTATATTGACCTAAATGACTCTAATTCTAAATTTTTAATATAATGAATTTTTTTTCACAAAAAAAGATGGACAACCTAATATAGAGGCATATATATATATAATATCTTTGATATATTATATATAATATACAGGAACATATTTAATATATATTTTAACCTAATTTGTAGTCATATAGATAATTTTTTAGTCAAATGAATTAGAGTTTTGAAAGAAAACAGAGTGGTGCCAATAGTTTAGTTGTACTGATAACATTATAGAGTCTAGCTATCTTTGAAAAATGATCAATTAATAAAGATCTTTGTGTGAGAGTAAGGTCTGAAATGATATTAGATAGAATAATTATTCATCAGGTAACCTGTTTCTACTTATAAAACTTTTCTTTGTGGAAATAATGACATTTAGTGTTCACTTAAAATTTAAACTTAAGCCTTATTGAACCATTTATGATTACCTATTTATTTTAAAATCTTAATACACGAGCATATATTTACCTCAACTTCTTCCACTCTTGGTGACATTCTACTCATTGTTAAAGAGGCAAGCAAAAATAAACTTTGTTGTGAAGGTTTGACACCTATTTATTGAATAATTTTTTTTTTGCTCTGATTCTATATTATTTGGAACAGAGCTTAATTAATCACTTTTGCTTCTCTGTGTTAAATGTACTCTTGGCAAGGGCAAGGGCCATATTTCAGCCACTGTACTCCCAGAAATGAGCTCAGTGACTGCCACGTGCAGTCCTCATTTAAAACCATATATAAAAGCATAGAAAATAATATTTGTAGGGTTAGAAACAGAAAGAGGCCCAGATAATACCGTGAACCTAGGAAATGCCTATTCCTTTTTTCAGCTACCAACACCCTCCATGATTTACTTATTTATTTATCTACATAATTTTTTATTTTTAATTATACTTGATGTCCAATATTATATTAGTCTCAGGTAAACAACGCACTGATTAGACATTTATGTAATTTATGAAGTAATCACTCCAATAAATCTAGTAACTATCTGACACCAATAATATAGTTATTAAAATATTATTGGCTGTATTCCCTAGGCCATCCTTTCTTTATATCCCTGTGACTTTCTGTAGCTGCCCATTAGTAAGTCTTATCCCTCACCTCACCCATCCTTCCAACCCCATCTCCCACCTGCCAACTGTCAACATGCTTTTTGTTTCTGAGCCTGCTTTCATTCTGCTTATTTATATATTTTGTTGTTTAGGTTTTTGGTGTAAGTGAGATCATCTGGCATTTACCTTTCTCCATCTGACTCATTCATTCAGCACAATACCCTTTAGGTTCCACGTTGTTGCAAATGCGAAGATTTCATTCTGTTTTACGGCTGAGTCATATTCCAGTACGGATATACACCATTTCATTATCCACTCATCTATTGACAAGTAAGTTGCTTCCATATCTTGGCTATTGTAACTAATGGAACAGTGAATCTATAGATGCATGTCTTTTTGATTTAGTGTTTTGGGTTTCTTTGCATAATAATGTAGAACTGAAATAGTTGGGTCCTTCTTCGTATCCTGTTCCACTTTGTTTAAAAGCCTGATTTGTCTGGTATAAGAATTGCTACCCCAGATTATTCCTTTTTCTTTTTCTTGGTTTTCATTCTCATGAAATATCTCTTACCATTTCTTTCAGTATCATTTTTCAATCTGAAGTGAGTTTTGTAGACAGCATTTGTAAAGGTCTTGTTGTGTTACTCAATATGTCTTTTGATTGGAGCACTTAACCCATTTGCATTGCAAGTAATTATTGCTAGATAAATTTTTATTGCCATTTTATTGCTCACGTATTTTATATTTTCTTCTCCTTAAAGAAAACACTTTAACATTTCATGAAACACTGGTTTGGTGATGAAGAATTCTTTTAACTTTCTCTTCTCTAGGAAGCTCCTTGTCTGTCCTTTGATTCTAAGTGATAGCCTTGCTGGGTAGAGTAATCTTGGTTGTAGGTCTTTGATTTTCCTTACTTTGAATACTTCAGGCTGGTCCCGCTGGCCTGCAAAGTTTCTGTTGAGAAACCAACCAATAGTTTATGGGAGTTTTCTTGTAGGTAACTAACTGCATTTCTTCTGCTGCCTTTAAGATTCTTTTTTTTATCTTAAACCTTTGCCATTCTAATTGTGATGTGTCTCGGTGTGGGCCTCTTTGGGTTCATCTTGTTTGGGATATTGTATTTACTGAATTGTTTGTAATTTTTTTCTTCACCAAGTTATGGAAATTTCAGTTGTTATTTCTTTAATGGTTTATCAGTCCCTTGCTCTCTCTCTTCTTCAGGTACCCCTATGATGCAGATGTTTTTACACTTGATCTTGTCTCAAAGATTTCTTAACAGAGATTCATTAAAAAAAAAAATTTGTTGCTCTGTTGGGTGTTGTTTTCTGCTTCCTTATCTTACAAATCACTGATTTGATCCCCTTCTTCATTAATCTGTTATTGACTCCTTCTACTCTATTCCTTATTTCAGTTATTATGTTCTTCATTTCTGCCCTTTTTTAATGATTTCTATGTTCTTTTTTATGCTATTGAAGTTATCAAGTTTTTTTATTACTCTCATAATCATTGTTTTGAATTCTGTATTTTATATTTTGCTTATTTTCATTTTATTTTATTCTTTATCTGGAGATTTTTTTTTTATTTGGGCCATGTTTCTTTGTCTCCCCATTTTGGCTGTCTCCCTTAGTTTGCATCCATGTATTAGGGAGAGCTTCTATGTCTTACAGTCTTGGTAAGATGATCTAATATAGTAGGTGTCCTATAGGGCAAAGTGATGTAACCTTCCCATTGACCAGAGCTAATGCTCTGGGTGTGCTCCCTGTGTGAGCTGTAGGTACCTTCCTGTTGCAGTGGAGCTTTGATTGCTGCTGGCACCTCCATGAAAGGGATTGATCCCAGGCTGATTAACTGTAAAGACCACCTGCAACTTTAGCAGAGGAGCTGCTATGCAAAGACCAACCTCACAGAACAGAAATCACTTCAGCTGAGCTTTACTGCCTGCTGACCTTATACCCTTTCAGTGTGTTGGTCGTGGAGGTGGTTGGGTAGTGCTCTGGCAAGGTCTGAAGCTAACCACTTGGTGTGCTGGCTCTGGGGCCTCCTGGGAGATGCTAGCCAAGTTCAGTTGCCATCTGTTGCCTGCCCAGGGCCAGCCAGCATGTGCTATGAAGCGATATGCAGATGATGCTATGTGTGCTGTGTTTGGAGGATCCTGGGAGAGGCCAAGCTATGAACTGTGTTTGGCTACTGCTAGTGCTGGGCCTTGGGCCACTTTAAGAAGAGGTCTGAGGTATGCAGAGGCCAGATTTTGCTCTGAGGTTTGTAAACCTTTAAGAGATTAGGAACATCTGCAGCATGAGTGAGGACAGACTGCTTGGAAAAGCCTCTGAAAGCGGTTCGGGTGGTGGATATGAATCTTAGGGAATCACTAAAGCAGAGAAAACTGTGTTGATCAGTTTGATGGACAGTCAGATATTGCCCCGGCCTGTCCTTGCAGGGAGAGAGCTCAGCAATGAAGTAATAGCTTCTGCTAGCACCTCTGTCTGGGAGAAAGATGCCCCTCCAAGTATCACCCAAACCCATACAATTCAGTTCCCATATATCCCTGGCACTTGGTGAGTTGTGATTCCAGTTCTGGAACCATGAGTAAGTGAGTCTGAGTAAGTTCATGTGGGCCCTGTAAGAGAAATGCCTGGGACACTAGCCCTCCATCTCACTCAGCCACAATCTCTACTGGTTTATAGCCAGAGGTTATGGTGACTTCTCTTGCTGGCACTGAAACCCTGGGCTGAGGGGTTTGAGGTGGGCTGGAACCCTTTGTTTTCAGGGGGACCTCCACATCAGTGATATCCCCCTTAATTTTTCACCACCACATGTGGATATGAGACCAGCCTGTTCTGCATCTCTGCTCTTCCTATCAGTCTCAACATGGCTTATTTTGTGTATCCTTAGTATAGGATTTTGTTTAGCCACATCGTAGGTGGTTGTCAATGATGGTTGTTCTGTGGCTAAGTTGTAATGTTGATGTGGTTGTTGGACATAGCCAGTACCTTGATTACCTACTCTGTCATCTTGACTGAAAGCTTCTGCCATGATTTGTTATTACTTATTAATAGAAGATTAAATTAAGAGTGAAATGACTAAGAACAAAGATGTAAATGGCAAACTGATAAAAATGACAGTTAAAACATTATGAGGAAAAAACTGTGATATAAATATTCTGTGAACTTGCACTTAAATGAACCATTGCCTAGAAAAAGTATGGAAAAAGATCATCAAAAATCAAGCATTTGGAAAATAAGAATGTATTTCTAGATTTACCTTACTTGACCTTTAACAAATAAGCAAACACAATTATGCTAGAATAAGTGTTAAGGATATCAGGTACAACTTTCTACCCCGAAGTAATGACTGAGAACTCTTTAAAGGGTATTGTAGCCAAAGTTGAGCAGATATAGACACACATATTACTGTTTCCATATTTGTTCTCATATCTTTGAATTTTAAATGTATGTGTTCTTTTTATTGTTAAATATAATAAAACCAAAGTTGACAAAAGAGATGGAAAGAAATTATTCTTCTAATAAGACTTTAATATAAGCACACACAACATTCTTAGTTTTACTCTTACATCCCCAATAATTATAACAGTGGCTGACATATAGTAAAACTCAATAACTATTTTTTTGGTGTATATTTCCAAGGTGAGTTATACATAGAAACAGAAGACATGGTCCTTGTTTGGTAGCTGGTGATACTTAGTGACTAGAAAACCACTAATACACATATTCTAATCACTTTCACTAAACACTTTTTTCTGCTGAATATAGAAATATTTTCATTCTGTTCTCAGTCTAGTACTTAATAAAAATAAACTAATTACAAGACCCTGTGAATAAAGCAGTGTTGATTTTTATCATGAAAGTCCAGAGGCCAACTGATATAAAAATTGGCCTATTTCCTCTAATAACTCAATTTGAACATTGATTGCAGTATAATGATAAAAATTTTTCTAGAGGAAATAATTAGAAATGTTGTCAACAACAACAAAAAATATCAAGTTGTTTATTGAGCTGTCTTCTGGGCTTTCAAGGCAAAGAAAATTGTTCACTTTAACAGTAGTGTGTAACATCTATATGTATTCAAAAATATTAACATTTAGAGTTGAGATTTTCAGAGATTAGAAAGTCATTTATGCCTGGCCAGGTAGTGATTTAGTGGATAGAACATCAGCCTGGGATGCTGAGGACCCAGGTTCAAAACCCCGAGGTCACCAGCTTGAGCACAGGCTCACCAGCCTGAGCCCAAAAGTTGCTGGCTCGACACCCAATGCCATTGGTTTGAACCCAAGGTTGCTGGCTTGAGCAAAGTATCATTTGTTCTCCTGGAGCCCCCTGGTCAAGGCACATAAGAGAAAGCAATCAATGAATAACAAATGTGCCACAACTCTGAGTTGATACTTCTTATATCTCTCCCTTACTGTCTATTTGTCTTTTGCTAAGAAAGAAAGAAAGAAAGAAAGAAAGAAAGAAAGAAAGAAAGAAAGAAAGAAAGAAAGAAAGAAAGAGAGAAAGAGAGAAAAAGAAAGGAAGGAAGGAAGGAAGGAAGGAAGGAAGGAAGGAAGGAAGGAAGGAAGAGAAAGAAAGGAAGGAAGGAAGGAAGGAAGAAAGAGAAAAGGAACAAAGAGAAAGAGAAAGAAAGAAAGAACAAAAGAAAGAAAGAAAGAAAGGAAGAAAGAAAAAGAATGTCATTTATGTAGGTAAGGACACATCATTTGATGGAGAGTCCTCAGATGAGGGAACCCATAACTTTTGTCTCACCATTTAATTCCTGCTTGAGTAACCTCCTATTATTCAGCATAACCTGTAATTTAATAAAATGTACATCTATCCAAATGTTAAACTAATTTAACCATTATTGTAAGATAAAATGTAACATCTTGATGTAAAAACAGTTATTTAAGCGAATCTGAACCGGAAGACTTTGTTTTCTTAATCCATAGAAAACCAGTACCCTCGGTAAATGTGGTGCCTTACGTGATCACGCGCTTCGTTACGTGCACCTCTTGAGAACTTCAAGGTAGAGTATCCCAGATTTCACAAGCCCTTGGCGTTGTGATAGGCCAGAATCTTTTTTGAGTTGCCTCGATTTCTGTAGTTCTTCAATTGGATTTTTGTTTATGCATTTGTTTTAGTTTGCTTTTAATTTAACAGAAATTTCTGAGAATCCTTTAGAATTTGTTTCTGAAGGCTGTTTTGTGCATCGTCAACTCACTGGAAGACTATAATTAGGAGACTGATGTGGAACATTATCTTTGGAAGTTGTGGATAATTATTTAAAACACTTTGGTGTTTGAAATGACATGTGAATCAATAAATAATTAAAATAATGATGATGATGATGATGATGACAGAGGAAATCCTTTGGAGAAAGTATTTCAAACTGAATTATTGAATGAGTCCACATTTCAAGGTGTCAACCAAATAGGCAGACAATGGAACATACACAAATTAATATCTTGGTCAGGTGGAGAAGTTAAAAAAAAATCTTTTAATAGAACTGAAAAGTGTAGCTATTGATTTCTTAGGAGATAGGATTGCTAAAGGCTGAATTGCTCCGATGATTAAATCACAAGCTTCAGCTCTGGCATCAGTGTTTCCTTCAGTCAAAATCACAGAGGCTATCTGCAGATCCCCGGAGCTGTTTCTCTGAGTAAACTAGTGAAACATAAATATTTCCCGGAGGGCTTCTGATCCAGTGCTAGATTAGCTGTCTGAAGTTGATCATTTCAGTTTCTCTTGGAGAGATCTATAAAAGCTTAGTTACCTACTCAACTTGCCCTTCTGTATCTGAGAATTAAAAAGGATAACAGTAAAAACTTCTGCATTTATTTAGTGCCCTGCAGGGCAAGATGGAGACTCAGGTTCCTAATGTATTAGCCTTGTACGTCCCTACCTTCTGAGCTAGGTATTACTGCTTTTGGTGCTTGAAAATGATGCTCCAGAAAGGGAGTTAGGTATTTAGAGTTCATAATTGATCACCAACCTCTCTCTAATCTGAGTGAAATAAGCCACAATTAAAAAATAACCTTATGAAACAAATCACACACTACCAAACCACCAAACCCCAATAAGGCTTGCAACAATGAAATGATGAAGGGAGTAAGATGAAAGGACAGGTAAGGTTTTAATCAATAAATTGATTTGGCAATCTTAACTTGGTGTTATACAATCCCGAGGTAGTTTTACTTCTCTCCAATCATTGTCTTCAACCATGCTTCATTGATTATCCTTTTCTTTTTTTGACCCATAATGACATTTTAGCTTCTCCTCACTTTGTGTCATTAAAAAGTACAGTCTTGTTTTGTCCAATTTAACACTCCAATTTATTACCTTTTCTTCTCCCAGGGCTGACCAGAGTGTCGTATTTCTGTAAGTTCACCCCTTTGCCCTTCCTTCTGGATCTAATTACTTTGTTGATAGTGGTGGTGGTGGGGGAGCATTGCAAAACCAGGTGATTGTCTTTTAACCTCACTGGTACATTTCCGCCTGTGAATACTTAAGTATGTAACAGTGGCCAGCAATGGATGCCCTCTGGGGCGAGCATCTGAGACACAAGTGTCATTCTGTGGGAGCCATGATATGTTCCTCACCACCTTACAATCCCTGAGACAGGGGATTCACTGGCCTAAGTCTTCTGACCACCTTTCCTGTCTTCTCTCTATTTCCAAGAGCCCCTGACCTATTCTAACCTCACAGGCTCCCTGCTCTCTGTAGCCAGCCTTCCCCAGTAGGGGAGCAGGGAGATTCACCAAACTGGACTCCTTCACTGATGTCTCCTTGACTCATAGAAGTCTGCTGCATTCTCACCACCTCAAGACGTGGAAATATGCAGACTGCTCCATCATTCCTGTGTCTTCTCATTGTCTTTTGTAGGCAATTCTTTTCCTGCCTGTTCATATAGGTCCCAGAAGAGTAGTGAGCTCATGGTATAAACTTTTATCCAGGAAATGAGATGATAATTTCCTCCTCTGTAAAGAGTTACTTCTCACCTGGCTGTTGGGTAGGGTGACTATATATTTCATTGCCTAAACTGGGTCACTTTTGAAGCTCAAAGGGACTGGAGCCATAAACCAGGATTTTCCTGGAAAAATCTAGTAGGGTTTCTTCCCCTTTTGAGTAGAGTAAGCCACAGTACATTCTTTCTAGGATAAAAATAAGACTACAGAGATTTTCTTCCCCTTTTCCTTCTCCTATTCAGTTTATTTGAGGGAAGGGACAGGGAAGTGGAAGTTAGTGATGTAAGTAGCAAATGAGTCAGGCTACAGTCAAGATATCTGAACCCCAATTACTTGTGCTACAATTTAGAATATTAGTTATCTGATGTCCCTTTTTTCTTAGCTTTCGATCCTTCATATCAGCGATAAGTCCAGAAGAAAATAAAACTATTCAATATCAACTGAGATATAGAAACTTAGTTATAAAAATTAGGTATTCCAGGAATCACGATTTAATATAGGGTTAATATAACCCCATTATTTTTAGCTAACTATGTGGTAAAGGTGCAGTATTCAGGAATCTTATAACTCCAAAAATATAATGCATTCTCAGTAACTTTTATCTTTCAAATATATCATCTAACTCCCAGAACATTGATTTCTCCTTCTTTATAAATTTCCAAAATATATGCATATTTTTTACTCTGAAGAGGAAAACAACAGAGCCTACAAGTAAAACTCCCAAACTCCCTAATCTAAATCTCAAAAAATTTTTAAAAATAATAGTTAACTCTTATTTATGCTTTATTATATTAGTTGTAATTTATCTTATTTATACTATTAAATATCTCTTGGATACTAAAAATATTGTGTGCTTACTTAGCATTTTTATTAACACAATTATGCTTTTGTGTGTGTGTGTGAGCTAGCAAGAGAGAGGGAGAGAAGAACAGACAGGAAGGGAGAGAGATGAGAAGCATCAGTTCTTCATTGCAGCTCCTTAGTTGTTCATTGATTGCTTTCTCATATGTACCTTAACCAGGGGGCTACAGTAGACCGACTGACCCCTTGCTCAAACCAGTGGCCTTGAGTTTCAAGCCAGTGACCTTCAAGATCAAACTAGCAATCATGGGGTCATGTATATGATCCTATGCTCAAGCAGGTGACACTGCACTCAAGGTTGTAAGCTTGTACTCAAGCCAGATGAGCCCACACTCAAGCCAGTGACCTCAGGGTTTCAAACCTGGGTCTTCAGCATCTCAGGCTGATGCTCTATCCACTGTGCCACTGCCTAGTTAGGCTATCACTGCTTACTTAAATTTATCATTGCTTCTCCTCAGTCTGTTTGAACTTTATATCCTTTAAGAATACTAAACTAAAATTTAATATTTATATTCTTTTTTTTTTTTTTTTTTTTTGGTATTTTTCTGCAGCTGGAAACAGGAAGAGACAGTCAGACAAACTCCCACAAGCGCCCGACCGGGATCCACCCGGCACGCCCACCAGGGGCGACGCTTTGCCCACCAGGGGGCGATGCTCTGCCCCTCCGGGGCGTCGCTCTGCCACGACCAGAGCCACTCTAGCGCCTGGGGCAGAGGCCAAGGAGCCATCCCCAGCGCCCGGGCCATCTTTGCTCCAATGGAGCCTTGGCTGCGGGAGGGGAAGAGAGAGACAGAGAGGAAGGGGGGGGGTATATTCTTAATTATGGTATAAATTTTAATTTTTGAGCTATTCATAACTTAAGAATTTTTTCAGTATGAAAACAGGTACTTCCAATCAAATTTTTGGATATTTATTTATTTACTTATTTATTTATTATTCATTGAGAGGAGGGGAGGCAGAGACAGACTCCTGCATGCACTCCAGCCAGGATTCATCCAGCAAGTCCACTATAGGATGATGCTCTGCTCATATGGGGCATTGCTTCGTTGCTTAACAACTGAGCTCTTCTTAGCACCTGAGGCAGAGACCATGGAGGCATTCTCAGTGCCTGGGGCCAACTTGCTCCAATTGACCAATGGCTGCAGGCAGAAAAAAGAGAGAGAGAGAATAGAGAGGGAGAGGGGTGGAGAAGCAGATGGGTGCTTCTCCTGTGTGCCCTGACCAGGAATCAAACATGGGACATCCACATGCCAGGCTGATGCTCTACCACTGAGCCAACAAGCAAAAGCAACTTTTTAGACTTTTAAAACTATTATCTCTATTTTGTTTTTTAAGACCCATTTTGAGAGTCAAAAACCTATGTTTTCTTGTTTGGCTCTCCTCTAAATTAATACATCTCCACCTCAAGGTCTAATTTTAACTGTGGATGGTCCACAGTAAAAAGCATTACTGAACAAAAACAAGCGAACCTTTTGGGTTTGTTTTTGAATTATTATTTCAAAATGTCTGCTGCGGATATTACATTTGTACAAACCAGTGGTTTCATGTGCCATCTTTCTTCTTCTAGTGGATCCTCCTCCAAATCTCTGAGGTATTTAAAAACTTAAGCTTAAATATATTTTCATATCTCCTCTGCAAAATGTTCCTCTGTGGTACTGGGTTACACATGTTTTTTGGAGTTGCTTTTTGATAATGTTGATTATCACTGTACTTGTAAGACAGAGTCCACACAGTGGACTAATGACTCTTCTTTGATCTGGTCTTGAGCAGAGCTCCTCAATTTTTTGCACCGTATCATTGAGCCTCTAGAGTCTTAACACACCAAACTTCTGGCATATGTGGTCAGGGAAATTCCATATGGAAATTACAACATAGGAGAATAAAAGTTAAAGTTCTAGCCAACTGGGACATCTTTTTACACTTGCTCTAAAAGTTCAGACACATTTTTACAAGTACATCTTAATCACAAGGGTGATTGCCATGGTTACTCCCTCCTCAGGTTTGTTGTTTATGTTCCTTAGCCTTCCAAATTACTCTGTCTATAATGTGAGCCTACCTTCTTCTTGCAAAGGCTAACTTCTCCAACAGGTTGAACTCTTAGTACTTGTATTCTCTCTAAGTCCTACAGTCTCCGTGGGGCTCCCTGCTTTATTTTGATGGACATGTATATTTGCAATGCTTTTGTCTCCTGGGCCCCAGGCCCATGAAAGTTAAAGTAAATATTTCAATTTCATGTTTCTTTCCCCCTTTACGCTGGTGTTCACACTGGTAGATAAACTGTTTAGAATACTAATTTTCAAAAACACAATCCTGCTTTTAATACAGCATAATCTAAACATCTACTGAGGAAAGAATATTTCCTCTGTTAGCAAAGTTCTGTGCTGCTAGTGGGTCATCAGTGATGTGCAAAGGAGCACTTGGGTTTGGCATCTGCACAGAGAACCACAGTAGCTTCAATAGTTGCCTTCTCTGTTGGATGGGGAATGGCAGGAGTTCCAAATTAATTCCTGGGGTTCAGATTCTCTGATATGAGAGGGTGGAGTTGCAAATTCCTGTCACTGCATCTATGTGGGGTTTCCTTTAAATTTAAGCTAGAAGTTCACTAAACTTTTAAAATTTCTTTGCCCTTGTTTCAACTTAAAAGGGTTTTCAACCTCAGGTGAATTATATAACGCCAAGCTTGGTTTTATAATTTAGCAAATAGGCAATCATACAAGCTAGTTCTTCAGATGTTGGGAAACTTTAAACAGATCACATTTTGCTTGTACCTCTACCTTAAATTCTTCTGCTTCTTCTTTTTTTCTTTACTACATTTTGCCTTATATTGTAGTTACATAATTAGTCATCTGTAAAGGATCTTCTTTAATTCAGCATGTTCTGCTAAGCACTGTGTGGGAATAGAATAGAATGCATACCTATGCATTTTTCTATCTTCCACTAGGTGGCGATAACCTTGAAAGAATGGCCTTATTAATTATTCTGTCTCCTACAGGTAACACAGTGCTTTGTTCAAAATAATTCAGAGATTAGCCACAAGTACATAGGATGAGAAAACTATTTTCACAAAATTTGCAAGGCTATTATTGAAGTACATATCATAATACACTGACCTTTCTCTCAAAATGATCAGAGAATAGCTCAGATCTTTGACTCCTGTAGTCTAATCATAGACCTTGACATTTTAACCAGGAGCAGAGATTAGTGCGGCGTTTTTATCTTGCTTTATTGGTTGTAATCAAGTTGCAGGGTCATTACTTCTGATCAATCATAATTATCTCCTCCCAGGACCTCCAGGTGAGGGTTATTTTCTTTAAAAGAAGTGCTCATAATATTTTAGTCTGTTTGGGTTTTTTTCTTTGTCTGGTATGATAGTTTCCAGACTGTGGATGTTTAATAAATACTAAATCATACTTTTGTTATTGATCTGACTGGATTGTGGAAGCTTTCAAAATTTTCAAGAAAGTGGTTTATATAATTTGTGATCTTTAGGATTTTAAAGTAGAATTATGATGACCTTTTCAAAGGATAAAAGTAGAAAGTTGCTCCAGGCTGAAGGCCAAGCAGTTAAAACTGATATTATTGGTTTCTTTTGACTCATTAATTGGATCTAAGTAGATACAGAGAACTGAGGCTTCTGTTAAATAGTTGACACACTGTTGGTTCCAATTTGTAAATTTTCTGGAGATGGTATTATAATAAACAAAATGGTCTCCGCAGAGTGACCATTGGAGAGTCAAGTAAGGTGCTACCTCGGGAGCCAAACTAGATAAATCAGATGTTCCCAGTATCTTCAATGTGTGTGTTAATGCCAACCATGATGCTTGTAGCTTCATCACTGCTAATACCACATGAAAGTGGCCCTGTGAATAGTCCTATATCACTTGTATTTCATATTACTACTGTAAAAAAATACTCCAAAAATGTAGTGAGTAAAAGCAACACAAATTTACCATTTGATAGTTCTAGAGGCCAAAAATCCAAAATGGGTCTTACTGGTGTAAGGCCAGTAGCTGTGGCCATCGTGGCCATTCATGTGCAGGTTCCCATTAGATTTGGACAGATGGTAAAGAAACAGTGAAGCCAAAAATTGGCGGGCCATTCCTTTATTCAAGACTCACACTGGCTGATGAGCAAACACACACAGGGATCACAAAGCCCCTGACACCTTCTCCAGTTCCACATCCAGGGGAATATTCTCCAGTTTTTCCTAGAATCAAAGGCCCCACCATTCCCAATGCCCCTCACCTCTGGTTCCCCATCTGCCAACATGGTTTCTTATTCTGCAAAAACTGGTTTCTCTCCTTTCTCTGCCATGTTGACTTCTCTCTCCTTCAGCACTCTGCGTTCTCTCTGCTCTCACTCTGCAAACATGGCTTCCTTCTTCTGCTCCTTCTCCTTCTTTCCTTTGAAAACTGTTCTGGTGCCAAAACCTCTCCTCCAGCACACATTAGCATAACAACGGCCCTTCCCAAGCAGGAAGGTAATTAGCAATTTAGCAGATCACATACCTAGCGCTGCCCAGTGCCATTTTTCTTTCAAGATTTTTTTTAAGACTTTATTTATTCATTTTAGAGAAGAGAGAAGGAGGTGGGGGGAGAGGGAGAGAGAGAGAGAGAAGAGGGGAGGAGCAGGAAGCATCAACTCCCATATGTGCCTTGACCAGGTAATCCCAGGGTTTTTAACCGGTGACCTCAGCATTCCAGGTCGACGCTTTATCCACTGCACCACCACAGGTCAGGCCCCAGTGCCATTTTTAACAATAAAAATGAGCAAACTCAAATAACATATTTTACAAACTCATTTGCCCAACACTGGGCTACAAAGTATCAGCAAAGCTGTTTTCCTTTTTGAGGATCTCAGGGAAGAAACAATTTCCTTGCTATATCCAATTCTACAGGCAGGTTACATTCCTGGCTTATGGTCCCATTCTTCTATCTTTAGAGCCAGCAGGGTAGCATCTTTGAATTTCTCTCCTGTCTGACATTTCTGTTTTCCCCTTCTGAGGAAGCTTATGATTGCATTGGGTTACCTGGATAATCCAGGACAACCTTCCTTTCTCAAGGCCTTTAAGTTAATCATACCTGTAAAGGCAAAGATCTTTTTGCTAGGTAAGGTGATGATTCTCAGCTTGCAAGGGTTACAACGTAGACATCTTCAGGGGGCCATTGTTTGTCAACCACCAGAATATTTTGTCTACTAAAAAATATTTTGACTGGTTATGATTTGTCAAGATAAAATAGACTCCAATTGGAGAACTATATGTACTGCCATATTTCTAATTTTAATATAAAATCATATTTTTACAAGATTTGATTTAGTGCTTCTTGAAAGGGTTAGTATTAAATGATACGTTTTGATTTTGTTACCACATTGGTTATATAAAATTACTAATATTTTAACATTGAATGCATTCATGTAAATGTGCCATCAAATAGCTAATAAGGGATAAAGAAACCATTACCCTTTCCTCAGAAAGATATTGAAACTGGTGAACTATAAAATTTTGAGTTCTTCTGAGTGTCATTGGAAGTTCTGGGAGATGTCTCTTTTGAATTCAGAAATCATGAATATCTTGATATACTTGAGTAAGCGAGAAATGAGCCCTGCTTTTGCAGTTGACTCATAGATGTGATCCTAAGCAGGAGGGCAAGGATAAAGAGGGTTAGAATGAATAATAAGTGCATTTGAAAATGAAATTTAACACGTAGAGAGTGCCACAATTTTTCCAGTACGCTAAAGGATAACAGTTTTCTTCTGCAATGCTTCTTAAAGAATAAAATATTTTACTGATTATTTTATCCTTGTTAATTATTCTATTTTAAAGTAAAAAACAGTCTTTAAAAATATTTCTTGTAACAGTGTGCCCAAATGGCTCTTCATTTTACAGATCCCATGTAGAAATCATATTTTTCCCTGAAACTTGCCTCCAGTAATATTTGTAGTTAATACATTAGAAAACTTTTGCAGGAATTTACTTTGTTACCTTGACATTAGGGTTAAATCATTTCAATCACAAATAACTTAGAATGAAATCAGAAGTATATTTTATGGGATGCAAAATTTCCTCGTAACTTCAGCTTCTTCTTTTAGACGTAAATTTTGCTTTTATTTATTTTTTTCCCTTTAAGGATCTGAAGAATTCCAGCCTCCCTACTGTTGCTTCTTACATGATTCATGTTGAATATGTATTTCCCAGCATCTAGAGATGCTGACTCAGTGTAGCTGGTGACAGGTGTCTCAATGACAAAAGCAGGAGGCCTTTAAAATCTTCAGTCTGGGAGTGTAGGGATTGGTATGACATAAGCCCATGCTGACAATCTAAAACGAAGGCTCTTGGCATAATTGCTTTTCATTCAGAAGTTAAGAAATGCAGCTGGGTCCTCTTCACCTCCAATTCTTGCCATCTCTGTGCACGGAGTGGCGAATTGCCTCCTTTATTTCTGAATTTACATTCCCTCCTTCTTTGAAGTAACTTAAAGATCAATGAACTTAAAGCTATTCTGGTTCTGACTAAATGTAGCCTGGCCAAAATAATCTGGTTAGCTGCAAAAGAAATCTAATATAAATAAAAAGACTCTGTGTTCTTATTTATAAAAGAGTGAATATCTCCTTTCCTCTCAATGACAGGTACACAGAAGCACCGAACACAACCTCAGGCAAAATAGAAAAAGAAAGGAGAAAAACTACCTTTCTCCTGAACGACTCACAGTATTTATTCAGATGACAGGAAGAATAAATTAGCTGAAGATTTATAGGAACCTGTTAACTCTTGTGCATGAGTTGTAGGTTAATTGAACTATAAGAATATGTTCATCCATGAATTACTCTTAGCTGTGCGTGGCAAATTGTGTGGGTAAACACACACGTTAATCATTTTTAGAAATAAACATGGCTTAAGAAAAAAAAATAGTCTGCAGTGAACCCCAAATCAAGGCATAATCAATATAATTTTCTATTTCTTCACTCGAATTTATTACTTATCTACTTTCTGCCTGAATTTAGCTGTCCATGTATACAACGTTTCATAATTTGGCAAGGAAGCTTTTGTCACAATGACTTCCCACACAGCACTTTGAATTGTTGAATAAAGGCTATCCATAAATGGACATCGTTATCTCCTTAGGGCTTCTGGATAATTTGAATCTGTTATATAATCCACAGTTGGGTAGAATAAAAGGAGCCACTGATGGTCATAGGAACAGCCTTGACGACTGTCAGCTTTTCGTACATCCACTGCAGTCCCTCTGAATTTGATAGCTGTCAAGAACAAATCATAGGTAAATGGATATCAATTCTGATAATGAAGCAGCTTGAAATGGCCCAAGACCTTCTTACTGAATTTAAAGGAAGGCAGCGTCAGAGCCAAATAGCTATTGCCCAGCCAACATTTTTCTTTTTGATTACACTGTGGTAAGGTGGAGAGGCAGACAGGTTAGCAATGTGTTGAAACTACTGCTGGGGTTAGCATAGAATGTCTAACAAAGCAAAACGTATCCTTATGTGGGTTTAAAGAGTAAAACATGGGATAATTAGAGGCAGATAACGCTTTTAAGTCACCATTATCAGCTACCTGAGTGGGTTCAAATTACTACTGGCTGAAAAACTCTTATCTTTTGCACAGCATATTATGTCTTGTATTATATTATGCAAAAACTCCATTGTAATACTAGAATAATATTTTCAGGTGGTTATTTTTCTTTCCCTCCCCTTCCCTTCCCTTCCCTTCCCTTCCCTTCCCTTCCCTTCCCTTCCCTTCCCTTCCCTTCCCTTCCCTTCCCTTCCCTTCCCTTCCTTCTTCCCTTCCTTCCTTCTTTCCTTCCTTCCTTCTTTCCTCCCTCCCTCCCTCTCTCCCTTCTTTCCTTCCTTCCTTGTTGTTGTTTTTTTACCGGTACATATGATATCTTAAGAATTGTGATCTTGAAAATCCTGCAAATGGGACTGTTTATTTAAGTAACATATACAGATTTTTATGTAATATATCCGGAATAATAACATTGCAGTGACCTCTTCAATTGTGAACTAAAAAGACCCTTGAAAAGGTCCTTGAAGATTTAGTCCAAGCTCTCCTTTTGGCCAAATATTATACTGTTTAAAGCTAGCAAAACTCTGCAGTTGCTTTCATTAAACTGTAATAACATCCGATACCATTCAAAGTGAATTGAGCCACAGTTTGCTGAGACAGTCCTGTCAGGTCTCTGTATGTTTCAGAGGCAAGTCTATAGGCTCTCCTTTCCCTGTGTTTTCTACCGTGCTCCTCGGACTGCAGGCTCTACTAGACTACGGCCTTTGAGGAAAGCTTTGCATCTTGTGTTTTTTTAGAGTACTGGCTGCAGAGTGATTAGGGGATCCTCTGAGGACATTGCATGCTAATCGCTAAAATGATTAAGACCTTTCTCTCCTGTTTGCCATTCTTAACCCATCATTTTCCACTTTCCTAATTTAAACACGGGTTAACCAAATTTTAGTTCACTACCACCATGCTCATTTAGCTGAAGATCAAATTTTGTTTCTTAGAGATTTGCATTAGTTTTCCTGATCTCTTACAACTAAGATGGCAAAATATCATTCTCGGCCAAATAGATGGAAAGGGAGTGGGAAGGAAGAGGAGGGAGAGAGAGGAAGAGGAAGATTTGCTTGTTCTGGGATTGACTTGGGGCTAAGCGGTCTATCACACCGAGAACCACGCTGCAAACCGAAACATAGGAAGACATTGCTGGCTTCGCTCTCTCCCAAGGATGAACTTCACAGTTTTCACACACTAAGTAGCATTCCTGACAGATGGAGACAGGACAATTACATATATATTTTAAAAATATTTGATCGTCCCGTTTTGCCACCACAATGTCCTTTTTTTTTTTCCAGAACACACTCTCAGAATCTAAAAATCAGTGTGTTTGTACAACCCTAATAATATCATATTCATCTCCAGAGATAAGGAAATGCTACGGCATTCTTGAGAGCCAAGAGAACATTCTGACTGATAAAATGGTCAAACAGGGCTTGATAACAATTTGTTTCTGACCTTTTATGCCTTCCGTTCTTAATGATTTTCTGTCATTTCTGTCCAGTCCAGACTTAAAACTTGGTCTCAGAGGTGCTTAGCTTTTTGTTGCCACTTAACTTTCAACTTCCCTTTTTCAGCACAGAAAGGTAAATCAGTAATTGTCGCTTCGGCTTCCTAAGGTTTGTCAGACACCCGAGGGGGATTATGACGTAGATCTGTAGGGTGTTTCATAGGACTAAGACTAATTTTGGTATAATCATGGAAATGTTTTATGACTTCAGGAACTTAATTATCCTATGAGCCTCACCTCATCTTTTGTTGGGTCTTTGGTTAACTTCTTTGGTCCTTTCTGTCCCCTGATCTGTAGAGAAGCGATTAAAGAAAAAAGAAAAAGAAATTCAGAGGTATCTTCAGTGATATGTCTCCTTGCCTGACAATTACTTCTCTCAAAGCCTTCATTTTCTTTTGTGTTCGTTTCTTTTTCTTTTATATTTTATTTCTAAGAAGATAACACGGGCATTTCTCCAGTCTGGTAACTGTGGTAACGTTGTAATGTTGGAAGCACCACCCTGGAGAAGTTAGTGCATGTTCTTTGTTTCAACATATTATATTTTTGAGTCTGATTTTTATTTTGTTAGTTGGAGCCCAATGAGACCAACACAATGCATCTAGAGATCCTCTTTGTAAGAGGGGAGAAACCGGGGAAATGGAATCTCAAAGAGATGGTTTATGAAGAATTTCTGGCCTGACCTGTGGTGGCGCAGTGGATAAAACATCAACCTGGAACACAGAGATAGCAGGTTCAAAACCCTGGGCTTGCCCGGTCAAGGCACATATGGGAATTGATACTTCCTGCTCACCCCCTTCTCTTTCTCTTCCTCTCTAAAATGAATAAAGTCTTAAAAATATTTTTTAAAAAAAGAAAAAATAATAATTTCTGTCTTGAGAATATAAAAACTTAATGCTTCTGATACATTAAACCAGATAGATTTGTCTACAGATCTGTGGATATAAATTAGTGTGTGCGTGCGCATGCGTGCTTGTGTATTAGTCAACACTCACTCACTTATAAGTGAAAGAGACTGAACTCATACTGGCTTAAACCAGGAAGTCTTTCAGGATGCCAGTTCAGGGTCCCCAGCCGTTTGCTAATTGTCTCCTGCTCCCGCCCCTTCACCCTCCTATTTTTTTTCCCCTTCTTGTTTGTGTCTGCATGTTTCTGTGTGTGGCCTTTATTCTCTCCTGACAAAAATGATCTGTCTCCGTAGGATGTAAAAGGTGGCTACTGGCAGTCCCAGTCGAAAAAGAAAAGAGACTCCTTTCTCCCAGCATTTATAAACCATCTTTTGAGAAGTCTTGCATTGACCCTCAGAGGATTTCATGACCACCTCTTAGCGGTGTTTGTGGACAGGGGCTTGGGAGCCTGGATCAAGTGCCCATCTTTACCGACTGGTGGGGGGCCCAAACCCCACTTCCTGGGAGGGAAACCCGGCGAGGAACACCAGCATGCTGCTATCAGATGAGCGGTACCAGAAAGCATGTTGGAAACATCTTTACTAAAATATAGATTTCTGTATATTGCCACATGTATAGCAAAGCAAACAATCAACATATCTAGAGGGATATTTTTTTTTCTTTTTAAATCTTTTCACAGTGTGCACACATGATGTTATCTGGCTTTTTGCTTGTAATGTATTTGGTGGTTATATTCTGTGGCAAAGATATGGGAAAATTGAACTAGTTCTTATTATCATCTTTACTCATACACACAAAATGTTTATTGAATACCAACTACAGATAAAATGGGTTCCAGGCACTACTATTTACTTTTTTATCATAGCAGGTTGTAAATGTACTTTACATGTTCATGGTAGCTTTCTATCTGTTTTCCTAAGAATTTTTAAACAAATGTATTTATTCTGCTTTTAACAAATCATAAAGGGGTTCAGAAACTTGTTTATTAACATCTGTGTTAAGTTTTACCATGTTCTTAAACCCTCCTTTATAAAAAAAAAGTTACGTGAGATTTTATAAGTATATATATTTAAACTTCATATTACGGATAATAAATAGAAAAGCACCTTAAAATCACTGTCCTGAGCTGTTATTGCCCTTGGGTTTTATTTCTAGACTTCATTGATACATGGTTAACACTTTGATCAAACAACAATTATTGTTCTTTGTGAGATGCTGTGAATAGATTTGGAGAATTTACAAGAGAGAGGAGTACTTTAGGAAGGTCTGTCAAATGTCAAACTAACAACTACATTGTATTATCTGTCTGTCTATCTATTTACTTATCTATCACCTATCTATCTTTCTACTTCTCATCTACGTCTATATCTGTGAGCCCAGAAAGATCTGTATATGTCTATCAACCAAAGTCATATAAGAGATATTTGATTTTTTTTTCTTTTTATAGATTTCCACAGGGAACAGAGCTGATATTACTGGCTCTGTGTCTCATGGTGAGTTACAGTTATAATGGGACAGCAGGCTTCTATAACTCTGTTTAATAGAAAGCAGGGTACCAGCAGAGACTTTCTAACTCTGCATTTAAAATCCCCCCAATAGCTATTATTACTTCTTAAAACCATTTGCGCATTAGCGTCAAATCAAGTGGAATAGTTTCATTTAAGTAATTTAAGGGGCTCACTGATGTTCTCACATTGGGCATAATACATAACATTATTAATTTCGACAGAGAGAGGAGGATCAGGATATTGTGATTTGAGTTTTCTTTCAACTGAAAAGTATTTTGAAAAGGATTAAAGGAGGCGATTTTCCTCCTCCAGGTTTGACTCCCCACGTCTCCCACCTCCGGTCCTTTCAGCGAAGCCCCACCCAGTGTGTTTGGCCCTGTGTACCCGCCCCTGCAGAGCGGCATCCCGTGGCGGAAAGTTTTAGTCGTCTGTGGTACAAGCTGATTGATCAGCGGGGTGTGCTCACTCAAGTGTAAGGACGCTCCGATTCTTTCTCTTGGGTTTTCTCTTCTTTCCTGAGAAACTCCTTATGAAGAATTCTTTCACTCCTATTGTGCTTCCAATCAATCTTTCATCTGCTATGATATGAAAAATACAAGAATAAGGAAACATCTTCAGACTTATTTCAGGGGGAAGACTACCTACAGTACTTACTATCTTTTGTTTATATTATCTTTATTTTCTTTGAGTAACACGAGGTTGCCATGGAATTCTATTTTTAAGACTAACGGTTTGAGTTTTTCTTGGTCTTTTTCGTGCTGCCAAACAACATTCAAATACCACTGTGTTTTTCAAAATTCTGATCATAAAAGTTACTGGAAATTTCCAGTTTCCTCCTTGATGTTTGGATTCATTAAGTCTGGGGTGGGACATGGATCAGTATTATTAACAATATCTCCAGATGATTTATGTATGAGAAATATTGAATTATCTTTTATAACTTGATAAGTTAATGACAATTACAGCATTTAGTATTCCAAAAACATATTCACACTTGTTATTTCATATTCTTCTTTCTGGTATTTTGGGCTTCACATTTCATGAAACTACCATTGTCATCTCCATCAAATCTTTCATTTTAGAGAGAACTGAAGTTGCCACTACTCAGTTATGGTCTTTGAGGTGAAATTTATGGGTTTTTGGTAACTCCAGATGGCCTAGCCGAGAGGAGAAGAAGTCCAGGGCTAAAAGAGCAAGTGATACAATATGGCTGATCTAATGCTAAGGATAATGACCAATCAGGAAGTAATATGTTTTGTTAAATGTTTAACTGTACAAGGAACAGGGCTGGAGATATCTGAGAGCCAAGAACGTCTGTGTTCTGATGTCTCAAATGTGTGGAAGCAGCAAACGTAACAATATATAACAGAAACCTTTGCACAATTCTTGGTAATGTGGAGGAGAGCTCTGGATATGTATAGGAAGGAGACTTTCTGCAACCCAGAAAAATGAAAAAAGTACTGGAGAACTCACAAGTAATATTATCAGCCTCGTGAAGGAGAGATATTATTTAAGTGGCTCAAGACAAGGAAGATAGCTTATTTACATAAGAGGAAGGGAAGTTACCCATTGCACACAACTGATAAGACAACTTGGGAAATATATTGTGTGGTAAGTATAGCAATGCAATTACATTGATGCATGAATAAGAGAGGTAAAGTTTAAGATCCTCTTTTTTTATAGTTGCTTCGTATGTACCCTATAAAACCATAAGTTCTTTCAAGGTCAGTATATAATCTTGGTTTGACTAAGTAATTCTTTATACTTTTCATGGGCTTAGCCAATAGTTCTAAAAATGACTAGACAGAGCTACCTATCAAAGAGATAGCAATGCAGAACGCAGACTGGGAAGAGCCAGATGGTAGCTGTTGCTGTTTTGCTTATTACATTATACCAAGAAATTTTATTTTAAAGTTCTTACTAAATGAATATCTGGGTAGACCAAAGAAGTTGGCATAATTTTCATATTGTATATACAGTTAGGACGGACAAGCAATGCTCTTTCTTCTTCTTTTTTTTTTCTTTGTATTCCTCCGAAGCTGGAAACGGGGAGAGACAGTCAGACAGACTCCCGCATGCGCCCGACCGGGATCCACCCGGCACGCCCACCAGGGGCTACGCTCTGCCCACCAGGGGGCGACGCTCTGCCCCTCCGGGGCGTCGCTCTGCCGCGACCAGAGCCACTCTAGCACCTGGGGCAGAGGCCAAGGAGCCATCCCCAGCGCCCAGGCCATCCTTGCTCCAATGGAGCCCTGGCTGCGGGAAGGGAAGAGAGAGACAGAGAGGAAGGAGGAGGTGGGGGTGGAGAAGCAAATGGGCGCTTCTCCTATGTGCCCTGGCCGGGAATCGAACCCGGGTCCCCCGCACTCCAGGCCGACACTCTACTGCTGAGCCAACCGGCCAGGGCCACAATGCTCTTTCCTTGGCTGTATTCCAGCTAGAATTGACCATGTGACATAATGATGATAAACGAGATGTAGGTAGAATTCTGCCACATCAGTTTTTGTTGTTCTGATAAAAATGGGTAGACTAGGCTGCCATGCGTGGCCCGCCCTCCTTTCCGACTGCAATGTGGACATGAATCCATGTGCATAGAAATGGACAATCTAATGTCTAAAGTGTGGGAACATCTATGAATTCCCAGATGACCACTGCACCAACACTGGACTGTTATTTCTTCACTTCTCATTCTATGTGGAAAAAAGTAAGTATTTGTTGAAGCTACATTTGGCCAGAGTTTCAGATATTTGCTGTTATGGATGCGGTAGTAATCAATCATTAGTAACTCTAACTCTGTACCCAATTTTAAAGTAAGTTTTCAATATTAGAAACTATTGGCCTTGCTTTACTGCATAATTTCCTCAGAGTCACTACCGTCAGTGTAACCTGTTCTCAATGAAAACACCAGTTATTAAGTGTCCGGTCTCTTCATTTGCTCTATCCATTATTTTTTTTAAATTAAGATTTACTCTAAAAATAATGTTATCTTCCACTTAACATTAATGTATGTGTATATATAAATTATATATTAATATAGATTTATGTTAAATAAATAATTATATCTAACATATACTTTATATTAACATATACATTTTATATATTAATATTATATATAACCACTTTAAAATGAGACCTCAATTCAAAATATCATGCCTGTGTATTATATGAAGCGGGAAAACTTTGTCAAAAGGACAAACATTAATTGTGGAATGCTAGATATAAGCTAGCAATAGAAGAAATATTGGCAGTTAATGTACAGTCAATAGAATAAAATCTGTAGTAAGTCAAATGACTTATAAATTTCTGTTCTTAAGACGAGTTCTAAATAAAAATTCTTGCCCGGTTTAGGTGAATTGGCTACACTAAATTTTTATGTTACATGCCTTCCTTTGTCATCGAGTCTAAATTTTTCTTGTCATAATATTGGAACTCACAATTAAATTTTTATAAAATAATAATGTTACTACAATATCCCCTTCATTCAAATTCTTAGAGAAGTTACTAATTTGCCTAGATATATAACTAGGTTTAGAATATAAGTTAAACTTAGAAGGTTGCCAGTCTGATTTTTGAGTGAAGGAGAGAGGGAGGAAGATTGGGTAGAACTGTCAGATGGCCATGCTCTCTGAGAAGCGTTCCACAAGGCTGCTGGAGAGTGTCCAGATAAAGGTGTCAGTCAGAGGAGTCTCTCAGAATGAGACTGCCTTGGTGTTTCTACTACACTTACTCCCTACCTTGGAGAAGCCTATGGAAAACATCTGCCATAGTGAAAATGTGAGGCTGGATTACAGAGCTCGGCAGATATGGCCCTTGTCTAATTCCACTCCCTTAGTTGGACATTAACAAGATGCATTCTTATGGCCACTAAAGTAAGTTCTAAATCAATGACTTCTTCCATTTAAGAAATTTTTCTTAGAATTTTGAAAAAAGCAGATAGTGCAAGGTATTTAATCTTTCTTTCAAAGAAAACATTCATGATGTGTTTGTGTTGAGGATACAGCCATGATTTACCCCAAGCTTTAGCGAGACATTATTGACATACAGCATTTGTAAGCTTAAGGTGTACAATAGGTGGGATATAAAACTGAGATTCATGGACATAGATAAAAGTGAAGTGGTAGATGTGAAGGAGAGGAATGTAAAAAAAAAAGGGGGTGGGGAAAAGTATGTAAAGAGAGACAAATAAATATAAGGCAACAAAAAATGATTTGACTTTGTGTGATGCATATACAACATTATCAACAATTCAATGACTATACAAATGTTTACCTGAAACCTATGTACTCTTATCGATCAATGTCAGCCTGTTAAATTTGATTTTCTAAATTTAAAAAAAGGTGTACTATGTGAGGATTTGGTACACATATATACAGTGTGTCCGTGAAGTCATGGTGCACTTTTTACCCATCACAGGAAAGCAACAAAAGACGATAGAAATGTGAAATCTGCACCAAATAAAAGGAAAACTCTCCTAGTTTCATACCTATTCAGTGCAGTTTGATGTGGGCTCACGCACAGATTTTTTAGGGCTCCTTAAGTAGTTATCCCGTATAACCTCTACAGACTCATCACTGACTGATGGCCTACCAGAACGGGGTTTCTCCACCAAACTTTTGTTGCTTTCCTGTGACCAGTCAAAAGTGCACCATGACTTTATGGACACACTGTATTATAAAATGATTATCAAAACATTTTGAAAAGGATTGGTGTTAATTCTTCTTTAAATGTTTGGTAAAATTCACCAGTGACACCATTTGGTCCTGGATTTTTCTTTGTTAGGAGATTAAAAAAAAAGATTTAGAAAATTAAACTTAATGGGGTGACATTGATCAATAAGAGTACATAGGTTTCAGATAAACATATCTATAGCATTTAAACTATGGATTTTGTTGTGTACCCATCATCCAAAGTGAAATCATTTTCCATCACTGTATATTTGTCCTTCATTAATCCTCTCCTCTCACCTCCTCTCCTATAACCCCTTACCCCCTGTAACCACTTTACTATTATCTATGTTGTTGGGATGTTTTTTATTACAGATTTAATCTTACTTGTTCATGGTCTGGTCAGATTTCCAATTTCTTTATGATTCAGTATTGGTAGGTTACATGTTTCTAGGAATTTATTTCTTGTAGGTTATCTAATTTTTTTGGTGTATAATTGTTCATGGTGTCTCATGATCCTTTGCATGTTTGTGGTATCAGTTGCAATGTCTCTTATTTCTGATTTTGTCTTCTCTTTTTTTTTTCTTAGTCTGGACAAAGGTTTGTCAATTAAAAAACTAACAGTTTCATTCATCTTTTCTATTGTTTTTCTGGTCTCTGTTTTATTTATTTCTTCTCTGATCTTTGTTATTTCGCTCTTTTGCTACCCTTTGGCTTTGTTTGTTCATTTATTTATCTAGTTTTTTGAGGTGTAAAATTAGGTTATTTGAGATCTTTATTCTTTTTTTTTTTTTTTAAGATTTTATTTATTGATTTTAGAAAGAGGAGAAAGAGAGAGAAAAGTGGGAGTGGAGGAAGGAGCAGGAAGCATCAACTTGTTTCTCATATGTGCCTTGACCCAGCAAGCCCTGTATTTCCAACCAGTGACCTCAGCATTCCAGGTCAATGCTTTTCCCACTGTACCACCACCTATTAGGCTATATTTTCTTAATGTAGGTATTTATCACTACATACATCCCTTTTAGACTGCTTTTGTTGAATCCCATAAATTTGGGTATATTGTGTTTCCATTTTCATGTGTTTAAAGATTTTTAAAACATGTTCCTTTTGATTTGTTTTGTGACACAATGGTTGTTCAGGACTGTGTTGTTTAATTTCTATACATTTGTGAATTTTCCAAGTTTCCCCCTGTTATTGATTTTTAGGTTTATACTATCATGGTCAGAAAGGATGCCTAGTATGATTTACATTTTATTGAATTTTCCAAAGCTGCTTTTGTAATCTAACATGTAATTTGTCCTAAAAATATCTTCCTTGGCCACTTTAAAAGAATGCATATTCTGGTTTGAGTAGAATGTTCTGTATATGTCTTTAGGTTGTTTAGCTGATGTGTATTATTTTCTTATTGGTTTTCTGTCTAGATGATCTATTCATTGTTGAAAGTGGGGTATTGATGTCTTCTACTGTTATTGTATTGTCTATTTCTCTTTTCAGATCTTTTAGTATTTCCTTAATATTTAGTTCTGCAGTGTTAGGTGTATATATGTATTTATAACCCTATCCTTTTGTTCAACTGACCTTTTTATCATTATTGTATGACTTTCTTTGTCTCATTACCATTTTTTACTTAATGCCTATTTTGTCTGATATAAGTGTAGCTACCTCTGTTCTCTTAAGGTTTTTACTTGCATGAGTTATCTTTTTCCGTCCTTTTACTGTGAGCCCCCATGTGTCCTAAAGCTGAAGTTAATCTTTTGTAGGCTGCATACAGTGTGTTTTTGTTTAATTTAGACCACCTGTTTTATACCTTTTGATTGAATAATTCATTTACATTTAAGGTAATTGTTGCTAAGTAAGGACATACTACTACCATCTTATTTATGGTGGTTTTATTATTCCTTTGTTTCTTTCTTCCTCTCTTTGCTATCTTTCTTTGTGATTTGATTATCTTTTTTTTTTTTTTCTGAAGCTGGAAACGGGGATAGACAGTCAGACAGACTCCCACATGCGCCCGACCGGGATCCACCTGGCACGCCCACCAGGGGTGATGCTCTGCCCACCAGGAGGCAATGCTCTGCCCCTCCGGGGCGTCGCTCTGCCGCGACCAGAGCCACTCTAGCGCCTGGGGCAGAGGCCAAGGAGCCATCCCCAGCGCCTGGGCCATCTTTGCTCCAATGGAGCCTTGGCTGCAGGAGAGGAAGAGAGAGACAGAGAGGAAGGACTGGGGGGTGGGGGTGGAGAAGCAAATGGGCCCTTCTCCTATGTGCCCTGGCCGGGAATCGAACTTGGGTCCCCCGCATGCCAGGCCGATGCTCTACCGCTGAGCCAACCGGCCAGGGCCTGATTATCTTTATAAAAGTATAATTTGATTCCATTGACTTTATCTTTTGTGTATCTACTGTAGGTTTTTTCCATTTGGTTACCTATAGATATAATAATTTATTTTAAGCTGATATTGAGTTAACTTCAATTTTTTACAAAACTCTACCCTTATACTGTCCTCCCATGTGTTACATTTTTAATATCTCAATTTACCTTTTTAAATATTGTGTATCTGTTAAATTATTTTGGCTACACTTACTTATGTCTTTTAAATTTTTATCTTAGAGTTAATTCACTACCACACCACCATCTTGCAATATTCAATATTCTGAGTTAAACTATACTCTTACTTTTACTAGTACATTTTATATTTTTATAGAGTTACATGTTACTAATTAGTATCCCTTTATTTCCACTTGAAGAAGAATTCCTTTCAGAATTTTTTGTAAGGCAGATCTAGTGGTGTTTAATACCTGTCAGCTTTTGTTCATTTGAGAAAGTTTTTATCTCTCTCATTTCTGAAAGAAAAACTCTACTGGGTACAGAATCCATGGCTGACAGATTTTCTTTCAGTGCTTTAAATATATTGTCTTAACTCTATGCTGGTCTGCAAGGTTTCTGCTGAGATATCTGCTGATAGCCCATAGGGATTCCCTTATAAAGTGGGACATTTTTTTTTTCTTAACTGCTTTTCAAATTCTCAGTCTGTGATTTCAGTTATATTATAATGTGTCTTGGAGAAGACGGATTTTGGTTGAAATTTTGGGGTGATTTATTGGCTTCATGATTTTAGATGTACAAATCTCACTCCAAATTTGAGAAGTATTCAGCCATTGGATATTTAAAGAAGCTTCCTGCCCCCCCCTTTTTTTTTTCTCTTCAGCTTTGAGACTCTAATAATGTATATATTGTATCTTTCAGTAACATTACATAATTCATAGAGGCTTTGTTTATACTTTTTTAATATTTATTTTTGCTCCTTTGGATGCATGATTTTAAATAACCTGTTATACTAGTTTACTAATTCTTAATTCTGCTTGGTTGTGTCTGCTGTTGGAGCTCTCTATTGAAATCTTCAGTTCAGTTGTTATTTTCTTCAAATGCAGGATTCTGGATTTCTTTAAAAAATGGATTCTATTATTTTGAACTTCTCATTTTGTTCATGCACTGTTTTCCTAAATTTTACTTGTCTATCTCTGTTTCCAAATAGTTCACTGAATTTCTTTAAAAGGATTATTCTGAGTAATTTGTTAGAGAATTTATTAACTTTTATTTCTATAGAATCACTCACTGAAGTTTTATCAGTTTCCTTTGGTGGTGTTTATTCAGGATCATATGGCTCTATGTTGGTGTCTGCAATTTGTGGAAGTAATTCTTCCAGTCTTTACAGACACTGCCTCAGCAAGTAAAGCCCTTCACCTGTCAGGCCATCCAAGGATTCTGAGTGAGCTGTCTGGTGGTGTCCACTGTTTGGCTTGTAGCAAAAATCTGTGAGTAAGCACATGTGTTGCTTGGCTCAGCCTGGAACCTGAGTCTGTGTGAGAGGCCTGGAGCCTATGTTCATTAGGGTGGGTCTGGCGATTGAACCTCTGGTTATGGGTCTGGGACCTCAATCTGCATGTATGGACCTGAATCCTGTGTCCACAGGGACTAACCTGGTACTGCAGACTTTTGAAATGGGCCTGACATCTGGTTCTGTATGTGCTGTACTGAACCCAGGATAGACTGGCAGCCTGGTTTCATAGTCATTGGCTTGGAGGCTGGGGTCATGGGAATCAGACTGATACTGGAGTGAGCCTGAAAATAGAGACCATAAGTCAACTTAAAACCTCGGGCCTCTAGGGTCATCCTGGAGGTTAAGTCTGTTGGGAATTTTCTGGTGCTGGAGTGGGCCAGAATCCTGGGTCCATTGGAACCAATCTTAAGGCTAGGGTTATAAGGACTGGCTTGACACTAGGGTGTGCTGAGAACCTGGATCAGTGGGTGTGGCATCTAGATTTGCAATGGCCCACTTGGCACTAGGATAAGTTGTGGACCTGGGGCTGCAGGGACCAGTCTGATGGTAGGATGGGTCAGAAGTCTGAGTTTGCAGCAGTTGACCTGACAGTGAACCTGGCTGGGGGGCTGAGTTGTAGGTTCTTGCATGAATCTTTGAATTGTTAGAGTCATCTGGGAGCCAGAAGCCATGGAAGCCACCTCAGGTCATGGGAAACCACAGCCATAGCTGGGATGGGAAGGCCTTCTGAGTTCACAGAAGCCTGCTCAAACTCTGATGCCATAGTAGTTGCCTGGGATTGCTGAAGCCAGAAGAGGGAGAAGACTGGGGGCCTGGGCTTGTGGGAGCCCACAAGAAACCATATAAGCCCACAGAGGTGTCCTCATGCTAGATACAACCTTGTTTTAGAAAGAGAGAGTGAGTTGTGCTTACCTTTGAAGACCCAGGACACAGAATACATTTGCTCTTTATTATTGTCTATTTAATGAATAAAGTCATTCTATGATGTTCAACTATCTCTGAATTTAAATCTCTGTATAGTTAGAATATAGCCATTGTAAGATCTCTCTGTCATTGTCTCGTTGTATTGCATGATTGGGTGTGTAGGACAAAACAATCAGCCATGCTAGGGGATAAACACATGCTGACTACTCAGGAAAGAGCAATGCAGATATCTGACTCTTAGTAAAGCAAACTATGGGCTAAAGACATGCAAACTCAGAATGCTGAGAGCAAGACTAGAAGACATTTTATCTCTCAGAGTCCAGGACTCACATATATCTATTATGGAGATTACAGCTCATGAAAAGGTTTTAAAAATGATTATTTTTTCCCTCTAGTCTCTATTGGATGTGAAGCACCAGTTTAGAATGCTGTATCCAGTCTCCGAAATTGATTCAAAGGGTTACTTATGCTTTCAGGACATAATCCTTTGAAACAGTTCTAGCATCAGTTTTTGCTATTGTGAGCTGTCTATTATTTGGTTTTCTGTCAACTAGACAAGATGTCAACTCACGTTTCCTTGCTTCGAATTGCTTCATATTATCTCTCTCCTGGTGAACTTCTTTTCCACGCGTTCATATTTAAGTAGGAATAGAGGTGAATACATAAAATTGAATGCTTGAATTGTTTTTAAAAGGCCAATTCAGAATATTTTAAAAAGTATTTTAGTGTGTCAAATGTGAATTGACACACAGTATTTTGCTCGCAGCAAGCTGAAAAATCTTCAGAATATAAAGTTTCTATATGACTTAGTAACTAACAATTTAAAAAATAAAACTGACTGTTTTTTTGTAATGAATGTTTTTGGAAACACATTTGGAATCTATTTTTTTACTCAACAAGCTTGAATATGCACATTTCGGGCATTATCTTTCCTTCCCTTGGCAAGCGTAGTGGCAGACATTTCCACTTGTCTAGAGTTCCTTGTTGGTAAAACTTTCCTCACTTTTTAGTAAAAGACTGGTATTTTTGAAAAGTGACCCTAAAAGGGTTTTAAGCTGCTGTGTTACAATGCTAGATTTCATCATTAGCACTTATTATCTTAATATTTGGCAAGGTGCTTTATGTTTAGAATAAGTAATTTTACTTAATTCAAATATGGTATTGATATGTATTTAAGAATAGTCAATTCTCAGTTTCTCCGAGTAATGTAGAAAAACCTCGTCATGGACTAACCAAGTGATATATTGAAATATGTAGATTAGGCAATTACAGTGATTTACATATGCATCTTTCAGAGTAGAAACGAAAGTTCTGCAGTTTTCTTCAGCTATAACAGGAAAGTGCTAAAATTTCAAGCATAGTTATCGTCATCAGTGTTGCACATACAGAACAATAGAGTCATATTCTAAAGAATGCAAAAGCAGGGACAAATATAACAGAAAAAAATACCTCTTAAAAAACAATAGCTATCTGTCTCTTTTTTCGTTTGTTTGTTTTGCTCACAGCTGCTAGTGGAGTCGGGTGAGGAAGTGGGGAGGATGAGTGACACTATTACTACCTGGGACACTGAGGCGGTTGTGCAGCACTTGTGATGAGGGAATAAGAAACCAGCAAATGAGATAGCTTCATATGGCAGGACCAAGGGAAGCACAATGATCTGGGAGTGAATGAAAGCCATGAAAGACAATGAGAATACAGTGAAGACATTCAGAGACACTGAGGAACTGTCATGTGCCAATTCTTACACAGTACCAGATACTTTATCATTATAAACTCACTTCAGACCGACACCAACCCTGGGCACTAGGTAGCATTCCTCTCTAATTTTTAAAGAGGAAAACTAAGACTCAGAGAGATTAAGTAACTCACCAGGCTTACACAGCTAAGTGAAAAATTTCCATTAGTTTTGATGCCTGTGAGATTGCTTAAAAACAGAAATGATAAAAAGGTACTTGTATGTATAGTTAAAAATGAGGGGGAAAAGAAAGTGCTGGAGGTAGAAATTTGGGAGATTAAAGATCATAGTTATGTCTTGTGTGTTGATTCAATCACCTAAAAAAGGCATGGAGATAGAGAAGAATCCATGACCTGTGGTTCTTCCAGTCGCTTCTAATGATCAAGCCATTCTCTTATAAGAGCAGCATTGGCTTGACTACATGAGGATTCTTGTTATTATCAATCTATGAATGATTTTTATTTTAAAAATACATCTACCTCCCTTTTAATTTTTTTTTAATCTGATATAGAGTGAGTAACAAAGAAGGTGAATACCATTATAGCCCAATTTGTGTTTGGGAAACGTGAGAGTTGGTGCTAGAATATTTCATCTACTGTGAAGTTTGGTATCAAATAATTGTTTTCATTGTGACATGGTTAGAAATTAATTATAATTGTAAAATTAAGGGATAAGTCAAAAGATGGGGGAAAATTAAAATAACATAATAAAGTGTTATTTTCAAGACTTAAATATGGTTAAAAAAGACTTACTGGACAAATGATTAGGAAACATAAATAACATACTTAGCAACAAAAATTTTCTCACATGTTTAAAGAGTCTTGATATGACAAAGAGAAATCAAGAAGTAAACTGGCTCTTCTCAGCATGTATAACACCCGATTATAGCTGCATTTCCTGGCATCATTTCTCCACTAGATCAAATAAGGGAAAGAAACAGAGAAGACAAACTCTTTGTCTTGTAAGACCAGATAAACTAATTATGGCAATATTGTCTTGAGCAAGAAGGTATTTAATACTGTATTTGAAAGGTTAAATTAAGAAGGGTTCAAATAATTATTCTCCATACTACTAGATAAATAGACTTACATTTCCTGAGTGAAGAGTCAGTTTTAAAGAAAAAAAAATGCTTTCTAGAAGCCCTGAAGAAAAGTTTCAGCACACATTTATTGATAGCCAGGCCCTGAAGTGGCCCAATGTGACACGTTAAATAGAATTTTATTTTTCTATCTAATTTCCCTTGCCCTGTTCATCTTTCAGTGTTTCCATTCTTAGGCATTTCCTTTCCCCTAAATACTTTATTCTGTGTCTACTTTTTGCTCACATTGACTGTCAACTGCTTTGTCCTCAGAAGTTGACTCTCAGGTGTATTAGAAACGTGAATAACTAATGGAAAGAAGGATGGAGCAGAAGACAACAGTCACGTATTTCTAGTCCTGGTTCACGTGAAATTACTGTGCCTTGGCTTTATTAAAACCCAAAACAAAATAGTGATGTGCTAGTCTCTGTACGGTTCAACTGTATCTCTAGGCTCATTCCATCTCTAAAATGATTTGACTACCATCTTTTCATTGTGAAATTTCCGGTTACTTGCTTTTAGTAGTAGAAAGTGTCACCAGTAGACTTTTGGTGGCAAGGGCTGTCATAGAAGTTCCCCTGGAAAAAACACCATGGAAAATAGTGTTGAGACTGCCAGAGGAGTTCTGTAGGGATTCTACTGTGCAGGCTGACAATAACATAGTGTCACCTTTTATATTTTCCTTTCTTATTTTTTTTTTTGTCCATCCTGCATCTAAAGGGCATCTTATTTGTCCTTAATATTCTTCCTATTGTTACTGCCCTTGTTAAGATGCTCTCACGCTTAAAACTACTCCAATGTAATTCTTTTTAGAACTTTTGTCTCCCTTTTATACCTTGTCCTATTTGTTTGCTGTATATATTGACCGATTCTCCTAAACGAGGGTTCTAGGCATGATATATCAATGATTAAAAAGTTTAAATGCCTCTTCAGTGTCTACAAAGTTCAAACTTCGTATAAAGACAATTAGAATCCTAAACAACCTTTCCAAACTGACCAATGGTCTGGTTTTCCTGCTCTTTTCATCTACCAACCAACCTCTAAATGTATCGGGCACTCAATGACCACTCTGTCTTTGCTGGTGATGTTCCCTCCAGCTGGATTATTCTTTTTTTGTTGTTGTTAAAATCCTATATATTCCTAGATCTCAACCCAGCCAACTCTTCTGTAAAGTTGTTATATGGCTGAATTAATCTTACATGACACTTTCATTATCTGTGTATTACAAAATTGGACTCATTCTATCTTTTACTATTATTTGTGTTTGAGTCTCCCAAAGTGCTCTTCAAGTGCCCTGAGGTAAAGCCTAAGAATATTATTCATCTATGTATTACCCAAAGGGCTTTACCTATGCAGACAGATATTCAATGAATATCTTTTGATTGATTTATCCTAAAGAATGAAGAAGTTGATGTAGGAAGAAATAGTCACTTGATTGACAAGTGTGGTGATGTTAATGGTTCTTGGGAAAGTAAAATGCAGCTTCAATGGGGCACAGGGGATTACAAGAATACAACAGCACATGAAAAATGAGGGAAAGAAGAATGAGCAAACACTCTCAGCTGGTCAGGAAACAGCCAGAGAATGATGGGACAGGGAAAAGAAGACAAGCAAAACCCCAAATGGAAGACATGAAGATGTGATCACCTTTTCTTTACAGAGAGCCTTGTTAGCTGTGTAGGAAGGACACATATTTTAACCGGATGGGCACTGGTGCTAAGAAGCCTTCAGTTTCTAAATACTGTATTTCCCCATGCATAAGACGCACCTTAATTTTGGGGCCCGAAATTTGAAAAAATATGTATTACATAAAGTATTGAACTCATCATAAAATTTATACAACTCCTCATCACTGTCAAAACTCCCACCCAGTAGCTTGTCCTCATCTGAGTCTGATGAAGAAATACTGTCTTTATATATTGCCTCCTCCTCAGTTCCATCTATGGCATTTGAAATACCACACTTCTACAACCACTGGATAAGATGCACCCAATTTTAGATCCCAAATTTTTCGAAAAAAGGTATGTTTTAAACATGGGGAAATACGGTATATTTAGAGACATTTTCTGCTGAAGGAAAGGAGGAGATGAGATTCACTGGGGCTTCAGGAGAATGGTACTTGACTCCATTTGAAGAAAAGAATATGCTCCACTCAGGTTGCAGAGTGATCATATGTTAGGGTCTCCTTGCTATTGATAATGTGCAGATTGGAGGTTTGGTGTATGTTTTCTGAGCTTCAAACCTCCTCCGTGTAATTCTTCTAAGATTCCTTATGTTCAGTGAGTGTTTAGAAATAGAGAATTCTAAAACAATGTACTTATATCTTGTACCAGTACCATGAGGTGCTGGTTTCCGAGGAGAAGCTAACCTTGTCATTAATTCAAGAAATATTGAGTACCTACATGTGTTAAACAAGCAAAGCCAGACACAGCTCTACTTTGGTGGAGTGTAAAGTCTAGTAGCAAAGGCACACATTAGTCACATATGCAAAAACTAAATGTAAATTACAAACTGTGATAAATGTCAAAAAACATGGTGTCATGAGAATATTCGGATCTCATCTGATAGTGTAATGCTGGCTCATCAATCAGTAACTTCATTGTCTACTTATGTGCTTGTGGGCAATTGTTGAAGCACTTCTTACTTCAGTTTCCTTTTTGGAAAATAGGGAAAAAAACATGACCTACTTTATAGGATGTTGCAAATGGCATCTGGCATATGGTAATCATTCAATACAGTTATTATAAGCATTATTATTATTATTATTGTTATTTTAGTGAAACAGAAACCTAGTTCTGGTGGTTCTTCCCTTTTCGTAATGAAGTAGATTCATTCTTTAAAGTTCATTTTGACAAGTGTCTGTGTGTGGCTTGGTGTCACACAAAAATCTGAAATTAGTAGCACTAGGTTAGTGAAACAATACGTTCATTATGTCTGGTCATTTTGTCATAGAACAAAACCAAGAGGACGATCTTCTTGGGTATCTGTTCTTATTTTCTCATTCATCCCTTCACCTACCTATATAGTGAACATTTCTTTGAGAAATTAAGGTAGGAGCTGGGGGAATAAAAAAATAAATTAGTATCAATTCCTAATTTCTTTCCCAGCTTCGTAGGGCTGACTCCCAAGTACGTGACCAAGTATGATGTAGTCAGAGCAGTTATATAATTGAGAATCGGACCAAGTACATCTGAGGTACAACACATCACTTCCACTCAAGTTAGGGAGGTGAGGGGGACAGATGACAGGCTGAGAGGGTGATCTCTTGTCCTTTTTCCTGTTTGACACATGTAGGTTACAGAAAGCAAACCTTCTCATTATCATTCTCATCCACAGGATATACACCAGAGAGAGCTCTGAAAAATTTTTATGGTATTCTATTAATCATAGTGCAATTTTATTCAGGAAATAAACATAACAATGGTCATACTTTTGACTTCTGAATATTTACAGTGATTCTTGGCAAGTCTACCTTATACCATTCATTTCAGTTTATCAACATGCCTCTGTATCCCTGGCTTTATAAAAAAACACAAACACTAATGATACTCTCATTTCCTTGGTTTGTAGTTTTACAATTATTTCCCTTAAACTACCATCTTACTTCTTATTTTATTCTTATTTTGTCCCCTTATCCTTTGTTGGCAGTTTCACTTCTAACTCTCTTACCCTTCTTTCAGTCTGCAAAAAAGAACAGGAATACCCATTTAAAAATACTCTGGAATTACAAATCATAGATTTCGGGGAAAAAGTAGCAAGAAGTAGCATGTTATAACCAGGGACGCCAATGACAATTTTTAATCCACATTATAGGAGGGAAGAGGAAGAAACAAAAGATATGAAAAGAGGAACTTTTGAGCACAGAGCAAGAGTGATTTAATCAGTTTCTGATGCATCTTTCTTTTATATCCGTTTTATAAAATTTCTGACTGCAGAAAGTGCATTGACAGCGGTAAGCTAATATTTTCTCAGTGGTAAAGAGCGAGGTTTTGCCAATGCAGATTTATTTCACAGGGAAATATTTTTGTATTTAGAGGTTAGGTGAGCAGAGCAATATAACGACTAAGTTTAAAAGTTTCATTACCTGGTGAGAAAGGATAGATAATTATGCAAAAACAATGGAGAGGGACAAGCTTAAGTAGATGGTAGTGTTGAAAAGAATGGTAGAATCCTTAGAGAAAAGTCTAAAGTTATCAGCAACAAATTATAAAGAATAGTCTGTGGTTTATTAAGCTTGACAGATGGAAAGGATGAGTATGTTAATATCTTTTATTGCAAGAGACATAATGAAATGAAAAGTAGACAAAACAATCATGGCATGTGTCTTGCTCTGCCATGGAAGCGACTAAAGTTACAGTAAATGTCCATGGCAGCAGTAAAACACCTGTCCAGGCAAAGTTTACAGAACAGGAAGCACAGTAGTGTCTATTAACTGAAAAAACAAAACAAAAACTTTGGATGAAATGGCAGTGATAAAGGGAAAATATAGGGGTCATCTACAGTTACAAAACCAATCAAATCAAAGGGAAGAGAATGGAGATAAATATATAGGGAAAGAGAAAGACAGAAATGTACCCGAGGAAAGCGAGAAAGTCTTTAGGGTTTAAGTGAGTAAATGCCAAGAGGATAGAAGCATATAACACAAAGAGAAAGAAGCAAAATAAGAATTCGTAGAAAAAAAAAATACATGTATCACAACTTTCCTGATTTCCAGTCCAGATCATCGCTGTTCCTTCCCGAGACACCAGTCATGTGCCGTTAGAAGGTGGCACAAAGACGACGTTGAATAAAGGTTTACTGAATGAGTCTTGACATACAATTCTTCTAGCATTTGAGGGAAATGTGAATATGGCAAGTGTAGGAAGGCTTTATGAAATGAAATACTCATGGAAGTTTCTTGGAGATAGAAAGAAAAAGGATGCGGAAAAGGTAACCACAGAGGAACTAACTGTTGTAACCACTAGGAAATAAATGGATTTGGGGCAAAAGGGGATATCTAATGACTGCTTTCATCAGTTCTTCTTGAGTTTTTATAGAAATAGATCATATTTTTCCCCCTGATGATTAATAAAGATGTTTCAAAGCATAAAAATGGACTAAGCTTGATTACTCACTATTTAGATAATATTTTGCTAAGGCTGTAAGACCAATTAATTTCATCTCGTACCCTTACTTTCTTTTGTAAAAGAAACAGGAGATGTTTAAGCATGAGACAAAATCAGATAAGCTATGAATTTTCTGCACTATGTTTTTAAGACAGTGGGTGGAAAATTTGAAAAATTTTGTTTCCCCACCATTTTCAGTTGTAACTTCTTCCCAGGTGTAACTGTATTTCCTCTGTTAAAAAAAACCCCTGTACAATACTTCTTGATTTACAGATTATCACTTCTATACTAGATATTCTGGTTCTGTAGCAAAGGGTTGGGCCTGAATAACTGCATTTTAAATACGTATCTTTTAGGATCGGGTTGGGAAACTCTTTCTGTAGAAGATCAGATAGCATATAGGTTAGGCTTTGTGTGTCAGAAGGTCTCTATGGTGATTCTCCAACTAGGTGGTGTAAAAACAGCCACAGACAACATGTAAAATGGGCATGACTGTGTTCCAATAAAACTTAAAAAAAATAGCTGAATTTGGCCCATGGACAGTAATTTTCTCACTCTTGCTATTGAAATTTCTCTTCGAATGGCCTTAGATGATATTTTGAATAATGGACATGTTCATACTCAGTGTTTTAGTTAAGTGCAGCCTTCACAAGTGTTTTAAGAGATTCAGGGCAAGAAGATAAGAAGGTGTTTTCTCTCCTTTCATAGGGATAGCTTTCCATCAGGAACTGGAAAACTTAATTAGGTGTGTAAACCTGTAATTGAGGGGTTTAGTATACTAAACCATCAGCACTGGGCTATTACCACTGCAGCCTGCGGTTCTGATGAAATGTCAATGGTGGAGTATTGCATGATGACATGGCCCCCCTCCAACGCTGAGGACAGAATGCCAATGATAAGAGTCTGTATGGAGAAATATTCCCACATGAAAGATTGCCTAACAATATGTCCTTGTAATGAAATGGTCAACAAAAAGTTACAACAACAAAAGAACACCCTTGCATCCACATATGCTAATGCACACCAAGAAATGACATGGTAACTTGCTCGGTCTAATTAGTTTCAATCTAATTTGCATTGCTAGGAAGACTTTTTAGTTTTAAAATCAGAGACTGCTAGCACATTTGAATACCAAAACAAAAATTTTTTTCTATCTCTTCCTGGGACACTGCAGGTGGCCCCTTTCATCTCTGTAATTCACACTTACAGAATGTTGCCAAGCAGGTGATCCTGGCTTCTCTGAGTCAAGAGAGCTAGTTCAATCGCCTGCTCTGCGTTGCCCACCTCTCCCACCTCCTTCCCGGTTGGAACAGTAAGTTCTCTGTGAAAGCTTCTGCAAATGATGACAAGGAGGGGAGTTCTCAGCAAAAGCAACTGAGCTTTAATGTGAGGAAAATTGTTCGAAATGTAAAACACATTTTGAAAATCTAAATGTGTGCCCTTGAAATCACATCAATAGAACATTTAATGATCTTCAGAACCAGCCTTTTCTCTTCCAGTCAGTAGGAAGATTGTTTCAAATCTGTTTGTGCCCGGAGCACTTTTGATTGTGACGGTCTTCTCATTCATGGACTCAACATGGCGTCCCACTGGAAGTGCCATCCGGGTTCACAGCGATGCAGCATGATATGAAAGTATAAACAGGAGTCAGAACTGCATTTCTCCTCTGAAATAACAAGCGCAACTAGATTTTCAGACCACCTATTATGCCATAAAAAATACAAGGGGAAAGGAAGTAAGACTCGCTTTTGTGTCTGCTGCCTGGTTTGTGGGAATGAAACTTAGTATGGCGCCTTTCAAATGACTTCTACCGACAGTATCTTGATCCCTGCTCTGGCCAGTTGTTAAAATTTGTTATCAGATAAATGCAGAGATAGGAACATTAATCAGAACTTGTGCTTTTTCTGGGTTGATTAATCACAGATGATTAAATAGCGAATTGTTTTACTACTTGGCTTACATTTCCCCTTTCCATTTGCGTCCTTGATAAAAATAAAGGCTCAGCCACGCCTACTATTTGGGCTTCCCAACAAATACATCAAGACTGAAGATTCTTGTAACCCTGTTTCTCATAGTAATGAGCTGACAGAATAAAATAGCACAGGTTTTCTATATAGCTAGATCTACCCCACCCTCATTATAGAACTATTTTCAAAAGCCAAGGATATTGAAAGTTATAACAGTAATGTCAGCCCTCATGATTAAATCATGAAGCACATGAGTTTTTCGTTTAAATTTGATGTTCTCATGATCTCAATATTTTTTCATGCAAATCTTGTTATTTCTGCATCCTTTCACACTCCAGCTTAAATTGCTTGTCAATCGCGGGCTTTTCTTCAGCGCAGCACTTCTGAGCTTCTCCAATACGATTTTATACATCTATTTATATCTCCTCCTTTAGTATATTTTCTCCTAAAGAAGACATTGGTACAGCATTGCAAATCACGTTTAATGAAGTCTTTTGCATGGGGGGCAGTGATTTTTGAGGGCCAAAGGAGATGAGGCCAGAAGACTGGAGTGGCCAAGAAATGGGGGTAAGGAGGAACTAGAAGGTTAAGAGAGGAAGAAGCCCTTTTCTATTTGAACATTTTTAAACACTATAACTAGGGAGTTGATTGGAGCAAGGAGCAAAACCTCAGACGAACACACAAAAACACTGAAAATGGTTAGATGTTACACAGAGCATTTGAAAAAGCCTTCCCATGACGACTTTTGAAATCTCAAGTCTTTCAAGGGATGGCAATGTTTCAGAACTCTAAGCTCTCTGTTTTCAATGTTTTAGCTAGATCTTTTCTTTCTTTCTTTTTTAATGAGGGATACTATTTCTGATTCCTGTGGCATTTCCCTGTGTCATCATCGACTTTGACCTTGGAAACCTAACGGAAAAGGACCAAGGACAAATCAACTTCCCTCAGGTCAGTGGTCCTTCTGTTTCTGAATTTTCTGAGATTTGCACTCCAGACATCTACAAGTGCACAGGCAAGTCTCAGTCCTTTGTCACCCCCAACAACCTCTATGTCATTTCCTCATACAGGGGAATCTATTGGCATATAGCTTGTGAAAAATCAGCTACTGTGTTTGCACAGGGCTGGAAGGGCACTGGAGTAAGCGGACAGGCAATAGTGTGTGCTCATATAGTTAAGGAAGCATCTAGTTGATCACACATTTATTCACTACACCACTTTTCTCCTCGGAATATTGCCTATGAAAAAAGTGAGTAACCGCAAACTGTTTTAGGAGTTCCTTATGTTTGCTAATGAAACTTTATTTTTCAAGTGTGTTCTCAAATATGTGACCTACTTATTGCTTTCTCCATGTATTTTTATATTCCAGAGGATCCTCTAGTGACAGAACATTTTCAATCATTACTTCTCTTTGGTGGAATCAATTACCTCCAGATAGATTCCTTTTCCAAGTTTAAAATTGCATTTAAAAACTCATCTCTTTTCTGAATTCTAATTGGGTGTACTCTGAACTCTATATTCTTTTAGTGAATATTTGTTTATAAATCTTTCTATGACTTAAAGGGCTTACTAACATATTTAAAGGCTGAGTGTAATAATCAGCAAATAATATGTAATTCCTTTGGGAACTTGCCTTTATTAAACAAAGTTTATTAACTCTCAAAAGAAATCTCTAAACATAATCCTGACAGAGTAAAAATTGAGAAGTAATAGTGTATTTTAAAGCATATTTTATTCTGCCTACATGATTTGGTTAAAGTCATATTTGAGTATATTGAAAATAGAAATGCTTGTGACTGCCTTCCTCTTATACACAAAATCAGACATACAGTGGCTCATTTATATCCTTATGTACAAAGCATCCGTAAGCTTTTCAATGGTCTTTGTTTAGCAAACTTATTAATCGACAATATAACCAAAGGATGAAAAATAAGTAAAACACACCTTTACATAATTATGCACAAATGAGTATACATTGTATTGATGTTCCCATGTATGAAGCACTTTATTTATACTATGATATTTACGTTTTACAATCATCTTGTGAGTTAGGGATTTTTAGTCCTCTTTTTCACATTTGAAAAGACTAAAGTTACCTGTTTGAACTTATACAGTTAATTAGCAGCAGAACTGGGATGTCACCCTACTTATAACTCCTGCCAAAGCTATTTATATTTTCTCAAATATGGCAACCTATCTCTCAGAGTCAATGGCAAAGTGTTCTTGATTTAAAACATGTACAATTTTTCCCGTAGCAGAAAATTTTGAGTCTTCACTGAGAGCCACTTCTTTCATGAAAAAACACACCTTACCGCTAAACTGATTCTTTTAGTCCCTACAATAAGATACGGTAGGAAAGTGGAGGGAGGGAAGACGATGCTAAGTACCGATCCGGCAACTCTCCTTATCAGATCACGTGAAGATACACAGTGACATGCTATGGAAAGAACGCAGTTGATGTAGGACTGTTCCCATAGTGGCAAAAATCCATCTACTGAAGCCAAACAGTAGAACATTTCATCCCTGCTCCTTCTGATTTCAGGGGAGCGTGAGACTAATCTTTTAAGTCAAGGTCACAACATTTCAGCTGTTAGTCTGGCTTTATTTGGCTGACTAGTGTCTTTAAAAATCTGACTCTGAATGCCTTCAGATTTTCAAATGTTTGCTTTAATCACAGGTACTATTACACACTGCTGTCTTACCTCAGACCTACTTGAATCAGGTATATTGACTTCTTCACCCATGAAGATATTTGAGTTTCCACTTTTATCCTGAAATATCATGTAATAATAGGCTTGTTTTTGCCACTTTACTGCGGTTTCACCCATGGTTCTTCTAAAAAACCATAACAAGGTCAGCATTGTGGCGAGATCATTTTACCTTGGGCACAAAATTTAAGATAGCACCAAAAAGAAATACATAAATAAAATATGTTAATTTTAAAAATTAAAATTAATGTAACATTTTATGATAAAATACATGCATCACCTAGCCCTTATTCTGGTATTTACTGTGCCTGTAGAGATTGTTATAGTTTATACACCAATAGCTTGGAATCTAAGACTCTCATTCATACTTGGTTTATTTCTGCTTCTTCTGCCTTATTTCCTATTCTGAAAAAAAAATAAAAATGTGAAGAGTAGCAACCAATGCTGATTAGGAGAAAATAACTCTAACAGCAAAGCCCTTTGCTGTTGTTCAGAATAGGAGTTTATATTCGGTATTCTTTGAAGAAATCCTCTGTATATTTAATAATTTTAAATCAACAATAACTAACAATTATTGAGCTTTTTATGTGAAGGTTCTCTGGTAGACATTATATTTGAATTTTTCACTAAGACCTAGCTACTGTTTTATGTAATAAAGACAGCTATTATCCCCAATTTACATATGAGCTTAAGTCATTTGCTTCAATTATTATATGGTAGAATAAGGGATTATATGAGGACATCTTAATCACAAATACAAATTTATTAAGGAGGTAGCTAAAACTGACACTGCTTCATAAGTAGAAAGTTGAATGAACTTACCTTTAGAAGAAAGAAAGAGTTATACTATAGGGGATAATATTTGGAAAATTTTAGCCAATTTCTTTTCTTTGAAGCGTCATTATTATTCTTTTTAATAATTGCATTGTGACTTCCTACTGGAACCAGAGGAATCTGGTGTTTAAAAGGGAGGACATCTATAATCTGGGTCAAAATAAGAAGTCATTTTTCTATTTTAAATTTAAAGAGTGATTTTTAAAAGTCTCCGTAAGAGACCATACACTTGAAAGCCCTGCAGTTTTTAATTATTATGTTTGATAAAAATGTATTAATTTGTCTCTCCAAAAGTTTGGCTTAAAATCTGAAGAGCCACGGAGAGCACAATTCAAATCTGATAATAACATAAACCTGAGCGAAAAGAACTCCAGGATGAGGTACGAACTGCCAAGGAGGTAGACATTGGACCACCAGCAGAGAGAGGGCTCTTTGGAGAAGTTGCGAACAGGGTGGGTCCTAGCCTTCCGTGTGTAGGAAAATAGCAAGCGTGGCAGAGAAGTCCACGTTCAACACGGTAAATATAGCGGAAAAGCGGCCCCGACTCTGAGTTTCAGAGTAATCTTCCACGCTTTGGCGGGACTATTAAAGTGGATGCCATTGGAATGATAATTTCTTTCTCATAAAGCCGTGTTTATCCTCTATGTTTAAAAAAAAACTGCTGGGGTGGATATTTTTCTGGGTTTTTAATATACTTCTCATTCTGAAATCAGCCCACAGTTACATTGTATCCAGAACTCAATAGAGGGAAATACATTAGGTGAGGTAAAGACACGGTCTGGTAGAAAAAAAAAGCCACTTTTTTGGGTTATATTTCCAAACCTAAACAATTATGAATGTTACACCACCAGACCCTAGGCTACTTTGCTATAAACTTCTTTTCGTTACAAACTTCCTTCAGCTATGTGCTTAAGGTGAGGAGGAGTTTCATTTGTGTAAAGATATATGCTTGAGGAGTTCAATATATATGTTAGAGAAATATAAAGCATTCTGATAAATCATGGGGAGAAATGCAAACATTTTAAGGAGCCCCAAAATAGAAGCAGAGAAAATGCTATGCTTTGGCAAAAAAAACCTAACTTTCAGACATTAGGACTGAATTTTGGTCAATTGGGATACTTTCCCCCAAATATGTAAAAGGAAAGATAAGCCTACGGTGACATTAGGAAAACTGCAAATATTAAAACTGAATAAAAATTTTCCCTTTTCTAAAATCAAGATAAACTACCTAGTGAACTTGAGCTACCTTACAGTAAGACATCTTCTAACCAACATATTTCTTCTAATAATTATTTGATCATCGGATAAGTTAAAATGTCTTCTTATCTTACTTTGAATTAACCAACATATTATTTTGATTTGGGATAGCAAAAAAAGGCATCCACCTCTACTCTAGATTTGAGAGTATCTATCACCTGTTATTTGATAGAATAATTATTGCTAATTCGGTTTTTAGATTAATAGCAAATGGCAGGAAGAATGCGAGTAGGGATTGCCGGGAAAGAGGCCACATGAAATGGAAATTAGAAATGTAGACCGAGTGCAAGAGACTGTCTAAGAAAAAGCACAGGCACTACTGTTTGGGAAAGGTTGAAATCTCATTATTTTGCAAGAGGTACATTAACAACTGCAAAAGCTTCAGGAATTCCAGGTAATCAAGAGTCTTAGAAGCTCACTGAGCCAGCATGCTTCATCCCATGAGCGCTGTCTCTCTAAAGCAGATTTTTCATTTTCACATTAATAGCATGGTTGAGAAGCTCTTGATAGAGTAGCTTCTGGGGGAATGGAATTTGTCTGAAGAAGAAATAAGCTTGGAAAAGCCAGAGTAGCCATAACTAAAGGTGAAATTTACTTCCCTTGCCAAGGCCTTTTTTAGGAGGTGGGTCGGTGTGGGGAGGGCGGCTCTGTGTTTGAAATCATGATGTGTTTCTGACAATTTAGGATTCCTGAGATTGTCAGGGAAACCTCAAGAAAGGGATTTTAAAAATGATCTCGTCAGCGGGTTTTAAATGTTTAATTACATAAAACATTTCAAGAGACAGAAAGAAGAGGCCGGGCGTCCCCCTGGATTTCTCTGAGCAGTTCTAGTCAGGATAAATCTGTAGCCCCTTCCCTCTCTGTCTTCTATTACTCTGCTCGTTATTGACTGTAGCCGGAGGTGAAGTGATTTCCGTTCCCTCTCAGCGTTCCCAGCTCCTAACTGCTCTGTGATCACCACTCTCCTCCTCCGCACGTTTTCTTCCTGATGTCCTCGTTTCTCCAGCGCACCGTTTCAAGTGTAGATTTCCCTGGTGGAGAAACGGAGCACCGTCTGAAAACAAAACAACAGAACTCTATCTGGATGTAAATGACCCGGGCAATGCACTGAGATTCTTTAAAAAGAAAAACTGAAACCTGAAAAGAAAAGAAAAGATGTGTGTGTGTGTGTGTGTGTGTGTGTGTGTGTGTGTGTGTGTGTGTGTGTGTGTGTGTCGGGGGTGGGAGAGGGGACAAGTAAATGAGAAATAAAGCAAAGAAGACTTAAACTCAAGGTGCAACTAGCTTTTCTTCAGACTTGTAACTTTTTACAGCCCAGAACAATTTACTCTGGTAATATGCAAGGGATATTTACATGGAGGCGTGTGTCTTTAGAGGAGTGTTTAGTTTTACAGACCTAAGAACATTTCCCTGGAGCATCGCAAAGTTACTGAATTTGATCACATTCTTTTTCTTACCTGATTAGATACCTGGTGTGGAGGTAAAGGCACTGAGTCACCTCTAGTTTCATTACGCCCAATTCTAAAGCTTTACATATTACATAATACCTCATATTAAATTTTATAAAGTTTGCTTAAATAAATTTAATATACTATATGGTCATTTAAAAGTTTTGAAACATTTAAAGTGATACATGTCTAGTTAATAATCAAAAGGGTATAAAAATCTTATTTCTAAAAAAATACCCGTCTTTGCCCTGCCCTTCTTGCTCACTATTCGCATCATTGTCAACTCTTGCTAAATTTTTCTTCTAGGTGTTTGTGTTCATACTTCTAAATAATATTATATTCATCATTCTTGATTCATAGATTTTAGAAATTATCAATTGCCTATCAATTATGGATGATGAGGATTTAGTTCTCATATAGTCCTTCTGTTTCCCCTTCATTGTTCAGATATCCTCACGTCTCAGTTTAAATTTAAGCTTATATTTAGGTTTCCTATTATTCTAAATACGCACTATTCACTGTACTGCCAGGGAACATGCTATATATTCTTTCTTGCATATTTTTTCTAGAGCCAATAATTCCCTTTGTGGAAAAGTCCTGCCAGGGGTGAGGACGACGGAGATGCAAAGATCTGACTCCGGGGACCAGGTTCAGTGACGCAGATCCACTTTGTTCAGGAATTAAGCTAGCTTATATACACGGGTTCAGCCTATAGGATGTTACAGCATATTCTTCAAAGCCAATGGTTGAAAAGATCAGGGAACTGCTCAGTTGGCACTGAGTCACTTTCTTATAGCGGGCAAGCTTCCTTCCTGGGTGTGCCCAGGAGGGTTCTGGGAGCTGGAGTGTTCTCACAGCATTGCATCAACCACAGCTGCTAGGAATGCGCTCTGCGCTCCACCTACATCCTCATTACATGTTTTCATTTGCTAGTTTTCTATGTACCAGTTCTTCCCATATCTTCCAACAGCCTTCGGTACAGGTTTCTACTTGCTCCAATAGACCAGACTATTTTTCAGGCACATTTTCTTTTCTCCACCAGATTCTTCTAGAACAGAGTCTGATCTTTCTCCATTAGTGTAGGCTCATTTTCTAGTTCAGCTATCCAGCTGCGATCCCGGGAATTTGCCTTATTTGGCTTCAGTTGCTGGAGCTCTATTTTTTTTTAATGTCTTCTATATTGGTTGTCCATGCATATTAAAAATAAAAAAGCCTTTATATACTAACTGAATGACAGTTTTATTTATTTACTTATTTTTGGATGGATTTATTGACAATGTTGATAGCATTATTCCATTGTGTTGTTGTACTTTGGAAATAATGGCTTAGTTCTACAGGAACACAAAGTTGTAACTGTCACTTGAGTTTCTTCTTCTTATTATTAACCTGGTCAAGTGCTTCATTAAGACACTTTAATAAAACATCTTAAAAATTAATAATCTATGAATTTAAATATACTACATTTCTGTAATTATCTTTAAACTATATTATCAGGAAATTATATTTCTTGGATTTACCTGAAATGAGAAAAAACATTATAGCATTGAAATTTTCAAAATAAACTGGAGGGCAGTAATGTGAAGCTACAAATATAGGCATACGTATGTGGATGTATGTGTGTGTGTGTGTGTATAAATGACAAAATGGTGGGAAAGAAACATACTAATGAGTGTTTGTTACGCTTGCACTAAATTCTTTTACAGATACTGTTGTATTTAGTTCTCTGAAAGGCACGGTGTAGCCAATGAAATACAGACTTTGAAGTTAACAGTTATAGTTTTTAAAAAAATTTTATTGCAGTGCAGTTGGTGTAAATATTATATTGGTTTCAGGCACCGCATAGTAATTTGCCATTTATATATCTTCTGATGTTATCAGGACCGTCATGACTTTGAATCTCAACCCTGAGAATTATGGGTTCAGTCTCTTCCGGAGCTTCCCAGGTGTAACCTAAAGCTGACCCTTATACTTAGAGGACAGGGAGAGACTGGAGAGAAAGGCAGACCACTGCAGACTGGCCAGCGGCAGTCTAATAAACAAAGGAATTGACTTAAGAAGGCCTGTCTTGGGCAGCCTAAAGTATAGATTTCTGCACTCATCTACCAGATTCTTAAAAACTGATACAGAGTTTGTTGGGCAAATAAGTTTGTAAAATTTGTATTTTCTGGTTTTACTCACTTTTATTGTTAAAAATGGTGCTGCCCATGTGAATGGCTGCTGTAAGTGATACAGCTAATTACTTTCCTGCTTGGGAAGGGGCTTGGTTATGCTAATGTGTGCTGGAGGAGGGATTTTCGCCCTGAAAACTTTTAACAAGAGGAGCTTGGAGGCCATTTTGGGCAGAGACCATGTTTTTGCAGGAGAGGAGACCATGTTCTTGTTGCAGGGGAGGCGGGGAGCAAGATGGCGGGGAGCTGAAGGGAACAGAGGTGAATAAGGCTGGAGGGGCCTTTGATTCTTGGAAAACTCAGATGAGTCAGTGGCTTTGGGAGCCCTTAATGGAAAGGGAAGTTTTTTCCCACTGTGTGTATTTACTCGCTCGCTGGGTGTGAGCTAGAATTAAAGGTAATGACCCACCAGTTCTTGGCTCCACTATTTCATTACAATCTATCCAAGTTTAATGGGAACCTGCATGAACCAGGTGACTGTGATGGCCGTGGCTCCTGGACTTACAGAGGTCTTAACTGGAGTCATTCACATGCCCAGTCCAGATGGTCTCATCATGATGTTACCAACTTTAGGCTATGTCCTTGGGCACACAAAAACACACATTTTAAGCACAGTGGAGAAAGTGGGGCACCTCCAATTGCCCCAGTCTTGACCCTAGGTCAAGTTGTGGTTATGTGTTCGTGATGACCTTACCCAACAGAATTGCATGATTTTGATTAAATTACTTAACTCTTCAGTTTTCTTACTTTCCCAGTGAAGTTTCTGTTACTTACCTAGTAAGTGGCTGTTGAAGGTATTACATGAGATAACATGGGCAAAGTAACTAGCACGCATGACTGCTTCCATTAATACTGTTACACGACTGTCATCCTCTTGCTATGACAACAACTGCTACTACGACTACATTTTATTGGCAAAAAAACCCCTAAGAGCTTAGGCAAGTTAATACATTTAATCAAGATCATATTCCTGGTTAGTGAAAGAAGAGGGATTGGGAAATGGACCTTTCTGACCGACTCTAAAACTTTTCCAGTACACAGCCTGCTCTACATCAGGAGTAAAGAAAGCCAGCCACCCTTATAAACATCTTGATTTGCAAGATAATAAACATTCCACTGGTCCCATTAAGACGTTGCAGAAGGAATGAAATCTTACACTGTGCTTGGGAGGCCAACCATTTAAAGACTTGGGGCAGAATGGTAGAAATTCTTTGTTGGAACCTTTAACAGAGCATTTTTCTCTTCTTTTCCAGTAACCAAGTGTAGGACCAATTAGGTATAAAAAATGCTGAGTGATTTTTTTTTATTATATCTTGGATAGTTGTGTATGATGCTATAAAATTCTTGGTCATATACATGTCTATGTTTGAGCAGGCCTTGATGTGCTAGCTGGTGGGCAAAGGGGAGCACCAACCCACCTTCCTACTGCCAAGTAGGGACAAAGCCCATTTCTCCTTTTTTGACATTCTATAGGGGAGTGCCTTCTTCCTGCTAAGTGGGGCAAAGTATAGGGTCCTCAGTAAGCCTATGCTGACCCCACCCGGGCTGCGAGGGGGAGGTTCTCCTTGTTACTGTCCCCATGGAAGATACATGGACACTTCAGGGTGGTGGGAATGACCTGTTACTGCTGAAAAGTGGTAGAAGTCCAGACTTCCCACTGGGCTTTCTCTGACACCACATTGGTAGGGAGAAGGAGGAGTCACTTTGTTACTTCTGGTTTGGAGTGAGAGTTCTAGATCCCGTATAATCTCCACGGACACCACAAAGTGAAAAGGCTTTTTACCTCCAGGCAGGCAGTAAGTCACAGCTCTGACATGCCCCTGGCAAGGAGGGGTGCTTCTTTGCCGTGGCTGAGGATCTAAGTTTAGACTCTTTAGCAGACCCTTGTAGATTAGAGTGGGAATGGGCCTGCAGTTCTTTCCTTTTTTTTATACCCAGCTTTATTGTGATTTAATTGACAAGTAACACTGTGTAAGTTAATGGTGTACAATATGAGGATTCAATATATGTATGTATTGTGAAATGATTTCCACAGTAAGGTTAGTTAACCTATCATCTCACAGTGTTATTGTGTGTGTGTGTGTGTGTGTGTGTGTGTGTGTTGAGAACATTTAAGATCTACTCTCTCTGCAAATTTCAAGTGTACAGTACAGTGTTGCTAAGCCTATCCACCACGTTCTAGGTTAAATCCTTAGAATTCACTCATTTTATAACTGGAAGTCTGTACCCTTTGACTGCTATCTTCCCATTTCCCCCTCACCCCTTACAGTTTTTTTCATGTTGCTTGGTTGCAATAGATCAGGTAATCTCTGTAAGTTTTCGGCCATTCTATGCTGTTTTGTCTAGTACTTTGTCTAGAGAGAACAGGCTTTTGTTGGGACTTCTGTGGTTTGTACCCATTGATAATTCAGTGTTGCTGGTTCTTCAGCATCCAATCTGGGACACATGAGTCCCAAACAAGACCCAATGAGTTCACTGCCATCTCAATCCTCAGGTCCCAAGACCTCCAGCTGATCTGCCTCTGCTTCTCTCTTCCTTCCCATTATAGTCTTCTTATGTTTGTTGTCTATAAAATGGCTGGAGTTTAAGTATTATGAAATGATTACCACAGTAAGGTTAGTTAAACTATCACCTCACAGTGTTAATGTGTGTGTGTGTGTGTGTTAAGAACATTTAAGATCTACTCTCTCCACAAATTTCAAGTGTACAATACAGTATTGCTAAGCCTACCCACTGTAAGGACCAAGAAAAGATCAAAATGTTAGATTCAGGAAAGTGTGCTGGGATTGCCAGAGTGTAGGAGCAGAGACAGGGAGGTAATGATAGGGACCCTGTAAGGCTGAGAACAAAGGAAGACAAACGTTTGCATTCCATTGGTTAGAGACCCTTATCAGAAGTTTATGTTTGAAATTCGCCAATGAGCTAGGCCCAGCCCCTGTTGCTATGCTGTGTGCGCCCCCCCTTAGCGAATAAGTAATTGCCACATCTGCTTCTGTATAATGCTTGCTTACTTAGGATATATAAGGACCTAGCTGTAAGTGCCAGGCGCGATTCCCGCTTGTAGCTCCTTGTGGGTATGGTGTCTCCGGACACCTGGGAATTCGCCCCTGCGCAGGTTAAACTGGCCAATAAAGAAACATCTATACTCTTGAAAGTCTCTGACGTCTGTTCTAGTACCCGGTGCATGCTACACCCACCACGTTCGGACCTTAGTCCTGTTGGTCCTACCCACCTTAGTCGGACCAATAGGAAGAAATGCATCTACCCCGTTTCACCTGAAACTGGAAGTCCTAAACTAATGTTTAAGTCTTGTGTTTTTCACTGAATCCAGTAACAAATTTGGGACACTTCACTCATTGAATTGTATAAAAATGCAAACACAGAATTTGCTTTTCGACCTATGGTGTTACTGCTGAACCTCACACACTTTGTATCATTTCTGTGGGATCCTGAGGGTATGCTAAATCAAATCGTTGAGGAGAATGGAAAATAAAATGGTTGAGAGGTTCGGACTATTGACCTGTGGTGTGGTCCCTTGACAAGAAGCATTAGTATCAATTAGAAATGTGGCAGAAATACCAATAGTCTTCTCTACCTAAAAAACTACTGATTAAAAGAACTTTGAGAGTGGGGCCCAGCGATCATCTGTTTAAACAAACCCTCAGGTGATTTGGATGTGAGCTAAAGTTTGAGAACCACTGAACTATGGGAATACCAGAGGACCCCTCAGGTAATAAGGTGTTGTTGCTGGGAGGGTACTCCAGAGCCCAGACATTAATGCCTTGTGCTGTTCATATGTAGCCTTGTCCTGGAGACTTCTCATGCAGCCTTTTACAACTTGCCTGTGCAATTCCGCAGCGAACGGGCAGCTCAAATCTTCTACTTCTTTCCACATGAGTCATTTTAGGAGTCAGAGCCAGCTTCACATTGAAGCCTCAGGGGAAGAGCAATGTGAAAGTGTTCCTTAGATAACATTAGGCTTAGCATTTTCTGATTAAAATTATTTTGAAGAAATTGGCAGCTTTCAAAATGAAGAAGCAACACCGAAAGCTGTCTTTTCTTATGTAATAGAAGAGGACTAAATTGGAAACTAATAGCTCCTAAGCCTCTGTGCGAAGGCGATCCGAGATACGCACGGGGGTCATAGTGAGAGGGGTCGCGGATGGTGACGTAGGTGGGAGTGGGCCAAAACGAACTTGGTTGCCCGGCCGGTCTATCCCTGGCTTGCGGTAAGGGGGATCGCTGTATTGTAATGCCGTGGCTGCCCGGCTCTAAACGGCGGATTCTGAGTTGGTTATGGTCATTATGTATTATTAACAGCACTTATGGGATTGTATAATCCTAAGAATTTGTAGGCAGAGAAGCCTCTAGGCTTTAAGAAAGATGATCTTCTCATTTCTCGGTGTGAAAGAAAAGTATAAACTTTGCACATACAAATAAAATGTATGTTAATGGACATTCCCTAACTCAGTGGAGTATTGTTGTCTTTATTATTATCTCTTAAGATGATCTTAATTTGATTGTCTTTCGACATAACAGTTTATCATGGTCTACCTTAAGGATCCTGCAATGCTTAAAATCTCTTGGCCCTCAGGGGCAGATAAAATCACATCTCACTTACTCCCCTTAAAGGCACAAAATCAAATTACACCAAAAGGTCCCTTGGAGTACAGATCTTGGCCAATTACTTGAATTATTTTCAGCCACTTTGGCACATTTCCCATCTACACAAAATGAAAATCTTTTAGTCTGCAGCAGTGAAGGATTTCATATTTCTCAGTGCTTCCATGTATATTTAGTATAATGAGAATAAAAGCTTCTCAGCCTCACAGATCTTTCCTCTGGTGCCATAATGCGGGGGAAATAACATCCATTTCTAACACACGAAGTCCACATATTTTCCTAAAGAAGAGAAAGAGGCTAACATTACACAAGGAAACTATTTGCTCTCTGCTTTAAATTTCCAAATTTGAGCACACTGGAGATTTCAGCCTTCAAAACTCCACACATCTGCGCTGAGATAGGGACCCTCTAAGGGGCTCCATTATTGACACTGAAAGCTGGTTTCATGAAACACCTGCTCTGAGTAAGCAGTGTGATCAGAGAGTGTCAGCAGGGCCGACAGATTTTAAATGGAAGACGGTTACTTACCCAAAAGCCATTTGGAAGCTAAAAACAGCCACATCAGCAAACCAATAACAATGACTTAATATCTCCAAGTACATTATTAACATTTCCAGCCCACTAAGGATCAAATGACTTATTTTTAAAAGCTTTTGTCTAAGGAGCAAGTCATTTCCCCACATTTATCATTTTATGGAGATATGATTTAGTACCGTGGCCTTATTTGTCTTTTATTATTCTTAGTACCCCCTTTATTTTTCTTTCTGGTGTGTGTTATTTCCTTTCTCCAGTGCCGACAGCAGCATTCACTGAAATCACTGCCCGTGGCTCAGTCTTCCTCCCTGTTCTCCACGGCAGAGCCCTTAGGATTGAATCCCTTGCCTGGAGCATTAAGAACTGGGGGAAAAAAATCACTGCTCATTGCTTTGCTTGCAGTTCTCATTTGGACTAGTGCTTGCAGAAATTGAACTGAACTTTCTTCACTGTTACTGCATCTGTAAGGTAATTGCCTAAACTTGTTGAGCCAATCAGAATTCCTGTTCTTGAGTTTTGCAAACGTGAAGAATCCGATGAAGCAATTTGTAAGCCATATGTCTTTCCCCACTCAAAGTCATATTGCTCTCTGTAGAATTGTGTATGACCCTTTTGAAACATTGCACTCCAGAATTCTATTTTAAAACTCCAAACATTAGTGTTTAAAAAATCATTCCTATTTATGGAATCATTTTTGTTGTACAATCATATATTAAATGGAAGGGGCTTAAAACTTTAGCACTTTCTCTAATGTTTTGGGTAACTCGAAGAAATAGCTTTTAAAAAGAGAGAGAACAGGCCCTGGCTGGTTGGCTCAGCGGCAGAGTGTCCGCCAGGTGTGTGGAAGTCCTGGGTTCGATTCCCAGTCAGGGCACACAGGAGAAGTGCCAATCTGCTTTTCCACCCTTCTCCCTCTTCTTCCTCTCCTTCCTCTCTATCTCTCTCTTCCCCTCCCGCAGCCAAGGCTCCAAGGCTCCATTGGAGCAAAGTTGGCTATGGTGCTGAGGGCAGTTCCATGGCTGCTACAATGGCTCCAGCCCCAACGTAGCAATGCCCCAGATGGGCAGAGCATTGCCCCCTAGTGGGCACGCCAGGTGGATCCTGGCTGGGCGCATGCGGGAGTCTGCCTTCTGGCTTCTAACTTTGGAAAAAAATTAAAAAATAAAATAAAATAAAAAGAAAGAGAACACACAAAAATATATATCGTTCTATAAAATAGAAAGAGTGTTAATAGGCCCTGGCCGGTTGGCTCAGCGGTAGAGCGTCGGCCTAGCGTGCGGAGGACCCGGGTTCGATTCCCGGCCAGGGCACATAGGAGAAGCACCCATTTGCTTCTCCACCCCTCCGCCGCGCTTTCCTCTCTGTCTCTCTCTTCCCCTCCCGCAGCCAAGGCTCCATTGGAGCAAAGATGGCCCGGGCGCTGGGGATGGCTCTGTGGCCTCTGCCCCAGGCGCTAGAGTGGCTCTGGTCACAACATGCGACGCCCAGGATGGGCAGAACATCGCCCCCTGGTGAGCAGAGTGTTGCCTCATGGTGGGCGTGCCGGGTGGATCCCGGTCGGGCGCATGCGGGAGTCTGTCTGACTGTCTCTCCCTGTTTCCAGCTTCAGAAAAATGAAAAAAAAAAAAAAAAAAAAAAAAAAAAAAGAGTGTTAATATGTCATATGCTTCTGGCACATTTTGTCCACTATAAAATTTATGTTCAATGTAGAGACATTTTAAAATGTTTCATATTACTACTTCTTCCTGAGTTTGGAAAATTAAATGTTTAATATGTATATGAAGAAAGAGAAAGTGAGAGAGAAAGAGGGAATGTGAGAACTTCATACCTTCAGGAAGCTTAAGAGCTTTAGTTAGTCTTTTGCTTAAAGACTTAAGGAACAGACAAATTATGTATTTCCTGGACCATATTCCTGTCCTTACTTGTTAAAGCATTTCCCTTCGTAAGGGAAGGTATTGATTGCTTCTGACCTAGTGGAATCCTCACTGAATGCTTAACTAGCTAAATTATCCCCCTTCATTTTTGATGTCAGGCAGGTCATTGTCTCTTCAAAGAAAGAATTACTGAAAACTAGTCCAATTTTTTAAAAAATTTAAAACATTTTTATGTATTGTAGATAAGTGACTGGAAAGGTAAAATAATCACTTAAGGTAATCATAATTCTGCAGATCTTCTTGCACATATTTACCCTACTGTCTCATTCTTTTTCTTAAAAAGGCATATTATTGATAAATCCTAGATTAATACACTGACTTACTGAGAGAAGTCTATCGTGACACTCCAGGTAAAGGTCTCAGAAATTTTAGTTAGCTTACGTCAGTGCAAATGATTACAGTCACAGGGCAGAATGGCTTAGGTTGTTATGCAAGGGCTGTAAATGTAAGGAACTCAAGAGTTCACAGCAGTCAAAGTGGGGTAGAGGAGATACAGAGCTCCTTGGTGTGCTGTCATGCTATACCCAGGAAGCAGTTCAACCATTTCAATGCCACAGGGAAATTATAATGATTAATAAGAACCCTAGACTCCCAGGCCCCGGTGGGTGGCTCAGTTGGTGAGGCATCATCCCCACATGCCAGGGTTGTGTATTTGATTCCTGGTCAGGGTACAACAAGTAAATGTTTCTCCTTCTTTGTCACTATTTCTCTATTTTTCTCCCTCCCCTCTCTCTAGAAGTCAATGGAAAAACAAAACAAAACAACCTCTTAGGCTTTCAGTCAAGATGGCATTATAGGTAGATATGGTGCTCACTTCCTCCCTCAACAACATAAAAAATACAACTAAGCTACAGAACAACCGTCATTCAGAACTGCCTGAAATCTAGCTGAATGGAAGTCCTACAACCAAGGATACAAAGAAGATAACACTAATAGGAGGGGTGGAGACACAGAATGGGCTGGTCTCACACCTACATGTGGCAGATAAAAGTTGTGAGGGTGTAAAGCCAGGAGCCATGGCCAGGACCACCATCAAAGCAGCCCGGCCCATGCAGGTTCGCATTGGATTCGGACAGTCGGTAAAGAAACAGCGGAGCCAAAAACTGATGGGCCATAGTCTTTAATTCTAGCTTGCACCCGGCGGGCAAGTAAAAATACACACTGGGCTCCAAAACCCAGTCACATTCAGTGCTCACAAAGCCACTGACTTATCCGAGTTTCCTAGAATCAAAGGTTTCTAGCTCACCAGACTTATTCACCTCTGTTCCCCATCTCCGTCCTTATCCCAAATACAAACTCTACACAAACTGGCATCTCACTCAGCACTCCACCATCTTGGCTGCTCCTCCTGGCCTCCTCCACGTGGCCTTTCTCTGCTCTCCTGTGCTCTCTCTTCTAATGATAATCTCAGGAACCAAGAGCAAGCTCCTGTTCCACCCCTATTTTATAGTGTAGAAATCCAAGCCTTTAATCCAATATACAAAATAGGGAAGTCTCTAATACAAAGTCACTTCTCTGAGGCATGATTGGATTGTACCACCCCACATCAAAAAGGGTGGGAAAGGCTTAATCCCAAAACCAAGCCCCAGGCTACAAGGATTCTCAACACACATTAATATCACCTGGGCGACGGCCTCCATCTTTAACAAAGTGAGCATAATACATTTTATCTGCCCAACAGAGGGCTATCTCAACTGTGGAATCCCCCTGAGGAACGAGGGGTCCCAGGCCTACACTTAGACCGTAGCTTAGGGTTCCGGTGGCAAGAAGAAAAGTTCTCATAAAACTTTGCTGTTAAAACCAACAGGGATTGAGGCTGAGGGTGATGGAGGTTCCGGGAACCCTAGGGAGTTCCTCTTAAAGGGCCTGCACATGGACTTACTTAGACTTACTACCTCTGAGTTTCAGCCCTGGATCTGCAGCTCAAAAGGCACTAGGGACATACAAGGAGGAACTGAAGTATCTGGCATCAGCAGGAGGGCTGGAGGGGAAGTTTTCTTGCAGATAGAACTGCTGGCCGAGGCCTTTGTTCCTTTGATGAGCCCTCCCCCTGCTGATAGATAGGTACCATATCTGAGTCTCTGTAAGTCTGTTAAGATTAATACTGTTAACTACGCCCTGGTGATCCCTGAGACTCTGCTCCATCATCATTTTGGACCACCCAAGCTGTTTTCTGTGGCTTTCTCATATGAATCACCTATCTTGGCTCATGCTTTAGACTAATCTAAATTGTCTCAAACAAGCATCATCTGGCCTTGGCATTCCCCATACCTCTCACTATGTGGCCCCAGGCCCAACACTAGTGGCAGACAGCCTTGGTTCACAGCTTGGCCTTACATGGAAACCTCCAAACCCAGCACAAGTAGCAGCCATGTGCAGAACACTTTGCAGCTCATGCCAGTGGTACCATGGCAAAACCTGGGCAAAAACACAGGTGGTGACTGACCTTAGCCCATACCTCCTGGAGGGCCTCAGAACCAGAGCACCCAGTAAACAGCTTCAGATTACATGGAAACATCAACTAACCATCTCTGAAAGCAACACACTCAAGGGGAAGACTCAGTGGGCACCAGGACCCACTGAAGCAAGTCCAGCTCCATGGCATAGGCCCCTGCACAGTTGATCCTCCATGGTGATTGCAAGCAGTTTAGAGAGAACTCGCCTCGGTCTACATCCCTTCCATTAATGTGCCAACAGCAATCAAGGCTTAAACACAACAGGAGGGTGTACAGGGCTTGCAAGGGGGTCACACTTGGAATGCCCAGCTGATACGTCTGCAGAGACTGCGCCACTGGTCTCTACAGGAGACGTTCTAAATAAGGCCGCACTACCAAACCTGAGAGATGCAGAAGTTCTACCTCACACATAGAAACAAACACAGGGAGGCTGAAAAAAAATGAGGGGACAAGGGAACATGTCCCAAATGAAAGAACAGAACAAAAGCCCAGAAAAAGAACTAAACAAAATGGAGACAGACGATCTACCAGATGTAGAGTTCAAAACACTTGTTATCAGGATTTCAGTGAACATGGGGTAACAGTAGATAAACTTAGACAGAACTTCAGAAGCATAGAAGAGGACACGGAAATCATAAGAAATCATAAAAAAAGCATAAAAAACCAAACAATCAATAAGAAATGAAGAATACACTAATTAAAATGAAAAATAATTTACAGGGAATCAACAGAATGAATGAAACAAATCAAAACTATGCTTTGGAATAGAAGGAAACAAAAAACACAATCAGAACAGCAAAGTGAAAAAATAATTTAAAAATTGAAGATATAAGATGCCTCTGGGACTTCAATCCTACAATATTTACAGCAGGGGGGTGCCTGAAGAAGAAGAGGCGGAGTAAGAAATTGAAAACCTATTTTAAAAAATAATGAATAAAAGCTTCCCAAACCTGGGGAACTAAAAGGACACACAAGTCCAGTAAGCTAAGAGAGTCTAAAAACAAGATGAACTTAAAGAGACACACCCCAAGACATATCATAATTAAAACGTGAAGGTTAAAGACAAAGAGACAGTCCCAAAAGCTTAAAGAGAAAAGTGGTTTCTTATCTACAGGGGAGCTCCCATAAGACTGTTGGAGAATTTCTTAACAGAAACTTTGCAGACCAGGAGAGACTGGAAAGAAATATTCAAAGTGATGAAAAGCAAGGACCTGCAATCAAAGTTACTCCACCAAACAAAAGTATCATTTAGAATCAAAGGACGAAATGCTTCCCAGACAAGAAAAAGCTAAAGGAGTTCATCTCACCAAACCAGTACTACATAATATGTTAAAGGATCCTTTCTGAAGAAAGAAAAGGAGGAGGAGGAGAAGAAAAGAAGAAAAAAAAAATGATTAAAAAATATGAACAATAAAATGGCAGTAAAACATATTTATCAACAACTGAATCTAAAAAAATAAACAAGCAGAGCAGAAAAAAATTAACCTTTCCTATAGATGTGAATATTTTCAAATGCTCGTTTTTAATATTTTACTTTATCATGAATAAGGTATATATATGTATATATGTGTACCTACATGTATATATGTATTATATATGTACATACATATAGGTACATATGTGTGTGTATATATCATATATGTATATATAACCAAATTAATAGCTTTTTCTTATAGTTGTTAATATTTATGGCATTCTGAAAAAGGTCCTGTAGAACCTAGCTTTTTCACCCATGGTTTTAATTGTTGGGTTGTATTTTAGTTGTATGTATTATTTGCCTTTGTTTATTGTAATTTTATGATTTTATTTAAAGCATTGATCTAGCTGGAATTTGCTGTTAATAAAAGGGTTAAAATTAGAAAAAAAATACTAAACGGTTGTGGAATATTGTAGTTCCGTGATTGCGTTACATAATGATGGCTGATAGAACAGTATTCCTGAGGCACCTGAAGAGAGTCAGAATTGGGAATTCGACGGGAGCCATGCCCTTGTAGGAAGGTTTAAAGGTCGAATGAAAACAATGAGAGAGAGATAACAATGGAAATTCATCACCTTCCATTAATCACTGGAATCATTAAGGGCTATTATGGACAGAGTATTATTCTAGGTGCTGGAAGTTAATATCGCTTTTATTTTCAATAAGATAGTAATGTTATGAGCATCAAAGTATAACAAGATGTGTTCCATCTATTGACCATGTATTGATAAATAAAATACATGTGTTAGTGTACAGATGTTAAATGGAGTTAACGAAATACTTACATGCACATAAGCGTCCAAGTGAAGCAGACACTATTAGTATATAGAACTGAGTTAAAAACTCAGTGAAGGTTTCCAGTAAGAGATAAAAATTATTTCTGACTATGATGGACAGAACAAGGGCCATTTTGAGAACATGGAACGTTTTGAGAAAAATCTTAAAAGTACTCAGAAAAAATTGGAGGAGAAATTCATATAAAAACTGGGTTGCTTTAGGGAAGCCAAAGAATCTGATAGAGGATTTTAAAATCTGGTCAGAAATTCTGATGTCAAAATTCAGGGAACTGAAACTTTTTCAGAGATTTGAGGAGAAAGGAATGCAGGCATGCTTACAGAGGATAAAGCTTCTCATTGGCATGTCCTGAATATGAAGGCACAAAATAGAAAAGTAATTAAGAGTTATACAAAAATTGGTATAGTTTTCTTCTTCAAAATCACTTCATCTATAATTGGAAGATTCTCAGTCCTAGAGAACTAAAGAGAGTTTAACGCTAATTAAATTGTTGCAGTGACAAGATCTTATTTCTTCACACAAACATACTTTTTCCTCCATTGACTACAAAAATATTTTCCCTTTTACTTTTATCACAGTAGCTCATTTTGATTTTGCTCAGACCTCAGTGCATCACCTACACCTACCCAGCTAATCTAAGTAATTAAAGAAAAATGATACATGATGCATTTATAGTTAAGTGAAATGAGTATACATCTCACACAACAGCTGGATTCCTATACTTGGCAACGTGGCACAGTTTGAGAAAGGCAGTCATCTTCCTTTCCTGTTGGCAAAACACTTCACTGGTCTCTCCAAGTTGAGTTCCCTTTAGGATTTTGTGTCTTCTCACTTTGTGGTGCACAGAATGCTACTTCCAGATGGACACCCTTGTCATATGTTATTTTTATGCTGTGTTTTTAGAATTTTAACGTGGGAGCAGTTATTCACTGTACAGGAAATATATCCCTTATTGAATATGTTAGAGCCGCTTTTCAAATCGGCACGCTCAAGCAGCTGCCGATGAGCCCACTACACTCAGATGAAAGAAAGCATGTGCCATATCAGACAGCATACATTTCAAGTTCTTATCTGGGTGGTGCCCACAGGGAGTAGGGGATGAGGACAACTTAAAAGAAGAGAAAGCGGCCCTGGCCGGTTGGCTCAGCGGTAGAGCGTCGGCCTGGCGTGCGGGGGACTCAGGTTCGATTCCCGGCCAGGGCACATAGGAGAAGCGCCCATTTGCTTCTCCACCCCCCACCCCCCCTTCCTCTCTGTCTCTCTCTTCCCCTCCCTCAGCCAAGGCTCCAGCGGCCCTGGCCGGTTGGCTCAGCGGTAGAGCGTCGGACTGGCGTGCAGGGGACCCGGGTTCGATTCCCGGCCAGGGCACATAGGAGAAGCGCCCATTTGCTTCTCCACCCCCCACCCCCCCTTCCTCTCTGTCTCTCTCTTCCCCTCCCTCAGCCAAGGCTCCATTGGAGCAAAGATGGCCCGGGTGCTGGGGATGGCTCCTTGGCCTCTGCCCCAGGCGCTAGAGTGGCTTTTGTCACGGCAGAGCCATGCCCCGGAGGCACCGCGAGCGTCGCCCCTGGTGGGCGTGCCGGTTGGATCCCGGTCGGGCGCATGCGGGAGTCTGTCTGACTGTCTCTCCCCATTTCCAGCTTCAGAAAAATACAAAAAAAAAAAAAAGAAAAAAGAAGAGAAAGCAAGATCCTGCCCTTGAGGAGTTTCTAATCTAGCATGGAGATGAAAACAAGACATGATAATGACAAGAAATGGAAGGCAGAAAGCATCGGTAAATGCATTATGCATATCCAGGAAAGAGAGAGAGAGAGAGAGAATCAAATTGGACTACCATATAGCAGAAGATCTCCAGATGCCTATGAGCTTTGATTATGTCTTGTAGATTTTGTATATAAATTTTAATAAGAAAACTTATATTTGTAGTATAAAAAGAGGCTAACAGAAAAAAATACAAATATTACATAGAGTAGCTACAAAATTGATTTAGTTGGAATGAAAAAATACATAGAGAATGGAGGAGATATAACAGAGAAATGATCTGAGGATAAGACGTTTGGGTTTAATATAGATGGATAATTGGGAGACACTGGAGAGGATAGAAAGCATGAGAATGGCATTGAAAGAAGACTAGCTTGGTAACTATTCATAAAAATATGGTCCAGGACCAACGGAGTAATTCAGCATAAAGTGATAAGAGCCTGGTCTACAGAAATGGATGGGAAGAACTAACTTCTCCATCAAATCTTAATTCTCTATTAATTATTATTCTACTGAGAAGTTTGTATTTTAGCAGCTTGTCAGGGCAGTGCCTTATGAAGCCAAACCCATGAGATATCGCTACTTCTTGAAGCAGGGTTACGGTATATGGAAACGCTTGCTGAGTTACGTGGGGTTAAGGAAATGTGAACATTCGGGAAGCATCTCAACATAAAAAGAAATATTTCTCTGTATTTTGTTCCACATCCTTACGCACCCTGAATCAAACCATGCTGGCTTATGCATCGCAGTATCGTTCAGCCCTTGGGCATTAGGTGGATATTTATTTATTTATTTAGTTTGAGAATAGTTTGAACTGAAAGTGAGAGACTCCTCATCCTTCAGCTAAAGCTCATGCTTTATGGTTCTCAAGCGTATCACCCACCGGAAGGGTCTGATAGACCACGACCCGTACTCGGCTCGCTACGATGTGATTCTATGTGTCTGGGGTGGGCGATGAAGAGTGCTGAGGGCTGCATCGTTTTTGGAAAGCTACAAGTATTCATTTGGAATTCCGACTTCCCCCCAAAACACTACGATCGTAGAAATAATTGACTTACGGAGTTTTGGGGGCTGGATGACATTTCTCCATAGAAAATATAGTTGCGTGGAAATAAGCGAAAATCAACCAAATGAGAAAAGCAAAATCTATTTATTCTGGGTTTCCTCATAGGAAGGGAGTCCGACACCATCACTTGTGTTTGGCAGAGACTCAGATGCAGAGGAGTGGTAAAGCTTTCTAGTGGAAAAAAAGAGGAGGCTTCCGGAGTGTCCTGGCTGGAGGCTGCAGGCTGGAAGCTGAGGAGGGACATCTGTGTGATTGGTTAGGGCTGCGTATTCGAGTTTCTCTGGTTGGTCCTAAATTGGAAACAGGAACAAAAACTAGGGCAGGTGCCAGGGATTAGTTGAGTCCCAGCCACACTGGGTTGTTAGAAAAGTTATTGTTTAGCTTCCTGTATGATCACAGGATAACAATCTGGCTTCTTGCAAGTCTGGCTTACAACACCCTGGGTTTCTGAGCTGTTTATTGTGGATAATATCCTGAGCATATTGCTAAATGTTATGAGTCAGATTTTTATTTTTACATGTGGTTTGGCCATAAGCCTATTTGCACAGTAATTCTTTCAGTTGTTATTGATATTTTTTTCCCTTAGATAACTGTCCTGTCACTCTGCTTGATGCTTCTTGCACCCTATCCCTTAGCGTACATGCAAATGCATATCATGAAATATGCACAGATAGCTAATACATCTTCTTTTAATGTTTGCACTTAAAATCTTGCCAGTTTACGTTGTTTAATGAAAGTGTCAATGTTTTGTAAATTGTTAATTTAAAGATGCGGTGGCTTTTATATAAATATCAAGAAATAAAGTTGCCACTCACTAAAGAAGTCTTACAAATCCACTCGCTTTTTCAAAACTTACTTCTTTGTTTCATCACGTCAGAATTGAAGACTGGATTGTACCTGTCCTAACCATTCAGCAGCCTGGCTGCCTCACCTTTTGTGTCTCTGAGCATCTACCCTGCCCTTTTTACTCTAAAACCTTCTTTCCTTCATTCCTACCTCCTCAGAAGCACCAGTATTGCTGTAATCATTTTAGTTTCTGAACCAAAGAGAAGAAAGTGATCACTAATAAGTTGGAGTGTACTAATACAGACAATGCAATACTATCTGAGCTCAGGATTGTTTTGGAAAATGCAGGATTTCTGGTGTATCATTTTTGATGCTTTTGGTTGCGAGTAACAGAAGACAACATACAAAATTGCTTAAGCAACTAAAAGACTTATTACCCCAGGAAAAAAAATCCAGTTTCGATTAGCTCAGTAGATTAACTTATCTTCAGTGATTTTGGTTGGTACCATCTCTCCATCCATGTTGAATCATGTTCAATGTGTTGACTCTCGTTCTTAGCCTACTCCACCCATGAATCTAAGTTTGCTGCAGCAACCCTGAATTAGTATCTTAGAGTGAATGACTTAAACAACAGAACTGTATTGTCTCACAGTTCTGGAGAATAGAAATCTGACATCAAGGTCTTGTCAAGGTCATTACCTTCTGAGGGATGTGGAGGAGAATCTGGTTCCATGCCTTTCTACTAACTTCTGGTGATTTGCTGGCAATCTTTGACACACCTTGACCATAGTTTGCAAACCCCTGGATTAGGCTAACTTAAATATACTGTCTAGAATTGGTGACTCACCAGACTTCCTGGCCAGTTTAAACCTGAACCATTTTTCCTATTTTTGTAAAAAAGAAAGAAGTTCCACATTTGTTAGAAGGCAACATATGGTCAATGTAAATATAGCATTCAATCTCTCTAATCTTGGGTGGTTTATGGTACTGCTTGTCATGACTACTCACTTGAAAATGCTGCCATACATTGTATGGGACAGGTTTTGAGAGTAAGAACATAGCCTGAGAGTCAGAATGATTGTGTTCACTTTCTTGCTTTATAACTTGTCAGTTGGATGACCTTAACAAGTTATGAACCTTTCTGTGCTTCAAATTCTCATTAGTAAAATGATGATGATAATGATAGCACATACCTTATATCTAATATATAAATACTATAGGTTTGTGTGTGGATCGAATAATAAACTAGGAATGATTATTCATTTATGTGAGCCATTTATGTGGTTATATTTTGAATATGTGGCCTATTTTTACATAGTGGAAAAGACCAGAGTTTGAGGTAAAACTTTATAAAAAACTTCCCAACAGCATTTTTCTCTTAAACCACTATACTTTAACAATCCCTACAGGACTAAAAAAAAGTAATCTGTAAAATTACATATATGAATGAATAATAGATATAAGAATAAGCGATAGTAGAGGAAGCGATAAGATTGCCAAGTCTAATTAATGATACTTATGGTTGTACGAGGAAAAAATTGGCCATAGCACAACAGATTCAGTCTATGGATTTGGATTCTAATGTCCACAGCAGTCAATACACATCACCCTAAGACGGAGAGAACCACAGTGATCCATATTGATGATGACATCTGGGCAAGAAAACACATAGGCTTTGTGCCTACGCTGCTTGGGTTGTTTTTTATTGCTTGTACACAGAAACAGTTAAACTGATGCTTATGCCTTCTCCCATCAACGCTTCTTATCTCATGCTTAATAGGTTCACAGCCCTATTATTTACTCAGGGAGAGAAGAGTCCTTGGAATAGCAAATTCTCTTTTATTTTTTTTTTCTGCTCTCTAGAACTCACATTAGTGATGCCTTCCTACAGAACACTAATTTAACTATTACTCATTTCTCTTTTTGTGGAGACCAATAAAATCCTCTAGAAATACCATGATCCTTTTATCCTTCTTTTCATATCTCCTATTTATTTTTCTTCTAACCCCAGGGTCAGGCTCAGCTTTTCTTGCTGTTGAATTTTAGAACTTTAGAATGGGGAGGGAACTTTGCCATCACATGGAGACCAATCAACTCAACACAGAAAAGGGGTTGACCAAAGTCATAATGCCTTTAATGCCAGATATGAAATACTCGTTATGCTACAGAACTTTTTTATGCAAAATTTCAAAACATCTGCAAGTTTAAGGGAACAGTAGCATGAACCCCTATGTTTCTGTAACTCAGATTCCACAATTTTAAATTCTTGCCTTATGTCAATTGCACTAGACTTAGACTGATCACATTTTCTAGTTTAAATCAATATATGACTGCTAATTATCTTAACTTTCCTTTACTTTCTCAAAGGTGTTCCAATTTGGACAATGAATTATATGGTCATCTAATCTATATACATTACTAACCGCCCTTCCCAACATGCTGCCACTAGGTTATTTTGAAATGAGTCCTAGAAACTCTTACCTTCTCATATGTAAACACCTTTCTTAAAAAAAAAATCTTTCTTTAACAGAACTCTTAACTTTCCATATGTCCATTTTCTCCAAAACTATATTTAAAATTTTAATCAATCACGAAATATTTTAGAGGATGTAATACTGGATTCGTCCTAGATAATCTCTTCTTTTTTTCTTCCTCCTTTTTTGAGTTATCTGTATCAGTTGGCCCGTTTTGACTAAATTGACTAATCAGTGCTAACCTCTGTGACTCATTATTTGACTTCAGGAATTGCTTAGCCACTGGGATCTCTAGCACCTACAGGTTTATTTAATTTGCGGAAGGTTAGATATATGGAATGTTGTCCAGAGAAATGGTAAAACAAAATAAATTAGCTCTAATATTCTGTATGACATACCAATTGTGAAATAAAATACATAGAAGAAAAAAAAACATCAGTTTTTGACATTTCAAAAAGGTCTAGTAATTATCATTTTTATTCTACCCTGTATAAAATATTTACTGAGAAAACCTGTATGAATGTGAAGAATAATAAAGATGTGAGAAATTTATATCGGCTTGTGATGTAATGTTTTATTTTGGAGTTGGGGAGGATATTTGTGCATGGCACAGTATTTTGTGTAAAATAATGATGTAAATATGCCAGTTAATTACCTTTATAAATTTTTTTTTAAGTTTTAATATGAAAATAACATAATAAAACTGAAATGAAAAGACTGATACAGTTAATTACTAGTTAATAATTACTTTTAGCTAAAGTAGACAGTAGTATTTTTCCTCTATTGCATCATGTTGTAAAACTTTCTCCGTTCTTTGGAATTTGCTTCCTAAGATCCTGAGTAGAGCCACTGCAAAGACTACAACCACTTGGGAATATTCCGTTCAATACAAACTAATAGAGCCCAAGTAAATTTCCAGCTGAGACATTATGAGCAAATTGTGTGTCAGTACAAAAGGCTCTGGACCTTTTAATAAGTTCTGAAGCTCTCAGTTCATTTTAAAAGGACAAAATGATGACAACCAGTCATGTGTGTGTGTTAGATATCTTACTATATGGAGAGACTTTGCCTTTATATTTCTCTATATATTGGAATATACATAAAAATGTTAAAAAGTCATTTCTTTCTGATAAATGCATTAAATCAAGAGAACAATGATTGATCTGTAGCTATTTATTTTTTACATTAAAATCCACGATTCCCATTTCTTTTCTTTTTTTGTGTGACAGAGACAGAGAGAGTCAGAGAGAGGAACAGAAAGGGACAGATAGACAGGAAAGGAGAGAGATGAGAAACATCAATTCTTTGTTGTGGCACCTTAGTTGTTCATTGATTGCTTTCCCATATGTGCCTTGACCAGGGGGCTACAACAGACTGAGTGACCCCTTGCTCAAGCCAGCGACCTTGGGCTCAAGCTGGTGAGCCTTGCTCAAACCAGATGAGCCTGCGCTCAAGCTGGCGACCTCGGGGTCTCGAACCTGGATCCTCTGCGTCCCAGTCCGACCCTCTATCCACCGCGCCACAGCCTCTATTTCTTTTCTTTTGTCACTAAAACCTAACTAATTCATTTCAAGCAAACGCTTCACTAGTTTCAGAATTTAAAATACTGGTGTTGTAATTCAATCTTGATCCATTTCTTGATTCTCCTTCTCTCTCTCTCTCTCTCTCTCTGTTCTTTTAAGGTTCTTGGTTTCCCATGAGATCTCTTTGCCTTTGAAGTAGGGAGGCTATAAAAGTCTGTGTTAGAAGTTACAACACAATTTACTTTGCTTGGCCCTGTGTTTATGACATGATTGGTATCAGTGAACAGGTGGGGAATTGGAAAAATGTCCCATCTAACTCTGAATGGGGCATAGTCTGATTACAGCATAGAGTAGGAAGCAGATTTCTTTGCTCTGATCCTAGGGACATCCTATTGCTCTTGTACTGACACCAGGAATAGTTCTGTCACTTTAACCTTTTCTACAGATCAGATTATTTCGAGTTCTGGGCCTTGACAATAACTCTACTGTGTTATCAGTTGTCATGGCATGCTCTCTACAACCTTAATACATCCTGACAATCTCTATACTGAAAGACTCTGCCCTAACCTCCAAGAAATATTCATCCTTGCCAAATATTACAGAAATGTGCCAGCGCATATTGCAACTAATGAAAAGAGGTTAAGACCAAAGCTTTTAGCTTAATTGTGTATGCGGTCAAGGTAGAAGAGTCGGAATATTGCATCTTTCTACGGCAGCAAATGGTGTTTCCTTATACTGAAGTCTCAGATCTTTCTAGGTGGGTGGGCATGTATAAATAAAAAGATAAGAAAATCGAACTTGTGTCCTAAAATATGGAACTCTAAATACTTAGTAAAGGATCTTCTGTAAGAGTGGGTAGAAATCTGTCCATCTTCCACCAGCCTGAGGAACAGGCAAAGGTTTCCTAGCTATAAAAAGAGGAAGATAAGAACAACTGGAAAGGGCTGAAAAAGCACTTTTTTTTTTCTCATTTACATCCTTTTCAGTGTTCTGATTTTCATCTAAGACATTATTTTAGAAAGCAAATGAAGACATTTACCTGGAAATTGATAATATGCTTTCAAAACAAAACCAACTCTACAGAATGAAGATATTTTGAAAGTGAGGGAAAAAAATTTTGTAGATGCTACTTTGTTTTTTAATGATCACCTTACCATAACTGATATTCTATAGATAAGCCTAATGTAAACTTTGAACGGGGTTTTTTATTTTTTTAAAATTATTTTTTGTGACAGAGACAGAGAGAAGGACAGATAGGGACAGGCAGGCAGGAAGAGAGAGATGAGAAGTATCAATTTTCATTGGGGCTCCTTAGTTGTTCATTGATTGCTTTCTCTTCTGTGCTTTGATGGAAGAGGGGGGGGGGTTTACAGCAGAACGAGTGACCCCTTGCTCAAACCAGAGACCTTGGTCTCAAGCCAGAGATTATGGGCTTCAAGTCAGCAACTTTTGGGCTCAAGCCAGCGACCACTGGGTCATGTCTATGATCCCACGTTCAAGCCAGCCACCCAGTGCTCAAACTGGATGAGCCTACGCTCAAGCTGGTGAGCTCAGGGTTTTGAACTTGGGTCCTCCGCAGACCAGTCTGATGCTCTATCCACTGCACCACCGCCTGGTCAGACTGAAAGGGATTTTTTTTAACATCTTAGCATTTGTTTTGGCAAAGTCAGAATGTCTCTTGGACTGAAATTACCTTTGTTAGTTTCAGAGGATTAGACAAAACATTATATGCAAAATAAGTTTCTGGAGAAATAAGCATTTCATTAGGCAGCTGCCTGGAAATGTTAAGAGATGCTAATTGCTTGGCAGGCTTAGATGAGCAGCGAGCACAGAGGGCTCTTTTTACCCCAATTCATGAAGAGCAAGAAGTGAAACCAAATTGAATCTAAGGAATTTATTTTCTGGTTGTGATACTAACTTTCATGTTGCTCTTAAGTTTTATATATTTTTTTTCTAGTAAAACATCAGATAAAATTCAAGGCAGAGTAAAACAATTTAATTATTCAAGTTATAGAGATTCTCAGAAACAATGATTGTGCTTTGTTGGATGAATTCAAAAAGAATTTGAAGACTTTGGTTAGAAATAAATGATAAAGATTTTCTCAAGGGCCTTAGAGTTTGCAAACTGAGAACACAGCTAGGTAAAAACTCAGAAGTGTTTCAAAAAAATAAAGAAAAGTTGAAAGTTCTTAGAGAGAGTTAAAAAGTATATTCTTGAGAATTAGCAGTACTGCATTCTTAGTCTTATGATTGGTCCAGGATGGCTATCAGTCATATACCAGGTGGTCAGTAAGATGCATGCCAGGATCTCCAGGCACCTTCAGTGGTCTGGAGGGTGAATTGAGATGGATGTATATGTGATTCCTTCAGCAGGTAATCAAAGAATTACCTGGAAGTCCAGATATACATGCATTTTTTTAAAATATAAAATTAAAAAATGGCCCTAGCCAGTTGGCTCAGCAGTACAGCGTCGGCCTGGAGTGCGGGGTACCCGGGTTCGATTCCTGGCCAGGGCACATAGGAGAAGCGCCCATTTGCTTCTCCACCCCCCCTCCTTCCTCTCTGTCTCTCTCTTCCCCTCCCGCAGCTGAGGCTCCATTGGAGCAAAGATGGCCCGGGTGCTGCGGATGGCTCCTTGGCCTCTGCCCCAGGCGCTAGAGTGGCTCTGGTCGCAGCAGAGCGACGCCCCGCAGGGGCAGAGCATCGCCCCCTGGTGGGCAGAGCATCGCCCCTGGTGGGCGTGCCGGGTGGATCCCGGTCGGGCGCATGCGGGAGTCTGTCTGACTGTCTCTCGCCGTTTCCCGCTTCAGAAAAATACCGAAAAAAAAAATTAATAAATAAAAAAAATTTTTTTAAAAAGCTTATATTCCCAGGCAAGGTAGAATAAGAATGGAGTTTTTCCTCAGGCCTGAACCTCAGGCCTTCATAATGCTAATAAATTTAGCAAATTTGTTACTAGTGAAATAAGGAGATCTCAATTCTTATCCTTTAGAGAGAGAGAATTCCATTAAGAGTTGATTGTAGCAACTAAAGGTAGAATATATTGGTGGTGTAGGATAAAAAGTCAGAGAAAAGGGGGCCTTGGAGGCAGGTTCAAGGGATTAGCTTGGATGAGCCCCCTCTGCCCACTGCTCCCCTGGTTGCAAGTCTCCTTGGGTCCCTCAGAGCTTAAGAGAAAGACAGGCAAGAGAAGCATGCTGGGGGCGGGGGGAGTGGGGAAGAAGAGGGGGAAAAAGAAAGGAACACACAGGCGAGCTCCAGGAAGAGAGAGCAAGCTGGGATCTCCATCTGAAGAGCTTCACTCTTAAGGATGAAGATTGTAGAGAAGGTCCCAGTGGAGAATCTCAATAGAATATTCATCAACTTTCCAGGTGTGTCCCTTTGGGGTCCTGTCCTCCACTGGTTGGTTGGTACCCAGGGGCCGTTAGTCAATGTAGTTTGTCTTGAGGTCAGCCAGTGCTGCCCTTGGGCTGCTTTTTGGGCCTGAAGCTGAAATACAACTGAGGCCTAGATATTATCTTTAGGGCTTCACGCTTAAGGGAGTAGTGGTGCGAAGGTTTAGCCAAAGAGGCTATTCTCCTGCCCCTTGTTCCTTCTCTAAGGAAGTCTAGAAAATCCCCACATGATTAGCAATATGCCAGGGGAGGGTCTAAAGTGCATGACTAGGGGTCTGAAAGGTGTGTGTGTGTGGGTGTGGGTGGGGGTGGGGGGGTGAACTGCATGACCAGCAATAAGCTAGTGGAGGGAGGTCACCCTTGAGGAGAGGTCCGTGTTTTCTCAGTTTTGCCTGTTGCTAGGCAGCTGGGGCTCTCCTCTCTGGGGACCTGTTGTGCCTGGCCCATTGCCCTTGTTCTGCTCATGTCTGTCTAACTGCCTCCCACAGCTTGGTTAAAACGGCTTCATTTTATATCTTCCCTACTTTTACTTTCCTTAGCTTGAAAGACTTGATGTTTTTCTCAAGAAGTTGTTACTCTTACAGTGAAACAATCCTCAAGTATCATTAATCAAATATTAAACAAATGATATCATTCCTAGAAGTAGAGTTAATTACTGGTCACTTTGAGTCTTACGAAAAAAGGAAAATAGTTATTTACCTCCACATCATGGCTAAAGAATGGCTAGTAGGTCATTTCTGAAAGCAAAAACATCTTTCTTTATTGAATATTTTTACCCTAAACACCCATGTCTTTAGTTAAGACTTTGCATCCCCCTCCATTGCTTAAAAGATAAAACTTGATCTTCCAAATGAAGTATCCTACTTATTACATAAATAAGTTTTAGGTTTTTCATGAGTATTATAAATAATTTCAAAAATTATTTAGGGCCCTGGCCAGGCATCAGCCCAGCATATGAACATCCTGGGTTTGATTCCCAGTCAGAGCACACAGGAGAAACAACCATCTGTTTCTAACCCCTTCCCTATTTGCCTTCTTTTCCTCTTCCCCTTTCACAGCCAGTGGCTTGATTGATTCAAGCAAGGCCCCGGTATTGAGGATAGCTCTATTGGTCTAAGCATGTCAGCCTCAGGTGCTAAAAATAGCTCAGTTGATTCAATTATCAGCCCCAGATGGGGTTGCCAAGTAGATCTAGGTCAGGGCCTATGCAGTAGTCAGCCTCACTATCTTTCCTCCTCTCTTCTAAATATATATATATATATCCTAAATATATATATATCCTAAATATATATATATCCTAAATATATATATATATATATATCATATATATATATATATATATATATATATATATATATATATATATATATATTTAGTTCTTAGAACATCAAAGTTTTAAAAGTTATTTATTTCTTAATTTCTTATAACCAGACAGATACAAGTTCAGAATGCTGGTTTTGCTACTTACTAGCTCCATGACTCTGACTAAAATTACAGTTTCACCTTTATCTTCTTATCAATATAATGACTTGACCCACTGGATTAATATGGAGTTCAAGCCACTTAACACATATGAAAAATATACCAGCAATGACTGGTACTCACCAAAAGTTAGTTTTTATTTCTTTCTCTAACATTTCTGTTTCAGGCTACAAATTAATGCCATATACTGCATTTGGGTGGGAAGTTGTTAGTAAAAAATATAGGTATATTTTGCTCTCATTACATATTTTCTATATACAATAGACTTAAACTTGTTGAATTATTCAATAAATTGGCTTACATTATTGTGTGCCTTTTATACTTAACTAAACTGAAAGGTCCAAGATTGATTTCTTTAATTATTAGATTTTTCATTAATCACTTGAATTATATTTCAAGGATAATTTATATTGACTATGTCTGGTTAATACAATCAACAATGCTTAAATTATCAGGGGTGTATCTTTTTCCCTTTAGTATATACTTAGATTACTCTTAGAAGTCTTTCTTCTCCGCCTTCAAAAATGAGATGTTAAAGCACAGATGTGAAATGGTTAGAAGAAAAAGTCATTTGTGGTTTGAATTCAGCTTTTCAATGCCTACTTCAGAGGATTCCTTCTGTAAGGTACTGCTGCCTCATTGAATTAGAAACAACAGAACTGATATATTCCTGTGTGTTTGTATTAACTGAACTTAAAGATTTATTATAATACTATAAGAAAGTTTACACATTTTAGAAATTGCCTGCTTATCCTATGTTTTAAGAAGACCATTTGACATAATATCCAATTTAAAACTGTGTTTTTTTTTTTTTTTTTTTACCATTGCATTTAGTACTTCCTGGCCCTCTTCCCTTAGGAGTTAACGTTTTGGCAGAAAATGGGATGGAAATGAGGGGAAAGCTTCTAGATGCTTATAGAGCTCTGCGATCATACTTATTCTTACCTAGATTAAGATACATGTTATGATGGTCCTTTCACATGTTTCAAAACAATTTTCCAAACATATTTCTAACATTTAGAGCCAGTTTTAAACAAAAGCATTACTTTGCTAAATTTTCCAATTTCTTTCTTTTTATTTTTATTATTTATTTATTTATTTATTTACAGAGACAGACAGAGAGTCAGAGAGAGGGATAGAGAGGGACAGACAGACAGGAGCAGAGAGAGATGAGAAGCATCAATTATCAGTTTTTCATTGTGACACCTTAGTTGTTCATTGATTGCTTTCTCATATGTGCCTTGACCTCGGACCTTCAGCAGACCGAGTAACCCTTTGCTGGAGCCAGAGACCTCGGGTCCAAGCTGGTGAGCTTTGCTCAAACCAGATGAGCTGGCGCTCAAGCTGGCGACCTCGGGGTCTCGAACCTGGGTCCTCCGCATCCCAGTTTGACGCTCTATCCACTGCACCACCGCCTGGTCAGGCCAATTTCTTTCTTTTTAAAAACAAAACAAAACTATACCGACAATAATGACCAATTGTTGCATTCTATCCAATTATGCAGACAAAATGTCTCATTGTTCTTGAAAATCCCCGTTCCCTTTGGCTGCTGTGGTCTGTTTTCTTGCTATCCATTATGGAATTTACGGAGAGCAGGGCAGGAAGGTGTCCTAGGAATGCTGTAAACTAGCATTTCAATCATTGCTGCCACAGTTGTGGTTGAATGTCCTTGAAATCACAGATTCCTTAGCATTTAACATGCACACTTTTTTTCCCATTTTAAATGATTAAAAAAAAAACCTCTTTGCGTGGCTTTATAGTTTTAGTGGCTTTCTTTTCAAAACCCTGTACTCTTATGGATTAGCCGTAATAATGAGACCTCTTCTTTTAGTTTAAGTGTCAACACACAGACATGTAAATATGCTAAGGTACTTAATAATAGGTGGTGAAAAGTTTCACCTTTAAATTATTAGCTACAAGCTAGACAAAGAGCAATGAATTCATTATTAAGTATCAATGAGATAACTGTATCTCTGTGAAGCAAAATAGTTTAATGACTTCCAGGAAAATCTAAATAGACATTCCTTTGTCTTCAATAACTGTCTGTCTCTTCCACTGGTTCTGAACCTTCATTCAGTCACATTGGACCTCAGGCCGATGGCACAATCCCGTCGGTAACACAGGTTCCCTACATGGCATGGTGAAGAACTAGGTAGCTACTGAAACTGAGACTACTTAACTGATTGATTGGGTCAGTCACTTAGTGTGTACTGAGTACCTACTGTGGTGTAAGTATGGCTTTAGGTAACGGGGTTAAAGCAGTGGATGAAGCGAATTCATCACCCTCACCGAGCTTATGTTCCAGTACAGGAAGATGGACAATACAAAAACAAACTGTGATAACATCTCAAGTGGTGACAAAGACATGAAGATCAAGTAAAGCACGACAAGGAATAGAGATTGATTGTGGAGAAGATCCAATTTAGGTGGAAAGAATGTACAGTATTAGAATCTATGGCCTGACCAGGCAGTAGTGCAGTGGATAGAGCATCAGTCTGGGATTCTGAAGACTCAGGTTGGAAGCCCCAAGGTCGCTGGCTTGAATGCAGGATCACCAGCTTGAATGCGGGGTCTGCAGCTTGAACGCTGGATCATAGACATGACTACATGGTCGCTTCCTTGAAGGCCAAGGTCACTGACTTGAGCCCAAAGTCGTTCATCTGAGCAATGGGTCCACTGACTCAGCTGGAGCCCTCTAGTCGAAGCACATATGAGAAAGCAATCAATGAACAACTAAGGTGCTTCAGCTATGAGTTGATGCTTCTGGTCTCTCTCCTTCCTGTCTGTCTGACCCTGTCTCTCTTGCAAACAAAACAAAACAAAATATATAAAAAAATCTGTGATAAGTAATATTTCCCAAGTAACCTTGGTAAATCCAAAACAAATAATAGACACAAAATATATTTTTGAATAAAAGAATGAAATATTATTTCCCTTAGAATCTTCACGAATCATTGTTCTAAAAGACCTGCTATGGATTTTAATTAGGAGGTGATGATTTCAGTCTCTGGAAAAATAAATATTTGTGATGGCAGTGAGTGATGTTCTATAAAGTGAAGCAGTTGAGTATGAAGTCCTCTCAAGCACAGGGAATTGAATCATTGACATCAAAAGTGTTATTTAAGCTTCTATATCCATATACTGGGACAGTAAGGGAACTAAGTAACAGTGGCAGTCCTTGTATTGCAAGCACTTGAGTTCCATGACATCTGATATCAGGGTGGGTGATCATAAAGAGGAAAGAAATATAGATAAATAGAACATTTTCTTCAAATACATAAATCAAGGCATTTTCCATCACATTGTGTAGCAATAAATTAGATATGGAATATGAGCAGGACTCAAAGAGTTAGTCCTTCATTGCTGTAAAATGTACTTTAGAAAAATAAACATATCCTAAATCACTATAGTACATAAACTAGGAGTATATATTATAAAAGCCCAAAGACTATTTTAACTACCCACCACCTGCTCTCCACAAACTTAATTGGCCACTACATCAAAAGTATTTGATAAACTGAAATTTTTTCCTACCAACAGGAGTCCCCATTATTGTATGACACTGTTCTCAAAGGCATTCTTATGCTCTGAGCTCCTATTAAGAAATGTGACTATTGCATTGAAAATGCCTTGTAACTCAATAGTCTACTCCTCCCAGGTGCGATTTTTATATATGTGAGAATTAAAGCCTCAAAGGACAGGTAGGTTGCTTCTTAATGGGGTCCAAGGCATTGAGCAGATAAGGAAGATCTTTTGAGGAAGTTCTTCACATTTTCTCAGTTAGTTGTTCTATTTAAGAGTAGTGCTGAAGTACACTGATACACAACTAGGCAGAGAAGTTTAGCTTTTGACTGCCTTTATCGAAAGTCAATTTTTAAACACTTTCCTACATTTATCTATTATGAACTATGGGGTGCTGAACAAGCCTCCCCATGGTGTGCCTCAGTGCTATGCAGATTACTGTAAGGTACAGGCAGTTTAGCTTCTTGCCCAAGAGAAAGGAGACATTTCCCCTCCCCCACAGCTCTCCCTGCTAACATTTCAAGCTTGTACTTCACTTATCGAACTAATTATGCAACATATACACATACAGAGCACAGACATACCACAAATAAGGCTTGTCTTTCTTGTCAATATTCACTTCTTTCACATTACATTGTCAGCATTTCACTATTTCTCCTTTTTTGTAATGCTTCACCCTAGTAGTAATTTAGAGTACTACAGCTTACAAAAAGGAACTTTCATCCATAAAAAAAAAAGTGTTTTTATTGAATGAATCAGAAGGTAAAAACCAAGGCACTTTTTAAATATATCTCTATCATTTTTTTTTCTCAGCTTGTTGCTAGTCTAGACCTTGAGTTTAAACTAGTTCAGAATCAATCAACTCAACTCAGAAATAGAATGGAAAACTTCTCAGAAGAAAGTGAGAACAGAGGAAAAAATATATATTTTTAAATCACCTATCGTCCTTTGTATCTCAGGCAAAATTTATCACTGTCTCCTGCAAGATCTGGGCATGTGCTAAAAGCATTCGGAGAACAGATGCTCAGGTCAAGCAGCCAACACTGTCACATAAATTGCAAGGTGGACTTAGAGTCATCAGACAACATAGTAAAACCAGGCAAAAAAAATATAGATATCCCATAAAAATAAAATCTATCTTTCATTAGTTCTTATCTAGAATATCATGGTAGTTGAAAGCAAATATAGGTTGACCTCAGAACAACAGTCAACTTACAATTTTACAACTCATCGCAGGAACACTATAAAATAAGAATGCAGACGCCTTGTAAAAAGGGAGAAAGCTATCTAGTTTCCATAGAGTTTTATTCATGCAGGTGGCTCGGGAAAGATTTCAGAAATAAATGATGAGATTGAGTTTTGAAAAATTTGTTTTATCAAGAATTCGAAGACCACAGATGTTTCAGATGAGTGTTTCTTATAGTTAGTATTATTTTTAATGAGATTTAGTAATAACCTAAAGACATGCTGAGTATCCCCAATAGAAAGAAATCAATGCTTCTCCTACCTTAGAATATGAATATGAAGTAGAGGGATTAAACAAGATTTTCAGGACCAGTCTTGTTTACTGTTTCCATGGGTCAAGGCCGCAAGAGGAATGAATGAACAATGCCTGTGTGTGCGCTGTGTCCGGAACGCCCGTTAACGAGCAGGCTCTCCTGCCTGTGGTCCTCACAATGACAACAGCAGAGCCTTGGTTTGGAGGAAGAGCAGAGTGCTGGAGATGTATATGAACCTCAACTCAGACTGAGCAGAGCGCATTTGCTTCTAGCTTTCTTATCTTTTTTTTTTTTTTTTTTGAATGGCCATCCTTATTTTTTTCTTTTTTGTAAATCTCATTTTTATGAATGCCCTAAAAATATTGGCTCTAGATTTTATAGTTATCATGAAATTCAGTTTGTGCCCCAGAACAACCTTTTAAAATAAAATTGTAAAATGATGAGAAGCTACTAAAAGAAAGTAGCGATGCCCATGAATGTTTGTTTCTGTCCTATCAACACTACATTGGTACGTCTTATTTATCATTGAAGCTCCTTAGCTCATTTATTCTATTTCATTTTTTTTAAAAGAAAATTTCACTGAGTTTAGAGAGGAAACGAGAGAGAGAGAGAGACAGAGACAGAGACATCATCTCATTGTTACACTCAGTTACATAGTTGTTACATTTAGTTTGTGAACTCATTGGTTGCTTCTCGTCTGTGCCCTGATTGGCGAACGAGCCCAGGACCTTGACAAACCAGAATAATGATCTATCTGCTGAACTACCCAACTAGGACCCTTAACTCATTTATAAATTCATCTGTTCATAAACTTGAACTGAGTGTCCACTATGTATAAGGCACTGTGGATGGGGCCAGGGAAAAGCAGCTGAACACTATCTCCTATAGTTTTTAAGCAGTTTTTATTCTCTGGGGACACTAGTCCAGGACAAGTTGATGATTAAACTGTTGTAAATCTTATTCCAAAGGCTGGCATAGAATATACAGGGGAACAGAAAGGGAGAAGTATGTTTTTAAAGAATAGGTAACATTTAAATTGAATCTTGAGTTCAAACAAGAATTATTAGCTTGAGAGAGGGGGGTGTTTCAAGCCAATTCGACTGTGGACCCAAGTGAGTCATGGTACTGTCATGACTGGCAGCCCACTTCAGTGTGCTGCTTTGTAGGTCCTCGGTATATAAAAGTTAAAGGAAGAAATGTACAGGGGTAAAATAGCAAGGTTTACAAAGATATCTCTAAAATATTTCAGCAGCCTGACCAGTCAGTGACTCAGTGGGTAGAGCGTCAGACTGGGAAGTGGAGGACCCAGGTTCGAAACCCTGAGGTTGCTGGCTTGAATGCAGGTTCATCTGACTTGAACATAGGCTCAGCCAGTTTGAGTGCAAGGTCGTGGGCTTGAGTGTGGGATCATAGACATGATCGCATGGTCGCTAGCTTGAAGCCCAAGGTTGCTGGCTTGAGCCCAAGGTCACTGGCTTGAGCAAGGGGTCGGTCACTCACTCTGTTTTAGTCCCTGGTCAAGGCACATATGAGAAAGCAATCAATGAACAACTAAGGAGACTAAGGAGCCGCAACAAAGAATTGATGCTTCTCTCTATCTTCCTGCCTGTCTGTCCCTCTCTGTTCCTCTCTCTGTCTTTCTCTCTGTCACCAAAAATAAAATAATAAGTAATTAAATAAAATATTTGAGCAAAGTAGGATCATTTTTATAGGGCTGATGTAGTATCTTTACAAGGGGAATATCAAATTATTTTGGCCTTTACCATGATAATAAAGATTCTCTCATTGATCGAACTCTACCCAGCTTTCTTTGAGCTGTTCTTCGATTAGGCCTGACCTTTGAAATTCCATAGTTGTCTCTGCATTGCCTAACTTTAGTAAGAATGCTGCTAAGTTCATTTCATTATCTAATGAAATGTTTGGTGTTGCTGAAGGATCGATTTGATTGGGCCAAATAGGTGGTCAGCAGATAATTCTTAATAAACTTATTTTTCCCTACCCTAATCTAAGAAGCTTTCAGAAATCATTATATAATGTGTACAGAACTCTGGACTGTCAGCTTTATACACATATTTTATCTAAATTTTATAATAACTACGAGGTAGCTACTCTTATTACCTCATTTTCCACAATGTGGAATTTGAGGCTTATACTTAAATAACTAATCAAGAATAAAAGATTAAATATGATACAAACTTTTAAATACAGTTTCTATTTTTCTAAATTCTAAATCCAATTGTCTTATTATGTTATAGAATAAAGTAGGCATATTTTTACTATTTACTTTCTGTTCATATTATTTCTATGCAAGGAAAAAATATGGTTAAAAGTAGACCCCAGCACCTGGATGAGTTTTTTAATTCATACTTGTAACTCTATGCAAGTCTAAACTGCTTCCATAGGCAGTGAACTCAATGTTGACGTTCTCTCTAACATGGCTGGATTCTTAACACATGTACATTTCTCAGCTGGGTTTCAACAAGGCTGGATTTAGCTGGGCTTGAAAGAAATCTAATACTTCGCCTGTGACTTTCAGGAAAGGATGTGTGCACACACTGTAAAAACCTCCTAAATTAAATTTGCAAAATAAACTCATCATTCCTAGTTGTCTCTGTTATGCGTAAAACCCGAGGAGAGCTATGCCGCCGCTCTCTGAGGGCTTTTTATACACTGTGACAGGTTGAAGAACTGCTGTAGGAAAGAGTCTGGAACGGCAGAGGCTGGGCAGACAAGTCACCTCTTGTCTCCCGTAGTTAATATCAGCAGAGTTTAAGAAGGTCTGACACTTGTATGTGATTCAGGGAATTAGGATCAAAGAGATTCTTCCATGATCTGACTTTGGTTTGCACTCCCGAGTGTATCTTGCTCTTGGAAATCTATTTTTCATTTTCAACATCTGAAAATAAGAAAAGTTCCCCTTTAACTAGAGGCAATAAAACATGCAAGTGGAATCGATGAGTCATAAATTAGTTATTCAAAGATTTGTTAAGTGTATGCTAGATAGGATACCTACTAGGGCATGGTGTTATGAGACGTGGTCAGTGTTTGTGTTCATACGTTTAGTTGTCTTCCCCGTTCACGTTACGAAGAATAAATAGATCCATTAAGAGAGTTACCCTGGAATGCCTTGCAAATCACCTCATCCAACACAAAGATGACAATTCTATCTTTAAGACACAGAACTTAAGTAAAATTGCTGCTCTTTGTTACAGGTAGGGTGTGGCTGCCTGCCAAATAGTTCTAACTCACTGAATGACATCTGAGGCAGACTAGGAAGAACTAGAACGCTCTGGTGATACGGGAAACTCAGATGACAGGCGGAATTCTGGGAGAAGGAAGGCATTAGCAGAAATATTATTTAGCATTTAGAGAGCAGTTTGTTAATAAAATGTTTTATAATCACTTTAAAAAAAAAATTTGATTCCTAAAGGCTTTCAGTAGCAATGTGAGTTCTGTGATAATTTTCTTTTAGACATTTAGGGTGAATATTTTTCATTTAATATATTAGAAGATCTTGCTGCCATCAACCTGCCTATAAGATAATACCAAAATAATCTGAAAGGTCATGCTAAAAAAATCAGACATGACATTTCCTCTTGAAAAACCTAAACCAATTTTTTATTTTAGATTTTTCCCTGTCTTTATGGTAGTATTCTTGCCATTTTAGAGATCAATGAAATGAAGCTCGTATATTTCTAATTTTATAAATAAATGATTCATAATTTAATAAAATGAATAAGTAAGTCATAGATTGAGGCAAGGGTTTCACTTTAAATAAATTCAGTTTGTGTACTTGCTTTTCAGCTGTTAGTATCAATTTTCATACCTGGGCATATTAATATGGTTTGTATCATATTGACAATGAAAAACAGGATTTATTTTCTATATCATACACTACATTATTTAAATACTATGGAATATATAAAGTTTTAAAAAATGAGTCAGAAATAAGCCATAAACTTTCAGGAATACTATATGTGTATTTTGAATGGTATATTCAATAAAAATTTCCTTGGGCTTATTCTATATTTTATAGACCGTTCAATAGTTCAACTTGCATATGCAATTTTAAAGTTTTTATATCAAGAGTAAATTATAGTTCATGAACTAAATCTTGCCTACCAGCAGTATTTGTAAATAAAGTTTTAGTAGAACAGAGACACCCCTATTCATTCACGTATATTTGTGTTTATGTATTAATTTTGTGTTATAATGCAGAGCCCATTATTTGTGACAGAGACTGTAGAGCCTGAGAGCCAAGATTATTTACTAGTTGTACTATTTTTTTTTTTTTGTATTTTTCTGAAGCTGGAAACGGGGAGGAAGTCAGACAGACTCCCGCATGTGCCCAACCGGGATCCACCAGGCACGCCCAACAGGGGGCGATGCTCTGCCCATCCGGGACATCGCTCTATGGCAACCAGAGCCACTCTAGCGCCTGAGGCAGAGGCCAAGGAGCCATCCTCAGTGCCCAGGCCATCTTTTGCTCCAATGGAACCTCGGCTGCGGGAGGGGAAGAGAGAGACAGAGAGGAAGGAAAGGGGCAGGGGTGGAGAGCAGATGGGCGCTTCTCCTGTGTGCCCTGGCCGGGAAGTGAACCTGGGACTTCTGCACGCCAGGCTGACGCTCTACCACTGAGCCAACCAGCCAGGGCCTGTACTATTTTTTTTAAAAGTGTGCATACTTTTATTCTATATGCTGCTAACAGAGAATATAGTCCTCATTTATTATGATAATAATATATATATAAGGGTTTACATACATATATACTTAAAGACATGCAACTAACATTTATTGAACTTATATTAGGTGCCAGGTAAAGTGTTTAAAACATCTGCACATATAGAGATTTAAAATCAAGATTAAGAAAATATCCTGTCAAAAGTTTCTCATCTCTAAACTTTATATTGGTATGATTTCAGCAACCCAGAAAGTTGCCAAAAATTCAACATAAGAACTAGAGAAGTATTAACTCACTAGAGATGGATTCAATTTCATTTCAATTACACATAGGAATCTGGTCATTGCAATTGCACACAAGCCAACCTAAGGTATTTAAAGTGACACATATATATTACTCTTCTCAGAATTCATTATCAGCCAAGTTATAGCAATCAAAGAGGACTAAGGAAGGAAAATTCTTTTACTGTATGTAGTATGATGCAATGTACCAAATCAGGGAAAGAGAACAATATTATAATTCCATGGTTCTAAAATTATGTAGATCCAAAATAATTTTTAAAAGAATTTCATGGCATAATGTTATGCCTTATACAAGTTTCACAATGAGAGCGCCTCTGAACTTCTAAAGAAAATTTAGGGCATTCATAGTGCAAACAGCAAAAAATTAGCTATTGTAGTAGCATGATTATAACTCAAGCTTTTCAATGTATTTGTCCTGATTTGCTAAATACGCAAAGATTAGGCAATTACCTATATTTTAGTTTTTATTTTTGTTTTAATAATCCTTTTTAACCAGAAACCCGGACTTGATGAGGGCCATTTTTAAATAAGCAACTTGAAAGAACAACAAGACCATAATTCATTAGAGAGTTGTTACTGTAACAAATGTGCTCATTTTCCCAACTTGCACATTCAACCATTTTGAATGCTCTATAGATTAATTTATAGCCATGGGAAAGGTTTTCTAGACTTTAAAACTATTTATTAAGCACTAGGCAAACACAAAATGTTATAAATAAATTTATCTTTAATTCTACTCAATGAGCATAACACAATAAATTTTAAAAATGGTGAAATTGTGAAATGAACCAAGTAAACTACGACATAGATTATATTATAGTTACATTTATTTTAACAATCTCTTGTGAAATATTGCCAACCTTTTACTTGCTTTGGCCACACTCGTTGTGATATTGAAAATAATGAACCTGGATTATCAAAATGTGTATAAGGGTATGCATTTATTTTATGTTTTATCATGATTTGTCTTCTTGATTTTCTCTTAAGATTAGTATCTCATATCAGGAAGAATATTCTTATGCAATCAATTAGAACTGAGGTGTGAGTAAATTAGGAAGGATTCACCTATTTCTACGTTATGCCAACCTTAGATATACAGTGGGAAAAATATGTTCAAGCCTTTGAATTTCTTACGGATTAATTATGCAGTATTTTTGGACAACAGCTAGCTGAAACAAGAGTTCACTCTACTTCTTTTGTGAACACCCCAAAGCAACAGTTATGCACCATTCACAAGACGTAGACTGTATGTGATACCCAACACTAAACTGGGACATTTTAATGTGCTTTATGACACTTCACTTGATTTTACCTAGGTGTCTGTACCATTCTTCTTAACATGATTAGTTTGTATGCACTTATGTTTTAACTCATGACATATTACTAAATATTGTACCTCTTTTTAACATGAACACAAATATGTACAAATTGGAAAAAAAGATATTCATTGCATGTCTTCTTTTTGTTAGTGGAAATAGTGCTTATTTTTTCATTAGGCTCTTTGATAACCACTATATCAATTGTATGTGTTTTGTGCTTCATCACTTATGTGAGACAATCACCATCTGTGTATGCCTATAAAAAAATAGGGATTCCTGGGAACCCTTAGGGTGCTTCCATAGATTTGACTTAATTATTCAGAGGCCAATTATTGTGTTCTAGACTATTTGTATTGTTTTTATTTTCTCTCTTCTCCTTACATTGGAATATTTCCAGGTCCATTAACAATTCATTTTATTTTATTTTTTTTAATTTTTGGTGATAGAGACAGAGAGAGACAGATAGGGACAGACAGGAAGGGAGAGAGATGAAAAGCATCAATTCTTCATTGCTTTCTCATATGTGCCTTGACCATGGGCCTTTAGCAGACTTGAGTAACCCCTTGCTCAAGCCAGCAACCTTGGGCCCAAGCTGGTGAGCTTTGCTGAAACCAGATGAGCCTGCGCTCAAGCTGGTAACCTCGGGGTTTCAAACCTGGGTCCTCCGCATCCTAGTCCAATGCTCTATCCACTGTGCTACCGCTTGGTCAGGCAACAAATCATTTTAAATGATGAAACTTTTGAATTAACTAAATTTTGGATATTCTATCTGACTCTCTACCTTATTAATAAAAATGACAGATGCAGATAGCAGGCTGACAGCTTTCAGGGAGGGGTGGGTAGAGGGAGTGATAGGATTGAACAAAAAAGGCAAGAACACGATAGAGAAGACATTTGTGGACATGAACAGCAGTGTGCTGACTGCCGGGCAGAGTGATGGGGGAGAGAGGTGGAAGGGGTGTAGACTGGACTTGGGACGGTGAACACACAATACAGTGTACAGAAGATGCATTGTGCAATTGTTTTCCTGAAACCTGTATAATATCGTTGACTAGGGTCACCTCAATAAATCCATTTTAAAAGAAAAAGAAAAATAGCTGAGTTGATTGCATTTTATAGGTAAGTAGAGACTGAGAACGGCTTCGATGATGATGGTTTTCTTTCAGATGAATAAATATATAAGGAGGGCTTCAGAAATGTCCTCTTTACATAAGAGTATTAACTGAATTTACAGCACTTTTAGCATCTTTTAATAAATCCTTTTGATATACATTTGCTCTCCGGATCAAAGTTATAAATTTGTGGTGACGGTTATTAACTATTACAGCCTGTGATTCTGGGCTCTCTGCAAATTAATACATTTCTCTTTTGCCACCTACTTACCTTTTAGTTCTGCCAACGGAGGGCGCTAAAGAAGCTGACGAGTAGTTGGAGAGAGAAGGCCTTTGCTTCTTACAGGTGTCTACTCTCTCGTCAGCCTCACTTCGGCAGTAGCTTCTACCCTTTGAAGTAGCTGTTGACTTCAGTTCCTTGCCATCTTCCCTGTCCTGAGAGCCAACTCATCACGTTTCTTTGGAGAAACAGCCAGGTCAGGTAGCACCCTCTCATCCAGAGCAGCAGGGAGCCTCCTTTGAACTCTTGAGATACCGGCTGCAGACAGGGGCTCTCCCTCCTAACCGACCTGAGTCTCAGCTCCTCAAGGCCTTTTTCTAGTGTTCCGATAACCTCAGCTTCTTCCCTTGTTCCCTGCACTCTGAGAATGATCTATGCTTCCTTTACTTACTCTCTCTGTCTTAGCCCAGCGTCCCTTTTTTTTTATTGTCCAGCGTTTTAAGAATGCTAAATAGTTCCTGTATTAAAATTCTCTCTGTTGAACTAATTTGTGTGGTTTTCCCTTGCTCTCTGTTCTCTGATGCAACAGTGCTGTTTGGATGTTAAACATCTTAAAGTCTGAGGCTTTTTCCTTTATTATTATTAGTATTAGTATTAGTATTATTTTGCTTTCTTTCTCCACCACATAGCTTGCTGCAGAAACGCTTGCTCTCTGTAGAGTCCTGCTCCCATACTCTGACCAGCACGCCTCTATCTTACATCGTTTGTACCGAAGACATTTTGGTGTCTGTTGGCTTAGCCATGCTGAATGGTACATCTACCCTCTTCCCCTCGCCAGACACAGAGATCAAGTTGTCATGCTCTCTGCATTTTTTAATTGCCCCGCTCCTGTTGTCATTACTTGGCTCATTTCTACCCTCAAGGAACAGTGTAGCGTCCTTATTCTCATCAGCCGCTTGATGAGACTGAACAGGGTAATGTTAGCCTGACTCCCACTAGAGTTTTCATTTTCTGCTTCCGAGTTGGCATCATTTCCTCTCGCAAGGTTGATATGGGACTTTCACTTTAGGCCTATTACTTTTAAGTAAGGGGTGACCGTGGCCAGTTCTAGTCCAGTTCCCTTGGGCCTCCTTTCCTCGAAGCATTCCGCTGACCATCATTAACTGATGACACTGGAGTGTGTAAATTAGTCTGCAATCAGTGCTGAGAAAATGCCTCGGAAGCAAGGTCTGAGCCTTCGTTTGGCAGTTACCAGGCTGCTTTACAAAATCTCAGATTCCTTTTCCTGGGTCCAGCCAGCCCTGGGGCTTATTAGCTCTTCTGTTTTGTCATCATTTTTTTTTCATCTCATAGTGTTGCTTCTACATATAATATCGTCCCTGAAGCGCAATGTTCCACATACCATACTAGAGTTTGGTATTGGACACAACGTTTAGAGATGAACTTTCTCCACCCAAAATAGTTACCTGAATGATGACTTGTGAATTTCAAGAAATTTTATCCCAAAGCTTCAGATTCCCAATATTATCTATGTCAAATGTTTCTGCACTCTTGCTATTTACCTTCTCTATAGAAAGCCTTTGGTAGCAGCCCCTGAAGACAAATATTTGTTGTTGCATGATATTTTTAACGCTTACCTACAAGCTCTTTGGAAGAGCCAGGAAAGCAAATAACCAAAGTAAAACATTCAGAAATTTTAAAGTGGATTTCTAAATATGTATACCTATACCCGTGATGGTGAACCTTTTTATAAAAACTGCCCACTTTTGCAGTGCTTGTCAACCTGGTCTCTACTGCCCACTAGTGGGCGTTCCAGCTTTCATGGTGGGCCATAGCAGAGCAACCAAACAGCGCGGCGCAGCGATTGGCCCGCCATGAAAACTGGAATACCCACTGGTGGGCGGGAGGGACCAGGTTGACCAGCACTGCAAAAGTAGGCGATTTTTATAGAAAGATTCGCCATCACGGACCTATACCTACAGTTTTCTTTTCTTTCTTTCTTTTTTTTTTTAAATAAGTTATACTTAATGAAATCTGACTTTCACACCTGCTGTCATGTCTGATGGAATGTTAACCAAATAAAAGATAGCATTGAAAAAGAAGGGAGATGCAAAGTCCTATTTTAATAACAGAAAATGTAAATTCAGAAGTTTGCAGTACTGTTGGCCCTTAACACAACATGAACTGTGTGAGTTCATATCCATACAATTTTTTTCAATAAATGTAAATATATTTTCTTTCCTATGATTTTCTTAATAACATTATACTTCTTCTAGCTTACTTTATTATAAGTATACAGTATATAATGTTCATATAACATACAAAGTAGGTGTTGACTATGCTCTGGGTAAAACTTCCAGTGAACAGTAGGCTATTAGGAGTTAAATTTTTGGAAAGTCAAAAGTTATACATAGGTTTTTGAATGTGCAAGGGTGTTGGTGCCCTTAACCCCCACCTTGTTTATTGTAGTCATTTCACCTGCAGCACACTTCCCTTCTTCCCCTTTCCCCCAAGGAAATTTAATGTTTAATGGCTGGTCATAAGTTATAAATCTATAGAATGATGGATAATGTGAGAAAAAGTTTAAAAAGGTAGTGAACAAGGAAAGTAAACAGATAGAACATGAAATAGTGAAAACCTGAAGTTTCACCCAAGTAAAAGTGTGTTCAGTAAGACTGTAGAAAGGAAAGACTTGACCAGGTGGTGGTGCAGTGGATAGAGCGTCAGACTGGGATGCAGAGGGCCCAGGTTCGAGACCCCAAGGAAAGACTATTTGCCACGGCTGGTTTTTCAAACTACTAAGAAGCTCTGTTGGAACTCTTTTCCCTGCCATATCTTTCCTGTTTCCTATACAGAAGAAGGATCTGAACACATGCAGCAACAGTGTAACAGTGACAAGCAATGCATAGTATTTCCTACTGGCCCAAAGGGTGGCAGCATTTCTGGCAGAAAACCGGGTCTCACACTGAGTGCATGCATTTGTGGCGGCTCAGAAAGGACAGTGTTGTACTTTTCCGTGTCTGCAAACTATATCTGGGTCAGAAGAAGGCACTTTGCCTTTGCCCTAGAAAACTTGAGCCAGCTTGCCTTAATGCTGACAAATCCTGGCAAATAAAGCAGCAGCTTCTCCTCCCTCATTCTATGGCCTGTGATAGCACCATTTATTCTTAGTACTCCTCGTCCATTCAACATGTAAGCAGAATTAATCGATAAGGTCTGCATTTGTTATGAAATGAATGTGCAAGAAATAAAGTAATACCAAGTAACCAACTTATAATTCTTTCAGTGCCCTGTCCACTGTGCTACAATAGCTATAAATGCTGTCCAAAATTTTGTTTCTTTTCACATTTAAACCTGAATCTTTCTTAAAACCCCAAGCAGTAGCATTAAATATTGAGTCAGAAGTTTCTGCACCCATAGGTCACATAGCATGTTCCATATAGCAACTGAGTTGATCAAGGATTAAAATCATCTCTGAACATTTACTAGAGAGTGAACATCTATTGCTCTATCTGGAGCATGTATGATGAACATACCCTTGTTCTATGTATTTATACACATGCTCATTTAATGCTAAGAATAACAATCTTGTGTTGTAGATCGGGAAACTGAATTTTGGCATCAGTAAAGACAACCCCAAAATGTACCATTTTTTCCTTCAATTGAGAGATGAGAAAATGAACTGACGTGTACAATGAGATATGAACATGAAAATAGGTGACAGCATCATTTGTATCAGAGAAAACAACTTGGGGAATTTCTCAGTGTGAGGACAGTAGGTAAATACATTTTGGTGTATATGTCCAATTGAATACTATAAACCAGGTAATAGAAATTAAAAACAGCTCCACATACCAGTATGGGTGACCCTCAAAAATATAATGTTGAATGAAAACTTCTAACAACAGAAAAATATGATTCTATTAGTGTGCAAAGTGCATTATGCAAAATGAAACACATTAAGAAACACAAAAATAAATGGTAAAAATATAATGAAAAACAAAAAATGATAGATCAAAAGGAATTCCTCTTTATTAGAAGAGAAGAATTTGGAAGAAGACACCTAGGAGGCTTAATAAAATTTTAATCCTTAAGCTTTATGTTGGTTAGTCAAGAGCTAATTATTGTTGTTTTAAGCTCAACATATTCGCTATATGTATTCTTTTTATGCGTGATTCAAACAAAGGGACAAAAAAAATAATAATACCAAATAACCAACTTATAATTCTTTCAGTGCACTGTCCACTGTGCTACAATAGCTATAAGTGCTGTCCAAAATTTTGTTTCTTTTCACATTTAAACCTGAATCTTTCTTAAAACCCCAAAGAAGATATATGGCAGACTGAATACAAGAAATAATGTATATAATGCATATAAGAAAGTTTAGATTTTATAATTAACCCTGGACGTGGCTTATATATTCACTTGACTCTTCATTTAGCCCTGTTGTTAATCTACATCCTCCAGATCAGTGGTCCCCAACCCCCGGGCCACGGACCAGTACTGGTCTGTGGGCCATTTGGTACCGCTTCACAGAGAAATAATAAATAACTTACAATATTTCCGTTTTATTTATATTTAAGTCTGAACGATGTTTTATTTTTTAAAAATGACCAGATTTCCTGTTACATCCGTCTAAGACTCACTCTTGACGCTTGTCTCAGTCACGTGATACATTTGTCCGTCCCACCCTAAAGGCCAGTCCGTTAAAATATTTTCTGACATTAAACCAGTCCGTGGCCCAAAAAAGGTTGGGGACCACTGCTCTAGATGCTGTGTATTAAATAGTGTCTTTCAAACACTTGCAATCCAAATGAGAATTTAGAAGATTTACTATGATGAATTGTATAATCTTTGTCCCAAACCCCTACATTTAGGTAAATAATATATTATAATACAGATTTAAGGGCTGGAAATAAATTGTTGACAAATGAAATTATAGAATAAACTTCTAAAACACATTGCAGTATCATAACCACAACAGTAATTTTTTGTTTTAGAAAATAGTACAAAAGGCAGGGACAAAATATGTATAATTCTTTTTGAATTAGATGCAGTACATAGTTACATTTTAAATGCCAAAAATAGGAAAACTATGTTTATGGCAAATTCCATTTTTTCATGTTTATTTAGAAAAGGCATTCTGGATATTATTTTCATGGAAGATAAAGTTAATGATCATTTATTTGGATAGCTTTGGTATACCTATGCAAAAGCTTTGCATGTTGCTATTTAGCAAAGTAATGGTGGTCCAATGGGGATTATTTGCCTTGAACCAGTGATTGTAGAAGAGCTTTGGGCTAAGGATCAGCAGACTTGCTATTCAGTCTTTGCTATGTATGAAATCACTGTGTCATTCTATGAAAGTTTTGCAGGGCAGAATGCCCCTGTGGTCTTATTCATTCTTGCCAGTCTTTTCACCAAAACATATCCCACTTACCAGATGATTGTTCCCTTTATATCTCTGGGAACTTCTTGACACACTAGAATTTGGCCTCTTTTCTTTCTGGTACTCTCTCTTTATTGTAGACCAGCTCTGCTCTCTCCATTATGGGCACCGGCAAGCTGTCTCAGTCCTCTCCTATCATGATTGACTGGAAGCCTGGACCCATCAGATGGCCAGTACCTCTCAGCTTCTACAGAGCTGCCGGGCAGTTTCTGCTTTGCAGCTGCTTGATTGGATGCCAAATTCTAGTGGTAAGCGCTGATTCGATGCCAAATTCTAGTGGTGAGCGCTGACGGACCACCTGGCCGGGGCCGTGCGGCCAGCTGCCTCTTACAGTTCCAGGCCACCATATAAACCTTCTGATGCCTAACCTAACCTGGCCTCATCTGAAGTCACTTCTGCTCCCTGTTCCTTTTCTCAGGGAGAATTCATTAGGGGTCTGTTTCCCACTCCATTCTTTCCTCCTTCTTTCCTTCCTCCTTCCTTTCCTTCCTATATAAACAAATATTCATAACATGACAATTAATTATCGCTCGGCATTGTGTAAAGATAGAATCTGTTATTTATATCAATGCAAATGTATGAGAATTGAAGTTTCACATGCAGGTAAAAATGAAGTGAAGTCTCCCAAACATAAAAAAATAATAATAAAAAAGAAATAAGAGAATTACCAAATTTCATTTTTCTCTCTGTTCCCATAGCTAACAAAATTTCATTTCCCCATCATTTTTGGAAGTCACCTGCTCCCAAATGCTACTTGGCGCATTAAAATGCTAGTCAACAGTCCCGGCTGATGATTGTTAGCTGACTGTGTCTGACGAAGCTGGTATCTCTCCCAGGATGTTTTTGTTATACGGGCAGCACCGTGTAGCCGGCAGTTAACCTAATATATTTCTGTTATTCTCTTAGGCCCCCCCTTTGAGGTGAAAAACTCTTCCATGTTGTGTCCTAATGAGAATTTGGGTCCAACACCGAGCGTTTGTAGCAGGTTAGTCCTTAAATTTACTCCTCCTGCATTTCCTCTTTGCTTTTAAAAGCTCATTGGACAAAAGCCCAGGCAGCAGTTAGAACGCCGAGGAACCCGGGGGAGAGGTTTATGAATGCGTGCTGAGCTCATACTCTCTGTTCCTATCTCGGTGTTTCAAATTCTCCCCTGGTGTTCGTACCTGGATAATTAAAAGAAAATATTACCTCCTAAAAATTGCATCTTTATTTCAAAATAAAGAATTAAGGAACAAAAAATCCTTAATATTTTATGGAAGTTGGCTGACCTTTGCCCTCCCTCCCTCCCTCCTTTCCTTCCTTCCTTCCTTCCTTCCTTCCTTCCTTCCTTCCTTCCTTCCTTCCTTCCTTCCTTCCTCCTTCCCTCCCTCCCTCCCTCCTTCCTTGCTTCCTTTCTGCCTTTCTTCATTCCTTCCATCATGAAATAAAGCCTTAGTAGAAATAGAAGTGATTAATTCTGGAAAATTGATTGTGCCATCTGACTTCTTTTTCCTATCATTAGGCCACACCCATTTCCTATGAGTGTCAAATACTCAACCCTAGGCTGATCTTGGCTTTGAGATCCCAGATTACAGATAAACTCATCTAAGCTTCCAAAGTGTACATTGGGACTGAAGCCAAGACGTTTATAAACTGTGAAATAAAATTGTAACAGATTAAAGTGGTGTACCCTCAAACATGTATCACTACACATCTCTGATAAGAATAAGCAAATTTGCAAGTACATGTATTTGATGCTTGAAGAAAGCCATTCGTGTGCTTTAATGAAGTCATACATTTGAATGTTCTTTTCACACATTAAATTCTCACAGTGACATCGGCTGGAAATGTGTGGGCTCACTGGAGAAGAACAAAGGGCTGACACAGGACATAGCAATACCGTTTCTTTCTAAAGTGATGCGAAGAAAGATACAAACACATATCTAGACCCTGTGGTCTCATTTCTCTTAATAAAAAAGCAGTACTGAAGCCATCACACTGCTTTGTGACGTAACGGCTAAGGGTTCTGCATGCCCACACCAACCGGGGCATCAGGAAGCTGGTTGGGGTTTTTGATTTCTTGCCGGATAGTGAATAATCTTATAATCAAATGTGCAGTAATAACAGGCCCAGCCAGGAGGATTAAGGACTAAAGTATCTATTGGGCTGCCTGATCTCTTTGTTCTTTAGGTTTAGAGTGGGATAAATGAAATGGGAGAGGCCAAGAGGGAGTGGTTTAATATAGAATAAATTGTCTAAAAGGGATTAGTGAAAGCAGGATTATCGATGAGTTGAAGAGGGAGCTAGCTGACTTTTTATTTTAAAAATAAGACGGGATAGAGGTATGGGGATAAGTAGGAAATCAGATAAGAAAAACAAAGGATGCCGGCATATTGGCCCTAAGTCATCTTTTTCCGTTTCTGATATGTCTTATGTTCTTGTGCTCTGAGCCAAGATCAATGGAGATTAATCAGTTGTGTAGAAAGCATTGTGATCACCATGCAGGCTTTTAAAGTTTAAATTTGTTTATTGAGCACAATTTGGTTAACATCAGGTGCTAAAGTTATAGACACCAACACTAGCATAGAAATTACTTTATTTAGCTCCTAGTTGTAAGTTTCTATAGCAACCGGGTCTTCTACCAGGAACTAAGATCTAGAGCTCTAACGATTCAGCCAGAGATGGCAAGATGATATTTGGAAGGTGCTTGCTTCCTTTCCCAAGATTTTTCCTGTTTTGTGAGAAGCTCTTCAATGTGACTTTGTCTGCTTAGTCATACTTTTAATTACACCTTTTGCTCTGAGCCTTTTCCTCTTGGCAGCAGTCTAAAGAGTCTATTTCGGTATGCTTCGATTTCCATTGACTAGTTAGCATGTTGATGCAGAGTTGGTGGAGGTGATCTGTTTTAAATACAGTTGAAAATTCTGAATAGCAAGAAAAGTGTCCAGGGTGCCAAATTTAGTCACCTACTCCAGGCAGAAATTGGGATGTCGATTCAAAGAGGAAACCTAGTCCAATTTCTATATTATGCTTTTCATTCCTTTGTTTGTAAATGCAATGTCACGATCCTCTTAAATATATGGAATGCCCTTTATAAACTTTTTAAAAATTTTAAATAAACGTATACTTGAAAGGAAATTGATTTTATTTTTGCGTTTTACAAATGAATGTTTTTACTGTAAGAAATGGGCATTTTTGGAGAACCTCGTAATGGTCAAAGCAAATATTTTATGATGGTAGTTAAGCCTTAGGAAAAAATAATTACATCTCGGTTACAATTGTGAGAATAACCACAATGCTATAAGAAGGAATAAACATAGTTGTATTCTTGCGGTCCATGTTTTTGAATGGTTCTGAACCTTACATATATATGACTAGAAAACAAACAAACAAAAAAAAAAACCTTAGATAAAAGAAACCTGCAGAAGAAATTTAGATAGTATTATCTTTTCAGTGAAATTCCTGTTTTAAAAGCATTGGCTTTTAATATTTGAAATAATTGCTAACTGACTTAAAGGCTAACAAATGAATGTTTATCATATAACGTATGGCACAGACTATTAGTTTGGAGAGGAACAAGAATATGTTGTAAAAGTAAGGGTTCTATCTGTGCCCAAACAAAACAAAACAAAATAAAGGATTTCCATTTATTGTTCACATTTATTGCTAACTTGGGGCCTATTAGCTTTTGGAAAATCCAGATTCTAAGAGGCAACTGCAAGGGCATAGCCAATTATAATTTTGCAATTCAAAGAGAAAATCTTATTTGACTCTAAAATCTTGTGCTTGTTTTCTCTTTTCATGAACTATCACACAGGCAAGCACAGCATGGTTAAGAGGAAGAATAAAACAGACTTCCTTCCTGCTTGCGAAAACACATCACCTCAGAGGACCTTGTTTGTGTTTGCATTACATTTTTTTCATCTTCTAGTTTTATAACAGATTTTATTATAGTAAAATCAATTGTGTGAATAAAATAAATTTTGATTACCCATCTCTATTTATTTTCCCTTTCTGTTAGGAATCTTGAAATGTCACCAGTACTCTATAGTAGAGAGTTCTGATTATTTATTACAGAGTGTCTACTATATTAAGATATATTCAAAAATCACAGAGACCAATTATTGCTCTCATGGACAAGTAGTTTCTAGAGCTTTGTTAAAACGCTGAATGAATAATTGTACTTTTAAGAAAACATGCATTTGAGAATACATTTGATAAATAAAGAGAACTTATTAGCCCATACTTGACATTTGTGAATATCAGGGTGTGGTACTTTACGAAATGGATTCTGCCATCGATTACTGAATTTATTTTTAAACTCACCCATGATATAATCTTTTCTTTAGGTAACTTATAATAATATTATTTAATTAAAAACCTACTGGGTCATCTAATGCAGTGACAATGAAAAAGCATTAGATGATAACACTGGGGAACAAAATTTTTGTTGCATCCACAAAAACATTATTCTTACCTAATTCGAGTGTGCTGATCTCAAATCTGACATTAGTTTTTCTCTGTAAACTAAAGTTTTTTTGTAATTCAAGATTTTAGGTTTACATCTTATTGTAAAATTTTCAACATTTGGTTTAACATAATGAAGTAGAATGTCTTCTGGGGCATCATCTTTGTGAAAATATAATAATTTATATAATGCAGTAAATACACTAATACACTAAAAGATATGATTGCTTCATAATTTGTCTACAATTTGGAAATAGAACATATTAAAACACTTATTTTAATCATAAAATTTGCGCAAAACTTATTTAAATTCTATCCAGGCAAAAATGTGTGTTTGTAGCTCTTGCATTTGTGTACTTGTTGAGGACAATCTCATTTGATTCTCCAGCAGTAGTCTTCAAATCACTAACAGCTCCAAGATTTTTGGGAAACTTATCAAGATGCCTGTCCAGGAAGTGAATCTTAACGCTCATGTTACGTCCAATGTTGTGGAAAGTCAACAGCATCCTTTGAACCAGAAGTTCACAGTTTTCTGCTTTTTTTGTTGCCAAGGAAGTTCTTTGTAAATTCCACAAAAGACTGCTATGATGTTTTCTCCTCCTTATTCATCTTCCTGGCAAATTCTTCGTCATGTATGAGGGTTCAAATTTGAGGTCCATCGAATACACCTGCTTTTATCTTCTTGAAAGACAATGCAGGAAAAGCAGAAATAATATGTTAAAAGCATTCACTTTCTCTATTTAAAGCCTGAACAAACTGCTTCATTAAGCCAAGTTTGATGTGAAGTGGGGGAAAAATGATTCTGTTTCGATTAACCACAGGTTCATTCACAATATTTTGTATTCCTACTTCCAGAGCTTCATGTTTCGGCCACTCCTTCTGTGTCTGGTGTTTCTCCTGAGCTCAGCTGTCCCACAAACACAGAAAGCAAGGATACTTCATGAGACCTCTCTGTTGTCCTAGCAAGAAATTTACCATTTTAAGATCCACACAAATGATCCAGTTATGCTCCTCATTCTTCAGAAAGTCAAGGACAATTTTTATATCATTATAATCTTCTCACAGATGAGTTGAATAACCAATTGGAACTGCTGCATAAACAGTACTGTTGTGTAGGAGAACACATTTCAGAGTCCGTTTAGAGCTGTAAAGAAATAGCTGCCATTTTGTTGGACTATAAGTGGTAACACCTAGCTGGCTGAGAAGACTACTGATATCTTGACAATAAACAAATTTTTGTCTTTGGAAAATAAGTCCACAAAACTTTGTTCACCCTTTTTGAAATGGGATACTTTAGCTGACTGGTGAAGTACATTCTTTTCTTGAAGCCCGGAGGCTAATAACTCAACTGCTTTCTTTGATAGGCCCAAATCTCTTACTAAGTCATTCAATTCAGGTTGGCTAAACTGCTGAGGGGTTAATGACTGCTTGGCATCAGAAGAAGATCCTTCAGATTCTACAACCATTTTCTCATGTATCTTACAAAATACACTTGATCACCATGTTCACTTTCTTTGTCCTTAGAAAAAATAAAACCATTGAAAACTGGAACTGGGAGTGTTTCAGAGTGTGGGATAGGTCGTATTGTTGAAGGAATATTAGAATATGTGATCATATGCCATTTTTTCTTGCCAATGCCCTTTGTATGAATCAGACAGAAATAATAGTCACTGCTGTGGTCCTTAGATTCATGCCAAACCATGGGAATACCAAAAAGCATTCCTTTGCGTTTTTCTTTTGTCCAGTCACGAAGCATTTCCTCACAATTATGACACACAATATGAGGAACCCAATTCTTGTCTTTGATAGCCAAGGAGAACTGGAAAATAAGCAATATATGCAAGTCACAAATGATGAAATATTGCGCCTTTGATGTTGAAGTGTGTGTAACAGCCACATATATAACAGAAGGTGTCAGGACTATTCTTACATTTACACTACTCGAAGAAGCCATGATTCAATCTTAAAACAAAATAAGAGGGTGTTTTTATCAGATAATAATTTTTTACATTTTAAAACAACTACAATTATGTAAAAGTGATGTTTGTAAAACATTAGTTGCCTTGTGGTTATGTTCAATCCAAGAGTCGTTACCCTTTACCTCCAATTTAAAAATCAATGCATGCCATTAACTCTGACAAAAAGAAATTAAAATTGCCTAAAAACTAGAGCATGCACCAAAAAATGGATTTCAGATTTGGATTCAGTGATACAGAAATAAATAGAAACAATTCTAAAACCTCATGCAGTAGAAAATAAAAAGAAACTTGTTCCCCAATGTAATACAACTGAACGAGTGGTTTCAGATGCCTGTCGCAATGAAAAGCAAGCTTTAGGGCAATGATTTTCAACATTTTTTGAGCCGTGGCACATTTTTTACATTTACAAAATCCTGGGGCACACCACCTACCAAAATGACACAAAATGACACTCTAACACAGTACATATTATACATATAGTTAATAATATAGTTTCTAAATATATTTATACACTCTTAGTGTGAAACCTGGGCCTGTTTCGATGAAAACAAAAGGGATATCTTGGCAGGAATGGTAGAAAGATACACACGAAGCTCTTCCTCAACAGTTCTCAGTCTCTCTCTGTTTTTAGTTTTTATTGCAGTCAAGCTTGAGAAGCTCAGCTCACATAGATATGCGGTTGAAAACGGGAGCAATGTCAAAATAGCTTTGTTGGACAGAATGGGGAACTCCTTGGCAACAGATAACCAAAAACTGTCCAAAGGAAGATCCGCAAACTTTAGCTTCAAAGTTAGATAACATTGTGATGCATTGTGATGCATTGTATAGCACCCTCTGCGGGGGCCTCTTTTAAAAAGAAAAAGGTCAAATATCTATATACACCATCAGGATAGACATAACCAGCTGAGGCTGAGGCTTCATCTAGTGGTGGCAACATTTACCTCCAGTCCTGACCAGAATTAGAAATCGGGACCGTGGGGAGGAGCAGCAGCTTCAACTACTCGCAGCGGCCACACAATGACAAGTGCGTGGGGACCTTCCTGGGTGTGGATGAGAGGTGGCCTACTATTGGTTCATCACTAGTGGTCAGGATGAATCCTAGAAGGTGATTGGTCAGTGAGCGTTCCCTGTGCCTCCACTCTTCCTGTCGCTGATAGCTGGAGGGATTGTGAGGGGAATGTTTATGTTCAGATGGAGGCGGCTGGCAGCGGGCCAGATAAATAGCCTCCGTGGGCTGTATCCGGCACACGGGCCATAGTTTGGGGACCCATGTTTAATTTCCCCACAGCACACCTGATCATGTCTCACGGCACACTAGTGTGCCATGGCACACTGGTTGAAAAACACTGCTCTAGGGACCAGTGTCAATGCAAAAGGGAAGAGGTTTATTCAGGTGCAGGGACCCAGGAGAATGGTGGGTTCCTATCTCAATGGCCGTCCCTCCTTCCTGCTCAAGCCGTGGTGCTTATAGGGATAGAGAGGAGAAGACTTTTTTAAAGATTTCTATTCAATCATCTTGATAGCTTTTTGTGTGCTGGGCCTTATCATTTACCCTTCTAGTTATTGTTGCACTCAGTGTAGGAACTCCCTCTTCTGGGCCGTGGGGGGAAACACCCGGGCACTCCGTGACAATCTATTGTGCCATTAACTTAGAATGTACATAGAGTATAGAACTTGAAAAGAGCAAGCTAAATTTCTCAGTATTTTATGGTGGAAGTAAAAATAGCCATTATTGGAGTAGATAAAGGACTCATACATTTGGTTTTATTAAGTAATGGTTTATTTTAAAAGTATGTATTTTACTCATAAATCAGTATTTATAATTCATCTATCAGTTGATTTTCAGTAACTCTTTGTTGGTGGTATCAACAAAAGTGAATCAAGACAAAAAGATTGATGTGTCAAAATATCTTCTTGTGTTTGACGTGGAAAAAGAGTTAACACAACAGACTTGAGGCTACTCTATTTAGTGGAATTCTTCGCTGGCGTCTGAGAGTGTGTCTTCTGAAACATTCCGTAACTGATAAGCTACTTTTGCTGAGCCTAGGCTGTTTGTGCAAACAATGTAATTTATAGTGACATCTGCTTTCCTTCACTGAGTCTAGGATTTTGACAGTTGCTAGACAGAGACTGTCTATGTGTGATCAGTTCTCAAACTCTTGAGTTTTAAATGGCCTTCCTATGGTGGAAACGTTACACACATGTCGCTTTATTTATTTATTTGTTTGTTTTTACTCAATGGAAAATGTGCTATCTATGACTACTCTCACAAGGAAAAAGATAAAGGGATTTCTGTGAATCTTCCCTGTCTTCATCGGATGACACTTTCTCTTTCTGATCTGACTGTGACCTCTACCATGTGTTCCTTATCAATAGGTACGACTTTATGTTTGAATCCTGTGAGCCCTTTCAGCAAATCACCAAATGTTTGGGAGGACCCCTGAAATGTAGTATCACTACTCTCATTTGTTTTGTCATTGTGGAATTTTAAAGGAAAACCAAAACGAAGTCATGACATGAATTACATATATGGAAATAAATATCTGCATAATAAATCAACATTTCAACAGGTGTGCTGTGACAAACATGACACTTACCACCCTCTTATTAAAATATTCTTGAAGATTCACAGTAATACAAAGGTGTCAGCTTTTTAAACAGACACATACAAGAGTCAGCCAGTGAAGGCGTGGGTAAGCGGAACGCCAGGCCCAGAGCTAGGAAAGCTGTGAGGAATGAAAGAGCTCCCACTAGGGCGTGCAGTGAGGAAAGCTATACGTTCAACAGAGCTGCTGGTCCCTGGCTAGAAAAAAGGGGTAGGAAATATTTAGAAAACATACCTAAATTATGGAGGATTTTGCTATTAATGGATGGCGAATTTTATTTTATTTTAATTTATTTTTTAAGATGTTATTTATTCATTTTAGAGAGGAGAGAGAGAGAGATAAAGAGTGAGAGAGAGATGGGGAAGGAGCCAGAAGCATCAACTCCCATACGTGCCTTGACCACGGCAGGCAGGGTCTCGAACCGGAGACCTAAGTGTTCCAGGTTGCCGCTTGATCCACTGCGCTACCACAGGTTAGGCCAGATGGCGAATTTTAGAAGGTACAATGGAGAAGTTTTAGAAATGGGGAATTCATAAAAGTTGGGAAGATGATAGAGGAGCTACAGAGCTATACGGAGAACAGAAGGGTTCGGGTGTGACCTGGGAGTCTGCTTTGGTGGCAAATATAAAGAGGAAAAGGGGCACATGGGATTGGTACCAGTGCTTCAAGGCAAGCAATGACGGTAAGGCCATGAGGGAGAAGGGACAGTAGAGGACAGTGACCAAAACCCATGTTTCACTTCTGCGGAAGGAAGCATGGAAGCCAGGCTGGGCGTGTTGCTATCCTGAAGGCCTTGATCTCTGTTATCCTGGCAGAGGAAGGCTGGTAGGTCTGAGGACGGTGGTAGGTCTTTTAAATACTAAGTGTTTAAATACTAAGGATTCATTCTTGACATCAACCTGGGTTGGGAGTAATCTTCAAGCATGAGAGGCTGGCTCTTGACTCTTCCAGGGTTTTAGAATATGGTATTGACAAAAAGCAGAATATAACATTATAGTTTAAGCTTTTGTTTTACTGGTAAGACTGAATACTTATGCATATAAATGCACATGTAAGGAAAAATGCAATGAGAACATAGATAGCAAAATATTAAAAATATATTACCAATGCGAGATTATAGGTGATGCATATACTGTTATTTATGATCTCTTAAATGTCCTAATGTAAGTACCTGTAATTAGAAGAAAGCCTTTTTTATCAGAAAAAAAAATGCTATTGAAAAAAGAATACATTTCTAGTTACAAGGTCTTGCATTTAATAATTACTTGTTGAACTGGTGACCATATTTGAAAATTTACTATGGGTGTTATTTAATTCTGAGAAACCAGACTCTTTATATTTCTCACTAACTACAACAGCTTTTAAACATTTGAAAAAACAAAATATTACTGATAACAGAGACTGAGTGTTCTCACTGCTGATCTTCAGTTAAAAAGTTAACTCAGAGAGAGTAATTTTAAATTCACTTGAGTGGTTTAAATAATGACATGGAGAAAAGGCAAGTATTCCTCTGTTAGATCAACACGTACTATTAGAAAACAATGAGGATAATTTAAAGTGAACCCACAAGTCTGCATTAGAGAATCTAAATCAGCATTTTAATAATTGAGGAGGATTTAACGTAAAACAGGGAGCGTTTTTTTGAAATAAGCAATCAGAATAATTCATTAAAACTTCAATCATCAGAAGGCTTGGCTGTTGCCCTACTTGATATGTAAACAAAACTGGTAAATATTGTTGAAATGACACCTCAGGTAGTTCAAATTTATTGCTGGGGGGAAAATGTGGTTAACACCTGAGTTTTCCACTTCTGCTATAACTGAAGTGGGGTGATGTCTTGGTATCAAGAGCTTTATACATTTCCCCAGATGATTCTAATATATACCCATGATGATGGTTTTGGAGATTAGGAAGAGAAGTTGGGTTTAAACTAAATTTAAGAGACAAACTATAACGAATATTTGGAAATAGCAAACAAGAATGATATTAGCATTTAGAAAGATTCTCTGCTTTCCTTCTTGATTTCTGAGTTGATACTTACACTGTAACATCTGCTAGACAAAACAGGTGAAAGAAAAAGTTGGAGAGAAATGTGTGGAGATCGGCTTTAAATATGTTTAACTTGAATCAGTGAAGAAATACAAGACACAAAGCTTTAATTTGGTGAACACTAAAGCAGGGTTATTTTTTAAAAGTCTTTTCAAATTCATCGGACCCTTTGTTTCACACAACAGACTTGTGAGATAGAAAGGGCAAGTGACTTTCCATAATAATATTTAAAAAAGAATAAAAATTAATGAGCTGTATTTTTAGAGCCATTCTAGCAAAGTTGAATGAGAATATGAAGGTTTCCCATGTATTTCTATCCCCCTGCTATCAACACCGGCACCAGAATACATTTGTTACCATGGATGAACCTGTGTTGACACAGCGTTACCACCCATTGGGTGGTTTCCATTGGGGTTCACTCTAGGTGTTGTATGCTTTGCTATTTGGACAAATGTGTAATGACATGTATCCACCATTGTAGCTTGTAGAATGGTTAACTCCTCTTAAGATCCATGTGCTTTGCCTATTCATCCCTCCTTCTCCCCTAATCAACCACTTATCTTTTTAGTATCTCCATTGTTTTGCCTTTTCCAGATGCCATATACTTGAAATTATAAAGTATGTAGACTTTTTCAGATTGGCTTATTTTATTTAGTAACATGCACTTAAATTATTTTTCAGAATTTTTTCATGCCTTGATAGTTCACTTCCTTTTAATAGTGAATAATATTTCATTGTCTAGATGTACCACAGTTTATTTGTCCATTTACCTGTTGAAGGACATCTTGGTGGCTTCTAAGTTTTGGCAATTTTGAATAAAGTTGCTATTAACATGCACATACAGGCATTTTTGTGTACATATAACTTCTCCAGTTGATTTGGGTAAATAGCAAATCATATGATTACTAGACTATGGTATGTTTAAAAATATAAGAAACTGCCAAACTGTCTTTCAATCTGGTTGTAGCATTTTGCATTCTCACAGCAGTAAGTGAGAGTTTTGTTGCTTCCCATCATAGCTAGCATTTGGCATTGTCACTGTTGTTGATTTTGGCTACTCCAGGAGGTGTGTAGTGATATCTCATTATTACTTTAATTTGCATTTTTCTGATGATGTAGGATGTGAAACATATTTTCATATTGTTATCTATAAATATAAATATATTTATATGATATATCATATATATATATGATATGTGAGATAATTCTTCAGGTCTTTGACCCTTTATTGAAATCATGCTGTTTATCTTTTATGGTTGAGTTTTAAGTGTTCTGTATAGATTTTTGATAACAGTTCTTTATAAGATGTGTCTTTTGCCAATATTTTCTCTTAGTCTGTGACTTGTCTTTTTCTATATTAATACATTAAAAAAAAAGAAAAGATGTATTAAATGATACTTTTTTTCTTTTCTAGTCATTCTCCTGAATGATAATCTAATTAAGTTTCATATATTAACAATGATAATCAGTATATAAACATGATAATTATAACTGAATGTTGGTGGAATATTTGAATATTAGTAATAGAAATAAAGGCAAGTCAGTAACTAATAAAATGGGACATTACCATCTTCTTTAACATTATTATTATTATTTTTTTGTATTTTTCTGAAGCTGGAAAGGGGGAGGCAGTCAGACAGACCCCGCATGCGCCCGACTGGGATCCACCCGGCACGCCCACCAGGGGACGATGCTCTGCCCATCCGGGGCATCGCTCTGTTGCGACCAGAGCCACTCTAGCACCTGAAGTAGAGGCCATAGAGCCATCCTTAGTGCCCGGGCCATCTTTTGCTCCAATGGAGCCTTGGCTGAGGGAGGGGAAGAGAGAGACAGAGAGGAAGGAGAGGGGGAGGGGTGGAGAAGCAGATGGGCACCTCTCCTGTGTGCCCTGGCCGGGAATCAAACCCAGGACTTCCGCACTCCAGGCCGATGCTCTACCACTGAGCCAACCGGCCAGGGCTTAACATTATTTTTAAGTCAGAGAACAATACAGTTACATTGCTAAAGAAAGTATCATAATGTTGTGATCTTAAATGCTATATCATTTGGATGTAATAAAGTGAAAAAATAAAAATCAAGTAGTGAGTTTTGTGTGTGTGTGTGTGTGTATGTGTGTGTGTGTGACTTCCTGAAAAGTGAAAATGTATTCCAGAAAAAGCAAATAGTTAATAGGTATTTTGGTAATTCAGCTTTATTCCTTTAATTAATGTAAACACTCTTTTCAGTTCCAAGTGAAGAAAAAAAAAATTCTAGCCTGTGTCTGGCTACTCATGATGGTAGAAGGTATATGAAAACATGACACTTACCATTCGCTATAAACTATCTCATCGGAGGAAATGAAGTTATTATGAACCAAGGAAGTTATTTGAAACAATGTACTCCAGAGAGTATAATGTAACTGCTGAAAAAGTTATATTGATGAGTTGGGAATTTGTTGTGAAAAATCATGAAAGCCATAAGAAAAATATTAATTTAAATAGTGGTCTGTAAACTGTGTTCCATGAGAGGTTTTGAATTTTGTTGCTGTTTAATTGAGTTTATTAGGATGGCACTGGTTAACATAATTAGATCGGTTTCAGGTGCCCAATTCTACAACACGTCTCTGTACACCATACTGTGAGTTTATACCCCCCCCAGTCAGATCTTCATTCATCACCATTTCCTCCTTATACTCTCCTCCCCCTCCCCCCACAATCACCACACCGCTGTCCTTGCCCATGAGTTTCTTTCTTTGTGACCTTTTCTGTTCTATCCCTCCACCTCCCTCATCTAACCTCCCCTTCCCCCGACAGCTGTCAGCCTGCTTTTGAACTTGAAGAGTTAACTAAAAGTCAGCATGCACAGAAAGAGAGAGGTTCAATAATGTGGTCCTATGCTTCTTATCCTTTCTTATGAGCCAGAATATACCCTGATAACATTGGTTTACATATTGCACTTTTTCCTATTTTAAAAAAAAATATTTTGCAACTAAAAGTGAAATGAAAACCACTAATTAAAAATTTTTTGAAGTTTCTTGTTTGGACTTTTTCAACCAATGAGCTTTTAAAATTTGTTGCTTATAATCATTGTCAACCATGTTAAAATAAAATCTCAACATTAGTGAAGAGAATAAATTGGAACTATCATTCCAATCACAACTTATGCCTTTTTTCTTCAGCTGTCCAAAGAAGATTCCATAAAATATACATACACTTGTATAGTTGGAAAGTAATTGGTTTTTTTTAAAAAAGAGCAATTTATTAACATTTCGAGTAGGTGTGGTACAATTTTGAGTTAGTCAGTTTTAATGTCTTTGAGCTTTCACTATAACTCATACTTAGTACCTTATTTGTATGAGTGCCCTTGCCACAAGAATTTTCACTTAGGTAGCTTGTCAATAAATATTAGACTCAGTACTCTGTTGAAATCTATCGTAAGTATGCTATTAAAATCTTTTTTTTTTTTTTTTGGAGAGTTTGTCATTATAAGGGAGTAATTTTTCCAACTTTAGTAAATGACAAGTCATTATGATCTGTCTGGGTTAGCGAGATAAGAGGCATTTCTTGGATTTTGAGAATGCATTTTCCTTTTTCTGTGACTGCACATTTTCTTTTATATAAGAAGAGCAATGGTTGAGGCATTGGTGCATTTAAGGGTGATCAGTTTTTATTTGTTCAGAGTGGGAATTACACTTTGCTAGTGATGAGAAGTCTTGTGTCTATGATCCAGATCAATATTTACTTTGTATAAAACTACCAACAAAATTGAACTTGTAAGTTATATGTGTGTGGCGTGTTCACTAAAGGAGAGTAAAGACAGCTGAAAGGTCTTAAGAAGTATTTCACTCAGGATAGGGTAGATTCAGAATTACTGACATTATACTACAGAATATACTTGTCTAGTTACTTGAATATTCATGATAGCCATTTTCTCTTAGAGGAAGTTGGTTAGCATGGACTCATTTTTAATGTATAAGCTATTCTTTTTTAAATGCTCAATTCAGGTCACAAGCTTTTCTGTTTTGAAATAGAGAGATCTCTTCAGACAGTGCAGAAGAACTGAGTGGGTTATATACAGTTTTTCAGAAAGATTAAGTGTGTTTGATCTCTTTGATTATATGTATTGTGTGCAATGACTTTCATTTTTGGATAGCTTATGACTGTAGATGGTCATATGCATTATTATCATTTGCATTACCTTTAAAATTTATAATAGTATTGCACTTATTTAACACAAAAAATTCATGGTAGCCATATAATCAAGTGTAACATTGCCTTCTAGTATGATGATTAGATTGAATTGGACATATGATACAATGATCCTAATTAGACTGTCTTTTGGGGTGATTTTAGAGTTGGTTATGAGGCAAGTAATTCTTGTTTAGAAACAACATTTAACATGTAAAATCAGAGGCTGTGATATGATCATAATATCCTGTATGGATAAACAATCAGAAAGTAGAATAATAAAGCCATGCAAAAAAACTTATCTTTTTTTTTTCTCTCTTTTTTTTTTTAATGAGGGAGACAGGGACAGAGAAAGAGACAGGGAGAGTGACAGATAGGGACAGACAGGCAGGAAGGGAAAGAGGGAAGCATCAAATCTCAAAGAAAAACATCACTGATAGACAGACAAACTCTTAATGGTTTGCATTTCTCAGTTCTAGACAATACTTGCTGTTCATCTACAATCTTGTTTAACTTCTCCCTCCTCCATCTCTTCTCTGTCCACTTCTCTTTTTCTGCTTAAGCAAGCTTGAGTTCTCTGTCACTTGCAACTAAGATGTCTCACTAAATAATAATAGAATCCATTAATAAGGGCAATCAATATGAGAACACAGGTAAATAACATGGCATGTGCTCAATATATTTAATTAAACTCAATATTAAAATGTTACAATCTTTAAAACTTTGTTTCAGACAGTAACATTTATCTGACTGCCTCTGCCAACTTAGGGAATCCTTTACTTTAGCCACACAAGCACTTTCTACAGTGATAGTTAAGATGCACTTCAAATCTAAGATTACATAAAATCGTTTGCTTTCCTTCATAAGGCAAAGTATTGAGGCATTATCTCAGAAGAAACAAAGTAATAAGCCATAGATACATCTACTGAGTTGGTATTGAATTTGTATAGGCAAATCAAAGGCCTTCCTTTATGCAGCTGGAAATGCTGATCTTAACTGTTAGGTTGGTTTGCCATTGATATCTTAATCTTATTGACAAAAATGTAGAAGTTCAAAGCATTGTGTCAGTTCTGTGTTGAATGTAATATGAGGGCAGTAGACACTGCTGACTAGGAATACTATTTATTTGTTTTTATTCCCTCAAATGGCTACTTAAACAACTGTAATTTGTATAAAACCTTATTTGTTTTTTAACTTGTATCTTTCTGACCACCTCTTCCTAGGGAGTGTCAGGTTTTTGTTTGCAGAATATTTACTTTGATATTTCAATGCTTGGAATTCATATAAAGTAGAAAAAATAGGTTTGGATCTCTGTGATCAATTCCTTCGTGTGGTAATCCCTTTAATTGCAGTATTGATCACAACAGGGATAATGACACCCTCGACTTCATATGTCTTACCATGTCAGCCTTCAGAGGAAACAAAAGCTTTGGAAGTGAGTGGTTCATAGCTATTTATCTCATGACCCTAAGATAGGTGACATGTATCATCAATAGTGACATGCCAAAGATTCCGATTTCTTTGGTACCGCTTCTGAAAGTTAAGACAATTCTCTGAATCTTTATAGTATTGAACTCTCTCTCTATGCATTTCCCTTGAGAGTGTTAGTGTTGGTTGAGTTCAGCAAGGTCAGATGAAAGCATTTCCCCACCTTCTCTTGTCCCTGGTTTTAGTTATTTATAACAATGGGGAAAAAAAGAAACAAAGAAAGAAAGAAACTAGAATTCTAGTTGCTTATAACTTAATTGTTAGGGAAATAATCCATTGATACAAATCGAAACAACCCAAGGTTGTCTATTAGTGACACATGTGAGACTGAGGCACTAGGGAAGAATGATTCTAGAAGGTAAATATGGGAGGCTGGTGGCCCTGGCTCAGCTGCTTTTTATCTGCTTCCTTGTTGATGACTTTGGGAAATAAATATAATCTATATACCCTCAGTTTCATCAACTGGAAAATGGGAACGATAATAATACTGATTTCATTAGGCTGTTTGTTAAGAGAAAATGAGACAGTGCCTATTTCTAGATAATCATAGGCAATCAAAAATGTAAATAAATTGCAATGCCTGCAGCAGAGGAAGAAAGAAAATGTAACTGTAGAATGTGTAGGATTTCAAGATTGAGATGGCGGGGAACACTTCTTAAGTGATGAATATCAGGTGTGAAATGCAACCTATAACCACAGGTTATATGAAAAACTGGTTTGAGAAATATCTAATACTTATGTGCAACGGTTTACTGCTCAGAATTCTCAACAAAAGACCCCTAAAAGCCCAACAATGTCAGACCCTATGGAAGGGAACGCCAACACCATCACAACTACCATCGCCAGAATAATAACAAACATGTGCCAAGTGCTTAGAGTTGGCTGGACTCTGTGCTTTACCCTCACTGTTTCAGCTGGCTGCTAAAATAAGTCATGAAGATGATTCTATGATTCTCAGTATTTGAGAGAAGGTAAATGAGACTCACAAGGAATGAGTTAGTTAGTGTGCAATTAGGCTCTTGGGAGTGTATCCTCACCCCATTTTTTTTTCTTATTAAGTGAGAGGAGGGAAGATAGAGACAAACTCCTGCATGCACCCTACTGAGATCCTCCTGGCAGCCCCCAGTTAGAGCTAATACTCAAATCAACTGAGCTATCCTCAGTGTTTGGGACCAACACTCAGACCAACAGAGCCACTGGCTATAAGAAAGGAAGAGAGAGAGAAGGGAGAGAGGGAGGAGAAGAGAAACAGATGGTTGCTTCTCATGTGTGCCCTGACCAGGAATTGAACCTAGGATATTCATATGCTGGCTGATGCTCTACCCACTGAATTAACCGGCCAGGGCCCTCAAGGTCTTCTTTCTAAAATACTCTGTAGCCTGCAGCTTGGGATTTGATACTGGGTGTCCAATTTTGGCAAAATCTCATGTCTTATTATTATTATAATTTTTAAATCATGAAAGTATTGAATCCAATTACATTGTATTATAAATAAATATTATATTCAAATAATATATATTATTTATATATAAACTTATATGTTTCATATAACATTTTAAAATATTTTCTGTGGGCTCTGGCTGGTGGCTTAGTGGATAGAGAGTTGACTGGTGTATGGATATCTGTGGTTCAATCCCAGTCAGGGGACACAGAAGAAGCCACCATCTGCTTCTCTCCTTCCCCTCTCTCCCTTCTCTTCCTCTTCTCCTCCTGCAGCCAGTACCTTGATTGGCTTGAGTGTTGGCCCAGGCACTGAGGATGGCTTGGATGGTCCCAGTGCATCAGCCTCAGGTGCTAAAAATAGCTTGTTACTTAAGAATCAGCCCAAATGAGATTGCTAGGTGGATCCCGGTCGGGGTGCATAAATAAGGAAGTCTGTCTAAATATCTCCACCCCTTAAAAATATTTTCTGTGCAAATGTTTTTATCTATTTACTAGATTAATAGTATAACACAGACTATTAATTTTAGAAGTCTTATATTTTCAAGTGTCTCCTGTCAAGGATATTAACCTTGAAAGAACTTTAAGAAATGTGTTCCCCTTTTCCAAGTGAGAGGAGGGATGACTGTGAGATAGACTCCCAAATGCACCCCAGTGGGGATCCACCTGGCAACCCACATCGCTGCCGATGCTCTAATCACCTGAGCTATTTTTAGCTCCTGAGGCTGAGGCAGTTGGACCAACTGAGCTATCCTCAATGCCCAGGCCGATGCTTGAACCAGTCGAACCACTGGCTGCAGGAGGAGAAGAGGGAAAGAAGGAGGAGAGTGAGGGGGAGAGAAGCAGATGGTTGTTTCTCTTGTGTGTCCTGACTGGGGATCAAACTCCAGATATTCATACGCTGGGCTGACACTCTATCCACTGAGCCACTGTCCAGGGCCAAGAAAATTTTAATTCACTTGATGATGTTGTTATTTTGGTAACGACTACTTTGTCTGGACTGTTGCTTAAAGACAATACCCAAAAATATGATTTGCCTGAAAGTAAAAGGCTAAAAGTTTTCTTTGATTTTTTAAAAAAAGTTCTGTATGTGAAAAGAGTAAACAATCTAATGGATCAATAATTTCTGAGAAGGTGGCTCCAGTTCCATAAAGCCTGAACTGTTTTTTTAAAATTGTCTTTACCCTGAAGAGTTCAAGTTCGGCAACATATTAAAAAACCTAAGTAATCAAAGTATTTTATCTTGTTTATGACCTTCCATGTCTATAACACAGGAGAATGTGTAGTAAAGTTGACATAAGGTCAGAAAGACTTCACAGAGGCAGAGTTGACATACGAATCATTGAAATATGAGGAGATATTCGTCTAATAAATACTACATACGAAAAACAACATGTGCAAAAGCATGAAGGAAAAAGCTAATATGACTTATGCATAGGAATGTGAATTTGACATTTCTGGAAATTAAGGAGGGAAAACTTGGCGGCTAGATGTGAGCCTGCCAGGCAACCATATCAAAAAACAAGTAGTAAACAGTATGAAGATACTTAAATTTTTATTATGTGGGTGAGAGGAATATCTTAGAAGAGCTGTTAGGTCAGCTTTGTGAGACAAGATAGTTCACACAGCTGCGGTGGAAGAGAAATTCCCTAGTAGTGAGTTAAGTGACAGAGAGACCTGTTTGATGATTATGGTCACAGTGTAAATGTGAAATGCAATTAGAATGTAATCAAGAGAGAGGTAGTAATGCTGGAGACATGGGACAGATTGAGAGCCATTTCAGTATGATTTAATGATTAAATTAATATAACTAGTGACATCAAGATAATCATATTAACTTCCAGGAATTTACCTTTGAGAAAGGAAAAGGAAAATAAATTTAATTTTACGTAAGTTGGATTTGAAGTTTCTATGGAATATGCAGGTTATGTAAACTTAGTAGAAAAACACTTAATATCACAATAAGTTCTTGAAAAATTCAACTTTAAGCTAAGTGATGAATAATGAAACCAATATTATCATATGCTCGTTGATATACAAAAGAGTTATTAAGTTCTTATGGCATATTTCAAGTCACAAAAAATCAACAAACTTTAAATAAAGACCGCAACACTTCTAATAGTAAACAGTAAAATAAATGAAACAATATATGCAATTAATAAAGATTAATAAAACTGAATAAGCTTATTATTTTCTATCCTGATCATTTCAGTTTAAGGCCACGGGTGGCAGTTGTCCGTTCCTGCAGCTCAGAGCACAGGGTAGGGAGCCGCCCTGGACAGTATGCGCTGGGACGTCAAGATCTACAAGAAGGAATTATGCAGTCAAACATGCCAATAGTGGGGCTATTGAGAAGTTCTGGTGTAGATTTCTGAGAAAAGAGAAGAACATGCCGGAACATGCATCCCGCCCCACTCACCCATTCCTCAAGAGAAGGAGGGAAATGTGCTCAAGTTCCTCAGGAAGTTGTGAGGTTCAGGACTAGGAGAAACAAGAGTTTTGTTTTAAAACTGAATCTGAGAGTAGCAACCCATAAAGATGTCCCACGGCACTGAAACATGGATGGGAAGCAAGAAATGCGTCAACGTGTGAAGGAGGTCTAGATACAGGAGGGGTTCTAGATTATTCCCTGGATTTCCCACTTCACCAGAATAACATGGAAATAATCCCGAGGTTCCTATAGATCCAGAAAGGCTAAGATTGAGGGTCAAATGTCTCCTGATAACTAAATAAAACATAGACAAAGAATTTCATAGAAAGCCCTGGCTGGTTGGCTTAGTGGTAGACCTCAGCCTGGTGTGTGAAAGTCCCAGGTTTGATTCCCAGTCAAGGCACACAGGAGAAGCGCTCATCTGCTTCTCCACCCTTCCCCCTCTCCTTCCTCTCTATCTCTCTCTTCTCCTCCCTCAGCCAAGGCTCCAATTGGAGCAAATTTAGCCCTGGGCACTGAGGATGGCTCCATGGCCTCCACCTCAGGTGCTAGAATGGCTCCCACGGCAATGGAGCAACGGCCCAGATGGGCAGAGCTTCAGCCCCTAGTGGGCATGCCGGGTGGATCCCCGCTTCTAACTTCAGAAAAATTAAAAAAATGAATTTCATGGAAGTCTTCATAGCATATGTAAGTGGCACCAAGCCATTGTATGGGAAGCCAAGGGGCCCGTGCTCTCAGGGAGCAGGACACCCAGGGCTTCTCTTCTGCTATAATACAGTGTGTCCGTAAAGTCATGGTGCACTTTTGAGTGGTCACAGGAAAGCAACAAAAGACGATAGAAATGTGAAATCTGCACCAAATAAAAGGAAAACCCTCCCAGTTGCTGTGGGATGATGTGGCAGCATGCGCGCATGCGCAGATGATGACGTAACACTGTGTATACAGCGGAGCAGCCCATGGCCATGCCAGTCGAAATGTGGACGGTACAGAGGAAAGTTCAGTGTGTTTTGTGGCTCGCTAAATTCGAATCCGTGACCAAAGTGCAACGTGAATATCGGCACGTTTATAATGAAGCACCACCACATAGGAATAACATTACTTGGTGGGATAAGCAGTTGAAGGAAACCGGCAGTTTGGTGGAGAAACCCCGTTCTGGTAGGCCATCAGTCAGTGATGAGTCTGTAGAGGCTACACGGGATAGCTACCTAAGGAGCCCTAAAAAATCTGTTCATGAGCCCATATCGAACTGCACTGAATAGGTGTGAAACTGGGAGAGTTTTCCTTTTATTTGGTGCAGATTTCACATTTCTATCGTTTTGTTGCTTTCCTGTGACCAGTCAAAAGTGCACTATGACTTTACAGACACACTGTAGATTATCCCAGACTTGACAGCTGCTCGTTAAGAACTCTTTTGCCAGGAACAGCTCAAGGCAGAGAGGGGCAGTCGTGCTCTGTTCTAGATGTTTCCAAGGCAGCTACTGAGCTCCTGGGACCAGGAGACCTGGACCCTAGTGAGGCAATAAGGAGGGCCTTGTGAATACCATGGGATGGAATTTAGGCAACATAATGACTGCTTTAAAGAAACCAGAGCCAGAGAGATAAAAAATCTCAAGTGAACTCAATAAAGATGTATGTATGAAGTGGGAAGGCCAGGAGCTTAGATGGAGCTGATAAAATTTTAGTTTAGAAACATCTGAATTTTATTGTCTTGATATTTTAAATTCACTCTTCATTTAAATTTATATTGGTTCTTCAATGACTACATTCTCCTTACTAAAGGATTGACTGTCTGGCTCCCTTACCCCTTTTTGAAACAGGATTCAAAAACAATGTATGAAAGTGTTTACATGGTAAGATAAGTATCAGAAAATGAGGAATCTGTAGAAGACAGTAAGTACCACTGGGCCACCTAAATTATAGAAGCACATCACTAGTGGCACGGTTACGTTAAAGAAAAAATAGAGCTCAATTTGATGGAGACTTAGTAAATAATTTAAAAAATTATTTTCTAAAATATCCCTAAAAGTACTTTTTTTTTTTTTTTTTGGTCTACAGCAGCCATTTTAAAAGCTTATAAGGAGCTTATAGGAAATACTATACGGTGGTACTAGTTAGATAAGTCAGGGAGAAAGCGTAATGGTGAGCATAATCCTCCCTTTCTATCATTTATTTTCTTGTCCCCTTTTAGAGAATTCTTTAGTCATCTGTAACGATTTGCTGACTGAATGAAAGTGACCCTCTTAGGGGTCTCCTCATCGCCCGAGAACAGAGGTGTCCACCTCTGGTTGTGCCCTGGCTGTGAGGACACTCGCCTCAGCGGCCTGCGCCTCTGTGTCCACCCCGCACACTAAAGCCTCCTCTTACTGCTTTCAAGGTGGCTCCTCGCTGGGAGCTTTCCACCAGGGAGAGAGGAGGCACTGGGAAGACGGAAGACAACGAGTTTAGGAATGTGGGACAGACAGCAACGGGTTTATAATTCTAAACTGACACCGTCGTTGCCGTCTCAAAAGTGCGTTTCTCCCCTCGCCCCATCTCAGCGCTGCCATTGCCAAAGGGAAAACACTCTTGAGCTTACTCATAGAAATTTCCTGGACTTCGGTCTATTACTTGAGCCGAGAATTGGGGGGTTTGGGCTGCCATTCTGTGTTTTTCTTTGAACTCTCCAGCGCCCTGAGGAGTATGTGCTCAGCCTGCGTCCCTGAATGGCCGCTGCCTGGCGCGCTGGTCTGTGGCAGCTGCCGGCGGCCCAAGGTCTTCCTTGGACACTTTATTCCAGATCACTACGGGTGAAATATTAATTGTAGAGGTGCTACCTCATGCTGGATGTTGAGATTTTTCTCCTAGAATACCAGATGAGCTTTTGGTTTGTTTGTTTTCAGCTCCAAGTAAGCAAAGTGAGCACTTCCAGATTTCTTCTTGTTTACCAAGTTTGTTTAAGGTTATGCCACTTGGGACACTACCCTGGACAATCTGGGTAGCATGGTGTCCACTCCGAGGCGACCTCCGCAGCCTAATCATGCTGTCATTTCTTCCCTACTAATCGGAATTCTTTAGTCCAGAAACCACAGATTGTCCCTGATAAAATCAAGCTGCCAAGCAATGTATTTGGGGGAAAAATGTCAAACCGTTATAATAGAAAAGCTGGAGAACGAAACTCAGAAAACCTAGCTGGCTAGAAACACAGGCAAGGTCATGCAGGAGGAACACATGGGCAGAGGGCCACCACTGACTCGGCCACTGGAGACGCTGCCCGTGGTCAGGGGAGGGCGCGGCTGCCGTCACGTGACCACTTCCCGCTTAGCTGACATCAGTCATTCCTCGGTGCGCCCACGGATCGGGTCCAGGGCCCTTCAATATAACAAACTGCACCGATGTTCAAGTCCCTTCCATGAAATGGCATTGTGTTTGCATGTACCATTACCACATTCTCTCATGTACTTTAGATCATCTCTAGATTACCGATAACATTCCTTATGATGCCTAGTTTAATGTGAATGCTAGCTAAATAGCTGTTTAGGGAATAATGACAAGAAGAAGTCTGTTCATATTCAGGACAGGTGCAACTATCCTAGACCTAACGACATACACAGGCCAGCAACATAACATTTTTTTTTTCAAATATTTCGATCAGTGGTTGCGTGTAGGAGTGCAACGCTCAGTCTCTGACTCCATCCTGTTCACAACTGTGCTGTTCCCCGGCCCCTCGGGCTAATAGCTTCTGCTTAGTCTCGCACGTAGCCACGCCGATCACTAGAGGATATCTGCTTGCTGCTTAAGTTTTACAAAAACAGCCCTTCCCATTTCCCCTTCTGTTAACGTAAAGAAGCTTGAACTCTGCACTTTCTAAAGATGGATTTGAGGAACCGCGAGGGCTCTCGTCTTTGCGATCATGATATCTCCCCCTGCCAGGTATTATGGGGCTCTCTCTCCTCTTCTTTGTTGTGCCTTCTCAGTTCATCAACTTTTCCTCACTCCAAATTCTGACCTTGTGAGTCTTGGCCTTTCAAAGGATCAGGCACATGGACGGTGGTTGAATCTGTGGATCCGGAAACCATGGATCGGGAGGGTCAACTGTATTTGGTTGGCCTAGCGTGCGGAGGACCCGGGTTTGATTCCCGGCCAGGGCACACAGGAGAAGCGCCCATTTGCTTCTCCACCCCTCCGCAGCGCCTTCCTCTCTGTCTCTCTCTTCCCCTCCCGCAGCCAAGGCTCCATTGGAGCAAAGATGGCCCAGGCGCTGGGGATGGCTCCTTGGCCTCTGCCCCAGGCGCTAGAGTGGCTCTGGTTGCAACATGGCGACGCCCAGGATGGGCAGAGCATCGCCCCCTGGTGGGCAGAGCGTCGCCCCCTGGTGGGCGTGCCGGGTGGATCCCGGTCGGGCGCATGCGGGAGTCTGTCTGACTGTCTCTCCCTGTTTCCAGCTTCATAAAAATGCAAAAAAAATAAAAAAAATAAAAAATAAAACTGCTCTACTTCCTTGGCGTTAGCACCTGACTGATGAAGCAGAGCTTCCAGGAATCAGAGAGAACAGATGTCTAATCCTTTTAGCTACTTTTCTGAAAGGTGGTCCCTACATTTTACCGTATTAATACATTGTTAGGTTCCTCCAAATATAAATAAGGACAGTGCTCCGGAATATTCCAGTGCTTTTACAGATCAATTTTTTTTTTTTTTTTTTTTTGCAACCTAATCTATGCCTTGAGATAGTGACTTGTACAAATTCCACCGACACAACCTGCATTGTCTGGCTTCACCTGCGTCAGCCCCCACCCCGGTGGGAGATGTGAGGGAGAAGAGAATGAGATCAGGTGTTTTCTCTCTCTTTCCCTCCTGACGGGGTCTCCAGGCAAGGGCTGCGTCAGCCCCCACCCCGGTGGGACATGTGTGAGAGAAGAATGTAAGATCAGGTGTTTTCTCTCTCTTTCCCTCCTGACGGGGTCTCCAGGCACGAGCTGCATTGAACTGCATTCTCCGTCAGAGGGCTAGCTCCTGTAGGAGGGTCTCCCCATTCAGGTTTCTGGTCCACTGGAATCCTGTAACTGCCCCCTCCCTCCCTTTGCTCCTTCAATTCTGTGTGTGGAGATGGCCTGATATACTGCCCTCTCCCTTCTGGTAGCAACACCATCATTTTTGTAAATTTCCCCTTCCTTAAATCTTTCTCAAATTATCTTAATTTGAATGTATCATCTGTTTATGGCTGGGACCACAAAAGACACAGCCACTCTTAAAATGGCCGAGGTCCTCTCTAGAGACGTGTCTGCCTACAGCCGAAAGCAGAGCTGTCCGGTGAGAGACACCACGCACTTCCTCTGTCTTTTTCCGCACGGTGGGTGTTCGGGCCTTCTGCAGGAGACACCCTGGAAGAAAAAGAGGTAATGTCAGGACCATTTTACAATAACAGCATCATACAAGGGCTTAGACAAAAGAGATCCCAAAGCAAGACAACTGAAATAGAGAAAACTGGGGAGAAAATATCAGGTGGAAGAAAGAAGAGTTTTCACTCTTACTCTTGTGAAGAAAGACACAAACTGATGGCACCAAAGTTTATATTATGTTCTTTAGTCAGAACGTAGTGCCTATTACTCGGCATTGGAAGTTGGGCCGATGAGAAGGGCCTGAGAACAGAGTATCATCTGCTGTTCAGTGCTGAATGAAATAGCGCGTTGTGAACGCTGTGTGCTGCAGGCCGTTGCTTGGAAAGAGTCACGGGGCCAGTGAGTGAGCTTAACAGACTGAATGGCATCTGTATATAAAATCAACATTTTTTAAATGACTAGATTTAGGACAGTCTCAGAGGTTTAACTTTGGAGGCGATACTGTGATGTCCGCGCCTCAGTTCCAGAATCTACTCTCTGTTCTGTAGCTAAATGACACTATCATGTTTCTATTTTAGGCATTCTATTTTATTCTTATATGATTTAATACATGATTCTTTCTGGGTATACTTTACTCTTGGACAAATAATATTAAGAAAGAATATTAAAAGTCTGAGGCAAATATATATTGTATCTCTATATATATAAATTGTGGAATTTCAGACACCAGAACAATAGATAGTTGATACAACATATTTAGAGAAAGTAGTTCTTGGACACATTTTATCACACTCTCTACACAGACAGCTCTTTATTTTGCTTAAGCATGTGACCAGAGGTAAATTCCTCTACCCAACATGATCTAATCCTTCCCTCTCTCCTTAAGAGAAATGAAAAAAAATAATAATAATAAGGTCTTTACTGGAGCAAATGTAGCCAGTCCTGCTCCCATGTCCCTTCTGTACGCACATCTATACCCTGAAGGCTGTTTGCTGTGACTGCTGTGACTCCCTCCTCGAGGCGTCAGAGTAGCTGTGGGCGTGCTTGCTCTGTGCACTGGGCAGACTGAAAGGGCCAGAGAGTTAATGCTCCGACCGATGACAGAGGGAGACTTCGTGGGCACACACCTCAGCCTTCTCACCTTTGGTTGGGGCAATATCTCTCTTACATGCCGTAATAGCATTTGGCCCACTTTCCTAACTTGGTAACTAGCCCAAAACGCCCACCTTTTATTGGTTTATTTCCATTTCCTGTCACGCTGCCCCACTCCCTTAATGGTGGCGCCTGGGATCACTTCTCAAATAAAGTACCTACACTTGAATCCTTTCTCTCAGGGGCTGCTTCTGGAGGAATCCAAACATACATTGGGTGCCAAGAATGGTCATAGCAGCACACTCTCGAAACAAGACTTTGGAACTGGATTAGTAACCAGCCAGATGGCTGCAAGGATCCTATTATTTGTGATAAGCTGTGAGGTTATAACTTCTATCATGCTAAAATTTTCACTCGTGGTGGATTGAAATGGGTTTCAGCGGGAAGAGATGTCTTAGTTCAGACAATTCCTCTAGCTCTTGGGAAATTAAGAGTAATTATGAAAGAATATGTCACTGATCGGCATATGGTAACTGCTATAGACACTTTGTAGGATATAAAGTGACAAGCCTGAGGCAGCGGACTATCAGCTCAGAGCTCGCTAAGATACAAAAAACACTCCTTAGAAGCAAAAGGCCAAGTTCTAACAGCAGTACAAGGTGACCGAGTCTCTTACCTGGCAAGGCTGCTACATTGAGATCAGGGCTCCCTGGTGGAAAGAATGGGTACCGAGGCTTGATTTCCTGGTGGATACTTTAGGAAGAAAGGGATAATTTATCAATAAATTGTAGAATTCATGTAATATGTACAGTCAGAACTGGGAGAATATGCTTGGAAATGAATGTTCAAAGTGTCCGACTGTAATGCAGGGTGGGAAGTGGAGTATAAGCCAGGAAAAGGCAGAGTTTATTGATATGAGGCATCCCCTGAGCTTCAAGATTCAAGTCCTGGCAGAGACCCTACAAATTTGTTCTAATATTCTGTGGCCATGGCTGCTTAGCATTAGGAAGAAATGACAGCCCATGGCAAATAAGGTGGATTTTCCAGAACTTGATTGGCAAGAACAGCTGAGTAGTTTCAGAAATATAGCTGTGTTAGAATGGCTTTACTACGTTATACTAGAGAATCAAGGAGCTGAGCATGTTCTTTAGTGGGGTTCAGAAGGTCTCCCTTTCTCTGAAGGTATAGGGAATGTGATTGTAAAAGGCACTGTTGAGAAGTAGGTGCTGTCTTCTATAAACCAGTGAATGGTAGGGAATAATGCTATGGAACTGAGCTACGTAGGGTCCATGAGAATGATGGCCATTTCTAATTGTAGCAGCCATACTGCAGCTCTTAACTATCATAGTTTTGGATATAATTTTTGTAATGAACAGTCAGTCAGAATGACAACCAGTCGGCCCTGGTTGTCAGGAAATCCTGGATATCTAATCCATTAGAGCCTATACTGACAGGGTTGGAAATTTAAATTCCCAAGAATGTCCATAAAAGGGGCAGATACGGTAAATAAAAGTGGCAGATACGGTCCCATTTGTTGGAGACTAGTCACTGGTGGCAAGTTGCTTTCCTTGGGCTCCTATATCCTGGCAAAAAAGAATTCATCCTGGTTGGTATCGGAATGAATCCCAATATGGGTTTACATTTTTGCTTGAAACGCCTTACCTGGCACCAATATCTAAAGATTCAAAATTACATACCTTTTGTGCAAAACTGCCTTCTCTTTATGGTGAAGGAATGATGACAATGGGCATTTGACCATGGGATGTGCAGATCCCACCATAAACTGTACCTTTCAGAAGCTGCCACTGCTAGGGAATCCCAAACCAAGAACCATATTTGTTTTCAAAAATATAGGTAACTAAATGATGTTGGACCCCTATCAGTTCGTTATGGGGTCAGGTGCACATAACAGAAAACTATACAATTCGAAGCTTAAGTACACAAAGAGTTGTCTCATAACATAAGAAATTTGGAGACCTTCATTCCATGGCTGAGTCAGCCTCTTGATTATGATTACAAGGACCCAGGATCCATCTCAGGCCTTCAGATACACATCCTGCGGCATCAGGTCACAAGAAGCCTGCTATACTGCTAGACTTCACATTGTTCTCACAAATAAAGGCAGTAGGAAGCAGTTAGGAGAAAAAACAGACTGAAGGAACAGCTACTTACATTTCTCAGTGGGAACAGTGTAAACAGGTAAACCCTTAGCCAAAGGAAGTTTAAAAACCTAAAGTCTGAGTAGTTGAGTTTATAACTTTTGCAGCCTTTATAGTAAAGGCATAGGAGAAAGAAAATGAAAAGGGAGGTATAATTAATTAACCCACACCACATAAATAGGCAAACTCAGAATTTGATCTGTAAAAATTAGACCTAAATTCTAATCTAAATATTTTTCTATTTTCCGTAAGTAAATACATATGTTGCTTGTTAGACTGTAACTTCCTCAAGAGTTTTTTTTTTTTTTTTTTAAGGAAAGCACTTAAAATAACTCACTATGTTTAGTAGTAAAGTTCTTACATGCTTTATTTATTAATAGAAAACAAATATACCAAATATCTACTAACTTTCTTCCATGGGCACAGCCGACAAGATTTCTGAGTTTTAAGCTTTGTGAAGAATTTTCAAATAATTTCTGATATTTTTATCTCTCCAAGTACCAAGACATCCAAAGTCTTTGGCCTCAAAAGATGAAAATTGGTTGAAATTATAAGAAGCACCAAATATTTAAAAAAGTGAAAGCAGATAAACCTGTTTGTGCCCATAGCCAGGAGTAATTGGCTACCTCCCTCACAGGCTACTGTTTGCTGTCACTTGTGTCTCTGCATTCTCCTCATGGAATCTATTAAATAACCTCAGATGAGAGCTGGCATTAAAATCTAGAGCACTCAATTCTTTTTTATTTTTTGTGGCAACAAATGATTTTTCCTCTGCCAGTTTTGTCTGTTAGGCTAACAGCCTTACATATTTTTTAATTGCTACTTCTATTTGCACTCATATTTTCACACCTCCTAGAAATAATCTCACAGCAAGATTTTTATCACCACAACTGGTAGGCACCTGGGTCATTCCATTGACCATTTAGAGAAATATTTCCAAGCTGGAACAAAGTGATTATTATGTGCTCAGTCCCATCTCTCTGCAACTTCTCTGAAAACCATGTTCTGTAGTCCAAAAAACCCCACAAGAAACAAAATACCCTAGGAAGAGTTTTTAAAAATTTTAGAGGCATAATATTTTAAAACCAAAATAAGTATAAAATTATGTATAATACATAAATTGTAAAGTGACCTTTTTTTCAAAGACAGTTTTTCTCTAATTGTATCAATAGAGTAGTTTATTTAAAATATAGTTTGACCCTTGAACCACATAGATTTGAACTACAAAAGTCCACATTCAAAAATTACTGTCAATAATTACCTGTATTGTTTTCAATCCATGATTGGGAGTCCACTGACTATGCCATTTTACATAGAGAACTTGAGCGTCTGTGGATTTTGATACCTGTGAAAGTACCTGGAACCAGTCTCCCATGGATACCAAGGGACAACTCAAGTTTTGAAGGACTCAAAAGTTACACGTGGACCCTGACCGGACGGTGGCACAGTGGATATAGAGCATTAGACTGGGACGCGGATGGCCCAGGTTCGAAACCCCAAGGTTGCTGGCTTGAACCCCAAGGTTGCTGGCTTGAGCACGGGATCAATTGCTCTGCTGTAGCCCCTCAATCAAGGCACATATGAGAAAGCAATCAATGAAGAACAACTAAGATGCTGCATCTAAGAATTGATGCTTGTCATCTCTCTCCCTTCCTGTCCGTCTATCCATTTTGCCGACTCTCTCCATCTCTGCCCAAATAAATAAATATAAGTTATATATAAGTGGATTTTCAACTACAAAGGATGTTAGTACCCCTAACTGCCAGCATTGTTCTTGTGTCAACTTTATGTATTATAGTCACTTAAAAATATTATTTCTGGAAATTTAACTTCTATTCTTAAAACTTTAGCTTCATTGAGCTATAACAAATATATAAAATTGTAAAATATTTAAAATGTATATAGTGGTAATTTGATATGTGTATACATTGTAAAAGATTCCCACCGCCTAGTTAATTAACATATCCATCACTTCACATATTTTTCTTTTTCTCTGCTTTTTAAAATATTTAAGGTCTATGCTTAGCAAATTTCAATTAGACAATATAGTGTTATCCACTGTAGTCACCATATAGACCACCCACTCCCCAGTTAAAGTTATTCATATGTATTTTATAATTTTTAGTGCAATTATAATTAGGATTGTTTTAATATTTTTCTTTCTGATAGTGTGTTATTAGTGGATATAAACACAACTGATTTTTATATATTGATTTTGTATTCTGCAACTTTACTGATTTTTTTTTATTAGATCTAACAGTATTTTGGTGAAATCTTGAGGATTTTCTTTGTATAAGAGCATATCATTTACAAACAGGCAGTTTGCTCATCATTTTCTGATTTGAATGTCTCTTATTTCTCTTTTTTTTTTGAGACAGAGACAGAGAAAGTTATAGAGAGTGGGACAGGTAGGGACAGAAAGACAGGAAAGGAGAGAGATGAGAAACATTAATTCTAACACTGCGGCACTTTAGTTGTTCATTGATTGCTTTCTCATATGTGCCTTGACCTGGCAGCTACAGCAGAGCGAGTGACCCCTTGCTTAAGCCAGTAACTTTGGGCTCAAGCCAGGGACCTTGGACTTTAAACCAGTGACCATGGGGTCATGTACATGGTCCCACACTCAAGCCAGCAACCCCACACTCAAGCCGGATGAGTCCATACTCAAGCTAGCGACTTCAGGGTTTTGAATCTGGGTCCTCTGATGCTCTTGTTCGATGCTCTATCCAGTGCACCACCGCCTGGTCAGGCTGAATGTCTCTTATCTCTTGCCTAATTGTGTTGACTAAAACTTCCAATACTCAGATGAATAAAAATTATAAAAGTGGGCAGCCTTGTCTTGTACCTGATTTTAGAGAAAATGTTTGCTTTTAGCTTTTCACCATTGATTTATGATGTTAGTTAGCTGTGGGCTTGTGATATATATAACCTTTACTATGTTGTGATACATTACCTCTAGACTTAATTTGTTGAGAGTTTATTAGAAAAGGGTGTTAAAAAATGACAAATGCTTTTATCTACATCTATTGAGATGACCATAGGACATTTCACTTTCCATTTCATTAATGCAGTGGTTCTCAAAGTGTGTGACAGGGCACACTGGTGAGCCCTAGAAGATTTCCAGGTGCGCCCTATGGTATTCCAGAGAAATATGTGCCTGTTGGGGACCAAAAAACCAACAGAGGTTTTGTAGTTTAGATTTGGGGGGGACAGGGGTGTGAGGAATTGGCTGTAAGCTGACAATCTGCCCAACCCCCCACATCACTTGCCTGATTAAGTTGCAAAAGGCTGTTAAGCTGTGGTACTGGATTGTTTACACTACTCCCCATATCCCCCGGAAAGACTGGAGGCAAGTTTCTTCTATCCTTTGTTTGGTGTAAGTTAAGATGATATGTATGGTGGGGATTTTCTACACTCAACACAATTAAGAGTAAAAAGAGAGGAATTCTTCCATGTATTGATGAGGAAATGAAAGGTTGCCTTTCAAATATATGCCCAAACATTGAAGAAATCACTAGGACACATCAGGCTCACGTTTCTCATAAACACAAGAATGAAAAACTTAACACATTCGCGCTGGGACCTGCCAAATTTACTAAATCTTACTAAGACTGTATCTATATATATATATAAAAGATAACATTTTTGTCATTTTAAAATTTTTTCAACCCCTCTTTTTTACAAAATCTAAAAAACACAACTCAAAAAATGTTAACATAAAAATGTTTTTTAATGTCAAAATAAATTTAATTTTGTCTAATTTATTTTGTTTAATTACCATAAAAGCACACTTGAACTTTATATTTTTTCTTTAATATTTGACTTAATTATTATAACATATTTCTCAGAAATTTGTATATACTGTAGTATGCCTACAATTATTTGTAGGATTTTAAATGTGTCCTGACTTCAAACTTTGAGAACCACTGCATTAATGTGATGCATCATCTCAATTGCTTTTTGGATGTTGAATCACTCTTGTGTTCCTTGAATAAAATGCACTTGATAATGTCTGATCTTTTAAATGTATTGTTAAATTCTGTTTGCTGACATTTTGTTGATCATATTTTGCATATACGTTCATTAAGGAAACTGACTTGTAATTTTTTTTTTTTTTCTTGTAGCGTCCTTCTCTGGTTTTAGTATCATGTTAATCCTGGCCTCATAAAATGATTTTGGGGGTGTTTACATCTCTTTTATTTTTTGAAACAGTTTGAAAGAATTGGTATTTGTTCTTTAAATAATTGGTAGAATTCACCAGTGAAGCTGTCATGTCTTGGATTTTAATAGGAGAATTTCAATAACTGTGTGTATATCCTTAGATGTTATTCGTCTGGTAAGATTTTTTACTTTTCATGATTTAGTAGTTGGTTTTATGTTTATGAGAATTTATTTCTTCAAGATTGTCCAATTTGTTGCCATATCTTTATTCATAATAGTCTATTATCCTTTGTATTCTATGTTATCAGTTGTAATACCTCTTCTTTTATTTTTAAATTTATTTTGTCTTTCTCTTTTTTTTTAGTGTACATAGGAATTTTTATTTATCTTTTCAAAAACCAGCTTATTTTCATTAATCTTTTATATTCTTTCAGTCTTTATTTTCACTCTGATTTCTTTTATATTTTCTACCCTTTACTAACTTTGGCTTTAATTTATTATTATTTTTATAGATCCTTGAGGTGTAAAGTTAGGTTGCTTATTTGAGACTTTTGTCTTCTCTTAATGTAGGTATTTACTGCTATAAACTTCCCTTTTAGAACTGCTTTCCCTTTATTCCATAAATTTTATATTGTGTTTCTATTTTCATTTGTATTAAAATTTTAAAATTTTTATTTTGAATTATTTTTTGACCAATTGGTTGTTCCATAGCATGTTTTTAAATCTACATTTATTTGTGAATTTTCCAGTTTTCTCCCTGGTATATCTAGTTTTATATAATTGTAGTAAAAAAGATGTTTGACATGATGTTATTCTTAAAATTATTAAGACATGTTTTGTGGCCTACCGTATGAATCTATCCTGAGGGGGTGTTCCATGTACTGTTGAGAAGAATATGTAGTCAGCTGCTTTTGGATTGAATGTTTTATATGTATTTGTTAATTACATTTGATCTAAAGTGTAGTACACGTCCAAAGTTTCCTTATTGATTTTCTGCCTGAATCATCTATCCATTGTTAAAATGATACATTAAATTCCCTTTACTGCAACTACATTGTGGTTAATTTCTCTCTTCAGTTCTGTTAATATTTTCTTTATATATGTAGTACCAATCTTACACTTCTTGTTGGAGTGATCCTTTTTATCATTATATAGTAACCTTCATTGTTTCTTATTACAGTCTTTGATTTAAAGTTTATGTTTTTATTTCTTTTTCTTTTTTTTTTTTTTTTTTTTTTTTTACAGAGACAGAGAGAGAGTCAGACAAAGGGACAGACAGACAGGAACGGAGAGAGATGAGAAACATCAAATCATCAGTTTTTCGTTGCAACACCTTAGTTGTTTGTCGACTGTCCTTTCATATGTGCCTTGACCATGGGGCCCCAGCAGACTGAGCAACCCCCACCCAAGCCAGCAACCCTGGGTCCATCTAAGCTGGTGAGCTTTGTTCAAAGCAGATGAGCCTGCGCTCAAGCTGGCGACCTCGGGATCTCTAACCTGGGTCCTTTGCATCCCAGTCCGATGCTCCATCCACTGCGCCACCGCCTGGTCAGGCTAAAGTCTATGTTTTTCTAATACAATTACCTGTGATTTCTTTTTGTTTTTGTTAATATGGACTATCCTTTTCCATCCCTTCACTTCTACTCTGTTTTTTTGTAGTTTTTTTTTTTTTTTTTTTTTTTTTTTTGTGACAGAGACAGAGAGAGTCAGAGAGAGGGACAGGCAGACAGGAAGGGAAAAAGGGAGAGAGACAAGAAGCATCAATTCTTCTTTGCAGCACCGTAGTTGTTCATTGATTGCCTTCTCATATGTACCTTGACTGAGGGGCTACAGTAGACTGAGTGACCTCTTGCTCAAGCAAACGACATTGGGCTCAAGCTGGTGAGCTTTGCTCAAACCAGATAAACCCATGTTCAAGCTGGAGACTTAAAGCAGAAGTGAGGTCTCTGTAGACAGCACACAGTGGGATTTAAAAAAATATCCATTCAGATACTCTGTTTTTTGATTAAAGAGTTTAATTTATTTATATTTAAAGTGATTGGTAGATATAGATGTACTATTGTCATTCTGTTAATTGCATTTTCAGTTGTCTTGCAATTCTTGTGTTCCTTTCATCTTCTCTTGCTATCCTCCATTGTAACCTGATAATATTCTGTGGTATCTTCTGTGTATCTATCATAGGATTTTGCTCTGTGGTTGCTATGAGGTATCTGATTTTTATTACAGTCTCTTTGAAGTTGTTAAATTTGAACACATTCTAAAACTCTACATTTTTTTCTCTCTGCCCCCACATTTGTTTTTAAAGTCAAAATGTATATCTTTTTTACCTTGTATATTCATTAACAAATTATTATATAATTATTTTTCATACTTTTGTCTTTTAAACTTTAACTAGACTCAAAACAATATTCAATGCTCTCATTTTCTTGTCTGACATGTATAATATGGCCTCTGATCTTACTTCTCTTCAGTCCAAACAACCATTTTAAGGCGATACCAGTACAAGTCAACTTTATAAAATTCTCTGGAATACTACTGCCTCACTCTCACATATTAGTAAGGTTTTTATCTTGTAGTTAGAATATTATATGCATATACATATATAAATCTATATACACTGGAAAGTTATTTTATCTAAAATTTTTATTTTGAGTTATGCTTTAGACAAAATTTAATAACAGAAAGCAATTGCTTGGTCTGGTAACAGTTTGAGCCACTGGTCTCAAACAACTCTATTTCTCAAGTGCTTTTTGAAAACCTATAATGCCAGATAAGAATGTATATATATATATATATATAAAGTGTATAATGGGATTATTTTATATATATGTGTGTATATGTGTATATGCCACATATATATATATATATATATATATATATATATATATATATATATGTATCTCTATGGTGAAATGGTTACCACAATCTGTTTAACGTAGCTATCACCTCACATAGTTACTATTTCTTAGTGTGTGGATGGTGAGAATGCTTAAGATCATCTTCTCTTAGCAAATGTTTGATATGATTGAATCTTTTCCTGCCTCAAATATATAATAGGTTATATTTAGCCACGGTCAACATACTATACATTATATCCCCAGAACTTATTTATTCAATTTGTTAAGTACTGATTTAACACACTCAACATAATTATTAACCTGCTAAGGAAGTTTGTTTCATGAACATTGTAAATAAGACACTGACAATATTTTTTTTTTCTAACTTTTAAATTATCTTGAATTAAACTTATTGGGGTAACAGTCATTAATACGATTTTATAGGTTTCAAGTCTATATTTTTATGATACATGATCTGCATACCACACAGTGTACCCACTACCCACAGTCACACTCTCCGTCCCCGTATATTTACCCCTTTCCCTCTGATAACCATCATCCTGTTGTCTGTGGCAATAACTGTTGCTTTTCTTCTTTGTTCACTTGCTGCTTTCAGATTTATAAAGCCAGATGGAAAAAGTTAGAAACAATTTTTTTTTTCAATTTCTTTCTTCTTTGATCTTTGGGAACCAACTGAAAGAGAAAAAAAGAAAATACATTCTCTGCCTGGCTGGTTGGCTCAGTGGAGAGAACATTGGCCTGGCATACAGATGTAATAGGCACACAAGAGAAGCAACCATCTACTTCTCTCCCCCTTCTCTCTCCCTTCCCCTCTCTTAGCCAGTGTCTCGATTGGTTCGAGTGTTGGCCTCAGGTGTGAGGATGACTTGTTTGATTTCAGCATCAGGTCCAGACGTAGGTTGCTGGGTGAATCCCATCAGGAGCACATGCAGGAGTTGGTCTCTCTATCTCATCTCTTCTCACTTAAAAAAAATAGTCATTTTTGATATTAAAATATTACCAGTCAGATCAGATTATGGTCATGTCTAGGAACTATTAGCCTTCAAACATTTTATTTAAGTTGATAATACATATCTTTGACTTGTAAAGTAAAACTGTCAGGTGCAATTTATTTATAAATTACTTCTATGTAAGAAATATATATACTTTGCAGTCACCTGTATTTACAGCCTACGAAATTTTTTTATTAATTTCTCATGTATTTTTTAGACTGTTTTAAATTACCATCTTCTTTCATTCCCCCATTTATAAATAGTTCATTGTTAATTTCATAATAAAAAACCCCCTACTATTATGTTAAAAAATCTTAACCTCACCATTCAAGAGCATTTTGGTGTACTTCTATGTTTTGTTTAAAAGTCTAAGAATGAGGGTTGGCAGGAAAGCAAAAGGTGATATATTTAGAAATAATTATATACAGAAAAATATATTATTACCTTTGCATTTAAGGGAAATTTTACTTAAATTTAATTCTGTGTTTTATATGGTCCTATGGATTTTTTTTTCAATTTGATAAGGCATCTCCTAATTCCACAATTGTTCTTTTTTTTGTTTGTTTGTATTTTTCTGAAGCTGGAAACCGGGAAGCAGTCAGACAGACTCCCGTATGCACCCGACCGGGATCCTCCCGTCATGCCCACCAGGGGGCGATGCTCTGCCCATCTGGGGTGTTGCTCTGTTGCCACCAGAGCCACTCTAGTGCCTGAGGCAAAGGCCACAGAGCCATCCTCAGCGCCCGGGCCATCTTTGCTCCAATGGAGCCTTAGCTGCGGGAGGGGAAGAGAGAGACAGAGAAGAAGGAAATGGGGAGGGGTGGAGAAGCAGATGGGTGCCTCTCCTGTGTTCCCTGGCCAGGAATCAAACCTGGGACTTCCGCAAACCAGGCCTACGCTCTACCACTGAGCCAACCGGCCAGGGCCTCCACAATTGTTCTTTAGCATAACTGCATTTTTTATGAATGATAATTAAAATCTTTATAAGGTATAAAATTCTATAATTCTATGATGTATATGAGCAATCTACATTTTAAAGTATACAAGTTGACTTCCAGTATGCTATAAAAATCTTCACACCGAAAATCCAGAGTCCAGCTACACAACAGATCTTGATTGAATTATAAGAATTCTTCCTCTAATACTTTAAATAAGTGTCATTCACTTAAAGGAAATAGTGAGTTGTACAGAAAAAAATACACAACATTTATATACATAAAATGCAATTATAAAATATGCTCTAAACTGTGAGAATAACAGTTCACCTACTGTTATTCTAAAACTCTTGATAGTTTTTTCTTTTTTAGAAAATAAAAAGTACAATCCTTTACAATTCATTCAAAATGTGTCTTAAGCCTATTCTTTCAAACATAAAGAACACACAAACCAGTCAATTTTATTAGCCAAGGAAGTTCCTAATGTCTGAACTGCCCTAGAAATTAATCTATTGTCAATATAGACACATCAGCACAATTTAACTGAAATTTCTATCTGGGTGAGTTGATTAGTGCTTGTTAAATTAGTCCATCTATTTCATTTGGGTTGGCAGGCATGTTGTCGTATGTGCCATGTGATCCTGTGATTGACAGATTCGGTTGATAAGTCAAGCAATCACTCCTTAGCAACTCTTTAGCCTGAGGCACCTTGTTTCCCATCTCTTTCCTGTGCTTTTTTTTTTTTTTTTTTTTTTTTTTTTGCTATCTACCCTGGCTTCCCAAAATGCTCAAGATATTCACTAATAATACCAGGAGAAGTTTGGAACTCTCTGAATACATTTCTTTCTTGCACAGTGTACTGATGATTTATACACCCTATTCTTTTGAAGGATTGGATGAAAGAGACTAAAGTGCCTTGTGTTCCGAATCACCATTAATATGGTAATTCCATATTGTTGTCCCTGCAACAGAATCTGGTTAAAAAATAAAGCTTAGTTGTAGTATATATAGTGCCTGATAAATGACAAGCTCTCAACAAATACAAGGATCGATCAATTAGGTCAATTAGGTCAATTTAGAAAATATTGGTGCTGTCTTGAGAAAGACTCCTTCAGTACCATCAGTGCCTAAAGACTACGCGCCACTGGATGACTCTGACAAAAAGTCCAAGCTCTCCAGTAAATATTTCTTCTGTAATAGTAAGGAGCCGTGCTGTACCAGGCAGCCTGCATCCAATCTCAATTAGGCTTCTGTGCTTGACTTGCCTGGTGATTGAGAGTTTGGAAACCTCAGCAGAGAAAGAAAAATGGTTTATGTAATTTCCATTGGCCTTCACTGCAGCCACACAGGTTGCCATCTAAATCAACTTGCAGTTGACAGCAGCTGAGACCAGAAGTGAATTGCCTGTATTCAGACCTATGTGTCACGTTATGACAATGAAATTAGGGAACAAAATACACCAGTAATCATAATAGTCTTTTGCCTTAAAGTAGAAAACACACAACCCTCTATTATGTCCCTGAGAGTATTTACAAATGACTTGAATTGGAACAGATTATTCTTTTCACAAAATGCAGTGAATGCCATTTCATCATATCTTGTAGGGTTTTACAACCTTCAAAAGAGTTAATGTCTGATGGTTGATTGGCTTTATGCCTTTGCTAGCCAACTTATATTTTTTAAGCCTAATAATTTCCAGGGGGCAATTGCTGAAATTCCGTAGCATAAAGTATTTTAAGATAAGGAAAGAAAGAGAAAGACCAAAAAAGAACTTTGCCAAGGAACATATATCATCGATTTGACCAGAGACATCGAACTGATGTGACATAAAAGAAAAATGCTACATATTAGTGTTTTGTTTCAAGACATATATAATCATAATGTCACATCTAACTCCCTCTTCCCTGATCCTGACATATTAGCAACATTTTAGTCAATAAATTATCGAAAGGCTGTTTCATTACCTGGCATTAGTTTCAGAGATATACATCCTCCTCCTATATTTTGAGAGAAACATGAGCTAGATTGAAGGACATTAATTTGATGGGGAAACACTCACTCAAATTCTTCCAACAAAACAGGCAATACACCATATTGTTACCTGTTACCAAAAGAGAGATAAAAATCTCCAAAATGACCCTTCTTAGACTTCAACTATCTACCGCCTGACAAATTATACTGCTATAAAAGGAATGACTAATTATGCTTCCACTAGATACTATAAAGTGTCCAATTATGAGTCTAATTAGAAAGGAAGGGCCTAAAGTAATGGGCCTTTATTTTAGAAATTTTGTTATTCTCAGGACGCCTTCTAAAGTGGTTTCTGTGTTTTGTTTAATGTATTACATTTATTGTACCTTTCTGCAACTTGCTCAGCTCTATCTCAATAGGACAAACATCTGTCACATTTTGCATACTGCTTTAATTTGATTGTCCCTGACCCCTTAGGCAAATACAGACAGGTGGAAAACATACTGGCTATTTCACACAACATCTGTAGTCACTTTAGCCAGTCCTTTTTTATGGCTTCTCACAGCATGGGAGGGCTGCAGAAACCAAACAGCCTCTCTCTCATTGTAGCGAGCGAGAGGACCAGGTGGAATCCCTCCCTCTGTTTGCTTGAGCTACCTGTGCCACTTGACATTTACAAATGCTGGCTGAAGAGAACAGCTGCCTGGATGCAGAACCGGTCCTTCTGAGTTAGGGGAAAAGAGAGGAAAAGGCAGAAATGAACAAGGTGTGCCTTTCAATTAAGTCATTATCTTTACTCCGTAACTCCGAAGGAGTTTAATAAATGACCACATGCACAAAACACGCTCATGTGTGTACACACACACACACACACACACACACACGCACGCACACACACATTCATACACAAAATGTCTTTAGCAGCAATTTGATGTGATTAATGAGACTTCTCTGGCACATCTTGAGGACAGCATATTAGTCACAGTTAATGACTCTTGCATAGCCTTCTCAAAGAGCAATATATCCTTATTAAGTGTTTCTAGCATAGAACTAGGAAAGACCCTTAACTATCCTATGGTCAATGACCCTATTTCCAATATTGGTGAAGGAATATACCCCGAAATAGCCGGGACTGATAGATTTTTATTATTATTATTAAGCAAGATAAAAAAAAAATCCCCAGAAATACAGAGGCTTTAATAAAATGCCCTTCATGACAGCTCTAGTCTATAATCATTATTTAAGCCAAGAAATCTTTCTTTGTAATTGAGTTTTTACTTTAATCCAAGTCAATTTCCTCTGGTGTAGACAACAATAAGAATGGAGAGAAATTGCTCAACTATTCTATTATGTATACACTTAACACACTTGCAGGCAGCTGTTAAATTATACTCCTGCCTTCTTTGCTATAAATGAAAGTTAACTCCTTTATTTGTTTTTATTGGAATTCATTTTCATCTTTTAAAGTGAGTCTTTTATTATTATTTTAATTTTTTTGAACCTTCTTTTATTTTCAGAGTGTGTGAAGAAGACTAGCCTGGGATAGTTTTCTAGAGTGCATTTAAAAATGAAGATTCTTGGACACTCCACCTACTCAATTAAAAATCTGAGGTCGGGGCCCCAAATCTGTATTTTTCTTAAAAATCCAGGGAGATCTTCAAGCACTATCGCTTCTCTTCTGTTACACTATCCAAGTAAGTTTGTCTTCAAAGAAAAGAAAATATATAATCTCTAGTAAACTCTCTATTTTACTATCTCACTATTTCCATATGTTTTAGTATAATTAAAAGCTAAATGTGGGCCTTTCCAATCTGTTCATAACCCTTTCAACTTTTCATCAGTTGTCCACCATTCTTCCTCTGGTAAACGTAACTTTCTAGTATGTCTTCCTAATGTGATTGCAAAGTGATTCCTATTACTTTGCAATCTTTCTCTCCAGTCTACTATATACACCATTCCTCCATCCTCCTCACTCCAGATGTCTGTCTGTATTCTTTATTCTTTGATTATACTTAATTTCCTGTAACAATAAAATAAAAATTTTGCATCAGATATTTATTTATTTTTAACTCATTTCTAAATTTATATCTTCACACAATTGTGCTTTGATTTTGCTCCTGTTTTCATGTGTTTGGGACCAGTATCTTGGACCGTTTTCTTCAGAGATCCTGCCATAATTGTTTACCTACATCTCTCGTGCATCTGTTACCAACATCTTCGTAGAACTCCCTAAATGATACCCAGAAACACCATTACTCCATGTATACTACATCCATTCTTCCCAGTTTCTCTTCAGCTGTATTCTGCTTAATCCACTGCTCACTGACTTAAGTTTTATATTATTGATCCCAAATTACTTTCGCAAAGTACAGTGTGTTCGTAAAGTCATGGTGCAAAATGACCGGTCACAGGAAAGCAACAAAAGACGATAGAAATGTGAAATCTGCACCAAATAAAAGGAAAACTCTCCCAGTTTCATACCTATTCAGTGCAGTTCGATGTGGGCTCATGCACAGATTTTTTAGGGCTCCTTAGGTAGCTATCCCGTATAGCCTCTAGAGACTCGTCACTGACTGATGGCCTACCAGAATGGGGTTTCTCCACCAAACTGCCGGTTTCCTTCAACTGCTTATCCCACCGAGTAATGTTATTTCTATGTGGTGGCACTTCGTTATAAACGCGCCGATATTCACGTTACATTTTGGTCATGGATTCAAATTTCGCGACCCACAGAACACACTTAACTTTCCTCTGTACCATCCACATCTCAACTGGCATGACCATGACCGTGGGCTGCTCCACTGTATACATGGCGTTACATCATCATCTGTGCATGCACATATGCTGCCACATCATCCTATAGAAACTGGGAGGGTTTTCCTTTTATTTGGTGCAGATATCACATTTCTATCGTCTTTTGTTGCTTTCCTGTGACCGGTCAAAAGTGTACCATGTCTTTACAGACACACTGTACACCAACTTTTCACTAAATTTAAGACCCCATTCTTGGTTTTCTTTGTTCTTGACAACTTTTAATATCTATTATTTGTGCCTGATCTGTGGTGGCACAGTGGATAAAGTGTCAACCTGGAATACTGAGGTTGCTGCTTTGAAACTCTGGGCTTGTTGTGTCAAGGCACATAAGACAGGCAACTATGAATTGATGCTTCTCACTCCTCCACTGCTTCTCTCTCTCTCTCTCTCTCTCTCTCTCTCTTTTCTAAAAATGAATAAATAAACTCTTATTTTTTATCTGTTATTGGTGACCATTTTCTCTTTCAAATTCTCATTGCTTATGCTCTATTCTTATTTCTTGATATCATTTTTACTTAATTTTCTCTTATTATTACACACTGGCTATGGGGTTACCCAAAGTTGAGTGAAGTCTATTGTGTTTTTTTCTTCTCCATTTTCTAGGGAAACAGGATAAATATCTCTGATTGTTGTGAACATGTGTGTGTTTGTCTGTGTGTGTTTCTAAATGAGAAGTGGGGAGGCAGTCAGACTCCCACATGCGCCCGACCAAGATCCACCTGGCACGCCCACCAGGGTCAATGCTCTGCTCCTGCAGAGCATTGCTCTGCTGCAATCAGAGCCATTCTAGCACCTGAGGTGCAGGCCATGGAGCCATCCTCAGTGCCTGGGCCAACTTTGCTTCATTGGAGCCTTGGCTGCAGGAGGGGAAGAGAGAGGTAGAGAGAAAGGACAGGGGGAGGGGTAGATAAGCAGATGGGCGCTTCTCCTGTGTGCCCTGGCCGGGAATCGAACCCAGGACTTCCACATGACTGGCCAATGCTTTATCGCTGAGCCAACCAGCCAGGGTCTGTGAAAATTTCTGAATCAGAACACCCAATGTGTTTTTCCTTGGTTATGGCCTTTCTTCAGTATCTCATTCCTGCTGCTCTATTTCCATGACTTGTAATTCTGTTTTGTTTTTTTTAAATTTTCTGTTGGACATTTATACTTCTGTGTATATAAAGTTATATTTAGAATCTAAATGATGGATAAAGTACAGCTCATCAATCATAGTCTGTTGCCAGTCAGTTCTCTGTCTCTATTTTGTTTCCTTTTTTTTCTTTTTCTTTTTTACCATAAAAACCAACTCTCAATCACCATGTCTCAGGCTTAATATTTGAAGTCCTTGTGGCTTTTTCTATCACACTGAAGTGACTGTGCCTTCTCCTCTCACCTCCAATCTATCAGAAGCCATATCAAGGGTTCCCAAAGCCTGACTGAGTCCTGGGCACGCCCTGTGCTTGCTGAGAATTTGGCAGTTCTTTCACCAATTCTCTTTAATTATAAGACAACATTTGCATTAAGATGCGACTCATTTTCCTTTGCTAAAAGAGTATATACAGAAAGTATATTACCAGCTGCTAATTACCTTTCATTGCCCAAAGCAGCATCAATATTCTATAAAAAGGAATGGGCAATATATTTGATTCCAATTTTCTCCTGTGACTTTTAAAAAACTTTTAACAACCTTAGAAACTTTTCTGGAATTCCTACTAAAGTATTTAAAATATAGATAATAAAATAAATTCTTAATTCTTGGCACAGTCCACCTTATTTATTTTCTGAAATTTAACCAAGGATGACCAACTAATTGAGCAGCTATATATCGATATATCACAAACATTTAAAACATACATGTCACAACATTTCATACATCCTTGTGCTTCCTCTCAAAACTCGGGGGTATTTTTTAAACATCCCATGAGGTGCTGTAAATTTGATGTGATTCAATGAGTTTATATTTTGTTATTACATTGGGTTGGTATCTTTGGAGGGGATTGGGCTTTATTTGACATAACAATTAACCCTTTGAGTAATGAGTTGCTTTTATGCTTGCTGACCCCCCTGGTAGTGAGTTTTTGTTTTTGTTTTTTTTAAATGACATTAGTTCTAATTACAGTTTTATTAACAGAAAATCATATTTGTTTGATAATCAATTTATGAAAACAAGAAGAACATACATTTGCCTTTTTTTTTAAATGTTGCCTTACACATGGACGATCGTATTCTGGATGGTCAAGAGGCATGAGGACGTACATGAGTGTTCATGCTATTCAAAGGGTTAATATAGCTCTTCTTTTCTCTATACTACCTTCCTAAAAGCCATTTTCACCTAATCGTAGAGTCTCGATTATCTTCAATTTTGCTTCTTAATCTTGACCTTTAACTACAAGAAATCTTCCCATTTATTTTATCACTAGAAGTTAAATCTGTCTCATTTTCCCTCAAACACAGTTGTGCTAATTTCAACACCTGGCCTTTATTTGTATTGCTCTCTCTGTTGGAATGTCAACAAATATTTATTGAGGAAAATCATGAAGAATATGGCCTTTTAAAATCAGAAACAACTAAAATGAGCTTCATTCTAACACTTCAGAGCAGTGTGACCTTCATTAATAATTCAGACACCCTAAAATTTATTTTTCTCAGCCATCACTTAGCATTAATGGTGATGCTTATGTAATGTTAAAAGATAAACTGAGGCCTATTAAAACTGTAAGGGTGTATTTCTAAAAAAATTTTGATTTGAATCAAACATCATTATAGATAGAAAGGAGCTGCATAAAATGAAAAGATTGTTATATGCAAAAGGGTCAGAGATAAGGAACTTACTCATCTTAGGCAAAATGTGGGTTAGTTATTTCAAGGTTATTTTCCTTTAGGGCATGGTAGGAGTCTATTAGGCAGATTATTTAATAGTAGGAAACTGTAGTCAAATCTTAGTTTAGTATTGTGGGGTTTGGCATAAATGACACCATTTTGGGCTTGTTTGTTTTTTTTAATTTAACAGTAATTACTCTTAGATTAGAATATTAAGTGATACAACATAGTATTTATTTATTATGAGCAAATTTCTGGTACAAATACCTGCTCAACAATTGCTAGCTCTTTATTAGTAGTGATAGTAATAGCAGGTGTTAATTGTGACAGGTAGTGATAGTAAGGAAACCATGGTAATGTGCAAAGCATGATGCAAGATGCAATGGAAAACACAGGCAAGTTGTTGCTCTTCTTCTTGGAGAATATAGATCTACAGAGGAAAAAAGAAAATCCAGTAGTTAGAATAAGATCTTTATTCTATGTTCCATAGCATATGAGCCTAAATGAGTTTAGACATCTTGAGGAATTTCCCTAAGGAAAGAGGCTGTGAGATAAGACAATATCAGTCAATTCAATCAGGCTAATTGGATAAAAGAAAGGAGAGCCATGGGGAAGTCCAGGCAGAAGGAACAGTCTGTGATGAGAGCCTGGAGTTGAGGCACACTGGGGGAAAGTTACAACTCCTACATCACGGAGGTGTGGCCAACGGGGAAAGTGAAATTGTCAAGAGATTAAATCAGAAGGTTTGGCAAGATTCAGACCACATAATGTTCTTTAGCATTTGTAAAGTTATCCTTTGGATATTTTATATTATATCCAAAGACAAATGTTAAAGAAGAATATTAAGCAAAAGAGTGACTTAATGGAATTTTTGTTTTTATATAGTATATTAATTTTGTAAGGTTGCCATAACAGATAACTACAAACCGAGAGACTTAAAACAGAATGCATTGATCCAGTTCGGGAGGATAAAAGTCTGAAATGATGTTGTTGTTAGTCAGGGTGATGTTCTCTCTGAAGGTTTTAGAAGAGGATCCTTCCTTGTCCTTTCTTGTTCTTAGGTGGTTCCTGTCAGTCTTGGTGGTCATTGGCTTGTAGATGCATCTAATATTTGCCTCTGTCATCTCTCCGTCATCTTATGGTATTTTCCCTGTTTGTTTCTGTGTCTAAATTTCCCATGTGTTATAAGAACACTAGTCATTAATTAGTGCTATTCTAATCCTATATGACCTCATATTATTAATTTATTCCTAAATAAGGTTACGTCCACAAGTATTGAGGGTTAGCATTTAAACAGACGCTTATTAGTAGAGTTATCATTTGAAGAGATCATTTTCACAGAATAGTTTAAAAGCAGAGAAAGTAGAAGGATTTAAAGGAGCACAAATAAAAAAAAATGTGTTGTAACCCAACCAAGCATTGTGTTAACGGGGAAAAAATATTAATACGTAGATTCACTAAATTGAATTCTGGAAGCAGAATCAACAAGAGTTGCTTACTGATAAATATGCTAGGAGAGTGGGTGAGTGAGAGTAAGTCTATGATTCACTTGTTTTTGGAAGTGCTAATATCTTTATTATGGCATAATATTTTACATGTTAACTCAATTTTATAGTAGAAATAATTTATGTACATTTGGAATGGCATCACTGCACAGATATCTCTAGTGCAAAAATGGGTCCTATTTTAAAGGTTCATTAAGTTCATCCGGTCAGGATGGCAAAATAGGTAAATGTGGTAGCCCCACCTTCTATAACTGCATCAACATTAAGGAACAACAGTCGTGCAGAAACTACTGAAATCTAGCTGAAGAGAAGTTCGACAACTAAGGTTATAAGAAAGAAGCCAATTAAGACTTAAAGTAGGGACAGAGGTGAGGAAAGACTGTACTCACAACCATGTGGGATATACAGGCTGCAGAGGTCCCCTCTCAGGAGCCGGAGGTCTCAGTCCTGCACCTGACCTTCTAGCTCAGCCTTCCAATGCCAGGAAGAGAAGTGTCCGTCACTTCTGGCTGTGGAAACCAGCAGGGATTGTGGCTGAGTGAGACAGAGGACTGCTGGAGTCCCAGGAAGTTCCTTTTGAAGGACCAATACACAGACTTACTCAGATTTACTTGCTGTGAGCTCCAGAACAGTGGTTGCAGCTGGAAAGAGACCAGGGTCAACATGGGAAAGAACTGAATTGTCTGGCTTCAAATGAAAGTTGGAGGGGCAGCTTTCTCCTAGACAGAAAAGCTAGCAGATACCATTGATCATTTGCTGAGTCCTCCCTCAACAGAGACAGCATGAGAGCAGCATATTTGAGTCTCCATCGACTTGGATGACACTGTTGTAGTGATTCCCTGAGACCCAGACCCACATAAATTGTGGGCCTACTCATGCTGTTTTGAGTAGATTTTCTATACAAATGGCCTGTCTTGTCTTATGCTGTGAAGTTTCTAATACCTCTCAAAGACTGAAAAACACCAAACAAATAGCAATGTTCCTCAGCATGCCCTATGCCTCTTGCTAGGTGCCTCCAGCCCCAGCACTAGTGTCAGTTCACGGTATGGCTTCTCCCAGGCACCTCCAAGCCCAGCACAGGGAGCAGCCATCTGCAGATCACACTGCAGCTCATGGCAGGTGATCCAGGACATAGCGCCGGAGGCAGCTGACATTGGACTGTACCTCTCGGGAGGTTGTGAGCCAGCACACACAGTGGTCAGCTTCAGACTATGACTTAATGACCTGCATGAGGGACACACTGGGATAGCACCAGAGCTCTGCTGAAGTGAGTCCTGCTCTGTGTGGTCAGCCCCTGTACAGCAGCTTCTCTGTTGTAGTCACAGCCAGTCCTTGCAGCCTATCAGCCTGAGGATCCATCCCCATTGATGCACCAATAGCAATCAAAGCTTAACTACAACAAAAAGGTACACACAGCTCAAACAGGGGTTTGGGGGTTCTTCAGGAGCACCTAGAGAGGTGACAGGGGAGATTGCACCACTGAACCTTACAGGACATAAGCTACTCTACCAAAACTGGGAGACATAGTTGTCTCTATCTAATATAAAGAAACAATTAATGAGAAGCAGCCAAAATGAAGAGACAAAGAAATATGTTCTAAATGAAAGACATTGAGAAATCTCCAGAAAAAGAACTAAGTAAAATTGAGACATGCAATCTACCAGATGCAGAGTTGAAAAACACTGGTTATATTGATGCTTAATGAAGTTAGGGGAAGAATAGATAAAGTTAATGAGAACTGCAAAAAAGCTAGGATAAAATAAGCATGTTGGAAGATAAAGAACAGAAACAGAGAAGACCCAATCAGAACTGTAAAGGAAAAGAAGTTCTCCTCTGGGACAACTTTCAGCACACCAACATTTGCACAGTGGGGTACTGGAAGGAAAAGAGAGAAAGAAAAAATTTGAAAACCTTTTGAAAAAATAATGATGAAAAAATTTTGTAGCCTGGTGAAAGAAATGGACACACAAATACAGGGAGTATAGAGAGTCCCAAATAAGATGAACTTAGAGAGGTTCACACAAAGACACATAAAAATTAAAATACAAAGATTAATGCAAACAGGAATCTTAAAAGCAGACAGAGAACAAGACTTAGTTACCTACAAGGGAGCTCCCATAATACTGTCAGCTGATTTCTCGGCAGAAACTTTGCAGGCCAGAGGGGATTGACATGAAATATTCAAAATGATGGAAAGCAAGGACCTACAACCAAGATTACTCTACCCAGCAAAACTATCATTTAGATTTAAAGAACAAAGAAAAAGCTTCCTAAATAAGACAAAGCTTAAGGAGTTTATTACCACCAAACCAATATTATACAAAATTTTAGAGGATCTTCTTTAATACAAAAAATATTTTAAAAAGATAAAAAATAAATTAAAAAAGGCAATAAATACCTATCAAGAATCACTTTATTGCAAATTGATTAAATGCCCAACCGAAAGACATATGGAAGTTGAATGGATATCAAAGTAGACCCTTACATAGGTTGTCTACAAGAGACTCACTTCAAATTGCAAAACACACAGACTGAAAGTAAAGGAATGAAAAAAGATAATTCATGAAAATAGAAACAAACAAATAAAAAAAAACCTTCTGGAATAGCAATACTTATATTAGACCAAACAGACTTTAAAACAAAGGATATAATGAGACAATAAAAGACCCAGCAATTTCGCTACTAGTTATTTATGTGAAGAAACCCAAATGACTAAATTGAAAAGACATATGCATTTATATAGTCATTGTTGCATTATTTACAATAGCCAAGATATGAAAATACCCTAAATGTTCATCAATATGATTCAGTCATTAAAAATAAAAAGTAATAAAATCGTGCCCTCTGCTACAACATGGATAAACCTAGAGGGTACTGTGCTGAGTGAAATAAGACAGAAAAAGACAAATACCATGTGATTTCACTTATATGTGGAGCATATAAAAGAAAACGAGCAAGCAGACCAGAAAGACTCACAGATGCAGAGACATATTGACGGTTGCCCAATGAAAGGGGATTCTGTGGAGAAGAGACAAAGGTGAACAGCGTGAGAAGTTCCGATCAGTGGGTGCCGAATATTCACTGGGATGTAAAGTGTAGCACAGGAAATGTAGTCCATTATATTGTAAGAACTATGTTATTTGTGTCAGATGGGTACTAGATTTCTTAAAATAATTGCTTGGTAAGTTATATAAATGTCCAATACCTGGGTTGTACATTGGAAACTAATATAATACTATATGTCAACTGTAATTAAAAAGTAAAATTTATTTTTTTAAGCGTTAAGTTGTTTGATACATAAACTGGAAAATATTTTCTCTGAGGAAAATCATAAAAACCATAATATTTTCCAGGCTAACCCAATGATCTCATTTAAATCTACCAGAAGCTTAAATATATATTTATAAATATTGTTTGGATTTTGGATGCCAAGTTAAACTTTAGCTTCATTTATTAAAACAATATTTTTCTTAAAATTAGGTTGCATGTTATAAAATTTCCAATAATCTTCTCCCTTACTCTTGATTTATGCCAGATTAATTTTTTTACACTAATCTCCATCAAAATTTTAGCTGTTTCTGCTTTTCTTTCCTACAGGACTGGTACCATGTCTTAATTTTCTTGATAAGATACCCATTACTGTACAAACTGTTAAATGTTTTAGTTGTCAGAAAGTATGCTCAGTATTTGAGCAAAATCAGAACCTAATAAATCGTAACCCACAAAGCACATGAGTTATCTGTCATCAAACACCAGCCCGAAATTCCTGTGGCTTGATGGCGAATCATAAGATGCAGGAGAAAAAGTAATAAAATTGACAAGTAAATCAAGGAATAAGAGCCAAGGGAATTTCTGAGGACAGAGAAATATTCAGTCAGGATTTAAGGATAGAACTGAAGTCCAAAAAGAAAAAGGATGTGGCCTCATGAATCAGAGTTGAGTTGGCGCTCTGAGCTCCCTCTTGCAAGGTCAGTCAAGTGAAGAGGCAGTTAGATAAAAAGTCTTGCTTAAGTGAGAGAAACCAGGTCCTAGAAAGCTTTCAGTTGTTCAAAAATAATTAAATGAAAACAAGACAGGCCATGTAGTTTAACTTCTTCCATCACAGTTTATTCCCTGAGATTCCTGGTAGAGAATGTCTAAGAATTAAGGTGATAAGAATAATACTACTCTCAAGCCCTTGCACCATGCAGAAGGTTTCCCAGAGGAGGAATATTCACAAACTCAGACAGAGAGTTATTGGCCAGGGCTATATTAAATTCTTCAGTTCCATCAAAGCAACAACTTAAAATAACCATATAGTTTATCTTTAAAAAGTCTCTAAGCAGCTAAAACCTTTCAATTAAGTTTGACAGGAAGAAACAGATCCTGCACTGTGGCTATAGGAACTAGGCCTTTGAGAAATTAAATAGGATAATTCTACCTAAAGACCCCAGTTTGCCCATTAGAAGTTAACCTCCAGAAACATTCATGATCCATTAAGTTTTCACCATTAAAAGAATGCTCTATTACACATCTTCACTTGTTCTTCTCTTTGCTGTTAACAGACATGACTTTTTCTTTCTTGCATATGAAAAATATTTTTTATTTAAAAAAATGCATTGAATGATTTTAGAGAGAGAGGGAAGAAGAGAGCTAGAGAGACAGACAGAAACATTAATTTCTTCCTGTCTATGCCCTGACCTGGAATTGAACCTGCAAACTTTGCATGTTAGGACAATGCTCTAGCCAACCAAGCTATCCAGCCAGAACTATAATATATTTCCAGTGGGTTGTTTTTTTGACTCTTAAGCAATATAAATCTCAGCCTCGTATTCCCTTAATTGCTTTTTGGTAATAATTTTTATTTTGTTTCTTTTTACAATAAGAAGTGGAGTACATTATAATCAAGCACCATTTACAAAGCCTTCTTACTTATAAAGAAACTTATACTGGCTCTGGCTGGCTGACTCAGTGGTAGAGTGTCACCCAGTGTATGGAGGTCCTGGGTTCAATTCCCGGCCACGGCACACAGGAGAAGTGCCCATCTGCTTCTCCACCCCTCCCCCTCTCCTTCCTCTCACTCTCTCTTCTCCCCTCCCACAGGCAGGGCTCCATTGGAGCAAAGTTGGCCCAGGCACTGAGGAAGGCACCATGGTCTCTGCCTCAGGTGCTAAAATGGCTCCAGTTGCCAAGAAGCAACTGCCTCTGATGGGCTTGCAAGGCAGATCCTGGTTGAGTGCATGCGGGAGTGTGTCTCTCTGCCTCCCTGCGTCTCACTTCAGAAAAATAAACACACACACAAAAAGAAAATTATAAGGCAATTTTATATATTTGCATTTCTTAAAGACACATCTTTCTATTAAAATACTTCTTTATGTATGTATAAATATTTATTTATTCAGATAAATAGACATACAAAATCTGTTAAAAATTCACAAAAGCATGAATCCTTATAGTGAGAAGCTAAAAATCTATCAAAATGCACATAATAATAGCTAATCTATATAATTTCTCCTCTCAAATGTATCCCCTTTGTCCAAATCTAGAGCAGACGCTGGCATAAACTTTATTACACCTTAGCTTAGTTTGAGATCTTGCTCCAAAGCACTGCTCGGTATTAACTCTCAAAGACACGTGGCGAGGCAGGTGGCCGAGAAATGCCAATTACAGAACAAAGTCTGGACTACTCAAAGTGCTCATTCGGAGATGATTTATGGCTTCTCGCTTGGGCAAGTGAATGAATGTTGAGACTGAGAAGGAGATGGGTGTTAGTGAAGGGTGAAAGGTGTTGAATATATGGTCACAGAAGGAGATTTGATTTTGGGTGGTAAACACATAATGTAGCATAGAGGTTATGCATCCTAGAATTGTATACTTGAAACCTAAATAACTGTATCAATTGATGTCATCTAATTAATTTAATTAAAACAAAAAAAAAGCTAAAGATTTAAGAGAACACAGATGGAGCACATATTCTGGACTGACCAGGTGATAGGAGACAAATCACAGAAGGCTTATCAGGGCAGGAGATGAATAACTAAACCGCAGTGTTCTAATAGAAGCTATTCCTGAAAGTGGTGTATGAGAGGGGGGAGGGAAGGAAGGGGGGATAATGTTGTGGAGAAGAAGGCCCTGGAAGGGAAAGCAGCAAATGGAAATCTCAGGATGTAAGAGAACATGATCCTTCTCAAATTGCTGAAGTGTATGCTGTATGTTCTGTGAAAAAGTGAGAGTAAAAAGAAGAGAGACTAGACAGATGAGTAAAGCCCACATTAAAGTTTGTATGCGTGTATGTCTTATCGTTATCTGATGCCTTATGTGAAGAACTTATTGTGAGTTGTGTTTTTCTGCCTGAGCCGAAGTCCTGACATTTTTGCATTCTCATTGTTTCCCAAAATCACTTATGTAATTTTCTTTTTTTTAATGACTAGATACATATGTGACTAGAGATGTGGGTTCTTTTTTTTTTTTTTGTCATTTATTTATTTTTATTTGATGTTAGAGAGAAAGAGGTAAGGGAGAGAGAAAAAGGAATGAGAAACATTGGTTTGTTATTCCACTTATTTATGCACTTATTGGTTGCTTCTTATATGTATCCTGACAGAGGACTGAACCAAAAGCTTTGGAGTATGAGGATGATCGTCTAACCAACCAAGCTAACTAAAGCCAAGGCTTTAGAGATATGTTTTGAAATGTAGGTTTGGCCACAGCTGATTGGCTCAATGGATAGAACACTGGCTTGGAGTACAGATGTTCAGGTTCGATTCTGGTCAGGGTACACAAGAGAAGCGACCATCTGCTTCTCTCTCCCTCCATCTTCCCCTTCTTTCCCTCTTTCCCTCCCACTGCCAGTGGCTGGATTGGTTTGAGCCTTGGCCCTGGGTGCTGAGAATAGCTTGGTTGGTCTGAGCGTTGGCCTCAGACAGGTATTGTCAGATGGATCCTGGTAGGGGAACATGTGGGACTTAGTCTCTCTTCCTTCCTTTCACTGAAAAGAAAAAAGAAAAAAAAAGAAAGAAAGAAAGGAAGGTAAGTTTCTACCAGGTCATCATGGTGGAGTCCTATAATTTCCGTATGCCACGCTGAAAATTCTGGCTATCTTCAGTGATTAAACAAGAAGCATTTTCAATGTTTGGATAGTTACAACAGTTACATTTTATAAAGCTGACAAAATGAGACATTAATAAAGAGTGAAGGGTAAATCACCTATGTTAGGTGAGGGAAGGAATTGGTTGAAGACCACCTCACATAGTGTCTAGAACATGAACTCTGTAGGCTGGCTTGGTGGGTTTGAATTTATTTCCTCACATATGAGGGATATGATCCAGGTAAATTACCTCGCTTCTCTGTACTGCAAAGCATAGTTGTGAAGTTTAAATCAATTAATACAAGTAATGCACCTATAATAGTGCTAGGCACATGGAAGTGTCCAAAAAAACAGTTTTTTATTATGTTACCACAATACTCTATGATAATAAACAGCTATGGTGAGAAAGCAATGATTCCTTTTAAAATAACTCCTTCAATGCTGTATTTATCTAGTAATTTATAGCTGGTGAATTGAGTTGGGTATTCGCTTTATGTTTGTGTTAGTTTCTCAGGGCTGCCACAACAAAGTACCAAAAACTGAGTGATGCAGAACAACAGAAATATATTGTCTCACTGTTCTGAAGTCTGAAAGTCTAGAATCAAGGTGTTGCTCTCCTTGAATCCTACAAGGGAAGGATTTCTCTTCTGGTAGCCCCAAAGTTTCCTTGGCTTGTGGCAATATAACTACAGTTTTATATGGCATTCTCCCTATATCCCTTCACATTTTTTCCCTCTGTACATATCTGTGTAAAAATTGCCTTTTTTTTCTTATAAGGATACCTGTCATAGTGGATTAGTGCCCACCCTTATTTGATTACAACACCTAAATTTGATTACATCTACAAAAATCCTGTTTCCAAATAAGGTCACACTCTGAGTTACAGGTGTTTAGGACTTCATCATATCTGGGAAACATGATTAAATTCCTATTAGTATTTCGGTTCATATTTTAAAGTATTAATATTTGTAAGTTTTTTCTAGTGAGGCTAAAATTTAACAAGTAAACAGCATTGTAACTGACCAAAATTAGTTCATGATTTCATTAATAGGGAGATATTTTCTATATTAGTTTATTGATATAGAGTTAGGAAACAGTACTAGATGTTTTAAATGAAGGAGTATTGAAGAAAATTAATGAAGTTTGTTTTTTTTCTGTCAAGAAATAACAAATTTAATTTGTGATTCATTATTTAAATATTCATAAAATCAAAGTACTGCTACCGAACTTCCAAATGTCATCTAGTAGAAATTTAAAAGGAAAAAACCACTATGATAGAGTAAAATATTAGATCTGAAAACAGTGTGAGAATTTCCAATAATGACTTGAACCTTTAGAGAATGAAACTTACGAGCTGCTTTACCATGAGAACCAAGCACAAATCTAATATAACGTGTTAGGGGAGGGTTGTATAGCCTATACACTCATCACATTCTTATATACACAGAAAATAATGTAGTAGTACTTATGAATTAATATACACGTTTTCTGCATTAAAACTCCATTGATGAAAACTGGAGGAGGAAAACAGTAACCGGAAATTGAAAGAATAAATTTATAAGAATAATTAACACTTACGTGCCTAATAATAGATCAGAAATTAAAAAAGTCTCATTTTTGAATTTGTAAGGTTTATGGAATAAGGAGGGGAGTAGTTATGTCTCAGATATTTATTAGGACATGAAAATATGAATAAGTCATTGGAAAATACTTTTACGAAAGGGAGTAGTAAGTGCTAAGAGACTTAAAAACACTCTAAATTAACAGAATTTTTTTCTTATACTACATTACACTCATACTATATTATTATTTATTTTTTACATATGGGAGAAGAGCAGAGAAATTGAAAATAAAAATTATTAATGACAGCTTTATCATAAAAGACCCCAATGTTACAGTATGTCGAATGAACAAATAACCGCAAGAGATGGTCAATAAGTAATTAACAGAACAAAATTCTTTTCACAAGTTATTAAAACTCATATTGGGGATTGTCTGAAAAATGATAATAGTGAGTAAAATGAAATAAAAATTCTTGAAAAAGATGATACATGAGACAGATGAGGAAGTCCCAATGGCCTTGCTCCTTAAAAGACAAAGAAAGGTTATGAGCAAAATACGCAATTTACAGAAAGTAGATTTTAGGAAAAGCTTTCCTAGATGTATTAAATGTTGGCTGTCAGCAAATTGATTCTATAGTACCAGAAAAGAATGTTCATACTGAGAATAAATAGAAATGAAAAGAGAGAAGGGAACAAAACATTTAATGGGCATGTACTATATGAGGCACTTTATAATTGTTATATGGAATTTTCATAAGAATTCTGTGAAGTACATATTATTTCCATTAGATGTATGAAGCAAAGAAAGTGTAAGTAACCAGCTCATGGTTCTATAACTAGCGAGCAGGGCAATGACAGTCAAATACTTTTTCGGAGTCTGAGCCTTCTTTACTATCACATAAAGAGTCCCCAAGAACAAAACCTATTTTTCTAAAACTTATAGATAAAAATGTCCCACTTTTCACCCAATTAAATCCTGAAGGCCTATGGGCTTTTGACCATTATTCCCCAAAATAGCAGTTATTTATTTTAGAAAATGGTGGTCTACAAGCTTAGGAATAATGGGCAGCACTTTGGCATAGGAAAAATATAAAATATACGCTTTATTTCATGATGCTGATAAGAAAGCACAACGAGGTGATAGCAATATCTCCCTTTCAACTCATTATTGAAGTGGCAAGCCCACAAATTACTCTCAGTCTGAGCTCAAGAGCCTTCATCAGGCAGGGTGAGGCCAGCTGAAGAAAAGTTAGAGCCTTTTAGAGCAGCTTTCCGGGTCCCCGGGCTATAGCCACATTGGTTCCTCCCACAGGTCCTAGCTTCCCTTCTTCTGAAGCTTTCAGAATGCCAGACTCCCTACTTTCGGATTCCTGTATGCCTTTCCTCTCCCCTCGGTTGGATTTGACTTTTTTTCTATTCAATTAGTTGACGAGCTTCGTCTGCCCCTGCTCCCTTCAAAAGGTTAAGTGAAAACAATTTGGGTAATGTACCTTAAGAAAAAATGACCTCACTCATACTCAAATAATTTCAATGAAAAAAAATCTATGGTTTTATTATTTTGTGTATGTCAAATATAAACCTACTGGAATCAAATCAATGCGAGAAGAAATGAAAATAAAAACTGCAAATAACGCATTAACTATGATTAAATTGTTGTTCCAATTCTAGGAAACTTAAAGTTCATGGCAAACCTTTTAAGATTATTCAACTTAAAGCCAAAAGTGTCAAGGTATAAAGGAATATAGATGAAAAAGCTTTTACTAGAATTAATGGCAAGTGCTTCTTGGTCATAGGCCAAACAATTTAAACATTTAACTGGTTTTATATTTTTACATATATAATTGCTGTGGTAGGCAGTCTGCAAGATGTAGCCTAAAGGTCCTTGTCTATTAGTACTTATTAAATCAGGGTTGATACAATGACATTCTGCAAACTGTTCAACATTTGATAGTTGAAATCCTATTTCAGACTATTTAAAAAATGGTCTTATAACAACAAAATAAAACTCATTAGGGCCTGGCCAGGTAGCTTGGTTGGTTAGAGTGTCATCCCAATTAGCCAAGGTTGCAGCTTTAATTCCTGAACTGTATCATACAAGAATCAACCAGTGGTGACATGAGAGAGTGAAACAACAAGTCAATGTCTCTTCTCTCTCTTTCTCTGTCTCTCTCCCAACCACTCTCTCTAAAAATCAATCAATAAAAATATGTTAAAAATAAAATATAAAACTCATTAATCTGTTCATATAATTAGCAGAAAAATTAATTGAGCACATACTAGCTGCTACCCACTGTATTAGGCAATAGAGACAAAGTAACAAATGATAAATTAATTATACGGTTTTCTCTATGAAGTTCACATTCATATATCAATGAACTTTAATGTTCAATTAAAACTAATCAGGGTCATTTATTTATATTTTTATCTCATGCAACACTAAAAGATTATATTTTCTTCAGTTTTATGTCAGTAAAGTTTTTTTTCTCAATTTACTCGTTCTGATGAGGGATCAGTTGGTTTCTCAGTAGTATTTAGAGAAGGAAAGTGAGGAACAATAGAAAAATTCCTTTGTTTTTCAGAGAAAATTATGGAGTTATAATCAGGTGTCACTTTCTTCCTTTACCTCCCTTCTTTCATTCCTTTCTTCCTCCTTCCTTTCTCTCTCCCTCCCTTTTTATTTTTTTTATTCCAGGAGCATTTATCAAATATCATCTACATATCCCCATACATACCCTTAAATATTTTGTTATATTATTTGGCACAAAATGACTTAATTCTCAACTATCTTCAATATCAGTAGAAGTTTAAGAATATTTATTATATGCTATTTTCTAAATCTGTGACAGACAAAATAATCAAATATTTTTATTGAAAACACATAAAATAATTTAAAATGTTTGGGCTTTTAATGAATTTAAAGAATAAAACTATATCAGAGAAATGAGATGCTGTTTTTAAAATTTTTTTTTTAATGTGTACGTTTATTTGAGGAGAAAATGTGGTAGATTGAAAGTATTTTTGGAAGTCAATATTTGATTTTATAAACAGGTAATTGGATAAAAGATATTAAGGAGCCTGCAATATAGTGGCCAAGCGGTAATGAATTTTTTCTAATAATTATTTTTGGTTTTATAATAAGTAGCTATTATTTACCTCAATTAAAATTATTATATAAATTACTCTTACACACTTTTGGTTGTTCTTTAGAAAGATGTATATACATATGCTTTGTGAATTGTGTTATATATCTGAGTATAGACTCATTTCAAACATGAATTATATTATCTGAATATATAATATAGTCTTGGTTAGCAATAAAATTATTTCCTATAAAGTTTTTTGTTCCTTAACACTCATCCAATTTAATCTGAAACAATGCAAACCCAAACAGAAGAATAATTCAGAGTTAACTTTTCAGGCTAATAGCTCATTAACAACTTCAATAAAGAAGTGGTTTATGGAGTGTCTCACTCAAGTGCTTTCGGTTAAAACCAAAAACAGAAAAGTTGAATCATAGTCAAAATGGAATAAAATTTCAAAAAATTCTGTTTAAGCTATTTCTTTGCTTTTCCAAAGGCTCTGAAATGATTACTTTTCAGTAAAGTAAACCTAACTATGTGCCTTTTCTTTCCTTGATGACTATCTATAGCTTAATTAGCTGCTTCAGGTCAACTACCTGGTTCATCAGTTTTTGAACATCTGAGACTCAGTCTGAAATTCCCTTCTGAGAAATGAATTCCCATCACAAAGCCCTTATGGGTGTCTATGTGTGGGAAAATAATTTTGAGCAATTAGGAATTAATGATAAACTTGCAGGGGTTAGAAGAGGACATAATCGTAAAAGTTGAACATACATCACTATGAATGAGTAATGCACTCCACTAGCATAATTGGATAACATGAAAATGGGGGCATCTACAATTATTATGGTTTGGGAGCATCTTAAGGAAATTAGGAGGAGGTCCTGTCAATTCAGCCCTGGATATTACTATGGAAATCCCATCGGTGATAATTTGGAAGCGCATTTAGACAAAATTGTTAGAAGTGAACCTGAAAAAGAAAATACGCTAATGCAACAAAAATAGAAAAAAAATCACATTGATATGAAAAAAATCAAGTAATATTCTTGTGCATTAGCCACTTTATAAAACCCAGCAATCTAGAGCTTGGGCTATGTGTTTTGATAACACCTAAGTTTGTTTATTGCTGTCCCATCCTCTTAACTGCATAGTCTTACAATAATTGCTTCTCTGTGCTTCTAAAGGTGATTATAATCTTAATCATTATTGTGTAGGCTTAACATAAGAAATAAATGAACTAATAATAGTACCTATCTGTCTCACTTATCTTTAGCTCGGCCGTAAACCATGCAAAAACTTAATGGCATAAAAAACAATTTATTATTTCTCATTGTTCTTGGGGTTGACTGGGTTTAACGAGGCAGTTCTCATTCGGGGTCTTGCATAATTGTGGTCAGATGTTGACTGGGACTGCCACCATTTAAATGGTCAGGTAGGCTGGCTGAATATCCAAGTTGACTCATTGACACAGCTGGCAGGTAATGCTGGTTGTAGTTTGAGAGCTCAGCCTGCCTCTGTGATTTGGGCAAATTGGCCACATGATTTGCAAGACTCAGTGCAAAATGAAAGTATGAGGTTTCCTGTTAAAAATTATTAAGAATTTCAAGACAGTGACAACACAGGTTGCATGCTCATGAATCTAGCTCTGGGCTTGGGCTTGTCACAGAAAAATGGGTAGGTTCTATGAAAAAGCATCGTCACAAGATCATGCATTCCCAAAGACCCAGAAAGAAATTGTCAGTAAGGTTTCTTTCCTGGTCAGTCACATTTCTTTTGGTCTAAGGAACATCACAAAACCAGCCCAGGCTCAAGGAGAAGGAAATTATAATCTATCTCTTGATCTCAAGAGCAGCATGCCTTTATAGACTGAAAAAGAATTAATGGCAGTCATATTTGGAGATTATCTACCATATGACCTTGAAGTTTCTAAATAATTATGAAGGGACATGTTTCATATAAGAGTAAGCAGAGTGTTTGTTTGGTAAAAATGCTAATATAATCACTGTTATTAACATCCCAGATTTTAAATTTGGAGAAGAAATGGAAGTACCATGGTATTATATATCTACTATCTATCTGACTGAGTTAAAAATGTATGTGTATTTTATCTTGGCTAGTCTGTGACATCCGTCTTGCATAAATGTTAGAAAACTAAGTTACTGCTGTTACATACTGTAATTAAAGCACATTCTTAAGGTAATTATTAATGCGTTTAATGTTATTCTCAATGACAGTAAGTCCTTCTCTTTTACCTAAAGGTATTTTGCACAAGTGGGTAGTTTAGCTTTGACTTTTCTGAATATTAAATAACCATCAGCCACCTGTAGTCTATTGTCTTGCAGCATTTATCACAGATTAGTGCAGAACCAAAAAAAGAGAAAAAAAAAAGGAAAAGAAAAGAAATTGCTCTAATGTAATACTCTTTTCTTATGCTTTGCCATAAATTGCTATATTCCTTGAATGCATTTTAGCTAGTGTGTAACTTGGGATTTCAGGTTATAAAAGCTTTTTATAATCTTTAGTCATTTAACACTACCTACATCTCATTTGATGGCTTTTCTTTTCAGTTTGTGCCAAAGGCAATATAATTTTTCAATTAGGAAACAAACATGCTTTTTAAAATGAGATGCTCTTTCTGACATCCAAAGTTTGTTTATAGGAACCAACAATATTCTAGAAAACCTTGTGTATAAAGATAATTATAAATGAATAGAACTGCCAAATGATAATCTAGGGCACCACAGAACAGTTTATTCTGCTGTGATAAAGACAAAAGAATATAGTCATTTACAAAACTATGTTCTGTTTATTGTGCAAAGCCCTTGGAAGGCACTGAGAAAAAAATATATCTTTAAAAGTCAGTACATGGCCTTGGTTGCTAGCTCTGTTGGTTAGAGTGTCGCTTTGTTACAGCAAAGTTGAGGGTTTGATTTCTGGTCAGAGCACATACAAAGACTAACCAATAAATACTTAAATAAGTGGAACAACAAATAGATTTCTTTCTCTATCACACACACTCTCTCTCCAAGACTGTCTTTAAAATCAATTTTTAAAAAAGTCAGTACATAAATGATGTCAATACGTGTTCCTATACGCCATAGAGAAGATTCTAAATCTATAATTATACTTTGAATAATTTATATTTTTTTAAGAGTTGCTAAACTTACAGACATTTCACATTAAATTTACAAGGGTACAATCATTTTGAACTTGGTCTTTTAAAAATTTCCCTTGGACTCCTATTCACTTTTATTATTTTTCTTATGTCTCCTCTCAAAGATGCCTTATATATCATAGGAATCAGGGACATTATTATTTTTTCATTGGTACATAATAAACAAATTGCAAATAACATAAGCATATACCTTGGTAAATTTCTAAACATATCTTTATGTCCAGCACCCCCGAAATAGTTCTCATGCTTCCTTCCAGCAACAAAATGTACCCCTCCCCCCAAATATAACAACCATCCTGACTTCTACCAACAGATATATTTCCTTGTTTGCATATTTTATATAAATAAAATCAGACAATATGAGCTTTTTTTGTGTATGGCTCTTTTTGCTCAAATTTATGTTGGTAAGATTAATTCATACTATTTCATGTTATTATATCATTTATTCTCATTGCTCTATTATCTTCTAATTTATGACTATATCACAATTTCTTTATGAATTCTATCGTTATTAAGCATTTTAGTTGTTTCCAATTTAGGCTTTCATAACTAGTGCAACAATAAACATTTTATTACCTGTCTTTATGTGAACATCAGAACATGAGTCTAGGAGTGGGCCTGCTGGGTCATAGAATATATGTATGTTTAACTATAATATATGTGAACAGTTCTCTAAGTGGTTATGCCAATTAAGACTTAGACCAAAAAAAAAAACAATAAAAAACTTTGACCAATGATATATTAGAATTCCAGTGGTTTTACATACTTGAAATCTTGGCATTCTTATCTCTTTAATATTAGTCATCTGGGTCAGTGTGTGGTGCTTATCACTAATGAAGTTAAGCACCATTCCATATGTCTATTGGCCATTTGGTTAACCTCTTTTGTGACATGAGGCCAAATGTCCAAGTTATCTGCCCACATAAATGTAAAAGAAATACAATTTTTAAAGAGGATTTTATATATATATTGCATTTCTATATATATATTGCATTTCTATATATATATTGCATTTCTATATATATTGCATTTCTCTGAAGTTGGAAACGGGGAGGCAGTCAGACAGACTCCCACATGCTCCCGACTGGGATCCACCTGACACGCCCACCAGGGGGCGACACTCTGCCCATCTGGGGTGCCGTTCTGCCGCAATCAGAGCCATTCTAGCGCCTGAGGCAGAGGCCACAGAGCCATCCTCAGTGCCCGGGCCAACTTTGCTCCAATGGAGCCTTGGCTGCGGGAAGGAAAGTGAGAGACAGAGAGGAAGGAGAGGCGGAGGGGTGGAGAAGCAGATGGGCGCTTCTCCTGTGTGCCCTGGCCAGGAATCGAACCCGGGACTCCTACACGCCAGACCGACGCTCTACCACTGAGCCAGCCGGCCAGCACCTAAAGAGGATTATTTATATTTTTAAAATTAATTTGAGAGAGGCTTTATTGATTTGTAGGGTTTAAAAAATATTTCCTAAATATTAACGCTTTGCATTCCTTATCCCACCCTTTAGGCTGTCCTTTTATGCTCCTAATAGTATCTTTCTAATGAAGAGATGTGCTTTAATTTAATATAGTTCAACTTAACATTATTTTCTTTTACAATTTGCTATGTGTGTGTATGTCTTACTTAAGAAAACTTTGAAGATGTTATATTTTTCTCTAAATGTTTTATTTTATATTTCCCAAACCTAGATCCAGATATTATCTTGAATTAACTTTTGTGCTTTATGAGAGGGAGGTCCAGTTGACCATGCATCGTTTATTAAAGAGAGAATAAATCCATTCTCCATTATAGCACACTGGTAACTTTGCCTTGAATATGGTGATTATTTTTTATAAGTCTGTTTCTGGATTCTATATTTTATCTATTCCTGAACCAAATCTATTATCTTAATTCACAAAATGAAGTTTTCATTAAAATAGCTTGAGTAATTTAGAGAATTTTAAAATGAGCAAAAGCATTATGGTTTGTCCTTAGTAAAAATATGTTCTAATGAAGTCACTATAAATGCAAATTTCACATATTGAATAAATATAGTTTTATTGATTTTCATTTATACCTTGTTACATAAAAGATGAATATATCATAATATAGAATTTATTTCATTTTTACTCAACAACTACAAAGTGCTTTGATACCAAGAATAAAAAAATGTAACTAAGACTTGTTTTTTGTTCTTAACCAGTCTAGAGAGGGAGAAAGGTATATAAACAAGTCAACTACAATGAGGTGATATGCTGTTTCTGTGAAACAATTATCTAATAGTTTAAAGTTTGGTGAAAATGGTGACCCATGAGGTAGACTAAAATTTAGAAAAAAGCCCAATGGTATTTCTCAAGAAATTGGATGGAAGCCTAGAAAAGATATAATTTGGTCCAACCAGTTTACTGATTTCTAGAACAATAAAATTATAGAGCAACAAGGGGGGGTGAATTGATATTGAAGGAAGTATAATTATATTGTAGTCTTAGCTACATAGTTAAGGAAGTGAGCAGGAAAAAAAATCTGCTCTTAGGAATAAAATAGAAGGGCCAAGGAACTAAAATTTCCCATGAAAACAAAGAAAGTTACAGTGGGAATTACAGAATAAGAAAGCAGTCAAGATGGAAGATTGTGCTTTGAGAGTGGGGTTATTTAAATGCAAATGGATGAGTAGTTCTAGGCAGTGCCATAGAGTGGGGGCCTTTAGAGGAGTTGAGGTGGAAGTCACTGGAAAAAAGAAAAGTAATTGAAAGATTAGAGTACTGGTTGGTCTTAAGGACACTGGAGTAATTCAGGACTATGACAAAATGTAGGGTAGAAAGACAGTTAGTGATTCTGGTCTTAAGGTCCTCAGTGAGTGAAAAGAATAAATATTGTTATTTGAGATTGTTATTGCTCTCAGTCAATACACACATGAGAAGTGGCCATCTGTTTCTCTTCCTCTTCCTCTCCCTCTCTCTCTCTCTTCCCCTCTTGCAGCCAGTGGCTTGATTGGTTCGAGCATCAGCTTTGGGCGCTGAGGATAGCTCAGATGCTCCCATTGTCAGTCTCAGGTGCTGAGGATAGCTTAGTTGATTCAAGCATCGGACCTAGATGATGGTTGCTGGGTGGATCCCAGTCAGGGCATGTTTGGGAGTCTGTCTTACTGTCTCCCCTCTTCTCACTTAAAAAAATAAAAAATAAAAAAGGCAGTTGAGTTCTGAAACAGAAAAAACAAAAGATTCTGATGACGTTTTTCTGTGTTCTTCAATGCAATTATTCCTCAAGTTCATAAATCATTGGAGTTTTCTGAAACAAGCCAAAATATTTTGATTTTTCTTTCTCTTTTCTCTTCTTAAAATTATTATTATTATTATTATTATTGGTCATTTTAACCTTTTAACATTATTATTATTATTGGTCATTTTAACATTATTATTATTATTATTGGTCATTTTAAAAGTCTTGAATGATGTTAAGGAGGGAGTGTAGGGGCAGATATTTTTTCCATTAGAAATGTTAAATTCAAGGTGCCTGAATATAAATCTGATAAAGGTGGATAGTGGGCAATTAATAGTAAAGAGTCTGAGGCTCAGAATAGAAGTCAGGGTCAGAGATAAAGGAAAAAAAATGTATATAAAAATTTCAAATTCAGGGTTATAGAAAATTCATTTAGGATGCACAAAAGAACTGAGAACTGATGCAGCCTGAGAATAGGATCCCAGGAAGCTTCAGTGATCAGACAGCAAACCACAGAGCAGACACAAGAAATAGAGAAGGAGTGGTGGAGTTCTGCACATGGTAATAGAGGCGAGAGGCAAGTTGTTTTTTCTTTTTTTAGTTTTTTTTTAAAGATTTTTAAAAAAAATTATTCATTTTAGAGAAAGAGAGAGGAGAGAGAAGGGACGAGGAGCAGGAAGCACCAACTCCCATATGTGCCAGGCAAGCTCAGGGTTTCAAACCAGCGACTTCAGCATTCCAGGTCGACACTTTATCCACTGCGCCACCACAGGTCAGGCTAGTGAGAAGCAAGTTTAAGAAGCCAAAGCACTTCTGGAATCTAGGAATCTAGAATAGTGGTGTTCTAAGTGCCCTAGAGAAGTCGTTTCTGGATAGTAACCATATAAACAGCTGTTACAGAATGTAAATTAGCTAAGAGCACTCTCTAGTTCAGCTAGGTTTTGTTTCTGTTTTCTTTTAGTGACAAGACTCTTTATGTGAGTGATGGACGTGTTGATTTGCATTCTAGCCCAGGCTTCTTATCTCTGTAACCGTTTGCTGGTAACACTTTGAGCAGCATTGATCTACCATTGATCTCTCTGCTGGTGATGATTCTGTAATAGAATCAGATCAGTACATGGTGCACATAATGGGAAACACATATAGATTTGAATTATTATATAGAATTGTAAGCATAAATAAATCATAGTAGGGGATAAACTAAATATATTAAGTATGCATTATCCAAAGATAAGAACTTAGGGACTATGTAATGAAGAAATTTCCTGATTAATTTTGAAAAACCAAATTATTGACAATAAAAATGCTTTCTTTTTCAAAGTCTCATTTGAAACTGTGATGTCCAAAGCTCGCCCATAGTGTTGCTGTCTGTGAAAGCAGGGGAAGGGGTGAGGATGGGAGGGCAGAATGTGGTCACTCAGATACCCCTCCCTACTGGGCCAAATTTCAGATTCCAAAACGGGGCCGTGGAATTCTGTATTTCAGTTTAAAAAACACTGAGGTTGACAATAAAAAAAAACAATTAGATTTTAATTGTATGTTGATGCTGGAATCTTGCACTTGCTGATCCTATGACCTGAAGAAAGCCACGTAAGCTTCTTAGGCTCAGTTTCCTAATCTCTAAAACTGGGATGTAACAGCAATTGTAAAGAGTGGTTCCGATGACCTAATCAGTTGGTATAAGTGCCTGTGATGTGTGAGGTGGAAGGACTTGACTAATATAACAATGTAGGTTAACATTGCATTCGGAGAAAACCTCTTCAATTCTCCCCGCCATCCTGTGGCTTCAGGAAATCTGGGCAGCAGAAACTGTATGGCCTCAAGTTGGTGCTTGAATCTCTCAAGTTCAAGAGCTCCCTGAAACCTGACAAGTTCTAGGCAAGTGAGTGGAGAAAACAAAAAAAAAAGAGCATCATGTTGTAGTGAATGAAGTCTTGTAACATGGTCAGGAAATTGAGAAAGTGTGTGAGGAAATTCAGAATCCATATGTTATCCACACTATCAAGAGTGAAACTTAAACTTTTAGTCTTTTATGTTAGTAAAAGGACTAACAGAAAGGTATGTAAATTCTTTTTTTTTATTCCTTTGAGAGGTTTTATTTAGAATTCTAGTCTCAAAATCTTTTAGTCTCCTTTATGTTTATTTTTTCTTGATTTCTCTCCTTTTCTCTCTTTTTTTCATCTCCCTTCCTCCTTCCTGCTTTTCTTACTTTCTCAACCCACTGCAGAACTCGTGTTTGAAGGGGGTTGGTACTCACGCACGTATGCAGAATTCTTTTTCTTTGAAACTTAGAAGCTATACAAATACATTTTCTTTCTTGTCGTGTGTGATTTTTGATTTAAAATAGCATTAAGGTTGTCCTTACTTTTCTCATTCATTGCCCTTTGCTCCAATCAACATTTTCAAAGAAAAATCAGTTCAAATTTCAAAAATTGAAGATGTAGTCAGCATTCTTAAGAAAACCTAAAAGAATGTGACTCATCTTTTTTTATAAATTATTCATTGAATTTATTGGGGTGACATTGATTAATAAAATACAGGTTTGAGAAGTACAGTTCTATAACACACCATCTGTACATGGCAATGCACATACACCACCCCAAGCTGTGACTCATCTTTTGAAAACTATCTTCAAAGAAAAGCTGCAAAGCTGCCTTGACTAATGATAACAGTACTGAAGTAATAAATCTATGAGTCATTAGTAATCAAGCACTTACTCTGCATTAAGGACTCTTCCAGATCCTCTGTATCTGTTAGCTCTTAATTGTTATACTACTCACATGTGAGAGATATTGTTATTAGTCTCATTTTACTTATGAGATCAGTAAGGCTCAGAAAGGTTGAGTAAATTTTTCAGGGTTACACAGCTAGAAAAATAAAAGAAAACAGGATTTAAAGCTAAGGCCCTGACTCTATAGACCTACTTTAACAACAATATACTCTAAGAAAGCAAGTTCATAGTATCCAAGGTGACTGACTGGTCAGATGACTTAGTGCCTTTTGGTCCCCTTCTTAGGGTAAAACCCAAACAACATAGTTAAGGAGAAAGCGCTATTCTGACTCCTTGGTAATTTTGCGGAACAGTGTACGGGATAGGCAGTGTCATTTTCATTGATTCGAATACTCCTGAATCCCACACAGCAGTAGGCATTAAACTCAACAGATTGTTTCCTAATCATCCCAGTCCATGTAGTTTCTCATGAATAAAAGTTTGTAATATTTTAAAACTAGTTAAGAGATTGGCAGCTGGATACTCGATTAATTCCTTTTGGAGCATGCTACTTAAGATGAGCTTTAATGAATGCAGCATTTTATTTTTAATTAAAATATTTAGTTCAGGGAGTATTTATTAATAATTCTAACAGCAACAGATGGTCTGCTTATGTGTTGTAACAATCTTTACCCAAAATCAGTCAAAATAATTAACAAAATGTAAATTATTAAACATTTAAATATGTATTATGTATCATCACCATTCCCTTAACATATTTTAACCTTTCATGAGAAAAAAGACATGACAGTTAAGTAATAATATATAGACTAGCACATACCAGATCTTCAGAAAACTAGATTTCTTGTTTTGTTATATTAAACATATAATTTATGTTGGTAGCATTTTCTAGCATTCCTGCCACTCAGTAATGGAATTAAAACCAAACTAAATCAACAGAATTTTTCTTTACAGAAGAATTGCATCTACTATTGAACATGCCTGTCATTGTGTTTTTGTTGGGACCCTGTGAACATATAAATGAATTTTGTTCTTGCCCTGTCCATTCCTCTGCAGTTTGATAGGGCTGCTCTGAACCTTAGTTACCTGTATGCGCTTAAGAATCGTCAACGAAAAACAGCCACTATGTACACAGGTTTGCACCTCTGTCTCCCTTCTCATCTTACACACTTTGTGGTGGTGTCTCTAACTCTCTCCCTTTGATGCTTCACATCAATAGTATCATTTTCATCTTCTTCAGGCTCTTGGGTTATCAATGTTGATGCATTTCTGGATCCTCATATCCTGGTGATCTTTGGGTACTTTTTAGTTAAGGCTAGATTTTAACTAAATAATGATGGATATTTAAAATTACGTTGACAGAGAACCAGAAAACAGAAAATCAGTTCACGATTGAGAAGTCACTAAAGCACTAACATGCAGCAATATAGTGTAGCATTTGGAATAATATGGGGACTGTTTGGCAAGTATGGAAACCCTGAGTTTACACAGCAGGAAACCCATGCTTTGTTGTGAAAACAGTGTAAATGTACATAAGAAATAAATAAACCCATTTAAAGTTGATTTTAAGCTCAAATTTAAGTATTTAAATCCAATATTTTAATTCAACTTGTACTTAAATGCTATTCTTCAATTTTAAGTATCAAAGGTAAAAGATATTTTAAAGGCCATTCCAGCTGTGTGCCTTTGAAGTTGTCCTTTTGGGAAAATTGTTTAAAATTCTTAAGCTTTAATTTTCTCAATTATACATTGGAGACAAGATTTGTACCTACTCAATAGATTTGTTGTGACTATTAATTGGAAAGCCCGTGCTGTAGTGTCTGAATATGATAATAGACTGTCTAATGTATCTTTTTTTAAAAAAATAAACAAAATACTGATGATAAAACTAAGTTCCGGAAGGTTAATTGATTTTTTCTGGATCATCAAATAGCTAGAAATTTCAGAAGTAGAAATGGCATATCATGAATACTAGGTCAGGGTCATTTAATTAGACACTTCTGATGTGTATTTTCTGGGAAAGAACATGTGTTGTCAAATTTAGGTTATAATTTGCTGCTAATAGCTGCATTTTTGTCCATAGAAAGAACAACATCAATAAATTAGTTTTTAAAAGGGTTCAGAAACTGCACATTGAAATTATTTGTTTTAAAATAGATAAAAAATAATTACCTAATTTTATTATTTTTTTCTGATAAGTTCTGACATTTGCAAGTGTTTTATGGTAAATGATGTTTTCATAAACTTAATTTTGTTCTATACATATTTTCTCTCTTTTTTTGTATTTAAGTTAAACCTACCAAGTGATCACATAAACAATTATTCTGAGTTAAAACATCTTAATAATTTAGTACCCAAATGAGATAGATTTTTCTTACACTTAGACCAAACTCATAAATCAGCAAATCCAAGTGTGATACTTTATTATAATTGCAAAATTCTTTAAATTTTGGTGGGCATTGAAAACCTTCATTTTGCCTTCTAACAACTATCTGTTACAGGAACAACTGCTAATAATATATATACCAATTGTCAGGTTCTTTTATAAGTCATGTAAACAACAAATGCTGATTTAAGGGATGTTTAAAACTCTACATATACTATATACCAACCGGTTAAATTACTTTCAAAAATTTTTCATAGATTGGTAACAGAATTCATTGATTCATTTTTATACGTCCTACTAAGACCAAAATGATTTAGCCTAAACCAAATTATTGATATGTAACTTGTTTAAAGATAAGGCATAGATGTCATGGTGTTATCCAGGCTTTTTGACATCGAACTTTATGTACATACCATGAAAAATGTCGATTTAGCAATGATAACTCATTGTAAGCATGCAGCATGTTTCACCATTTTGTTCCTTTTCTTTCACCTCAGCAAGAAAACATGCAGTCCATTCAGGATGGTTGTCGCTGCTCCGAAACATAGTCAGTTACTACTGTTCCCATGTCAGCCATGACAGTCTTGAGTCTTGCCTGAAGTGTTCAAACACAGTCCCTCATTCTGCATTTCCTCCTTAAACTGCCCAGGAGGTTGCTAAACTCTGTAACTTGCATCAGCAGTTGCCTTGGGGTATGTAGGGCAGCCTCCTGTCCAAAAGGTTTCAGACAGTAATTATCAGTCTTCCCTGCTGCACATGGGGGCAGAGAGGAGAAATGGGGATTCGCCGAGCCAGGTAGGACTTGAAGAGAGAAAAACGAGTTCTGTTCTCCCTGTATATTTAGCTTTCTGTCAGTTCCCTGGTCAACAGATTCTGTGTGAGCCCTCTTCAAACCCCCGCATAAAGCAAAGAGCAGATGCTCAGGGCTTGGCAATGAAAAGTCTAGGGACTTTGGCTTCATTAACTACTGTCAACTGTCTACCATCTTCAAACCTTTGTACTATTTGGAATTTTATGTGAATAAGTCCATGGCTTTTAGGATCAGAAATAAAGAGAGAGAAAAAAAGAAAATAAGGTAAATTTAAAGAGTTTAACCCTTTGACAGTAAACATTCCATCCGCCCACCATCCAGTCAATTTTCAGAGAAATAGTTTGGGGTGTTCAACATTTTCTGTAAGTTAGTTTGTGCCAATTTAAACATCTTTCCTAAAATATGAAGTTTAATTTACTTGGTTTAAATGCATTCTAGTGTCTCTGTTAAAATATTGATACAAACAGTTTTTCTTCTCCTGCTCTTATTCATCAATTATTTTTAAATGGGTTCTTCTATTCTACTAATGTGTAACATGTAAATGTTGCTATTTTAATTTTCCTTTTAACTTAATCATCTCGTTGTCATTTTGACCTTCAATAGTTTTAGTAGCACTTTTAAAACAAATTCTGGATTTAATTTTCCTTTTGACTCATGAACCTGTCTGCCACATTAAAATACTTTGTCTTCTATGCATTTAAATGACCCTTCAGCTAAGGACCTTAATGTTTTCTAGCAATTCAATCCTTACATGCATTTACTTAATAGCTTCAAACTTTCTGCATTGCGTATATATACCTTGATAATATTTTAATTATTCTCTTTTTTTTATACTGACTTCTTTCTTCCTCAAAGTGCTTTTTATATTCTGACTAGCTTCGATTACCTACTAGATAAATAGGAGGTACCCTATTTATCAATGGTCTGAGCAAGGTGTGTGCACATAGTTGTTGGTTGGGGCAAGCTTGTTGTGTAAAAAATTGGAAAATGAGTGAACAGAGAGTACTTTGAACAGAATTTTTCATAATTCCTTTCCTGTGAAGAAATCAGTTCTCTTAATATAGAACTCATTAAGGGGAAAGACTAACAATTATTTCCAGGAAGCCTAAAATAAGAGAGGGTTTGAAAATTCTGCTTGAGCATTTAAGCCAGTTATAAAAGTGTTAGATTTTCAACCAGTAATCACAGTCCTACTGAATGTATGGCTCAGAGAAGAGATTGAGGTACATTGACTAAAGCTGTACTTTGGATACACTGAATTAATCATTCTTCCAAAGTATCCTTGATTTTTTTTTCTTTAGTTTCCTTATTTACCTTGGTTGTCTTATTGGAACTAACACACAAATGTGAAGAATGACATTGTATAGACATCATACAATTTTGTAATGGAAGTGTGTGATTATGCTGCCCAGTGGTAATTATTTCATATTCAAGCCTTTCTGATAGATTCTACCCAAGCCAGAGAACTTGGATATGAACATTGTACACATTGGGGTGGGAGAGCAGCAGCAAGAAGCTTTTAAATTCGTAAAGGCCAAAGGTTGGCCAGTTTGGCATTCTAGTGGAATTCCATTGGTGGATTCCCTCTATTTTCTATCTTGCACATGCCATGGGGAAAGAAAATAATTGAAGCTCTTTCAGAAATTATACATAAGTAGGTTAAGGAAGTCTGCCAAATAAATGTCATCTATACAGAAAAGTTGGCAACTTCTAGCTAAGTAAAATCAAGAGGCACCACCACTCAGAGACATCACCAGCACAGGTGAGACCTTGCCTTCATTGTAAATGATGACAAAAAGTGTCATTTTATAATACAATATTCAGAAAACTCATCTCATTGCATAGATACTGTTTATTGGCTATAAAAGCCATTCTCATTTTACATTGCTAACAAAATGTTATTCAAGATATTGTGTGAAATAAAAAACCTCTTGAATTGCATAAAAATGGAGTCTGGCCCTAGTTTTGGGTGGACTTATGTTTTCATTTTGGCCTGTGAAATATAAAGGGAGGCTCACTGTTGGCTTCTGGCAAAATTTATCTTCACAGATAAATCTTTTATATCAGTTAAATATTGGAATGATTTGTTGTGTACTAATAGATAACCAGAATACTGACCAATGATGAAAAGATGACTGTTATATCTTTGGCAAAATATGTCTATAGTTTTGGGAAAACTTGAAAAGGAAAATGTTTAATTTAAGTTTTTCAAATTGGAAAGGTCAATTTTCTGTCTATCATCTGGTTCTCATTAGATATCAATTAATTAAAAGGAAAAACACTGTATAACTACTGGTACATGAATGAAGGCTGTTCAACATGTGTGACAATGTAGTGTGCACTGCACTACCTCATTTTTGTCCTATGTCCATTGGATTTAGATGGCTTTGCCTCCTGGTTTTAGCATATCCCACTTTTCTTGGTCATGATCAATGATGCAACCAGAAACTTGGACATTGGTATAAAGATTTTCTTTTCCTCATCCAGAAAGTTCTTGCCCTTGAGCAGGATTCAGTAGAAGCCTGCAATATTTGAAGCAATCGCCTAGCAGTTGTTTAACTTGGACAATGATGCCTTGCAGGCTGATGTAGAAGGAGATGGAGCGGGGTGTCAATTATATCTGCACTCAGGGCTATGGACTACCAATACGGTTGATTGAGACTACACATCAGCTGCAAACCCACAGGCAATCCAAATTCACATGAACAATTATGAACTGAAAGTTTCAGTAGGGGTTGATTTTCTTGATAGGGAGTTCCTAGTCATGCAAACTTATACCGGATTACAGTTCTTGGTAAGATGAGTCAACGTATCAACTAGAAAATGAACAGGTAAGGTATGGCAACAACATGTCATCAAATTATATGTGTGATCAGGCCTTTATGACTCTGAGACCTGCATCTTACTGACAGTACATGCAATTTGAGTATTCTTGCAGCTATTGCTTCTCTGGAATAAAAATGTGGTATACATTTACTTTTTTAGAATCCCATGTTATATTTATTTTGTTATGTTTCAACCATGGAAATAGAGAATGGAGTGATTAAGACATCTAATTAGAAGCCCCAGGACCAAACTTTGGTATGATTAAGAAAGTTTACGGTAAATACATTTATTAAGATACGGAATAAGGTAGTAAAGACATCAGCTATAAATATTCTATGGGAACTGTTGGTAGCAGAGACATAGATCTAAAAGTTTTGAGGTTAGATTAGTTCCAGGACAACAAATGCCAAAACAGTCCACAAGGTAAATCCAAGTCACATAAACATTATTATTTTTATCTAATAAAATGAAATCTCTTTATTGAAAATTCTGTAGTCCTGTACAGAATGCTATGGGGTGGTCTTACTCTTGGCAATCAGGAGTTTCTTCTGATTCTTCCCATGTCAGATGCAGAAAAATTCTATTTCTTGTTTTTACAGATCTGTGGATAGATCTGAAGAAGCAGGAAACATAAGTTCTTCTACTTTAAATCTTTTGAACTATTTATTCTTGTTCCCTTCTTGACTTAGAAGTCCATGGACTGGGTTGTTATCCATGGTCCTACCAAGGTCTTAACGTTTCTACTTCTTTCTCCCTCTTCTCCCCTTTCTGACCTTTTCTTTAGTACTTAATTATCTTGGAATATGGAAAGAGAATGAAAGGAAACTCTTCCTGGCAGATTTTTTTTTCTAAATTTCTCTTTTATGCCTTGGCTTCTGATTTCTACGTGCCTGGGATTTTGCAACTCTTCCCCAAGGCGATGGACGTCTCTGGGTTTAGCTTGAAGGAGGGAAGGGTCGTGAAATAAAAAGAAGTTAAAGAAAATAAAAATTGCAGGAAACAAAAGCATACCAATATATTAAAATATTATTTTCCTCTTTCTTCAGGTACAGTGATAAATCCACTTTAAATTTTGAGTCTGTTTGCCTTTTGGCTATATCTTCACTTCTTTTTACACTTGTTTTTTTTCTTATTTCTAGTTAGGGAATGAGCTGACTCATATTATGTAGGATGTGTATTAGTCAGGGTTCTCCAGAGATACAGAATCAATATGTCTGTCTATCTATCTATCTATCTATCTATCTATCTATCTATCTATCTAATTTTTTTCTATCTATCTATCATCTATCTATATCTGTCTATTTACCTACATACCTGGAAAAAGATTTGTTATAAGGTATTGGCCCAAATGATTATAAGGTCCAGAAATCCAATGATCTGTCCTATACAAGGTGGAGACCCTGGAAAGCTGGTGGTATAATTGTACAGATTCAGGGCCTGTGAGCTGGAGAGCAGATGGGTAGGAATCTGAAGGTTTAAGAACCAGGGCCACTAAGGGTAGAAGACTAATATTTCAGCACAGTCAGTTAAGCAGAGAGTACCTACCTTTAATCTTCTTCTGAATTTTTGTTCTTCTCAGGACCTCAGTGGAATGAATGATGTTTGCCCACATTTATGAGGGCCACCTGCTTTACATGTCAACCAACTCAAATGCCAATCTCTCCCAGAATCACCCTCACAGACATACCTAGAAATTATGTTTAACCAAATATCTGAGCACCTCGTGGCCCTATCAAGTTGACAGGAAACTAACTATCACAGGGTGTGACTGTCTTCTCTCCTGGCAGTTACCTTTATTCTTTACTATCAATGCAGAAAACTAAATCAATAAACTTATATTTTTTGGGCGGTAGAAGACTGATGGTCAATTTTATGTCACTTTGGCTAAGCTAAATTTCAGTCTATAGTTATTTAATCAAATATTAATCAAGATATTGCTATGCAAGTATTTTGTAGGTAGGTTTAAATCCTTTAGTTAGTTGGCTTTAAGTAAGGGAGATGGTCATACATAGTCTCAGTAGGCCTGATCAATCAGCTTGAAGTGTTTTTTTTTTAATTTTTTTATTAATTTTAGTGGGGCAATATTAATAAATCAGGGTACATATGTTCAAAGAAAACATCTCCAGGTTATCTTGTCATTCAATTATGTTGCATACCCGTCACCCAAAGTCAAATTGTCCTCTGTCACCTTCTATCTGGTTTTCTTGTGCCCCTCACATTCCCACACTCCCTCCCTCTCCCCTCCCCCCTCCCCTGTAACCACCACACTCTTGTCCATGCCTCTGAGTCTCATTTTTATGTCCCATCTATGTATGGATTCATACAGTTCTTAGTTTTTTCTGATTTACTTATTTCACTCTGTATAATGTTATCCAGATCCATCCATTTTGTTGTAAATGATCCGATGTCATCATTTCTTATGGCTGAGTAGTATTCCAAAGTATATATGTACCACATCTTCTTTACCCATTCAGCTTGAAGTTTTAAGAGTAGAACTGAGGTTTCTTTTAAGAAGACATTCTACTCGTGGGCAGAAGCTTCTGCTGATGCCCAAGACTTTCCAATTGTTCCTTCTGGTAGCCTGTCCTCTTGATTTTAGAGCTGCCTACGCAGCCACCAAAATCATATAAGTCAATTCTTCGAAACAGATAGATATCTCCTGCTTGTTCTGTTTCTCTGATTGAACCCTAAGTGATACAGAGACGAAGGAGTTGGTGGGTGATAATGACTTAATATATTGTCTTCTTGTGGGAAAAAAAAAACAAAACAAAAAACAAAAAACCTTTTCCTTCTTAAATGCCTTCAAATAGTCTTCAAGTGTTGGCCTTGCAGGTTAGGCCTTGTATAATGCTCAATGTCGCCATTTATATATATTATGCTATAAAGGCGACTCCTGGGATTTTCAGTGCGATGCCCTCGGTTTCAATACTTCCCTACGAAGAGGTAAATGTGAGAATTGCAGTCACGATAGCTGTCAGCTCCCTTGCGCTCCAGACACTTGGTTTTGGTTGACTGCCCCACCCCATCTATGCAGAAAAGAAGCCACAGCATCACCCACGTCAGAGAATATTATTGAATCCACCTGTTGGAAAACGGCAGCGAATGAAGGATTGGCCTTGCTCATTAAAAATGGGTGCCGTTGAGGTGATGAAGCTTTTTCTAAAAGCATGATCCCTCTCAGAACACGGACAAGGGTTGGGTACTAGAAGCTGGATTTCTCATTCTGGCGTGGAAAGCAGCAGAAGTGAGGCTCTCCTGAAAGTTTGGGGGGAGGGCTCTTATCCCAAATGTAACCATTGCCAAGAGAGCCGTTTTCCCCAGAGTCTGAGGGTTACTATTCCCTTAGAGCCAGAACGCCGCGTTTACTGACCAAAATGAAACTGTGTCCCTAACAATTTCCTTGCATTTTCAAACTTCTCCTCCTTATTTCCTCATTTCCTGATTGTGTTGTCATTTGAGTGTTTCAGCAAGGAACTCACAATTCTGCTAAAATATTCTGCTGAAAACGGCATTAATTGGCTGATTATGAAATTTCTACGTTTTTGTCAGGTTCAAAGGGAGTTTTAGCTACCATATGTAAATACTATGTCAGAGCACCTTATAAAATTATCTGGAGGCACCGAGCTAGCCAACACAATTTGAGAGAAAAAAACATTTAGCTTTAAAATTCCATCCGACTGTCAGCATTGCAGCGTCAGATCGCCCAGCACCACATGTGTGACCCCACGGTATGCTGTCTTTTTTAAAAAAAAACATGCTCTGTTTCGCTATCCCCAGTTCTTTTCTCCATCTGCCTGCTGACCCATGTGGCTGTTTTAACATCCGCCTCAGTGGAAGCCGCATACCTGCCTGGCCAGCAGAAAGTAAATACAATGACAGCAGTTTCTGAGGGACTGTCGAGGAGGGGATGGGAAACTTGGCTGCCCTGTCTTTTTCTGAACAGCTAGAATTAAGATAGAGGACAGTTCCAGGAAAAGTCGTGCCCTGGAATTTTCCATTGGTGCACAGCGGTTTCGAGAATGGATGAAAGAAATGGGCAATCTATTTCAGGGCAGTTTCCCTTCTGGAAGAAGGGGCAATTTGTTTTAGGGTCACATGCTGGGTAACTATCTGCATAAGAAACCAAATAGTTTCCGAGCTCAGGCGATTCACCGCAGAATCTGTGACCGCTTTCTCAGGAAGGTGAGTTGGTAATGAATCGGAGTCTGTCAACACACTGATCAAGATTGTGTTCACCCCAGTAGTCACCGAACGTGTATTCTGGGTGGTAATTGCTTCCTTGGAGAGTATGCAGGGTTATTTACAGGCTAATTTTCATCTGCATTTCTTCCACATTCCCTGACATGACATTGAACAAGTGTAATTTCTTCAGATGATCATGGAGACCAGTGATTTTTAAATGCTGGACCACAAGTATTTTTAAAACTTGCACTATCCGACTACTTCGTCAGGGGCCCTGATCCCTTTTCCCTTGGATTGTCAAATAAATAGATGCCAACAGCCAACACAACGATAGCCATCCGGTGTGCAAGAATCAAAATTATACCTATTGTATTTGTCGGATAAGCCAACAATATATTTTTTGGTGTCCTGCAACATGTTAGTAGTTATTTTATGTGAGCCATGAGATAAAAAAGGTTGAAAATCGCTGGTGTAGACAGTTATGTTAAGAAACCCAAATGCCTGTTTACTGAATTATCACTGAAAGCAGAACAGCATTTTGAAAGAAAAGTAGCAAAAGTTTTAGTTTTACTTCCCCCTTTGTAAATGACCTTTGCTACACATTAACTAGAAAGAACAAGAGAGAGAAGGAAAAAAAAAACTATATATATATATATATATATATATATATATATATATATATATATATATATATAGTAATCATCCTTGGGTAATCAATTGAGGCTCAGTAAACTCTAATTATTTTGAGTATATAACGCTGCCAAAAATTATTTTGGGGATTAGGACTGATATAATTAAGGCACATGGATAGTTTTGAAAATACTTAATAGGCCACATAATTTATCTGATGTGCACATTCATATTAAATTGTATTAGAGCCAGAGGACATTTCCCCCAAAATTCATGTGGCTGCCAAATTTTATATTGAGGTTTTAAATTTAGTAGAGCCCCAAACTGACATTTAAAAGTCACAATGTGGTAAAAACAAAGTTTGTCTTAAACCTCCATAAGTTGCAATCGCCAAGTCTTAGGTAGCTTTCAGCTGTGTTCTGTGACAGCTTCTGTGGTTTGGAAGCTTCATTGCTCCACCCTTAACAGTTCAGTCTGCTGCCTCAAGCGCCATTGTAGTATATCTGTTTGCTGGAAAACCTTGGGGGCCCAGCGCTGGGTAAGGTGATTAGATAACGCTGTCAGACCTAGCCAAGGTTATCGGTGAACCTCCAAAATGGTCTTTCTGTCAAACAGAAATTGTCATAATGAAAAAGAAGACAATTCTCCTCCATATCTTTGTCTCAGAAAGTTTTATTTGTTCACTGGTGACCTGAAGATCATTCCAAGAAAATGGAACTGGTCAAAGGCGATCCAAGGGCGCCTCGTTATTGGGGAGAGAATTCAAACTTGAAGACAGCTGACGACTCTGTTCAATAATAGCCGTCCCTTTAATCACATTTCGATCGATAGTGAAATATTTACTGCGATGCTTCCAGGATGATTTGAAGCCAGCTCTTTGGAGAGCATTGATAAAATCAGGATAATCGGAAGCAGCTTTATGTGAGTTGTCAACTTGCCTCACTGAACAATGCCTCTGATATGCATCTTGGGTCATAAATAATAAAAATCTATTTCAAGAGTTTTCATAGCCCCGACATAAAATTACCTGGGACTAAAAACAGGACGGGGCAGCTCTCAGTGGAGGGGGAAGAAAAATGTGAGTTTTTAATGTATCTGAAGTGAAGATCAGAATATGATAAAAGCTCAGTTATACGGAAGGGCCCGTGAAGACATTTTCTTGTAAAAAGTAGTTTTTGAAAAAAACGTACTGTGTTTGTTGCAATTTTTGCACTCTCTTTTTATTTTCAGTTTCTCCCCTCTTTCCTGTCACTAAGTGTGCTTCAGTTCTGGGACCGAGATTATAGGCTTTTCTGTATTTAGTTGATCTTATTCTATGAATTTACCAACAAATTAAATTTGTAGAATGCTATATTGCTAAAAAAGCCACCCAAAACAAGTGTTGGGCCAGTTTTGACTAAAATGCTTTTTAAATTATTGATGTCTATCTCCAAAAAACACGTTTCAATGCTTATTATGAAGCCCATTTGAACGACCAGACCAAACAGTCACTCACAGAAACTGTCTAGCCACATTCACAACTGCACAAATTCTCCAGAAGCAACCATGTCATCTCCACTCCATTTATAATATGACGTGGATGATCATGCGCAGTGCTTACAGGGCCAGCTCTCAGTTATGTCAAGCAGAACATTTGAGCAAATGTGCTCAATTAAAGCTCATTTTTTATCAATTGCAACCTGGCCAGACATTGCCATTTTTAAAAGAAGCAAAAATCTTCTTTAGTTACGGAGCTTGAAAGGATTGTACTCATGGGATAAAATTATAATTCTAAAACAATAAATGTGCTTCTGCAGAATACCTTGTAGTAAAGATGCCTTGTGCAGCATGTAATGATGAAGAAAAAAAACCTTTGGTGGGCTATGATGTTACCAGCAGTAAGTTTATAAACTTCATCTTTAACATGTAAAATTCTAGACTGTAACAAAACATCATATAAAAATATTTTATTTTATATGTTCTTGATCAATAAGATTAATGGTTTATAGCTGGTAGAACATAAGGTATAAATAAGTATCTCATGTACATTTTTTCTGTAATTGTTTATTTTTATTATTATGATATTTTTAATTTTAAGGAGAGACAGAGACAGATTCAGAGACAGAGAGAGAGAGAAATATTAATTTGTTCTTCTACTTATTTATGCATTCATTGATTTTTTTTATGTGCCTTGACTGGGGATCAAACCCACAGCCTTGGTATGTTGGGTTGATGTTCTAAGCAACTGAACTATGTACTAGTTTCAAGGAATTATTTGTGGCTTTGAATTAAGTTTTAAAAGAAAAATATATACATGGTAATATCAGTGCATTCACATAAATCTAATTTCTTACACTGACAACTACCTGCTTGAGCATACCTGCCATGTGCTTAAAGATCTACATATCATATCATTAACTATATCAATTCAATTAATCATTCTCAGAATATATAAAAAGTCTTTCTCAGGATAAAATAAAAAACTATTTCTTCAATTTTTAGAAGGATATTATTGGATACTTTTATAATATAAAGCTTTTTTTAATTGGTATATCATTTTTAACATGTTACAAAATTATGAGGGTCAAAGTTACATTGTTCTGCAAAGAGCATTATACACTTTATCAGAATATATGTTAATGTGTGCATGTGGGTACATAATGGTGTGTGTTATGTATGTATAATTGAGCGTTCAACTTCAGACGGGGATTTAGCTGCCATGTACTCATGCAGGTGCCTGTTTATGGCTGATTGAACTGATGTTTGTTCTAAATAGCTAATATTTTTATTTTTGTTTTTTTAATTTTTATTTTTTTAATATTTTTTTTGTATTTTTCTGAAGTTGGAAACGGGGAGGCAGTCAGACAGACTCCCGCATGCGCCCGACCTGGATCCATCCAGCACACCCACCAGGGGCGATGCTCTGCCCATATGGGGCATCGCTCTGTTGCAACCAGAGCCATTCTAGCATCTGAGGCAGAAGCCACAGAGCCATCCTCAGCATCTGGGCCAACTTTGCTCCAATAGAGCCTTGGCTGCGGGAGGGGAAGAGAGAGACAGAGAGGAAGGAGAGGGGGAGGGGTGGAGAAGCAGATGGGTGCTTCTCCTGTGTGCCCTGGCTGGGAATCAAACCCAGGACTCCTGCACGCCAGGCCAACGCTGAACCACTGAGCCAGCTGGCCAGGGCTAGCTGTCTAATATTTTTAATACCGCTGTTTAGAACAAGATGATCCAGTGTTGATAAGCATTGCTGCTTATTCTAATACTCCAGTATCTATGAGTGCATTGTACTGTTCATGTAAAATTTTACTATTGAAATATGTAATGAAAATTTTGGGAAATAAGTCTATAAGTACTAAATAAAACAAGAGGGCCATTTAGCTTAGTGGAAAGAAAGCTTAGCTTTGAAAGTACTTAGTATTCAAACTCTAATAACTGGAAGCAGGATATGTACACATATGACAGGTCAAAAAGAAATTGATACAGCTGCCAGTATATATAACACACCTTTGCTGAACCTGGGTGCTTTCCCTCTAAATGTAACTTGGGGAAACTTTTCCACTTTATAGTTATTCAATTCAACTCCATAAATGTATAGATTGATAAAATCTATAAACTTTATAAATTTATAGATTGATAAAATCTGAATATTTAAAATCAAAAGAAAATAGTTGTTTCACAATCAATATTTAATTTGATATTCCTTTAAATTTAAATCATGATCCAGTAGGAGCCTTAAAAGATGCTTTTTAAAAAATTATTTATTGGCCTGGCAGGATGGCTCAGTGGTAGAACATTGGCCTGGCATGCAGGAGTCCTGGGTTCGATTCCCGGCCAAGCGCCCATCTGATTCTCCACCCCTCCCCCTCTCCTTCCACTCTGTCTCTCTCTTCCCCTCCCGCAGCCAAGGCTCCACTGGAGCAAAGTTGGCCCGGGTGCTGAGGATGGCTCTATGGCCTCTGCCTCAGGTGCTAGAATGGCTCTGGTTGCAACAGAGCAATGCCCCAGATGGGCAGAGCATCGCTCCCTGGTGGGTATGCCGGGTGGATCCTGGTCGGGCGCATGCAGGAGTCTGTCTGACTGCCTCCCCGTTTCCAACTTCAGAAAAATATTTATTTATTTATCATTTATTTATTTATTTATTTTTATCCCAAGTTGCAGTCTATAAAGCTGCTGCTCTGTGAACTGACTTCAGAAGTACTATCGGGGAACACAGGCAGGTGTACACATGATTTACAAACTAAGGTAGAGGCTGGGATTAAGTTCTTCTCAGGCTCCTCTATGAGCCATGGGAAATAGTGTTTCCATAGTAAGTAAGTCTTTCACCTTTAGAAAGGAAATGTAATGAGTTGTCATTTCTACTCAATACGTGGAATTTCTCTAATTAGGAACTTTTTTTTTTTTAATTTAGTGAGAGTTGGGGTGGCTGAGAGATAGACTCCTGCGTGCGCCCTGACTGTGATCCACCCATCAAGCTCCCTATAGGGCGATGCTCTGCTCATCTGGCACCACTGCTCTGTTGCTCAGCAACTGAGCTATTTCTGTGCCTGAGACAAGGCCACAGAACCATCCTTAGTGCCAGAAGACAACTTGCTCGAAACATTTGAGCTGCAGGAGGAGAAGAGAGAGAAAGAGAGAGAGAGAGAGGGAAGAGAGAAGGAGGAGAGGCGGAAAAACAGATGGTCCCTTCTCCTGTGTGCCTGACCAGGAAAATTGAACTCGGGTCTTACATTCTCCAGGCCAATGCTCTACCATTGAGCCTACTGGTCAGTACTAATCAGGTACTTTCTTGTTGAGAAAATTTAGCCTTCTAATTTTGTATAAAATATAGGATATCAGTTTATGTGCCAATAATAAGCACATAACTCTCTAACCCTGTATCTTCTTTATGTTTTTTTATTTTTTTAAATGATTTTATTTATTCATTTTAGAGAGAAGAGGAAGAGAGAGAGAGAAGGGAAGAGGAGCAGGAAGCATCAACTCTCATACATGCCTTGACCAGGCAAGCCCAGGGTTTTTTGCTTTATTTTGTTTTTGCTTTATTTTGGTTTTGCCACATAGGAGACACAGGCAGTGACAGTGTCTGTAATGGAATTCATTGCATCAAATAGTCTGGGTGCCCACTGGATTTAAAATTGGACTTTTTTATTCCTTGACTTTTGCTTTAGAGATATGTGAAGGGCATGGCAGGTGTCTTGTAAATAAAAACTGTGACTCAGTTATAAAATGTGGAAGAGGGCAAATGAAGAATTTCACTGTTCATTTTATAAAAAAATGAAGAAGAGGAATGAGTCTGTGTAACACAGTCTTGGCAGTTTCTGGAAATCAGCTTTTGTATAACAAACTAAAATATCAAGATGCTTCTCTGGTTCTAGATTTCACTCAGTTTTAATGATAGAGCTAACATAACTTCGTCTGTCGAACAACACTGCAATTCTTAAAAATTATCTTTCATTTATTAAGATTAAGTCTTCCTTAAAATCAACATTCTAAAATAAATAGTAATTCAATAAATATCTTCCAAAGGATTGTTTGGTGAAAAGATATATTTGTATATCTTATGTGACAGGGTAACAAATGTTTATATGATGATCCACCTATTATGTTTCATGTAAATATTGGCAGTACCAGTTTCATTCAATAATTTCAAATTATTTTTAGTTTTACTTAAATGGTTTACTTGAACTACATTGCTTTAGACAGAAAAGTTGTCTACTCAGCCTCAGTAGAGAGATATCATTTTGTTGCAATGCAGTAGATCCAAACATGCTATTTTTAGTATGTTTTAGAGATTCTTTACTTTTGTTTTTCCATCAAAATCATACACTAAAATTCGATATTCTCCTTTCAAATAAAGTAAATTCCCTGTTGTCTTAAAAAAGTTGTTCTAAGCCATCTTGAATTTAAAGAGGAAAACTTCAACAGCAGTCAACAAATAAAAAAACACACTAGTTACTTAAAAATTCTCTCTTGGGTATTGTCCAAGAGACTCTTGGGACCTGGGTAAATAGAGTATCTTAAGGGAAACAAAAACATACTTCCAAAAAAAGAGGTATTGAATTTCTTCCTGAATGTTTTTATGTCTAGGCACTGTTGAAATAGGGAATAAGGATTTTAACAGCCTATATCTTCTTTTTATGGTAGATCTTGGTTTCATAGCCTTCAAATAATAAAATCACAGAAACACTGGACATTCTATTTTATTCTAAAAAAATAGAATAATGAAAAAACCAAGCATTAAGGGTTGATGAAGAAAATCTTGACTAGAAACTAAATTAGTTATAAGAGTATATCAGGGAGAAAGAATACCAGTCCTAATATAGTACAATCAGGTACTATAAATCTTGTAATGTATTTATTTATTTCAAATAATTAATATTCTAATTACAGTTGACATACAATATTATACTAGTTCAGGTATACAAACCAATGATTAGACATTTACATAAGTTATGAAGTGATCACCCCAATAAAACTAGTACCCATCTGACATCAACCATCATTATTATAATATTATTAGTATATTCCCTATGCTGTGCTTTGCCTCTTCTTAACTATTATGTAACTACCAATCTGTACTTTTAAATTCTTTCATTCATCACCCACCTCCTCCCATCTGGCAACTGTCAAAATGTTCTCTGAGTATGTATGAGTGCTTTTGTTCTGCTTCTTTGTTTTATATTGTTTTTTAGATTCCACATATAAGTGAAATTGTATGCCATTTATCTTTTTTGGACTTATTTTGTTCAGCACAATAGCCCTCTAGGTCCATCCATGTTGTTACAGGTGGCAAGATTTCATTGTATATATGCACCTCTTCTTTATCAGTTCATCTCTTAGTGGAGACACTTCTGTTGCTTTCATATCTTGGCTATTGGAGATAATGCTGCAATGAATGTATGGATGCATGTCTTTTTAATTTAGTGGTTTGGAGATTTTTGGATAGATAATCACAAGTATTTACTGGGTCCTTTTTGGTACTTGTTATAGCCCTTGTTTTAAAGTCTATTTTGTCTGGTATAAGTGTTGCTACTCCATCTCTTTTTTTATCCTTACTTTTTTGTTTCCATTTTCAACAAATATTCTTTTCTATCCCTTTACTTTGAGTCTGTGTCTCTCACTCTGAAGTGAGTCTCTTGTAGGCACCCTATGTAGGGGTTCTGGTTTGTTATCCATTCAATCACCATATGTTTTCTGATTGGGATATTTAATCCATTTGCATTTAAAATAATATTTGATAGATTGCATTTAATGCCATTTTATTATTCATATATTATAAGATTTTATTTATTGATTTTAGAGAGAGGTAAAAGAAAGAAAGGGGAGGGAGGAGCGAGAAGTATCAACTCGTAATAGCTGTTGCTCATAGGTACCTTAGCCAGGCAGGCCTGGGGTTTTGAAATGGCGACCTCAGCATTTCAGGTCGACTCTTTATTCACTGAGCCACCACAGGTCAGGCTTATTATTCATATATAACATATTAAGATATGTTTAACATATCTTGTAATACTGGTTTGGTGGTAAGGAACTCCTTCAGTTTTTTCTTGTGTGGAAAAATCTTTATCTGTCCATTGATGCTAAATAATAGTTTTGCTGGGTAGAGCAATCTTGCTGGTAAGTCTCTGCTTTTCACCACTTTGAATATTTTATGCCACTTTTCCTGACCTGCAGTTTCTGTTGAGAAATCAGCTGATAGTTTTATGGGCGATTTCTTGTAAGTAATTGCTTTATGCTTGTTGCTTTTAGCCTTCTCTTTGTTTTTCATCTTTGGCATTTTAATGATAATGTCCCTTGGTGTGAGTCTCTATGGCTGCATCATGTTTGTAACTCTCTGTGCTTCCTGGACTTGTGTGTCTATTCCCTGCACCAGGCTAGGGAAGTTTTCTATCATGTTTTTCAAATAGGTTTTTAATTGCTTGCTCTCTCTCTCTTCTTTCTAACAGCCTCATGATGTAAATGCTAGTATACTTGAAGAGGTCCCATAGGCTTCTTACACTCTCCTCATCTTATTGGATTATTTTTTCTGTTCTGATTGGATGTTTTCTGCCTCTTTATCTTCTTTTGGTCTTCTGCTTCATCTATTCTACTGTTGATTCCTTGTGATATAGTCTTCACTTCAGTTGGTATATTCTTCAGTTCTGATTGGTTCTTCTTTTTTAATCTCCAGTTTTATGTCTCCTCTCTCTTTGTTGAAGTTCTTACTGAGATCATTGAACATCGTTATAGCCAGCGTTTTAAACTCTGCATCTGGTCCATTGCTTGTCTTCATTTTGTTTAGTTTTCATCCTGGACTGTTGCTTTTCCTCCATTTGGAACATGTTTCTTTACCTCTTCATTTTGGCTGCCTCCTTGTGTTTGTTTTTCTATTATAAGCAGAGCTGCTGTGTATCCTAGTCTTTGTAGAGTGGCCTTATGTAGTTGGTGTCCCCTAGTGCCCAGTGGCATAAGTTCCCCATTCCCCCAGTTGGGCACTAAAGGTGTGCCCCTCCTGTGGTCTGTGTGCATCCTCCTGGTGGAGTTGAGTCTTGATTGCTAAGGGCATGTCAGTGAGATAGGCTGATAGGCTACACTGACTGGCTGCAACTGCAGCAGAGAATCTTCTGTGTAAGGGCTGACCCCATAGAGCAAGATTCACGTCAGCAGGGCTCTGAGGCCCTGTGAGTCTGCCTCTTGAGTGTGTTGCTTATGGAGGTGATTGGGGTGGTGCTCCGGGGTGGTCTGAAGCTGACCGCCAGATAACGCTGGCTCTGGGGTCTCTCGAGCAATGCAGGTCAAGGTTAGCTTCTGCTTGTACCCTGCCCTGAGCTCCCCAGCACAAGTTACCGAGCAATGTGCCAACGTCTGCTATTTGTGCTGGGCTTGTAAGTGCCTGGGAGAGACAAAGCTATGAATCGAGCATGGCCGCCACTAGTGCCAGCCCCTGAGCCACTTAGCCAGAGATATGTGGCACACTGAGGCTCGATGCTTCTTTTTAGAGGTTTGTAAGCCTTTGCCATATTAAAAAAGACTGCAGCATGAGCCAAGACAAGCTGTTTGTATGGAAAAGCCACTGGAAATTGCTCTGGTGGGTTTGCAAGTTCAACGGGGTAGGGTCTCAGGGAATCACCAGGGCAGGGCAAATAGTATTAACCAGGTTGATGGAGACTCAGATGTGGTACCTGCCTGCCAGCTTTGTGGGGAGAGGGACTCATCAAATGAGCAGTGGTCCCTGCCAACACGTCTGTCTTGTTGAAAGCTACGTAACCTGATGCCAGGCAAAGCAGTTCCTCCTTATATGTCCCTGGCACCTTTTAAGTTCCTTCTCCAGTGCTGGAGCTCAGAACAAGTAAGTCTAAGTAGCTCCATGTGCAAGCCCTTTAAAAGGAACAGCTGGTACTTCAGCCGCTCTCTGTCTCACTCAGCCACAATCCCCACTGATTTTAATAGCTAGAAGTTTTGATGGCTTTTCTTCCCAGCTCTGAAACTCTGGATGTGGGGGCCTGATGTGGGGCTGGGACTCCTCACTCCAAGGGAGACCTTTGTAGCAGTGATAACCCCCTTGATTTTTAACAGGTGGGTTTGGGACCACCTAGCCCTGCATCACTGTCCCTCCTACCATCTTGATGTAGCTTCTTCTTTTACCTTAGTTCTAGGACTTCTGTTCAGCTAGATCTCAGACAGTTCTGAATGATGGTTGTTCTGCAGTTTAGATGTAATTTTCATGTGGTTGTGGGAGGATGTGAGTACTGAATTTATCTATTCCCCATGGAAGCCTTCCCCGTACTTTATTTTGTTAGTTTGACAGCAAATTGTTGAGCATATAATACATGCTGTGATTTGCAGAGGAAAGTTAGAAGACTTTATTCTTGATCCATAATAATATAGATTCAAATGATGAGGGAAGGAATGAAAACATCATAAAAAGGAAATCACTGATATAAATGCATTCAAATTATAAATTCAGAAACAGGCTAAGAACTGTTATATAAGGTCTACCGGAAAGTTCTGTCCGTTTTTGGAATAAAACAAAATACAAATTTTTCTTACCGTCAATAAACTTTATTAAATAATATAATTGCCATTATTATTAATGATTTCTTGCCAGCGTGAGGGCAATTTGTATATCCCATTTTTGAAAAATGTTTTATCTTTTGATGTGAAAAATTGAACCAGTGCTTGTTTGATATCTTCTTCATTTTTGAATTTTTTGCCCTTCAAAAAATTTTGTAAGGACAAAAACAAGTGATAGTTGGAGGGTGCTAAGTCCAGGGAATATGGTGAGTGCGACAGACATGCTTCTGTAGCATTTCTTCCTTGTTGAAATTTGTAAAAATTATAGTGGCATAAATGAACTTTATCAGTAGCCATGAGTACACTATGGCTTCACACATAAGACTAACGTGAATCAACTTTGTTTTAGTTAATTTGCTATGTCAGTATGTATACATTAAGTGATAAAAATAGAGAGGCACACACGAGCCAAATAAACATGTGCTTACGTGTCGAAACTTGTTGTGATAGAAACGGACAGACCTTTCCGGTAGACCTTATACAAAAAAGTAGTTAAGTATCTATGATAGTAATTTTTATCAGATCACACAAGCAACATATTCATTATAGAATTATCATTATAGAAAACCAAAAAGAGAAAATAAAATACGGACACATAGATAACCACCATAAATATTGCAGCATATTTTTTATTCTCATTTATAGTATGTGTCTTTATACGAATGAAATAGTAAAAGGTTGCTTCCCCCCCATTTTTTATCACATTTTCTAGAACCACCATTCTAATAGCAGAGTTAACTGTAAATACCCCCTCTCCTGAACAAGAGCTTATATATGTACAACTTGAAAATACTAGTTTAACTGAAGTGCAAAAATGGAGTTTTGAATGTATTACAATCTGGAGAACAAAGCTTTTACCTGTAAAAACCATGCCTTGATGAGATTCCAGGTTCCCAGAAGCCAAAGGCTCTATGAATTAAAGTGGGAGTTTGTAAAATAATCTATACATTCCCTCAAGAGCTTTTTCCCTTCCAACATAATGAACATATAACCAACTGACAGAGGGCGGGAAATCAGTGAGCATGACAGTAGAGCAAACAATGCATTGCTGCCCCCTTCCAGCTTGAAAAGCCCAGACGGTAGGGCCCCAAGCCTAAGGCTTTCCAGGGTAAAATCTTGAAGGCTGCAAGGCTAATGAGAGTTCTCACATAAAAGCCATTACGTACCATAGAAGCCATGGCGAGTGAGCCTATTTAGAACGTCTTGAGCAGTTGGGCTTGGCACGAGGAAAACAGATGAGGTTTCTTGAGTCTCAGGTTAAAGAGGGAATAGAAAATGCTAAGGGGTCCACCAACCACTAGAGGACTGAAGTTCTGACTACGCAGACTCAGAGGATGAGTTTTTGAGAGCAAAAGTTATGACGGACATCCGTAGCAGATGTAGTGGATATAGTGGGTAGCAGGACACACTGAAGAGCAGGCCAAGTTAGGAAACAGAATGTCTGCAAACCATATGCTTAGCTACCAAATTAGGGACATTAGGGGTGTTCCCTGAGAACTTAGATCAACTTGAATAACAAAAATAGAGAAATGAGAAGAAAGAATTTTGATTCAACTTAGTTGAGATAATCAATTGAATACATACACAGCTGTTGTCCATCTTAGTTTGAATTCTCTGCTTTCAAATTGAAATGAAGACTTACATACTAGGCTTCCTTCAATTTTAGCAAATTGAAATTTAATTGCATTTTTTTTTTTTTTTTGGCAGAGACAGAGAGTCAGAGAGAGGGAGAGCTAGGAACAAACAGACAGGAAGAGAGAGAGAGAGAGAGATGAGAAACATCAATTCTTTGTTGCGGCTCCTGAGTTGTTCATTGATTTCTCATATTGCTTTGACCAAGGGGCTACTGCAGACCGAGTGACCCCTTGTTTGAGCCAGTGACCTTGGGCTCAAGCTCGTGAGCCTTGCTCAAACTGGATGAGCCCGAGATCAAGCTGGCGACCTCAGGGTCTCGAACCTGGGTCCTCCACATCCCAGTCCGACGCTCTATCCACTGTACCACCTCCTGGTCAGTTAATTGTATTTTAATAGTAATATTTATTTACTGATTCTCTAATGTTAGACCTTTTAAATTATTCTTCTATTTTAACTAATCTATTTAAATTAATACAATAAATATCTTGAACATACATGCCAGAATGTCTCACTGATTAGTTTATAATGATGAATTCCTAGAAGGGCTATTAATAGATCAAGAAATCTGCTTTAAATTTTAAAGGTTTTACTACATATTTGACTTTTCTTTCAGAATGAGCATACCAATTTATTTTTTCAATTAACATTGCCAAAGAGTTGCTATTTCTCGGCACTATCATAGGACAATAGCAGTTAAAATTATTTAACAATTTGAAAGACCAAGATATGACAGTTTTATTTCCATTTATTTGATTGCTAAGAAATGCCAAAGCCTCTAAAGTCACTGATGATATGTTATAGATTTACAAGGTTTTCTTCTGTTTCTTGAAGTAAAACAAAATTGTATCACAGGAAAGCATTTGTTTTGCTTCTCACATTGGCCCTGTTTATGTGTCTGAGTCTGTCTCCATTTGCTCATACTTATGTTTAGAAATGAAGTTAAAATATGCTGGCTCCAAGACTATGCGAATCTCTGTTTGTATGTGTCCATGATGAAAGCGGAAGAGAAAGTTAAGATTTGCTGCAGTCTTAATTTGCCACACTAACGTTCTAGTTGACTTGAGGGAAGCAAGGCGGGAACTTCAGCTGCGTGTGCACATCTGGAAGGAATCTTCATTGCTGTTTTGAAGATCTTTTTTCATTTTTGCTACAACAAATTGAAATTAGTTAGAGCAATGTGCCCCCTTTTTTAATTGGTATTTTGATGGTAAGGGAGAGAATTTAATACATGGACTTGAACTTTCAGTTGAGTCAGAAGACACATATTAAGGCTTTTCCTTCAGAATATTTTTTGGTTTATATTCCTATCAGCAATGAATGAAAAAGGTAGCTTAAATGGGTCGTGGCGGATCAAGGCCTCTTATGGCGTTGAGATCAAGATGCCGTGTTGGGCTACAGTATTCTGAAAGCCTGACTGGACCTGTAGGATCCATGGCCCTGATGGTTCACTCACACGACTGTTGGCAGGTAGCAGAGGTTCTAGGTGGCTGTTGTCAGAAATCTTTGGTTCTTCTTCATGTTCCTTCTCCATGAGTTGTTTGAAGTATCCTCACAGTATTGAAGTTGTTTGCCCCAGAACAGGTAATCCAAGATAAGACTGAAGCCGCAATATAATTTATGATCTAGCCTCAGATATCACATTGTCATTTCTACAATATCCTATTGATAACACCGGGGAACAAAATTTTTGATGCATCCACAAGAACACTTGTTCTTACCTAATTCGAGTGTGCAGATCTCAAATCTGACATTAGTTTTTTGCTGTAAGCTACAGTTTTTTTTGCAATTCAAGATTTTAAGTTTTCATCTTATTGTAAAATTTTCAACATTTATGTTAACATAATGAAGTAGAATGTCTTCTTGGGCATCATCTTTGTGAAAATATAATAATTTATATAATGCAGTAAATACACTAAAAGATATGATTGCATCAGAATTTGTCTACAATTTTGAAATAGAACATATTAAAACACTTATTTTAATCATAAAATTTGTGCAAAACTTATTTAAATTCTATTCAGGCAAAAATTTGCATTTGTAGCTCTTGTGTTTGTGTACTTGTTGAGAACAATCTCATTTGATGCTCCAGCAGTAGTCTGCTCATCACTAACAGCTCCAAGATTTTCGGGAAACTTATCAAGGTAACTGTTCAGGAAGTGAATCTTAATGCTCATGTTACATCCACCGTCGGGGAAAGCCAATAGCATCCTTTGAACCAGAGGTTCATAGATTTTTGCTTTTTTGTTGCCAAGAAAGTTCTTTGTAACTGCCACCAAAGACTGCCATGCTATTTTCTCCTGCTTATTCATCTTCCTGGCAAATTCTTTGAAACGTATAAGGATTCAAATTTGAGATCCATCTAATACACCTGCTTTTATCTTCTCGAAAGACAAGGCAGGAAAAGCATAAATAATATGTTTAAAGCATTCACTTTCTCTATTCAAAGCCTGAACAAACTGCTTCATTAAGCCAAGTTTGAGTGAAGTGGGGGAAAAGTGATCCTGTCTCGATTAACTACAGGTTCATTCACAATATTTTGCACCCCTACTTCCAAAGCTTCACATTTCGCCACTCCTTCTGTGTCCAGTGTTTCTCCCGAGCTCGGCTGTCCCACTAACACAGAAAGCAAGTATACTTCATGAAACCTCTCTGTTGTCCTAGCAGAAAATTTACCATTTTAAGATCCACACAAATGATCCAGTTATGCTCCTCATACTTCAGAAAGTCGAGAACAATTTTTATGTCATTCTTACTAAGTCACTCAATTTGGGTTGGCTAAACTGCTGAGGTGTTAATGACTGCTTGGCATCAGAAGGAGATTCTCCAGATTTCTACAACCATTTCCTCATGCATCTTATCAAAATACACTTGATCACCATGTTCACTTGCTTTGTCCTTAGAAGAAATAAAACCATTGAAAACTGGAACCAGGAGTGTCTTAGAGTGTGAGATAGGTCGTATTGCTGAAGGAGTATTAGGATATGTGATCATATGCCATTTTTCTTGCCGATGCACTTTGTATGGATCAGACAGAAATAACAGTCACTGCTGTGGTCCTTAGGTTTACGCCAAACCATGGGAATACCAAAAGGCTTTCCTGTGCGTTTTCCTTTTGTCCAGTCATGAAGCATTTCCTCACAATTATGACACACAATATGAGGAGCACAATTCCTGTCTTGATTGCGAAGGGGAACTTGAAAATAGGCAATATATGCACGTGTCACAAATGATGAAATATTGCACCTTTGACGTTGAAGTGTATAACAGCCACATATATTTCTATAACAGAAGGTGTCAGGACTATTTTTACATTTACACCTACTTGAAGAAGCCATAATCCAATCTTAAAACAAAATAAGAGCGTGTTTTTATCAGATAATATTTTTTATATTAAAAAACAACTACAATTATGTAAAAGTGATGTTTTTAAAACATTAATTGCCTTGTGGTTATGTTCAATCCAAGAGTCTTTGCCCTTTAACTCCAATTTAAAAACCAATGCTTGCCATTAACTGTAACAAAAAGAAATTAAAATTGCCTAAAAACTAGAGCATGCACCAAAAAACGGATTTCAGATTTGGAATCAGCGATGCAGAGATATATAGAAACAGTTCTAAAACCTCAAGCAACAGAAAATTAAAAACAAATTGTTCCCCAGTATAATGTACGTCAACCCTTTTAATTGTGGAAAAGAACTCTGGAAGGATCCCAAAGTCAGCATCTTTGGTCCCCTCTTACATGGATTGTAGTCTCAGCCCAATTGAACTGTCGCTGTCTTCCTACACAGACAGATTCTTTACCTCTATGTGGGTTTAAACATACTACAGTGTTACACCCCTCCTGAAGATGTTCTTCCCACCCTTACTGGGCTCTGAAAACCAATATTAGGCTTCCCCTGTGTGCACACCCTCCTCACTTTTGTAGAGCTTTGGCAATTCACTTTGGGCAACTGTGGCCTCCACTCCCTCATTCTTTACCCACTTCAGGGAACACATAGGAACATATACCTGTTTCGCATCACCAAGGAAGGGAAGCAATGGATGGGAAAAAGAGAGACATCATTCTTAATGAGAGAGATACTAGTAGCATTCCCTTAAAAAGCAGGAAAAAAAAATACCCACCAAGGTAGAAAACATCTGTTTTCTTATTTATCACTACACTAGATGTTATAGTCATATGAACCATATAATACAGTGTGTCCGTAAAGTCATGGTGCACTTTTGACCGGTCACAGGAAAGCAACAAAAGATGATAGAAATGTGAAATCTGCACCAAATAAAAGGAAAGTCTCCCAGTTTCATACCTATTCAGTGCAGTTCAACGTGGATTCATGCACAGATTTTTAGGGCTCCTTACGTAGCTATCCCGTATAGCCTCTGCAGACTCGTCACTGACTAATGGTCTACCAGACCGGGGTTTCTCCACCAAACTGCCGGTTTCCTTCAACTGCTTATCCCACCGAATAATGTTATTCCTATGTGGTGGCACTTCATTATAAACGTGCCGATATTCACGTTGCACTTTCGTCACGGATTTGAATTTAGCGAGCCACAGAACACACTGAACTTTCCTTTATACCGTCCACATCTCGACTGGCATGGCCAGTGGGCTGCTCCGCTGTATACACGGTGTTACCTCATCATCTGCGCATGCGCACATGCTGCCACATCATCCTATAGTAACTGGGAGGGTTTTCCTTTTATTTGGTGCAGATTTCACATTTCTATCGTCTTTTGTTGTTTTCTTGTGACCGGTCAAAAGTGCACTATGACTTTACAGACACACTGTAGAATAAAGATTAGAAAGAACAGATCAGAGAAACTCATATGACTCTTTTACATATAGCCAACCAAATAATTTATAAACAAATTATTAGACAATATAAGGGAGTTTAGCCAAATTGTTGGCTATAATATCAATATGTCAGTGTATAAAAATGCATTACTACATTTCTACTCACGAAGAACAACCAAAATACAAACAGGGAACATAATTAAACAAAACCCACAATTTGCAACAGCAAAAGAAATTATAGGGTACCTTTAAATAAACACTAAAAGTCATGTGCAAGAAAAAATATTGATAATTATCTGATTATACTGAAAAACAAATGAAGTGATATCTCATGTTCATGGAAAAAATAGAATAACACAATTTTAGTACATTTTTATTTTTCCCTCTAAATTTAATGGAACCCAATTGAAATGTTAAAAGTGTACTGTGGGTATTAATATCTTAAGATGTTAAGAAGACCAAGAAGGGAGGGTTCACTACCTCTGATATTGAGAATTTTTATAGAGTGTAGCATTAAGTTCAATGGATGAATATATTGACAAATAGAACAGATTATAGAGTCTGGAAACATATCAATTCAGTTAAAATTGAAGTGCAAACTTTTAAATTTTATTGAAAGAATTAGTCCATCTTTCCTTTTAGAAAACATATAAAGAGTGATAGTCATAGAAACATATCTGCTGAATTTGATTCCATTAAAACTAAGACTATTGATTTCTTCATTATAAAGAAGTGAGAAAAAAATAATATACTGTAAGAAAATATATGCAACATAAGTAATTGACAAAATAACATATAGAATATATACATTGCTAAGAAGAAAAATACAAACAGGATAATAGGGTAAAGACATAAACAGGTATTGCAGACAGATGCTGAAGTGTACATCACCATGATGATTCCTTCCTCCTGCTGGTCATGTATTTGTGTAATCCCCTCTACTTGAGTGTGGGCAGGACCAGTGGCTTATTTCTAACCAACAGAATATGGCAAAGTTGAAGAAATGGCATTCCTAGTGTTATGTGACATTTCATAAAACTGTTTTGCTAGCAGACTTATCCCAGAGACTGTGCTTTATGTCTGATGAAATATGCCACCATTTTGAGAAAGTTTTCCTGGCAAAGAAATGTTGACAGCTCAAGGAACTGGAGATAACTTCTAGGACAAGAGGGTATCTTCCAGCTGGCTGTCATAGAGAAGCCCCTCAGTCCTACAGTCAAGCAAAATAAAGTCTGCCAAGAACCTGAGTGAACTTGGAAATGTATTCTTTCTATTTTGAATGTCCAGGTGAAAACACAGTCTGATCATTTACTTGATTGTAGCCTGTGAGCCTCTAAGCAGACAATTTGTGCCTACAATACTGACCAGTGGAAAGTGAGATAATAATTGTGTTTTTCTTTTACACTGAGTTTGTGGTAAGTTGTTACACAGAAATACATAACTAATACAACATGTATTTCCCAAAACTCATAAGACAGATGGCCAAGGAAAAGAAACTTAATTAAAATGACTTCATTAGTCATCAGGAAAATGCAAATTAATACTGCAGTTAGATGTCTTTTCCCTATCTAATATATTGGAAAAAATATATATGCATGTGAAACAGCAAGTACTGGTACAGAAATAAAACACATGACTCACTTCACTTTTGAAAGTGTAAATTGGGTCAGCCACATTGCAAATCAGTTTGCAATTATCTTGAAAAAGTAAAGCAGTGGACTAGCTCCTATGATAATAGTATTTAGGGGCTGGAATTCAGAAGAAATATATAAGTAAAAGTTCATAGCAAGGCTTTCATTCTTGTGTTGCTGTGTGATTGAGAAGTATTTATTTTGCTATTATACTTCATAAATTATATATTCTAAATATTATTTTTGAATGTTTTGTGAATATTTTAAATGTTATATGATTAAAATGAATGAAGGGAAGAATAAAAAGAAAGATTTAAAATTATTTTAAAGATTTAAAGAGATTAAAAAAGGAGTGAAACTATTCTTGGGAAATATTAAAAGAAAACACTGACTCCTGCTTTTTTGTGTATGTGAGAGAGAAAGAGAAAGTGTAAAAATCAGAACTGTGATGAGGTAGGAGTAATACAATTAAAAATATTATAATACCACCTTCCAAAAGAAAATATTCAAAAATATGCCTGACCAGGTGATGGCACAGTGGATAGAAAATCAACCTGGGATGCTGAGAACCCAGGTTTGACACCTCAAGGTTGCTGGCTTAAGCGCGGGCCCATTTGGCTTGAGCCTGGGCTCACTAGCTTGAGCACAGGGTCGCTGGCTTGAAGTCCAAGTTTGCTGGCTTGAGTAAGGGGTCGTTGGCTCAGCTGGAGCCCCACAGTCATGACACGTATGAGAAAGCAATCGAAGAAAAACTAAAGTGCTACAACTATGAGTTAATGTTTCTTATATTTTTTCCTTCCTGTCTGCCTGTCCATATCTGTCCCTCTTTCTCTCTCTCTAAAAATAAATAAATAAATAATTAAATATTCAACAATAAATTTTACTTAGACCTCTCTTCTCCTCTTATGCACTCTCTTCACTCTCCTGTATCTGACATTTGATGTTTCATTAGGTTCTTGCCTTATCAACATCCTATGTTAATACTCCCCACTTGGGGATGAATACTATGTCTTTCATTCAGGACCTAAAACATGTGATATCCTAAAATTTGATTGTTGAGTTAGATAGCTTATGAAAATACATTAATTTGTCTATCTTTCATAGAAAAATGTTTAATGCAGTTCAAAAGTAAGTACTATAATTTTTTTTGTTTTTACAGAGACAGAGAGAGATAGACAGAAATGGAGAGAGATGAGAGCATCAATCATTAGTTTTTCATTGCGACACCTTAGTTGTTCATTGATCGCTTTCACATATGTGCCTTGACCATGGAGCTACAGCAGACCGAGTAGCCCCTTGCTCAAGCCAGAGATCTGGGTCCAAGTTGGTGAGCTTTGCTGAAACCAGATGAACCCGTGCTCAAGCTGGCAACCTCGAGGTCTCAAACTTGGGTCCTCCACATCCCAGTTCGATGCTCTATCCACTGCACCACTGCCTGGTCAGGCAATAAGTACTATAATTCTTAATGTTATCACTATTGAGTATTTATTAGAATGAAATATGGCATGACCAGAAATAATATATTAAATCTATATCAAATTATTTCTTTTAGTTTTATTTTCTATATGTAGTATATGATAGTAAGATCCCCCAATATTCTAAAAATCCAGTGTCACACACAATTTCTTAGATATGAGACCACACTAAATATTAAAATTGAGTCTTTGATACATTAGAAATGTCAAAATAACATTTTTGTTTATTGAGGTCAACTTTAGTGACCCACTAACTTTATTTTTCAACCATATTCCCCCAACAATTAAAAAATGGCAATAATTCAATGAAATGTCCTATAAGTGAATAGCAAGAATTTTTATGTGTATTCTTCATAGGTCTCCAAAATTATACAAACATACCTGAATATGTATGTATGTATAAATACATACATAAATATATATATTTGTAATTTTTCTATATGGCGATTTTAAATAAGACATGACCACTAAAGTAGGCAACTGTAGCATTATTTTAAGCTTAAAAATAAAATAAAAAACTAGAAGTATATATGTATATATATTTACATATATAAATATATATATATTTGTTAGTAATTTTTCTATATGGCAATTTTAAATAAGACATGACCACTAAAGTAGGCAACTGTAGCATTATTTTAAGCTTAAAAATAAAATAAAAAACTAGAAGTGTCCTTGTACAACTTCAAGATCTGTTTGACTTTCAGGTAAAATCAAAGACTTTTCTATAGTTTATTCCCATTTTTACATTGAGCTTATTTTAGTCTCAGTAGAACTATGATATACTGTTCTCAGTGGAATAAGAAACAAGTAACGTGGATGGTTTAATAGGAAACTTGACTTTGAATTTATTTTCTATTTAAGCTTCAAGAAATTTTCACAAAGACTGAAATGTTTTGGACTATTTTTGAAAGAACAAACAGAATTCTCCCTGCTCATACACTATCTACAGGCTAAAAAGCACTCTGACAGTAAAAAATAAAAAACCCCTTTGAGACAGCAGAATGGAACCCCAAGTCCAGTACTTCCCCCAGCATAATGTCATTGAACAGTTCCAAGTCCTTTGTTCTTTCTAAGCCTACTTTGAAAAATGGAAAAGTTAAAGATGTGCATAATGATATAATGGAATTCTTTGTGCCTTCTTTTGTGAGAACAGGATATTTCATGATTGAAGGAATCCATGAAATGTTGCTATTGTAAGTCTTCCCTTTTCTTTGAGTTTGACATGGATCTAGGCTTTTTGTTCTTTTATGTATTTATAGATCTGTTATCAATTCTTTTTATGAATGATTATTGCTCTTTCATTTAATGTTTCTATCAAGATAGGTGCAACTTCTGAGCATCAGATATGTAAGGTGACCTTATTTTTAATAAAATAACAAAATGAATTGTCATAAAACATTTCTTAACATGTTTTGACTAATAACACAAAAATATATATCAATGATTCTTAACTCCAGATCATAAGATTAAAGTGTTTATAAATATATTTATCTGGTTTTTTATTACAAAGGAAGAGATTCCTTGTCAGTTGATAAAATAGTACATTGTGTCCATTCTCAGATGTAACCTACACCTACACTGTGCAGAATGCAACACAGTCCATTTTTTTATTTTTTGTTATTATTAAATTTAATGCAGTGACATTGATAAATCAGGGTACATATGTTGAGAGAAAACTTCTCCAGATTATTTTGACATTTGATTATACTGCATACCCCTCATCCAAAGTCAAATTGTCTTCTGTCACCTTCTATCTGGTTTTCTTTGTGTCCCTCCCCTCCCCCACCCTCTTCTCTCCTTCCCACCTCATCCACCCCCCCCCCGTTACCATCACATTCTTGTCCATGGCTCTGAGTCTTTTTTTTATGTCCCATCTATGTATGGATTCATATAGTTCTTAGTTTTTCCTGATTTACTTATTTCACTCCGTATAATGTTATCAAGGTCCATCCATGTTATTGTAAATGATCCGATGTCATCATTTCGTATGGGTGAGTAGTATTCCATAGTATATATGTACCAAAGCTTTTTAATCCACTCATCCTCTGACAGACACTTGGGTTGCTTCCGATCTTCGCTATTGTGAATAATGCTATCACAAACATGGGGGTGCTTTTCTCCTTTTGCAGCAGTTCTATGGTGTCCTTGGGGTATATTCCTAAAAGTGGGATAGCTGGGTCAAAAGGAAGTTCAATTTTCAATTTTTTGAGGAATCTCCATACTGTCTTCCCCAGTGGCTGCACCAGTCTGCATTCCCACCAGCAGTGTAGGAGGGTTCCCTTTTCTCCACATCCTCACCAGCACTTATTCTGTGTTGTTTTGTGCAACACAGTCCATTTTTCAAAGTTTTTTCAAGTGACAGTTTATAGTTGCTGTAAGTTTGTAAAATCTGACAGCAACTATAGTGAAAATAAATGTTTAATTAAATCTATAGCCTGTTATATTTCTCCTAATTCCAAATCTAAAAAAAAATATTTTGCCCTGGCTGGTTGGCTCAGTGGTAGAGCATCGGCTTGGCATGTAGGAGTCCCAGGTTCGATTCCCGGCCAGGGCACACAGGAGAGGCGCCCATCTGCTTCTCCACCCCTCCCCCTCTCCTTCCTTTCTGTCTCTTTCTTCCCCTCCCGCAGCCGAGGCTCCGTTGGAGCAAAAAAGATGGCCCAGGCGCTGGGGATGGCTCCTTGGCCTCTGCCCCAGGCGCTAGAGTGGCTCTGGTCGTGACAGAGCGATGCCCAGTTGGGCAGAGCATTGCCCCCTGATGGGAGTGCCGGGTGGATCCCGGTCGGTTGCATGCGGGAGTCTGTCTGACTACCTCCCCGTTTCCAGCTTCAGAAAAGTGCAAAAAAAAAAAAATTTACCAATTACTCAAATTAGTACAATTAATTATCTTAATTTTCATTATTATTAAAAGAAAAATTTACTTTAATAGTCTTGATTTTAAATATTAATATAAATTGAAGGAACATCATACAACCATCTCTAAGCTTGATTTTACACCTAAATCCCTGGAACTCTTCAAGAGAATAGTTCAACTGAGGTTTGGCATCTGTAACTAAAACTAATTTCAATTCATTTGAGATTTACATATTATACTCTCATTATATTTTAAAGAAGGCGATTATACAAAAAGCAGACTCTATTTGTACAGGATTAACAAACAAACTATTTTTTCTTATCTAGCAGTTTATTATAGTTGAACTGAGGGTACAAAAATAAAACTGTCTTAAAGTATAATAGTGATAATAATAGATATCTGTTCTTTGGCTGGAGCAGCTTGGAGAAAGTATAGGATACAGATTAATTGGCGCTAAGGCTAGATGGGAAGCAACATGATTTGTTGACAATGATTCAATACTGCCACTCATCACCACACTAAATAGCAACTATTCTGATATAGGGAAAAGGGATCTAGTTTCTTTACAGACTGAAGTTATTTTTTAAAGTATTATCCATAGCTTGACATAATGTGATTTTATTTCATAAAGGCAATATGTCACTATCTGAATTTTATGTGAAGATTTAACTAGATCAAGGAATAACATAATTTAAATTCTGTCTTAGTAGGCAGTAGACAAGACTAAACTGGAATGAAAGACAAACGTTCCCCCTGACTTAAAAGTAATTTAAAAGAATACAGAAATAGTAAAGTTCAGATATAGTTTTGGATTCGATAGGCTGATACTATTTTGTTTTTGGTTTTTGTTTTTTACTTTGCCCAGTTCCCTATGGACTGTATTACTACTGTTCAACCATCAGTTGCATTTATCAACTCAGCTTTTCAATACATATTAACTTTGTTACTTAAGGTTACCTTTAAATGTTCCTTAATGATGTGACCCTTTGGAATCTTTTCTGGACATGATCAGCCTTCTTTCACCAAGAGTTAGATTATCATTTATCAAATTGCCAGGAGTTTAAATGATTGCTTAATAACATTGATCCCATATAGGATATTAGCTAAACATATATTTCTAATAATTATTCTGGTAAGGAATATTTTAAGACCATTATGATTCACCTGTACATTGTTGGAATTGATGCAGCATAAATCACAAATAAATAGACACATTCTTGGGGATATATGTGTACCTTGATTAGTACATTGAAAATACTAGCAACTATAATACAACCCTCACATGATAACATCAAATTACTTCTAATGAGTTATTTAAAATTTAATTGACTAATTTTATAACAGTAACAAATAGAAAAAGATATTATATTCTCCAAGCATTTTTCAAAAAGTTAATGAGGTAATAAGAGCTATGTAAAGCAGGTAATCACTTGTTAATTGATCTGTTATTAGGGTTATATTAAACCTGGAGTAATGTATTTGTTTCCAGATTCCTTTAAAATGAACAAGTTAGTCACACTCTTCTTGAAAAATCTTTAGCCTGTTGCTTAGGTAACGGGCTAACCATTTATTACGATAGGGAGAGTAGTTGACAGATCATTAGTGAAATAAATTTATGATCTCTATGAACTTATATCTATCTACATGTAATAACTGTCTTGTGATGTGAAAATACACATCGCAATCCTCAACAGGCATTCCTCCAAGATATTTGAAGGGAAGATTCTTAAGCCGGGGAAAATAAATGCAAAGAAAAATTACCACCCTGTAGAATTCATTTGCTTTGATTGCACTTCAAAACTTCTAGATATATTTAGCAGTGTTCTTTAGTGAAGCCCACACGTGACTTAGCCCGCAGGATAAATGGAATAATTCACTTTTCCTTGTTGGCATCCTTCAAACAGTAGAAACTATTAGGATCCATTACTGTGCTTTTACCCCTTTCTCAACCCACATCCATATTTTAGCCCTGATTATTTCTATGAGCAGGAATATGTTTTCAGATATTGCCATTTTGACAGATTCATCCTCTTCTACTCATCAATGCCACTTTTCTTTCCTTTCATTGTATAATCTGTGCGGGTATCCAACTTAAACTCCTTCTTCTCAATCCTACATTTGAAATGTGATGTGCCTTGTTTGTGAGATCTCCCTCCTGTTCATACTCTTTTCAGAAACATTTTCCCATAAAACAACAACAAAACTTCATATATATATTATATATATATATTTTCTTTTTTAGAAAATTGAAAGAGCCCTAAGCTCTCATCTGTCCAAATCAGGCATGCTGTCTTCTTCCACCCTAACAAACAAGAGCATATTAATCATGTAGTGAACCAATAAAAATGAATGCCTGATTAACTTCTTGGCTAGAATTAATTACAACAGAAGCAGTTGTTCTTACAACCTAAATTAGAGCTTATAAATGATATGGGTAGTTAATAAATTACTGTCCCTGATATGTTATTTAAAACTGTGTATTAGATGTATTTTATTCACACCAATAGTAAGTAATCTAGTGGTGATGAGATTCAAATTTTTAATATACATTAGTCTTTAATTATATATTGTTTTTCATTAAAGTTGAAATAAGTCAGTTACGGATTTTAGTTTATTTTCTGTGAGCAAGCCAGCTATATTGTTAATTCTTATATTTTTGTCCCTATTTTAGTTAAAGCCTGGGATTGTTAGTGTGCTAGTTTGAACATGCAGTATTAAAGTAATTCATAAAAGGCACTATAAAATAAGAGACACCAATTATTTGGCATAATTATTTTTCTGTTTCTACAACTACATATTTTAATTTTCTCTTCAAGTAGATTCTCCCATACATTATTTTTCATGAAGATGTTCCTTAGTTCAAAAAAAGAGAACCATTTTTATTGCTTTTCTGAACATTTATCATGGCATTCCGTTGAGGAAAAAGTGAAGAAAATTTGTCACTAGCTCTGTTATTTAAAAACTTCCTTTTCTATTTATTATGATTGATTTTCTGTTGTTGTACCATTTTTATGGTTGTCCCCAAAGTCAACTATCTATTTCCCAAGTAACCTGCTTATGATAACATACTATCAAAGTTTTTTTGTTGTTTAGTTTTTAAAAGTTTTTTTTTTGTAGTTTTATCATTTGTTTTCCTTATGCTGAGTGATATATAGGTCATTAGCTTATTTGGGATAACATGACCATTGTGTGTTTTCTTTTTTTTTTTTTTTCCCATTTTTCTGAAGCTGGAAATGGGGAGAGACAGTCAAACATACTCCTGCATGCGCCCGACCGGGATCCACCCGGCACGCCCACCAGGGGGCGATGCTCTGCCCATCCCGGGCGTCGCTATGTCACGACCAGAGCCACTCTAGCGCCTGAGGCAGAGGCCACAGAGCCATCCCCAGTGCCCGGGCCATCTTTGCTCCAATGGAGCCTTGGCTGCGGGAGGGGAAGAGAGAGACAGAGAGGAAGGAGAGGGGGAGGGGTGGAGAAGCAGATGGGCGCTTCTCCTGTGTGCCCTGGCCGGGAATCGAACCCGGGACTTCTGCACGTCAGGCCGACGCTCTACCACCGAGCCACCCGGCCAGGGCCACCATTGTGTGTTTTGATGGTGCATATTTTATTATATGATATTTTTCTCCTTCTAAACTTTTGAAAGTAAAGTAAAAAAATTATTTTCAGCAGTTAATCAATGATTTTGTAACTCAAAAAGAAGTCACGAAATCACACTAGTGCTTTGTATATGTGCAATGCATATGAGCAGTGCTTTATTTAGTAATTTGGAGCATCTAAGATTAACAGTTCTAATGTTTAACAATTTATAAAGATTTGTATACTTTTTTGAGAATTGTGCTATATCTAGTTATTATTTTATTGCCTTAAGAAACTTTCTACTGTATGATGTATTTTAATTTGCAAATTTAAAATTTAAAACATTAATATTTTTTAGTGATTTCTTCTTTTGGTGAAAGAGGACTAGGTAACTAAGAATAATTCTTTACTGGGAACAATTGAAATATTAGACAAAACACATATTAAAACAATTTCCTTGAAGATATATTAATCATATCTTGTTTATAACATACTAACCTAAAACTTAATTATTTAAAAGAGTAACAATTTATCAAACACTTGGGTTAAAATTTTGTGGGTTATTCTGCTATGAACCAGGTTTAGCTGATTATGGCTGAACTCACATGTCTTTCACGTGCTATGTTACTTGGAGTTGTTACTTTGCTTGTCTGCCTCATCTGGAATGCTTGGGGTGACTGGAGTCTCTTTACACAGAGTCTTGTATTATCTAGGAAGGTAGCCTGAGCTTACTTATATGTTGGTTGTAAGTCTCCAATAGAAGCAAGAAGAGAAGCTTCAAGGAACAGTTGAGTCATGGACTTTGAACTCATACAGCAATATTTTTTAAGAATTTTCATTTAGAAAATTAAATTTAACAGGGTGACATTGATCAGTAAGAGTACATAGATTTCAGGTAAACATTTCTATAGCATTTGAACTGTTGATTATGTTGTATATTTATCACCCAAAGTCAAATCATTTTTCTTTACCTTATATATGTCCATCTTTACACTCTTCCCCCACTCCCTTCCCCACATTACCCTCCCCCTGGGAACCACTTCAATTTTATCTGTGTCCATGAGTCTTAGTTTTATACTCCACCTGTGTGTGAAATCATACGATTCTTAGCTTTTTATGATTTACTTATTTCACTCAGTATACTATTCTTAAGTTCCATCTATGTTGTCATAAATGGCAATATGTCATCATTTCTTAATAGATGTATTCCATAATATATATGTATCATATCTTAGTAGTATTCCATAATATATATGTATCATATCTTCTTTATCCAATCCTCTATTGAGGGACATTTTGGTTGCTACCATGTCTTGGCCACTGTGAATAATGCTCTGATGAACATGGGGGTGCATGTGTCTTTATGTACCAGTGTTTTTGAGTTTTGGAGTGTAGATACCCAATAAAAAGATTGCTGGGTCATATGGCAATTCTAGTCTTAATTTTTTGAAGAACCATCACACTTTCTTTCATAATGGTTGTACTAATTTACTTTCCTACCAGAAGTAAATGGGGGTTCCTTTTTCTCCACAGCCTCTCGAACACTTGTTATTACCTATCTTGTTAATAATATTCAATCTCACAGGAGTAAGTTAGTATTTTATTGTAGTTTTGATTTGCATTTCTTGAATAGCTAGTGAAAATGTAAACCATTGCTGTAGCATTCTGTTACCTTAAGCAAGTCTCAAAACCAGACAAATTTAAGAGAAGAGGCACGGGCTTTCAGACTCCATCTCTGGATGGGAGTAGCTGTAAAATAGGATGGCTGTTGTGTGTCTGACACAGAAAATTTCACAATGCAGTGGGAAATTACAGAGCAGTGTTCTAGAAAAAGAAGAAAGTCCAAAATGATTAAATTCACATTTGGATCTACTCTTTTCCTTGTCATCTGATAACTGAAAGAAGGAGGTGAAGAACTCAATGTTTTGAGTTGTGCTTTTGAAAGATTTATAGAAACAGGGAGACAAAAATGAGAATCAAAGGCTCACTAGAGAGGAACACCTTCATAACTTCACCATATGTTGGGATGGCTCTTTGAGAGCTACACTTAGCAATCTCCTGATAGGAAATAAAATAAAACTTGAATTTAAATTCTCTCAGAAAGATATCATCATCCTAGAACTCAAATAATTTTTATAAATTTTTACATATAGTAGCCAACATTTAATTTAAAACAAAAAGGGGAAAGAAAACAATAAAACCCTTGATTAATTAATCAAGAAAAAAAACTGACAACAGAGGGGATCAAGATCATATACAAGTTATTCCAGTAAGTTAATATGTTCAGGGAGACAAAGTGATCAGGTTGAGCATTTTCTGAAAGAACTAGAAAGTTTAGTTAAGCAATAATTGAAAAATCTGGAATTGAAAAAAAACTCATAATATTTGAAATCTTTAATTCAGCAAATTAGATTTACCAAAGATTAGGCACAGAAGATATAATTAATGAACTTAAATAAAGATAAGTAGGAAATGTCCAGAATGAAAAATGAAAAGAAAAAAATAATTGAGAAATATGGAAGAGAAGGTCATATAGGGGATAAATTGAGACATATTTTTAATTAAACCCAAACCAATTTGCTATATATTATTTATGCCAAAGCAATACTTAAAAAGGTATCCACTGAAAAATTTCTAAAACTGATAAAAAGCATCTTATAAAAACTTATGCAGGATAGATTAAAAAGAAAGCCACATTTAGTCATGTAAGAGCAAGCTATTACAAACAAAAATCATAAAAGTTTTACAATTACTAAAGTAAAAAGAAAGATTATCTTTATCTTTTTGTTTAATTTTTTTTAATTTATTGACTTTAGCGAGAGAGAAAGAAAGACAAGAACATAAAACTATTCCTGTATGTGCCCTGACCGGAGATTAAACCAACAATCTCTGTGCTTTTTTGGGCTGATGCTCTAACCAACTGAGCTATCCAGCCAAGGTGAAAAGTTATCTTTAAATGATTGAATTTTTACATAGTATGTTTTCTTAGAGAATCAAAAGCATCCAGATGATTATTTTCAATGGGTGTTCTTCTACATCTCTGAATTGAGCAGCTGTTTGATTTTCAGTTACTGTACTTGATAGAATAATATCTATTTTTAAACAAACCAATTTGTTCCTTGCAAACAATAGTTCTAAATTTTATATGGCCATCACAATTATTCTAGTTGACACTTTTAATTCTTCTAGAACTATTGTCCCTAAGAGTTAAAATACTACATTTATGAGCTCAGATAATTTGAAGAAGCTTCTCATCACCCATTGGAAAATCCCAAACTTTTATTATGGTATATAGGACTACAATTTTTTTTAAATCTTTCCAAAGTTAGAAGCAGGGAGGCAGTCAGACAGACTCCTGAATGCTCCAGACCGGGATCCACCTGGCACACACACCAGGGGGCGATGCTTTGCCCATCTGGGGCATTGCTCCATTGTGGCTGGAGCCATTTTAGTGCCTGAGGCGGAGTCCATGTAGCTGTCCTCAAAGCCGAGGGCAACTTTGCTCCAATGCACCCTTGGCTGTGGGAGGGGAAGAGAGAAACAGAGTAAGGAGAGGGGGAGGGGGAGCAAATGAGCACTTCTCCTGTGTGCCCTGGCCGGAAATTGAACCCAGGACTTCCAAATGCTCTACCTCTGAGCCAACCAGCCAGGGCCTAGGACTATAATTTTTATTCATTTTAGAGAATAGAGAGAGAGAGAGAAGAGAGGGAGAGAAAGAAAGGGGGAGGAGCAGGAAGTATATGTGCCTTGACCAGGCAAGCTCAGGGTTTCAAACCGGCGACCTCAGCATTCCCAGTTGATACTTTATCCACTGTGCCACCACAGGTCAGGCAAGCCTATAATTTTTAAACACATTTTTACTCCCTCTTCCTCACCTCACACAATCTTCAGTCCAATCATATTGAATTTCTTATTTTACTTCCAACACGGCCTGACAAAATGGTCCCTTTAAGTGTTTGCATGCTGCAGCTAAGTTTGTCACTTATTTTATGTGTTTTTGATAGCTGAAATCCTACTTATGCAACATTTTCATTATTGCTACAGGTTTTTACTAGATCTCACATTAGAATTAATCCCTTTGATACTCATTCTTGAAGTAACTAGACGACTTTCTGCCTCTATGAAACTAATTATTATAGCCATATTTTGTTATGTTTTGTGCTCATATCTCTCTCCTTCTGGAATAAGAGCTCCTGAATAAAAGGATCATCTTTATGTCCTACAATGTCCTAAAAGAATGTCTTAAGGAAAGGAAAGTATTTGTTTAACCAATTATAAAAAGCAACCTAAAGTATTATTAATACTTAAAAATAAATTTAAAAGATAAACGTAACAGTTTTGAAAACATCAGATGCGTACAGTCCTGTTTCTTTGTAGTTCTATTAAAGTAAGGAATTTTGGGTTTTATTTTATTTTATATATTTATTTTTGTTTGTGACAGAGACAGAAAGAGAGACAGGGACAGACAGACAAGAAGGGAGAGAGATGAGAAGCATCAATTCTTTGTTGTGGCACCTTAGTTGTTCATTGATTGCTTTCACATATGTGCCTTGATGGGGGGCTACAGCAGAGTGAGTGATCTTTTGCTCAATCACACCAGCGACCTTGGGCTCAAGCTGCTGAGCCAAGCTCAAACCAGACGAGTCCGCGCTCAAGGTGGTGACCCCAGGGTTTCAAAACTGGGTCTTCCACATCCCTGTCCGACACTCTATCCACTATGCCATTGCTTGGTAAGGCTGGGGTCTGTTTTAGATGTTATAAGCCTTTTATGTGTGAAGGACAACTTTGTTGCTATTTCTGGCCTTTTAATTCAAAAGCACATATTTAATATAAGGCTTCTATTTTTCAGGATCACAGGTGCGGGCAAGGATACATCCTAATAAAACCAAAGGTTATTAAATTACAACTTATTTGCATTATCAATATATAAGTTTAGATATAGTAACACAGTTCTATACATTTATCAACAAAAATATGATTTCAAAGTAAAATTGCACAAATGAGAAAAAGTATCTAAAAAACTATGATGTATTTTATAGCCAGATCAGAAGATTTTAATCTATCTTGAAAGGTTGCTACTTTCCTCACCTTTTTGTTTTAGTATAAGGTGATGGATAGCCATTGTCAGTAAAGGTCTACCTAGTTCAGATATATTTTTAGGTCTATTGCTATAACTAAAGAAGCTCTTCATTTAGGACTTTATAAAGATAACAAAGAAGATAAAAACTGAATGAATCTACATTGTCTATTGGGACTACACAACCTATTCTACATAGAGTTTAATTCAGCACTAATTTATAAGTAAAATCTGTAAAAAAGACTCTATAGAATAGTTTTTTTCCCTATCTTTTTAAAATTTTATTTCCAATACCTCTGCCTTAGAAAAAGGACAAATATCTTTATCTTGATATGGCCAAAATAATTGTTTCCGTGTCCTACATATTTTATTATGATTAAAAGTCTCTTAGTGGCATAAGGGAGACTGTCTTGTACTGGTTCTCAGGACCCAAATGTCAAATATTCAGAAATTTTGCATGTCAGCTGTTAAAACATTGGTAGTTTGAATTGCCATAGTGTTTTATACATACCAGGCACACTGGCAACTGCTACAAATTAGGGTTCGCACTGCCTTATCTGTTATGGCTTCGATAACAAAAATACCATAGACTGGCTCACTTAAACAACAAACATTTATTTCTCACAGTTCTGGCAGATGCTTTCTGGTTGATAAATGGCTGTTTTCTCACCAAATCCTTACTTAGCAGAGGGGTAAGGGAACTCTCTGGGGCATGTTTTATAAGCGTACCTATGCTGTTCTAAGAACTCTGACCTAATCACTTACTAAAGACCCCACTTCCAAATACCATCACACTGGCGACTAGGTTGCACAGGTGAATTTTGGGTTGAGCATCACAAACATTCAGTTTATAGTATTTACCTACAGTAATAGTTCCTTTTATATATGGAAGCAATTTACCAATATACTACTGATTGTAATACTTCTATTTTTGCTTTATGTACTTTTTGTTTCATAGCTTTCTGTCCCAAACTTGTGTCTTTATTCTTTACACAAGAATGACTTTAAGCATTGGCTTATCTCAAAGTTCTTGAACTTTCTTGGTGTAATTATCCCCTGAGGTGCAGAAAACTCTCTCCTCTATATAGTGGGTCATCAAGAAGTTCTTCCCACCCCTTGAGCATAAGTATAACACTGGGAAGTTGTGGATATCCTACTGGTGTTAAGCAAAGTGTGTCACCTGATATGTTTTGTTCATGCAGTTTCGTCAACCAATGGAGGTCAGTTTTCTAAAGCTATGGGCATGAAAATAATTCAGAAAAGGGTTCTTATCAGATCCCTTGTTATCAATCAATAATTTATTTTATTACTGATTTTAATTTATTGTGTTTATAGAGATTCAAGTGTTGTTCCAAATGCATCCTCCCTCCCCCGTATCCCCATCAACATCTCCCTTACCCCCCTCCCCATATCGGCCTTCCCTCTTCTTTTCAGGTTTATCCCATTCTCTCATCCCCTTTCCCTCTATCCTCTTTACCTCTGGTCCCTTTGATACCTCCTCTGTCTCAATTCCATTCCTCAGTTCACATTGTTCATTGGATTCCTCAAATGAGTGAGGTCATATGATATTTTTCTTTTTCTGCCTGGCTTATTTCACTTAACATAATAGTTACCAGGTCCATCCATGTTGTTGCAAAAGGTAAGAATTCCTTCTTTTTCATGGCTCCATAGTATTCCATTGTATATATGTACCACTGCTTTTTAATCCACTCGTCCACTGACGGACACTTGGGCTGTTTCCAGATCTTTGCTATTGTGAACAATGCTGTCATAAACATGAGGGTACATTTCTCCTTTTTATACAGTGCTATGGTGTTCTTGGGGTATATTCCTAAAAGTGAGATAGCTGGGTCAAAAGGCAGTTCGATTTTTAATTTTTTGAGGAATCTCCATACTGTTTTCTCCAGTGGCTGCACCAGTCTGCATTCCCACCAGCAGTGAAGGCGGGTTCCATTTTCTCCACATCCTCGCCAGCACTTATTCTGTGTTGTTTTGTTGATGAGCGCCATTCTGGCTGATGTGAGGTGATATCTCATTGTGATTTTAATTTGCATTTCTCTAATGTTTAGTGATGTTGAGCATTTTTTCATATGCCTATTGGCCATCTGTATGTCCTCTTTGGAGAAGTGTCTATTCATTTCTTTAGCCCATTTTTGATTGGATTGTTTATCTTCCTGGTGTTGAGTTTTACAATTTCTTTATAAATTTTGGTTATTAACCCCTTATCAGATGTATTGTCAAATATGTTCTCCCATTGTGTGGTTTGTCTTTTTATTCTGTTCATATTGTCTTTAGCTGTAAAAAACCTTTTTAGTTTGTTATAGTCTCATTTATTTATCCTGTCTTTTATTTCACTTGCCCATGGAGATAAATCAGCAAATATATATCTGCGAGAAATGTCAGAAAGCTTACTGCCTATGTTTTCTTCTAAGATGTTTATGGTTTCACAGCTTACATTTAAGTCTTTTTATCCATTTTGAGTATATTTTTGTGAATGTTGTAAGTTGATGGTCTAGTTTCATTTTTTAAGGTAGCTGTCCAATATTCCCAACTCCATTTGTTGAAGAGGCTGTCTTTACTCCATTGTATGCTCTTACTTCCTTTGTCAAATATCAGATGTCCATAAAGGTGTAGGTTTATTTCTGGGTTCTCTTTTCTGTTCCATTGATCTATATCCCTGTTCTTATGCTAGTTCCAAGCTGTTTTGAGTACTATGAACTTGTAGTATAACGTGATATCAGGAAGTGTGATACCTCCCACTTTATTAACCTTTTCAAGATTGCTGAAGCTATTTGTGTTCTTTTTTGCTTTCATATAAATTTTTGGAATATGTGTTCTATATCATTGAAGTATGTCATTGGTATTGCATTGAATTTATAAATTGCTTTATATAGACATTTTAATGGTTTAATTCTTCCTAACTATGAGCACAGTATATGCTTCCACTTGTTTGTATCTTCCTTGATATCTTTTATCAATGTTTTATAATTTTCCGAGTACAAGTCTTTAATCTCCTTGGTTAAATTTAATCTTAGGTACTTTATTTTTTTGGTTGCAATAGAGAAGGGGATTGTTTTCTTAATTTCTCTGACAGTTCATTGTTGGTGTATAAAAATACCTCTGATTTCTGACTATCAATTTTATATCCTGCCACCTTGTTGAATTCATTTATCAGGTCTAGTAGTTTTTTGACTGAGACTTTAGGGTTTTCTATATACAATATCATATCATCTGCAAATAATGATAGTTTTACTTCTTCTTTTCCAATTTTGATGCCTTTTATTTCTTCTCCTTGTCTGATTGCTGTGGCTAAGACTTCCAGAACTATGTTGAATAAGAGTGGTGAAAGGGGGCACCCCTGCCTTGTTTCTGATCTTAACGGGATTGCTTTTAATTTTTGCCCATTGAGTATGATGTTGGCTGTGGGTTTGTCATAGATGGCCTTTATCATATTGAGGTATGTTCCCTGTATTCCCACTTTGCTGAGAGTTTTGATCATGAATGGGTGCTGGATTTTATCAAATGCTTTTTCTGCATCTATTGAAATTATCATGTGGTTTTTCTCCTTCCTTTTGTTTATGTGATGAATCACATTGATTGATTTGCCAATATTGTACCAGCCTTGCCTGCCCAGAATAAATCCCACTTGATCATGGTGTATGATTTTTTTCATCTATTGCTGATTCCGGTTTGCTAATATTTTGTTGAGGATTTTAGCATCTAAATTCATCATGTATATTGGCTTATAATTTTCTTTCTTTGTGTTGTTATTGCCTGGTTTTGGAATCAAAATAATGCTCGCCTCATAAAAGGAGCTTGGAAGTCTTCCTTCCTCTTGAATTTTTTGAAATAGCTTGAGAAGGATAGGAGTTACTTCTTCTTAGAATATTTGGTACAATTTACTTGTGAAGCCATCGGGCCCAGAGCTTTTGTTTGTCAGGAGTTTTTTGATAACTGTTACAATCTCATTTATTGTAATCGGTCTGTTTAGGTTTTCTGATTCATCCAGATGATTTTTAAAGGATTACATGTTTCAAGGAATTTGTCCATTTTATCTAGGTTTTCTAATGTTTAGAGTTCTTCAAAGTATTTTTTTACAATTCTTTGTATTTCTGTTATGTCAGTTGTTATTTCTTCACTGTCATTTCTAATTTGATTTATTTGAGTCCTCTCTCTTTTTTTCTTTGAGTCTGGTTAAAGGTTCATTGATCTTATTTACCTATTCAAAGAATCAGCTCCTGGTTTCATTGATCCTCTATATTGTCTTTAGCCTCTATGTCATTTATTTCTGCTCTGATCTTTATTATTTCTTTCCTTCTACTACCTCTGGGCTTTACTTGCTGTTATTTTCCTAGTTCTTTTAGATGCAGGGTTAAGTTTATATTTGAGCTTTTTCCAGCTTCTTAAGGTATGCCTGTAATGCTATGAACTTTCCTCTAAGGACTGCTTTTGCTGTGTCCCATAAATTTTGAGTTGTTGTATGTTCATTATCATTTGTTTCTAGGAATTTTTTTATTTCTCCTTTGATCTTATTGTTAACTCATTCATTATTTAATAACATGCTATTTAGTTTCCAAGTGTTTGAGCATTTTTCAGTTTTTCTGTTGTGGTTGATTACTAGTTTCATGCCATTGTGATCAGAGAAAATGCTTGATATGATTTCAATCTTCTTAAATTTGTTGAGACCCCTTTTGTGCCCTAACATGTGGTGTATACTAGAGAATGTACCATGAGCACTTGAAAAGAATGTATATTCTGCTGCTTTAGGTGAAAGGTTCTGAAAATATTTATTAAATCCAGTTGATCTAGTGTGTCCTTTAAGTCTTCTGTTTCTTTGTTAATTTTCTTTCTTGAGTATCTATCTAGTGATGTTAGTGGAGTATTGAAATCCTCTACTATTATAGTATTGTTATAATAGTAATCTTGCCCTTTATATCCATCAAAGTCTGCTTTATATGTTTAGGCCCTTCTATATTAGGTGCGTAGATATTTATAATGGTTATATCTTCCTGTTGGATTGCTCCCATTATCATTATGTAGTGACCTTCTTTATCTCTTTCTATAGCCTTTGTTTTAAAGTTCATTTTATCTAAGTATTACTACCCCAGATTATTTTTCATTTCCATTTGCATGAAATATGTTTTTCTATCCTTTTACCTTCAGTCTATGTGCGTATTTTGTTTTGAGATGTGTCTATTGGTGACAGCATATGCTTGGGTCCAGTTTTCTTATCCATGCAGCTACCCTATGTCTTTTGATTTGATTATTTAATCCATTTACATATAAGGGTATTATTGATATGTAGTTGTTTATTGCTATTTTATTATTTAATGCTGTATTCCTCTTTTGCTATATTCTTTTCCCCCTTTGATCGGTTTACAACAGCCCTGTAACATTTCTTGCAGCATTGGTTTGGTTGTAATGAATTCCTTGAGTTTTTTTTTTGTTTTTTTTTTTGGTCTGGGAAGCTTTTTATTTCTTCTTTAATTTTAAATGATAGCCTTGTTGGATAAAGTAGTCTTGGTTGTAGGCTCTTGTTCTGCATTACTTTGAATATTTCTTGCCATTCCCTTCTAGCCTGAAGTGTTTCTGTTGAGAAGTTGGATGTCACCCTTATGGGGGCTCCTTTGTATGTGATAGCCTTTTTTTCTCTAGCAGCTTTTAATATTTTCTCTTTATCACTTAGCTTTGGTATTTTAATTATGATGTGTCTTTGTGTAGATTTCTTTGAGTTTCTCTTTAATGGAATTATCTGTGCTTCTAGAACTTGTGTGACTTTTTTCTGCATCAATTTACGGAATTTTTCAGCTATGATTTGATTGAACAAAGTCTCTATCCCTGTTCTTTCTCTTTTTCTCAGGAACCCCTGTGATGCAAATATTATTTCTCTTCATGTTGTCACCGAGCTCTCTTAGAGTTTCCTCAGACTTTTTGAGTCTCTTTTCTTTTTGCTGCTCTGTTTCTGTGCCTTTATCTTTTCCTCTAACTCACTGATTTGATCCCCAGCTTCATTCATCCTGCTTTTAATCCCTTCCATTGTAGTCTTCATTTCTGATACTGTACTTGTCATTTTTGACTGATTATTTTTATTATTTCAATGTCTTTTTTTATACTCATTATCTATTTAGGTGTTTGCTATGTCTATCTATTGTTCTATGATCTTTGAGCATCCTAAAAATCATTATTTTAAACTCTGCATCCAGTAATTTAGTTATATCTGAGTTGTTCAAGTTCTTTTCTGAGGATTTCTCTTGATTCATTTGTGTTGCATTTCTCTGCCTTCCCATTTTGTCTGTGTGGCCACTGGAGTCCAATGGGTGTGGCCTCTGTTACCTAGGTGTGGTCTGTCTGCAGGCCTGCCACCCCCTCTGCTGTTGCCTTGGGCATTCATGTATGGGTGTTGCCAGCGCCTGCCAGCTGCAGCTGTTGCTGCAGTTTCCACTTCACCTCCACAGGAGGGGCTGTGTGCATGTGCCTGGGTCTACAAGCCTCAGCCGGCCTTGGCTTTTGCCCTGCCCCCACGAATGGTGTTGTGTGTTGCACCTGGGGCTGCAAGCCTTAGCACCAGGGCTGCGCACCTATGCTCAGCTGCAGGTCTCTGCTGTTCCCAGGCTTTCGCCTTTCCCCTGTGGGTGGGATTGCAGGCACGACTGCCAGGTCAGACCGCTTTTGTGTGCCCCTTCTGACCCTGCTGTGTGAGGCTGAGCTCAAGCCAGGCCTCAGTCATGGCCAGCCCGGTTTCTGCCCCTGCTGATGGGACTGTGCTTCTGTGTCCCACCACCATGCCCACTGTCAAGCCCTCAGCAGTGTGGATGAGGGTGCTGCAGCTCAGACCCTAGCACTCAATACTATATTCCTGAAGGCTCCCTCCTTCTAAACGACTCTGCTCTGAGTGCCTTGGGAGAGCTTGTTTGGCTGGTGTCCTGCATCCCTTTGCTGGTATTGCTGGTTGCAGGAGAAATATTCATTTCAGATTTGGGGAGTGACTCAGCCCAGGGGTTAGGGTGGCTGTTTCTCAAAGTGTTTCTCCCTGTGCCCCTCCTAGATTACACTCTCTTACTGCTACTCCAGTCCTCTTTTCTATCCCTGTCCCCCAGAGTCCCGGGTGAGTGGTTGTGAAATAGGTTTTTTGTGCAGTCCCTTTAAGAAGAATCCTGGGTCTAAGAATTCTGTCTCTTTCTCACAAACAGTATACTGGTTTGTTTTGCAGCTAAATACTGTCCATACACTTCTTCTAGGCTTTGGGACTGCAGGCTGGGGCTTTGTTCTTGGGGCTCAGGACCCTCCCCTCTCCACCAAACTCACTTCCCACCACTGGAGTCTCTCCAGGCTGCAGTTCACTCCCGGGAGCTGGGCACCCCTCTCCACATTTCTTCTTTTCCTACCAGTCTCAGTGTGGACTCTTCAGTGTTCCTTGGTTAAAGAGTCCTCTTCGTTTAGTCCAAAGTTGGTTTTTCCATATAATAGTTATTTAAGTTGTAACCCACTTTGTTTCTGGGAGGTGGAAGTTGGTACGTCTGCCTACTCCATCACCATCTTGCCGCCCCCTCAATCAATGATTGATAAGCTCTATATTCTGCCTACTCTGCTTCCATCTTCATCCAAACTCCCTCCTCTTCTTAAAGTTTCAAAACAAAAGTTGAGCTATTCTTTCCCTATATTTGAATATGTTGAACAGTTTAAAATTCCATTTTTTTTTGTATTTTTCTGAAGCTGGAAACGGGGAGAGACAGTCAGACAGACTCCCGCATGCGCCCGACCGGGATCCACCTGGCACGCCCACCAGAGGGCGACGCTCTGCCCACCAGGGGGCGACGCTCTGCCCACCAGGGGCAATGCTCTGCCCCTCTGGGGCGTTGCTCTCTTGCGACCAGAGCCACTCCAGCACCTGGGGCAGAGGCCAAGGAGCCATCCCCAGCACCCAGGCCATCTTTGCTCCAATGGAGCCTCGGCTGTAGGAGGGGAAAAGAGAGACAGAGAGGAAGGAGAGGGGGAAGGGTGGAGAAGCAGATGGGCGCTTCTCCTGTGTGCCCCGGCCAGGAATCGATCCCGGGACTTCTGCACGCCAGGCCGATGCTCTACCACTGAGCCAACCTGCCAGGGCCAAAAAATTTTATTATTTTCCTTCTAATATTAGGATCTTTCCCAATGCAGAATGCTGAATATTACTTATGATAATTCCCTCCCTAAATCTGACACAGACTTCGAGAACCAGCTTCCCTACTACCACACTCATTAGTGCTTAGCCATTATTGCACGTTGTGAATAATGAGACTTTGAAGTTAGAGGAACTAGAACCGACAGTCTGCGTATAGTTGTGCCCCTGGTTCTTACCATGGGCAAGAGTGTTGTTATTTCCCTGCCTCTGGGGTCAAAGAGGATGGTCAGTAGGATAATTTATTTTGAGGAAAGGCTAGGGGGATAAAAATGAATGCCTACACTTTAAAAACACTGTAACCTGAATCCTGAACCCTAGCCATAGTGTGCTGCCTGGATTGGGGTAGAGTGGTCTTTTCAACTGACGTTTACATGATATTTCTGCTTTGACGGAATTGGGTTACCTTGCTTCTTCATTACTGCTGAGCGTGGGGGTCTGAGACAGGGAGGTCTCAGCATCTCAAGGGCATTGGTCTCCCTGGGCAGTACTGTGTTTAGGTTAGTCTCATCACCACTATTAAGGGCAGGGAGCATCTTCAGCCATCTGCTCTTCTATCTGAGGGATGCTTTATACATTTATGCAGTCTGTGAATTTTTTACACAGAAACTTATTGGGGAGAACAAAACAGAGGGTGAGTTCTGCCTTCTTTAAGATTTTTTTCTTATTGTTTTTTCTTTCTTTCTACTCCTTTATTGTCATCTTGCATTTATGGATATATATGGGAGCTTTCACTTAAAGAAATAGAAGAAGATTGAAGGGTGATGGAAAAAATTAAGTAAAGTATAGTTTTAAAAAATTGAAGAGGATGGTATTGTGTCTATTTCTGTCTACCTTTTGTAATGGATTTGAACTTCTTTATATGAGTTAACATGTGAGGACTAGAAATAAAAGGCTACTTTTCTCATGGAGGCTTGTCCTACATCCTGCAAGCACAAACACCAACACTCTCTTATAGTCAGAGACTCCAGGCACCTGAGAAAGCAGTAAACCATAAAGATATACTTTAGACAATTTATCTAACTTCATGAATTTAAAGGGGTCATGTGAAAGTGCTTTTAGGATGGTGTGAGGGACATATTATCTATCACTAGTTATGGATTCTGAACCCATAAATTTATTATTAACTAGAGTTCAGAAAACTTCATTTCTGAATGAGAAACCTATATTTCCCTTTTCCCACCTTTCTATTCAGCTTTTCTCAGCTCTCTGGGGCTCCTTAAAAGGACTAACAGCTTTAGTGGTTAATCCTAGAAAATACTTTTCATAGAAATAGAGATTTTCAGAAAAAGAAAATCAATCTATAACTCTCATTAAAACTTCATTATGCTCCAAGCAAATATTTTAAATTTCAATAGAGAGTGATATTTTTCTATTGTAAATGCTTATATGTTTGGGAATACAAGTGAAAACATACTAATTAACAAAAGAGAAGTGAGATTCATACTTATTTCTTATACAATTTCTTGCATACTGACTTCATAGGTAGAGCTCTGTTATTTTTTTTTTACTCCTGATAAACATAAAGACATTTTCAAAAACATTATTATTATAAGATAGAAAGGTGTTTTTTTTTTTTTCTAAAGCTTAGAGGGGTTTAACTGTCATTACAGTTGATTTACCTTTGGTAGTATTTTATTGTTCTTAAGACAGTAGTTTAAGGCCCTCACCAGTGGCTCAGTACTAGAACATCCACCTGGTGTGCGTGGATATCCCAGTCCGATTCCTGGTCAGGGCACACGGGAGATGTGACCATCTGTTTCTCTCTTCCACGTCCTTCTCTTTCGTTCCCTGTTCCCCTCCTGCAGCCAGTGGTTCAATTTGTTCACATGTGCCACGGGCACTGAGGATGCCCCATTGGAACTCATCAGCCTCAGGTGGCAAGAACAGGTGGATTCTGGAAAGCACATGCAGAAGTCTGCCTCACTGTCTCCCCTCCTCTCACCTAAAAAATAAAAATAAAAAAGGTAGTTTAAGATATATATATTATCCTTTAAACAAATTTCACAATTGGAGACAAATGTACAGACTAATAAATTGGGAGATTAGTAGTAAAATGTTGTGTGTGTGTTTTTTTTTCCCTTATGTGAGAAGAGGGGAGATAGGCAGACGACTCTGTGTTTAAACCAATGGAGACATGGGTGCAGGAGGGGGAGAGGGAGAATAAGGAGAGGGAGTGAGAGAAGTAGATAGTTGCTTCTCCTGTGTGTTCTGACCGGAAGTCAAACCTGAGACGTCCACAGGCTGGGCGGACACTCTATCCACTGAGCTACCAGCCACGGCCAGCAAAATGTTTCCACCAGGTAGTTTATAGTGGATGGTATAATGTGTCATCCATATCCCCCTACAGGGATTAATTCTCTGACTGTTACACAAGTTACCTATAGACTGTTCATAACTAATTCCGCCCTTAGGGAGCTCAAACGTATTGACTGATTCATGTTGGGAATAAAATGTTTGATGCCCTTGTGTTCTGGCGGAACCATTATGAACCACGGAAGCTTCAGATGTCCCCACAGAGTTGGCTGAGACTTTTTTTACATTAGCACTGGGGCTTAGCTTCTTCCTCTGCCCTGTCCTTGCTGGCCCCACTCCTTCGCATGTTTGATCCCCAGCAAGTTAAACTTCCTGCATTCACATAGCTGTCCCATATTCTGTCCCAAAGTTAAACCAAGCCTGGCTTAAGACAGCCGGGACCAGAATTTGGGTGGCTCAAGGAAAAAAAGTCTCAGAAAGATTGTGGCGTTTTCTCACCTGCCAGCCAGCTGGCAATGTGTACCTCGTTATGGGTATTGAATGGAGTGCTGGTATTCCCTGGTATATTCTAGTCGGGCAATCATCAGTCTGTTCACCAATAGTGAACACACCAGGAGAAGGGAAGGCACTGATAGGTACAAAAACTACAAGGACTGAGGGGCTTCTAACAAGCAGCAAATATAGGACAATGGAATTGGATGGCTGATGCTGAATGCAATCAATTTACTGGGAAAGACAAAGACTTAGGTCATTAATCACCAATTTAAAGTGGAATGTGAAAATCAGAAGGTCTCCTTGACAAAATATGAAGAGATTCTCATTGCTTTCAGCCTGATATAAACAGCAAAGGGTCAGACCTAGGACTTATCTGTAAGGTCAGCAGAGCTCTGGAGAAGCCTGAGTCACAGCCTCAGCATATGTGCTCTGATACCTTCAGATTCCTGAATGGAAAAGAGTGGGGCCACAAGTCTTTTCTCCCCAGACCTATTGAGATATAGTTATATCTCAATTATAGTTGACACATAAGTGCATGCAAGTTTAAAGTATACAACAAAATGATTTGATGTTCATATATATTGTGAAATGATTACCACAGTAAGGTTAGTTAGTGCATCGATGCACTTGGAAAGCTTATCTGTAGTTTTCTCTGTATTGACTGTCTTCAGAAGTAACCTTCTGTTTCAAATAAAAATCAGTCTCTCTCTTTACTTGAAGACAATGCAGTCCTCTGACTTGCAAGACAAAACATACCCTCCCACCCCACCCAGAACCTGCTTTACCTCCAGTCTTAGGAAGAAACTAAAACCTGGGATTAAATGGCAATATAATTTAGCCAGGTCTGTGCTTGGTCTTCTGAGGAAGAGAAAGAATAGGATATGGAAGAAACTCCAGTGGTACCTTGAGATACAAGTTTAATTCGTTCTCTGACTGAACTTGTAAGTCATTCAACTCATATATCAAACAAATTTCTCCCATTTAAAATAACTAAAATAGATTTAATTCATTCCAGCCCTGTGAAACATCCCCAAACCATCCTAAATTATGAAAAAAGACATGTTTTTAATTAAGAAACACACATGTATACTTTACCAATGCATAACAAAATATATGAAATAAAAGGAAAAAGTGTTATTTAGTACTGTATTCTTACTTTGGAGACAGACAAGTGTGGCTAATGGAGGTGAATGGTGGAGGAGGAGGGAGAGAGGAAGAGATGCAGGCACTGTAAACATGTAAACTAAAACTGCACTTTCTTAACACTAAATATAAACTAAAACTGCATTTTTCTTTACTTTAAACAAAACTAAAACTGCACTTTCTTTACTTAAAATGAAGCCACAAAAACTTAATTGTAAAAAAAAATTCACTTTCTTAACTTTAAACTTAACTTAAGCTTAACACTATGTATTTTTTATTTAATCATCACCTGTTTTTCCTTTTTGCCTGCACTTTCAGCACTTTCACTTGCAGGACTTGAATAAAAATCTATCCAAAAAGGTTTGCTTTTGCCTGCCTTTTAAAATGTTACAGAAATGTGACAAACAATTGTCATTGAAAAGTGCTGAAGCACGACCAGTTGAAACTTTTTCTGGGTGTTTCTTTTCATTGAAACTTGAAAGCTTCTCCCACATTGCCAGCATGTCTTTAACTTTACTTGGAGAAATCACTTCCTCTAACTCTACCTCCTCCTCACTACTGATCTCTTGCAGAAGTTCCGTATGTTGCATTATCTGTAGCTCCTCAAACTCCTCAGTTGAGAGTTCCTCCTCATGTTCCTCAAAGAGCTTGTTTACACCACCCTCATCTACCTCCAGACCCACTGACTTTCCGAGGGACACAATATCTTCCAACACTTCTACCTTGGTCTCAGTCTCTGGTCCGAATCCTTCAAGGTCCCTCTCTGCAACAACATCAGGCCATAACTTTTTTTGTGCCAAGTTTAAGGTATTTCTGGTAACCTCTTGCCATGCCAAGTCAATAATGCATAAACATGTCACGATGTTGTATTCTTTTTAAAGTTGGAAATAACCTGCTGATCCATAGGTTTCAAGATTGATGTCATGTTGGGTGGGAGGTAAAGTACTTTCACGAATTTGAACTCATCGAAAATGTCATCTTCAAGACCAGGTGGGTGGGCTGGAGCATTTTCAAGAATTAGTAATGCTTTTATTGGGAGTTTATTTTCTGGAAGATATTTCTTCACTGCAGGACCAAACACGAGATTTACCCATTCAATAAAAAACTGGTGCGTAGGCCCTGGCCGGTTGGCTCAGTGGTAGAGCATCGGCCTGGCGTGCAAAGGTTCTGGGTTCGATTTCTGGCCAGGGCACACAGGAGACGTGCCCATCTGCTTCTCCACCCCTTCCCCTCTCCTTCTTCTCTGTCTCTTTCTTCCCCTCCCGCAGCCGAGGCTCCATTGGAGCAAGGATGGCCCGGGCACTGGGGATGGCTCCTCAGCCTCTGCCCCAGGCACTAGAGTGGCTCTGGTTGCAACAGAGCGACTCCCCAGAGGGGCAGAGCATCGCCCCCTGGTGGGCAGAGCATAGCCCCTGGTGGGCGTGCCGGGTGGATCCCAGTCGGGCGCATGCGGGAGTCTGTCTGACTGTCTCTCCCCGTTTCCAGCTTCGGAAAAATAAAAAAAACAACAAAACAAAACAAAACAAAACAAAAAACTGGCGCATAACCCATGCCCTAGCATTGTTGCGCAACATAACCTGCAGTTTTTCTTTAAGAATCTTGTGAGTCTTAAAGGCTTAAGGATTTTCGGAATGATACACTAGCAGTGGCTTTACTTTACAGTCACCACTAGCATTTTCACACAATGCAAGGGTCAGACGATCCTTCATGGGTTTATGGCCTGGCAGCTTCTTTCTTCTCTGTGTTGATGAAAGTCCTCCAGGGCATTTTTTTATAAAACAATCCTGTTTCATCACAGTTGAACACTTGTTAGGGGATGTAGCCTTCCTTTGCAATAAGCGCAGCAAAATGTGCAAATGTACTCCTCAGCTGCCTTAACGTCAGCACTCGCAGCTTCACCATGCTTCACCACCAAGTGGATGCCAGATCTCTTCTTGAAATTTTCAAACCATCCATGACTTGCCTTAAACATATTTTCTGCTGCCTCTTTTGAGGTTGATGGTTCTTTCTTCTTCAAGTCGCCATAAATAATACATGCCTTTTTGCATATTACTGTCTCTGTCACTGTATCTCCTGCCAGCTCTTTCTCTTTCACCCACACCAGCAGAAGCTTCTCCACTTCTTCATGGATATTTGCCCTTAATTGGGACAGAATTGTAGTTCCTTTTGCTGGATTTGCACTTTTGTTTAAGGATGTTACAAATTTTAGATGTATTGCGGTCATACTGCCTTGCCAGTTCAATCATTTGTACACCGCGCTCATGTTTTTCTATTATTTCTTGCTTTACTTCTATTGATATCATTCTCTTCTTCTTCTCACCACTGTCCTTTACACTCACTCTCTTTGGCCCCATGGTAGCACACAGAAAAAGTTAGTAAAAAATTCAAAAATGATGCAGGAACGAGTACAGCGCACGAGATTCAACTTGATGCTGCGGGTAACACATGAGAAAGAACGAGATGCTGGTGTTGTGTTACTGATACTGGACCCGTGTGCCAACATGCCAACTAGTGGCAGCTTCCCAAATCAAGACTTGTAACTCAGAATTTTGCTTGGATTTCGAACAAAATACAAACTGAGTCACAGCTCATATCTTAAAAAGTTGTATGTTGTTCTGCTCATATCCAAGGTATGACTGTATAAGACTTTTAGTTTAGCTCATTTAATTGACTGTCAGAGATCATTTGTTTATGGGTCTGGATCCTGAAGAAGCTGGACCATGCAAGCACTCTCCTAAGACACAGGTAATTCATTTTAGCAAGAAAGAGAGAAGAGCTAACATCCTGTAGGTGGGCTCTTAGAAGTTGAGAGAAAGTGAAGGCTTTCACTGAGTAATGTACAAGTGCTAAAACTAAGATGGCAAATGGGGGAAGAAAGATATAAAAGAGTCGAAGTATTTGGCCTGCCATTGAGGATATACTGCGTAAGAGCTGCAAGCTCACAAGCTGACTTGGAGATCATTTCCAAGAGCCTGGAGGACACTCTCTTTTCCAGTGACAAAGTCAGAGGGGTCTCTGCATTGTTGTGAGGGTCAGTGGAGGCTGTCCTCTGAAAATCACGACCAGTGGCAAAAGATGCTGGTCCATGATATTGGAAAATGGGCAGAGTGGATATTGACCTCTGGTTACCTGAAGCATCCTTTAAAAATGAGAAGTAATTCAGGCTCCACGGCCATGCAGCAGGGTGAGAGTGACAGCCAGCAGGGCCGACTCACAGAGAAATACAGAGATGTTGATAGACTACAGTGGACCAAGGAAAATGTATATTAACAGCCGACCAGAATACTGCTCAATTTATAAAAATCAAAGGACTTCAAGGATGGATGATCAGGAATCTGATGGTTACTGCCCCATAAAATGTCCCAATGTCTTGCCCAGTTTCATGATATGAATCAATTTTAATTCCTCCAGATTTCACTGAATGAAGGATAGACCAGTTGCCTAGGAGAAAGGAACTTATAAAACCAAAGCAAATTTAACCTGCTGAAACAATTCTCACTCTTTACTCAAAGAGACCTATACCCATTTTCTTGAATAACTATACACGTATAAAGAGAAATAACCAAGTATTTAGAGAATAGTAGGGAACAGGGTAGGAGTTGATATGGATCTACAAGTGTCTCCAGTGTCACCATAATCCCCCTGTTAACATGGGGGCATAGAGAAGCCAGGTAGTAAATGGAGTCTTGACTAGTCTGAGGACAGGAGCCTACCTGCTAGAGCCTTTCTAGTCTACAAATGCCTACTTGTAACTCAGAAGCTGCATTTAATTCCATTTGCCTGGTATAAAAGGCGAAAGGTTTATGCAATCTGAAGAGAAACCAGAGTATATAGGCCTACAGAGGAAGCACTACAGGAGTACAGAATGCCAAGTAGAAGCCTCTGAAACTGGCCAAGAGTATATATCAAAGAAATTTTGTATAGACTTTGCTTAAAGTCATAAAGGGCAGGAATGGTGATTCCCATCATATCCTCCATTCAATTAATCAGCCTCACCCCAACAACGAAAATCAGACAGGTCCTGGAAGATGATAGAGGACTCCAAGAGACCCAACCAAATAAAAGCTCCAATTGCAGAAGCTGTGCCAGACATAAAAACATTTTTAAATAAAGACAGAATCAGAAATAGCACCACGCCAAGCCTTACTAGAGTTTGAGACAAAAGGAAAAATCAGAAATACTGATTCTGTCTTTACTAAAAATTTTGATATTTTATTCACTGTAGATTTATGTTTGATATTTCGCTTTATATATTTTTTAAATATTACATGGAAATATTCATCTTGATTACTGAGTTTTTTGGTGTTCCCTTAAATTTTGTGTCTGATGCAAGCATCTTACCTCACTCTAATCCTGACTGTAATAATAATGCTACAAAAACTTGGTAAGCAGCCATTGTTCTGAAGAATGCATTACTCCTCTTTCTTAATGGAAGAGAAATCAGAAGCAGTTACCATTCACATGTGATGGAATAAAATATACTTTTACAGGCTCATCTTAAGGCTATGTTAGTTTTCTTACTCTACATAGTAAATATAACCTGAAGGGAACTAAATGATTTCAACAATCTATATAACATCACTTTGGTTCCCAGTTGCAATGTCATTATTTGAAGCAGACTTGCTGAAGTAGAAGCATTTATGCTAATGGCCTTGTTAAGATAGAAATGGTCCAGAAAGTGGGCAATATACCCTGTGAAGATTCAAGGACCTGCTACATCAGTGAAGTTTGTTTCAGTGATTTTATACATGCTAGATCATTTCCACATTAAGGACAGTTTATTGTTTCTTTTATCCCACACCACTAAAAATGAAAACACAATTTCTGATAAACAAGTGACACAGAAGGCTAACATCTTTGAGCTGAACACAGAACAGAAAAGCATTCTGTAAAAAGATCTGTTATGTGGACTCCTTGCTTGATGAAAACACAGCATTCTCTGTGATACTAAAGGTGTCTGTCTCTGTGGTAGGCAAAAATCACTATGTAGTGTTATTGCCTTACCTAAATGGAGAATTATAATGTGGACCTTTTAGTGTTCTGGAGCAAGCCTATGCCATCTGCAAAAGAAAATTATGTTCTATTAGATTAATAGCTATGGCATGTTAAGGGTCTTGATAGAGACAGAAAACCTAAATGCACATCAAGTAACCATGCAAACTGGGTTCTGCCAGTCTCATCTAGTCATAGCTTGATCAGGCCCAGTGGCAATTCGTCATGGAAGGATTATTCATGATCATGGCCAGAGGGCACAGTAAACAGCATTGCAGGTGGCTCAGACTGATATTATTTACCACTGTCTAATCAGAGAGTCTGATTTAGTATGCACCTACTGTGTATGTGGAAATCATTTGAATAGTTGACGGAGGAGGAAAGTGCAAGTTTGTATCATAAGATGGTTTACTTTGACATGTCAGCTGAAAATCTAGGGTAGACCTGAAAGACAGATAAGAAGAATTCCTCCCAATTGGTATAACTTTGTAAAGTTCTCATCTATGTGGAAAAAGTTTCCTGAGGTTAGAATATATGTAGTCTCATGGACAGTGATGGATGAATCAGATTGTATAGGGGCTTGAAGAAGACAGTTTTAATGGCCAAGAAAAAATAATGATCTTCTGACACTGAGATATATAGATGAATCTATATGGGAGTGAGCATGAAGTGTAAAAAAAAGTTAGGTAGTTGATGATAATTTCCTCCGTAGATCATCTATCATGCAGGAAAAACTAAACAATCAGGTATGCAGAATGTGTTGACCAGTTGACTTCAGCCAGATCTGGTCATCAACCACCCAGTTTTGGCAAAACGTATGCATCAGTGGAAGAGCCATGAGTGGCAGGGATGTTGATTATGTCTGTCCTCAAGAACAAGGGCTCCTATTCACAAGGCTGAGCTAGCTACTGCTGCAGCCAGATGTATAAGTTTCCAGGGACAAAGGACAATGTTGAGTCATTAATAAGGTACCTTCACTCAAGGAGGCTAATAAGGTATTTGGTGGCAATATGATTTCACTGAAACCCTAGTACTCTAGAAAGGGAAGCAATTCATGCTCCACACATGTGGGTTTGCCTTCTCTATAAAACCTAAGCCAGGTCCACCATCCTAGTGTTTATAGATTGTTTCACCAACATAAAATTTTGCTTAATATTGTTTGGATTAAGAACCCTCTTTACAACACACAGAGTATGACTGTGGGCATATGACCACTACTTGGTCATTGGTCTTATTACATACTATACCATCCAAAATTTTGCAGCATGACTGAGCAAATAAATGGCCATTTAAATTGTAGCTGAGACACCAGTTTAAAGATGATGTTTTCTAATATTAGTACTCCTTCATCCAAAATGCAGTGTAGACTATAACTCAGCAATCGTTATCCGGTGTTTCGTATGCAATATGAATTTACGCATCTGAGAATAAAGGGGAAGGGATGCCCCATATAACCTTATTCCCAAGAACTCACTACAGGAATTTGTGTTTTCCAACCCTCATCCTTGTAACTTTTTAAAAAATTTCCATTAATTTGAGAAAAAGAAAGAGAGAAGAAGGGAGAGAGAGGGGAAGGGAGGGAAAGAGAGAGACAGAGAAAGAGAAAAAGAGAGAAGCATCAACTCATTTTATTTAGTTGTTCCGTTTAGTTGTGTACTCATTAATTGTCTTTAGTATGTGCCATGACCAGCGGTCAAACCTGTGACCTCTGGTGCATCAGATCAACATTATATCCACCGAGCTACCTGGCTGGGGCTCCATAACTTCTGGTCAGTGGATCTAGAGTTCCTGATTCCCATAAGATATGCTTCCACTAGGGAACACAGCAAATATCCAATTATACTTTAAACTCTGGCTGCTACCTCACTGATTTGGGCTCCTTTTACCAAGAGCCCAGCAAGCACGAAAAGAATCTCACTATCCCAGCAGGGCATTTAGTTGTTATTGCCTGGGTCCAGGTGGTAAGGATATGTTTCACATTCAGGGGATATAATAGGCCCCCTTGGTTCAATTCTGAGAATAGATGGGCAATGGTCAGAACTGGCATAGCGCTAGGGGCATCTTCCCATCAGGGATGAGGGTCAAAGTCACCAAGTAAGCCACTCTTTTCAGCAGAAATAAATCAACAATTAATTGTAGAAGAGGGAAATAATGAATGTCAGTTGTGGTTCCCTGATTGCTGTAGTGGAAGCTGTGGTTCCTTCCACTAATCTTTTTATTGTAATTTTTGTTGTTGTTGTTGTTCTGGAAGAAGAGACAAACCTGAATCCTGGAGTAACTGCTCTCAGGTGGTGTGTCTTTAGCACTTGAAGGAAGTGGATCTGAGTGGCACGAGGAGTGACAACAGTGAACACCACAGTGCACTGCTCAGATTCCTATTCAGGGCTTGACACACTTATTACCCCAACTGCCAGGAAGACTGGCTTCTGAAGACTCACAGATAATTCTCTCCCTAAGAACTGCACTCAGCTTGAATCTATTGATTGGTTGACTTGGGAAGTACAAAACTTAGCTCCCTTGATTTAATTCAGAACAACTCTGAGAGGCTGTTCAATCTCCATAGACCCCCCTGGATTGACTGAACCTTTGTTGCAATTGCACCAGTTTAACTTCTGCCTCTCCCCAATTGATGCCCCTAAAACACCGACAGGCGTTGCTCTAAAATCACTCTTCAAAAACTTCCTATTTGCAAATCTCAGATGTTCAGTCTATTACCTGGGGAACCTGACCTAAAATAGGATTCCTTCAATTTGCCCAAGTTCATTTCCTGTAAAATAAAATTTACTTTTCTTCCAAGTGAAAGGAGGGGAGATAGAGAGACAGATTTCCACATGTGCTCTGATCAGGATTAACTTGGCAACCCCCATCTGGGGCCATGCTTGCAACTGAGCTATTGTTAGTGCCTGAGGTGGTGGCTCCACAGAGCCATCCTCAGCGCTGGGGGTGGATGCACTGGAAACTATCAAGCCATGGCTGTGGGAGAAGAAGAGAGATATATATAGAGAGAAGGGGGAGGAGGAAGGGTGAAGAAGCAGATGGTCACTTCTGTGTGCCTTGACAGGGAATCAAACCTGGGACATCTACACGTTGGACCAATGTTCTACCACTAAGCTAACTGGCCAAGGCTATGTAAAATAAACTTAAACAGAGTTTTGTACATAAATATCTCAAAGTAACTCTATTTCATAAATTAAATATCTTTTCTCATGTACTTTATATTTTAATTTTTTTCTCCATTACTAATTATTTGTTTCTATTTCTTTTCCTTTTGCCAACTGTAGTTGACTTCAGACACCATAGAAAAAATACAGTGTAGGAAGCTTGTTGCTCCCCTAGTTTTGATCCCATCACTAACAATTTTGTGAACTGGGATGGATTATCTTTCCTTGGGTAGGAGGTGATTTATTTACTAATTCAGGGATTATATTATGTGATTGATCTTTAAGGCATCTTAACATTTTTAAAAGGTTATTACTTTTCTTTTTACTATGTTTTTATACTTTAAAGGACATTGTAATTTGGTTTACAGAGTTACTGGATGTGAAGAAAATATACTAAATAAATATTTTAATCTTATGGGATAGGCTACTGGGTCATGGTCGTTCCAAAGACTGGTGCAAATGGTAAAGATATTGTTTGATAATGCTATACTAAGGGAACGAAAAGCCTCTGCATGACAAAAGACTTGCAACAGACCATGTACAAATGATGCAAATAATTCATTATATTTTTCAAGCATATGCAGCATTTGTGATATGAGAATTTGTATACCTAATTAAATTCACAATTCCTTTATTTAGCAATTACCTGTTGAGTTCCTATTTTGTGCCCAGACTATAGTAGGCCCTAGAGATAGAGAGTTTAATAAGATAAAATCCCAATTCTTGAACTGCTCATTGTCTAGTGGGAGAGACAGACATATATACAAATATTACAATGTAGAAGACCTGCTATAATAAATTATAAACAGAATGCTGCTGATGAATTTTGTAGACAGGATACATTTCTTCTACAAAAATTGACTGTCAATCAGTTTCCTTTTAATTTTTAAAAATTATTGATTGGGGAGGGGAAACGTTGATTCCTTGTTCCACTTATTTACACATTCGTTAGTTGAATCTTGTTTGTGTTGTGAACCAGGATCAAACCCACAACCTTGGTGTATCAGGACAATGCTCTAATCAACTGAGCTACTCAGCTAAGGCAAGTGTCAACCAGTCTGAGTACATCTACATTATACGGAAGGCAATGCTGATCATTCCATCTTCACTTGACCGGGCTCCTCCTTGAAGTTAACAATTGTTGTAGCTATTCACATCAGCTCTCCCATTCGGCTGGAGCATCATAAGCCTCTACTCTTTTCAGCAGATCTTTTCTAACATCTATTTAATTTAAATATCACTCAAATATTTCTTAATAAAAAAGAGAAAAAATCAATAATTGAAAAGAGCATTTTTTTAAAACTAGAATTATGATTCCAGGCCGGATCGCTTCCAAGCAGATCAAGGAACCACAAGGGAAAGGCTGTAGAAATTAAGAGAAAAAGTAAACAATGGGAACAGAAGGACTACAGAGATAGTAAAGAATTAATAAAAATAAGCAATATTTTATGTAAGATGGTAACTTCCATGACCAACCTCCATTTTCTTTCTAAAAGAATGCACACTGTATTCTCTCTGGTACTTAAAAAGAAGATACTGCCTATAGTCAACAATTCTTTCTACCATTTTCTAAATTCAAACCCTACGAAAGTGCCAATGTTAGTGGATGTGAAGGAATCCTAGTTGATGAGACAGGGTCTGTGAAGTGGGCGGGGAGTGTCTAGCAAACTGGGGACTGCTTTTGAGATCAGTGAAGTAGCAAAGGGTGATGTCCTGAACTGAAGGGTAATGGAGGTCAGTATGTCCTAACAGAAACTCTGACAGGTCATCAAAACTGAGACTATGTTGAGAGTGCAAAAATTAATTAAAATTAATTCATGTTTTGAAATATTTATTTCTGGATTAACCAGTTGGCTTAATAATATTGATTTATTTTTCAGATAGTTTTATTTAAAAAATTACATATAACAGTCTTTCTAAAAAATAAAACTCACTATATTAAATGTATTAAAGCCAAATTAAAATCTTCATGTTACTTGTACATTAAAAATAAACAGAATATTCTTGGTATATATTCATAGGCTTCAATCTATTTCTATCTCTAATTTGAAGTATTGCTTTTTTCTGGAAAATGCATTTTTAGTTGTCTTATTATTATTAATTAATTAAAATTCCCTTTAGCCATGCCTTCAGGTCAATTTTCTTTACATTTTAGTATGTTTAATTGAGGAAATACTCTCTCTATAGATACCGATATATATATGTAAGCTTGGTGAACATTTAGCTAAATAGAGGCTATTCTCAAATTTTTTCTCTTTTCGTATTGACATTGGTAATTATTTCAGACCAAATATTTTCACAGGTACTGTCCTTTTTACCTTCAATCAAATGCTATTTCTTCAAACTGTATTTTTAAAGACTTGTCAAATTAAGTTTTCATTAATCATAATTCATCTAACTGGATTGTCAAATTCATTTACAAAATATTTTAGACACTCTCAATTTTATTTCACTGAACCATTTGGTTTAACATAGAAATTTTCAGAGGAAAAGCTGAAGCTCCATCAAAAACCATTTTCATGAATAATATATTCTGAATCACAAAAACAGAATTTCCAAAATTAAATTGTATACACTATTTGCATTCTCATCCTCAAATGTGTTCAGTTTCTACCTTGCTGTTTTAGACATAAATTTTTCTTTCTGCTTATAAGCTTGTATTCAATCATTTCAGTTTGCTGATTACTTTAAAATTGGACATTTTTGGTGATTCATTGTCTAAGTCCATTTGGGTTGCTATAACAAAAACATCATAGATTGTGTGGTTTGAACATTTATTTCTCACAGTTGAAGAGTCTGGAAAATCCCAGATCAAGCCTCCAACAGACTTGGTGTCTTTAGAAGGCCTGCTTCACAGTTCATGTGTGGCTGTCTTCTCACTGTGTCCTTCACGTGGCAGAAGACATAAGGGAGCTCGCCTGGTCTTTAGTAAGTCCCATTCATGAAGGTCCACCTCATGATTGAATTTACCCCCAAATACCCATCTCCAAACACTATCACATTACAGGGTGGGATTTTAATGTAGGGATTTTGAAGGGACACAAAGATTCAGACTTGAACATCTAATAATTGAATAACTAGAGTTTTGTTTGCAGTTCACCTCAAGCAAAGTACAACTCATATTTAGAAACCTTACTTATAAACACATGTAATGCCACTATACAAAATACCAATGAATTACAGAGTAGTTGTTGAAAAGTTCAAGCATTCTAAAATCTAACTGGTGTTGAACAGCAGAGAGAAGGCACACACAACCCCTTCTAAGTTCATCTCTGCCCATCGATTTCTTCATTTAATGAGACTATCTCCCCCAATAAGTTATGGTCACCCCAAATTTAAATTCACATAATAACCACAAAATAAATGAATCTTTAATTTTGAGCATTTAAAATAAATTTATAAGAATATTAAAATAATCCAGTATATTAATATTTAATGAATGAACTTACAAAAGCTTTATCCCCAACTACTCTCCTCCCACCCCCAGAAGAGTCATGTTAGAATCTGTGAGGTTCTAGCCCTGGCTGGTTGGCTCAGTGGTAGAGCGCTGGCCTGGCATGTGCATGTCCCAGGTTGAAATCCCAGTCAGGGCACACAGGATAAACGGCCATCTGCTTCTCCACCCCTCACCTCTCCTTTTTCTTTTTTTCTCTCTCTTCTCCTCCCACAGCTATGGCTCATTTCGAGTGCATTGGATCCAGGCTCTGAGGATGGCTCTGTGGAGCCTCTTCTCCAGGCAGTAAAAATAGCTCAGTTGTAAGCATGGCCCCAGATGGGCAGTGCTTCAGACAGGGGTTGCCGGGTGGATCCTGCTTAGGGTGTATGAGGGAGTCTGTCTCTCCATTTCTCCTCCTCTCATTTGAGGTAGAGGTGGTGCCAAAGGGAAAAAGAACTTCTTCTGTCTAGTCTGTAGAGCCCATTGCTGGTATCATTACAATCCAGTTACGGGTGGCTCTGCTTCTGGGCTTTGTGTGTGTGATTCCTGAGACAGTGAGTGGTGAGCTGGAATCAGTCCTTACCTATTTTCTGGGTCAGTTTTTGTGCACCTTTTCCCAACTCCATATTCACTAATTTCAGTTTGGTTGCTTTAAATTGTCCATTGTGGGGCTATTTACACCACAGAAATTGGCAAATGCTATGAGTCAGATCCCCCCACCTACCTACCTTACAAGTAGGGTTGGTTGTTAAGCATTTGCCAGCAAAGCACTGCAAGGAATCTTTCTGTGAATCATTCTTAGGCACAACATGCAAGTATTCCTTGTTGAGGATTCTGTACTTGAAAAGGGGTCCGTAACAAAGTGGTTCAGTATGAAGTAAAATTTTAAATAAATACAATAAATGTTTGCATTTAAATCAGTCAGGGTGGGTTCGGCAGCACTTCACTTTTTACTTCCAGCTTCTGCTGTGAACTTGCCTAGTAGGATGTAAAACAGCGTATGCTGTGATCAGGCTCTCTTGATATAGGTTTAAATGAAAAAGATGACCTGTGAAACCCAATGCTCTTTTCCTGACCCCTCCCCCACACAGCATATTTAATACTTCTCTTGTAAGGACAGTATGCCAAGTGCTTGCTGATGATAAAACGAGTGTACTCGTAACACATGAACAGGGTTCAGTTCAGCTCACTTCATCTGGGGATGGGTAGTTGTAGGAAAAGAATTCCAAGTTGCTGCCCCTGCTGGACATTCAGTGTATCAGTGCTCCATGCTACAAAGTAGCAATTTAGGCATTAAGCGAAGCAGTGTGCAGTGTCTTATTTCTTAGATGTTATCCCAGTGGAGAAAGTATTTTGAAGGCTCACAGAAATTGAACCAAGTGCAGAAATTTCCAAGTGCAGAAACTCAGCTTCTAAGTGATTAGACAACCAGTAGTTTTGCAACCATAATTAAATGTATGGCATAATTTATAAATGTTACATTCTATACCCAAACATTTTTGTAAATTACTAGCTTTTGGCAGATGGGCTCAAAACAGTATCTTCAGAAGTTATACACTAGTCACTGTGACCCTAGTTTCAGCAAAATAGATAATTAATTAAAGTTTATGTAACATATTTAAAGAAATACCAAGTATTTAAGTATCAGCTGAGGTGTATTAGTTTTCTTATGACTGCTGTAACACACTATTGTAAGTGTTGTGGCTTAAAATAACACTTTTTTTTTTTTATCTTAAAGCTCTACAGTTCTGAAAGTCTGACATGGGTCTCAATGGGCTAAAATCAAGGTATCACAGGACTGTATTACTTCCTGGCAGTTCTGAGGAGGAATTGTTTACCTTGCCTTTCCAGCTTCTAGACTACATTACCTGTCCCTTCATCCTCTTCCTCTGTGAGGTCACCAAAGTTGCATCACTGTGGACATCCTTCCATACTCATATCTCCCTCTGTATGGTCATACTTCAGAAAAGTTCTTCAGTTTTACAGACCCATGTTAAGAACACATCAGTATAGTTATAATTATCCTACCTCCAGTTCTTAGCCTCACCACAGTGCGAGGTATTTTTGCTATGTAAGGAAACATATTCCCAGGTTCCTGATAGTAAGGTAATTATCTTGGGAGGGGCATTTTTTCCTCTAACATACAAGGTAATATTTTCTCAGTAAAGAATATATAATATTTGTTAAAAAAAAACAAACAAAAAAACTAGAGCTTATTTTTCTATCAATGCTTTGAAAAGAGAGAAAAAATTACCTACATTTGGAATAATTTTTAGAAAAATAAATCACTAATAAAGGTGTCAAAGTGATGACATATACATAAACATATATTTTTGTTAAATACTTGTGCATCTCTAAACATAAATCTTTGAAAATAAGGCAAAGGCAATTTTAGAAAAAAGGTTTCGCAGGAGTGAAATTTCTTAAAATTATTTATGTTCTCTTTTATGTAATCATGAGAATGAAAGAAAATAATGTTTGGCAATAAAAATTATGCAACATAACTAAAAACAGTGGGTACTTCTTATGTTTTGGATATCTGTGGTCATCTAAGTGTTAAAAACAGATGAAGTCATAAAAGGAAATCAATCTATAAAATCATGAGATAAATTCAATTAACCATACTAAGCAATATCTCTCCCTGAAGATGTAATTTTGCCATCACCATCTTGAAATGTCAAGGATAAAAGAGCTTTGAGATTACAAAATCCCTGTGAAAATAAAAATGAAAGACATTAAAGTTGTCGTTTAAAATTAAAATATATTTGTCATTTATAAATAGCTTATTTTTTATTTTCAATATTTTTTATGTTTATGTTAGTTTCCTAAGGGCTACCGTAATAAAGTACCACAAACAAGGTGCCTTAAAAAAACCTGGAAAGCTATTCTCTTACAGTTCTGGAGGCTAGCAGTAAAAAATGTAGGTGTTGACAAGCTATGCTTTCTCTAATACCTCTAGGGGAGGATCTTTCTTGACTCTTCTAGCCTATAGCCCCAGGCATTCCTTGGCTTGTGGCAGCATAACTCCAATTTTTGCTTCTGTCTTTACATAGATGTCCTCTTTCTTTGTGACTCTGTCTCTTCTTATAAGGATATCAATCATATTGAATTAAAGCCCAGCCTACTCCAGTAACCCTTGCAATGACCCTATTTCCAAATAAGGTCACATTCTGAGTTACTGGACATTAAGAATTTAACATCCCCCCTTTTTTTTTTCCAGGAAGAAACAGTCCAAACCTTAACAATCTTATTATATAAAAAAACCAGTTCTCTTATGAGGCTTAAAGAACTGGTCAACCAAAAATTGGTGTGGCTATTTCTATTTCATTCTTAAGTGGATCAAGAATTAGTCTCTTACTAAATCTGTTTATACTGATTGACCAATTCAATTTTTTTTTAAGCATTAGCAATGCTATTTTATTTATTCATTTTAGAAAGGAGAGAGAGAAGGGAAGAGAGAGAGAGAGGAGAGAGAGAAGGGGGAGGAGCAGGAAGCATCAACTCCCATATGTGCCTTGACCAGACAAGCCCAGGGTTTCGAACTGGCGACCTCAGCATTTCCAGGTCGATGCTTTATCCACTGCACCACCACACATCAGGCCTCAATTTTATTTTACACTAAAAAAAGTTTAAATAGAAGTTTAGGGAACTAATATAATATTTTTTAGTTCGTGTTGTTAAGGTATAGTATATATTCAATAAAGGAATGATGGTGTTGATAAGTGGGGCAGATTTCATAATTTGTCTCCTATCTCAATTCCAATTCTGAAGAGTGATTATCATTTCTCTTATTCTACTTGCATAAAAAATTAATACTATGATAATTATGTAGATGCATGTGGTTGCCACAAATACTTATGGAACAAGGCAAGATATGAGTGAATAAACAGATAAAGGCATATACACGTTCAAAAGTCATTTTTCTTAATTTAAGCCAGGGGTCCCCCAACTTTTTACACAGGGGGCCAGTTCACTGTCCCTCAGACCGTTGGAAGGATGGACTATAAAAAAACTATGCCTAGCCGGTTTGCTCAGCGGTAGAGCGTCGGCCTGGAGTGCGGGGGACCCGGGTTCGATTCCCGGCCAGGGCACATAGGAGAAGCGCCCATTTGCTTCTCCACCACCCCCTCCTTCCTCTCTGTCTCTCTCTTCCCCTCCTGCAGCCAAGGCTACATTGGAGCAAAGATGGCCCGGGCACTGGGGATGGCTCCTTGGCCTCTGCTCCAGGCGCTAGAGTGGCTCTGGTCGCGGCAGAGAGACGCCCCAGAGGGGCAGAGCATCGCCCCCTGGTGGGTAGAGCGTCGCCCCTGGTGGGTGTGCTGGGTGGATCCCGGTCGGGCGCATGCGGGAGTCTGTCTGACTGTCTCTCCCCGTTTCCAGCTTCAGAAAAATACACACACACAAAACAAAACAAAACAAAAAAACTATGAACAAATCCCTATGCACGCTGCACATATCTTATTTTAAAGTAAAAAAACCAAAATGGGAACAAATACAATATTTAAAATAAAGAACAAGTAAATTTAAATCAACAAACTGACCAGTATTTCAATGGGAACTATGGGCCTGCTTTTGGCTAATGAGATGGTCAATGTCCAGTTCCATATTTGTCACTGCTAGCCGTAACAAGTGATATGACGCGCTTCTGGAGCTGTGACGCATGCGTCCCGCATCACCAAAAGTAGTACTGTACGTGAACGACGCCATCACATACAGTACTCCAGGAGCACAGGATGTGGATGTGCTCCTCTCAATGACCATCAATGAAAGAGGTGCTCCTTCCGGAAGTGCGGTGGGGGCTGGATAAATGGCCTGAGGGGGCTGCATGTGGCCTGCATGCCGTAGTTTGGGGACCCCTGATTTAAACTATGCACAGGTATGATAGATTTCTATGAGGAAAACTAAGCCTAAATCTGACAACATTGACTATATAGATTTTGCTTTTTCGAACTCATGCATGTAGCAATACAACTGAATTAATTTGCCTATGCAGAAATATTCTAAATATTCACCAACCAGAATTCATAAGCAGTTTCAGAGAAGGAAGAGCCCATTCAGTTTTCTTACCTTAATCAAGTCACTTTGTAGTATGTTGGAAAAACAGATTCATTATTTACATTGTAAAATTTTCTACTTTTATATAAAATGTGTTTTTTTAAGCTGCCACAAATCAATTATTAGAGTGACATGGCAATCAAATAAATAAAGAAGCTCCTTGCCTTTGTGTCCAGCATGTTCTCCAGAATTATATGAAAAGACGAAATCCTAGTAGCCAGGATCCTTAGGCATACCATCCAACTATTTCTTTCTGAGTAACTTTGCCACTTGCCAAGGGGATTGTCATAAAACAGTTCATGTGGTCAGAATGAGCCACACACTCTGGTCTGCCTGAAACAATCCAGTTAACACCTGTTACATTCATTTATCTAGCACATGTCCTGAATTATTTATTTTTTTATGAAGTAAGAATTACAAATAAATGCATGAAAATAAGCCAGGACAGGTTTGGTACAGTTTTGTGTTATATGATAGTTCTGACTTCTGCCCAAGTCTTGTCTACTATAAGGAAAATCTTGTCTATTATGAGGAACAATCAAGGTTCTCTTTTAACATGTGATTAAATAGAAAACACAATCAGCAATAACTTACTACTTTTCCTTTACTTCTCCCAAGCAAAACACACTGTATCTTTCAAGAACTTTATGTCAAATTCTTGCTGATACTAAAACAAAATGTACTTTGACTTCATTGCCTTTGGTAACCTAATTCCTTCGGACCATGATTGGTAGTAGGAAAAGAGTTACATTTCACTGCAAGAACTCATGTCATACTAAATAAACTTTGCATTTCAGCAGAAACATATTTCCAGAAACATTTTTTTAATTAAAAATAAAGGATACTTTCTAAAGTAAGAACTCAAAGCATAACCCTCTTGGTTATGCCTGATTTTGTCAGGTAGTTCCTATAATCTGACAAAAAAAAATTAGAAAGAAACAAAGGGATCTTATAAAATTGCCTAGAATAACACAAAGATTTGAAATGACCAGGTAAACTAATGAACCTCCAGGGAGAAAGCTATTTGGCTACTTGGCTTATTACATGTACTAAGATTTCCACTGGGGTCTCTGGTTTTCAAGAATTCATCTAATTGCTGCATCAAATTACAGATATTTCCAGACTTTTCTTCTGCCCAGGTCAGATGCACAAATATACAAAATAAGCAATCAGAGACCTTAAATTCAGATCCTCACTTCCTACAAATTTCCTTTGATTACTCTGTTTCATTTTCAGTTCGTATAAAATGGAGATAATAATAATTCAAACTGGCCTGACCTGTGGTGGCACAGTGGATCAAGCATGGACCTGGAATGCTGAGGTTGCCAGTTCAAAACCCTGCGCTTGCCCAGTCAAGGCACATATGGGAGTTGATGCTTCCTGTTCCTCTACCCTTTCTCTCTATATATATATCTCTCTCTCTCTTCTCTAAAATAAAAAATGAAAATAATTCAAACTAAAAAAAAAACTGTTCAGAGTCCAATCATGAGGAAATTAACTATACATTTTAAAGAATTATATAAATGCAAATATTATTATTAATCTGAGTTGACTTGAATTGTATCTTCAAAGCATTGGTATTGTTTTTAATACTTTCCTAATTTGTAAATGCATTTTATTTTTTTACGGATTATAAAAACCTATTTCTTTTCTTTGTAAAGATACAAGTATCACCCTTTATTAATTTTCAATAGCTTTTTTGTTTTAGAGCAATTTTAGGTTCCCTGCAAAACTGAGAAAAAGCAGAGATTTCCCATAAACCCCTTGCCTCACACATGCTTTGTCTCCTCACTACCAACAACTCCCACCAGAGTGGCACAATTGTTATAAATGATAAATGTACACTGACAAATATTATTACTGAAGTGATGTTTCCTCTTTCTTTCTGATGTCAATAATCAGCATCCTCTTTCTTTTTTTCTTATTTAGCTTAGATTATCAATTTTATTGGATCTTTATATAGAACTCTTTATTTCATAGATTTTCTTCACAGATTTCTGTTTTCAGTTTCATTGATTTCTACTCTAAATTTTTTATGATTTCTTTTCTTCTGTTTAAATTAGATTTAATGTACTCTTTGCCCCCCCTCCAGTTTTTTATTTTCCCCCTCCAGTTTTTAATGTGCATGCTTAGAGAATTGACTTTAGATTTTTCTTTTCTAGTGTGTGCTTTCAATGCTATAAACATCCCTCTATGTGTTGCTTTCTCAGTACCCTAAAAATTATGTTGTTTAATTTTCATTAATTTAAAATATTTTTGTATTTTTTTCTTGAGATTTCTCTTTGACCTGTGTGTTATTTTAAAGTGTGTTGATTAATCTCCACATATCTGAGGGATTTTCAAGCTATCTTTCTGTTATTGATTTCTAGTTTAATTCCACTGTGGTCTGAGAACAGACATTGCATAATTTCTATTTTTTAAAATTCCTTAAGATGGTTTTTCTAAAAAAATTTTAAGCTAGAATGTGGTCTATCTTATTGAATGTTTCATGTAAGCTTAAGAAGAACTTCTATTCTGCTGTTTTTGAATGAAAAATATATAGATGCCCATTATATCTAGTTGATAGTGTTACTGACATCAGCTATACCTTGACTGATGTATGCCTGCTGGATTTATCCATTTCTAACTGGGGTGTTTAAGTCTCTAATCATAATAGTGAATTCATCTTTTTTCTTTGTATTTCCATTAGCTCTTTCTTTACATAGTTTGATGTTGAGTGTATACACCTTAAGAATTTATATATCTTTTTTTGAGAATTAATCCTTTTATAATTATGTAATGCCTTTCTTTACCCCTAATAACATTTTTCTTTAAGATCGATTCTTTCTGTATTAGTATAGCTATTCTATTTTCTGTGTTTATATTTATAAAGTGGGTAACCTGTAGATAACAGACAGCTGGGTTTTATTTTTGATCCACTTTGAAAATCTCCCTTTTTAGTTGGTGCATTTAAACCACTGATGTTCAAAGTGATTATTGACATAAGTGGATTAATATCTATTGTAGTTGTTGCTTTTGTCTTTGTTCTTATTTTTATTCCCATTCTTTTTGCCTTTTCATTGAGCATTTTATATGATTCCATTTTCTTTCCTTTCTTAGCATATCAATTATAATTCTTTTTTTTTTTTTTACTGTTTTTAGTCATTGCTTAGAGTTCTGAATATACATTTATAAATAATCAAAGTCAACATTCAAATAATACTATATCACCTCTTGGGCATTGTGAGTACCTCATGACAACAAAATAACCCTAAACTCTCCATTCTGTGTCTTGTACCATTGCTTTCATTCATTTTCTTGTACATAAGCATACATAAGTATATTTATATAAAAACTTCATAATCATGTCCATTATTGGCATTATTACTTTGAACAAATTATTGCTCATTAGATAAATTAAGTATAAGAAAATAAAAGTTTTTATTTTTCCTTTACTTGTATATTTCTCCAATGCTCTTTTTTTTAATGTAGAACTAAGTTTCTGACTGAAACCATTTTCCTTCTCTCTAAAGCACTTTTAACATTTTTTGCAAAGCAAATTCTCAGTTTTTGTTTGCCTGAGAAAGTGTGTATTTCTCTTTCACTTTTAAAGAATAATTTTACAGGTCACAGGATTCTAAGATGGTATTTTTTTTTCTCTCAACACTTGAAATATTGTACTCCATTCTGTTATTATATGCACGATTTCTATGGTTCAGGTGTAATTCTTATAATTTATCCAAAGTATCTTTTTTCAACTTCTGAACTTTTTTATTATTTTTAAATTTATCTTTGATTTTTTGCAGTTTCAAAGTGATATGCTTAGATGTAGAGGGAAATTTAAACTGCTTGCAATTCTTTGAGTTTCCTGGATCTTTGTGTTGGGGTGTTAGATATTAATTTTAGAAAATTCTCATTAGTGTTTCAGATATTTTCTGTTCCTCTCTATATCTCCTTTTCTGATATTCCTATTATGCATATGTTACACCTTTGATAGTTGTCCCACAAGTCTTGAACATGCTGTTATTTCTTTTCCAATATTTTTTTCTTTTTGCTTTTCAGTTTTGGATTTTTTTTTATTGCGATATCTCCATAGAAATTCTTTCCTCAGCCATGCCCAGTCTACTAATAAGCCCATGAAAGGCATTCATCATTCTCATACAGTGTTTTTAATTGGTAGCATGTCTTTTAGATATTTCTTAGAATTTTCATTTCTCTGCTTCATTGTGTATATATGATTGCATGCTGTCTACTTTACTCATTATACTCCTAAGTATTTAATCATAGTTGTATTAAATTTTCAGTCTTATAATTTCAACAACACTTTCATATCTGACTGGTTCTGCTGCTTGCTCTCACTATTTAAACTGTGATTTTTGCTTTACAGTGTATCTTTAATTTTTTCTTGCTAGCAAGACATAATGTGCATGGTTCTTGTGCAGATTTTTCCCCTGTGAGTTTCTGCTCTGGAAAGTTGTGATTCTCGGTCTCCGTCTCTTAGTCTCTTCTATTTGGAGGGTGATGGTTTGCTCTGTGCTCTTACTTCTCTTACAAATCCAAGAACGGTTGCATTTTTAGTTTATTCAACCTTTTACTTGTTGTTAGGGTTGAATGGAGACTTCCAAGCTTTTACATGCTGGACCAGAAACTAGAAGTTCTCCTTATAATTTTGTTTCATTTAGAGTATAGAAAAACATCTGTTTCATTGATGATGCTTAATAAACAGATCTTATTAAAAATGTGTGAATTTTGCTGCTTGAGGATTTGGAAGCGGTAAAATTAGTGTCTTTTTCTTCTATAGTCAATCAGGAATCACCATTACATTAAGCTTTCTAAGCTTATTTCGGTCCCATTATCTAAGTCACTTTAGAAATTTGACAGTGAAATGAATAAATGGCATTTAATTGTGTCATATATAAATATGCTAACTTGAATTTACTTGCATTTATCTTGTTCTCCATCAAGATAGAAATTTATTTAAGGCAGGACCATGTCTTTTATTGTCATCTTTTTTGATATTACTAATTGTTAAAATGCAATATATTTTAAAAGACTAATAATCAAGGATTCTGTATGAGATTTTCTTTGCAAATAACATGTAATAATTGACTAACTTGGCTCATATGGTATATAAGATCACTAGATATCACTCAATAAACAAATTTGGAACAGTTAAAATGGTGATAAATATAACAATGTACAAATGAAGAGAGAATTATGGCTTTATCAATAGACATATTCCTATTAGTTTATTGAATTTCTGATGGTATTCCTCATATAATTTTATGCACATATTTTCCACGCTGATTTAAAATCATGATGAAGTACCACAGAATATAAAATAAACTTCTGATAATTTTCTTGAATTTTCAATATGTGTAAGGTTTCACTAGTGAAGTGAAATAAAATTCAGGAACATCAATCTAAAGGCCAAACTACTTTTAGTCTAAAAGCCTCCTACTGCTGCTCACCCTCACCTACTATTATATTTATGGTTTTTGTTAAAATACTATTGTTCCAAGTAGAAGAAAAAAAAAGGATTACAATCCCCACATGTAAATTTGTAACCCAGTGTGGCTAGTGAGTTCATAATGAACTTCATTATTTGAAGGAGCATTTTGTTATGGAACATGGTTTTTACTTGCTCTCTTATTTCTGTTCATTAAAACAATGAGCACATTGTAATGAATAAAACATTTATATGCCATTTATTACATCTATTACTAAGGTTCCAATACTGATCATAAGCTGAATTCATGCTCTCCCATGTCCATGCCAAAATCCATTTAATAGACACCTAAGAATTGTTGAGAAAACAAAAGATTATGTTTTTTAGAGGCTGTCAATATCTGTATATCTTTTGGAATCTTACTTTAAACACCAACATTTTAAAATATTACTTATATTTGTTGGAATTCTTTCTGATATGTGCTATATACTTTGAGCTGAGAAAAAAATCTTTACTACATTTTTACACTACTCCAAATTAAAAACAAACACAAAATTAGAAATTTAAAATTATGGATTCATAAACTTTTAATGAATCCAAAATATTAATAATATATTAAATATAAATAATAAATTGGAATAAAGAATATTACTAAAATTATAGTACTTGACAAAAAAACCGAGTAGAATTAAAATGATCAAAGATATTAAAATTCTTCTTACAAGATTTTGTTATAAAATATTAGCCAATTGTAAAGATAAAATCAATATGAATGAAATACTAATCTCTTTTTTAATTTATTGTAATGTTAATTAAATCTAATAATTTTGCTGATTTGCATTGTGTAATGCTAAGATGGGGTTGAGGAAAAAATTGGTATGAGTAGCTACGTTGGTAGAGAAAGAATGGCAAGTAGCAATAGCAGATGCTGTCAAGTTTTGCAAAGGGATTTGAGACATTACCCTCGTATAAAATCTGAAATTTCTTCACCAAAGCTAACCCATAGTTAATAGTATCATCATCATCATCATCAACATTTAAGAGAAAATGAAATTATCATTAAGTGCCAATTAAGTGGATGAGAAAGTCTGGAAAAACATTTGAAAGAGGTAAGAATTTGACCCATAAGAAAGAAAAGCACTTAGAAAAATGGAAATATAGACAGGAAGATTACTTTACCTAAACATTAGTGTGAGTAATAATATGAAAAGAAATCATGTATTTCTGTTTCCAGGAATGCATTGTGCTTATGCCTCATAAATGTGTGAGACTATACTTACATAGTATAAACCCAGTTGAGTAAAAGCACTATATTTACATAGCTATTAATTCAGCCACTCAATTTGCATATCATTTGCACTTCATTACCATACCTGTCAATCAGTTCTGGACACCAGCCAGGAAAGTAGAAAACACTCAGCCTTAAATTAAATGAGAAAAATTTAAAGAAAAAAAATATGATGAATTCAACATGACTACATTATGTGTTTTAAGAAATAGAGTCATTGAATTTGGTTATAATTATGACTGAATTCTTTAGGTACTTTATGAGCACTAGAGGTATCAATCATATTATTTAAAATAAAATAATATATTTGAGTCAAAATTTACTTTGTAATATAATTGTATATTTATAAAGAATGAGTTTTAATGAAGAAAATTCTCTGAATTTAGATAGTCATTTTTTTAAAAAAAAATATGTGTTTTGTTTTGAGGAGTGATTTTTAAGGTTAAAGTATTAGAGCTAAAATATATCATTCATTTATGATTAATAAGTGATTATTTATGATTCATAGAAAATTATTCACAGCACAGTGATTAAGATTTTGAGTTTTTGAGTGAGCTAAATCAGAATTCAAATCTCTTTTTCCCAATTTACTCCTGTCTGAAATAGGTGAATTCAGTTTAATTTTAATAGAATGAGGATAATGATCAATATATGCCCATTAGGTTTTTTTTTGTTTGTTTTCTGTGAGAGTGAAAGTAATAATACCTTTACTGTATTCTCATTATGTGTGCCTCAGAGTGACAACTCAATGAATAATAGTTCTTTATTTGCATTTTTTTTTTGCATCTTGATAGCACACTTTGTGTCTGTAATGCAGGCCTGCTAATGGTATATTGAAAGCCTGAGTCATGACGGAAATGGGGTACAATTCCACATATGTTAACTGACTGGGTGTTTCACTAGTCTTCCAGATCTGTCAATCCTCTCTTCCCTAAAACTGCCTTCAGATACTTACAAGGTTCCTCTTAGTTTCCTTTCAGAATTCTTCTTGCACTGATAGTTTTACAAAATTAGTTATTTCATTTGAACTTCTTTGAATTTTTCTATAAGCTATTTGAAAATAGACACTTGACTGACTACTAAGTCAGGTCCTTTTTTACTTAACTCTTTTAGTGAGGTTTTTGTCAAACACTTGCTATATAATTTAATACATTTGTCATGGCTGTACCAATTTTTTTTTAACATTTTCTGATGCATATTGCCAAATGGCTCTCAAGAAATGTTGCATAATTCCATCAGTGGAATGTAAAAGTGGGCAATAATTTAAAGACTAATAGCTTTTAAAACTTTTTTTCTTGTGTAAAAAGAACCCTTAACTTTCAAAGGCATTTTCTAGTTATGAAGTATAAGACACTGAGTACATTGCAAATGCTCTCAGTATTTTTCATCTTCACAATAAAATAGTTGAGCTACATTAATGAACAACATATCCACTTAATCGAAATTTAATAATGTATGCAAAAAAGTATAGATTATTACTTTGCTATGTATTTATATCATAAACATTATATATAAAACAATTAAAATACAAATCATCTATAAAACAATTGTAGTTATGGAAAAGAAAATACTTTATTTATCATGCAAAGATGTAATGCTTCATATATCTGCATCTGAGACTTAGGGAGGCCAAAATCACTAGTGGAGTACTAAGAAAAGTGCATTTATTTTCTTCTTTTTTTCCAAGTGAGAGGAGAGGAGTTAGAGAGACAGACTCTCACATGTGCTCTAACTGGGATTCAGCCAGCAACCCCCATCTGAGGCTGATGCTCTGTCCATCTGGGGCCATGCTTGCAACTGAACTATTTTTAGTGGTTGAGGCAGAGGCTCCATCAGCACCTGCGGTTGATGCGCTTGAACCAAATGAGCCATGGCTGTGGGAGGGGAATAGAGAGAGAAAGAAGAGGAGTGGGAGGGGTGGAGAAGCCGATGGTCACTTCTGTGTGCCCTGACAGGGAATCAAAAGTGAATTTTAAGAGAGAGGCAGAAAAAAAAAGACAATTTTTCCAACACAACTAAATCAAGTCCTCATAAACCAGGAATAATTAAATATCTTTGCAATTAGTCCAGGGAAGTAGGTATCATTTTTCTATAAAGATGCCAACATTTCTTTCTTTTTTTTTTTTTTTCAGTTTTCTGAAGCTGGAAACAGGGAGAGACAGTCAAACAGACTCCCGCATGCGCCCGACCAGGATCCACTCGGCACGCCCACCGAGGCTCTGCCCACCAGGGGGCGATGCTCTGCCCATCCTGGGCGTCGCCATGTTGCGACCAGAGCCACTCTAGCGCCTGGGACAGAGGCCAAGGAGCCATCCCCAGCGCCCGGGCCATCTTTGCTCCAATGGAGCCTTGGCTGCGGGAGGGGAAGAGAGAGACAGAGAGGAAAGCACGGTGGAGGGGGAGGAAAGCGCGGTGGAGGGGTGGAGAAGCAAATGGGTGCTTCTCCTGTGTGCCCTGGCCGGGAATCGAACCAGGGTCCTCCGCACGCCAGGCCGACGCTCTACCGCTGAGCCAACCGGCCAGGGCCAACATTTCTTAATTGAATGAGAATACCTTGCTTCAACAGGGGTTAGAGACATTGAAAATCACTATAGATTTCTGAGTGGATAGCTCAGTTATGTAGGTCTCGCTGTGGGGACTTAAAACTCACTTGTACTTCTTCTGGTACTCTTCTGTTTCAATCCATTCAGTATATCTTTTTTTTTTCTTTTCTGTTTTCCTCTCTGATGGTGAATAGTCTTTTACCAGTATGACCACATCACTTAACTGCCAGTGCTACCTGTCTTACATTCAGTTGTGTAGTTGTGAATAATTTATCATGCTTAGTTTGAGTCCTAGCAAGCCTTGGTCCAGATACAAATATCCTATCTTTTACATTGGGTATATATATATTTATTGGATTCTGGATATATACATTTATTCTGACAGGATAACATTTATAAAACTAGGAAGAAGTAATTGATACTTTAGAGAAAACTTTGATGAAACAAATGACATTTTATCTCAAATAATTCCAATAAAATGAAAAAAATAACTACCACTTTGGTGAAGAAAATGTAATGTGGTGGTTTGGTTATTTAATCAGGCAGTATCAAAATTTCCAGTTAATAAATAGAACTAAGAAATTAAACAAAAGTACCATAAGCTTGATAAGGTTTGGGAAATGTTAATAGACAGTTATGTTCATATTTGTAATCATTAGGTGGATAAAAATCAAAATTTCACTCAATTATTATTAAAGAAATAGTTTATCAGTTTATTATTGACTATTCTCATTTTCATTTTTGATTGGTAGTTTAAAGGAAGTGATACATGATAAATATGAATGTGGATAATTAATTTAACATAGTAATTCATGAACATTTGAAAGGTTTTCCTCTTTCATTAAGTGTATATGCAGATTTGGAAAGACTGCAGACAGCAAGGAGGAGATACGGTCTATCTGTCGTGGCTATTAGAACAGCAGAACTGATTCTGGCCACAGATAGGATGGTTACAGCTTGACAGCACTCGCTGCCCTGTCACCAGATCTTTGCGGATAAGATGCAGAAACACACAGGATGCTATAAAGGATTGTAGACTGAGTGACAGGTGATTGCTGATGAATGGATCATTGTCTACTATGATAAGATCTCCAACAATATCTTTCAGAGTTCTGTTCCTTTAAAAATGTCCCATTCAACAGTTTTATCTAAGATCTTCCTGAACACACAGAAATCATGATTATCTTATTTGTGGGTGACACAAATCTAGACTGGTAGTTAATACATTGAATGCAAAATTTGGATTCTAAAGATCTTGCCAAGTTTGAAGAATGGCTTGAATCAAACAAGAAAAAAATTTAATGGATAGCACAAAGCACCACACTTAAGGTAAGAAATTAAAAATAAAACTGAGTTACAATGAAATTGAAGTAATAAAGTAATGTCATTTTTGGTAAAAATGATTTTGAGGACTTGGTTATCTCTATGATCAACACAAATTAATATGATTTAAGACTACCATAAATTAACTTTAGGTCTACTGGTGGAGACATAGTGTATATGACAAGAGTAGACTATACTGTGATCACCAGTACTGAATTTGGGATACATGCTGAAAATATAGTCTATAGAACTAAAATAAACTCACTTCCTTATACTTTGTATCCAGCTGTATGAATCACATTTTCAGGGAATGGCTGACATATTCAAGATTACCCTAAATATAATTTTAAAATATATATCCAAAAAAGAAAGATTATTTAGGATGATAAAAGAAATGTACTAGTATTTGGAACACTCCAATTAAACAGGTATTGAAGCACATGCTAATTGTTATGTATGGGAGAGGTGGCAAGTATCAGAACTTGAGCAATTAGTGGTGAGGACACAGTCGGTGACTCCGTGGAGCCCAAGTCTAAGATAATGCCAGGGAGAAACACTGAGTACTTGAAATCCATGCCCATCAAATGACAACCTTACTCAAGAAATGTCTATTAGTTACAGTTGTTATCAGTTGAGACTTAGACTGCCCAGAGGGAACAACATAATTGAAGTAATAATAGGTGAGTTGATGCAGTAAAACCAGGAATTACCAATAACACACCTTAAATGGCAAGAACAAATTTTTCTGACAATTTCTGAATGTGGTGAGATCAGATATTATTCTCAGTTATCAGAAAAAATCATACCTGACATTTAAGGTCGTCTCTCACAGGCTGGTGCTGCAGTTAGGGGCTACCTGTAGAGCTCTAGAATCCTTTGCCAGGGAGAGCTGTAGAGCTGTGAGTGTCCGTGCTTCCTTGTGAGAGGAGCGTGCTTTCCTCTAGGCGCGGTCATGTACCTTGCGTCAGCCAATGGACTGCAATGGGGCGTGACATGTGAGGCGCTGGGAAGATGTTTCCAGAGCTTTCGGAGGGAGGTTCAGTCACTTCACTTTTCCTTCTGCCACGAGAGCGTGCTGGGAGCTGCACATGGGCCTGGATTCCAGCAGGCAGGACATGCGGAACGCAGCTGAGGACTTAGGACAGGTGTGCAGGTGAAGGGAACGTGAGTAAAGAAGCCTTTGTTTTGTTAGGCCATTAAAATTTGAAGATTGTTTCTGAAAACTTCCCTAGGAAAATCTGCCGGATGAAATGACAAAAATACCCAGAGGAAGTATCTGTGATCAGGTCCTGGGGTCAGCCTCTTGGACAGGCCACATCCAGCTTCCATTTGGCTATTTCACTGATTTAAGCTTCTGTACCAGGCTTCCAATCCTAGAGCCCTGTTGAGGGAAGGCATGAAGGAGAAGTTAAATCCTTACACTGGGCGAAGAGGGTAAATCGAGAACAAAAACAACAAGCTTGTTCTCAATTTAATAAAAATGTATCTAGTAATTAGAAATGTTTCAAAGATGGACTTGACCGAGGTAGGCTGCTTGCCATTATTGAAGCCATTATTGTAGAGATGGAATGGTCACTTTTCTGGGATATCGGGGGAAAGCATCACAATAACGCATCAGACATAATGATTCAATAAAACTCTCCACTAGAATGCAATCATTAGCACTGCCTCTAGAAGAGCCCCCAACACTTACCTAAGTAAAACGAAAAAGATGGTAAAAATGACCTTTGCCCTGTCTTCTCTCCCTCAGTGCCTTTTTTCTGTTTTCAGTTACAGGAAAATTGCGCACCATGGTTTTCATACTTCTTCTTTCTCTATGTTAGGTAAGGTATTTGGACACACCACCCAGATAGTCAAAACCATGTAGTAGAATATCAAAAAATTGGCCTAAGCTTGGTTCTGCTTTATATTTATACTATTCATTAGGGCAGATCATTTTAATTCCTCCTTGAGCCTGGATTATTTATTAACCAGTTTTGATAATAGTTCTTCTGCCTACTTTATAGTGATGTTGTCAAGTTGAAACAAGATGATTTAGTGAATGCATTCATTATATGAGCGTCTCTCTGTACATAATTATACTCTGGAAATGACTGCATCCCAATGTAGAGTTAAATAGAATGAAAAGTTACTTATGTGGAAATTAAAATGACTTTTTTTTCAACAGAGATTCTTACCAGGATCTGTCAAACTAAACTATAGCACTTAGGTTCTGTAAGGATAAGTCTTATTTTCCTATCTGCAAGATTTCCTTAAGGGAGTAGGTGATTATTTAGTAATTGAAAACAGGCAACAAGGATTTGTTTAAAATATTTTTTTTATATAATTGACTGTGGAGAGTACTGATGACCTAAAAGACCTATGCAGATTTGCTATTCATTCTTTATACTCAGAGTCACCATTCTTATTTAAGATATGTGAATAAAAATTGAAGGGCAATAGAAATTGACCAATGACACAAAATTCTTTATGAAGTTACTTAATTTTGTATTTTTATTTTTATTTTATGACAGAGAGAGTCAGAGAGAGGGACAGATAGGGACAAACAGGAAGGGAGAAAGACAAGAAGCATCAATTCTTCTTTGTGGCACCTTAGTTGTTCATTGATTGCTTTCTCATATGTGCCTTGACCGTGGGGCTACAGCAGACCAAGTGACCCCTTGCTCAAGCCAGTGATATTGGGCACAAGCTGGTGAGCCTTGCTCAAACCAGATGAGCCCGTGCTCAAGCTAGTGACCTCAAGGTCTCTAACCTGGGTCTTCTGCGTCCCAATCTGAAACTCTATCCACTGTGCCACCTCCTGATCAGGTATTATTTTTTTTGTTTGGTTTTGTTCGTTTTTTGCATTTTTTCGAGGTTAGAAGTGGGAAGCCAGTCAGACAGACTCCCGCATGTGCCTGACCAGGACCCACCAGGCATGCCCAGCAGGGGGCGATGCTCTGCCCATCTGGGGCGTTGCTCCATTGCAGTGGGAGCCATTCTAGTGCCTGAGGGGGAGGCCGCGGAGCCATCCTCAGTGCCTGAGACAATTTTGCTCCAATGGAGCCTTGGTTGCAGGAGGGAAGAGAGAGATAGAGTAAAGGAGAGGGAGAAGGGTGGAGAAGCAGATGGGTGCTTCTCCTGTGTGCCCAGACTGGGAATTGAACCCGGGACTTCCATACGCTGGACTGATGTTCTACCGCTGAACCAACCGGCCAGGGCTTATTTAACTTTTTAGTTACTTAGAACAGTCAATATTATTTTATCTTAGTTTCAGAAGTGCAATATAGTGGTTAGCCATTTAGATGACTTACAGTAGATTTTCCCAATATTTCAAGTACCCACATGGCACCATGGCACTAACTTGAAACATAGTTATCAAAATATTATTGACTGTATTCCTTACGCTGTACTTCACATTCCAACATCACCCAACTTGATGACAGTGTAGAAAGCAATAAAATAAAACTACAAATAAATTTGGGGAAAAAATGAAAGTAGGCTTTGTATAGATATAAGTAATCAAAGGCTACTAAAAGCAATTCGAAAAAATACACATGGAGAAAGTTGATTCTAGACATAATATAGTGTGTGTGTGTGTGTGTGTGTGTGTGTGTGTGTGTATTGTCCACTCCATTTTGTCCTGCTATCCAACTTTCTGGAATTTATCATCTCATAATCTCGATATGCCATGTACCCTCATTCTTCTATACTAGTACATGTTTATGAGCCAAATTAGGTTTTTTCTTAGCTTTGATCCTTACTCTCATCCCCATACACTCCCAAGCTGTTAAATTGCTTGTCCTCCCTCCTCAAATGCTTCACTTTTTCAATATTATGTATTTCAAAGATACGTTCTAGTGACTTGCTAATATGTAACTGGTAACTAGGGGTTATAGCATTGTGAAATAAGCTATTTATGGATTAATTTATGCTAAAATTTTGGATGGTATGATAAAATAAAATGAATTCACAAGAATAGTGAGATACAGTATCTGAGACCAGGTATTTAAATTGTCATTACAGTCATATTATAAAATTGTCCTAATTAAAGGAAGTATCTGGATATTTGACCACAGCAAAACTAGAAAAAAGCCTGACCTGTGGTGGCGCAGTGGATCAAGCATCGACCTGGAATGCTGAGGTTGCTGGTTCAAAACTCTGGGCTTGCCAGATCAAGGCACATATGGGAGTTGATGCTTTCTGCTCCTCCCTCCCTTCTCTCTCTCTCTGTCTCTCTTCTCTAAAATGAATAAGTAAAAATAATTAAAAAAAACTAGAAAAAAATACTAATCATCCTTGAAAATGAATAGATTAAGTACTACAAATAAACTTTACAATTAGAAAAGACTGTAAGTTTTTTTTTTCTTTTCAGTACTTACTACATGAGAGATAATTTATTTTATTATTGCACTGTAATTTATCTAGTTCTTTCTGACAGTTTCTAAATTCCATCTGTTTTCATGAGAAAGGTAGTGGCAGTTTATGCATCTTTGCTTTGGAATAGAAGATGTTTTTTTTTCATAAGCAATATTTCCTTTAAAGTCAAGAAAGAGAGTTTGGTAAACACTTTAAGAAAGATTTTTTCGTAAATGTACATGATATTCTCTTTATAATGTCTTTAAGAACTTGAAAATTAGTCATGCTGTGATAGGAATGAACATAAATTTAAAAACAGTTAATGGTTTTACTTATATTCTCCTATTTATTGTACATTGTCAAAATAGATGTGTGGGTAGTGTTATAAATGTAACTGATTTCTTGAAGTTAATAACTAATGCTGAGTAAATCTGCAACAGTGCTATAGTCTGTTAAGTTTCAAATCATGATTATAATTTTATTTAACAGACCCAGATATAGGCTATAGTTTTTCATTATTGTGAGCCTGAATAGGAGTAGTTCTCAGAAAGGCTCTTGTTAAAAAGCCCGAAGTAGTGAATTAGAAAATCTAAACATGCTTTATGTTTCTGATATTCTCCTTGACTACTAAATATGTAGGACTGTCAAGCATGAGACGCTTATGGAAATAAGTCAGAAAGGAAGCAGAACTCAACAACATTACAAACTACAGAACATAAATGGTCTTTAAAGACTTAGCAAATGTGCATGTTGCTGCCACTAACTAGATTATGTGAAACAGAACAGAAGGCACCACTACTCAAGCCAAATATTTCATTTAATACCAAATCACAAAAGGGCACAGTTCTGGTGTTAGCAATACCTTAAGCTTTACTAGTCAGCAATGTATATTTGGACTGTACCCACATTAAAAAGAGAAAAGCAATCTTAAGTTAACACTCCCTTTATTTTCTAATGCACAACTTAGAGAAATGTTTATTTTGTATTCCTGTATTTGCATACGTGCCACTCTCCTTGTTTCTTTGATAAATGTTTTATGGGCAATAAATTATAAATCATACTTATGTATAATTTATCCCTTTTAAATACATATTTTATTTTTGGCTTTTTAAATGGAAACCATCTTTAGCGTTGTATTTTTAAGAGATTCAAATTCAATACTTTAAGAAATTCATGAATAAGGCATGTTTCCACCTTAATTTGCATTTTTATAGTGTCTGCTGTAGAACAGTATAGATTTTGCTTTCTGAGTGTACTCTTTCAAGCAGACACGATTCCCTTAAGAATAAGCCTTGAGAAATTCACTTGCCCTTCATAAAACATACATTTCATTATCTCCCTATAAATTGAACACTTCCCTAACATGGTGGTACATTTGTGTCTACTCCCTGAATATTGTAATATCCTCTCGTTCACATATACACACTAATACAAACAGAAAATGACCATTTTATTGTGTAGAATTGAATGGCAAGTGACCTGATATGAATCCAAAATGCATTGTACCTTTAGAAAGATGATCTTAAAATTATACAATCTTTTAAGTGAGAAAATCATGGTGGAGAAATTAGTTTTCTTCAGCTAGAATCACATTTGGGACTTGGTTTAATGTGTTAATATATTGGTTAAGGTAGCTATGGGTTTATAAGATATTTAGAATACCTTATAACTTTGTTAATAAAGTACAAGGGAAGAGACTCCTTATACCCTTAGAAAATAAAGCTAAGACACCACTCTATTACATAAGAGCTAAGGTAGGAACTTCTAATCTACTTTCATTTGTTATTACTCTTTTCTATTGTCAGCATTCCCTATAGTTACAGTCATATTTAATGACATAATGATTTTTTGTCTTACTTAAAAGTCTCTAATTCTTTCTCTTACCGATTCTCTACTTGTGTCCTTACTCCCCAAAAGATGTCGAACTGCTAACTCCAAGTACCTCAGATTATTACTTTATTTGGAAATAGGTTCTTTATCAGGGTAAACATGTAAAAAGGAGGTCATTAGGGTGGGTCTTAATCCAAATATATTGGTGTTTTCATGAAAAGTAAAAATTTAAACACAGAGACAGATGTACACGGACAAGACCATGTGATGACACACAGAGACTGTCATGGAAGAAAAAGGAGTGGAGTGATACTTCTACTAATGGAGGAATAGCTGTGGCTACCAGAGGCTGGGAGAGAGGCATGGAGCAGCACCTTCCCAAGCATCTTCAGAGGGACCGTAACAGTACCTTCCCAAACATCTTCAGAGGGAGCATAGCAGTACCTTCCCAAGTATCTTCAGAGACAGCATAGCAGTACCTTCCCAAGCATCTTCAGAGGGAGCATAGCAGTACCTTCCCCAGCATCTTCAGAGGGAGCGTAGCAGTACCTTCCCAAGTATCTTCAGAGGGAGCATAGCAGTACCTTCCCAAGCATCTTCAGAGGGAGTGTAGCAGTACCTTCCCAAGTATCTTCAGAGGGACCGTAACAGTACCTTCCCAAACATCTTCAGAGGGAGCGTAGCAGTACCGTCCCCAGCATCTTCAGAGGGAGCGTAGCAGTACCTTCCCAAGTATCTTCAGAGGGAGCATAGCAGTACCTTCCCCAGCATCTTCAGAGGGAGCATAGCAGTACCTTCCCAAGCATCTTCAGAGGGAGCATAGCAGTACCTTCCCAAGCATCTTCAGAGGGAGCTGGCAGTACATTCCCAAGTATCTTCAGAGGAAGCATATCAGTACCTTCCCAAGCATCTTCAGAGGGAGCGTAGCAGTACCTTCCCAAGCATCTTCAGAGGGAGCGTAGCAGTACCTTCCCAAGCATCTTCAGAGGGAGCGTAGCAGTACCTTCCCAAGCATCTTCAGAGGGAGCGTAGCAGTACCTTCCCAAGTATCTTCAGAGGGAGCGTAGCAGTACCTTCCCAAGTATCTTCAGAGGGAGCATAGCAGTAGTTCCCAAGTATCTTCAGAGGGAGCGTAGCAGTACCTTCCCAAGCATCTTCAGAGGGAGCGTAGCAGTACCTTCCCAAGCATCTTCAGAGGGAGCATAGCAGTACCTTCCCAAGTATCTTCCAGCTCTCGGTCCTGTGTACCCTTCCAGCTCCTCTGTTACAAATGCTTCCCTTCTCGTTCTACCATGAAGCAATTGTAGGCACATTTTGGTTCTTATAAACATCTCCTCCTCATTTTTTTCTCACCAAAACCTCTCCATTCTCCTCTCTGTAATGTTACCACCACACTTTCCCCTGACACATCTCCACCCCAAATTCTTCTTCATTTGACTTCTTTTCATCATCTTTTAGATCTAAATGTCAACATTGCTTCACTTTCAGAGTTCTTTCTTGTTCTTTTAGTGTCTTTTAATGCTCTTGTCCTCTGTCATGAAATATTTATATTATTTTACTTCACTAATTTGATGTGTCCTTTTCTTGCAAGACTGAACATTTCTCATGTTTTAGCTCTAGTACTTATTAGCCCTCCAGTAGATAGTTAACAAACAAATGACTGGTAGTATAGCATCTGCCCTGTGTTGTACATCTTTGCCTAAGTTTGTGCTTTGTTAGGAGGGCCGTGTGTTAACTTCCTGGGGCTGCCACAAAAATGACAACAACACGGTGGCTTAAAACAACGCAAATGTATTCTGTCACAATTCTGGAGGCCAGAAGTCTAAACTCAAGTCTTAGCAAGACGGCCCTCCCTCTGAAGGTTCTAGGAGAGAATCTCTCCTCACTTCGTTCAGTTTCCAATGGCTCTTCAGAGGGCAGCCCTCCCTCTGAAGGTTCTAGGAGAGAATCTCTCCTCACTTCGTTCAGTTTCCAATGGCTCCTGGCATTCCTTGGTTTGTGCAGCATAACTCTAATCTCTAATCTCTAATCTCTACTTCACAGGGCTGTTTTCCACATGCCTCTGGGTCTCCAATTCCTTCCTCCTTGCCTTTATAAGCACACCTGTCATTGGATTTAGGACACACCCTGAATCTAGGATGACCTTGTCTCTAGATTTTTAAACTCTATCACATAGGCAAAGACACTTGAGTTTCAGATAAGGTCCTATTTATAAGATCCAGGGGTTGGAACTTGAATATTTGCTTTTTGGTGACTGTTCCTCCACCTACGACAGACTAAGGTAAATCGGCGTAATTTTATGAGAGCTGTAAAACTGCAGGCATAAACTCAGCTTGTTTGGGGTCTAGATAAGAAACAGTGTTGCATGGAATGGAGAGAGAGGCATTTTCTCTACCATTGCATGACATGCAGTAGTTGGGCCTCCAGGGAACCTGTGACTTTGCCGACATGAGGAGATGCTGCCTTTGGTATGAACATGGTGTTCTTGTAGAGGCAGAAGCTGCAGTGATATTGTGGGACTCCTTACAGCAGAATAAAAGTTTGAGTGGGAAAAGAAGTTGGATGGGGGAGATATGGGGAGGCTGCCACTGAGAGCGGTTTCTGGGGCCTTCTCTAAATAACAGGGAGGCAGATTGAAGGGGACAGTGGCTCAGCTCAGATCCACTGGGATAGGTAATGAATGCCAGTATATTTATCCATAGCCTGGTAAGGCAAGGTGCTATTTAGTTTAGAGCTATAATTCAAATTAAAAAAATAAAGTATTTTATGAGTATATTAAATAAAATCTATCAGAAACTTTCAATTAATCATATTAATGTGAAAAGGATGAAATGAATAGTTGAAGTTCAGAGAATTGTCCACTTAATTTTAGCCATAAATTCATCATTTTTCCTCATTAACATCACTATAAAACAGAATAAATGAGTGGTTTGGGTCTCCCTCTCTTTGATTGAAATCTCCTCCTAGTAAGCTTAATTAGAAACAGCAATATAAAAAAAGCATAATCAGTCTCTTGTTTAGGTAGAATAACTCTTTTGACTTGACTAAAGGCCCACTATTGTGTCATAAATTAGATAGGTTAAAATAGAAAATATCATTGGAAAGTATCCTATTTTATATTATCAGTCATTTTCACTCATCACAAATATATTTTTTCATACTTTCCAATATAATGATGCACTGAAACAATGGTCTTATATGCAAAAGACTTGTTAATGTAATATGTTTGGGGGGAAAACCCACCAAAAAAACCCCCCCATGAAATCAGAATTCTTGGTTTGAGTTCTGAATAGTCACATAACCTTGCATAAATCATTTAGTCTTTCTCATAACTCTAAATGAATTTCTAGATCTACTGTGCTGTGATTCTAAAGAGGAAAGACATAACTAGATCTGTCTGACTATTGTAGCTGTCTCTTTGGAGGACAGATCTGTTTGTGACAATGTGAATGAAGTATTCTATATACCAAAGAATCAGCTGAAAGGTTTTGGCATGTTTCCTGGAATCTGTAAGAGATATTTTCACAAGGATTTTAAAAGGAAACAAAAGTAAAACTAGCCCACTTTGCCAGGGGATAACAACCACCATCGGGCAGAAGGGGAGTCTACATGGATTAGAAGATGGTAGACTTTCTACATAGAGGAAAATGAGTCTGTGAGCTATTTTTTTATTACATTAAATCTTTCAGTTAGCTTGGAAACTAACATTATGCTTGGGAAGATCTACCATTTCTAAATCCTTTCATCATCTCTTAAAAGATGCATTGGTGTGTAGGTTGCACACTACGTGAAGAATTGGAATATTGTTTTCCTACCTCCGTTTCTTCTTCCTTCACCTTACTCTGTTCTTCTTTTCTACCTTTCCATACTTCCCCTTTATTTTCCTTCCTGTTTTAAGATTATTGCATTAACTTATTTTATTTATTCATTTTTAGAGAGGAAAGAGAGAGGGAGAGAGAGAGACAGAGAGAGAGAAAGAGAGAGAGCTGGAAGCATCAACTCCCATATGTGCCTTGACCAGGCAAGCCCAGGGCAACCAGCGACCTCAGCATTTCCAGGTCGACGCTTTATCCACTGCGCCACCACAGGTCAGGCCAGGATTATTGCATTAAACTAAGGGCCTTCCTCAATCTTGAAGTTGGATTTACTTGGGGATCCTCTCGAACATCAGAAGTGAGCATTTCTTATCACTTACTTACAATAAGTACATATTTCAAACTTATCCAATAACTTGAAATTCATCCTAGTGTGAAAAAGAAAGATGCCGCTCTAGCATTTTTTTAAGAGAAATATTTAAAAGGAGGAAAGTCTTTCACTTTTAGTGTTTTTTTTTTTGTTTTTTGGGTTTTTTTAGTGACAAGACTAAGACAGCAAGTAAAATTACAAAGGTTCTTCTCAGTGCTGAATATTAAAACCAGTTTTCTTGTTAAAGAGTGATGTTAGATAAGTTATATTTCTCTCATAGTTTTTAAAAAAGCAACAAATAAAGCCTAGTCTATTTAAGATAAGTCATTGCATAATTACCATCTTATGAAATATGAAAATATTTTTGGATTGTCAATTAAAATTAAAATGTGAATTTCTGAAGATAATTAAGAGAGGAAATTTAGAAACATCCATAACATGGTATTAATGGGACTTGCTTTTATTTAAGACATAAACTTAATACATGTAAATCAGATTTTTACAGGAAATACATTCTAAAAGAGAATTACAGTTTTATCATAACAACCAGACTAAAAGACAAAAGTTCTGACTTTAATTACTTCTTATACTAAATGTAAAAATTTTTCCATGCTTTTGGTTTTACATGAAGGACTTATGATTTTCATTTACTCATATCAAATATAATGTAAAGTCAACTCTTTATTATCGTAGTCAACAGATATGTTATTGGTTATATTACTTGAATAACAATAAAGTTCTTAATGATATATACAAGAAATTTATAAAAAAGGGAAGACAGATATTTTATAAATATATAGGAATTTTTTCATCTTTATTAATATGAGACATTACAAAAAGACACACACATTTGTGTACTTTAATATTAAAATAATGATAACTAAGTTAATGAAAATAATAAATTTTTAGAAGTTTTCAAAAGGAATTTAGCAACAAATAGCCTTATGTTGTTTATAGCAGCTTTACCTCTAGTATTTTATCATAAGATAATTAGGAATATTAAATATATAGACTATAAATACAACAATTATTTAGTAATAGCCTCTTACTTTTCTCAAGATTGAATTGTCAGACACTGGCTAGACACTTTAAATGGCTCATTTCCAACAATCTTTCTATCCATTCTGGTCTCTTCCGGTTTCCAGTTCAGCATATAAGAAGCAAGGAGGTTACAACTTCATCCTAACAACAAATAAAAAACAGAATATTCCTGACTGGATAGCTTGGTTGGTTAGGTTGCCAGGACATTTAGAGGTTGAGAGTTTGGTCCAGGTCAGGGCACATACAGGAACAGATCAGTGTTCCTGTCTCTCTCTCTCTCTCTCTCTCTCTCTCTCTCTCTGCCTTCTATTCTGTCTTTCAAATAAACATATATAAAACATTTTTAAGTAAAAAGTAAAATCTTGAAAATCACCAATTCTTCTTAGACCCATTAAAAAATTGAAGTCACAAGACAAACAGCTACCCCCCACATTGTAGAGAGAAACATGCATTATAGAGGATGACCCCTTAGAGAAGAAGCCCAGGAACAGAAACGTCCATGGAAACCAGTGTCTGCCTAGGCAGGACAACTGGCAGTAGAATTGAATTACTAGAGGTTCAGTGTGGATAAGTTTGAGGATAAAACTTCAGGGAGACACAGTCTTTGGGGAGTTCTCATAGCTTTTTGAGCTTTACGTTTAAGAGCCCTCCTAATTTCTCACAGTGAAGTTTGTAGGAAAATCGCCTCGTGTTTCTGGCAAGGAGAGAGGAAGAGTAGCCATTTTGAAATACTCAACTCCAGTCCTTCTAGCTATTCTGTCACAAGCCAGGGGTATAGGTTCACCAACAGACTGAGACCTAACCATGTGCTATAGGATCCTTCTTTGCCCCTCCACACCTCACCACCACATCACTAAAGTTTGGATCACCAGTACCTTTTTCCTGATACATCATATCCATCATATTTCAACAACAACAACAAAATATACAAAGCTAACAACAGAATGTAATAAAAGGCTAACAACACAATCTGAAGAGACAAAGCCAGCATCAGAGCCAGGGGTAGCATGAGTGTTGGATATATCGGACTAAGAATTTAAAATAACTATGATCAATATTTCAAGGGTTATAATGGAAAAAAAAGAGACAGCATTCAATAGTAGATGAGTAATATAAGCAGAGAGATGAAAACTCTAAGAAAGAAATAAAAAGAAATGCTAAAAATTAGAAACTTTTGTAAAAAAAATAAGGAATGCCTTTGGGCCCTTTCCGGTTGGCTCAGTAGGAGAGTGTGTGCCTGGTGTGTGGATGTCTCGGGTTTGATTTCTGGTCAGGACACATAGGAGAATCAACCATCTTCTTCTCCACCCCCTCTCTCCTTTTCTTTCTTTTTCTCTCTTTCTTCTCCTCTTGCTGCCATAGCTAGATTGATTTGAGTGCACATTGGTCCCAGGCGCTGAACATGGCCGTGTAGCGTCTGACTCAGTTGCTAAAAATAGCTTGGTTGCAAGCATGTCCCAGCTGGGCAGAGCATCAACCCTAGAGTGGATCCCAGGAGGGGTGCATGATGAAGTTTGTCTTTTGTGTGTGTGTGTGTGTGTGTGTGTGTGTGTGTGTGTGTGTGTCAGAGACAGAGAGAGACAGAAAGAGGAACAGACAGGCGCAGAAAGACTTGAGGGGAGAGAGATGAGTAGCATCAATTCTTTGTTGCGGCACCTTAGTTGTCCATTGATTGTTTTCTCCTATGTGCCTTGACTGGGGGGCTACAGCAGACCAGTGACCCCTTGCTCAAGCCAGTGACCTTGAACTCAAGCTGGTGAGCCTCTTTCAAACCAGATGAGCCTGCACTCAAACTGGTGACCTTGGGGTTTCAAACCTGGGTTCTCCGTGTCCCAGTCCAACACTCTGGTCAAACAAGTCTGTCTCTTTATCTCCCCTCCTCTAATGGAGAAAACATTGAAAAAAAAAAGGAATGCTTTTGATGGGCTCATTAGTAGATTGAACATGGCTGAGGAAAGAATAAGTGAGTTTGAGGCAATGTCTAACCCTTTGGTCTTAAGCTAAGACCCAGAGAAGTAAAGGTCATGTAGCTCCAAAGTAGAGGACACCAGATTCCCATCCAAACTGATCTGATTTCAAAGCAACTTACTTGTCGGTTATTCATTCTCTAGTTTCTTTATTCTCACTTTCTAATATAATGGAATTGAATTAGAAATTAATAATTAGATAGTAGAGGAATATATTTTGGCAAATATTCACTATATATTTAAAAAGAAAAAAGAAAAAACCTAAAATATTCCTTCATACTATTTTGAAAACAACATCAATAAAAATAAAAATAAAAGGAAGAAGAATCTTCAAAATTTGAATATAAACAATATTTGAGCCAGCATGCTTCGAAGAAAATGTTGAGAAATCTATTAAAACTTTTATCGTTGTATTAGTGATCAAGAGTAACATATTTTTTACTTAGTCTATTACACTAATTTTTAGAATTTCAGATTTCAATAGTAATATATAAATAAATTTTTTCTTATTTTCTACCTTTTCTCTTCTTGTTATCTACCATCATCACATAATAATAGTGATGGTTGATAATACCTAAGAGGAGTTATGTTCATGCAGAATAAGATGCTGTAACATACTCAGTCTCTACAGCGGTGCCCTTTCGTCAGAGTTTTTATGGTTCATCTGTTTCAAAAGTGTATGTCATCCAGGTACAAAAGATAATAGATACAGAGAGATGAAGGGTTTTTTGTTTTGTTTTGTTTTTTTTCCAAACTTGTCACCTTGGAAGATAAAATGACTCTTTATTTTGTAACTCAGACAGGAGAAAAACAGCACATGGCATTGCTGACTGAGCTGCAAAATCAAAATTGACAAATCCTAGAGGAGAAGAAACTTACCATCGCAAAGTTGAGCACCGCTGTGCACACTGCTTGAGCTCTCCTGGTGTCTTCCTGCTGCTGCTCACAGCCCCAGAGGTCCCGCTGACATTAGTGTGCTCCCAAAACAAATCAAAAACAAAAATAATTTTACCATAAGAAAATAAAAGAGTTGGCACAGAAGACTAGTCACTCTGTGCTTGCTATGGAGAAAAGTCAGAGAGAAAGACTAATGCAAAAACTCAGCAAGGGTATAAGGAATGAAGAATGAAATTTTTGTCATCCCTCGTCTTCTTAAAACTAAAATAATCCAAGAGTAAAGAGCAGAGACTCATTTATGACAGAGTCCTATTAAAACATTACGCTCGTACACCACGAGTGGCAGTGAAATTAATCACAACTCTTTTGAAAAGTGTTTTGACCAAAGCAATCAAGAACCATCTACATGTTCACATAGTTTAACATTCATGAGGTGCTATCTACAGAGGTCTAACTATTCATGTTGGTGTTACATACTTGGAAAATTAAAGCCAACCTAACCTACTTTGGCTTAGAAATATCTGTTCAGTGGTTAATAAAACATGGTATATCAACTTGGTGGATCATTCAGTCATTAAAAAAAGCAAGATAGACAAAATAGGAACATAGAAAATGCTTAGGGAGCAACGCTGATTTTTCAAAAACAATACGTAGATTTGTATATATCTAATGATTGAAATTTTATGAGAAATATGAAGAAAAAGAATGTTAGAAACAGGCAAATAAAAATAATAATGCTAAATATCCATTGAATCAATGGATATTTTACATTTCTACTTTTAATACTTTTATAATGTTATACTTTTCTTATCATAATAAGAGAATTATAAAAATAATTGAATATTTAATTTTTGCATTTCAGAAATTAGCATTCAGGTTAATCTCCAAAATGTATTTGAGAGATAAATTATTCTAGAATCAAATATTTATAACTTGTGTAATAATCAACATTAAGGAAATATGCATGTAATTACTTTTAACTTGTTAACTTTCCTGTTGCTGATGTGATATGCACAATTTAAAGTAAAAGAATTTAAACACGGAAACAAATAGGTCTCACAGTTAAGTTGATGATCTCCAATGTTTTCCAGAATTTCTCAAATGAATACCAAAATGGAAAGTGGAAATGTTTGTATAGTCCACTGTAGTGCATGAAGGAAGGTGAGCCCATGAGATAGAACTGAGAAGACAGGGTTGGGAAAGTCTCCATTTGCCAGAATTGCCCCAGAACCCGCTGCTGTCCCAAGTGCTGAAGGATTAATAGTTCATCACACTTGAAACATATTGAGAAGCTCTGATTTAAAACATGGGTAAAAAAAAAAAAAATTGAAATTAATGATGATAGATTTCGTGGGAAAATGTGTGTGTGTCTGGGTGACACAGAAAGAGAGAACACTGAAGTGGAATTGGGTGAATGGGGGCTCATAGGAATTCACTTTTCTGTTGTGAAGTTTTGTTACTGTCTAAGTTTGGTTTCAGTAGATAATTATGTTAAGAATGTCACCACCCACACCCTCTCTGCAAATCCTTAAAAAGTACCCTGATCTTCCTTATACAATTAAAAGCAAAGCAAAAGGCAGCCCCTAGTTACTTAGGTAACACATTCACAGGTATATAATCTCTGTTTTCTTTTTTCATTATTCCTTCATAAAGTTGTCTGCAATTAAGACATAGTGTTCAGTTTCATGTCTTGTACAGTCGTAGATCAGTTTATGGTCCATTGCTCATTAGTTACAGAAATTTATTGGAAGAAAATGTAAGCTAAGAGTGCTCTAAATGTAGAATGTAATTGCAAGGATATGAACTGACCTTCCTTGAAAAAAGGGAAAAAAATAACAGGACAGAAGTGTTCTTTAAAATGGATAAAAACAGCAGAAAAAAAATGTATCTTATCTGCTTGCTGTTGGTTGTATAAAATTAAAAGGGAATAATTATGGTGTCTGAGAACATCAGATTTTAATTTTAAATGGTGTAAGTATAAATGTAATGGCATTTCTCTCTTTCTTTCTCTTTGTTTATTTGATTGTTTAATTAAAACCAATTCTTAAAAAAATCTGATGCAGCCTCACAGAAGGGAGGAAATTTATTGACCACTCCTTTCATCAATTTCCTCCAGCATGCAAATTGCTATTCAGGAGTATTTCAGCCTTTTTAACACATGTCGAGTTAGAAAGCTATAGCTGTGGATCTCCTATTATCGTCCAGAATAATCATTTTCAGATGATTTTCTCAGGATGGTGTGCTTCAGTGAGTCTGCATATTTTTCATCTGGTTTTCATTTTTATATACGCTTCAGTTATTAAAAATTATAATAAAATTTTCATACATTCTCAAAAGTGCCTACCAAATATTTACAATTTAGAAACCGCTAATACATCATTTCATCAGCACTGAAAAGTATCTTGCCAAGTTTACCTGATTGAATAGGGTTCTGTGATTTCCTAGATGCCATGCAATGAAACAAATCCCCAGGTCTCATTGAAATGTTGAGGTGGTTCTATAGAGTTATATACTGTAACTATTATCCATAACTTTTAATTCCAAATGCCTATATTTGCTAAAATAGCTCATGGTTCTTATTGATTAAATTTATAATAAATACATATAAATTTGAATTTATGGAATAAATCCATACGAATAAAATAATTAAAAAATTTTATAGCATAAAAGTTTATGATAAGATTTTGTTTTTATAAAGATTTATTTCTGCAAATAACTACATTCTATGAGTGACGTTGATATTTTGAGGAACACAGATCCTATTGTAATGCAAACTCCCTCTCTGAAAATTTGTAATGGGGAAGTGTGAGAAAGTCTCCAATACAAAACTTACTACTGCAGAAATGTTTTATTATTTGATGTAATAAGAAAGCACTTACCACTTGAGCAGGTAGTGGCACAGTGGATAGAGCATCAGACTGTGATGCGGAAGACCCAGGTTTGAAACCCTTAGGTTGCCGGCTTGAGCATGGGTTCATCTGGTTTTAGCAAGGCTCACCATCTTGAGCCCAAGGTCGCTGGCTTGAGCAAGGGGTCACTTGGTCTGCTGTAGCCCCCTGGTCAAGGCACATATGAGAAAGCAAGCAATGAATAACTAAGGTGCCACAATGAAGAATTGATGCTTCTCATCTCTCCCTTCCTGTCTGTCTGTCCCTTTCTGTCCATCTCTCTGTCTCTGTCACAAAAAGAAGAAGAAGAAGAAGCAGAAGAAGAAAGCACTTGCCTTTGACCTGCGAGGAATGCAGTTGACTGACACCTTCAAGCCACAAGGTGGGGATTCCTGCAACATCTGCATCAAGCCCAAGCTCTCCTCAGGAGGGCTCCAGCCAGTGGTTGCTCCCCAGTGGTTGCTCCTGGAGTCTCTTAAATCAGGACCGAGAGGTCCCTATTGGGCTGGGTGGGATGTTGTCAGGTCTGGCCGGTCCTGTTTCCTCCAGTTTTATCCTTCACCGGCATGCTTTCTCCCCTTTAACTTCCAAACTGATATATATTTTATCTGCATCTGTTTCCCTCAAGACATAAACTGCCTCGTTTGGATAAATGTGTATGTGTACATTTTTAAACATTTTATGTTATATCTTTTCATATTTTACCCACTAGAATAAGAGGAAATTTATTAGGAATATAAATATATTCTTTTCTTTTTCTTAACCAGGTGAGAGGAGAGGAGATAGAGAGACAGACTCCTGCATGCGCCCAGACCAGGACCCACCTGGCAAACCCCGTCTGGAACTGGTGATTTGTGCATCTGGGGCCATGTTCGCAACTGAGCTATTTTCAGCACCTGAGGTGGAGACTTCAGGGAGACATCCTCAGCATCTGGGACTGATCAACTTGAACCAATCAAGCCATGGCTGCATAAGGGGAAGAGAGAGAGAGAGAGAGAGAGAGAGAGAGAGAGGAGGAAGGGGTGGAGAAGCAGATGGTCAATTCTCTACCACTGAGTCAATCAGCCAAGACCAATAGAAATTTATCTTAATCAACTCTGTAAGCTAGTAATAGTCACTGTGCTTGGAAATATGAAAATGCTAAAATATAACTTTAAACTTTTTGACATATTTTAACAAAACGTATCATGATTCAGTAACCTTATACAATGTTTTTATTACAAAAAAAAATATTTAAAGTTGAGAAGAAATAAACAGCCCTAGCCTGTTGCTTCAGTGGTAGGGCATCGTCCCGTCATGTGGAAGTCCTTATTCAATTCCCGATTAGGGCACACAGAAAACGTGACTAGCTGCTTCTCCACCCCTTCCTCACCTCCTCTTCTCATCTTCTCCCACAGCCATGGCTCAATTGATTCAAGTAAGTTGGCCCTGGGATGCTCAGGATGATTCCATGGCCCTACCTCAGGTGCTAAAATAGCTTGGTTGCTGCACAACAGAGCCCTGGTCAGGGTGCATGTGAGAGTCTGTCTCTCTGCCTCTCCACCTTTCACTTAATAAAAAAAAGAATGAAAATTATTACAACAAACTGTATAATGAGGAATTTAGCTGTGATGAGATAAAAGTGTTAGTCTTTCATTTTCTTACTTATTTTTAATTTCTATTTATTAATTTAAGATATTCTGGACTTCAAATAGCTTGAAATATCTCATAGTTAGTTTCCATACTAGATTGTCTTTCAGTCCAAATATAGTATTGCTTAGAAAATACCTTTTCTAATATAATCTATATCTCATGATTTCAAACTAAATTAATCAGACATCCATTAAACTAATCTAATTAGACCATGTCCAATTGGTCTAATCTGAAATCTTATCCACATCATAATTATATGCCTATAGTCATATGATTTAGAGAGTAAACTTATCAACTTCTTAATGCTAATTGAGTTTGTGTAGATGGGTAAGCCTCTCTTCTCCAGTTCTTTGGGCTTAAACTTTAACACATTTTACATAAAGATTACCTGCTTAGCTGCTGTCATTTTGTGGCTCCTGTGTTACAGTTATCTGGATGCATGCTTTGTTCGTACCCTCTTTCTTACTGTGAGGATATGGTCACAATGATTACTTACGTAGTGATTTGTTTTCCACAGTATCAAAATTTTTAAGTTCAAATCCTTGCCTGTGATTATAAGCATAGATATTTCTTGTTTATGTTGATTTTATTAATTTCACTATTTGGTGAAACTCTGGTAGCAAAACAAAAACAAAACCATTTATTAAGATATGCTATGAAGAAAACCTTCAGTGAATAAAGTGGGTTGAATTTTATGATCTTGAACCATTTCACCTGCTTTCAAGTAGATAAGCATTGTGTACTATCAGAGGCACATTTTGAAAACCAAATATTTTAAAGGCGCAAGATACATTACTACATTTAGCAAGCAATTATGATACATATGCCATCAAAAATACTTTTAAAAGACTTTCTTTAGTTCCTTATTCTTTATTCAATGAGAGAAAACTCCTATAAAGGTTGCAATCTTGTGTTTGCTAAATTGAGTGCTAAAAACTACATATCCATATTCTTTGTTCCAGCATAAAAAGATCTCACTTTTTCCTGTCTGCATGATGTAGTACTTTAGGTAGCTGGCAAAATACACTGCCCATTCAGCAATTATGCAATTCTCTCCTGGTGCAACAAATGTATTCCTTGTGTCTTTATTCTTAGGTTTATTATACTGAGTTAAGAGGATTAATCTGCTGGTGGAACTCTATTATTCTCTACATTAGGTCAGAAGAAGATTAGTTTTACAGAGAAAAAAAATTACAAGGCAAAAGCCACATGTTTGATACTTTATTCTGTTGTTTTAATTAAGCTGGATTTCAGATTATAAGAGTAAATATATTAGGAATGAAATTATTTGGAACTTGGAGTAAGCCTTGATTTCTGGCACTAACTATGTATGTGACCTTAATCACAATATTTAATCTGTACATATAGCCTTGTTTTCTTCATTTGGGTCTCTTGTGTTGTAAATTTTGCCACAACATGGACTCCTACTAAACACATATGAATACTGAAATCTTTACCATCAGAAAAACAACAATGTTTTTTCAGCAGGGGATACTGCTTAATATTACTTAATGAAGGTGAAGAAGGGAAATTAACAAATGTTTGTAAGCTTTTATTTATTTGGTCGTTCACTTAATATTGATCACCTACATGAATTAGGAAAAACTCATAAAATTTTAATATGTGCATGTGATTTGACAGAATCATAAGTTAAACATTATCTCATTCTTTCAAACACATGACATCTGTCCACATTTCTCCCAGACCATCTTTCTTGTTGATTTCATTTTCATAGTTTCCACTATCATCATACATGTTAAAAACTCTCAAATTAACATCTATGATTCAATCCTTCATCTAAGCTCTTAATGCATGTAGCTAACTTTTTATGAAATATTTCGTACCTTGCTCTACCAGAAAAAATTATACTCAAAAAATATATTTGTGAATTATTTTCCACTGAATTATTGTTTCCACCTGTATAATTTCAATTCTGATAATGCCACCACTAGCAAACCAAATATTAAACCAAGTTCTTGCAATTACCTCAAACTCTTATTTCTCTAATATTTCTACATCCAATAATCTCTGATTACTACTTTTTTTTTAATAAATTTTTATTGATAATGGGATGACATTAATAAATCAGGGTACATATATTCAAAGAAAACATGTCTAGGTTATTTTGTCATTAAATTATGTTGCATACCCCTTGCCCAAAGTCAGATTGTCCTCCGCCTCCCTCTATCTAGTTCTCTGTGCCCCTCCCCCTCCCCCTAACTCTCTCCCTCCCTCCCTCCAATGGCCTCCCTCCCCCCACCCCTGGTAACCACCACACTCTTGTCCATGTCTCTTAGTCTCGTTTTTATATTCCACCAATGTATGGAATCATGTAGTTCTTGTTTTTTTCTGATTTACTTATTTCACTCCGTATAATGTTATCAAGATCCCACCATTTTGCTGTAAATGATCTGATGTCATCATTTCTTATGGCTGAGTAGTATTCCATAGTATATATGTGCCACATCTTCTTTATCCAGTCTTCTATTGAAGGGCTTTTGGTTGTTTCCATGTCTTGGCCACTGTGAACAGTGCTGTAATGAAGATGGGGCTACATGTGTCTTTACGTATCAATGTTTCTGAGGTTTTGGGGTATATTCCCAGTAGAGGGATTGCTGGGTCATAAGGTAGTTCTATTTTCAGTTTTTTGAGGAACCACCATACTTTCCTCCATAATGGTTGTACTACTTTACAGTCCCACCAACAGTGGATGAGAGTTCCCTTTTCTCTGCAGCCTCTCCAACATTTGCTATTACCCGTCTTGTTGATAATAGCTAATCTAACAGGGGTGAGGTGGTATCTCATTGTAGTTTTGATTTGCATTTCTCTAATAACTAATGAAGCTGAGCATCTTTTCATATATTTGTTGGCCATTTATATCTCTTCCTGGGAGAAGTGTCTGTTCATGTCCTCTTCCCATTTTTTTATTGGATTGTTTGTTTGTTTGTTGTTGAGTTTTATGAGTTCTTTGTAAATTTTGGATATTAGGCCCTTATCTGAGCTGTTGTTTGAAAATATCATTTCCCATTTAGTTGGCTGTCTGTTTATTTTTATATCAGTTTCTCTTGCTGAGCAAAAACTTTTTATTCTGATGTAGTCCCATTCATTTATCTTTGCCTTCACTTCTCTTGCCATTGGAGTCAAGTTCATAAAATGTTCTTTAAAACCCAGGTCCATGATTTTAGTACCTATGTCTTCTTCTATGTACTTTATTGTTTCAGGTCTTATATTTAGGTCTTTGATCCATTTTGAATTAATTTTAGTACACGGGGACAGGCTGTAGTCGAGTTTCATTCTTTTGCATGTGGCTTTCCAGTTTTCCCAACACCATTTGTTGAAGAGGCTTTCTTTTCTCCATTGTGTGTTGTTGGCCCCTTTATCAAAAATTATTTGACCATATATATGTGGTTTTATTTCTGGGCTTTCTATTCTGTTCCATTGGTCTGAGTGTCTATTTTTCTGCCAATACCATGCTGTTTTGATTATTGTGGCCCTATAATATAGTTTAAAGTCAGGTATTGTAATGCCCCCCAGCTTCATTCTTTTTCCTTAGGATTGTTTTGGCTATTTGGGGTTTTTTATAGTTCCATATAAATCTGATGATTTTTTGTTCCATTTCTTTAAAAAATCTCATAGGAATTTTGATGGGAATTGCATTAAATTTATATATTGCTTTGAGTAATATGGCCATTTTAATTATATTTATTCTTCCTATCCAAGAACAAGGAATATTTTTTCATCTCATTGTGTCTTTTTCTATTTCTCTTAATAATGCCTTGTAGTTTTTGTTATATAGGTCCTTTACATTCTTTGTTATGTTTATTCCTAGGTATTTTATTTTTTTTGTTGCAATCGTGAAGGGGATTATTTTTTTGAGTTCGTTTTCTAATATTTCATTGTTGGCATATAGAAAGGCTATGGACTTTTGTATGTTAATTTTGTATCCTGCGACCTTACTGTATTGGTTTATTGTTTCTAATAATCTTTTTGTGGAGTCCTTCGGGTTTTTGATGTATAGGATCATATCATCAGCAAAACGTGATACCTTTACTTCTTCTTTTCCGATATGGATGCCTTTTATTTCTTTGTCTTGTCTGATTGCTCTGGCCAGAACTTCTAGCACCACATTAAATAAGAGTGGAGAGAGTGGACAACCCTGTCTTGTTCCTGATTTAAGGTAGAAAGTCCTCAGTTTTATGCCATTTAATATGATGTTGGCTGATGGTTTATCATATATGGCCTTTATCATTTTGAGATATTTTCCTTCTATACCCATTTTGTTGAGAGTCTTAAACATAAAATTGTGTTGTATTTTATCAAAAGCCTTTTCTGCATCTATTGATAAGATCATGTGGTTTTTGTTCTTTGTTTTGTTGATATGGTGTATTACGTTAACCGTTTTACGTATGTTGAACCATCCTTGAGATTCTGGGATGAATCCCACTTGATCATGATGTATTATTTTTTTAATATGTTGTTGTATTCGGTTTGCCAGTATTTTGTTTAGTATTTTAGCATCTGTATTCATTAGAGATATTGGTCTGTAGTTTTCTTTCTTTGTGCCATCCTTGCCAGGTTTTGGTATGAGGGTTATGTTGGCCTCATAAAATGTGTTTGGAAGTATTGCTTCTTCTTCAATTTTTTGGAAGACTTTGAGTAGAATAGGAACCAAGTCTTCTTTGAATGTTTGATAGAATTCACTAGTATAACCGTCTGGGCCTGGACTTTTATTTTTGGGGAGGTTTTTAATAGTTTTTTCTATTTCCTCCCTGCTGATTGGTCTGTTTAGGCTTTCCGCTTCTTCATGACTCAGTCTAGGAAGGTTGTATTGTTCTAGGAATTTATCCATTTCTTCTAGATTGTTGTATTTGGTGGCATATAATTTTTCATAGTATTCTACAATAATTCTTTGTATATCTATGATGTCTGTGGTGATCTCTCCTCTTTCATTTTGGATTTTATTTATTTGAGTCCTGTGCCTTTTTTCCTTGGTGAGTCTTGCCAAGGGTTTGTCAATTTTGTTGATCTTTTCAAAGAACCAGCTCCTTGTTTTATTGATTTTTTCTATAGTTTTTCTGTTCTCTATTTCATTTATTTCTGCTCTGATTTTTATTATCTCCTTTCTTCGGCTGGTTTTGGGTTATCTTTGTTCTTCTTTTTCTAGTTCCTTAAGGTGTGAAGTTAAGTGGTTTACTTCGGCTCTCTCTTGTTTGTTCATATAGGCCTGAAGTGATATGAACTTTCCTCTTATTACTGCTTTTGCTGCATCCCATAGATTCTGATATGCCGTATTTTCATTTTCATTTTCATTTGTCTGTATATATCTTTTGATCTCTGCGCTTATTTCTTCTCTGACCCATTCATTTTTTAGAAGTATGTTGTTTAGTTTCCACATTTTTGTGGGTTTTTCCCCCTCTTTTTTGCAGTTGAATTCTAGTTTCAAGGCTTTATGATCAGAAAATATGCTTGGTAGAATTTCAATTTTTCTAAATTTGCTGATATTGTCTTTGTGGCCCAACATATGGTCAATTCTTGAGAATGTTCCATGTACACTAGAGAAAAATGTATACTCTGTTGCTTTGGGATAAAGTGTCCTGTAGATGTCTATCATATCCAGGTGTTCTAGTATTTCGTTTAAGGCCACTATATCTTTATTGATTCTCTGTTTGGATGACCGATCTAGAGCCGTCAGCGGTGTATTGAGGTCTCCAAGTATGATTGTGTTTTTGTTAGTTTTTGTTTTAAGGTCAATAAGTAGCTGTCTTATATATTTTGGTGCTCCTTGGTTTGGTGCATATATATTAAGGATTGTTATGTCTTCTTGATTCAACTTCCCCTTAATCATTATGAAATGACCATTTTTGTCTCTGAGTACTTTTTCTGTCTTGTAGTCAGCATTATTAGATATGAGTATTGCTACACCTGCTTTTTTTTGGGTGTTGTTTGCTTGGAGTATTGTTTTCCAGCCTTTCACTTTGAATTTGTTTTTATCCTTGTTGCTTAGATGTGTTTCTTGTAGGCAGCATATAGTTGGATTTTCTTTTTTAATCCATTCTGCTACTCTGTGTCTTTTTATTGGTAAGTTTAATCCATTTACATTTAGTGTAATTATTGACACTTGTGGGTTCCCTACTGCCATTTTATAAATTGCTTTTTGTTAGTTTTGTATCTTGTTTGATTCTTCTCTTTTGTTTTTCTATCATTTGTTTTTGTTTGTTTGTGTTCCATACTTTTTTCCTCTGTTGCTACCTTTTTTAAGTCAAGTGTTTTTGTGGTGGTTTTTTCAAGGGTGGTTACCATTAAGTAATGAAAAGGGTACCTAACATATTCATTGTAGTACCCTATCTTATGAGTATTTCTGCACTTCATCGTCCTTTGCTACTGTTAATCTCCATCCTCTCCCCCCTTTTTTTCCTTTGTTGTCACAGTTTAAGTTTGGTTTTATTGTGTTCTTCGTGGAGCTGTTACTTGTGGTGTTGTTTTCTTTTGTTCTTTGAATCTGGTTGGAAAACCCCCTTTAGTATTTCCTGGAGTGGGGGCTTTCTGCTGATAAATTCTCTCATCTTTTCTGTATTTGTGAATGTTTTTATATCTCCTTTGTACTTGAAGGATAGCTTTGATGGGTATAGTATTCTTGGCTGAAAGTTCCTCTCTTTCAGGGCTTTAAATATTGGGGTCCACTCTCTTCTAGCTTGTAGAGTTTCTGCTGAGAAATCTGATGATAATCTAATAGGCCTTCTTTTATATGTTGTACTCTTCTTTTCCCTGGCTGCCTTGAGAATTTTTTCTTTGTCATTGGTTTGTGTCATCTTTATTATGATGTGCCTTGGAGTGGGTTTGTTGGGGTTAAGAAAACTCGGTGTTCTGTTTGCTTCTTGAATTTGAGGCTTTAGTTCTTTCCACAGGCTTGGGAAGTTCTCGTCTATTATTTGTTTTAGTATATTCTCCATTCCATTTTCTTTCTCTTCTCCATCTGATATACCTATTATTCTTATGTTATTCTTTCTGATGGAGTCAGATAATTCCTGTAGGGCTTTCTCGTTTTTTATTATTTTTGAGTCTCTTTCTTCTTCTCTCTGTTGTGCCTCAAGTTGTTTGTCTTCTATTTCACTAATCCTATCTTCTATCTGGGCTGTTCTGTTAGCTAAGCTTGTTACCTCGTTTTTCAGCTCGTGAATTGAGTTTTTCATCTCTGTTTGATTTGTTTTTATAGTTTCAGTTTCCTTGGTAATATATTCTTTGTGTTCATTGAGTTTTTTTCTGATCTCCCTAAATTGCCTTTCTGTGTTTTCTTGTATATCTCTGAGTATTTTTAAGATTTCTATTTTAAATTCTCTGTCATTTAGCTCCAAGGCTTCCAATATGTTAAGTCTTTTCTCCATAGATTTTTCCACATCTATTTGTGTTACCTCTCTTTCTTTTGTATCCATAATATTCGATTTCCTCTTTCTTATTGGCATCTGAGGGTGGTCTTGTTGATAGCACACAGGCGCGCTCTCTCTGCGGCTTGAATGAACGTCTCTGCAGTAGTTAGCTTCCTCCACACCCTTGTCTCTCAGATTCAAGTGATAACAGTCCTTTTGCTTTCAGTTTGTGTGGAACTCCGGAATGCTCCGAGGATAAATTTTTCTGTTTCTAGTTGATAAATTTGTTGTGATTTTGGGGAGATCTGTCGGATGCGCTGCTCACGGCGCCATTTCCGTGACGTCACTCCTCTCTGATTACTTCTAATGCTATATCTTTCCACATCTTAAATTCTTCCTTTCCTTTTAATATCACATGATATTTAAGTAGTCTGTCTAATGTCTGACCTTTCAACCTCCAGGATTTCTTCCTCCAATCTCTCTTTAGACAGGCACAAAAATGATCTTTCTAAAATACATAGTTATGCATGTGTTGGGCAAATGAGTTGGTAAAATTTGTAGTTTTTGAGTTTGCTCACTTTTATTGTTACAAAATGGCACTGGGCAGCCACGTGTGTGCTTGCCCTCAGAGCAGAGCAGCATTGATTGCAACTTGAAGATTTCCTTACTGCTTGGGAGGGGCCGTTGTTTTGCTAATGTTTGCTGAAGGAAGGGTCTGTGTGGGCCCAGCCAGTTTTGCAGGGAGAGCTAAGAGAATGCAGAGTGCTGGAGAAGAAGCCACGTTTTGCAGAGGGAGAAGAAGGTGTACAGATGGGGAACCAAAGCTGAGGGGCTTTGGAAGCCCTACTAAAGCTTGTGGGGGCCTTTGATTCTAGGAGGAACCAGAGAAGATTCTCCTGGTTGTGGGACCAGAGAATGCATCAGGGCTTTGGGAGCCCTGAGTGAAAGGAAATGTTTCCCTGTGTGTTTCCTCTTCTGGCTGATGTGAGACTTCAATAAAGGAATGGCCCACCATTCCTTGGCTCCACTGTTTCTTTACCATCTGCCCGAATCTAGTAAGAACCTGCCTGACCAAGAGGGGGATGGCCACAGGCCATACAGCATGTTTACCCTGTGAAAAGAAATAACAGAGTTTTACTTCCAACAGTGTCATCTCATCCCTACCTCTACCTTCTTCTATTGCTACCTCCTTCTTCCCTATTGATACTTATTGATACTTAGCATAGCCACATTCAACCACTTACTGTTTCTGAATCTTGTCATTACGTGACTCCACTATGTTGCACCGATTGGTTTAAGTAATCTTTATGTCTTCAACCTTTTAGAATTTTCTATTTGTGCTATAAGCTCCCAAATTAATAATTCCATAAGAAAGATTGCCTGGGTTACACAAATACTTGTTTTCCTTCTTCATGCCCTTTTTCTTTTGTATAATGGTCTCATCTTGTATAGACTAATAGGCTCTGAACAATACACGTCTTATTGTACAAACCTTGCAACACAACAGCAGGAATATCGACTCTGGAGATAGAAATGCATGTATAGGTCGGTATTGTTTCGTTTATCTTTGGCAAACTATTTAGCCATCTAAAAATGGAATAATAATTCCTTGGTTTTAGAGAACACAATGTATCAAAACATATATGTATAGCATTATCTAACTCATGTTCCAGGTTGAGATAAGTGTTTATTAACTTTTTAGTTGCAATAACATTTACATTTATATTATGGCCTTGATGGAGAGTTGCATTGACAGGGATTTTTCTCTTGATGCAAAGATGAGCAACTCTTTTTATTAAAGGTCTGGTTTTTACTTTAGGTGATTTTTATGTCCAGAACTCTTTTCAATGAACTGGACTTTGCCTCAAAATAATTAATGCAAAGAAGAAAAACTTTAAAAAGTTTTACAGGACTTCTTTTTTCATCAGTGTTATCCCTGGTTACCAATGGCTTAGGTAATTTTATTTGGGGTATTGCATAAAAGTTTTCTCTAGTGTGTGACAGTATAAATATAATTTTCTAACATTATATGACATAATTATACTAATTTTTTCTTTCTGTCATTTCTAAAACTGAATGCCATTGAAATGTAGAAACACCGTATCCCTGACCATAGAACGAGTTTTGCAAGATTTGCAGATGAGTAAATGAAAAGAGTTCTGTAAAGGCTATAAATGTCCACTAATGTCTAGATTCTGAAAAGCCCTCCAGATGCTGGCTTAACAGCCTCTGTAAAAGGCCAAGATAACCGAGCACATTCTTTTGCTTTTTCATTGAGCACTCTCCCCCTAGATTGTTCCAACGATAACCAAAAGCCTGTTTCGCGCCTGTAAAACTGATTTGTCTCGGTGTTCACCCCCTCCTCTCTCTTTTTTAGGCCTATAAAACCAAACCTCTAAGTTCATTTGGGGCTGTGAGTTCTTTAGGATGTGAATCCACTTGTGGTCTCTGGCATTAAATTAAAGACTCCTTAATTTGGCTACTTGTGTTGCATATATATATATATATATATATATATATATATATATATATATATATGAAGAGAGAGAGAGAGATATCATGCATGCACTCTGACCAGGACTCACCCAACAATCCCCATCTGGGACCGAGGCTTGGAGCAACTGAGCTATCTTCAGTGCCTGGGGCCATGGCTCAAACCAATTGAGCCAATGGCAGCGAAAGGGTAAGAGAAAGAGAAGGAGGAAGGAAAGGGGAAGAGAAGCAGACAGCTGTTTCTCTTTTGTGCTCTGACCAGGGATCAAACCTGGGACATCTGTATGCCAGGCTGGTAGTATCCATTGAGCCAACTGGCCAGGGCATAAATTGTTTTTTAAAAACTCCTTTCTACTAGTTATATTAAATCAAATAAATAATATATATATATATTAATAATAGGAACTAGCATGTATACTTAATAAATAATGCATAAAACAACAAAGATTCAACAAATAAAAAATTTACTGCAAACTTGATTCTTCTTTGAGTCTGACAAATTGCAAGTGCTCCAATAAATAAGAGATTAAGTGAATAAGTGACTGAGTTAAGTAAAGGAATTAAATTAAAATAGGGCCTGTAAACTGTGATTGTTCATCAGAGTCACCTATAGAACAATTTTTAAGAGCCAATTACTACTTCTAAGTAGTGACTTACTGTCAGAAAAAATGGATATAGGGCTAAGATATTTTTATTTTGAAAGGTTTATTACATCTTTATACAGCAATGTAAATGCACTTAATGTCACTAAACATTACATTTAAAATGATTAAAAAGATAAAGTATGTATTATGTATATTTTACTACAATAAAAAAAAGAAAAAAGTTCTTGATGTTTATTTCTATGGCAGTGATTTTAAAGGTGGAATATCCTGAGAGAAAAACATGAAAAGTTCCCCTAAAGAGTTGAGAGCACATATAGATTGAAAACTATATGTTGGTGTGCAACAAAATATGAATGTTTTCACTGTATGTTTTCCTTGACCATGACATAGTGACACAGACTACACTAGCCCTTGTACTGAGTTGATCAACTTTTGTGTCAAATTATTAATCTTTCTGATGCTTATCTTTCCTTACCTGAATTATTTACCACTCTCAATCTCAAGAGATAACACTGAGTTAAATAATGTCTAAGAGCGCCAGCAACAATCTCAATGTGGGAAATGAATAGTGTCCACACAATATCAATTAATTATGTCTGGATCAGTGCTTCCCATAGTCACTTCTGATATCTTAGTTGGCTTCCCCATAAGTAAATCATGGTGTCCAGACGAATTTAGTCTCTAACATGTGTTTTAACAGAACAATACAGAAATATCTGAAACATGTCTTTATTGATTTTAGACATTTTTTATACTATTAATTTTCAGAATGTATAGCTATTAAATATGTTTCTTTTGAATTTCCTTCTGCTCTTCCCAAATATGTCCACCAAAGATACATGTAATTGTGTGGTGGTAGTGTTTATGCATACAGTTATATTTAAATCAAGCTATGTAGTTTTCACACACACAAGAATGACATAGAGATGAGTTCTTCTTTAACTTTTGCATGTGAGAAGCATTCATGTTGCTTGTTAAAAATAAAACTTTCTAAGCCTTATTCTAAGAGAGAATTTTGTAATTCTGGAGTGGAGGTGAAGATATGCATTTTTAATCACACCGTGATATAAATGGTTCAAACAAACTAAAACCAAAGAAATCTTCCCACACTATCTCTGACCTGAGTATATTGATATTAAATTTTGGCAGGTCCATGGAAGAAGAAATATTACTTATTTTTTTTTAACATTTTAGTGAGATACTTTTCTTGATTCAATATAAGAGACAGATGAGTAGATGATTTAATAAATAAAATGTCACACTAATCTATTCTTACTTTTCATAATTACACTAATAAGTGTTTATAGCAAGCATTGTTTGTTCTTTGTAATAGTGTTTTTATGTTCTAGATTAAATTTCTTTAAGTAGTTCTGTTTTAAAGTTATATTTATAAAATCACATTTAGAATAAAAACAAACAAACAAAAAAAAAACAGCCTGGGCTGTGGTGGCGCAGTGGATGGAGTGTTGACATGGAATGCTGAGATCGCTGGTTCAAAACCCTGGGCTTGCCCAGTCAAGGCACATACAATAAACAAGCAGTGAACAACTAAAAGGAAGCAACTATGAGTTGATACTTCTTGTTACCCCACTCATTTCTTTAAAATCAATAAATAAAATCTTAAAAAACATATTTCTGAGTACTCACTATACAGAGGAACTTTAAAAAAACAGAAAACAAAAAACCATAAAATATGTGATATTAGAGGAAGAAAAAAAATCACTTCTTATAGTAATATGCCTGTGCATGCCTATGTTTATGAGTGTGTGTATATCTATATAAATAAAAATGTAAATGTTTGTTTGTTCAAAATCTTAAATCTCTGAAAGTTCTTCACCAATTGCTTTGAAATTTGGAAATAACGTTGCATTCAAATATGTGCTCTTTTTTATATACCTACTATTATATAGATGTAGATGTCACAGGTGTGACATCTAAAAACATACTTTTTTTGAAGAACAGTGCCATCTGTTGGACGTAAAAGCAACACACACTATACTTAATATTTTATGATTCCATTTCAATGTTTCCGATTTACGATCCATTTACGTGCAGCCAGACTTGAGGATGCACGTTTGCGAGCATGGTGGTCGCATTCTGTAGCTTCAGATCTGCTTCGTTCTCAACAGAATGAACACGACAGGCTGAGAGTGGCTAATAGACTCAACGAGAAACAGCAGATCAGTGCCAAACACGACTCCGTACTCAGCAATCATGCGGTCACAATCGCCTTGCATTCCGGTACAACCCAGCTGATGATTATAGTTTGACCCTGCATGTTATCATTGGCACTATGACTGAAGTGTGTCCTTATTGCAAGGCTCTGAAATTTAATGGAGAAATAAAAGGAATGTGTTGTGCCGCTGGAAAAATTAAACTGCCTCAACTTGGAGAACCACCAGAGCCATTAAAAACTTTGCTTGCCGGATATACTGCTGAATCAAAGCATTTCCTATCTAACATCAGGAAATAGAACTCATGCTTCCAAATGACGTTGTTCAGTGCAGAAATTGTAACAGCTCAATTCATGCCAACTTTCAAAGTGAAAGGATAAATGTATCATAAAGTCAGCTCCCTGCTTTCGTTCCCAGATAGTCAACATAAATTCCTACAAATGTATTTCATCGGTGATGACAATGATGAATTGAATGTATGCTGCGGAATTTCTACTAGCATGAAAAGGTCCATTGTTTCCCAACTGCAAGAGCTTCTACATGAAAAAAAAAACAATTTAGTGCATTTGTTCAAAACAGCAGTTGACATGATGCCATCTGATACACACAAGATTGTTATTCATGCTGACAAAATGGCTGCTGGAGGACATGTGCAAAGATTCAATGCTCCAACTATAGATGAAGTGGCAATTGTTCAGTCGGAGATCAGTTCCAACCTAGAGATATTGTTCTTCATCAAAGAAACAATCAATTGACAAAAGTTGCAGAAACTCATCGATGCTAGGATGCCCTGCAATATCCAATCATTTTGGGGATGGTGCCGATGGATGTCACTTCAATGTTAAGATGATAAATCCAGTCAGTGGTGAAGAAACAAATATGAAATGCAGCACAATGAACTATTATTCATACTGATTAATGATTCGAGAGAATGAAGACAATCACATTTTGAAATGCCATCAATTGTTTCACCAATGCATTGTAGATATGTATGCAAAAATCAAAACAGAGCATTTGATATTCATCCATTTGAATCAGATGAAGCTTCACTCTGAAGAATACATTCATTTGCAAGATGCAGTTGTAAATGATGGTAATACAACTAACGTTGGAAGACTAACGATTTTGCTGTCTTCATATACAGGCAGTCCATGTCATATGCATGAGTATGCTCCAGATGCAATTGCAAATGTTCATCACTATGGGCTTCCAGACCTATTCATTACATTCACATGCAATCCAGCTTGGGACGATATACAGCAGATCTTACTTCCTGGCCTTTCGCTGGTGAATAGGCATAATGTCACAACACGTGTTTTCAGACAGAAGCTGAAATCACTGATGGATTTCATGGTAAAACATGAAGTGTTTGGGTCTGTGCATTGTAAAAAATTAATGAGCAATGTCACAGAAGCAACAATCTTGACAGGACCTTTCAAAGGTGAAGATGTCCCCATCCCTTGCATTCCTATGATTCCAACGGATATGCCATTTCAATTTAAGAAATTGTAATTCCCAATTTGATTGGCGTTTGCAATCGCCATCAACAAGGCTCAGGGCCAATCTTTAGAATCGTGCCCTTTAGATCTACACACAGATTGTTTGTCACACGGAAAATTATATGTTGTGTGTTCTAGAGTCGTCAAACCAGACAATCTCTATATCTGCACAGACAACGGAACAACAAAAAATATTGTATACCCACAAGCATTGTGAAATTAAATATATTAGAAACGTGCTCTTTTTCTTTTCTTTTCCATTTAACCAGACTGAGCCATAGCAACGCATGGCCAGGTACAGCTAATTAATATATAAAATTCCACTTAAACTACTGACCATAATGAAAAAAAAAATTACTACTGTTGTGTTTTTCTGATGTTGCTAATATTTTTTAAAAATTTTATTTATCGTTTACAATAAAAGGTTCCTTTTGAAATCCAGTGTTTCTATGCTTTCCTACACTTAGACAGAAGCTGTTAAAACCAAACCACATCAGTTATAAATATTTATAAAGAAAAATCACATCATGATTTTAAAACCACATGTCACTTCTTCGCTACTCTCTAGTTGTGATTAATATGAACTAAGTGGAAGCTGCCATTTTCCTGATTCCTCAATTTAATTATTTATGATGAGATGTGAGCGGAGATCGAGATATGCTCTTAAAAGTAATTCCTTTCAGAGGGTGCTCATGTCTTGACTTAGATTATGTGTAATTCACCCCAACTCGGCTTCATCTTTTCTTAACTGTTTTTTCTGCTGATTATAAAATTATATCTAAAGTAGTTCTTCTTCAAAAGACTGTGACCAATCAAGAGTACTCATTGTGTATCCATTCAAAATGTTAGACTCACAGAGGATAACGAAGACCAACTTAGGGCACCTATTTGTAAGTCAACAGGCTAAGTTCCTTATGCTTTGAAATCAGATGAGACTTTTAAGTGGGATGAGTTGATAAAATATTAAACTGAAGGACTGGCAGCAGGAACTCATTCTTCTTTACTTGCTTTTTAAATTTCTTTTATCCTTTCATAACTGCCCTTGCCTTTGAAAAGCAGAAAACTGAATTAAACCCTCAGAATGATTTTTAAATTAATGGAGAAATCTTCCCCTCTTGTTTCTCCCATTATTGTAAACTTACCTTAGAGGCCCATGCTGAGGTACACCCTGATTCAATGGGACTAAACTATGAAATAGAAAGGCATAGTCACCTAGGTTCTCCTGCAAACAGGAAAATTAACCAGCAGTGCCCTGGGAGAGCGAAATCAGATCCCAAATACTGCTGAAAACAAACAAATGACTAAAGAAGAACACAGCAGTATTTGGGAAAATTAGCTCTTGCCTGCTCTTCCTTATTGATACTTCTTCAGCTTTTTATTTTCTTCACTTTGCTCCTTGGTTAAATAATGAATTATCTTTGATGATGTACTTCTTTATCAAAGCACTTTATCCAAGTGGTGACTGTATCAATACCTCTTAAGAACCATGATTTGATGGTGTTCTATTTCTGTTGAAACTGAAGAAAGATTTGAATTGTTTTTAAAGTTGAGGCTGGATAAGCTCTTTAGACTCTGGTGGTTGGCTTCTTCTTGGACTGTCTCTCAGTCTCTACCCAAATGCTTTGGCACCATTTAAGATTCTAGAACAATCCTGCGGTGGGTGAAGAGAGTATTCAAGCATGAATATAAAAATTTTCCATCTGACACAGCATGTATACAATGAGTAAGAAATTAATTTTAATTATAGAAAAAATTTTAAAACTGCTTTTAATGAAACATTTATTTTGTTAAATGATTCTTCGTGACTTATAGATATGAAGTAGCAATAACTATAGTTTTTGTTATAAGATGTTTTGTCATAATTAATGGAAAATAAATAAACCCTTCTTCCATATACTTTAAAATTTTGTTATTTGGATTAATCCAAATTAGTTTAACATTCAAAATCATCTCAATAATAACAGACTGGTATCCTGCACTCCACCCTTATCTTTGTAAGGGAAATTAGTTTCAAACATAATGTATAACTTAGACGAGCACCCATGATATGTGAATTGCAGTGTGATTCCAGGCTCTCACTGCTTCATACCTTCACTGTTTTTAAGTTAGAGAGCATGCAAATCAGCAACAATTTGCAAAATGGTAATCTACTGATCAATGAAAATTGTGTAGTTTCCTCTTTTTCTTCTTTTCCAAGTGAGAAGAGAAGAGATAGAGAAACAACTCTTGTATGCACCCCAATGGGATCCATCTAGTAACCCCCATCTGGGGACATGCTTGCAACTAAGCTATTTTTAGCACCTGAGGGGAAGGCTCAAGGGAGCCATTGTCAGTGTCTGAGGCTGATGTGCTCAAACCAATCAATCCATGGGAGGGGAAGAGGGAGAAGGGGAAGGGGAGGTATAGAGAAATTGGTGGTTGCTTCTCCTATGTGCCTTGACTAAGAACCCCAGTACATCCACATGTTGGCCAGACACTTTACCATTGAGCAAACTGGTCAGGGTGTAGTTTCTTAAAAAGCATCAATTATTCACAATTTATAGCTTAGATATTGGTAGAATTTAGCTTAATGCATATGTCTGTTACCTCATTTTATTTATTTTTTATCAAAGAGTTTTTTCCTTTATTCGGTGCACATTTGTTCAAGGACATAGAATGTGAAGACATTTAGTAATATTCTGGTACAGCACACTCTATTCTGTTAATAGTTTTTATGTCAAGAAGCTGGAATGTGAAAAGTCTGTATTACAAAGAAACAAACTCAAATGGTAATTTCTTGTTTTAGTCTAATCTCATTATAAAACAGCACCAATAAGCATGGTGACTAAGACAGCAAGTGTGTGACCACCTTATTTGAGTCTGAGATTCACTAAGCTGTCATTTTAATTTACATGAAGTGAAAGGTATTTACAAAGTACAAAACAAAAAGTTTTTTGAAAGTGCTGCCTCCATTCTTCGGTCTGACCATGTTTTCTGCAGTGGGCTCTGCTTGAGTTCAAGCTTTTACTTTGGATTAAAATCAGAAGAAATTGTATTCTAGGACTTGAGATCTCTTCATTGAGAAATCAGTAAACAGATGGGAGATGGGAAAACAAACTTCATAATTGAGAAAAATTAAAATTCTCCCTGTAAATGAGATTATACAAAAGATCAGACCACAAACAGAACAACTGAAATCAAAGCTGAGTCAAAGCATACAGGATATACTGCAGGACAAATTATGTCTCCCATGCAGATGAACTCAATTTCATGCACAATGTATTAGTATTGTCATGAATGGTCTGTCCTAAGGCAGAATGTACGTGAACAGAGTTATTTACTTACTATCGCACCACATTGTCTTTTAGAGCAAATTCTTAAACTTCTTTGTTCCCTAGCGTTCTTGTTAAAAATACAGATTACTTTGGCCTACCTGAGATCTACTGGTTCAGAATGTATGGTGTCAGAATTTTGTATTCATTATTAGTTAAGCTTGGAAAATACAGCTTTATAGGAAGATAATATAGAAAACAGTCTGTGTGTATGTGTTTGTGTAGTACTGTTATAAAAAGTAATATTTTAATTTTTAAATATCTCCCTAAAAATTCATAGACTTGCAAGAATGGTATAGTTAATATTCAGTTGATTTCAGTTATTTTCCTAACAAGTGTGATGAGGTCTTTAGCTTTTTGTTTCTGTCAGAAGAGCATCAATGTTTTAGTGAGACCAGAGACTTCTCACTAGCTAAACATAACGTGTTAGAGCCACTATAGCCTAAGAGCGTTCCGAAATGTTATCTCCCTCTGGTTAAGTGCCAAAGTACAATAAAATATGCTTTTTTACTCATCTCCATTAAAATAACCCCTATGAAGAGAATTATACATCTGCTTTTTTTTCTATTCATAAATATATTAGAAATCATTTAAAGCAACAACAAAAACAGCATGACAAGTTCTATTCAGTAATTTCAGAATTGTTCCTAGACATAAAAGTTTTATAAAGGGGTTATCAATATAACAGACTAGGTAACAATTACACAAACAAATTCTCCTTTGATCATGGAATAATTTTTGCATCTGTAGCTTTCTGTTGGGGAACTTACTCGCTGGACCGTGGTATCTATTTTACAGCAAAGTATCTGTCTTTTCAGGATGCAAATAAAGTTCAAAGCGATTGGGCCACTTGTCTGGAGGCGCACATGGGTCCAGGGAAGAGTCAGAAGGAAGGCAGTGACCCCCCTGACCTCCTGGCCTTTGTGCAGAGGTCTTTGTTGCAGTTGCTCTTTCTGAGTCTCTTGGCCCGGGAGAAATCCACATTTCCTGCTTCGTTGTCCAAAGTAGCCGTTCCTTGCAGCACTGTGGATGTCAAACGTGCGTTTGAGGATGATTAGTCAAAAGAAATGCTTTTCCCCCTACATTGAAATTCTTGTAGCGCCTTTCCATGGGAGCGGTGAGGGACAGATGCTCCGCAGCCCAAGCCTCACCTTTCCCTCCTCCTGCGGCCACCTGCTTCCTGCCTCAGCACTCGGATCCACCTCCCAGCCCAGCTGTTCCCTCCCTTCCAGGCCCCGTGGCTCCCTCAGTCACGGCGCAAGTGCTGTGTGAGCAGTGACCCTTGTGGCTTCCCTGTCATCGTCCAGCTGCCTTCAGCCTGAGCACTGACTTGAACAGATTCCCTTCGCATTTCTGCTGTCAGCCTGACGCCAGACTTCACCGCGTCCCCCGTTCGCTTTGCTTGCTTCCTGCCTCCGTCAGGAGCTTCAGAGAGTCTTGAACACCACCACCCCGTCTGCCCACGGACGCCTCCCCGCGTGGGCTGCCCGCCTCCTCGCGCGGGGCCCCCTCTCGGCTCCTAGGAGAGGCACAACTCACCTCAGCAGAAGAGGAGATGAACTGTGAAGCCCTTCGCCAGCATGCAGTTGGAGATGTTCACATAAGCTTCAAATTAATTTAAATTTTGGGAAAACAAGCATTAAAAATATGCCCACACATCACACTTAAGTCAGATGCAAAGGTTATCATTTCAGCAGGCTTCGAAGAGGAGAATAATAAGGGCAGGTAGCATAATTGCGGTAGAAAATGCACTATAATAAGAACTGAAATGTGTGAGGGGACTAGGGCTCGAATTTTCCCCTAAGTTTAGCAACATTTCTGGCCTTAGAAAGTTGCTTTACTGATTCAGGCTTCAAATGCCTCATTAATGAAATGTAAATTGTAAAATTTTGTCCACCTATAGACCATGGCCTTGGCCAGGTGAAGGTTTAAGTTAAACTTTACTTCATTATAAAAGTGGAACAAAAACACTTAACATTAGCAAAATTTGACAACATTTAATTGTCTTAAAAAAGTAACACTTTAATGGCCCTGGCTGGTTGGTTCAGTGGTGGAGTGTCGGCCTGGAGTGTGGATGTCCTGGGTTTGATTCCTGATCAGGGCTCATAGAAGAACTCATCAGCTTTTCCACCCCTCCACCTCTTGCTTCTCTTTCTCTCCTTCTCTCTCTCTTTCCCTCTCTCTCTTCCCCTCCTGCAGCCATGACTCAATTGGAGCGAGTTGTCCCTGGGCACTGAGGATGGCTCCATGACTTCCACGGCAGGCACTTAGAAGAGCTTGGTTGCTGAGCAACAGAGCAATACCACAGATGGGCAGAGCATTGCCCCCTTTTTGGGCTTGCTGGGTGGATCCTGGTCGGGTGAATGCAGGAGTCTGTCTCTGCCTTCCCTCCTCTCACTGAATTAAAAAGAAAAGAAATAAAGAAAAATGACAACTCCAAAAAATAACACTTTATGTTAGAGTACTAATATAAAAACAATATTTTGAAAACATAAAGCAAGAATCAAATGTGTTTAAATGATATTGTTAATATTTTTAAGTATTTATTTTTCATGAATACATGTAAATATATATTTTCTCTCTTTTTCTTTGTCTCTTATGAGCACAATTAGAAAATGGTGTACTTCTAAATACCTCTAATATTTCCACTTAAATTCCATTATACTTTACATTAAAATATAAATTAAATTTCATTGTATAGTTTCATTTTATTTTACTCCTTTAGGTATAAGTGGTTATATTATATTCTGTTAACAATACTTTTATATTAAAATTTAAAAAAATTTTACTTTTAAAATTGACATAATTGACATATAATAACATTGTATGTATCACAAAATGATCTCTACAATGTCTAGCTAACATCCATCTCTGCACGTTTTTAAAATAATATTAAGTAATATTATGTTCTAAGTACTGTTAAAATTATTTTTCAAATAATGTATCATCTGGTCCTGCCCGATTGGCTCAGTGGTAGAGCGTTGGTCTGGCGTCCGGGAGTCCTGGGTTCAGTTCCCAGCCAGGACACACAGGAGAAGCACCCATCTGCTTCTCCACCTCTCCCCCTCTCCTTCCTCTCTGTCTCTCTCTTCCTCTCCCGCAGCCAATGGAGACTGGAGCAAAGTTGACCCTGGGCACTGAGGATGGCTTCATGACCACAGATGGGCAGAGCATTGCCCCCTTTTTGGGCTTGCTGGGTGGATCCTGGTCGGGGTGCATGTGGGAGTCTGTCTGACTGCTTCTCCATTTCCAACTTCAGAAAAATAAAAAAAAATGACATATCATCTGATGAAAATTTAATTTTATTCCCATTGCCCAATCGTTCTGTTTGTAACATTTTTTTTGATGAGGGGTCATATATAGGGAAGTTTGGCTCATCAAACTCTGGCATAGTATATGGGAAAACTCTTTTAGTTTGTTAAAATCGAGCTGTTTAGATTGTTTTTGTTTTCACAACCTAGGCATTTATATATAATTCCACTATTATTGATTATGGTAGGATCTAGTCCTCCTTAATATGTAATTTTTTTAGCAGAAATATCACCTCAATTCTGATATGCTCTTGCTTTCCATATATCATCTAAAGATGGAAGAAAGAAGGCAGATAACAGGGTGACAGTGCATTTTGTCATTTGTTTATATAGGCCAGACAGGCTTCCAGTAAGCTTGGAAGCTAGAAATACATTACAGTTTGTACTGGAGTTGAACTTCTAATTAATTATATTTTTGATCAAAGTTGCACATTTTCTCTCATTCTATGACAGTCCATCTTTGCTGAATGAAGCCCACTAGTGAAAAAAGCTATCATCTAGTTTTCTGGGTCCTTTTTCTTTGTGCCTTTCCTGAATAATATAAGATCTGTGACTTGGGACTCCTTATATTAACACACTGTTCTCACCATCTGCTTTTCTGTGTTGTGTTGATTCCTAAAGAGTTTAAGACATCTATTAAAAAAAAGGTGGGTAAGTTTGTTTTTATTTAAGTTTTTAGGTTTTGCAAGTTATTCTAACATTTATTTTAAAAACAAAGCAGCATGTTCTTAAGCACTGCTTTTAATCAAACAGCTCTCTTAGCATGTGGCCTCCTTAACTTAGAGCTTTCTCTAAGGATGCATTTTTAGCATTTCTAAGAAACTCTGGACACAGTTCTCTCAGAAGGGCAACCTGTTCATATTTCATCACGTTGGCTGCATCTGCTCCAGACACATGCGATGTGCACACAGACTGCTGGCACCAGAGAAAATCACCACCGCCACATGTTGTGATGCTTTCCCTCTGAAATACATATTTGTAAATATTCTTTTTTATTTTATTTATTTATTTTTTTTTTGAGAGAGAGAGAGAGAGGCAGTGTGAGAGACAGACTGAAACACCCAGCTGCTCTTGTATGTTTCCTGACCTCGGTTTGAATGCGCAACCATGTTGTTTTGGGATGACACTCTTAACCAACTGACCTAATAGACCAGGGCCTGTTATTGTAAATATTCTGAAGAGCCATCCAAAAGGGGATAGGTGTATAGAAAAACAAGCACCTGCCTCTAAATCCAGTCAAAGCCTTTAGAAGAATAAGCAGCCATACCCAGTGGGAGTTGGTATTCACAAACAACAGTTCCAATAAGGGGTTAATTTCCAAACTGTATAAAGAACTCACAGAGCTCAACAACAAACAAGCAAACAATCCAATTAAGAAATAGAGAGAGGACCTGAATAGACACTTTTCTCAAGAAGACATACAAATGGCCAATGGATATATGAAAAGATGTTCATCTTCATTAGCTATTAGAGAAATACAAATCAAAACTAGAATGAGATACTACCTCACACCTGTTAGATTGGCTCTTATCAACAAGATAGGTAATAACAAGTGTTGGAGAGGCTTTAGAGAAAAAGAAACATTTATTCACTGCTGGTGGGAATGTAAACTGATATAGCCATTATAGAAGACAGTATGGTGATACCTCAAAAAATTAAGAATAGGCCCTGGCCGGTTGGCTCAGCGGTAGAGCATCGGCCTGGCGTGCGGGGGACCCGGGTTTGATTCCCGGCCAGGGCACATAGGAGAAGCACCCATTTGCTTCTCCACTCTCACCCCCTCCTTCTTCTCTGTCTCTCTCTTCCCCTCCCGCAGCCAAGGCTCCATTGGAGCAAAGATGGCCCGGGCGCTGGGGATGGCTCCTTGGCCTCTGCCCCAGGCGCTAGAGTGGCTCTGGTCGCAGCAGAGCGATGCCCCGGAGGGGCAGAGCATCGCCCCCTGGTGGGCAGAGCATCGCCCCTGGTGGGTGTCCCGGGTGGATCCCGGTCGGGCGCATGCGGGAGTCTGTCTGACTGTCTCTCCCCGTTTCCAGCTTCAGAAAAATACAAAAAATAAAATAAAATAAAATAAATTAAGAATAAAATCACCATATGACCCAGCAATCTTTTTACTTGGTAACTACCCAAAAAGCTTGAAAACATTGGTATACAAAGAAACCTGCACTCCCATGTTCATCACAGCATTATCCATGGTGGCCAAGATGTGGAAACAACCAAAGTGTCCCTTGACAAATAGTTAGATAAAGAAGATGTGGTATATATATATATATACACACACACACACACACACACACACACACACACACACACAATGGAATACTACTCAGCCATAAAAAATAATGACATATTGCCATTTACAACACAGATGGACCATGAGAACATTATACTAAGTGAAATAAGTGAATTAGAAAAAGCTAAGGACTATATGATTTCACACAAAGGTGGGATATAAAAATGAGACTTGTAGACACAGACAAAATTTAAGTGGTTAGACGGGAGAGTGGGGCAGGGCTTTGGAGGAGAGTAAAGAGGGACAAATATATATATATATATATCACATAGATGAGATATAAAACTTAGATTCATGGACATAGATAAAATTGAAATGGTTACTCAAGAGAGGGTGTGAGGGGGAGGGCAGTAAAGAGGGACAAATATACAGTAATGACTTTGGGTGATGGGCATACATGCAATCAACAGTTCAAATGCTACAGAAATGTTTACCTGAAACCTATGTACTCTTATTGATCAATGTCACCCCATTAACTTTATTAAAAAATTATATACATAAATAGATGGATAGATAGATATAAAGAAGATTATTACCTGAAGTTTTGCTACAGAGTTTGATGGAGAATGTCAAGCTTGCACAGTAGAGCAAAACAGCAAAGACAGTGATATGAGCCTGACCAGGCAGTAGCTCAGTGGATAGAGCATCGGACTGGGACACATAGAGCCCAGGTTGTTGGCTTGAGTGCAGGCTCATCTGGTTTGAGCACAGCTTGGACCCAAGGTTGCTGGTTTGAGCAAGGGGTCACTGGCTTGGCTGGAGCCCCCCAATAAAGGCACATATGAGAAAGCAATGAATGAATAACTAAGGTGCTGTATCAAAAACTGATGATTTTCATCTCTTTCCCTTCCTGTCTGTTCCTATCTGTTTCTTTCTCTCTCTCTCTCTCAATTAAAAGAGAGAGAGAGAAAATAGAGGAGTAGAGGGATATAAGGGGGGATGATAGAATGTGAAATTGGGTAATTTTTTCATAATTTTCTTTATCTCACTTCCTGATAATGCTAAAACTCCTCAATCTAAAAATTTCCCTTTCTTTTCTATCCTTTCACCACTTCTATCTAGAATGAAACCTTGTTCTGCCAACACTGTCTGGTGTGGACAATTGCAAAGATATTCTGCTGCTTTCTGAGTTAGAATGAGAGGAAATCAGCTTGTCAGAAGTTACCAAGCTGTGTTTTAATCTGTTTAAAGTAGACATTCTAAATGTGATGGTTGTTAAATATGTACAAGAGAGCTGTTGGGGAGGGAGCTATAGATCACTCTCCCAACATCAGGTAGCTCACATCACCATTTACTGAGAGTTGACTTGAAAAGCAAGAAAAGGCCCCTCACCCATTGGCTCAAGGGTAGGGCACTGGCCTGGCCTGTGGAAGTCCTGGGTTTAATTCCTGGTCAGGGCACATAGGAGAAATGACCATCTTCTTCTTCCCTCTCCACTCCCCTTTCTCTCTTCCTCTCCTACAGCCATGGTTCGAATGGTTTGAGCAAAGTTGACCCTGGGTGCTGAGGATGGGTCCATAGCCGCACTTCAGGTGCCAAAATAGCTCAGTTGCTGAGCAGTGGCCTAAGATGGGGAGAGCATTGCATGGTAGCAGACTAGCTGGGTAGATCCTGTCAGCGTGCATGCAGGAGTCTGTCTCTGCCTCCCCGCCACTCGCTTAATAAAAAGAAAAAAGGAAAGAAAAGCAAGAAATACCCAAAATATTTTGTCAAACATTCATTCCAATCTTACAGTTTCCAAACGATATAAACAATCTCTCTAATGTAGACTATTTGCAGTGGTCTATTAATTCTGGAAAATATTGCACTGTATAATTTTCAACAATTTAGGCCTCTGAACTTTTGTTTTAAATTTAAAATCAAACCTTCAGGGGTATTATTGTTATCAAGAGTATATTCTGAATGATAAAAATATGTTTAAAAGTAATCGAGTTTTTGGAGAAAAATGCAAAGTTATTCTTAAATTTCTTTTTCAGTTGCCAACTTGATCAAATTTAACTTCATTTTAAACTTTTACTGGTAGTTAATACTAAATGATTCCACAGTGAAGCGATCTGTATATAAATCAGGCAAAATTTACATTATACTATATACAATATTAGATGCTTTGAGGTTTTTAATGATCACTCAAAAACTATGTAATGTTACTGTTGTTTTTCCAAAAGACCATCACAAAAATCTATTAGTCAGGCAAAACTTAGTTTGATAGCAACATGGCAGTGAGCATCGACAACATCTTGACAGTCTTAGAAGTGTCTCAGGAAAGAATATGATATTCTGTAACACAGTTTGAGGGCCTGAGCTTAGTGACTGTAAGAGTTGGTCAAAATTTATGACCCGATAGCTTTAAATATGTGGATATAGTGATGTGAGGGTCTCCAAGAGAGACCTGAGGAGCATGTTGCTCGTCTTTAAAAGTAAACTAATTAGTTCAGCCTATCTTGTAGTAGTAATCTTTTATGGAGCGAGAAGCTAAATTATTTCACTTGGTCCCAGTATTTTTACAGGGACAGGAAAGTATACCTGACCCTAGAGTGACACAACACAAGGAACTATGTCGTTTTTAAATTTTACTTTTTTTTTATATTTAATTTCTCAAGTCAATGGTAATAAAACAGAGGGTCAAAATTCTTAATTATCTTTTGACAGCAATCAAAAGCTCAGTTTTTCTTCATAAACAACTGGCAGATCTGCTATTATTTTCATATTTTCTTTATCTGAAATTAGTGATTCTATAGAAGTTTATAGCATACAAGATTTTAAATCACATTTATATATTATATTTTTAGGGCCTAGGTCAGTGGCTCAGCAGATAGAATGTTGGCCTGGCATATGAACATTTCAAGTTCGATTCCCAGTCAGAGCACACTTAAGAAGCGACTATCTGCTTCTCTCCTCACCCTCTCTCCCTTCTCTCCCTCTCCCCCTCCTGCATCCAGTGGCTCCATTGGTTTGAGTGTGTCCTTGAATCCTGAGGATAGCTCAATTGATCCTAACATGTCAGCCTCAGGTGGCAAAAGTAGTTTGGTACTCGAGCATTGGCCCAATAAGGGGTTATGAGGTGGATCTCAGTGGGGTTACATGCCGAAGTCTGCCTTACAGTCTCCTCTTCTCTTACCTATAAAAAAAGAAAAAGAAAGAAAATTATATACATATTTTATATTTATTTATACTGAAATAAACCTCCAAATCTTTTTGAATTTTATACATCCCAAGTTGACTTTGAAGAATATTCATTAATATCATGACTTAAAATAATGTAAAGGACTAAGGATAAAGCTAGACAAGAAAACATACTTAAATTTACTGGATAAATTTTTTATTAAGAGAATGTATTTTTCATTACTTTGTGGGAGTAATGACTGGAAACAGGACAATTGTGAAATAAAACCTGAAAGTTTAAAAATATTGACTTTTGAATTGACATAATATTTTTTATAAAACATCATGGAACACATTATCTTGAATTAATATTGAAGTATTGCAATAAAAAAAAGAAAAAAAACTTAAATGTCTGCTCAACAGGCCTGTAGCCATTACAATAATATTTATGAAAACTTTTCAAATTATGGAAAATTATATATAGGATAATTAAATGTAATAAAACCAGTAAAAAAAAAATTACTTTTGCAGTCTGCATTTTCTTAACACAGACATTATTAGTTGCTTCTCTAATTCTCTTCAGTTGATTCCATTTTCTCCCACGGATTTGTTCAAGGGGAGACTCACCAGCTAAATCCCATCCTGCCTGCGAGCCTTTAAGATAAGGATGGGTGGCCAAGTGATAATCCGCTGCGGGTTTCTGGGAAACTTGCTTTAGTGACGGAAGAATTGGTGCTTTCTTCGTCTTTCTAGGGAGAATGCAGGGGGCAGTCCTCCTGTGGGAATGAGGTTGACTTGATGACAAACCTGTACTCTAAGGAGTGGAGGAGAGAGCAGGGACTCGCCCCGTGGGACTGCAGCACGCGGACTGCTTAAATTCGCCCTGCTCGTTATGGCAAAAGAAAACAAAAACAATCACACACAAAAAAATTAAGAAAAACATCTCCCCTTTTGTTAAGGCACTGTGATCAGTTTCCACTGCGTGCCGCTGAACAATCTCTACCTGATACAGATCTCAATTCTGCAGGTAAACAAACAGGAGAAAATAGACCAAATATTAATTGTAGTAATTTTTGTGTCATGTAATTATAGGCAATTTAAAAATACGATTCTTTCTGTGCTGAACGTTATTAAGCATGTACAATGAAAACGTACTTTGTTGATGGTCAGAAATAAAGAATTCTATTTATGTATATTAAAAGCAAATATATTTTTGCTTAGTCGGTTTTGGGGGTGACAGATTTAATATGCCTACCTACATAGTTTTATGACAGACACATAAAATATACATTAGAAAAAACCCAGACAATATGATGTCTTACATACTAAGAAAAATCCGTTACGAAACTAATATGCCTTTTGGATGTGCGGAAAGTATGGCCAAACAGGTCTAACAAGTGTATGAATAAAGAGAATTCAACTAATTTAAGCAGAGAAGCCATGAAGTTTCACTCTGTTCTTTTATAGGCTGTTCACAAATTTGTTTGATTCGATAACGAGGCTTGTTGCACTTTATCTTTAGGACTCCCAAAGCCAGTTAGTTAATGCCCCTAAGTGTGTGTGAGCGTACCAGCAAGGTGAGTGCAAAGGGGGTTGTTACGCTGATTAGCCCTTCACAAAGGTAACTCACAAAAAGGTCCAAAGCATTAGTAGTGTTTCTTTGAATAGTGTTACTTCTCTGGCTTATGACATTTTTTGTAGTGTTAAACTTTATGAAATAGAGCATGCTTCTTTTATGAAGTGATTATTTTACTGAGAAGCTCTGCTAGTAATCTCTAACATTCTGGTGAAGATTTATTTTTTATTTATGTCTCTGTGGTTCACCCACCTCTTGCCATGATACGTTGGGAAGAAGACAAATAAATAGATTTTATTGTCCTACTGAAGTGGCTTTTATGTCCAAAATAATAATAGAGAACTATACATAGTTCTGAGGTATATGATATTCAAAATTGAAGTAAGAGAAGGTTATAAAATAAACTTTATTTATGGTGATTCATTTATTTTTGTTCCATAATTCATTCAACAATGCTGTCAGGACATCTGTGAATGTTACATCACTCCCTGAGCTCCTTAAGAGGTTAAAATAATAATAAAAAAAATTTGACAGAGATAGAGACTCAGAGAGAGAGAGGGATATATAAGGACAAACAGGAAGGGAGAGAGATGAGAAGCATCAATTCTTCATTGCAGCATCTTATAAAATAATCAAATTTGAGATTTTTCTTTATATAAAGTGTTCAATGTAGCTCTAGAGGCCAGACAAATAGAGACCGATGTTTTATGTATAAATGTTAAAGCCAGAAGAGGACTTACTGCTCACGTAGTCTACTCCTTTAGTTTTGTGGATGAGGAAACTAGATGAATCTAAGTCCCAAGCAACCTGAAGCATTCTCATTTTCCCTAATGTTTTGTTGCTTTCTCAGCTCAGGCACTGAACACCTGTTATTGCCCTTTGCTAGGACAGTCTCAACTAGCTTGAATAATTTATCACTTCCTCCTGGAAGCTTTTCCTGAACCCTGCCATCCTACAAATATAGATTAGACTTTTTTGTTCTCCCAAGAAATTGTATATCATTCTTTTTTTTTAAGTTAACCTATTGTGTTATAATTGATGTTTTGCTTTTCTTTGTGCCTCTTTTGTTTGGGCAGGGACTAATTTTTTTTAATCATCACGGCTCTCGTACAGAGCAAAAGAGCTTGCACAGAGTAGGTGCTCAAAACTATTTATATATTGAATAAATAATTTGCTAAAAGTTAACAATCAGATGTATAATTTCATGAACTATGTTTGTAAAATACAAATATCTACATTTAAAAGTAAAAAAAAACCCACACTTATTTCTTCGATACTAAGTGACAGTTTAAAAAAAAGGCAGAATAGTTTCAACTTAGCAAGAAACGATGACTCTTTAGATTGCATATAGTTAGAAAAACAATGATATATATTAATTTTTTTCTAAAGTGTAAAATTCAAATTTCCCAAACACTGCAGTTCTATGTGTTAACAATTTACATTTGTGCAGGGAAAAGAATGATAAGTAAATCATTGTACTCACACAATGGAATGCTAAGCTGCAATGATGCTAAATTTACCTCATTACATGCAACAATATGGATGAACCTCAGAAATAATCCTGAGTTAATGAAGTAATAAACTAAAATGCACAAACTCCTAATCCCACTTATATAGTGTTCAAAAACAAGTAAAACTATTCCATGATGTTGAACGTCAAATAGTCATTTCTTTTCATGGGAGTAATGACTGGAAGGAGGGAGCAGGGAAATTTTGTGGTGTTGATCCTTTTCAGCTTGTTCTGCAAGCTGGCTCTATAGGTATTCATCTTGCATAAATTCATTGTAGTATACATTATAAATTGTTTACTTTCTTATGCATACCTTTACTATAATAAAAATTAATGCAGGTACTCCTGCCCCCACATATTCTAAATTTTTCCACTTTCTGACCCGTGCAATAAAATGTGGGCAATAAGCCCTGGCCGGTTGGCTCAGTGGTAGAGCATTAGCCTGGCATGTGGATGTCCGGGTTTCATTCCCGCCCAGGGCACACAGTAGAAGTGCCCATCTGCTTCTCCACCCCTCCCCCTCTTCTTCCTCTCTGTCTCTCTCTTCTCCTCCCACAGCCAAGGTTCCACTGGTGCGAAGTTGGCCCGGGCGCTGAGAACAGCTCCATGGCCTCCACCTCAGGTGCTAGAATGGCTGCAGTTGCAATGGAGCAACAGCCTAGATGGGCAGAGCATAGCCCCCTGGTGTGCATGCCAGGTGGATCTCAATTGTGTGCATTCAGGAGTCTGTCTGTCTGCCTGCCTCCCTGCTTCTCATTTCAGAAAAATACAAAAAAAAAAGTGAGCAATAAAGTAACAAGTTATAATTCCCATTTCCACATGTACACACCAGTTTATACTCACTGGCATTATTATATCATTCAGTTAGTATTTTCTCTTTTTCTATACAGTTTGTTCCAGGCCAAGTACACTGCATCCAAAAAGTAGAGGATCAGCGATGGTGCAGATACTCCAGTACTCTCAGCCTTTTCTATAGTGCATTTTCACCAATGGAATAAAAGTTGGTTTTGCATCTCATTTGCATAATAAAACAACTTTCTTTGATTTATCATTTGCTTTTCTGATGTTCTTGCTTAATAAAAAAAATCAAATGCTTCTTGTTTTCCCGCTTCATATTTATTTTGAAATATCCCCTAATTTTTGTGAGCAGTATTTATTAAAGCATTGTCAATATTAACCTAAAATGACTAGATCTGATGAATATGAAGTTAGATGTGCAAGTTTTGTGGATGTCACAGTGCTACAGCAGTTTTGCCCCAAGCTACATGTCTTTACTAACCTTTTCATTTCCACATAAACTAGAGATATTCAACTGTAGGTTCTTTTAAATAGACCATATTTATTGTGGGTAAAAAATAATGATGATAACCTATCTGGTTGTCTATGTTTAAACTAATTTATAAAAATTGGGGTATATCGGATTTGTCACATACCTTGGATGCCCTGTCCTCAAATCCCTCGATCCAGTGCGTTTGCCTAGAGTTGTACATAGTTCACTGTAGGCTGATAGCTTCCTACTTCTAGGGCCCTGCTTATCACTCTTCTTCTCTGATAAAGGACGTTTAAAACATCGTAAGACTTTTGAAAGAGTTGACATACCTGGACCCATCCTCTTTGCCTATGTGATGGGCGTCTATGAATAAATGTTCCAGTCCCTGGGACTATCATATTATAAATTATAGTTCTAGTTTATACATGCTATGTTGGCTTCTCTATCCACCCTACACCATTTTTTTCTTCCACCCATGTGTTTTTCCAAATGACTTCTTAAATAGACCACCTGCCTCAAACTCTTGCTGCAGCTCCTGCTTTGGGAGAACCACGAAGCTATTCTTCTTCTATTATGACATGTGCTTCTCATTTGGAATCTTTTAAATCATGAATTTTTCTTTCCTCTTTCACTGTCTTCTGACGTCGTGAACATAGAGCAGGGGTCCACAAACTACATCCCGGGCCGCATGCGGCCCCTGCCGCACTTCTGGTAGGGGCACCTCTTTCATTGGTGGTCAGCGAGAGGAACATAGTTCCCATTGAAATACTGGTCAGGGCCCTGGCCGGTTGGCTCAGTGGTAGAGTGTCAGCCTGGCGTGCAGGAGTCCCAGGTTCAATTCCCAGCCAGGGCACACAGGAGAAGCGCCCATCTGCTTCTCCACCCCTCCCCCTCTCCTTCCTCCCTGTCTCTCTCTTCCCCTCCCGCAGCCAAGGCTCCATTGGAGCAAAGTTGGCCTGGGCGCTGAGGAAGGCTCTGTGGCCTCTGCCTCAGGCACTAGAATGGCTCTGGTTGCAACAGAGTAATGCCCCAGATGGGCAGAGTATCGCCTCCTGGTGGGCATGCTGGGTGGATCCCGATCGGGCGCATGCGGGAGTCTGTCTGCCTCCCCATTTCCAACCTCAGAAAAATACACACACACACACAAAAAAAAAGAAATACTGGTCAGTTTGTTGATTTAAATTTACTTGTTCTTTATTTTAAATATTGTATTTGTTCCTTTTATTTTATATATTTTATTATTATTATTTTTTTTACTTTAAAATAAGATATGTGCAGTGTGCATAAGGATTTGTTCATAGTTTGTTTTATAGTCTGGCCCTCCAACAGTCTGAGGGACAATGAGCTGGCCCCCTGTGTAAAAAGTTTGGGGACCCCTGACATAGAGTTTCACTAGACATAGAAATCTTAAACAGTTTCATTCTTCCTCCTTTCAACACTTACCGTTATACTGAATACATAAGTGTTAAGAGCCCATCCTCCTCCCAATTCTTTTCCTCTTTTTCCAGGGAAAATACTTGGAAATAAATTAATAGTGACCTTCTTCCCTGTTAAGATGTATTGCCAGAAGCCTGTAGTTTAAACGCCGAGCATGATGCATTAATTTATTATTAAATGTTATTATCTCTTAGCCGTACATAAATGTTTCCAACATCACTCAAAGCTCTTCAGAGAAGGTCCTGTTCAACCCAATATTGAGACAGAAGCCTCCCAATTCTTCTCTCTTGTGATTTTCTAGCTACTGTGTTAGTCTGCTGTGGCAGCCTGACAAAATAACAGGGACTAGAGGCAGAGTTAAATGAAAAGCAGAATTTTATTTTGGCACAATTTTAGGGACTGGAACTCTAAGATCGAGACGTCAGCCGGATTGGCTTGCAGATGACCTCTCTTCTTGGCCTGCAGACACCTGTTTTCTTGTGATCCTCACACAGCCTTTCTTCTGTGTCTGTATCAATTGTGTCTGTATGTCCTGATTTTGACTTCTTATAAAGATACCAGTCTGATTGAGGTAGGTCTCATTGAACTTGAATGCCTCTTCAAAACCCTATCTTCAAGTACAATCGCATGCTGAGGTACTGAGCGTTAGTGTTTCAACCTGTGAGTTTTGCGGGGGCACAGTTCCGTTCATTACTAGCCACATTGGCCCTAGAAAACGCCAGTGGGACCCAGTGAAGGAAGCAAGGAGGAAAGCGGGCCATGGATGTGGCTGAGCTGACGGAAATGACACAGAAGAATCCTTCCAGGCTGGGGATGCAGGGATGACAGAGGGGTACAACACAGTGGACGTTGTCAGCAATAAGGACCGTGACTTTTCTGAAGTTAGATAAATGAGATGCTGCCTTTATGTATCAATGGCAGCATCTCATTTATCTAACTTCAGATTGATACATAAAGACACATGCAGCCCCATGTTTATTGCAGCATTGTTCACAGTGGCCAGGACATGGAAACAACCAAAAAGCCCATCAATAGATGACTGGATAAAGAAGATGTGGCACATATACACTATGGAATACTACTCAGCCATAAGAAATGATGACATCGGAACATTTACAGCAAAATGGTGGGATCTTGATAACATGATACGAAGCGAAATAAGTAAATCAGAAAAAAACAGGAACTGTATTATTCCATACGTAGGTGGGACATAATAGTGAAACTAAGAGACATTTACAAGAGTGTGGTGGTTACGGGGGGGGGGGAGGGGGGAATGGGAGAGGGATAGGGGGTGGGGAGGGGCACAAAGAAAACAAGATAGAAGGTGACAGAGGACAATCTGACTTTGGGTGGTGGGTATGCAACATAATTGAACGACAAGATAACCTGGACTTGTTATCTTTGAATATATGTATCCTGATTTATTGATGTCACCCCATTAAAAAAATAAAATTATATAAAAAAAAAAAAAAAAAAAACAATTTAATTTTAAAATGTGAAAAAAAAAAAAAAAATGAGATGCTGCCTCTGGTACTTTTTTTTTTTTTGTCTGCAAAAAAGCCTACTAATCTAGTCAGAAGGAACACTATCTCTCACGTTGTAAAAGTACTCAGTTTCTCAGATTGGCACTGCAGAAAAAAGTATAGGCATTAGAGATATACTTTCCAGGCATTTTGAGTTTCATCTCTCTGATCAAACAGCTCTCATGTTGTCCCTGCTACCTCATGATATGAATCAGTTAAATATCTTGATTCTTTAATCTATGAAGAAGATAAGAAGTGTCTTAAACAATTCAGGTACAACCTCTATAACTTGTCACACACCTAATAGACCTTACAGACGTTCAATCACTTTTTATCTATATGTTCACATGATTGCACACGTCCTGAGAAAATACTTCATAAACCATGTAAATGTTGAAACGGTGAAGAAGTCTACAGAAATGGGAAACCTGAGTGGCCAGATGCAGGTGAAAACTTTGGAGGTTAGCAATAAAAATCGGAAACCAAACTCTAGACAGATAGAGATTAATAGAAATTTGTATTTCCCCCCTATTCTTGGCTAATGCATTGGGTTTGTGGAAGGGCGTCGGCAGAAATAACACTGTGTATAGAACCCAGTAATAGCAGCTCATCAGGCTCTGAAATATTGAGGGAAGGAATTCTTTGGATGAAGAGGGTATAAGAGGGCTAATCTATGGTGACGAAAGCAGACCAGACTTTGGGTATTGAACACGCAATGCTAGATACAAATAATGTATCATAAAGTCGTACATCTGAAGCTCATTTAATGTTATTGACCAATGTTACACCAATAAACTTAATTCAAAAGTAAATAATTTAGCACACACAAAAAAAAAAAGAAAAGAAAAGAAAAGAAACTCTTGCTCATCCTCAGAGAATACCAGTTTGTCTGCTGCCCTGATGTGATATGGTAAACTGGAAGGTCAAAATCAAATATTTTTTATGGAGCTTTGTACTTGTTTGTTGATGCTTCTAGGCACTTATTTTCCACACTTTTCTAAGCATTTGCTTAATGGATTTGAGGTCTTGACAGTGGTAGAGTCACGGATTTGAGCCGGGCAGAGTAAATACCTGAATGTTTGTTTGTTCTGTGCACACACTAAGAAAGTAAACGTGGGTGTCTTTTAAAATCATGAAAAAACTGCAATAGAGCAACTCAGGTTAAGGCAGCGTCTAAATCATCCTCTAAAATAGAACAAATAGGCACAGAGCTTACCTAGTGTGTGGCCATTTTTGCATTGATTACCACCATATAATTCCCAAAATATGGCTCCTTAAGTTTTGCGTGAGTTCTAAGCATCCCATTCTTTCCTATCCTAGAAATACGTTAAACAGTGTAATTTCACTCAGTACATAAACCTTTGAAAATTTGTCTTTTTCACATGTGTTATTGCTAATTGCCCAGCACCTGCCAATTTAGAGTATGCTCGATAATGCTCAAACGCTGAACGGTCTTCCTTCCGTTTCCTTTGGCTTGTGCCTCATTAAGGGAGAAACTGCCACATAATAAAGGCACACAGCGACGTAGTAAAAAAAATCATAAGGAGGAAAGATGCGATGACAGCTGTAAAAGACTGGAAAAGATGATAACAAGGACCACACAGATTGGAAAACAAGTGAAAAGAAGGATTATCACGCTATTAGGGCTCCTTTTTTTTTTGTGATCACTATCAGCTTCTCTTGAAGTAAGTGGCTTCAGAATAGTATATTTATATTTGAGGATATATTCATGCATGACTTCTGCCCTGAATTTCTGCTCATTCATTTAACCAGGCACATTTTGTTAAGATCATGATCAGCCTTGGCTCATTAAAAAAAGAAAGAAAGAAAAAAAAAAGACTTTTGCATGTACCCAGAAAGTCATAGCATATATAGCCTTAATGACTTTATAAATAAGCTCTACCCACCTCACCAGACTAATCACTATTCTAGTTACAGTGAAGAAAGAAAGAAGAACCCTTCAGATGAATAATAAGACTTCACATTTTCAAAAAGTCTTTTAAACTTTTTATTTTACAATAATAGTTTTGGCAAAATTAACAAATTAATTAATAAAGCAATAATAATGAACAGTATTACTACAGCAAAAGTATATCCATCTATCTCCACAAAAATACAAATAATCAATTCTGGAATTTTAAATTTTTGTGTTATGAGTGGAGTTCAAAAATATTCTTGCAATCCACCCTTTGAGAGTGAATAAGTCATATAAATTAAACAAGTATTATGCTGACTTAAAAACATACAGTAATTATATAAAATAACTTTATAGTTTAGACTCAGGTATAACACTGCTTTCTTTCTTTCTTTCTCTTTCTTTTCTCTTTCTCTCTTTTATCTTTAATATATTCATAAAGTGCATTTTTATTTTCATAATAATCTCAGTTGAATACTGATGCAACAGTGTAACTTTTTTGTGTGTGGGATGAAGGTACATTCAGAAACATGCACGAGGGATGTTAATCTGTATTGCTCCGTTTTTAAGTTTTCCTTACCCCTAAATGGCAGTGGTTTTAAATAAACAGGGTGCTGGAAAAAGACTGGTGATTAAATACTTGACAGCTGTAAGAGCGAAGCAACCTATATTTTTTCTTATAGGAAGAAACCCAAACAGCAGGGCATCTTCTCCTCCTGCTCCTGTCTTTGGTGATTTGAGTCGCCTGCCATCACAGGAGAAAGCTGACATTGTCGGAGTGGTGGCCCTTTCATGCTCTTTCATGTATTTATTTCTTCATTTTCTGACAAGTAATGCCCAGAGTTTAGTTTTTCTGGTTGTTTGGGTGAAGCTCTCTAGACAGCAGAAGGAGAACTGAAAACCAAGGAGAGTTTTGATAATTTTTTTTCCCAACTGCCCCTTTTCAACGAAAGGTGTTTGGTGGATGAAGATTAGAATTTAAATTAGAAATCATTGTTTCACTCTGTCGTCTTTCAAAATAAAATAATTTAGTTCATTTGGATAATATTCGTTTTATCATAGATCACATAAGAACTTAGATGTGATTATATTCTATCAGTTTATCAGTTTGTAAACTTTACAAAAAAAATGAAAAGTTTAGAAAATTATCCTGGTTATCATAGGCAAATCCAGAATAAAAACAAGTAAAAAGTTATTTTACTCATGTTTTTTTGTTCTCCTTCCCTGGTATAAATATGAAGATATGGAGCTATCACACAAAATTTACACTTTGCATTTTTTTTTGTATGTTTGTCTTTAAATAAAAACCATAGTTACTTATGAGTCAAACAGTTCTATTATGAGCTAAATGTTACCCTAGGCCATGAGATGCTCTACTTAAATATATACATTTTATGAATATAGTTTTTTGTTTTTCAGTTCCCTAAATGTAAGACTTGCCTAAGTATCTGCCCTTGTCTCTTCTCTCTGTTTTCTTTGTAATCCAATCCATTCCCATGTATTTATCAATACTGTGAGTTATCATAATTCCTAAGACCTTCTGATTCCACTCAGTGGCTCCCTAGGAAGCAAGGTGGCAGTGTCTTTGACACAGCTGAGCAGGAGATTACTGCATGTGACGGAACATCAGGTCAAACTAGAGGTTTTTTTCAAAAATACAAGAAAAATTGTCACTGTCAACACTATAAAACAAAACAGTCCATTCTCTATATACCTATATTTTGTGTGATAGATGTATACGAAAATTCCAAAATATCTCTATGGGTGCTTATGTCAAAAGGAAGGGGCTGGTTAAGCATAAAAAGAAAAACGAAGAGAACTTCTCCAAAGGGAAAAGCAGTGAGAATGTACGTATTACCCCAGGATAGATCAGAAAACCATGGCATTGTAATTAAAGTTGTCCCTCAGCCCCACGATACTTACATTCTGAGTAATCTCTTCCAAATTCTGCCTGTCTTAACAAATTAGTATTTTAAACTACTTCACTCTAAATAAAATATCTAAAATATTAAAATATAATTTCACAAAACATCTGACTAACGAATTCACAAATACTGCATAATATGAAGTCTAAAACTAGAACTTACCATTCTTTTAGTCAGTTAAGAATTATACCTCAATGCATAAGCTAGTCTACCAAGTAATGTCATAAAGATATGTGAATGAATTCTTTTGCTCTTTGAGGAAGTGCTCTTTGCTTGATGTGGCAGAATACATACATTTTTCAAATAACTGTAGCACCATTTCCCAAAATACCTATTCATCTTAAGGGGGATATGTCACTTCTCTCATTGAGAATCAAGGCCTTTATTTTTTCACCTTGCATCTGGGTGGAGGGTTATGACTACTTTTACCAATAGAGCACAGCAGAAGTGACGCTATTTGGCCTGACCAGGCGGTGGCGCAGTGGATAGAGCTTCAGACTGGGATGCAGAGGACCCAGGTTCAAGACCCCGAGGTCACCAGCTTGAGCGCGGGCTCATCTGGTTTGAGCAAAAAAAAGCTCACCAGCTTGGACCCAAGGTTGCTGGCTCGAGCAAGGGGTTACTTGGTCTGCTGAAGGCCCATGGTCAAGGCACATATGAGAAAGCAATCAATGAACAACTAAGGTGTCACAATGAAAAACTAATGATTGATGCTTCTCATCTCTCTCTGTCCCTGTCTATCCCTCTCTCTATCTCTGTCTCTGTAAAAAAAAAAAAAAAAAAAAAGTGACGCTATGTGACCTCTGAAGCTGAGTAATAAAAACAATAAAAGATCCACATGACTCTCCTTGAGAAATGTGTGTTGGGAACCAAACCACGATGTAGTGAGGAATCCCAAGCTTGCCCACCAGGAAAGACAGCAACTGAGGCCCCCAGCTGACAGCCACCACCATCCACCTAACATATGGGTAAACGAACCCCAGCAAGCCCAGGTCACAGCTTCGAGTCCTCCAGACAGGGCCTCAGGCAGTATGGAACAAAGACAAGACATTCCTCCTCTGCTCCATCTGAATTCCTGGCCGGGAGAATTCACAAGCACCATAAATTGTTCTATGCCATTGAAGTCTTAAATAATTTGTTACACAGTCATGGTGACTGAAACACTTACCTCCTTTTAAGTGAACAAAGCATTAGGAGTGATAACAAGAGTGAAGTTATGGTTGATTTTACACTTAAATCAATTGGTCCATTTACAACCATGTGCCAGATGTTTTTACTTGATGATATGTACATGTATTATTAATAATATTTTAAATTGAATAAAACAAAACACAAGTCAATGAAAACTTTAATATTTGTATTTATATTTCTGTGTGTGTGTATGTGTGAGTGTGTGTGTATGTGTGAGTGTATGTGTATGTGTGAGTGTGTGTGTGTGTGTATGTGTGAGTGTGTGTGTATGTGTGAGTGTGTGTGTGTATGTGTGAGTGTGTGTGTATGTGTGAGTGTGTGTGTGTGTGTATGTGTGTGACGTTTTCATCTCTTCTCTGGTTCCTGGACATATGCTGCATGTAATCTTGAGTCTTGTTGTCTAGACAACAGTGTCCCTCCTCATGCTCTGGCTCTCAGAGTTACAATAAGGCACACTTGGTCATATGGGAAAGCATTGAGCTGCTCCCTAGGCTTGCTCCCTGAATGTGAGCACTCTCTGAGAAGCTATTCACAGGAAGTATCTCCTCTGAAACCCTTCGAAGCCCTCTGTATGCTATTTTGTATTGCTCTCTTCTGTGGCACTGCTGAAGAATATAGAGAGCTGAGCTTACTTTCAATTCCTTTTTTTAAATTAATTTTTTTTTTTTTGCATTTTCCTGAAGCTGGAAAGGGGAGGCAGTCAGAAAGACTCCTGCATGCGCCTGACCGGTATCCACCCGGCACGCCCACTAGGGGGTGATGCTCTGCCCATCTTGGGGCGTCGCTCTGCCGCAATCAGAGCCATTCTAGCGCCTAAGGCAGAGGCCACAATGTCATCCCCAATGCCCGGGCCATCTTTGCTCCAATGGAGTCTTGGCTGCGGGAGGGGAAGAGAGAGACAGAGAGGAAGGAGAGGGGGAGGGGTGGAGAAGCAGATGGCGCTTCTCCTCTGTGCCATGGCCGGGAATCAAACCCGGGACCTCCGCACACCAGGCCGATGCTCTACTACTGAGCCAACCGGCCAGGGCCTTACTTTCAATACTTAATACCCTGATTTCACTTTTGTCTATCAGAGATCATGGAGGAAAAGTATTTAACATGTTAGATTTACTCAAATTGAATATTGAGAAAGAATAGAATTAGAACAGTTAAGGAGAAAATGTGCAGAAATTAGACTCAGTAGAATGTAGTTTAAAAATAGTTATAGAGAAGTGTACCCTGATTGTTGATACCATTTTTTTGGGGGGATACATATTTTAAACAAATTGAAGACAATATTTTATCTTTTTTTAGTTGCTTATAACACAATCCAAAAACGATGTCTTAAATAAAGTTTTTACATTTTACTTATTTTCCCACAAATTACTTTCCCTTTAGGACTCTACTAATTGTAATCTTCTTAATGAGTTAAGTAGCAATAACTACATTAGCCTTCTATTCTTTTTGAGGAATAAGAGCTTGAGTGCTAACATTTTTTCTAAATATTTTATTAGTTTTATGTCATAATTATTCAAATATTTTATCATCAAAGAGACAGTAGATCAAATATTAGCAGGAAGTTTAAAAACATTCTGCATATGAAAAAAAAAAAACATTCTGCATATGATTAGAACCTGAGTCTGAAAGTTCATGCTCTAAAGATAACTTTTTGGACGAATGGTGTCATATTTAGAAACGGAAAGATTATCTTTAATGACCAGTTTTATAAAAACACAATTTTGGGTCATGATATTTTAAATTTTCTTTCCTCAAATAAATAACAGAACATTTTAGTTAATTTTCAAATTGACTAAAATAAAATTAAGAATTAAGTAATGTTGAAATTTTAAGAGCACAAATTGCATATAGACAAATAGGTACACACACACACACACACACACACACACACACACACGTAAAATATTTTTAAAAGTATCCTCAATATTTTTCACTGATTTTAACAAAGCACTACAGAATAGAACCCATAGAAGCTTCTTAGGTATTTGTATTTGAATATCTCTAAGGTTTGCAATAAACACAGATGCATTTATTTTAATGATTAGATATTTAAATAAATTGATTTCTGAATACACATATAAACTGTATAAAAAGGCCTATTCCATCTTATATTATATTACACATTTGTGAACTCAATATACACAGTTTGAACAGCAGTTCTTGTCCTGAGTCTATGAGTTGTCATTCAGACAGATTTACTCTCCATGTGAGACTAATTCCTCGTTGAAAGAAAGTGTTTTCTTTGTTCAACCCATCTGATCTTGTACCTTATATTATTTCCTAGGAAATATTTATTCCTTTAAAATTTCTTTATTATTATTTTATTACTGTCATTTTATTGTAACAGTTGGGTCATCATGAACATCATGAATGATCTATGGAAATAGTGGAATACTGGGATAACGAGGGTCAGACCATCTAGCATTTGGGTCCCAACAGTGTAAGGAGAAAAAACAAATCCGAAAATATTTTACATGCCTATTCAATGAAAAGTGATGCAAATTGAGATCACTTAATTTAAAATACTTTTATGTGAAAGATAACCTGAGAGATGAAAGAGTTATTTTACAAACGCTGATGACAAATGGTGTTGTAATTAGAAAGAACATGTGTATCAAAGAATCTTCTTTCTCTGGATCATTTTAAATATGTTAATGACATTGGAAACGTGCACTGAAAGAAACAGGAAATAACGGCTTAAAGAATAAAGTGAGGTTTTGAGTATAGAGGGATTTTTTATTCTTTTATTCTTTATTTATTTATTTAGATGAATTAATTTTAAAATAACTTTTTAAATAGGTAATAAAAAAGGAGAACTGGGAATATATATTTATATTTGCGCTAATGTATTTAAGTTTAAAATTATAAAATAATCATTAACTATTTTTAGGTGAGGTTCTATTAAACACAAAGAACAACTGTGACTCATATGCAGTGTTTTTTACAGGTATTAGTCCCTACCTGGCTGTGGAAGGTAGTCGAGCAGCCCATGCAGGCTCTTGCCTTTGTTTCTTGTGTTGAGGCGGAAGTCAACAGGGCCAGAAGTTAGAAAGAAAAGTTGGATGTGAAGTGGAGAGCCATGGTAAATGGGATTTGTAAGAATGGACTGAAATCCAAATCAGGATGAGCTAGAACCTCTGTGTCTGTCTCCATCTGTGACTTTGATGATGAAGGTGATACACGGACTACGTTAATTTCCTTGATCGACAGACCTGTATGCATTCTTGGCTCAAGACTTACAGAAGGTGAAGGGAAAATGCAGCAGAAACTGACAGAGCTAGAGGCCCCACTGCTGCCCCAGGGCACCAGGGTGAGCCAGCATCCGTGGGCATGGTCATAGACGCAGTACTACTAGCCCTTATATTATTGGAGGTGATTACTTCTCCAAGGGGAGAAGTAACTCTGAACTTTGTTCAGAGGTAAAGTAAAAAAAACAAAAACAAAAAACAGAACAATGTATTGCAATAGTTTCTTCTTGGTTCTCCAAGGTTCAATCCAACTGTACAAAATCTTGTTTCTTAGTATTTAATGTTAAGAGGATGAGAGAGGCAATTTGAGAGAGGCAATTTGAAAAAAAAAATATAAACAAATGACTGTGAAAAACAATAGTAAAAATATTACTTTACATTTCACAATGGCCTGGCCATTGCCATTATTCTCTCATTTAACATATAAGGACTGATATTTGGGGAGATAAACTCACTTTCTGCAGTATCATACAAAATGATATGGTAGAATACAAACCCAGGAATGTTTGGTCCAAACTCCACACGTGCCTCGATTTAACACATCACTCGTTTAAAATCTCTATCAAACTTGCTCGTCTTCTGGTTGGCTCGCCCTCTTCTGTCCAGAGAGAAAGTCTTAGTTCAAAGGTTGCTGGCATTATTTTTTTCTGCTTAAGTTCTTCTTTACTATCGGTAGTGTTCAAAATCATTCTCAATTACAATGAAGTATATGAATTTCCTGTCTAGAAAACATTAGTGGCTCTATAGCGATTTTTTATCTCAGTTTGCCAGAGACAGTGTTGGTTCAGGACTGTTGTCTGAGTGTGCTGTCTTCATTAGAAGTCCTGGATTGCTTATTGTTTTTAACAAGGCACTATTATTATTAGCTGATGCCTTAAAATGAGCTGAGACAGCTTTGTAAGATCTTCATCATGTAATGGCAGCTTTTGCCATAATATTATTTAATGATTTGTGTTATTCATATGCAGTGAACAGATTTTTTACTTCCTAACACATGGTTTAATCTGAGAGAATAACCATCTCTCTTTTCCTGACCATTTTCAAACTCTTTTTAACTAAGCTCTTTCTTTCAAGATAGCATGCAGTATGCACCCTAATGGAATGAAACGTGCTTGCAGAAAAGGAACGGGGACAGCTAACTGTGTATGGTGTGTGTCAGTGATGAGGGAGATGGTTGCTACTGTAATCCTTTTGTCTGCTTGTGCACCAGTACCTGCTATGGCCCACGTAGGGTCCCGCGGGAAGCAAAAAGTCACAATACCCGCAGTCAGTGGGAACATTGTAAAATTTGATAAATGATAGATTAGTTGCTCATGAAATATGTATGAGAAATACAGTCTGAGCAGTCATGATGTGGTTATATAGAAAGTAATCTGATTGCTCTGCTACAGATCTACAACTATTAATTTTAATGTTTAGTAACGCTCTTTGTTTTCCAGTAAAACTATTTGCCATCAGTAAGTAACAAGAAAAATGTAAGTGAATTTTCACAACATAAGAGTAAGAAAGCTTTGATGACAGAAAATTAACTTGCACAAAATGCATCTCAATATTTACTATCCAACATAAGTAGCACAGTAGTCACATGAGAACCAGAAGACAAAAATCTGTTTAAAAAATATACAAGCTTTCTGGTTATTTTAGAAAAAAAGTGCCTGGGAATGGCAATTTAACACATGGAACCAAAAACCATGTTTACTCATCACTCTGTGAAACATGATATATCTTTTAAGCCAAAGAATGTTCTTCTAAATTAATTCTGTTAATTGTTGATACCAAGTTCCCTTGGTTCATACACAAAGTGAAGTTATAACAGTCACTTAATTGACTGTTTGCAGAAGGAAATCTTTGAAAAGAATTTAGTGGAGGATTTATCTCAGTGTTACTTGATGTCTCAAATAGGATATGAGTTCATTCTTTTTTTTTTTTTTTTTTTTTTTTTTTTTTTTTTTTTTTTTTTTTCATTTTTCTGAAGCTGGAAACAGGGAGAGACAGTCAGACAGACTCCCGCATGCGCCCGACCGGGATCCACCCGGCACGCCCACCATGGGGCGGCGCTCTGCCCACCAGGGGGCGATGCTCTGCCCATCCTGGGCGTCGCCATATTGCGACCAGAGCCACTCTAGCGCCTGGGGCAGAGGCCGAGGAGCCATCCCCAGCGCCCGGGCCATCTTTGCTCCAATGGAGCCTTGGCTGCAGGAGGGGAAGAGAGAGACAGAGAGGAAAGCGCGGCGGAGGGGTGGAGAAGCAAATGGGCGCTTCTCTTGTGTGCCCTGGCCGGGAATCGAACCCGGGTCCTCCGCACGCTAGGCCGACGCTCCACCGCTGAGCCAACCGGCCAGGGCCTATGAGTTCATTCTAATCAGAGGCCCTGGCAGCTCTGACACGCATTGCTCAACTCTGCCTTCAAGAGAACCGGCCATGGAGAACATGGTTGAATCGGTGCTACCTCAGGGCCACTGTGACATTCCTGCCCAAAGCTATGCTTTCCCACAACTGCTTCTAGCCAATCTGAGCCTGACAGTGTTGCCAAAGCTAGACACTCTCTGCCCAGTGCAAGACAACTCTATTAGGCAACTTTTGGTTCAGGGACTCCCCCTTGGCCCGGGTAAGACTCCCTCAGAACTGCACTGAAGCCCGGACTAAAGTTCTTTCTACTTAACCTTCCTTCGTGCTTTCCCTTCACAGGTGTCAATTGTTCACGGTAGGCTGACGGCTCTCCCTGCCTTCTCTTGCTCTCTGTTCTGTATTTTTTGACTGATGATCCCCCAGTACTTACTTCTCTCACACATTTAGCCTATCTTGGCTTCTACCTGAACTGACACAGACCTGATATTCTACCCATGGAAATAGTAACTGTGGCTATTAAAGGAATATTTTTGTACACACAAAAAATATCTGAGCTATAATGTGTTTGTGGAGAGCTGATGTTTTTGTGAAAACCTCTTTCCGTGTGGCACTATGTGATTTTCTGTGTGGCGATCGTTACTATTTTAGATTTAGCTGAACCTTTAAAATCTATGGTTGTGCCTCAGAGTACCTCAGTTCTTAGGGAAAATATTTTGACAGAATTTTTATTTTATTAAGATAAACATACATCCTGTAAAAAAAGTGAGAGTAAATTTAAAGGTCTTATGATATTTTTAGCCTCTGAAGATGGGAAAATATGCAGCAAATATTTATAAGGATAATTTGAAAAATTTCCCTTATCCAATATTTGTCAGAGCCTAATTTTTAAGCATGCAAAAATAGTACCTATGAAAATAGGTAAATAAAAAGAACATAATTTGTTTAAATATGTGTACATTTTAAAATGAAAATTAGGATCTAAACATCCTACATTTAACAGTTTGCTCTGAGCTCTCTACGTACTTTCACAGTTATAGAAAATTTAATGAAAAATATTGAATATGATAATATAATATGGAAAAAATTACATTCAGAAATAAATATATAATGGCAAATTGTAAGAATATGATCAAAATAACTAGCTGAATAATAGTTGTAATCTTGTACTCCAAAGACTTCAGTTTCATTTCATTGTAACTGCTCCTTTTGCATGCATCAGAATGTTAGGGTACAAATAGTTACTAGGAGACAATTCTCATTGGTGTCTTGCTTTTCTGCATATCTGTGAGTGAACTGCTAACTATTTTTTGTACTGAATTCACTATGCAATGATTTGTAAACAACCTTGGAAGACAAGAAGCCACATCTCCCTCTGGGTTGGATGGCAGGTTTATTTCCTGAGAAAGTAGCAAAGATAATTTCTTCAGGGCAAAATTCGGGAAATTTTCTGTCCTTTATAAATTACTTAGGTTCCTTAAAGTTAGAATTTCTCTCCTTTAATATATGACAATGCACTGTGGATAATGGGGCTTGGAGAACTGGAGCAAATACTGATGATCTGGCTATTGTGATCAAAAAAATATTTTGTCTCTGGGGGCAGCAAGATAGCAATGAAGTAGGCGGATGTTCCAACCTCCACCTCCCAGAACCAAAGTGGATTACAACTCAGTTTAAAGGGCCATCATCTGGAAAAACCAACTTTGGACTAAACCAAGAAGAATCTATAACCAAAGATCACTGAAAAAGCCACACTGAGACTGGTAGGAAAAGTGGAAATGCGGAGAGGGCTACTCAACTCCTGGGAGCAAACAGTGGCCCAGAGGGACTCGTGTGGTGGGGTGGGTTTCCCGGAGAGGGGAGAGTCCTTGGCCCCAGGACTGGAGCCCCAGCCTGCAGCCACAGAGCATAGAAGAGGTGTATGAATAGTATTTAGCTGCAAAATGAGCCAGGATATAGTTTGCAAGAAAGAGACAGATTTCTCAGACCCAAGATTTGTCTTAAGAAAACCGCACAGAAAATCTCTTTCACAACCACCCACCCAGGGCTCTGGGGGACAGGGAAAGCTGAAAGGACCGGATTAACAGGAAGAGATTGTAATCTAGAAGGCACAGGGAGAAACACTTTGAGGTACAGTCACCCTAACCCCTGGGTCGAGTCACTCCCCAAATCTAAAGTGCATATTTTTCCTGGAACCAGCAATCCCAACAAAGGGAAGCAGGTCACCAGCCAAACAGAAGCTCTCCTGCTGTAGTCAAAGCAAAGGGTTACTTAGAAGCAGGGAGCCATCAGGGATACAGTATTGAGTGCTGTGGTCTGAGCTGCATAGCCCCCCCCACACACACACACACACACTGCTGAGTGTTCACCTGAGGGCCCGTGGGGAAGGGTAGAAGTTGGGGAACCAGCCATGGCTGTGGCAGGGTGAGCAACCACAGTCCTGCCCAGGAGGTGGGGTGGAGGCGAGGTGTCGGCTGCAGTGGTGGGCCGGTGCCAGCAGCACCCATGCCTGAATGCCTGAGGTGGCGTCAGCTGTGGTGGCGGGCCTGCGGACAGACCACACCTCGGATACACAGAGGTCACACCCATTGGACTCCTGTGGCCACACCCTTCTGAAGGCTGAAAAAGAAGAAAAATATAAAATAAAATAAAAAAGAAGACTGGATAGAACAACACCTGAGGCTAAGAGGCAAGCCACATCCAAAACCTTACCTAACCTCTGATTTATCGTACTGAACCCAACAAGTGGCCACCAATAAGAGATGGCAGAAAGTGGATCTCAGGGGAACCTGAACATTTAAACAAACATCCTCCAGACCAAAAGTAGATAAAAGCCAGCTTAAGTGTGCAGTTGATATTAGCAACGGCACCTGGGCTCAGCAGGAGCAGCCACAAGATCTAGATCACCTGTTGCTCAAGAAAGGTAGATAAGAGACAGACATAGGCACTGCCCACTGGTCTGTGCCAGGCTCTGGCCAAGAAAGTCCAGGGAAGGTACATCCAGAGGCCAGATATGGAGAGCATCAGTTCAGAACCTAACAACCCTTGTTAGAGTGATATCTTAAAGAAGGGCTCTTCACACCTGACCCAGTTAAGATATAGAAAACACCAATACAAATAGCAAAATGAACAGTGACCAAATAGCCCAGAGCACTTTACAAACAGCAGCTGACGCCAACCCAAGAAGTTCTAGAAACAACACAACTGGAAACTGGAGGCTGAAAATATCAACTGTAGACTCAGCTAGCAACACAAACAACACATCCAAAGTATATGCACAGACAAAATAGGAAGTCAGAGAAACGCAACCCAAATGAATCAACAAGAAAAATCCCCAGAAAAAGATCAGAATGAAATGGAAATAACCAAATTATCAGATGCAGAGTTTAAAATAGTGATTGTTATGATGCTCAAAGATCTTAGAGCAATAATGGATGGACATAATGAACACCTAAATAAAGAGATAGCAAGTATCAAAATGGACATTGAAATTGTAATAAAGAACCAGTCAGAAATGACAAATACAATATCAGAAGTGAAGACCACACTAGAAGGAATTAAAAGCAGGATAGATGAAGCTAAGGACTGAATCAGTGATTTAAAAGACAAGATAAACAAAAGCACGGAAGCAGAGAAACAAAAAGAAAAGAGGCTTAAAAAGTTTGAGGAAACTAAGAGAGCTCTGTGACAACATGAAGAGAAATAACATTCGCATCATAGGGGTTCCTGAAGGAGAAGAGAAAAAACAGGGATAGAGAAACTGAAGAAATTATACCTGAAAACTTCCCTAAATTGATGGAGGAAAAACTTACAAAATTTCAAGAAGCACAGAGTCCCATTAAGGATGAACCCAAAGAGGCCTACACGAAGACATATCATAATTAAAATACCAAAAGTAAAGGATAAAAAAAGAATTCTAAAAGCTGCAAGAGAAAAGCAGTCAATTACCTACAGAGGAGCCCCCATAAGGATGACATCTGACTTCTCAACAGAAACATTAGAAGCCAGAAGGGAATGGCAAGAAATATTCAAATTAATGCAAAACAAGAGCCTACAACCAAGACTTCTTTATCCAGCAAGGCTATCATCTAAAATTGAAGAAGCAATAAAAAGCTTTCCAAGCTCATCTCAAAACAAAAGAGACACACGAACTGAAAGTAAAGGGATGGAAAAAAAAAACATTTCATGCAAATGGGAATAAAAAACTGCTGGAGTATCAATATTTATATCTGACAAAATAGACTTTAAAACAAAGGCTATAGTAAGGGATAAAGAAGATCACTATATAATGATAAAGGGAGAAATCAAACAGGAAGATATTACCATTATAAATACCTATGCACCTAATATAGGAGCACTTAAATTTATAAAGCCGATTTTGATGGACATAAAGAGTGAGATCAACAGCAATACTATAATAGTAGGGGATTTCAATACCCCACTAACATCTGGATAGATCCTCAAGAAAAAAATTAACAAAGAAATAGCAGACTTAAAGAACACACTAGATCAACTGGATTTAATAGATACCTTCAGGACCTTTTACCCTACAGCAACAGAATATACATTCTTTTCAAGTGCTTATGGTACATTTTCTAGGATAGATCATATGTGAAGACACAAAATGAATACTAATAAATTTAAGAAGATTGAAATCATATCACACATCTTGGATCATGAAGGCATGAAACTAGAAATCAACTACAATAAAAAACAGAAAAACACTCAAACACTTGGAAACTAAATAGCATGTTATTAAATAACAAATGGGTTAACAATGAGATCAAGAAAGAAATAAAATATTTCCTTGGAATAAAAGAAATGAAACACATAACAACTCAAAATTTATGGAATGTAGCAAATGCAGTTCTGAGAAGGAAGTTTATAGCATCACAGGCATATCTTAAAAAGCTAAGAAAAGCTCAAATAAACAATTTAACCCTGCATCTAAAAGAACTATAAAAGAAACAGCAAGTAAAGCCCAGAGGAAGTAGAAGGAAGGAAATAATAAAGATCAGAGCAGAAATAAATGACATAAAGGTTAAAAATACTACAGAGGATCAATGAAACCAAGAGCTGGTTCTTTGAAAAAGTTAACAAGATGGATGAACCTTTAATCAGACTCACAAAGAAAAAAAGAGAAGAATAAAATAAATAAAATTAGAAATGAGAGTGGAGAAGTAACAACTGACAGAGCAGAAGAACAAAGAATTATAAAAAAAAAATACTATGAAGAATTGTATGCCAAAAAATTAGAAAACCTAGGTGAAATGGACAAATTCCTTGAAACATATATCTTTCAAAAATCAATCAGGAAGAATCAGAAAACCTAAGTAGAGTGATTTAAAAAATGAGATAAAAATAGTTATCAAAAACTCCCAACAGACAAAAAGCACTGGGCCAGATGGCTTCACTGGCAAATTCTACTAAATATTCAAAGAAGAACTAACTCCTATCCTTCTCAAGCTATTTCAAAAAATTCAAAAGGAGGGAAGACTTCCAAACTCCTTTTATGAGGCAAGCATAATTCTGATTCCAAAACCAAGCAAAGACAATACAAAGAAAGAAAACTATAGCCAATATCCCTGATGAATTTAGATGCTAAAATTCTCAACAAAACATTAGCAAACCGGATCAGCAATACATGAAAAAAAAACATACATCATGATTTATTCTGGAGAGGCAAGGCTGGTACAATATTTGCAAATCAATCAATGTGATTCATCACATAAACAAAAGGAAAGAGAAAAATCACATGATTATATCAGTAGACGCAGAAAAAGCATTTGATAAAATCCAGCACTCATTTATGATCAAAACTCTTAGCAAAGTGAGAATTCAGGCAATATACCTCAACATGATAAAGGCCATCTATGACAAACCCACAGCAATCATCATACTCAATGGGAAAAAATTAAAAGCAATCCCCTTTAGATCAGGAACAAAGCAGTGGTGCCCCCTTTCTCCACTCTTATTCAACATAGTTCTGGAAGCCCTAACCACTGCAATCAGACAAGAAGAAGAAATATAAGGCATCTAAAATGGAAAAAAAGAAGTATAACTATTATGATTTGCTGATGATATATATGATACCATATATACAAAATTCTAAAGTCTCAGTCATAAAATACTGGACCTGATAAATGAATTTAACAAGGTGGCAGGATATAAAATTAATATTCAGAAATCAGAGGCATTTTTATACACCAACAATGAACTGTCTGAAAGAGAAATTAAGAAAACAATCTCCTTCACTATTGCAACAACAACAAAAAAAAGTACCTAGGAGTAAATTTAATGAAGGAGGTTAAAGACTTGTACTCAGAAAATTATAAAACATTGATAAAAGAAATCAAGGAGAATACAAAGAAGTGGAAGCATATACCATGTTCATGGATAGGAAGAAAAAATATCATTAAAGTGTCTATATTACCCAAAGCAATTTATAAATTCAATGCAATTCCAATTAAAATGCCAATGACATACTTCAAAGACATAGAACACATATTCCAAAAATTTATAAGGAACCAAAAAAGAACACGAATAGCCTCAGCAATCTTGAAAAAGAAGAATAAAGCAGGAGATATCATACTTCCTGATATCAAATTATACTACAAGGCCATTGTACTCAAAACAGCCTGGTACTGGCATAAGAACAGGCATATAGATCAATGGAACAGAACAGAGAACCCAGAAATAAACCCATACTTTTATGGACAATTGATATCTGACAGAGGAGGTAAGAACATATAATAGAGTAAAGACAGTCTCTTTGACAAATGGTGTTGGGAAAATTGGATAGCTACCTGCAAAAAAAACCGAAACTAGACCACCAACTTACATCATTCACAAAAATAAACTCAAAATGGATAAAATAGTTAAATGTAAGTAGGGAAACCATAAGCATTTTAGAAGAAAACAAAGGCAGTAAGCTTTCCAACATATCTTGCAGAAATATATTTGCTGATTTATCTCCACGGGCAAGTGAAATAAAGGACAGGATGAACAAATGGAACTATATCAAACTGAAAAGCTTTTGCACAGCTAAAGACAATATGAACAAAAGTAAAAGACAAACCACACAATGGAAGAACATATTCAACAATATGTCTGATAAGGGGTTAATAACCAAAATTTATAAAGAACTTGTAAAAATCAACACCAAGAAGATAATCCAATCAAAAATGAGCAAAATAAATGAATAGACACTTCTCCAAAGAGGACATACAGATTGCCAATAGGCAGATGAAAAAATATTCAACATCACTAATCATTAGAGAAATGAAAATTAAAACCACAATGAGATATCACCTGACATCAGTCAGAATGGCACTCATTAACAACACAGAAGAAGTGCTGGCGAGGATGTGGAGAAAAGGGAACCCTTCTGCACCTGCTGGTGGGAATGCAGACTGGTGCAGCCACTGTGGAAAACAGTATAGAGATTACTCAAAAAATTAAAAATGGAACTGACTTTTGACACAGCCATCCCACTCTTAGGAATATATCCTATGAATACCAAATCACTGATTCAAAAGAAGAAATGCATGCTGTGTTTATGACAGCATTGTTTACAATAGCCAAGATCTGGTAACAGCCCAGGTGTCCGTCAGTGGACTAGTGGATTAAAGAGCAGTAGTATGTATACACAAATACTATGAGGCCATGAAAAAGAAGGAAATATTACCTTTTGCGACAACATGGATGGACCGGGAAACTATTATGTTAAATGAAATAAGCCAGGCAGAGAAAGAAAAATACCATATAACCTCACTCATTTGAGGAATCCAATGAACAATGTGAACTGAGGAACAGAACAGAGACAGAGGCAGGATCAAAGGGACCAGAGGGAAAGAGAACAGAGGGAAAGGGGATGAGAGGATAGGACCAGAGATGGGAAAGAGATTGGTGAAATTATACAGTGTGTTCGTAAAGTCATGGTGCACTTTTGACCGGTCACAAGAAGCAACAAAAGATGATAGAAATGTGAAATCTGCACCAAATAAAAGGAAAACTCTCCCAGTTTCTGTAGGATGATGTGGCAGCATGTGCGCATGCGCAGATGATGACATAACACTGTGTATACAGCGGAGCAGCCCACGGCCATGCCAGTCGAGATGTGGATGGTACAGAGGAAAGTTCAGTGTGTTCTGTGGCTCGCTAAATTCAAATTCGTAACCAAAGTGCAACGTGAATATCGGGGCATTTATAACCAAGCGCCACCACATAGGAATAACATTACTCGGTGGGATAAGCAGTTGAAGGAAATCGGCAGTTTGGTGGAGAAACCCCGTTCTGGTAGGCCATCAGTCAGTGATGAGTCTGTAGAGGCTATATGGGATAGCTACCTAAGGATCCCTAAAAAATCTGTGTGTGAGCCCACATCAAACTGCACTGACTAGGTATGAAACTGGGAGAGTTTTCCTTTTATTTGGTGCAGTTTTCACATTTCTATCGTCTTTTGTTGCTTTCCTGTGACCAGTCAAAAGTGCACCATGACTTTACGGACACACTGTATATATAATACATAACACAGCGTTATAGAAAGCAGAAAAGCAAATCCTGGAGGGAAGGGGGGAGGCCATTATGGAGAGGGGTACAAGTGGGACATTGAGGGGAACACAAGGGTGGGGTTATTTATTCCGTGGGGCACTTGAATCTATGTAAACACAATAAATTTAAACCAATAAAAACAAAACAAAACAAAGTAACATTGTATCTCTCTTCTTCCACTATCCCTGTAACATAAGTAGACTACTTTTCTCAAACTTTCACAGTTCTTAATAGGGTGGTGTCATAACCTGCCTCAATTGTTTTACATTTTAGAACTAATACTATTATATCTCTATTTGCTTCTACTTAGAGCAAACACATTTTGAATCCTAATCATCGTGGTTCAAGAACTCATGCAAAGGCCTCTAGACAAATAAGCTGAGAAATACTCACTCCTGCCTTTATAGAGCAAAGCAAATACTGTAGACATGTGAATGCACACATCCACATTGCAATAGGGTTATAAACAAAAGAAAGATTAGGGCTGGCAAACATACAAGAGGATTTCTTGAGGACCTGGGCTGGGTCTGTAAATTGAATTTAGTATCACCAGAAGGAGAAAGAGGTAGACAAAAAGTTTTCATTATGATGACAAGAGAATTAGAGATGAGTGAGCATTCTTATTTTACCAGAGCTGAGTATTCATAACAAAGAGCCCTGAAAAACTGTAAGGGAGTGAACTTAAAGAATCCTCTAATACTAAGATAGAAATCAAAGTTACATAATAAAAGTACCTAAATGATATAAAATGAGGAAATAAGTACTAGAACTTATAAAATATTGTTTGTGTGTACGTGTGTGTTTGTGTGTTCACCGTTATGAGTACATGTTTTTTCCCCAGCATGTTTTCTCTTTTTTCTCTTAAAGTGAAAGTAACAAAAGCAGCTCTGTGTTCCTGAGAAGGCCCAGCCAGTCTTTGGGAGAAGGGAGAAAAAAACTAGAGCCAGTTGCGTTTTGCAGTAATTATGTGGAAAGTAATGATAACACAGAATCAAAGGAGATTTTCCTTGTCAAATAAGGCACATGTGGTTAATAAGTTGATCTCATGAAATAAAGAAGAGAATCAGGTGAAGATGATTTGAAGGTTTTCATCATGAGACTCTGAATGGACACATAGGTTATTAACATGACAGCGAATATAATAAGAAGAGCATGTGCTTGTGGAGTAGGTAATGGGTTTATATGTGGACCTATAGAGTTACAGATGTTGTCAAGCATCCAGGGAGCCATACTGAGAAGACCTTTAGAAATGGGATTCTGGAGCTCAGAATAAAGTTGAGAGTTAGAAATATTAACTATGAAATTGAGTTGTTATTGACTGCTCTTTTGAATTTTGTAATCTTTTTGTCAATAATAGCCCAATTTCTGAAAGTAAAGGTCTGGTGAAAAGTCATATATGTTATTAGAGCCATGGACTCTCAATGCTACCCTTCACAGTCAGGAAATTACTCTCCACTCCTCAGTCCAAAGGACGTACAGCGGGCTCAGATTAGGGGACACCTCTCCGAGGCTGATGGAATAAGAGAAGTCTACATGACGGAAAGTGAGACATTCAGTTTTCCTCTATTGAGCGCCACAATCGCTGGCCACTGGCCTGTGTTTTCCAGGCAATCAGTCCCACTCGTGCACATGGAACAGCTTGAGTCCCCGTCTCACAGGTGAAAGGCAATTCATGGATCACCGGAAGCTTTGATACAAACTTCTAAACAGGGAAGAATAAATTGGCAACTGCTCATCTGTCTGCTGACTTTTTATTTCTTGCCTAATTTGTCAGGTTCTGACAGCGGGTGTCAAAACTTCTAGAAGAAAATTCATGAAATTTTGCATATAGCTGTGAATTTAATTTACTTTTACGTGTCACCTCTGGTTATCTGTTTTATAGTACATCTGATTACCAGACTGAGGTCAATAATATCTTTGAAAAATAAAACAATGTTCTGTTTTAAATGAATAAATTTAATTTGTTTAGATGAAACAGATAAATGACCACACTTTGAGTCTTTGCTCTTAAATTCTAAATAAAAAAAAAACCAAACATGATATATAATATACAAAATAGGTGAAAAAAAAAAAAGAAGATAGCTTCCATTTATCAACTGACTCATTTTTTGGTCTCATGTGAAGTAAGGCCTAATTTAGAATCAAACTGGAGGTAGAAGTAAAAAAGAATTTTTTATTTATAGGTGTTACTAAATACAGGACAGCTATTTTAAAATTTGATTAACTTTAGACACATTTGTTTTACTGCATTTATTTTGTATCTTTAAAAAAAAATCTTAGCCAAATTTATTTTCAAAGTTTGACCTTATGATAAGAATGAATACAATTCATTTAAATTTGAATGAGTGGCCTAATATACACTACATTAATGAAATAAATTTTTTGAGTTCAGCATAAGTAGGTTGCACATTATAGATATTAATTAATAAAATTTGTAATACAACATTAAAAATCAAGAAGAAATATAAGAAACTTCTTAGAAATCATGACTATTAATATATATAGTTTTAATACCATAGTAGATGCCCACTCAGTGACAAAATAATTTTTTTTGGTCTATTTTGTTGCATTTTTAAATGAACTGGTATAATTATCTTGCTTCAGCTTGGGGAGAAGCAAGAAACATTAGTAATGCTTGGTAAATTGTGAGTTTTTCCACTAGGGACTGCAAGTTGATTAAAATAAAAGATGAAAATTAGGTAAACATGTTTCAAATTAAATGATAAAGCAGCATTAATCATTCTGCTTATATGAAACATAACAGATACATTGATATGTGGATTTTTTTCACACAAGCACATCTGCTATGTATATATGTGTATGAGGATGTGAGACCATTTTAGAGTATTTCCGTGAGCTTACTTTTTTTCCGTAATTGCAAGAATTTGTCCAGTAGAAATAATGGTTTATAAACACAATAAAAATGCATTTTAAGAGCCTGACTGGTGGTGGCACAGTGGATTGAGCATTGGCTCTGAACACTGCGGGCCTTGGTTAGGAACCCTGACGTTGTGGACTAGTGTGCTGGCTAGTGTGCAGGCTTCTCAGCTTCAGCATGGGACCATTGACATGATCCCAAGGCCACTGGCTTGAGCCTAAAGGTTGCTGGCTTGAAGCTAGGGTTGCTGGCTTGAGCCTAAAGGTTGCTGGCTTGAAGCTAGGGTTGCTGGCTTGAAGCTAGGGTTGCTGTCTTGAAGTTTAATGTTGCTGGCTTGAACCCAACGTCATTGGCTTGAGCAAGGGAACACTGGCTTGGCTTGAGCTCCCTGGTCAGTGCATGCATGAGAAACAATGATAAAAAAAGACAAACCTTAAATTGAAGCAACTACAAGTTGATGCTTCTCATCTCTTTCTCCCTTCTTCTTCTCTCTCTCTCTCTCTCTCTCTCTCTCTCTCTCTCTCTCTATATATATATATATATATATATATATATATATATATATATATATAAAAGAAACTTGACTAATTTGTAAAATCAGCATCCACTTAGATTAACTGTTAAAAGAATAATAAGTTTAGATTGTTTGATTGGGTCAATCTGGTTTAGAGAAAATAATTAAATATAAACCCTTTCTACTATAGACGTTAGAGAAAAACAGTGCTTTTGCCATGAGGTACTTGTACCAATTCCTTCAATTCATAGTAAGTTATGAATTAAAATAAATAACTATTCCATTCATAAGAACTTAAGATGTGATTATAGAATTAAGAAAATTACCCTTAGTACAAATATTCTATACTTCATATTTTAAACTTAGGATCCTGTTTCTACTATCATATGCAACGATTATAGTGCTTTGTGTTTTCTTTAAAAATAAAGATGAGACATATCACCTTAAGTTATTTTGTATGAATTATTATTTGATAAATAATCTAGACATGTTAATTTTTTTCTGGTGGAAACATAAGAACAAAAGACAAGAGAACAAGGCAAGGAAAGTAAAAACTGGGTTTTAGTTATGAATAGTTGATGATGTTGATAGGAAAAACCCATCATAAAACCTTATGTAGAAAAAAAAAATGTGGGCCTGGCCAGTGGCTCAGTGGATAAAGAATTGGTCTGGCATATGCATGTCCTGGCATATGAATTCCTGGTCAGGGCACAGAGGAGAAGTGACCATCTGCTTCTCCCCCACCTTGTTCTTCTCCTTCTCACCCTCTTTCCCTCCTGCAGTCTGTGGTTTGATTGCTTCAAGAATGGTCCTAGGCACTGAGGATAGCTCGGTGGGTGCGCATCAGCCTCAGGTACTAAAAATAGTTCAGTACTTGAGCATTGGCCCATGATGGGGTTGCTGGGTGGATCCAGGTTGAGTAGCATGCAGGAGTCTGCTTCACTATCTTCCCTCCTCTCACCTAAGAAATGAATAAATAAAATAGATAAAATTTTGTTCTACTGTCTGGCTTTGTAATAAAGAGGACAATATGTGTACATTTAGTGCAATTGATAAACCAATGTTAATACATTACTATTTATTAAAGTATAATTTACATTAGGCTTCAGTCTGTATTGTAATTCTATAGATTTGAAAAATATATAATGACATGTATTCACCATTATCATAAAGAATAATAACACTGCTCTAAAAACTACCTGTGCTCTACCTATTTACCCCTCCCTACTTCTCCTTAAACCTGTCATCCATTGATCTTATTACTATATTCATAGTTTTGAAAAATTTCCTATGTTGGCTTCCATGTTTTGGCTTTTATACATAAAGATGTTATAAACATTTGTGTGCAGGTTTTTGTGTTGACATACATTTTCATATTAATTGGATAAATACAAAGGAGCACTGTTATTGGGTCGTATATTTGGTATTTATTTATTTTTATATAAAAATGATAAACTGTCTTCTAAAATGGCTGTACTATTTTGTATTCCCACCAGCAGTGAATTAGAATTCCTATTTCTCTACATTCTGTCGGCATTTGGTGTTGTCAGTGCTTTGGATTTTAGCCATTTTAACAAGTGTGTGGTGGTACCTCATTGTTGTATTTATTTGTAATTTTCTAATGGCATATGATGTTGAGCACCTTTGTAATAAAGCTATTTGTCACCAGTACACTTTCTTCTTAGTGAGATGTTTGTTTAGCTACTTTGTCCTTTTCTTAATTGGGTTGTTTGTTTACTAATTGTTGAGTTTAAGTGTTCTCTGCATATTTCGGATATCTTTACTTTATCAAATACGTGTTTTGCAAATATTTACTCCCAACCTTGTCTTTAAATTCTTTTAACTGTTTTACACAAAATAAATTATTTTAATTTTAATGAAATCTACCATCAATTCTTTTCTTTCATGGATTTTACTTTGATTTTGTTTGCATCTTCTCATTCATGAACATAGACTATATCTCCATGTATTTAGATCCTATTTTTTAATTTTATCAAAATTTGTAGTTTTCCTCATAGAATGTATATATACTTTTTAGACTTATACTGAAGTACTATTCTTTTTTTAGTAAAAATGTCAATGGCATTGTGTTTTATTTTTACTTAAATTCCAGTTCATTTCTTATGTGTAATAAAGCAATTGACTTTTGTGTTTTACCATGCATTCCATAACATGGCTATAATTATTAGGTGCAGAAGTGGTTGTTTTTTTATTTGTTTCTTTTGTTTCGTTTTATCAATTCTTTTAGACTTTCTCCAAGACAAATCATGTCATCTTCAAACAAAAACAGATTTATTTCTCTCTTCCAAATCTGTATACCTATTATTTCTTTTTCTTGTATTATTTTCACATCATAAAGAACTTAAGTATGTTATTGAATAGAGTGTGAAAGCAGACACTATTGTCTTGTTCTTAATCTTAGCAAGAAAGCATCTAGTTTCTCACATTAAATTATGATGTGAGAAACTATTGTCTAGGCTTTGTAGATGTGCTTTTTCAAGTTGAAGAAGTCATTCTCTATGCTTAATTTACTGAAAATTTATTTATTATAAATGAGCATAGGATTTTGTCAAAAGATTTTTCTTTATTTGATATGATAATAGGATTTTTATAGTATATTATAAAATCACATAAAAATATTAGACAATAAATTTAAAGACATGATAAAATTATGAAAACTGTTTTTTATGTTATTCATTTATAAATCTGATATATTGAAGAAGACTATGGTTAGAATTATTTACAATTGATCTAAATATTTTTATCTGTAAATTTTATCAATATGACACAAACTCTGGATGATGAAGGTTAAAGGAAATTCTCTGAAGGCAAATATTTTAGTCTTAGACAAAAAAAGAATATTAATTCAAATAATTAGTTCAATTAATTCACTGTTAACTTATTTAATTTCAAGCCAATGTGATCTGCAACATTTTTAGTGTTTTGTTAATTTCTTCTTTGACTTGTTCATTTACTCAACAAATGAAGTGGAGATTGGTAGTTCTCTATGAAAATACTCATTCTCCATGACATGACAGCTATGTCATTTGATAATTTTAGAAGATCTTTGTAAAGGCAGAGGTTGTACACTTTTCATGTTTTCCAGGGGGAAATAGAAAAATGTAAACACATAAATATATATATATATATATATTGGTTAAAAGTATTACTAAGGAAAGTAAAACAGGGTTAGGTGATACCATGCTGAAATGCTGCGTAAGAGGAGGTGTGTGCTGTTTTAATAAGTGAATTATTTTCTAGTGAAGTAAGACTAGAGCAGAGCCATGAGTGAATGAGGGGACAAGACACGCAGATATCCAAAAAGGGGTTCAGGGAAGAAGGCTTAGTAAATACAACAATCTGGAACAAGAGCTGTGTGACCTGTTTGAGGGTTTTTTAGAAGAGAGTGGGCCTGAAAAGGTGATACTGAACCTTTAGCTGGGCTCAGATGATGCAGGGCCTTGACATCATGGAAGGGTTTGGGCTTCTTTTTCTAAATGTACTAGAAATCTATTCAACTATTTCAAAAAGGAAAGAAGTACACGAGTATATTTTTGTTTCAAAATAACCATGTTTGCTACTGAATGGATACAAGATAAAAACAGGAAAAATTCAAAGTAAGGAGACCAGTTAGTAGGCTATTATAATAATTCAGGTGAAATTTCATGGTGGCTTAAAAAAACAGAGAGAGATGACTGGATTTGGGAAATATTTTGAAGAATTTGCTGTTGGGTTAGAAACCAAATGTGCTGGCTATTGTAACCCTATATATATTATAACAACATACTCCACTGTGGCTCAGAACAGGTAAAATTTCATTTTACTTTCCAACAGTCAGTCCAATGTGAATGTTTCAAGTGGATCTGCGTGAGCGGTGAGGATAGTAGTGGTGGGAGCACTTTTCACACTTATTCAGGGAACCAAAGTAATAGATATCTTGCTAACCTCAACATGTGGCTTCCAGGGTTGTCTCGGCAATGCCTTCCAGCAAGCTGGTGGGGAGGGAAAGAATGGGGAAGGCAGGTTCACCTTAGCCATGTTGCTCAAGAAAGCAAAAGATACCACTTTGCACCGATGGAAATGAGCACTGTGTCCCGAGTTATATGCACAGGAGCTGGGAAATGCATTTTCTCCTTGGACAGTCACTTTCCTATAGTAACTTTTCTCTATAAAGTAACAAGGGAATCACTAGTGGGAAGTTATTAATCTTTGCCATACCAGATATGAGGTAGAGAGAAGAATCAGTGTAGACATTTGGAGTCTGTCTGTTGGGTGGTTGACAATGGACTAGGCAAGTAAGAAACTAACATTGCAGACATGAGTTTATTTTTTGTACAAGTTAATTTTAGACATCTATTGAGTATTAAAGTTGATAGTCAAATATAGAATTGAGAGGTTTTATCTAATATATTTTTAGAAACAACCAGAATAAAAGGAATATATAAAACCAGATTTAGGAAATCATACTAATAGAGAAGAAAAGTAAGTCCTTAACCTTAAGGATTTAGCCTTAAGAAAAGTTGACTTGCTAACCCCATTTTATGCACAATAAAATTTTGGCAAGAAGTTAAACGAAAGAAAAAAATCAGAAATAGATAAAAGAGCCATATTAATCATTTTCTTTATTTTATTTTATTTTTTTAAATAATTTTATTTTTTTAATGGGGCAACATCAATAAATTAGGATACATATATTCAAAGATAACATGTCCAGGTTATCTTGTCATTCAATTATGTTGCATACCCATCACCCAAAGTCAGATTGTCCTCTGTCACCTTCTATCTAGTTTTCTTTGTGCCCCTCCCCCTCCCCCTTTCCCTCTCTCTCTCCCCCTTCCCCCCGTAACCACCACACTCTTATCAATGTCTCTTAGTCTCATTTTTATGTCCCACCTACGTATGGAATAATGCAGTTCCTGTTTTTTTCTGATTTACTTATTTCACTTCGTATCATGTTATCAAGATCCCACCATTTTGCTGTAAATGATCCGATGTCATCATTTCTTATGGCTGAGTAGTATTCCATAGTGTTATGTGCCACATCTTTATCCAGTCATCTATTGACGGGTTTTTTGGTTGTTTCCATGTCCTGGCCACTGTGAACAATGCTGCAATGAACATGGGGCTGCATGTGTCTTTACGTATCAATGTTTCTGAGTTTTTGGGGGTATATACCCAGTAGAGGGATTGCTGGGTCATAAGGTAGTTCTATTTTCAGTTTTTTGAGGAACCACCATACTTTCTTCCATAATGGTTGTACTACTTTACAGTCCCACCAACAGTGAATGAGGGTTCCTTTTTCTCCACAGTCTCTCCAACATTTGCTATTACCTGTCTTGTTAATAATAGCTAATAATCATTTTCTAATATTTACATATTCCTTCTAGAGACAGTATCTCAAATAAATGGCTATAAGAGAAAACTAGTTTCCTCAAGTAAACTGTCTTGGTAAAAATTCTAAACTTTTTGTTTTCTTCCTGGATTCCCCTAATTTTGATTCTTTTTGCAATTTCTGTCATTGTTGCTGATCAGGCTCTCAGGCTCAATAATGGACACTTCTTAGCTAGGGAACTGCTTTGTTTTATTTTTAATTGAATCTGGGACTTTGATAGTTTCAAAGCTTTTTTTTTTCCTTCAGCAGTTAAGAGATTGCAAATAGTATTTGTCAGACTTTTTAGCCTTACTTTGGAGAGATGGCGTATAATCCTCATATGAAGTCATAGAAGCTGCCTCTGAGACACACTTTCCTTGCTTCTTATACCAAGCATTTCAAAACAGGGCACACTGCTTTCCACGACACCCAGGAGCTTGCTAAACATGCTGTATATGCAATTTTCTTTTTGAAAACTAGTTAACCATCTGACCAGGCGGTGGCGCAGTGGATAGATCATCGGACTGGGATGAAGAGGACCCAGGCTTGAGACCCCGAGGTCACCAGCTTGAGTGTGGGCTCATCTGGTTTGAGCAAAGCTCACCAGCTTGGACCCAAGGTTGCTGGCTTGAGCAAGGGGTTACTCAGTCTGCTGTAGCCCCACAGTCAAGGCACATATGAGAAAGCAATCAATGAACAACTAAGGTGTCGCAATGAAAAACTAATGATTTATGCTTCTCATCTCTTTCCGTTCCTGTCTGTCCCTATCTATCCCTCTCTCTGACTCTCTCTTTGTCTCTGTAAAAAAAACCCCAAAAACAGTTAACCAAGTAACAGTAAAATTTAATGTAATAGATATATTTCTGTATATTATACTTCTATATTTTTAGAAAAGATTCTAGTATAAATCTGCAGACTAAAAGAAGTGGTCTGTTAATACTGTAGTACTTTGTTTAAACCACAAAACACTATATAGTCATGAATTATTGCATAGCAAAATTCTTTAAATACTGTTTGCTTACACAGCAATATTCCCTATATACACTGTTCAGATACTTGTTTTACCAGTTTATTATTTTACTCACTAAATAATTCTGAGTAGTATGAACTAAGGTATAAAACTATGATTGTTGGAATAGATAGGGAACATTTTACAGGTGTGTGAGGGGTTTGATCAGAGTCTAAAATGATCTATAAAAGGGATGTAAGAAATTAAAAATATTCTGAGAATTACTAAAATTATTATTACTATTGTTACTTATATTTATTAACCAAAGAAATAAGTACACAAATTTGCTCTAAATATGAAGATCTGTGAGTAAACTAACATTTTAATTTATGTAAAATACCAATAAATAGGCTACTGTGTTTCAAAACTAGAATAAAAAAATAACATTTTTACACTGGCTAGAGAGCTCAGTTGGTTAAACAGTTGTCTCCATAGGTTGTGGATTTGATCCGTGGTCAGGGCACATACAGGAACAGATAGATGTTTCTGTCTTTGTCTCTGTCTCCCTTCCTCTCTCTCTCTCTAAATTCAATCAATCAATTAAAGCATTCATAAGAAGAATCAAATTTTAAATAAAGGTATCTGAGTTCCATCCTGTTATTTCAGAATACAAGTGTTTTACCCAAATTTGTGAAATAATACTGAAATTTATTTCAAAGTAGCACACATTTAGATAAACTTTCTAAAAGTTAAAATGTGATAAAGAGCCTAATTTATATATTTTATTTTCTGTGAAATAACAGATTGTCAAATTTCCTCATCTAATTTCCCTAATCAATCCAGATGACTAATATATATATATATATCAATGATTGATAGATCTATATATTAATCTATATATCAATGATTCAGGGTAGAATAGCATGATAATTAAGAAAATTTAGTTCTACAAGGAAATTTTCATGGCATAATGATGGTAAGAGAACAAAGGCACAATACTATATAATTCTGATTTTAAAGTATATATAAACCATATATAAAACATCTGTATTTGAATATACAAAGATATTTCTTTATTCATTTTTGAATTTTCCAAATATTTTACAATAATAGTTTATGCTTATATGACCAGAAAAGAACAGACTTCATGTAGCTGTTGAACTTGAAGACAGCTTTACCTTGGATGACATGCATTCAAAATTAAGATATGAAAGTATTGTCATAGAATAATACATGTCATCTGGATTGATAAGGGAAGTTAGATAAGGCATACTTAATTCAGATCATAAAACGGTTATGAACAGGTTAGCAAAGTCTTTTTTTTTTTCTGTAACATACCAGATAGTAAATATTTTAAGTTGTGTAAGTCAAATGTCTCTAGGATATTCTGAAGTCTGCTATTGTAACACAGAAGCAAACACAGACAATAAACACTTTTTAAAAATTACATTTAATAAAAACGGTAGCAGGATAGATTTGGCCCATTGCCTATAATTTGACGATTCCTTAAGATAGCACAGTAGACTAACAACTACTGATTTGGAATCCATCCAATGAAATGAACTAGATGATAACTCTTTGAAGGTAGGATATTTGTCTTGTATCTTCATATAAGTCATGACACGTAATACTTACCAGCACTTTGGAGATACTTGATAGAATATTTAATGAAAGAATGAATGGATTTGTCAATAAAAATCCAGTGATATCTACCACACTTCCACAGTTCTCTTGTGAGTGGGACTGACACTAAGGCAAAGCAGCTTGACCCAATGGGAAAAGCATAGACTTCCTGTTTGACACAGTGGCCTGGATTTAAATCACTGATATGTTACTTATAATTGGTTCACCTTGGACAAGTAACTTAAGTGCTTTTAGTTGTAAATTTTATATTTGTCAAAAGAAATTGAGGATGGTGATATATGTATTAGTAAGTTGAATGCACTAAACAAGATGTTATTAATTTTTTAATAAGAAATGGCATGATAAAGATTTGGTGCTTAGGAAAAAATAGCTTTTATTTTTAGTTGAGAATCACAATTTGATGAACTTTGCAGGATCATGAAATGAGTGTACAGTCTTGACGTTAGTTAAGACTTATCACCCTTTTCTTATACTCCCTGCTTAAAGCTAATAAAATAAAATAGAAACCTAAAAAGATTAAAGCTACTAAAAATCTCAGGATTGGCAAGTAAGAGGCTGGAATTTAGTTTTGGTTTGACCATTGATTAATTATGTCATATAGGTATATAAAGGTTATTTACCTATTCTAGCTGTTGCCGTGACCAGTGGAACTATGCAGTCTTTAGCGTCTATCCAGTGTTAATCTATACTTACAAGGCAAAACTGATTAACCCATTTCTCTCTAGAACTGCTCTTCCCAGCCATAACACATACAACTCTGCCCATCCGGCCACATACCCATGCCATTCTAAGTACACCCAAATGATCTAGAAAAATAATTTAAATTAAAAATAAAAACTTAAAAGAATAAGAAAAGAATTTTGTGAGAATTATGGCATGTTAATAAAGTAAAGTAAAACACAAACCAAACAGACTGGCTGTCCAATGAGCGCGGCTTTTGTCACTGCTGTACTAGAAACCCAATCCTGATGACAGAAGAGAGATCTGCTGTGTCAGGTCTTACTACAGTGCTGACGTTACTTAACATTCCTGGGTCAGGCGTTTCCTTCTGCAGTCGCTTAAAAGAGGCCCAACATCGGTAGAGAATAAAGGTCCATTTCAAGAGCGGTCTGTTGCTATCCTTTTTGTGAAGTTTCCACCCACTTGCTCCTGTTTTTCCGCCAGGCACAGCTGCAAGTTTAAGCAGGCAGGAAAACTATAATCAGCTACTTAGATGAGCTTCGGAATCACAGTTGTGCCCAATTTGCCTGCTTAACTTTTTCTTGCTTGATTGACCTTCATTTTCTCCTTTCCCGCCTGTTCGTGATGACAACATGACCTGCCATACATATCATTTTGATGTCGTGAGTGCGTCAGAAACAACACACATAGAAAAAGCAAAGTTAAATGGCTAAAGTATTACAATGTTAGTGTAATGTTTAATTCTGCACTATTTTTATTTGTATTAAAATTAATAACAGACATCTCACAGTGTTCCATTTTTGACTAAGTTTTGATTTTAAACACAGTTTTTGATAATTTTATTGAGTATATATGCATAGTATATCTTTGGTATGTATATGTAGGCATATACATTCATATATCTTCATTTTTATATTTTGTATATATATAGATACATGCAAACTAATATTTATACTCTATATACTATATATTTAGCATATAAATATAGATTTTCTAGTGTGTGTATATATGCATATTTAGAATATATATGTGTGTGTATACATAGAGAAAGATAAGGGGACAGAGAGAGAGAGAATTAACAAGACTGAAAAGTTCTAATTTTTATTTATCATAAAAAAGAACCCCAAAGGAAAAAGCAGCCATTCTTATGACTAGGTATTTTACTTTCTAGAAATATGGCAAACAAAGAATGTTCATTCATTTTAATATAAATAGTAACTCTAACCCATTTCTACCTCCATCCTAATACATTCAAAGTTGAAAAATGTTCAGTATATTAAATTATAACATGTCAGTTCTGAAAGGGAAAGAGTACTATGATAAATATAACTAAAGAGGCTATATAACATTTTTCACTTTATAAATTTTTTTAAAGCAATCAAGCTTTAAAGTCATGAAAGGATAGATTTAAATGGTGTAAAGGGGAAGATAGGATCATAAGAGGTTTACTACATATATTAGAAATTTCCTTTTGTGTATGTACCTGTGAGTGCATGTATATGTGAATGAAAAAGAGAGAGAGAGAGAAAGAGAGACAGGATACAAAACAAACAGAAACAGAATTTTGGCTTTCCTTTGTTTTACTAAAGAAACTTATTTTATATATCATAGAGTAATAACATGTAGTATTACATATTTAAATTAAGTTAAAAAGCTCTTATTAATATAAGAGAACTATAATAAATTTAACCTAAATGGACACTAGTATTCTTTTTTTTAATCATTAATTTTTGAATTATTTTTTCTTAAGATGTGCAAAACAGAATTTTCAGGAATAGCTATTACATATCAAGAATAATCCTTTTGATGAGTGCTTCTCATACATGAAGGTTCAGATTAAGCACATAGAAGCCTTTATAAAAATGAAGGTTTCATTCAGATAATTTAGGTGGTGTCAGAGATTCTGTATTTCTTACCAGCTATCAGGTGATGTTGATGATTATGTTCCATAAAAAATTCATTAAAAAGATTTTATTTCAGACTTGGTGAGATATCTCTATTGGTTAGAGCATTGTCCCAAAGCACAGAGGTTGCTGGTTTGATCCCCAGTCAGGGCACATACAGGAACAGATTGATGTTCCCATCTCTCACTCTCTCTCTCTCTCTTTCCCTATCTCCCTGGCTAAAATCCATAAATAGAAATAAAACAAAAGAAAAACTCTATTTGATATGAAATAATAAGTTAATAATTATAATAATAACAATCAAAATAATTTTATATAAATTTCATTTCCAAGGAAAAGAATAATTAGCATAAAAATTAATGATCAGGTGTCACACAGGAGGTCCAGACCCAGAAAATTGATCTGGTGGTGTTGCGAGATCCCAAGGAAACCACAAGGAGAACCTTGTGGGGAGGATATAGCCTTTATTTCTTATATACAGGGGCAACACTGAGGGTGGCAAGTTGGTGAAAGCTTTATGCCTGGCTGGGTGGGGTTTGAGTTTAAATAGCTAAACTCTGGGCTGTTACACAAGCAAAACTCTCTGTCCTCATGCAAGCAGGCAAGTGATCAGGGGGTAAAGGGAAGAGTATGTGCTGTTCTGTATTATCCCTTCTTGATTCATGTTTGGTGACTTTCATGGTTTTTAGAAAAGTCTTAGTTACAGTTTTATTACCCTCTATCCTATGGCTTATGGCCAGGATCCGTGACCATGGTGCCACGCAGCTGGGAGGGTGCAGAACAATAGCCAGTATAGACCCTACATCACGTACATGAGAAAATCAAAATTATTGAGTATTTTCAATGTAAAACAGTTTGTTCCAAATACCATATTAATACTGAACCTCTGCTACTGTTCTGGAGGTCATTTGTCAACAATGATTTGTTTTCAGTTGGTTCTATACTTCTTGACTTATAACAAATTGTTAGGCTTGCATAGAATCAAATATTTCTGAAAACTTTTAAAGAATAAGTCTATTAAGAAACAGCTGAGGTATTTTTTAAACTGGAAAAGAGTCTTTTGAAATGTCAGTGAATTGCACTAAAGAGCTTACAGTATTTATATCTTAAAACTACAACTTATAAGAATAAAGAAAACCAACCATGAAGGAAAGTCCATTGAAAATCAGTATAAAAATCTGTATTCTGTGTTGCGCTAAACAACACTTACTACAGACACTATGGGTTAGACGAGATCTGTTCTGAAAACAAAGTAGATGTACTCCAATGAAGATTCTGGGAATATTATTAGCTGTAAGGACATCTATGCATAATCATTCTCATAACCTGTATGAATAGAAAATTTTAGAAAAAATGCACCAGTGGAACATCTCTGAAAATTACTCTTAAAATATAGGAGTTAACGTGTGCCAGAATTCAGGATATAATATATCTCAAGTGTCTTAATCCTAAAACAACTACTTAGCAAATGATCTGGAATAGATGAAGTGTTACATATTTGCTCTATTTTTGACTTCTGTTTTAGGCATTTCCAAAAACAAACAAAATATTTCATATATATCTTTGTAGCCATTAGTTCATTCTTGGGCTACACTTGCCATAAGAAATGAAAGAATATTTCTGGTTAATCAGTGGTGCATGATTTTCTTTTTTTTAAGGAACTCATTTCACAGGTAAGAAAAAATTGTGGTAGGATAAGATAAACTCAATCAATTAGGAAAAAACTAAAACTATTGAAGACTGTATAAGATGCTGCAATATTTATCGGGGAGAAGTAAAAATAACAACACTATGAATTAAGAAGCAATACAATACTTTTCAAAGCAGTATGTGTAGTGCTGAAAGAAGTGTTGAGCAAGTGGGCACTTTTCAAAAGAGTGGTTATTTGGTTAGGATAGCTATATAAAAACACTATTCTCTGATTCTATACTTTGTACCAGTTTGCTTGGGCTGCAATGACAAAATACCATAGACTGAGAGGAAAATGACACATTTATTTTACAGTTCCGTAGGCTAGAAATTCAAAATTAAAGTTCTGGCAGGGTTGGTTTCTTCTGCGGACCCCTCTTCTTGGCTTGGAGATGACTAACTTCTTGCTGTGTTCTCACATGGTCTTCCTTCTCTGCATGTATATCCTTGGATGTTCTTTGTACATCCTAGTTTCTTCTTATTAAAAAGAAGTTAAGATTAGGTTAGAGCTCATTCTAGCACCCATATTTTAACCTAGACTCCTCTATAAATGTCCTATAGCCAAACAAAGTTACTGAGAAACTGGTGTATAGATTTAAAGTATGAACTTTTGGAGAACACAGTTTATAGCTCATAACACACTCAGAATCTTATATTTATAAAAGACCTGGTTCAACAGCCTTATTTTACAGTTGAGAAATCGGAAGCTTCCCTAAAGAAATGAATATCTTTGGAAAAAGTCACCAAATTAGTATCATATTCTAGATTAAAACATGACTATCACAAATTCCTGATTTTTAAATAAATTTAACTTTACCACATTACTAATATAAACCTGATATGCTTCCTAGAAATATTGCATCTAGATCTTTATTTAAGAATAAAGAGGCACAAAAATTGAAAAGACAGAATTTATGGGTAATAACACTCTTTTTAATTCAGCTTTTCTAGTTGGGTAAGCTTTGTCTCATGAGGAACATGGGGATGCATTAGGACAACCAAGATCTGAATCTGATTTGGTATACTTAACATTATTTTTAGCTTGCTAGTGTAAAAGTAAGTCTGTGTTTCTATAATTCCTATGGTTTAATTCTTGCCATGTTGAGAGAATCATTCTTAAAAGAGCTCACTTTTATAAAGATTTAAAAATAAACACTATGTAAAGACATTTTTTTCCTGTTATTTTTGGCAGTAATATGGTAGATGATATTACATATAAAGTATTTGAGAAAAAAACTATAGAGCCCTGGCCATTTGGCTCAGTGGTAGAGCATTGGCTGGGTGTGTGGAAGCCCCCAGTTTGATTCCTGGCCAGGGCACACAGGAGAAGCGCCCATCTGTTTCTCCACCCTTCCCCCTCTCCTTTCTCTCTGTCTCTCTCTTCCCCTCCTGCAGCCAAGGCTCCATTGGAGCAAAGTTGGCCTGGGCACCGAGGATGGCTCTGTGGCCTCTGTTTCAGGCACTAGAATGGCTCTGGTTGCAATGGAGTGACGCCCTAGATGGGCAGAGCATTGTCTCCTGGTGGGCATGCCAGTTAGATACCGGTTAGGTACATGAGGGAGTCTGTCTCTCGGCCTCTCTGCTTTTCACTTCAGAAAATAAGAATATATAGAAAAGGCAAAAAATTTACCATCTTGAAAAATAGAAAAATTATATTAACTATTTTTTTAGAAATCATAAAAGAGAAAATTTTAATTGTGCCCTGGGCTGATTGGCTTAAATGGATAGAGCATCAGCCTGGTGTAGGGACGGCCCAGGTTCACTGCCCAGTCAGGACACACCTGAGAATCGAACATCTGCTTTTCTTTCCCTCCTTCTCCCTATTCTCTCTCAACTCCTTTCAGAGCCAGTGGCTTGATTGGTTCTATAGTCCACCCCAAGCACTGAGGATAGCCTGGGTTGGTCTAAGCGTCAGCCCTGGGCACTGAGGAGATAGCTCAGTAGATCTGAGCATAGCCCAGGATGGAGGTTGCTGAGTGGATTCGGTTGGGGAGCATTTGGGACTCTATCTTTCTCTCTTCCCTCCTCTCACTGAAAATAATTTAAAAAATCTTTAAACCAATTTGAATTATCAATTTTTCTCATTAACCAATACTTCCTTTTCCCCGATAATTTAATTTATAGACTTATTTGAACTATTAATATCTGCTTAAACTTTATTCAATTTTAGAAGTTTTACTGTGCAAACATCATGGTCAATGGAATTTTATAAAAATTCTAAAAGCTAGCTAGTGGATTGCACAGTAAACATAAAATGCAAATGTTATTTCCTGAATTTGAGTTAGCAAACTTATAGTAAAAGAATACTTTCAAATACTGGAGAGAAGTTTAAAATGACATTTTCTTGTCAAATTCATAAACTCAAAGGTATGTATTTATTTATAGGGACCTGAACACTTTGTCCAGCCCGCCTGTGACTAAAAACCCAAACATGAATTAACAAGCTGTTTCTCCTGATGAAATTATCTTTCCTTACTTCCCTAGACTATGATCCAGAAGGTTAAAGTGTTGTGTTAGGAAAACATCTGTTTAATATAAGAGGTAAGGACATCCTATGGTTAGGATTAATCCATATATCTGCGCTGCCCAACTTCTCAAAAATTACTGTCAATGATATGGCTACTTCTTCACAACTTGCATCATTTTTACAGTGACTTTACAGGTTTCTTGTCAAATTACAAAACACTTTTGATATACTTATGGCAGATATAAACCCAATGAGGTCAGGTAAAGACTGTTTAAGTATCCAATACCACATACATATAAGACCTTTTTAACCATTCTAACAAACAGAGTTGTCAAATATTTTGTGATCCTTTTTACCAAGAACTTGCTTTATTTTTTATACCATTTATATTTAATTAAAATAATTTTATTTTTCTGTCTTCAGTTATTAAAGTATTAAGTTTGTGTGCAGACTGATCATTGCTAAATCCCAGCCTTTAAAGGTGCATCTGACATAAAAGGGTGTTTAATATGTATTTGCTGAATAAGTTGATCATTTAATTAATTTACATTATAATATGTGTTCAGTGATATTATAGTCATTATTGTTGTTCTGATTCCCAAGCAACTAGTGTTTGATCCGCTTATGACATGATGTCTGTAATTTCAAAGGAGTCTTTTTCAAAGTTTCTTAATATTCAGTTAGTGTTATTTTTATAACATCCAGTGATGGAAGTTATCTACAGTGGGAATTGTGTGTAGGGGGGTGGTATACTTTGCAAGGGTTAAAGACAGAATTCTGTTAAACACCCTTATAAGAATGTTGTCAGTTTCATGGAAGGAAGTGATGAGGAGAGGTAGCCCAGAGCAAAGGAGAAAAGGTGAATGGAGGGACAGGGCCACGGAAACAAAATAAAATTCGAGGACAATTTAAAAGTATTACAAGTAGCTAATAAAAAAGGAAAAGGAGCCCTGGCCGGTTGGCTCAGCGGTAGAGCGTCGGCCTAGCGTGCGGAGGACCCGGGTTCGATTCCTGGCCAGGGCACACAGGAGAAGCGCCCATTTGCTTCTCCACCCCTCCGCCGCGCTTTCCTCTCTGTCTCTCTCTTCCCCTCCCGCAGCCAAGGCTCCATTGGAGCAAAAATGGCCCCGGGCGCTGGAGATGGCTCTGTGGCCTCTGCCTCAGGCGCTAGAGTGGCTCTGGTCGCAACATGGCGACCCCCAGGATGGGCAGAGCATCGCCCCTGGTGGGCGTGCCGGGTGGATCCCGGTCGGGTGCATGCGGGAGTCTGTCAGACTGTCTCTCCCTGTTTCCAGCTTCAGGAAAAAAAAAAAAAAAAAAAAAAAAAAAAAGGAAAAGGAAAAAAAAAGGTGTTTTTTTTTTTCAATAATTCCAAAAATAATTATGAAGTGCTTATCCATAAACATGCTGCAATTTGTAGCTGACTGGGTACGGAAAGATGTTAATGGGTAGCTTCAGATTACTTTTCTTGTGTCTGTGCAAGCTTTTTATATTATATGATTAAAATATAGATCAAAACTAGACAAAATCTTATTATACAAAAGACCATCTGGAAAACGCTTAGGTTCTGATAAAAATTTTAAAGTTTACATGATCTAAAAACATCAGCTATGTAAATTCACAAATTCAAAGTAGCAGAGCTGCAAAAGCTTCATTTTAATAAGTATTTATTTCACACACTTGATGTACAGGAGTATGCCAGACTTTTAATTATTGAAATGTTTGGGCTTTCCATTTTAAGGAGAGTTTGTAAAAATTCCTAATTCAATTTACTAAAAACAAAAGAGCATGTACTTCTAATTTTTCTTCTGCATGTTGTTTTCTAGGTCCAATGTATCCAAATTAAAACACTGATGTACTGTGGCATAGAAGGGTTGTCCTGCCTGAGTTATTAGTGAAATTAAATAATGAGACACAGCCATGGAATAGTCAAAAAGATACAAGCATTCTTGTAAGTGAAATTGTCTGCTGGTGTTAAGAGTGTCTCTAGGTATCGGTCTCATTCTATAAAATAAACTCACTTGGAAAAATAATAAAACATAAAAACATACTGCCTTAGGTGAAAGTCAGTGGTGATCTGAGATCCTCACTCATTCCACTGTTCCTAAGTCCCTAATCGCACAGTCTATATATATATATATGTATATCTATCTATATCTATCTATCTATCTATCTATCTATCTATCTATATCACTGATATTTAATTAAAATCATTATTGTTACCAAGATCCATTTATTTTTGCATCTCTGATCTTTAAATTTATAATAATAGTTCATAAGAAATAAATACTTTTTCTGGAAGAAACAGATTTTCTAAAGCCCATTTTGCCTTCTTTAAGCTATGAGGCTTAAGCAGTCTTGGGTCCAGTGTAAAATAGAGGTTTTCAAAAAGATCTCCTAAACTCAAAAAATTATAACAACTAGCAAAATTAAATCCTATGAATCCTGTCAATCCTCCTCTAACCAAAACACCTTAACCTCCAATGCCCTTATTACTTGGAAAGGTAGGGGAAGAGAATCTGATCTGAAGAAGCAAGTAACAATCTCATGCTTTCTCTTTAGTTGTGAGGGGACTTCTTGGCACTGTAGCTGGACACTGTTCAGCCTAGATTGCATGTATATGAAGCAGTTATTATAATTTTCTCTTTGGTATTTGAAGACATTCCTTTAGCATAAATTCAGTAACTTAATTAACAGGAAATTAAAGTCATTGTTCAGAGGTATGGACAATGAAAAGCATACAGAACTTAAAGAGGTACTAAGAAGATGGGTTAGAAGAATTAATAATTTCTGCCTGAGTTAATTTCCAACTCTATTTCAAAATGAGACCTGTCTCATTTTCAACAAGACTCTGCCTAAATATTTCAGTTATCAGAGAACATACTATTCTGAAATCAGACCCTGTCATGTGTGGAGTTCTAATTATCTGGCAATATTTACATGGAAAAAAAACCCTGTCTGCCTGTAATTATAAGCCATTATTTCTAGTTGTCCAGTCTGAAAAGACAAAGAATAATCTTTATTTTTTTAATCATTCATATGTCCATTCAGTCAGCACATGCCTACTAGATACAGTCCCTAAGCTAGTCATTGTGCTAGGAAAAGGCGTGAAAAAATGGATAAAGAAAAAATACTGTGGTGGGGAAGCTTAGAGTACATTGTTTCAGGAAGATGCAAACAATCTGTAGAGTACAAGATTCTAGGTGCCCGTCCTCATATTTCCATACTATTCACTTAAGTCATTATCTGCTCAATTGCTTGAGCTGAAAAACTATGTCATTCTTGATTCTTTTTCCTCACTGTCTTATTCAGTTTATCATTTAGTTCTACAGAGTATACCTCTAAAGCAGGGGTTGGGAAATTATGGCTCGCGAGCCAGATGTGGCTCTTTTGATGGCTGTATCTGGCTCACAGACAAATCTTTAATAAAAAAATAATAACGTTAAAAATATAAAACATTCTCATCTATTACAATCCATTCATTTCCTACCGCTCATGTTCATGGTTGTGGGTGGCTGGAGCCAATCACAGCTGTCCTCCGGGACAACACCAAATTTTTATTGGATAATGCCTAATGTACATGGGTTGTTGTATGGCTCTCACAGAATTACATTTTAAAATATGTGGCATTCATGGCTCTCTTAGCCAAAAAGGTTCCCAACCCCTGCTCTAAAGTATATCTTGCATACATTCATTTTTCTCACTCTCACTACGAGTTCTATATTCTGAACCGTCACCATCTCTACATTAGACTAGTACAACACAAGAGGTGAGGGAGGCAAGAGTAGATTTAGTGTGCCACTTGATATTCTTTAGAGTTAATAAAGCTAGTGTAATCATTGTAACGTGCATATCTAATTTTTACAAATAATTGTAAACCTACTTTTGCCTACCGCTGTAATTTCCTACTTTGCTTTATTTTCCCTGTTTGTGTTCTACAAGCCATTCTTTTCATAAAAATGTAGAATAAACATTTTCTGTATTTTTTAACCAAATAATTTACTGACACATTTCCCCTTTGCATGCCATTAACTATTTTTCACAGGCACTGTTTAATAAAACTAAATAATATTCTATTGTGTGACCATCCTGTCAGTTATTAAAACAATTACTTACAATGCTATATTGTTGGAAATGTATGTGATTTTTAAACTTTGAGTATAATATATAATTCTGTGACAAGCATTATATTACATATATGAATTTTTACCACAAATTCTGACAATTATATTTCTTTACTGTGCCACCATTAAGAGGTACAAAGGAGAAGATTGAATCAATCATGCACTGCCTTCAGGAGACACATCTAACCTGCAAGGACAAAAGTAGACTCAAAATGAAAGGTTTGATTCTCCAAGCAAATAATAACCAAAGATAAGCAGGTGTAACTATATTTATATCTGACAATGCTGACTTTAAGACTATAAAGGTAACAAGAAACAAAGATGGATATTTTATAATGATAAAGGAGACACTATATCAAGAAGACATAATACTTAATACATGTGCACAGAATCAGAGAGCAACAACAATATCTACTAACAGATCTATAAATAGAAAAAGACAAAAAACACAGTCATACTTGGAAAACTCAACACAACATTGACGGCTTTAGATAGATCATTCATACAGAAAGTCCATAAAGAAATATTGGCCTTGAATTACACACTAGACCAAATGGACATAACAGACATTTATGGAACATATCATCAGATTGTACATTTTTTTTCATTTTGTGTAAAACAGTCTCAAGGATAGACCATATATTGGGCCACAAAACTAACCTTATCGAAGTCAAGAAGACTAAAATTATACCAAACATAGTTTCTGACCTAGTACTTTGAAATTATAACTCAACTGCAAAAAGGAAATAGAGAAACCCTCAAAAATGTGGAAGTTAAACAACATACTTCTAAAAATTGATTGAGTCAACGAAGAAACAAAAGCAGGATTAAAGGTATATATAGAAAATAAGAATAACAATATGACATATCAAAAATTCTGGGCCCTGGCCGGTTGGCTCAGCGGTAGAGCGTCGGCCTGGCGTGCGGGGGACCCAGGTTCGATTCCCGGCCAGGGCACATAGGAGAAGCACCCATTTGCTTCTCCACCCCACCCCCTCCTTCCTCTCTGTCTCTCTCTTACCCTCCCGCAGCCAAGGCTCCATTGGAGCAAAGATGGCCCCGGGCGCTGGGGATGGCTCCTTGGCCTCTGCCCCAGAGCATCGCCCCCTGGTGGGCAGAGCGTCGCCCCTGGTGGGCGTGCCGGGTGGATTCCGGTCGGGCGCATGCGGGAGTCTGTCTGACTGTCTCTCCCCGTTTCCAGCTTCAGAAAAATACAAAAAAAAAAATAAAAAAATTCTGGAATGTAGCAAATGCAGTAATAAGACAAAAGTTTATATCATTACAGGCTGATATTAAGAAACAGGAGGTATTCCAAGTAATAGGGCATTGTTAAAATCCCTAGATGCTTTTGAGAGTCAAATAAAGCATACTCTCTCCAATAAGATAATATCGTACTAAGCCTTTCATTATTTTTCTAAATTTTCTAATAAATCATCCTATAGACAATAATATTAAAAATAAAATAAATAACCAAACACATAGCGAGGTAAGAAAAATGAATAAATTTCGGCTGGGAAAGGAATCATGGAAAACTATAAGTATTCCAGACCAAAAATGTAATAGACTTGAATTAGGAACTCAATAGCACATCAAAACTGGAATATAAATCAGAAAAAAAAGATGTCTATAAAGAAACAAAAAAAGAGAATAGAAAGATAGAAGCAAGTGATATAGTAGATATTGTTAAAACTATAACACTCAATTCTCATTTTCTCAGTAATTATGCACATCACAGATTCAAATATTTCTACTTTGTGTGCATGTCCACAAATTACCAGAAAAGCATCATCTCTATTGATTTTGGAGTTATGTCTGAGTCTGTCTGGATGCTATAACAAAATACTGTTTTATTAACAATAGAAATGCATTTCTTACAGTTCTGGAAGATGAAAAATAGGAACAAAAATCAAGGTTCGGGAGATTCAGTGTCTGGTTAGAGCCACTTCCTGTTATAGATGGCTGTCTTTCTTCTGTATCCTCACTCAGTGGAAGGGCTGAGGGAGCTCTCTGAAGTTTCTTCTCTAAGGGCACTGATTCTTTTTATCAAGGTTCTACTCTTATGACCTCTGCACCTCCCAAAGGTCTATCTCCCAACATCATCTCACTGGGGATTAGGTTTCAACATATGAATTGTGGTGGTGGTGGTGAGGGAACACAGACATTCAGTCTCTAACCTATTATAAATACTTTAGCAAGTAGGCAAATTTATAGGTAAAAATTCCATAAATAATGAGAATGGACTGTAACTGGAGTAGCAAAAATGTCGTGGAAAATGTGATAAAACATTTGAAGACATAAATTGAGAATTATCTGACATTGTTGAAAATTTTCAATCCTTAAGTTACAAATCCCTAGTGCTCTAAACAAGATAATTAAGAATCCACACAAAATCCCATCAAAATAAAACTCTTGAAAACCAAAAACAAATAAATAAACTTAAATACTGCCAGAGAAAAGAAAGATAAATTTGATTAAAAAAAAAAACAGAGGAGATGACGTCAGAGTAATGGCGGGGTAGGAAGCGATACCGATAAATCTCCCCCAAAACTCAACAAGATCTTCAACCAGAAACAGAAAAACCTATACTTGGAGCTTCCAGATGCTTCGCAATACACCCAAAGGTATGATTGAGTGAAAAATTGGCTAAATATATAACCAAACCCCGAAGGAAATAGGGAGTAAGAAATGCTCCGCCTTCCTCACTAACCTAAACAGGGCGGCTTTCTCTGGTAACTGTGAATATAGAAACTGAGGCGGGCAAAGGGGGTGAATACATCCAGGCCGCGAAACAAACAGCCGAACCAGGCTGTGGCACGGAGATCCAAGCCGAGGAAAATCTGATCCTGTGGCAACCCGGGCAATACAAGCTAACACTCGCGCCAAACCCAAACAAAGAAAGACAAGCGGCGCGGCCATTTTACCCGGTCTCCTGGCTGGTGCGCAGTTAGTGGGCGAGAGATTTCTTCCTAGGCCCCGGGAGTCAGTGTCCGTGTTGCCTCACAGAGAGGCAGGGTCAGAGGCCTTTCTGTGGGCCGAGGGCAGAGTCTCTGGGCAGCCCCAGCGCCCTGGGAAAGCCACGCACGGGAGGGAGTGAGAACTAATTCCAACGGTGGAGATTTTCCGTACTGGAGGGTGTTTCACTCAGAGGGAATCGCGGCCGGCCTCATATCCTGGTTTGCGCGCGCAGATAAGGAGTGAGCGATTCCTCCGAGTGCCTCAGCAGTGCGCGCCCGTGTTATCGCACAGAGGAGCAGAGTCAGGGGCCTTTGTGTGGGCCAAAGCGGAATCTCGGGCCGCCCCAGCGCCTTGCAAAAGCCGCGCACGGGGACGGAGCGAGACTCAATTCCAACGCTGCAACTTTTCCCTGCGGTTGGGGGTTTCACTCAGAGCGTGAGACTGCTGGCCGGATATCCTGGTCTGCGCGCGCAGCCAGTGAGTGAGAGTTTCCTCCAAGCGCCCCGGAAGTGGGCACCCGCTTGTGTTACCGGACAGAGTGGCAGAGCCAGAGGTCTTTGAATGGCCGGAAAGCCCGCCTGATTATGCTAGCAGCTCTGACTGACTGAGCCTTACCCAGAGCCCTGTGCTGAGTGGAAATAGAGTGGGGAGTTGCCAGCTCTTTGAACCTCTTACTATCCAGGCAGAGGCAGCAGCAACCCATAGCTGGATTATCAGGCTACTAATTGAGGAAGGAAAGACTAGGATAAAGGCTCTAGGAACACGGACTCTCTCACTGTCGGAGCCTATAAATGCTAATAGCCTAGACTGCCAACGAGACTAAAGCACAATACATGACATTGCCATAGTGACTTATCAACTGCAAACCTCCACCTGAGCGTGGCAAAGGGGCAAAACCCGGGGTACAGAGTCACCGACCAGGAAGAGGGAGAGAAAAGAAAAAGCAAGAAGATAACCTCTCAAAATCAAGAATAATCTGCAGACTTTATAACCTATCCCATTTTATTATATTTGTTCGTTTGTTTCTCTTATCTTCATTCTTGATACTTTTTTTTTCCTCCTCCAATTTGGCCGATTAACTCTCTACCGGTCTTACTCTCTCCTCTCCTTGAACTACACTACCCATAAGTGTTACATCTCCCATTATCTTTTCTCTTCTCTTCCTTTCTCTCTATGAGGGTTGCACTCCAAAACCCTTAACTCTCTCTCTCTCTCTCCTTTCTTTTTTCTTCTTTTAGTGGTTCCCTCTTTTTTTTTCTCTCTCTCTCTTTCTTTTCTCCCTCTATATTAGTTTCTTCCTTTCTCCTTTACATCTCCTCTCACTCAAACCTCAATAACAAACAAATTATCTTATCTGGGACTCAAACTTATGTTTGTGGCATTCTGGGGGGTTTTTACTTCACCTTTTTAACTTACTAGCAGTGCTCCCATCCCTGGCTCTCCATATTATCTAGTTCTTGTTCCACTAAATACAATAGTAATTTTTTAATTTGTCCCCCCATTTTTCCGTTTTCCTCTTAATCCTCTCATCATAACTCTTAGACAACCAACACCTAAAAGCAAATCATTTTATTCTTGACCCAAATTTTTTCCTTATTTGCTTTTTGTGGGTCCATACGCTCTTTTTTTTTTTTTTTTTTTTTTCTTTCTTCTTTTTTCTTTTTTTTTTTTTTTTTTTTTTTTTGTTTGCCCCTTTATTACTTTTCCCCAATTCAGGCCTCCATCACAGGCATTTTTTGTTATAATTCACAGTCCACCACAAGATTTTATCAAGAAAGAGGGGAGAGGAGAGGAGAGGAAAAAAGGAGGGGGGGGAATAATTTCCTTTTTTTTTTTTTTTTTTTTAATTTTTATTGTATTTTTCTTTATTTCATTATTAATTTTTTTTAAAAAAAACAACTTTTTTCGATTTTTTTTTTATTATTTTTTTAAACTCTTTATTCTTTATTAAATCTCAATAATACTATCAACAAAACCACCCTCAGATGCCATTAAGGAAGAGAAAATCGAATATCATGGATACAAAAGAAAGAGAGGTAACACCGCTAGAAGAGGAAAAATCTATGGAGAAAAAATTTAATATATTGGAAACCTTGGAGCTAAATGACAGAGAATTCAAGATAGAAATCCTAAAAATCCTCCGAGATATACAAGAAAACACAGAAAGGCAATTTAGGGAGCTCAGAAAACAACTCAATGAACACAAAGAATATATGTCCAAGGAAATTGAAACTATAAAAACAAATCAAACAGAGATGAAAAACTCAATTCACGAGCTGAAAAACGAAGTAACAAGCTTAGCTAGTAGAACAGGTCAGATAGAAGAGAGGATTAGTGAAATAGAAGACAAGCAACTTGAGGCACAACAGAGAGAAGAAGAAAGAGACTCAAAAATTAAAAAAAATGAGATAGCCCTACAAGAATTATCTGACTCCATCAAAAAGAATAACATAAGAATAATAGGTATATCAGAGGGAGAAGAGAGAGAAAATGGAATGGAGAACATACTCAAACAAATAATAGATGAGAACTTCCCAAGCCTGTGGAAAGAACTAAAGCCTCAAGTTCAAGAAGCAAACAGAACTCCAAGTTTTCTTAACCCCAACAAACCTACTCCAAGGCATATCATAATGAAATTGACACAAACCAACAGCAAAGAAAAAATTCTCAAGGCAGCCAGGGAAAAGAAGAATACAACATATAAAGGAAGGCCCATTAGATTATCATCAGATTTCTCAGCAGAAACTCTACAAGCTAGAAGAGAATGGACCCCAATATTTAAAGTCCTGAAAGAGAGGAACTTTCAGCCACGAATACTATACCCATCAAAGCTATCCTTCAAATATGAAGGAGAAATAAAAACATTCACAGATACAGAAAAGATGAGGGAATTTATCATCAGAAAACCCCCACTCCAGGAATTACTAAAGGGGGTTCTCCAATCAGATACAAAGAACAAAAAAAAACAGAGCCACAAGTAAAAGCTCCAAGAAGAACACAATAAAACCAAATTTAAACTGTGACAACAACAAAAAGAAAGAGGGGGAGAAGATGGAGATTAACAGTAGCAAAGGACGATGGAGTGCAAAAGTACTCACAAAATAGTTCGCTACAATGAACAGGGTAGGGACCCTTTTCATTATTCAAAGGTAACCACCATTGAAAAAACCACCACAGAAGTACATGAGATAAAAAAGATAGCAACAGTGGAAAGATGTATGGAATACAACCAAATAAAAACAAAAGATAGAAAAACAAAAGAGAAGGATCAAACAAGACACAAAACTAACAGAAAGCAAGATATAAAATGGCAATAGGGAACCCACAAGTATCAATAATTACACTAAATGTAAACGGATTAAACTCACCAATAAAAAGGCACAGAGTAGCAGAATGGATTAAAAAAGAAAATCCAACTGTATGCTGCCTACAGGAAACTCATCTAAGTAACAAGGATAAAAACAAATTCAAAGTGAAAGGCTGGAAAACAATACTCCAAGCAAATAACATCCAAAAAAAAGCAGGTGTAGCAATACTCATATCGGATAATGCTGACTACAAGACAGGAAAAGTACTCAGAGACAAAAATGGCCATTTCATAATGGCTAAGGGGACACTGAATCAAGAAGACATAACAATTCTTAATATATATGCACCAAACCAAGGAGCACCAAAATATATAAGACAGCTACTTATTGATCTTAAAACAAAAACTGACAAAAACACAATCATACTTGGAGACCTCAATACACCGCTGACGGCTCTAGATCGGTCATCCAAACAGAGAATCAACAAAGATATAGTGGCCTTAAACAAAACACTAGAGCACCTGGATATGATAGACATCTACAGGACATTTCATCCCAAAGTGACTGAGTATACATTTTTCTCCAGTGTACATGGATCATTCTCAAGAATTGACCATATGTTGGGCCACAAAAACAACATCAGCAAATTCAGAAAAATTGAAGTTGTACCAAGCATATTTTCTGATCATAAAGCCTTGAAACTAGAATTCAACTGCAAAAAAGAGGAAAAAAATCCCACAAAAATGTGGAAACTAAACAACATACTTTTAAAAAATGAATGGGTCAAAGAAGAAATAAGTGCAGAGATCAAAAGATATATACAGACTAATGAAAATGACAATACGACATATCAGAACCTATGGGATGCAGCAAAAGCAGTGATAAGAGGGAAGTTCATATCACTTCAGGCATATATGAACAAACAAGAGAGAGCCCAAGTGAACCACTTAACTTCCCACCTTAAGGAACTAGAAAAAGAAGAACAAAGACAACCCAAAACCAGCCGAAGAAAGGAGATAATAAAAATCAGAGCAGAAATAAATGAATTAGAGAACAGAAAAACTATAGAAAAAATTAATAGAACAAGGAGCTGGTTCTTTGAAAAGATCAACAAAATTGACAAACCCTTGGCAAGACTTACCAAGGAAAAAAAAGAAAGAACTCATATAAACAAAATCCAAAATGAAAGAGGAGAAATCACCACGGACACCGTAGATATACAAAGAATTATTGTAGAATACTATGAAAAACTTTATGCCACTAAATTCAACAACCTAGAAGAAATGGATAAATTCCTAGAAAAATACAACCTTCCTAGACTGAGTCAAGAAGAAGCAGAAAGCCTAAACAGACCTATCAGTAGAGAAGAAATAGAAAAAACCATTAAAAACCTCCCCAAAAATAAAAGTCCAGGCCCTGACGGCTATACCAGCGAATTTTATCAAACATTCAAAGAAGACTTGGTTCCTATTCTACTCAAAGTCTTCCAAAAAATTGAAGAAGAAGCAATACTTCCAAACACATTTTATGAGGCCAACATAACCCTCATACCAAAACCAGGCAAGGATGGCACAAAAAAAGAAAACTACAGACCAATATCTCTAATGAATACAGATGCTAAAATACTAAACAAAATACTAGCAAATCGAATACAACAACATATTAAAAAAATAATACATCATGATCAAGTGGGATTCATCCCAGAATCTCAAGGATGGTTCAACATACGTAAAACGGTTAATGTAATACACCATATCAACAAAACAAAGAACAAAAACCACATGATCTTATCAATAGACGCAGAAAAGGCTTTCGATAAAATACAACACAATTTTATGTTTAAGACTCTCAACAAAATGGGTATAGAAGGAAAATATCTCAACATGATAAAGGCCATATATGATAAACCATCAGCTAACATCATATTAAATGGCACTAAACTGAAGGCTTTCCCCCTTAAATCAGGAACAAGACAGGGTTGTCCACTCTCTCCACTCTTATTTAATGTGGTACTAGAGGTTCTAGCCAGAGCAATCAGACAAGACAAAGAAATAAAAGGCATCCATATCGGAAAAGAAGAAGTAAAGGTATCACTTTTTGCAGATGATATGATACTATACATCGAAAACCCCAAAGAATCCACAAAAAGACTACTAGAAACAATAAGCCAATACAGTAAGGTCGCAGGATACAAAATTAACATACAGAAGTCAATAGCCTTTCTATATGCCAACAATGAAACAACTGAGAAGGAACTCAAAAGAACAATCCCCTTCACGATTGCAACAAAAAAAATAAAATACTTAGGAATAAACATAACAAAGAATGTAAAGGACTTATATAATGAAAACTATAAACCATTGTTAAGGGAAATCGAAAAAGATATAATGAGATGGAAGAATATACCTTGTTCTTGGCTAGGAAGAATAAATATAATCAAGATGGCTATATTACCCAAAGCAATATACAAATTTAATGCAATTCCCATCAAACTTCCAATGACATTTTTTAAAGAAATAGAGCAAAAAATCATCAGATTTATATGGAACTATAAAAAACCCCGAATAGCCAAAGCAATCCTAAAGAAAAAGAATGAAGCTGGGGGCATTTCAATACCTGACTTCAAACTCTATTATAGGGCCACGACAATCAAAACAGCATGGTATTGGCAGAAAAATAGACACTCAGACCAATGGAACAGAATAGAAAGTCCAGAAATAAAACCACATATATATAGTCAAATAATTTTTGATAAAGGGGCCAACAACACACAATGGAGAAAAGAAAGCCTCTTCAATAAATGGTGCTGGGAAAACTGGAAAGCCACATGCAAAAGAATGAAACTGGACTACAGTCTCTCCCCCTGTACAAAAATTAACTCAAAATGGATCAAAGATCTAAACATAAGACCTGAAACAATTAAGTACATAGAAGAAGACATAGGTACTCAACTCAGGGACCTGGGTTTTAAAGAGCATTTTATGAATTTGACTCCAATGGCAAGAGAAGTGAAGGCAAAAATTAATGAATGGGACTACATCAGACTAAGAAGTTTTTGCTCAGCAAGAGAAACTGATAACAAAATAAACAGAAAGCCAACTAAATGGGAAATGATTTTTTCAAACGACAGCTCAGATAAGGGCCTAATATCCAAAATATACAAAGAACTCATAAAACTCAACAACAAACAAACAAACAATCCAATAAAAAAATGGGAAGAGGATATGAATAGACACTTCTCCCAGGAAGAAATACAAATGGCCAACAGATATATGAAAAGATGCTCATCTTCTTTAGCTATTAGAGAACTGCAAATCAAAACGGCAATGAGATACCACCTCACACCTGTTCGATTAGCTGTTATTAGCAAGTCAGGTAACAGCAAATGTTGGAGAGGCTGTGGAGAAAAAGGAACCCTCATACACTGTTGGTGGGAATGTAAAGTAGTACAACCATTATGGAAGAAAGTATGGTGGTTCCTCAAAAAACTGAAAATAGAACTACCTTATGACCCAGCAATCCCTCTACTGGGTATATATCCCAAAAACTCAGAAACATTGATACATAAAGACACATGCAGCCCCATGTTTATTGCAGCATTGTTCACAGTGGCCAGGACATGGAAACAACCAAAAAGCCCATCAATAGATGACTGGATAAAGAAGATGTGGCACATATACACTATGGAATACTACTCAGCCATAAGAAATGATGACATCGGAACATTTACAGCAAAATGGTGGGATCTTGATAACATGATACGAAGCGAAATAAGTAAATTAGAAAAAAACAGGAACTGTATTATTCCATACGTAGGTGGGACATAATAGTGAAACTAAGAGACATTTACAAGAGTGTGGTGGTTACGGGGGGGGGAGGGGGGAATGGGAGAGGGATAGGGGGTGGGGAGGGGCACAAAGAAAACAAGATAGAAGGTGACAGAGGACAATCTGACTTTGGGTGGTGGGTATGCAATATAATTGAACAACAAGATAACCTGGACTTGTTATCTTTGAATATATGTATCCTGATTTATTGATGTCACCCCATTAAAAAAATAAAATTATATAAAAAAAAAAAAAAAAAAAAAAAACCCAAACATGTTGAACTGAGAACTCATTTCTCAGCAGAAGCATTGGTATCCAAAAAACAATGAAATATTTTTATATTTATGAAATCAATTAAGAGACAACCTAAAAGTGTATGCCAAATGAAAACAATTTTCAATAGTAAAAAAAGTAAAAACATTTAAAAAAATGAATATTATTACTGGTAGGTTTGCAATTAGAGGAAAACTAGAGACAAATTAAGAATAATATTTTAGCAGAAAGAAAACAATTCAAAATAGAAGGTTGAAAATGTAGAAATTTATGACAAATAATTATAGTAATTACATATGGCTAATATAAATAATAATGTTAAATAAAAGCAATGCCTTATATACTTAAGATATATTAGTATTAAATCACACCAAAAATCATAGTATATGAATTAGGAGGGAATAAAAATAGGTACTATGTTTGTTTCTTATATTATTTAGTGAAAGGACAAAAATATCAGTTGCTGCTAGATTTGGTTACTCATAAATATATATTGTAATATTTAGTGTAAACTGCACCAAAACTAGTAAAGATTAATACTTCTGAGTTAATAGTAGAAAATGGCCTGACCAGGCAGTGGCGCAGTGGATAAAGCGTCAGACTGGGATGCGAAAGACCCAGGTTCGAGACCCCGAGTTTGCCAGCTTGAGCGCAGGCTCATCTGGTTTGAGCAAGGCTCACCAGCTTGGACCCAAGGTCTCTGGCTCAAGCAGGGGGTTACTCGGTCTGCTAAAGGCCCAAGGTCAAGGCACATATGAGAAAGCAATCAATGAACAACTAAGGTGTCTCAACGAAAAACTGATGATTAATGCTTCTCATCTCTCTCCGCCCTGTCTTTCTATCCCTCTCTCTGACTCTCTCTGTCTCTGTAAGAAAAAAAAAAAAGTAGAAAATGAAGTATTTTATTATACTCAGTCATTTAAGTAAAAGAAATGACAGGAGAGAACAGGTAGAGCAAGCAGAAGTTTAAGTTCAAAGAATCAATAATATTCAATATGAGTTGACTACTCTATTGAAAAGGCAAAGATTACTAAGCTAAATTTTTAAGAAGTCAAAATGCAATATGTAATACTCTGTGATTTGGAAGAGTATATCTAAAAATAGTTATCAAATAAAAATAATTTATATAGCTATGCCATTGAAACTCTAAAAAAGATTATAGCTGCATTTATTTCTGAAAATTGTAGAGTTTAGACAATAATACTTATACAAGATAATTATAAATAGCTTCAAAATAATAAAACTTTTAATTCAACTCAATTTAATACAGCAAAAATAGAAAAAACTATTAGGAGAAACAGACAAAATGATAATCATAAGATTTAAAATATATTTCTCTTAGTTACTATTAGAAAAACTAGTAAAAAGTTATTGAAAAGTTAAAAAACACAACTTTTTCTTATTAAACATGTGTAGAACACAGGACCCATCCACTGTAGATTATACCAAGAGTTAAAGAAAGATTGACCATACAAATCATATAAGAAAAGTTAATCATGAAAGAAAAAAGCAAAAACATAACTGCAAAATAGCTATATATTCAGAATGACTTGTAGGACAAAGAAATTAACAATAAACACTGGAACATTTTTCAACTAATAATAGCAAACGTTACATATCATAATTGTGAGATTCAGTAAGGTATAAGAAAAATTACATTCTTTATAGTGCATATTAAAAAAGAAAAAAGTGGAAAATTAATATGCACCTATCTCAACAAAGTAGAACATAAAAATAAATGCAAAATAAATAGGAAGAAAATAATTATAAGAGCATAAATAACTGAAATAGAATGCACATAAAATAGTATTAGCAGGATGAAAGCTTTCTTTGAAAGACTGATGAAATTGATAAACATCTTATAAAACAAAAAAGAAAATAACATAGAGGGTGATTTTTAAACATTATATTGACATTATATTGACATTATATTGATGATAAATTGTTATGAATCATCTTTATTAAATAAGTTTAAATCATAAATAAAAATAATTTATCCTATCTGTTGAAGAGAATATACAAAAACTATGACACTATCTTTGACACTTTGATCTTGTAGGCCTAGTAGTTGCTGCTGTTGCTGCCAGGCAAGTACAGGTTCCCATTAGATTCAGACAGATGGTAAAGAAACTGCAGAGCCAAAAACTGCTGGGCCATTGCTTTATCCTAGCCTCGCTCCTGGCTGGAGAGTAAACACACAGAGGGCTCCAAATCCCACTCACACATTCTCCGGTTCCACAACCAGGAAATTCTATTCTGGTATCTCCTAGAATCAAAGGCCCCCACCAGCCTCAGTTACCTCTGGTTCCCCATCTGCACACCTTCTCCCTTCTCATCTCTGCACAAACTGGCTTCTCCTTCAGCACCCTGCCATCTTGGCTGCTTTGTCCTCTTCTTCTCCTTCTTCCTCCTTCTTAAGAACTGCCTGGGCCCACAAAGCCCCCTCCTCCAGCAAACATTAATATAAGAATCGCCCTTCCCAAGCAGGAAGGTAATCACAGATCACATATCTGGGCAGTGGCCCTTTTTAACAATAAAAGTGAGCAAATTCAGAAAATACCTATTTTTATAAACTCATTTGCCCAACAGATATCTATTATTTTATTAAAAAATTAAAAAAACATTAAGTTATAGTCATAGAAAAGGGATTCAATAATGAGAGGATGTCAGTTCTCCCAAAATTTGCTTTACAGATTTAATGGCATTTAAACAAAATTCAAACAAAATTGTCATATAAATGTGAAGTTTTAAATGTAAAAAATAGGTTATTTGAAGATAAAACATTTTGTGGCAAAATGAAAAAGGAAAACAGAGAATAAATTCAGGACAGTGGTTCTCTTCAGATGACAAAAGAAAATATGATTAGTCCAAGGCCTAAAAGGGCTTCAAAGGGATAGGCAATCTGCTATTTCCAACGGGTCGTGGTAATTATACATTAATTTTTTAAATTGTTCTCTAAAGTTCTACATATATATTCAATATATTTTGTAGGTGTAGTATGTTTGTATTTAAAATCTTAAATAAATGCAGAAACCATAGTCCTGCTACTATAAAACCATATAAAATGTAAGATCTTTATCACAGTAAGTACACATGCCTACATACATGTCAATATCTTGGATGAATAGACACTCTCAAATTATTTTTCGAACTTGGATTATTGAAAGGGGAAATATTCTCACTTAACAACTCTAGCAACTTTTTGCCTTCTAAGATTGGGAGGATTGGATTTTTCCTCTGGGACACGCTGTCTATTTTGGTATAAATTCCCTGGAGTGCATAACTTTGGATTTTTATATAGGAAATATCCACCCAATAATCGTGGAAAAGTACCAAACACAATGAAGAAAATTATTTCAAAATCATCTGAATAATTTAATACTTAATGTTGATTAATAATAATATGTTCTATTCAGAATAAAATTTAGATATGTTGTGCTTATGTATCAATATTATCGAGGGCATTAAAAAAAGAGCTAAAAATATTCTGCATTGTTATTAGTCATCATTTAAGATTGGTGGAACTATGCACATTTTAAATATCTTTTGTATTTTATGTGTTTTCAAACATTATACCAAGAGCGTGTTACTGCAACTGTAAGAAAAAAAGTAACTAAATTGCAGAACGAACACAGAACATAAGCTTTCAGTGTGGCCTGAACAATGCTGAATTCTTTATCTGGACTCTTGACTTGTGTTATTGTCCTCAATGTTGTATATATTAGCAGCCACATCACCTTTTTGGGTCATATTGATCTGGCAGGCAACCAGAACACACAAATGTTTTCAGATAGATTGCTCTTAAGGCGGATCGGCACTATGTTTTGTTAGCTAAAATGCAGAACCTTATTTCCATTAATTTAATAATGTGATTAGGTTCTGTGGACGAAAAAAAGTAAAAGACAGGGCCACAAACAAAACCTGACAAGCTCAGGTGAGCCCTGCACATGGCCTTGCAAATTCAAGAGACCTGAAGTAACCACACAGGATGGTCTGCAATGAAAACTTTCTAACTAAAAGCAGTTCATGGTGGGTAGTCATGTCCTAGGGAGGTGTTTTTCTCTAACAAAGATCGATGCTTACCTTAGTCTAGCCTCTCTGTGGTCTTTTGCCGCTACAATAACATATATACTTGATAACCTGTCTTTGAAATATAAGGGTAATCTTTTCCAGCCCCTCTCAGAGCAGGCACCCCACCAGAGCGGGAACCCACAAACCCCCTCATTGTTATTGTTATCATGTTACTCGCTAACTCTTAACTATCTTATTCCTGCCTATGTAAAAGAAGTTTCAGTCTATAGATTTTTTACTTTAAATCCAACCCCAAAGATTGACCCGCTCTGCTTTCTCCCACCTCCCTGATCTAGCACCAGTCCATTTCATGTTAACTCCCTTAAGTCTTTCCCTCTGATTCTAACATATAAAACCAGTGGGGAAACCACCATTTTCAGGAGCATTTTCACAATCCCTTGAGATTTTGCTTTCCAGCAATTGTAGACAGTTTGGCTCGAAGAAACTCATAAAAAAAAAAATTCTTACAGGTTTGGATATTTCTTACGTTGACAGTTCGTATTCTCAGTCTTCCAGCACATTTCAGTAGAACAACACACAGCTGGATGACCTGTATTCCTACTTAATGAATAAAATGGAAAACACTTAAAATAAGTCATTGCAGCTTCACTCCATCTGAGAATTCCTCCGCAATATCATCGATTTCCTTTTTGCCTTTGTTCTAGACTGCCGAAAAATGGTTTCTTCAGTTAACTTACCTCTCTCATACGTTTTCAGAGACTTCCTTTCTCATAGTTCTATCATTTTGTTCTTTATGAATGTCTAGAGCTCCTACATTATTAAAAAGACAGCCTACAAAATCCCTTCCGCAATCTTGATAAAACCTCTCTCTAACTTCCTCTACTAACTCTTTAATTTAAATTTATTGAAAGATTGATCTCTATTAGCATTTTAGGTCTTTGCAATTTAGATTTCGCTCATAACATTTTCTGTTTGGCTCCTTACATAAAGGGATGCAAAGAAATTTTAATTATCAAAGCGAAGAGCAATTTCTCTTTTCACATTTTCCCGAGACATGATCTGCCCTCCTTTAGGAACAGGACTTCAGTGCATGGAGATATGATGGCAGGAGCTCAGTCCTTAGAGCAGAATTTCGCATGGATTAGGTTTGCCAGGCTAAAGCAAGTGCTGTACCTATCTTCAGTAAAAGGTGAATCCTAGGAACCTCATCGCACAAGAGCAGGAAAGTAGATTACTTTAAGAATATAATTTCAATTTGTCCCAATGACTGGGTTTCCAGATTTTAAGTGATAAATGCAGCATAATAGTAATGCAGCTATTGTTTTTTGGTAAATAATACAACTTTATTATTCCAAGACAGGAAACTTAAAATCACTGTAAATGCTTCCATTGCACTTTCTCATTCACTTCATGATTCTATCCAGTCAGATGTCAGCAAAACTTCAGTTTTCCTTTAGAACATACTGTCTTTAACCTCAATAGTTGCTGAATTGCCCCATTTCTATTTTTTTGTCACTCACCTTAATTATTGCCAGAATTGTTTAGGAAGTCTTCCTCCTCCAATCTACATTCCATTTGGTTTCCAGAACAGCCTTTCTATAATTCAGCTTTGATTCCATCTTCTCTCCCTGCAATAACTTGTTAGGTCCCCAGCTTTTTCCACATGAGCTTTAAACTTCTTACCCAATGTAGGGCCAAGGGCCATGGCCATTACGGCCATTCACATGCAGCTTCTCATTGGATTCAGGCAGATGGTAAAGAAACAGTGGAGCCAAGGAATGGTGGGCCATTCCTTTATTACAGTCTCACACTGGCCGATGAGCAACATACAAAGAAAACACTTCCTTTCACTCAGGGCTTCCAAAGCCACTGACACATTCTCCGGTTCCACAACCAGGAGAATCCTCTCTATTTCCTCCTAGAATCAAAGGCCCCACCAGTCTCAGCAGAGCTCATAAAAGCCCCTCACCTCTGGTTCCCCATCTGCACAGCTTCTCACTGCTCTGCCAACATGGCTTCTTCAGCACTCTGCATTCTCTCTGCTCTCGCTCTGCAAACATGGCTTCTCTCCACCTTTTCTCCTTCTCCTCTCTCTTTTCAAAACTTTCTGGTGCGAAAAAGCTCTCTTCCAGCAAACATTAGCAAAATAATGGCCCTTCCCAAGCAGGAAGGTAATTTGCAATTTCACAGACCACATATACCTGGCACTGCCCAGCCCCCAATGCAAACTGTAAACTAGCAAACATAAAAATCACATTTTACAAACTTATTTGACCAACACCTTAGTGTAAAAAAATCTTTGTTAATATGCACCCTATTTACTTTATTTACTTTTGTTTTCCTACACTCCATTGTTCTCTACCTCAGTGCCCTTAGAGTACCAAGCCTGTTTTCATTTCCACGTCCTGTTACTGATCCCTCTGCTGTTATATTCTTATTGCTATTGCTTCTGTAATATTGTTTCATTTAATTAACTCCTGTCCTCCCAAATTCTGTTGAAGCAATACCATTGAAAACTTGCAATATCATTTTTGAGTCCTTCCATGAGCTCCCATGTTTTCTTGAAAGATTTTCTTATAGCATTTACAAACTTGCTTACCTCCTATAATAAGCTATAAATTTACCGAGTAGAGGAACTACATCTTGTTTGATTAGTATACTTAGTGCCTAGTCAAACGATTAGCTCTCAGTGGGCACTCAATAAATATTTTTTGAGATAATATTTGTCATCTTTTAAAAGAATACCAGGAAAAGGAAATCCCAGTTAAACACCTTAGAAACTACAAATATCTTTATGCATACACTCATTACTAATTTTTTTCCTTAGAGGAAACTTTTATTTAATCTTTTTATTTACTATTTACATCAATCTTTCAATAACTATTCAAATTTCTCTTAGTGTAACCCCTTCTTTGCCCAACATCATAGTAGCAGGTTGGGTATATGTAAAGCCAGCAGTCAAGGCCAGGGCCACTATCGCAGCAGCCTCCAGGCCCATGCAGGTTCACATTGGATTTGGACAGTCGGCAAAGAAACCATGGAGCCAAAAACTGGTGGGCCATAGCCTTTAATCCTACCTTGCACCCGGTGGGCAAGTAAAAATACACACTGGGCTCCAAAACCCAGTCACACTCAGTGCTCACAAAGCCACTGACTTATCTGAGTTTCCTAGAATCAAAGGTTTCTAGCTCACCAACCTTATTCTCCTCAGTTCCCCATCTCCTTCCTTATCCCAGATACAAACTCTACACAGACTGGCATCTCACTCAGTACTCCGCCATCTTGGCTGCTTCTCCTGGCCTACTCCACGTGGCCTCCTTCTGCTCTCCTCTGCTCTCTCTTGCTAATCTCAGGAACCAAGTGGCAAGTTCCCGTTCTACCCCTATTTTATAGTGTAGCTTCACAACCTTTAATCCAATATACAAAATAGGGTAGTCTCTAATACAAAGTCACTTCTCTGAGGCATGATTGGATTGTACCGCCCTACAGCAAAAAGGGTGGGAAAGGCTTAATCCCAAAACCAAGCCCCAGGTTACAACGATCTCCAACACACATTAATATCACCTGGGCGATGGCCTCTTTAACAAAGTGAGCATAATACATTTTATCTGCCCAACAGTATACATGACTTGTTTGCAAATCAGTCATAATGTTGTACTCTCTTGACTTAAATAACTAATTCATTTAACTCTGACACCATCAAAGCTTCTGAGTGTCAAAAAAAATACTTGATAGAACTGTTGGAAAGAAGCATAGACTTTTTCTCACTAGTTTTGTATATTGAATTTATAGGATGGGAACTGCTGTTAGATCATCTTAATACAAAATGAAGACTGAGAAAGAAGTCATCTTGGAAGAGAGAAGAGTGAAATAATAGGGAAAACTCTCATGAAGGAGGGACATTTGAGTATCTGGTTCAAGCAATGATTTAGCTGAACACATAAGTTTTAATTGTGTGAGCCAATAAATGTATATATGTATATGTTTACTTAAAACAATTTGAGCTGGATTTTCTGTCACAACCAACAGTTTCTCTCTTCATATGTATTTTGATATATACTCTCATTTTGCTCTTTTATAAGCAGTCTACATAACTTCTTAATATCAAGTCTTTCCTGGTACAAAGAGCTGCTCAAGATTGGTTTTATGTTAATTTATTTAGTATTATATTTTTCTATATTCACCTCTTTCCTTCTATCTCAACCATGCTGAGATTTTTATCTTCTCCCTATTGGTCATTTTTTTTAGAACCAAGTTACATGGTTTTATGCTATTTGGACTACATTTGCAATATTTTTGTGTTTAAACAATTTAGTATATGTAACTTTTCACATTCTGATTTCTTCTACTAGACTCTAACTTATTTGAGAGCAGTGATTCTTTATAAGTAAAGGTTAAATCAGGAGAACAGAAGACAGTCAAATATTTTGTTTTTAGTTAAAATATTTTTCTAAGTGTATTGAGCTATAAATTACATAATTTCATGTTTTTGTATATGTATAGACACATAAAACCTTCCACAAATTCAAGATAATAAATACATTTAATAGTCCAAAACTATTCTTCAAGCATCCTTGCAATATATCTCTTCATTAATGCCTTATCTACCTTTATCGGTAGACAGTTGCTGATCTGTGTTCTGTCACTACAGATTTATTTGTATATTCTAGAATTTTATATTAACTAAATCATAACTATTACTCTTTTTGTCTTGCTTTTTTATTCAGCATAATTATTTTGATATTACTCATGCTGTTGCTTGTTTCAATAGTTCATTTTTATTTATTGCTGAATAGTATTCCATTATATAAATATACCACAATTCGCTTATCCATTCACTGTTGAGGAATGCTTATTTAAAATAAAATTGCTATAAACATTTGAGTACATGTTTTTGAAATAACATTAGCTTTCATTTCAATTGATTAAATATCTAAATTCAGAATACCTGGAAGTATGGTAGGTATAAGTTTATATTTTTAAGAAACTGCCAAAGTGTTTTTTCCATTGTGATTTTAATATCGCAAATTAAAAGAAGCAGCGAAAGAAAATTTATTGAATAGTTGCACTACACCCTTGTCAACATTTTAGACATATGGCCAACATAGAGGGCTAGCAAAGTAGGTTTACATGAAAAGCAGTTTATTCCTGAATTATTATTTATTTATTATTGCATTAACTATTTATATTATCTGTATTATTATAATTATTGCTATTATTATTTCATGCCCTTAGTTGTAATTTATATTTTAGGTAATGATAGCTGGTAATTAAACCTGCTTTTGCCCCTACCTGTGTATAAAACAGTCAAGATAATTCCAGGTTGACAATAGGAAATCTTATTTAACATGTAGTTGGTAATTGATAAATTTTGAAGGAATGAATGAAAGAATAAGTTCTGGTAATGGATTGTATTGTAAATAGTTTTAAAGATTCAAGAACTTTTGGAATAAGAAACTCTTAGGCCATTGTGAAAGTTAAGTAAATCTTTTTTGACACAAGCAAAATGGTTTCTTTATTCTTTCTGAACAGAGTTTATAGAACCCTTGAGTGAAATATCACAGTACTTAGAAAAATTGCTTGCTATTTGACTCAATTATTATTGAAGAGATAGAAAAAATACTAAATCTAATAAGAAAAACTGTTTTTTAATGTTTATAACAAAATCTAGCTGTTCTATAACACTATTGTCTTTTGTCCGTAGTATCAATATCTTAAAATTGATAGCCATGATATCATACAGTTTACAAAGTATTTCACCCATGTTATATGTTGTTAATGAGAATTTGTGATATTTTAGTTCTGATAGTTAATAGAACTAAAGTAAAAAAAATATAATGACTTATTACAATAAAGATCTATACTTAGTTTTCTGGGAAAGGGTATAACAACTACATATTATTGAAAGGCTTTGTATTAAAAAGTTATACTGATATTACTGCATTATGAGTACTTATTTTCTTCTTTGTAAATTTCAAATCAAAATTTTTACTAGAATCTCTCAAATCAATGACTCTTACTAACTCTGAATCAGAGAATTTCACTTATTTTTGGCATATGGTTCATTGAGAAAAATGTCCTTGTTATCAGGCAATACTTATTAGCCATTATTATTATTTTGAATTATATCAAGTGGCCGAGATAAAACATACTCACTAAAAGAGTCTAATTTTACTGGATTGCTTTTATTAACAAGGCCTTATTAAGTGGTTTTAGCTATAATAAGATTTGAGTTCCATTAGGTATGGAAGTGATTTAGAAATTCAAATTATTTTTAAAAACTAGATTCCAGGGTGGTGGATAATTAGTAAATACTAAGTTGAAATTGCAAATTTATACTGCATAGTGGGATTGAACAGAAACATTGGGCATTGTTGAGCTGCAAACATAGAACTGAAAGGACACTTTGAGAACCACTTGTTCTTTGGCATGTACAATAAAACACTTAAGCATTTAAAAGTATTATGCTCCTTTTAGTAAGATATAAATACAATAATTAAACTAATAATGTTCTTTTCAAAGGCAGGAAAGATGACAGGTATTTTACGTGTATGCCTACTTATTATGGAAGCTGTTAATTGCTTTCGATAAACAATTTCCCCACTAAACTCTTAAAACTATGCCTGATATAAAAATAAAAAAGTAAATATGTGAATAAAACCTCTCGGTACTCTTTGGAAAATAATTAATAATAACAAAAATTTGACTTAATATTAGGAAGATAACATTTTCTAAATCAATAGCAAAGACTATAAGACTAAAATTTCTTGTATTGCTTATTTTGTTATTTTACTATCTTATACAATCCAAAAATATTTCCTACCACGTTGCAGACAACATTCTTTTAATCTCTTTATATATACATGCATGATTTTTATTGGAGGATGGAAATTAACATCCAAAGATGCACCCTTGACTAAAGCCACAAGTAAACATTAGAAGGAGAGAAAGTACAATACTAAGAAAACTATTGGGGAAAATTGAGGAGGATGAAATACTTTCTAACTCTCTTCTTTCAGACCAGAATTAACCTGATACCCAAACAAGACAAGGGCATTATAAGTAAATTAGAGAACAAAGATTCTCTATCAGCACAGATACAAAATTTTATATAAAATCTTAACAAATTAAATTAAAAAATACATCATTTTTTTCTGAATTAATGTTTAGACTCATAACTCAAGGAAGTGGGAATTTTTCTATATAAATGCAAGGTTGCCTTATCATTCAAAATACAAAATTAGAAAAAGATGTGATTGTCTCAATAGAGGCAGAAAGGGTAATTGACAAAAATAATCTATTTAGTTAAAAATAATTCAGCAAACTGGGATTAACAGCAAATTTTCTCAGTCTGATAGAGTGTCTATAAAAAAACACACACCTAATATCATATGTAATTGTGAAAGAATAAATGTTTACTACATAATATTAAGGAAAAAGCGTGAAATAAATACACTCTAAGACAGGGGTCAGGAAACCTATGGCTCGCAAGCCAGATGTGGCTCTTTTGATGGCTGCATCTGGCTCACAGACAAATCTTTAATAAAAAAATAATAACGATAAAAATATAAAACATTCTCATGTATTACAATCCATTCATTTCCTACTGCCCATGTTCATGGTTGTGGGTGGCTGGAGCCAATCACAGCTGTCCTCCGGGACAACACCAAATTTTTATTGGATAATGCTTAACATACACAGGTTGTTGTATGGCTCTCATGGAATTACATTTTAAAATATGTGGCGTTCATGGCTCTCTCAGCCAAAAAGCTTCCTGACCCCTGCGCTAAGGGTCTAATGTAAAATATGGCAAAGAGAGTTGAGAAGGTAGTACTTAAGTGTTCTCACAAAACCACCAAAAAGGAAGAAACAAACAAACAAGTTAAGAAAGAAAGAAAGAAATAAAAAAAGAAAGAAAGAAAGAATTATGTAAGGTGATATATATGTTAAATAACTACATGGAGGAATTCTTTAATAATGTATACATATATCAACTCACCACAATGTACTCTTTAAATATCTTACAGTTTTATCAATTATTTCTCAATAAAGCTGAAATAAAAACAAAAGAAAAAGAAAAAAAATAGGCTAAGATATTAGCTTGCACAATTGCTATTCAATATTAAAATGCAAGTAAATAAATAAATAAATAAGAAACAAAAGTCATCGATAGTGGATAAAAGTAATAAAATTATCTTTATCCTTACAGAATTGTCTATATAAAAATCTTATGATATCAATAAGGCTAATAAAATTGATACATTAAAAACTGCAATATATATCTGGAAGAAATTTAGGAATATTTAAAAAAATAAATAAATATATACTATGTTATGAATCAGAAAATTCTATATTATCAATTTTCCCCCAAATAATGTTTAGACTCACAACAATCTAAATGAGAATTTCATCTGGCATCTTGGTAGAAATTGACAAACTGATTATAATATTTATATAGAATTGCAAAGACCTAGAAGAGGTAAAACAACTTTGAATAAAAGAACAAAGTTGAAGGACTTTCTCCACCTGATTTTCAACTTTATCAACTCTTCAAAAATTGTTATTCAGCCTTTTTTAGAAACCAAAGCTGAAAAAATGCTTTTGTAATCTATATCTAAAGTAAAAGCCAAAACTTTGCTTATTAGTATAACTGATGTTGAAAATGAACTTTTATTTATGAAATGATTGGTATCTACATATGTGAATGACTGAAATATAGTAGAGATAGCACCTACTATTACATAAGTGACAATAATTCTGTTACACAGATAGTCTCCCTTTAAGAGTGATATTTTAAACTGCTCATAAAAAGTTTTATTTGACTCTAAATGTGAAAAATGCCTCAGATCAACTGTAAATATAACAGAATCCTCCTTCAAGCATTGGTTAGTTTGCCTTCAATAAAACTTTGATGTACGGTAGAGTTCAGAACAACTACGATGACTGTAAGCTGACTTCATCTGGTATAAAAAACAACAACAAAAACAAGGTGTGTTATTGTTTTGGAACTTGCTAATTTCATTAAGTGCAAGTTTCCATGATAAAAAAATGTGACAAACTTCAATTTATATTTTGTTATAGTTGTAACTTGGCCTCAAGTTTTAGTAAGGTGTAAATTACCTTTATCTGCCTTAAACTTTTCATTGACAATACAGAGTACCCAAAAACCCTAAGTGAAAAATATAACCTTAAAAACATCCTAATATAGTAAAATCTTCAATATTCTTTATCACTTCTAGCTTTCATCACTTCTAGCTAGTGTTCCCAGACAGCTATTTTTTATGAAACTTTATATATTTTATATATCTTTATGAAAAAGCCCCAATATAGCAGGGAATTTTCACTAACATTTTTGTTGTTATTATTTTAAAAATACTGTCAGGACTAACAACCAAAAATATAAAAGGAAACTCTCTAAATAAGGTTGCAAGCAGTTTCTGCTTCCTATGAGTAAGAATTTAATTAACTTTAACTTTTAATTTAACTTTGGATCTGATTTCTGTTTTTCTTTGAACAAACTTTTCAGCGATTATTTAAATTAGACAATATGAAAAATTTTCTTAAGCAATAAATTTCTAGGCCCTGGCCAGCTGGCTCAGTGGTAGAGTGTCATCCTGGCCTGTGAAAATTTCAGGTTCGATTCCTGGCCAGGGCACACAGGAGAAGCGCCCATCTGCTTCTCCACCCTTCCCCCTCCTCTCCTTTCTCTCTGTCTCTCTCTTCCCCTCCCACAGCCAAGGCTCCATTAGAGCAAAGTTTGCCCGGGAGCTGATGATGGCTCAGTGGCCTCTGCTTCAGGCACTAGAATGGCTCCAGTTGCAATGGAGCAATGCCCTGATGGGCAGAGCATTACCTCCTGGTGGACATGCAAATGGATCCTGATTGGGCACATGAAGGAATCTCTCTGCCTCCTTACTTCTCACTTCAGAAAAATACACACACATACAAAAAAAAAAAAAAAAAAAGAAAGAAATTTCTAAAGTGGGTCAAAGATGGTGGACAGAGTAGCTGGATCTTACACTCACTTCCTGCCAAGACAAAATTGGAGTTAGAACAACTTAAAAATAATTACCTTTAATAACCAACTCAAGATTAAATGAAGAGGAGTTTTAAATTCAAGGTTTCGCATCAAATGCTACATCGAGATGTGTAAGAGGAAGGAGATGGGAAAGGGCTGACTGCACTCCCATGAGTGCTGGCTGAGGCTGTGGAGCAATATCTCAGCAATGAGGGAATTACCCCTGGGAAGTGTGGGTCTATACCCTAAGCTGGACTTCCTAGCCCAGAGCACCAAAGCTGGGAATCAGCATCCATATTACATTTGACTGTGAAAAGCAGTGAGGTTCCTGTCTGCCAGAAAGAGATTGGGGTCTGCAGAGATGTAAGCACATTCTGGGAATATATCCTAAGATTCCAAAAACACTAATTTGAAAGAATGTTTACCCCTTTGTGTTCATTTCAGCATTATTTACAATAGCCAAGATCTGGAAACAGCTCAAGTGTCAATCAGTAGAAGAGAGGATAAAAAAAGCTGAGGCCATTTATACAATGGGATACTATACAGACACAAAAAAGAAGGAAATTTTACCTTTTGTGACAGCAGGGGTGGACCTGGAGAGCTTTATTCTAAGAGAAATGAACCAGTCAGAGAAGGAAAAGTACCACATAATTTCACTCATTTGTGGAATTTAATGAACAAAATGAACCAACAGGAAGACATGGACAGACCCATACATAGAGAGGAGCAGGTTGACAGCAGTTGGGCTTGGGGGGTTGAGGAGGGATGGAGAGATTGAACGAGAAAGGCCAAAAAAAAAAATAGATAGAAAAACTCACAGACATGGATAGCAGTGTGATGATCGCATGGAAGTGGGGGAGGAAGGTAGAAGAGCATATGGGGGGATAAATGGTGATGGACGAAGACTTGATTTAAGGGGTGAACATACAATGTAGTGTACAGACATATGTTGTAGAATCAGGCTCCTGAAACCTTTATAATCATGTTAACCAGTGTCTCCACATAAATCAATTAAAAACAAGTAATGAAGTTCTACTTAGTGATGTATATTAGCTGTTCTGTAAGCAATTCTTCCTCTAAAGATTAGGTTCCCTGGTATCCATAAGTGTTCTAAAATATGAAGTCAAACCTTCTCCCCACACCTGCCATAATTGTGTATCATCACATGTGGATTCAATGTTTTATATGCTGTTAATTGAATAATCACATAGAGAGTATGGCAGAAATATAATTGAGTCATATCTAATTGTTGGAGAAGATCAAATAGAATCAGAATAAAATTTGTAGTGCAATATAGGTTGTACTATTAAAGTAAAATTGTTTCATACTCAATAATCCAGACCTTGAGGTAATTGAGATTAGACTTTAATATATATATTTTATTTCTTCTTGGAACAATATTCTTGAGGATGAAGGTAGCGTTTATTGTCTGTCTTCTGATAATTATCCTGGGGATTGAAGCCAATCCTCCATCTAGCAGGAGACTCGGAAGATAGGACTGCATTGGTGTGATGGGTGAAGAGTTGACTCTCTCTCTAAACCTTTGAGAGACAGGAGCTTAAATTAGGATAGGAGAAAATGATGCCCAGTCTCTTCCTCACAGCGAGGGGGAATGGTGACCATATATGATTGCCTGCCCTTTACCACAAAAAAATAAGCCGCGAGATGGGTAATACATTGAATACTTTTGGGAAATGCTGTAGAAGAGATTGGGCCTTAAGAAAGTAGTATTTAATATGACAATTTAAAATATCTGTGTTGTATTTCCCTTTTTTTCCCCCCTAAGCTTCAGTGAAGTTTGTAACATTGTAGGAAGATTTGAAGGTCAAGTCTGTGCTAATGGGTGCAAACCAAATCCTATAAGGAAGAGCAGTATCAGATCGAGAGAAATGAAAGAAATTACGTGTCTTCAGGAAACTGCAAGAGGCAAACCGTCAAAGGAAGGAGCACAGGTGGCAGGCAGACAGGTAGCAAGCAGCGTGCGTGCGTGCGTGTGCGACCGCGTCTCTGACCTCCGTGCTTTCGCCTGGAGGAAATGTGACTCCGTGTTAGGAAGCTAACATTTTTTTTCTCATCCAGTTATTGCCAAGTTTTAAAAGGCTCTTAATTTTATTTAACAATGTATTATTTTACCTTTATCCTAAAGGAATGATATAAAACATAGAAAAGCTTTGTGTATAAAAATATATTTGCCAAGTAAGTATTGGGAGAAATAAAAGTATCCAATTTCAGAATATTAGAAAAATAATAAGAAATTTATTTGATGGAATAATTGCAACCATTAAGAAGTGGCTATGAAGTCTCAGCAAGTACACTAGTTAATGCTTATTATAAGACCTTAAGTGACAAAAGGAGGATACAAAATGTTACACAGCGACAATATGTGCTGAGAAGAGAATGACTAGGAAATAATATAGACTAAAATGACAGGAAGGATTGTGGGAGGATAGCAGGACTAGAACCATTTGAACTATTTGATTTCAGAGTCCCAATTATGTTTAATAGCTTTTTATAATTAAAAATAAAAAGAAATAAATTATAAAAAGAAGAAAGGCACACTTGCCTAAGTATGTAAACTGAAATTTGGGGTAAGAGGCAATCACAGAAAGCTGAGAAAATTTTATGGTTCACGCAACAGTGTGAAGGAAATAAGAACTTTGTATAAAACCAAGGCTATCCTATTCTAGCAGGCTAGTTAAACTACACAACTTATGGAAACAGAAAACCAAATCGTCATAGTCCAACCAAGTGAAAAATATTTTGTAAATTATGGATTTTTATTTTTGAAAGACAAATGGGACTTTCCATGGCCACATGTGTTTACATTCTCCCCAAATTTGACCATGTCTGTAGGAAGTGCTCATCCTTCCACAAGGCTGAGGTTTCCTCTGAGTCCTTGGCTTTATGAAAGTCAGTTCATGGACCTGGAGTTCTTGTGTACACTGCCTTTCTCCTCCATTTTCTTCACTTTGTGAGTGTGCAGAAGGAACAGTATCAATCCTTTCTGTATATATATATATATATATATATTTTCAATTTTGTTGCATTATTTCATTGGCTGTTTTCCAAATAGCTTACAAATAGACAAAGATCTTCTGAAATAGGTTAAGTGTGACCGTACTCTCCAATGGTAAAATCAATTTGATGTCACCATCAAGGAAGAACGTATTTGTAGCCAAATATTTGTGTATGGCATACACAGCATAGGAAATCTAATAAAAAATATTATAGTAACTACGCATATCGAGTGGGTACTAGATTTGTGGAAGGATCACTTTGTAACATTGATATATACATGTTTAACCATTATGGTGTACACCTGAAACTAATATAAAATAATGTTGAATGTCAACTGTATTTGAAAAAATAATAAATCAATAAATAAAATAATAAGAAATATAAATAAATAAATGAATAATTGTAGATTTAGTGTAATCTTTGTAAAGCCAGAGCCCATTATATTTTCCCCAATGCCTACCTCTCTCTTTTTTTGTAATGCATTTTGTGTCATTATTTATTTAAAAACCCACATTATGTGTTTATACAAATTTTTTAGACTTCTTTTATAAACTTCTTGCCATACACTTACTGTGACATTCTCATTACCAACTTTGATTTTCATACCTTCTCATAGTCTAATTTCTCTTTTCAATATGTAAACCCTAATCATTCTTTAATTATGTGTCTTTATGATAAAGGACATGCTGCACCAGTTAAAATATTCTAGAATCCTTGACTAAGAAGGAAGATGACTTGCTTGCCTCTACTTACCTTTTGAGCTCTTAAGTATTTTCCTAGTGGGTAACTTAAATTTTCAGAAAGTTGAAAATATTTGAAGCATGATTAAACTTCCAAGAATTTTATAATTAGTCTAAAAATAACTAAGTTGAAATTGTGACTCAATTTCAAAACAATGCTGAAAATAATCTCTGTAAATATCTTAAGTAGAGAAATTCTAAATTATGCTTAAGAATAGATGGCAATAGTTCTTTCTTCTAAGAGAAAACAACAATAACAGCAAATCTTGAATAAGAACATCAGCTGGTTTTCATTCAGTGAACACTTGGCATTGGCACAAGTTCTAATTCTAACAGCCCACAGAATATCCATTAATTCAATTTATCACTCTTCAATACAATAGCTTTCAAATCCCTTTGATTATCTATTCAATGTACTATTTAGAGTACACATGAGATGACAGACACAAAACATGAAACAAAAGTGTCATGTAGTCATACTTATTGTTACTATAAATTATTATTTATTTGTTTTTTTATTATTAAGTAAGAGGAGGGTAGCTAGTGACGCAGACTCCTGCATACATCTCAACTGGGATCCACCTAGCAACCCTCATCTGGGGTGACGCCAGCTGTGCTCAAACCAACCGAGCTACTTTTAGCACCTGAGGATGATGTAGTGGGACCAACCCAGCCATCTTCAGTGCCTGGGCCCATGCTGGAATTGAGCCATTGGCTGCAGGAGGGGAAGAGGAAGAGTAGGAGGAAAGGAAGGAGAGGCAAGCAGATGTTTACTTTTCCATGTGCCTTGACTGGGATTCAAACCCAAGGTGTCCATATGCCTGGGTCAATGCCTCATCCACAGAGCCAATTGGCAGGGGCCTATTATTTATTCTATATTAAAAATATTAGCAGTAATATAGTATGTGCAGCATTTACTACTAAATTTATTTTAAAGTCCATTAAAAGTTCACTAACTATGCTTTGAGAAACACTGCCACATGCAGAAAATTTTTAATAAACTGGTTTTTGCAGCACATGGAATAGAGAATAAGCACAAAAGGAAACTAAGATAAATATTAGTAGCTACAGTATGTTTTTTTTTTTTTTTTGAGATACCACATATCGTACTTTCATATTCTAAAAGCATTTGAAAACAATCAAATTTTAAGGTGGGACAGTGTTATTTTTACTGTAATAATAATACTTTACTATAAAATCACCACCCCCATTAAACATTCACACATTTGAAAATAATTTATTTTTTTGTAGTGTTAAAGATAGACAAACTATATCTGGTTTTACATTTTCTAGTAGTACTTTATGAAGTAGTTCCACAAATATGAAAAAAAAAAGGATAATATTTGATAGGATAAAATCTTATTGTAAACCTTTTAAAGATATTAAAATGTATACTTTACAACACATTCTTACATAAGACTAAAAAAGTATAATGCCTAGAGTCCAAAAATCCAGTGTAGAATTCTAAACCTTTATTAATAAATTTCTAATGTTCAGAAGAAAATAGATTCACTCAATCACTTTTTTAGAATTTATTATATACAGGGAGTCCTTGAGTTAGGACACAGTTCCATTCCTATGACAGTGATGTAACTCAAATTTTGGTGTAAGTTGAAATATACCCTAGCCTAAATTACTTACCTATTCTAACACAGTTGTAAAATCATAATCTAAATCATAAAAATATAACTAAGCTACAGAAAAAAAAAGAAAAGGACATAAATATACCATACTGTACACTGTACTGTAGTAACAGAAAAATATGAGTAATCTGAAATGCTCACATCTCATTTTTTAAGTTTTTATGAGATAGAGTGTTGTAAACTCAAAACATTGTATGTCAAGACTGTCGTAACCCGATGACCCCTGTATTATTTTTTTTAATTAAGTGAAAGGCAGCCAAGCAGAGAGATGGACTGCCACATGTGCCCCTTACTGGGATCCATGTGGCAAGCCCTGCCTGGGATGGATGATCCACCCAACTGGGGCTGCTGCTATGTTATTCAGCAACCAAGCTATTTTAGTGCCTGAGGTAAGGCCATGGAGCCATCCTCAGTGCCCGGGGTCAACTTGCTCAAACCATTTGAGCCATTGCTGTGGGAGAGGAAGAGGTGGAGGGGTGGAGAAGCCAATGATCTCTTCTCCTGTGTGCTCTGATCGGGAATTGAACTTGGTACTTCTACATGCTAGGCTGATACTCTACTGCTGAGCCAACTGGCTAGGCCTGTTAAATTCTATCTTCAGCAACTTATAGAAAAGAGGACAGGTGATTTAAATTCACAACTTGATGAGTATCTTCAAGACAAGTAAAATATAAAAAGACTTTTTACTCTACAATCTAGACTAGAGTCTAGGGTGGTTTTTTAGCTTCCACTAGCATGGCACTTCTGATTGATTGAAGGAGACTATCACAAAATATATATAAAAAATAACAGTTTTGTTTTGAGTTTTTTTACATTCTAATGTTTCTAAATGACCACATTATCCAAAAGGCCATTTCATGGTGGCTGTGCCAGAGTAATCTAATGCTTACCCATTGTCTGGGACTGCTTGAAATTGAGAAACTCATGGTGAGACTTGAGATCACTGAAAGCCTGTTTCTTATTTGATAGAATTCACTGGTTAGGGAAGTATGCTTTGAGCACATTCATTCATTCATTCAACAAATATTCACTGAATATTTTTTTGGTGTCAATGTGTTTGGTATAAAGATTCCAGCAATAAATAAGGCATGTAAGATTTCTGACCTTGGTTTTTGTTTGACTATTTTTACTTCCTTTGACTAATAAAAGGTTCACATCCATTTTCTGTGAAAAACAATTTTCTTTTCATTGATTTTCACTAATTGTTAACTCCCATATGCCTTTTGTTCAGCTATTGCCTTTAATTTCAGTCATTGCCTAGAATGTGCTTAGGCTTTTTCCAATAAAGGAATCAACTTGCAATATCGTGAAAGTTGAGACAGCTCTTCTACTTTCTCCTAAAACACATTTCTTTTTTGTTGTTATCTATTGTGTGGTACAATCCAACCTGAAATGTGTTGGGTATATCAATAATATTTATTTATTTTGTTCACATACCTACAATTCTGCCATGGCTCAATGGGGAAAGCTTGCTTCTGTTCTATTCAGTATAAGTTGGCATGGCTCAGTTGGGATAGAGGATCTGTTCGCAAGCATGCTCACTGACAGGTTGATGCTGGCTGTCTGTTTGGAGTTCAGCTGGGTATGTCAGTTGGAGGTTTCAGTTTCTCTGATGTGAGCATCTCCATGGGCTGCATGGATCTATTCCAACATTAAAACTGGGCTCCGATAGTGAGAAAGCTATGAGAGCCAAGCAGAACCTGCAAGGCTTCTTGTACCCTAGTATTAGCAACTCCAGACTATCACCTCTGCCAAATTCTGTTGGGAATCAAGTGGAGAGAAATTAGACCTCGCCTATTGATAAAAAGAAAAGTAAAGAATTTTTTTCCATCATAATTTAACATTTATAACATTTATATCAAACATGTTCAACATCCCATTCTTAGCCTTGTCTTAAATATAACTCTGAATTTAAAGTTTCCTTCCTTCCTTCCTTCCTTCCTTCCTTCCTTCCTTCCTTCCTTCCTTCCTTCCTTCCTTCTTTCCTTCCTTCCTTCTTTCCTTCTTTCCTTCTTTCCTTCCTACCTTCCTCATTCCCTTCTTCGTTCTTTCTTTATATTCTTCTCCCTTCCTTCCTCCCTCCCTCCCTCCCTCCCTCCCTCTCTCCCTTCCTTCCTTCCTTCCTTCCTTCCTTCCTTCCTTCCTTCCTTCCTTCCTTCCTTCCTTCCTTCCTTCCTCCCTCCCTCCCTTCTCCTTTCTTCTTTCCTTCTTCCGTTCTTTCCTTCTTCCCTCCCTTCCTTCCTTCCTTCCTTCCTTCCTTCCTTCCTTCCTTCCTTCCTTCCTTCCTTCCTTCCTTCCTTCCTTCCATCTTTCTTTTATTCTTTACTCTTTGTTTTTCTACCTCTACTATACATATGAAAATCTGATATTGATTTATGATTCCTCTGAATCTTATCTTTGTTTCTTCTAAAATTTAATCTAAATTACTACATTAAAACCTAAGCTTCAGAATCAGAATCACTTCTTTCCCCTTTTCTACATTTTACTATTTTCTTTTTGGTTATTGTTGTGCATTACAGATATGCGTAAAAGCTCTTTTTTTAACTTGCCCTGAAACCACAATCCCTTGGCATAGCCCAAATGCTGTGGTATCCTGCATTGGATCCTCTACTAGTCTTTCTGTCTAAGATATACCATTTAAATATTTTTTATATTTCAATTTGTGTATTGAACAAACATGACTTTATATTGGAGATTCCAGGCTAAAATTAAAAATGAGATTCAATATCTCTTACAAACCTGAGAGAAGTCATGTTAATAAGAATAATATTGTTAAATCTACAAAAACATTTGAGAGAAAATGAAGCAAAAAAATATTGTCAGGCAAGAATCAACAGTCAGTCATCTTTCTTTACTCATTTTTTTCCCCTTGAGCACATGTCTATCAAATCATACATTACATTTTTTTAAACAGGAGAAACTGTCTCCTTATATATGTCTTGTAATTACTCTGTTGTATAAAGCCATGATCACCTGCTAGTTTTTATTTTTTACTTCAAGAAAAAATAATTTATAAACACAAGCAACATGTGGAGATTGAAAGAGGGAAAGGAAATAGAGGGATGTGGAAAAAGGTAGTGGCTGGATAGGTAGATAGAGGAGAGAGACTTGATTTGAGGTCATGAACACATAATGCAATATACAGGTGATGCAGAATTGTGCACCTGAAACCTGTATAATTTTATTCCCCAATGTCATCCCAATAAATTCAATAAAAAATTGTCTTAAATATTTATTGAATTTGGATGTGTTAAATCCTGGTTATGTACTTTATTAATGTGAGAAGAAACCATAAGTATTTATGCATATATCAACATTGTTAGCACAAAATATGATTACAATTGCTAAATAAGTTATATACAAATTGATGTTATTGCATGTGTCGCACAAGGTGTCAAAGGCATTCTGAGGAACGTGTGAGGTTTTCATAATACAGAGAGATTGTGCTCCCCCTGCACATTAGTGTGAGGGTGCTTCTATGTATTATAATTTACCCATGTGAAGTTAAGTGTTATTTAAGTTCATGTTATATATTTTCAATAAAATTATCACCCTAAAGTGTTGATGTTGCCTAAAATTATTCCTCTGGAGGAATAGCAGGATGAAACGGTAGTTGAAAAAAATTAACATTACACATGTTTATGCTTTAAGCCATTATGTTGTTAATACATACATATTTCAAAAGAACAATGTGATCTGACAGAAATTCAGCCCCAGAAATACAATTTTCAAGAAGGGTTATTAAATATTTTTTACAACCACAGAGGTCTCTTTAAGTGTAATTAGAATTTTCGTTAATTGTAACATCATGTATAGCTTTATATTTTAAAATATTATTTAGCTCTTCTACATGTAATAATTTTAAATTATAAATTGTGTATATTTAGAAAGCACATGATACAGTGTTTTATAAAAAATCATATCATTTAAGATGAAATAATTTACATTGATTAATATAATTCTATTTACATATGTAGTGTTTTGCATTTCATACTGAGATAAAATGTCTAGTACTGACTTAGGAAATTTGTACATTTTGATCTGAGATAGTAAATATCAGCTACATATTCAAGGTCATCACTCATAAGTTCTACATTCAGCCAATATTATTTGCCAATCTATAACAAGGATCATCCTTCCTCCAAAACTTTTTTTGTACTGATATAGTTGGCAATTTGAAAAGTTGTGATAACTGACTTTGTATTCTTTGAAGTATTTTTTATAGTCCCTGGTGAACTGCTTCTATATTACAAATATAATCTTAGAAGCTAATACAACACAGGGCAAGTTGCTGGCTTTAGAGAAACAAAGTATTTTTTTCTTCAATTCATTGTGTTCTTTCTGATGGACTTTTCAATTTTCTATATATTTTTCCTCATCATAAGACTTAAATAATCAGTATATTCAACCCTATAATTATCTTTAATTACTCTGTTACATCTTGATCTCTAGTTAATTCTTCTAGCATGAAGCAAGTTTTTCAGAGTTCTATGTATTATAGTTTCCAAATCTTCTCAACTAGATTGTTAATTCCCTGAAGTTTGAAAATAATTTTTAAAGAAAACCTAAAAAGTGGTCTGAGAAACAGCAAAACAGAGAAGAAATTAAGGGAAAAGAAAAAAGTGTACAACATATAATGAGCAATATAAAACTGTTTTTATAGTTTGATAGCACTTTTCAAATATGTTTGATAACACATTTCAAAAATGTCGTAACTTGAGAATTACATCATTGTATTATGCATACAAGTAAAACATATTATAGTCTATAAAGAAAGTCATTTCTCTTAGAATATATGACAAAATAATTTCTTATAATTAGTTATATTAAGATATTCTGGGTCTGACCTGTGGTGGCACAGTGGATAAAGTGTCAACCTGGAACTCTGAGGTTGCCGGTTCAAAACCCTGGGCTTGCTTGGTCAAGGCACATATGGGAGTTGATGCTTCCTGCTCCTCCCCCCTTCTCTCTCTCTCTCTCTCCCCCCTCTCTATAATGAATAAATAAAAAATGTTTAAGATATTCTGTCTGGGTAATTTATTTGGATGTGAATTGTCTGAATAAGTACAATAAAATTTCTAATAATGTTTGTTTTCTTCCTCAAAATAACAATTGAAAAAGTCAAGTATGAAAATAACTTCAGACTTCTCTTATAGTGTTTTGTTGACTGTGATTATCAGGATTCATAAGAACGAACTGAACTGTCTTGTGAATCAGATTGCTTCACTTCTATTATAACTCATCTCGCCGTCATTTTCTCTTTGGTCCATTGTTTCCTCTAAGAAACCTCATGCTAAAACGAAACACAGATGTTCCCTGAAGCCCAAGATTTTCACAGTAGATAATAGTATTATTTAATAATATTAATGGGCACATTCTGTAAGCTACTTGTTGAACTAAACACTGGGAATGAGTTATGCCCTTTAATTCATATTACTTTAGTTCCTCATCCTGAAACAGTGCCTGAGCAAGACGATCTTGTGCACAGGTAGTTTATTCTGGAGGTCATGAGTAGGGAAAAAAAATGGTGAAGGGAAGGTACAACAGCAACAGCAAAAAATTCTAAAAGTTTGGTCTTGAACTGTTCATTTTAGTTGATAATTGGGGTTCTGTTCCTTTAAGAATAGTTTTAGGAATATTGTAGAATGTACCTCAAAATAGTCCATCCCAAAGAATGAGAAATTGAAAGCATGTTATTGGCTGAGCGATTTCTTATACCTCCAAATTTCACCTGTGTGCTGATGCTAAGAGACATCCTCTTGCTTTTGAAAAAGACTTTTAAGGCAGAAAAGAGTATTTCTACTGCAGCCAAAATGGGATGCCAAGTGTTTGCAGGGAGCTGTGTATCATTGCTGTGCTGAAATAGTATCGGCTAAGACAGTACTAATAAAACCTGCAATTTAGACCTGAGAAAACTCTTCTCTAGAGTTAAGAGAAGTGTCTTATACAATGTGATACAGGTAGGAATTGGTGAATTCAGGATTCAGTGCTTGCTGCACTTGGATTCAAAATCAGAGTTCTTGAGCAATGTAGACTGTAACATATGGAGGTACTGGCCTGGAGAGACATTAAACAAGTTGTAACAAAACTGCTCTCCAAAGTACATTAAAGATGCCAGGAGAGTTTGTGTAGAATAGTGGCTAAGGACATACACACTGGAACCACACTGGTTGGTTCCGAGCTCCAGTTTTTGCTACTACCTATCTGAGTTCCCAATAGTCATAATAATAGTAATTAATTATCTGTGCCTCACTTTCAACATTTGCAAAACAAGATTTACACTACTTCTTAGTTCATAGATTTGTTGTGATACAAATCAGCAACCTATGTAAGACACTTTGACGTGAAACTGAGACACAGAAAGTGCTATAAGGTTTGAGGTATTTTTAATACTATTACTTTTCTAGCCATTTTCAAAATGCAATGCCACTTTCAACTGAGATATAGTGTTCTAGAAGCTTCAAAGCTACATTTTGAATTTTTGAGTGCAGGGATTATGTACTGTTCTTTCTACCTCCATCCTCAACCACCCACACCTTTCCCCAGCACACAGAAATAAACAGCCTGTAGGAAACAATATTTCCAAAAGTACACTCTTAAATAATCGTTGTCAGCATTCAACTGTTACAGAAATCTCCACTTTTGATATAGAATAGAATAGGTTACCATGGCCGTTAGCAAGTACACAGTACATATTTGTTTAACAAATTACTAGGAAAGCTAAGACATTTATTTTCTTTTTCAGTGTGAGCTGACAACTGAAGTAGTATAAAATATAATAAAAAAAACAGAAAAATGCAGTATAAATTATAATAAAGAAGGATTGCTAACTATTCATTACAATCGGTGTATGGGGATATATATTTTAGTTATATAATTTAATTTTGTGTTTTACCTTTACTCAATATAGTACTTTGAATACTGTATCCTATATGGTTTGGCTTATTAATATTGCGAATGAAAGGAACATAGAGTTAAATAGTTGTTAGTTTACAATGCAGTAGCTTAAAAATATTCATTAGTGTTATGAGTCACTGCATCACCTGGTTTTCTTTTCTTTTCTTTTCTTTTCTTTTCTTTTCTTTTCTTTTCTTTTCTTTTCTTTTCTTTTCTTTTCTTTTCTTTTCTTTTCTTTTCTTGGCTGAGGTCACTCATGTGTCTGTAGTTAACCTTGTATAGTGTTGTCAGCTCTGCTAATTATGAGTGTCAAATGTCTTTGAGTCAGTCTATGAATTCTTCACCTGTTACAATTAGACTCTTCCCTATATCATTTTGCACCCGCAAAATGGCTTTCTTGGAATTGCCAACTTGTCTGTTACCAGGTTCCCAATGAGTATATATATTTATAAGACCTTATATCTGATATTTAAAAAAAATCTATTATATAGTCATTTGGCATTTAAATTTACTGTTCTGCTATTAAATAAGTATGTTTTATCTTTGAAGAGAATACCCCTGGATTATATTTTAAGCCTGTTTTCTTCAAACTGGAGTAAAGGATACCTTGAGAGTACATAGAGACATTGCATGAAATGAGTGGGCAATGACAGTTGTAGGAGATAACTTTCTAGATAACCAGCCATGGTGGGAAGTCCTGAATTCAGACAAGTTTTAGTAGACAAAATAGAGTGTTTCATCCACAAAGAATTTATAGATTATTAAAAAGACACAATAGTATTTTGTGTAGGGGCATAGCCTTATCCATTGGCATGCTATCAAGTATATATATCAAACAGGATGATACAGACATATAATGTACAGTTTATATGCCTTAGTGATTTAACAATTTATTGTGTATAAGATAGGAAGACATCAATGAGTGGACTTTAATGGTTAATGCCCGGGGAAGAGAAGAAAGAAAAATGGCATTAAGTCAGCACTAGTCCTGTTTGACCCCTGATGCTTCTTGCCAGATAGAACCTCAATTTATTAGTATGGTAATTTCAGAGTTGATATTATCTTTAATTTATAGACAAGAATACAGACTCAGAGAGAATGACTTATCTAAGGTTATGCATCTGGCACAAGTTTCTAAAATTTTACACAGTCTGTTTGATTCACTATTATATTTTTCATCATACTCGAGATTTACCTAGAAGTGGTGTTGAGTAGCTTTTGAGCTGAGTTGAAATTATTCCCAGTAAGACAGGTTGGGAGACCAATAAAATATCCAGTTTAAATGTGATAAAGATTTGAAAAAAAAATGATGAAAATTTGAGCCAAGGAAGTAATTATGAAAGAAAGAGAAAAAAATACTTTGGAATAAAATTTATTGAATGTCGCCTGAATAGGTGGTGGCACAGAGGATAGAGTGTTGGCCTAGGATGAGGAAGACCCAGGTTCGAAACCCTGAGGTTTCTGGCTTGAGCATGGGCTCACCAGCTTGAGCACAGGAGGATGCTGGCTTGAGTGTGGGATCATAGACATGACCCATGGTTGCTGGCTTGAGCTCAAAGGTTGCTGGCTTGAGGCCAACGTCTCTGGCTTGAGCAAGGGGTCACTCACTCTGCTGTAGCCCTCCTCCCCCTGAACAAAGCACATATGGGAAAGCAGTCAATGAACAACTAAGGTGCTGCAACAAAGAATTGATGCTTCTCATCTCTCTCCCTTTCTGCCTGTCTGTCCCTCTCTCTCTCACTCTCTCTCTATCTCAGACACACACACACACACATACACACACACACACATACACACACACACAAAATTAGTTAATGCCTTTTAATCTATATTGTGTGACCTAGAATGCTGAACCCAACAAAATTAAGTGAAGCAATGCTTGATGAAGAATTGGAACTTGGTTGCTTATCTACGTGTAAAAATAATCTAGTGAAAGATATTTTTGAAATTGAAGTAATTGGAACCATTTTACATTTCCACAATCACGAGAGCAATATGTTTTATTTTGTCTAATTCAATTATATTATGTATTCTGTAAAATGGCTGACATATTCTTTCTATCTTCTGCATGAGGCAGGAATATATTTCAGCATAATTTCAGAACTTTATCATAGAAAAATGTGTTTGGGCACAAAGGTGTTATTTGACTCTGTCTGTAAGCAATAAAATATTCATGCACAATATTACATTTATTCTGAAAATGTGAGAATAGCTTTCTTAGTTATTGCAAATGCTTATTCTGAAACAAAGTATTTTCTTCCTTTTACATATGTATTGTACAATAAACATGTTTTAAGTGGTGCAATACTCCTAGCTGAAAGCGATTCAAATCAGTTACATGCGTGAAACAAGTCAAACACATTCTTTTTTAAAATTTTTAAATTGTTTTCTCATAGAATAAGTAATATTTTACCCTTGAAGAATTTTTTTTCTTTCATTTGTGGAAAGACCAGATGGGTCTCACAGGTCATTCACAGTTATAAAAGAAACAAAAAATCCCTCTTTTCAGAGGTGAGATATTCTTTATTTTGTACTAAAAAAACAAATTATTTGCTTGGATGGAAGCCTTTTGTATGCAGTGTAATTGGTGATATCTGTGGGGTGTCTTGGAAAATGAGATCCTCTGTCTCAAGGAGTTATAACTTATCCTTGTGCATAAAATCTGAATAAATAAATGGAAGCAGACCTTGGTGTTCCTTGCAGAGAAGAGATACATGAAACACAGCTGAGACATCAGTTCTGAACCTCAAATGATAACAAGTGAACATGATAAAATTACTTAGCAGTGGGATTAGGCTAGTCTTTTCAGTGGTGCATACATTTTAAACATCTTTTCTGTACTTTTCATAAAGATCTTGATTCTTCCTGATCTCCAGAAAGTAAATGATATGTTTAGAAAGCTGATAACTGTTTAAGACATTAGAACTTAATCTTTATCTATCTTAATGAATTTAATTGGAAAAATAATATGCCAAATTATCTATAGATTAAGAGGCAAATAACTCATTTGTTAATTCACTCAAAGAATATTTATTGAATGCCTACTATGAGTTAAGTACCATTCTCAATCCATTGGGTGAGGAAATGAAGAAAATCACCAAGATATATTTTATCTTGCAGTTACATACTAGTATAAAGAATATTAACAAATATATAATAAGTCAGTTTGTGATAGTGCTATGAAGAAATAAAAGGTTGCCTGGGAAGTACTCTCTGAAAGGCAATGTTTGAATAAATATTTTAATGGAGGAATAGAACAAGTCATCCATGCACGTGTCAGAAAGAGGAATGTGCAAGGTAAAAAGGAACTTAAGTGCAAAGGCCCTGGGGGCAAAAGGGTTTGGCGTGTTCATAAAACATCAAGGAAGTGAGTGATGCTGTGTTAAAGTTGTAGTATAAGTTTACAGTTAAAAAAAAAGATAAGGGAAAATGGTCCTTATATAATTTCATATAAAATGTCATTAAAATTCATATATCATATTTTTATTTCCTTTAATATCTATAAAAAGGAAGCATTCATAAGCCCCCGAAAGGATGTGGCTCAGGAGTGCTCGCAGCTGGGAAACCTCGTCAAGATTCTGAGTGGTACACTTGCAAGCGCTCTGCCTTTCCCCAAACCTTGCCCTGTGCATCTCTTCCATCTGGCCGTTCCTGAGTTCACGCTTTTATAATAAACTGATACTCTGGTAAGCAAAATAGTTCTGTGAGCTGCTCTAGCAAATTAAGCAAGCCCAGGGAATAGGGTCTTAGAACCTCTGATCTTCAGTCAGTCGGTGACAATGTGGACTTGCGATCAGCATTGGAATATCCGGGTAGTCTTCTAATAGAACTGAGCCCTTCCCCTGTGGGATCCACTGCTAACTCCACGGAGACAGAGCCAGAATTGAGCTGAATTGGATGGCACACAGCTGGTGCCGGAGAATTGCTTTATGTTGTGGGAAAAATGTTTTCCCAACCACCGACACACATTGTAATTGGTACAGAATCATAATAAAACTTAGTAAAATGTTGTCCTCTTGGGGAAGGAGCACAGTATCACAGCAACTGAATAGAGGAGACCTTAGCCATATGGTTTGAAGGACAAAATTGAATACTAGGACCTGTAATGTGATAGAGCAGTGTTTTTTAACCAGTGGGCCGCGGCACACTAGTGTGCTGTGAGACATGGTCAGGTGTGCCGTGGGGAAATTAAACATGGGTCCCCAAACTATGGCCTGCATGCCAGATACGGCCCACGGAGGCTATTTATCTGGCCTGCTGCCAGCCGCCTCCATCTGAACATAAACATTCCCCTCACAATCCCTCCAGCTATCAGCGACAGGAAGAGTGGAGGCACAGGGAACGCTCACTGACCAATCACCTTCTAGGATTCATCCCGACCACTAGAGATGAACCAATCGTAGGCCGCCTCTCATCCACACCCAGGAAGGTCCCCACTCGGGCTGCCGCGCACTTGTCATTGTGTGGCCGCGGCAAGTAGTTGAAGCAGCTACACCTCCCCATGGTCCCGATTTCTAATCCTGGTCAGGACTGGAGCTGAATGTTGCCACCACTAGATGAAGCCTCAGTCTCAGCTGGTTATGTCTATCCTGATGGTGTATATAGATATTTGACCTTTTTCTTTTTAAAAGAGGCCCCCGCAGAGGGTGATATACAATGCATCACAATGTTATCTCACTTTAAAGCTAAAGTTTGCTGATCTTCCTTTGGACAGTTTTTGGTTATCTGTTGCCAAGGAGTTCCCCATTCTGGCCAACAAAGCTATTTTGACATTGCTCCCATTTTCAACCACATATCTATGTGAGCTGAGCTTCTCAAGCTTGACTGCGATAAAAACTAAAAACAGAGAGAGACTGAGAACTGTTGAGGAAGAGCTTCGTGTGTGTCTTTCTACCATTCCTGCCAGGATATCCCTTTTGTGTTCATCGAAACAGGCCCAGGTTTCACACTCAGTGAGTATAAATACATTTAGAAACTATATTATTAACTATATGTATAATATGTACTGTGTTAGAGTGTCATTTTGTGTCACACATTTGGGTAGGTGGTGTGCCCCAGGATTTTGTAAATGTAAAAAATGTGCCGCGGCTCAAAAAGGATCACTGAATAGAAAACATCCCTCCTGGCTCACCTGTGTCCTTAAAGATAAGCATGTTGATATAGTAACAGGGAAATGACCAGTGGTGCACCCATTTACAAAACACTAGGGAAAGGGAGTTTTTACACACACACACACACACACACACACACACACACACACACACCCTACTTTCTTCAGTGAAAGCCAAAGGTTCCTGCATAAAGTCTTTTGAAAACAGAGATATGACATACAAAAAAGCATAAATTTTCCTGCTGACTAAATACAGTTTGCCCAGCCCCCAAATATTGCAGAAGTTACTTATTAGTATTAATTATTCCTTTAAGAAAATCTGAGAGGAATCTAACCAAATCTAGAAAAAAAAGTAATAGCATCTAACGAGCGCATGTCATTCTATTTTTGGAAAATACCAGATTTAGGAAGACTCACTTTATTCAATGAGTATGAAATGCATTTTTGGAAAAAAGATCAAATATCAAACACTTGCTTCTTGCAACGCTGTGTCTTCCTTCTTGATTTCCATAGCTTCTTTGTTGCCATTAAGGCAGGCCCCTTAGACTATTTTATTACTGATAATTCTCTAAACCCTAAAAACAGTGTCAGTGCCTGTCTCACAGATGTTTAATAAGTATGTAAAAACTAAATGAATAAATCTCTCAGACATTTTTTTAACATTATTATTTGAAATTTTTTTTTTTTTTTTTTTTTTTTTTTTTTGGTATTTTTCCAAAGTTGGAAACGGGGAGGCAGTCAGACAAACTCCCCCATGCGCCTGACCGGGATCCACCAGGCATGCCCACCAGGGGGCGATGCTCTACCCATCTGGGGTGTTGCTCTATTGCAACCAGAGCCATTCTAGCGCCTGAGGCAGAGGCCACAGAGCCATCCTCAGCACCCGGGCAAACTTTGCTCCAATGGAGCCTTGGCTGCGGGAGGGGAAGAGAGAAAGAGAGGAAGGAGAGGGGGAGGGATGGAGAAGCAGATGGGTGCTTCTCCTGTGTGCCTTGGCCAGGAATTGAACCCGGGACTCCTGCACGCCAGGCCGACGCTCTACCACTGAACCAACGGGCCAGGGCTGAAATTTTTTCTTAATCTCTCCTGCCCAACCTATAGCTCATGTCTGGGCCTTTCTTTACTCACTCTCCCCAGTAACCAACAATGAACATAGTAATGATCTTGATGCTTGGATTCTCTGAGTGCCATATTTTTAATCATATGTATGAGATTTCACCCTGAGTGTCAAAACTTCAGACTTAACAACTCTAAAATTGAATTTATCATTTTCTTTGTTAAATTTGTTCATCTTCCAGGATTGCCTATCAACCATTTGTGATTTTATTTACCCAGTTGCTCAAACCAGAAACGTAATCTTCATTTTTTATTTATTTCTACATCTCACAAACAATAAACTCTCCCTAAAACAAGAAAGAGGTTAAACCATACCTAATTTCTTCTTATCCTCATTGCCATCAACCAGTGCAAATCAGCATGGTCTCCTTTTTGGATTACTGCTTCAGCTTTCTAACTGGCTGACTGCACACTAATTAGCATCCTCCAACACAACCCCTCCCAAACGATAATCTGCTCACAGTTGTTGGCCTATTGAAGACTGTCATGGTTCTATTGTTGTAGGATGAAATTCAAAGTTCTTATCATGACTATAAATCTTTGTACTTCTCTCATATTTTTCTCTTTAGCCTCACTTTTCTCTACTTCACTTCTAGAGAATTTTGTTATAGAAACTAAACTTTAAATAAAGATTTTAATATTATGCTATTCTCTCTCATCTCTAGATCCCTGAACACATGCTATACTCTTTGTTTGAGAATTATTTCTCCTCTTCTTTCTCCGGTCCCTAAACCTAATCCTTTTTTAAACTAAAATCCCCAGGTTTTAGTTTTGGTATTACTTGATTTGGGAATATTTTTATGATCAGAAAATCTGGGTTGGGGGTCTCTTTCTTTATGCATTGTAACTTTGCTGCAGTTTTATCCCCACACTCATTAAACTGTTGATGTACCTAGATTTCTTACTATGCATTATTATTTCTGAGGGCAGGAATATTTTTCTGTTGACTGGTAACGTGTACATACATTGTAAATGCTCTATAAATAGATTTAAATGCATGAATGAATTATGGAAGATATATAGCAAAATGCTCATTTTGATTACATTTGTGCAGTCTGATTAAATATTTTATAATACCTTACTTTAGGCTTTTCAATTTTAACTAAATATTTTCAGTTAACATCTTGTGATGGTTAGTTTTCTATGTGTCAGCTTGTCTGGGATAATGCATGCCCAGATAGCTGGTAAAACATTCTTTCTGAGTTTGTCCATAAGTGTGTTTCTGGAAGAGATTAGCATGTGAATTGGTAGGATAAGGAGAGAAGATCTTCCTTACCAAGGAGGATGGACATTCATTCAATCTGTTCAGGCCCTGAGTAGAACAAAAAGGTGGAGCAAGTGTCAATTTGTTATTTGTTTAATGTGGGACATACACCTTATCCTGTGCTTGAATGAGGGTGTTCCTGGCTCTTGGGCTTCAGATTTAGACTAAATTATAGTCTCAGCTTTCCCGGTTCTCCAGTTTGCAGACAGCAGGTCAAGGGACTTCTCTGTACTAATCCTCTTTCTATAATAAATGGGGCATGTTTTATAATAAATTTGTGTGTGTACGTGTGTTTCTCTCTCTTTGTGTGTATATATATATATATATATATATATATATATATATATAATAGCTTAATATGATTACATATATATTAGATACTTAATTTCTCTGAAAAACAACTTATTTATAGATCTCCTATTGGTTCTGTTTCTCTGGAGCACCCTGAATAATACAAATGTATTATATTTCTTAACTATTGATTAACCCAGATATAACATTTCTGCTTGCTTCAGGTTTTTAAGTTGTATAGTAAGGTGAAACAAACTACAATATTTGTTTTTATACCTATGTGAGCTAATTATATTTTAAGACATCATTTGTTATTCTTACTTTCAACCTAATTTAAAAATATTTAGGACTCTTTTCAGCTGAAAAGGAACCTTTGCATATTATATGTATATGAATCCCAACATATTATAGTATTCTTTATTTAATTTTTGAATGCTTTATAAAAAATAAAATTTACTTTATACTCATCCTTTGAATGGTATCATGGAAATGTCCATCATCAGTTTATTTACTAGTCTTAAAAAGAAACTTAATATATTATTTTCTACTTTTTCAAGCCACAAGTAATAAAAGAATATTTGCTGAAAACTTAGCTGTCCTAAATTTTACTCTGCTTGGTGTGTTAATATTTTTTAGAATTACCTGATCATAAAAATTACCTTTATTTTAAACCTCCTTAAGTTGTCTATCAACACATTTAATGTTGCCTACTAAAAGCTTGGCAACTGAATGAACTTTCAAAATATTACTAGCTGACAAGCATATCCTTTGTCAAATAAAAAGTCAAGTTATATACCATCTTTGACCATATATGATCAGCATAGTTTTTCCTTGATACAGTGTAATGCTTAAAAGTATGTGTGTCTAGCTTAGATTACTTAATTTCTCACTAAAACTATTTATTTATCTATAGACTATCGATACTTTTCTACTTTATTATATTTTTGTAAGAATTAAATGATGTGATTTATTTAAAATAATACATACATTTTACATAATTGGCATTCAATAAGTTTCATTTCTAAGTCATTAGAAATATCCTACCAATTATTTCCAGTAAGAGTTTGTGTGTGTGTGCATGTGTGTCTGCGTGTGTGTGTGTATGTTTATTCTGTTTTGTGGAATGGTCTACATTTGTAATGTCCTCTCCTTCAAGTCTATAAAGGCTTAAATTTTCTCTAATGCTTTACTAGCGCTTTGTAAGATCTTAGAAAGAGTAGCCACCCATCATTCTAGATGAATATAGAAAATTGTATTAACCAAGATTTTTAGTTTTCAGTTATTACTGTTTTAAATCACTTTGTTTAGAAAATATACAGAAACTTCCTGTTAGAATGTTGATTCTAGTTGTGATTAGGCACAACATTAACTCAGTTTACCAGACTGCCATTTGGAAAAGTACCTCTGTAGTAAATTAATTGGTACTCTAGTATTCATGTATCCTCAGAAATGTCTTACTTTATCCAGAAAAAATTCCTTAGATTTAATTTGTCATCTAATAAAGATTTTGGATTAATATTCTTACCCAATTAAAGTAACTTACTTTCTCAAAATAAGTGGAATTACTCAGACTCTAGTCAGATTTGAAAGCCCATTATTATGATTTATTTCAACGTTTACGGAAAACCTATAATGCACTAGGCAAGCCAGAGTGACACAGTTCTGCAGTGATACCAGCAATTATTCAGGTTAAACTAGTTTTGTTACATATATGCCAAAGCCCAATTTTTAAGCACGGATAACTTCATTTTACTTATTTGAAACTCAAAGTCACAGAGGACATTGTGCACATACAATCAAAAGCTTTAAGAAGTTCAGTTGTGTGCTCGCTATCTGTGACAAGCTTCAAGAGCTTGAAAAGGAAGACTGCTGACAAAGCAGAGAATACGGGTACACTTCTTCTCAAACAATAACCCGCAAATGAAAGAAGAAACTAAAAATTCAACCAGAAATAAACCCTGATTGTTCTCCTGTCATCCTGTCACCTACATGAAACAGCTGCTACAGCAAAGACAGACGCAGCAGCTGTTGCTACTGAAAGTACTAATGCTAAAGCTACTCACAAAGTATTTTTTTTTAATTTTTATTAACATAAAACTGGGCTGACATGTTTCATCAGTCCGCTGACAATGCCCATCTCTATTAGGCACTTTACAGAGCCCTCGCCAATGTTACCGTTTCATCTGGTTTTGTATTCATATTATTTTATGAATATATTGGCACCCAAGCTACCTCTCCCATGTTGTGTGTTATGTCAGTGAAGAACATTATAAATACACTCTTCTCACTGAGACAAACCCAAATGTGTCCAAATATGAATTCTGAAATAAAAGAGGAGAAAATGTGCTTGCCTTTATGTTTTCAATGCCTTCACAAACAGCTAACCCTGCAGGTACTTTCCAAAGAAAGAGACACAGCAAAGAGAAATATTTAAAACAAGCAAACCAACAACAACAACAAAAAAATGAAACTTGAAAATCCAAAGATGAGGTATAGAAAAATTCAGACCTCAGCTCTTATAACTCAAGTTACTATTCTTCAATTTATTTATCTGTGAAGTACCTTAGGCGTGGAATGTCCTTCCATCTCTTTTGAACTTGGTTACTTCTAATCGTTCATATACATTCTTCAGATGAAATGACACATCCTCTTTCATGTTCCATTTGACTGAGTTAAATAAAGTCTTATCTATACTCTATTAACTTCTTATATATACTTTTATATATCTACTATTTTATGAACCTCTGAGGGCATAAGCTTGATTTCTTTATTTGGTAATTCTAACACTTAGTACAGAGCCCTTATTTAACCAAGTTTAATAAATATGTGTTGAATGAATGAATGAGATAAACATCATCTCAATAGAAATTAGCAAAGGAGAAACTGTTATTTCCTTTAGAGTGAACTGAAATATATAGCTTAATATAGGGAAGATTTTTCTACTGCAAGTTTGAAATTTGGAGCAAATAGATATACATATAGAATACATACAAATCAAATTGATATTTTATTGGAAAAACTCGGTGCATTTTTGTTTTCCATATGCGTAATAGAGTCAGTTTTGCATATCACGTTTTTACTGTTTATAAAACTTGAACTATGTTCAGAAGAAAGCAATCAGAATAGAGAGAGGCTTTGGAATTATAATAAGATTTGATGTCACTTATGATTTTTATTTATTAATAGATGAATTAATGAATTTATTTTAAATTAAATTTAGTGGAGGACACTCATTAACATAATTATATAGGTTTCAGGTGCCCAATCCTATTACACATCTCTTTACATTGTATTGTGTCTTCAACCCCCAAGCCAAGTCTTGGTTCAATACTATTTATCCCCCTCCAGGGATAGTTCATCTTTTTATAAAAACCACCCACTTTTGCAGTGCTGGTCAACCTGGTCCCTACTGCCCACTAGTGGGTGGTCCAGCTTTCATGGTGGGCCAATCACGGTGCCATTTGGTTAATCTGCTCCGCCCACCATGAAAGCTGAACCACCCACTAGTGGGTGGTAGGGACTAGGTTGACCAGCACTGCAAAAGTGGGCGGTTTTTATAAAAAGTTTGATGACCCCTGATACCCTTCTCTTCCTCCCCACCCACCCTAACAATCACCACACTGTTGTCTGTGTCCATGAGTTATTTATTTATTTTGATTTTTGATTTTTGTCCTTTTTTGCTTAATCTCTCCACCCTCCTTACCCCCTCACCTCGCCTCCACTTCCTTAAGGGCTATCAGTCAGTTATCTAACTTTAACATTTAAAACAGATGTCTCAGTGAAGGAAAAGACTAGAAAAAGAAGTAGTAGATAAAAAAGAATGAACGACACAATTCAACCTAAGACTTGAACAATGGATGTTAACATTTAGTAAAATCCAAAGATGGAATGAGATAATCTGAAAAATAGCAAATCATTTGTCAATGAAGATATTGAAATACTCAGTAGAGGTAAACTGAGCATTAAATGGGAAGAAAGGGAGCTTAATTTTACAGACCTGCTAAATTTCATAATGCTTATTTTCTAGTTAACAAAGTTATAATAAGGCTATTAGGGATTAAATTTCAGAGCATATTTTAGTCCCACCCCCATCTCAGAGCTTTATAGATACATTATTAATACTTCTTATCATAAAATCAGTTCAGCTGTGGGAAATTCCAGGCTTCTACTCAGTTTCCTGGAATCAGGAGTTAAAATACAGTTTCCCTAGAGCAGGGGTCGGGAACCTATGGCTCACGAGCCAGATGTGGTTCTTTTGATGGCTGCATCTGGCTCGCAGACAGATCTTTAATAAAAAAAATAATGTTAAAAATATAAAACATTCTCATGTATTACAATCCATTTATTTCCTACCACTCAGGTTCATGGTTGCGGGTGGCTTGAGCCAATTACAGCTGTCCTCTGGGACAACACCAAATTTTTATTGGGTAATGTGTAAATTGTTGTAAGGCTCTCACGAAATTAAATTTTAAAATATGTGGTGTTCATAGCTTTCTCAGCCAAAAAGTTTTCCAACCCCTTCTCTAGAGTTTAACTTATTGTTTTTAATAACATGGGACTTAGCACTTTTATAGTTAGTGTATAACTCTAGCTAATATCTCGAACTCTTTCTCTACAAATGACATTGTATTTTCCAGCATCTTCCAACATTGAAGTGTCTGCTCTGTTTCATTGTACAAGAAGTCCTCCTCATTCAACATACCAAGAAAAAAAATAAAATAAAATGCATCTGGATTGGAAGGAAGTATTAAAATTGTCTTTGTTCTCAGATGATATGCCTGTCTAGGTAGAAATTTAATGAAATCTATAAAAAAAGCTACTAGATATAATAAATGAGACTAGGAAGTTGGTAAAATATTTTGCCATAGACAATGGCATTAAAATATATAATAGTTATGTATCTGCAAAATACACAGTTAGGCAAAAGTAAGTTTACAGTTGTGAGAATGCAAAAAAGTTTATTCTTGTATTATTATTAATTAATTATGGTATTATTTTCCATACAAGCAACTGTAAATCTACTTTTTCCCATCTTGTACAGGTAGGGCCTTAATACTGCAAACTTCAAAACACTACTGAATGAAATAAAAGAGACCCCAATTACAGGACAGATAACCATGTTCACAGGGATAAATCTCAACACTGTTAAAATGTTAATTATCAATGCAATTGCAATTAAAATCCCAGCAAGCTTCCTTTTAGAAATTGATAAGATACTAAAATTCATAAAAAAGTGCAAATGATCTAGAATAACCAAAAGAGTTCAGAAAAAAATTAAGTTTGGCAGATTAACCATTACAGGGTTTGACTGATAACTTGGATACACTCAAGGTTTCCTAGCAATGCTTAAAGACAACCAATGATAATATTGAAGTTATAGTGGGTCAAAGATGTCCAAATAAGAAAATGTTAAGATAAATGTGGTCGATGAGAAAAACAGAATATCAAGATTAAATACATGGTTATATTAATTAATACAGTGCACATCACATAGATAAACATATATACCAAAGGAATAAAACAGAAACCTACAAAAAGACACATGAACATATATAGAGTTATTTGCATATGACAGAGGCAGAATAAAAATACAATGGGGGAAAGATGACCTTTTAAATAAATGTTGGGACATGAGGCTATTTCTCTTTCTTTAAAAAAATTAATTACATTCTTACCTCACACCTCATTGAAACACATTCCAAATAAATTAAAAAGCTAAGTCTAAAACAATGTGGAAAATGAACATTTTATATTCATAAAAAACACATAATAATTTTTAGTCTCAGGGATTGGGATTCATGTGTTGGACACACACACTCATAAATATCGACAACTATAGAAGCTATTGCTGAATTTAATTACGTTTAAATTGAAATGATAATAGAGAAGAGAAAGTGTAAAGTCTCAGGAAAGCTGACACTGGCCAGGACTTACTATATAGGTTCACTTAAAGATAACCTAGGCCAGCGATTTTCAACCTTCTTCATCTCATGACACAACACAAAATAATTACTAAAATCCTGCAGCACTACCAAAACATATATTATCTTTTTTGCCAATTTGACAAAAAACATAGGTATAATTTTGATTCATTCACACCAGACCACTATTGTTGTGTTGTTAGTTTTTATTTGACAACCTAAGGAAAGAGAGGTCAGTGTCCCTGACTAACTAGTCAGGTACTGCATGTTTTAAAATTCTTGTGGCACACCATCGTGCCTGCTATGACACACTACACTGGATGACAACTGCTGAACTCCACAATAAAAAATCAAACCAAATAGAAACCAATAAAACTTGTGAAGAGGCAATTATCTTTCATGAACGAGAAAACTTCAATAGGGATAATCATATGAAACAATGTTCAGCCACAACAGTCATCAGAAAAAAAGCAAATTAAAATTGTGAGAAGTATGTGTGTATATGTTATATACACTTGAGTTCTCGTAGACTCCTGATGACCCTGTGAATGAGTGATGTCTACACTGTCTTGTTCTCAAGAGGCTTACCCAGCTCATGCAGACTGATGCATATGAAAACAATTTGTCTCACATTTTATCTTCCTCTTTTCCTGCTGCCTTTTATTTTTCTGCTTTATTGTTTTATACAAAGAGCCCTGCCTTTCCAGGTTTTGTCATTTTTGGATTCAGCAATATTTTGGGTTTAATTTTCTCTAGGACCTACTTTTTTTTTTGTCTCCTGGAGATCAAAGGTGTCCCTAGAGTTCTCTTCCAACACCATATTTTAAATGAATTTAAATGAAATTTATGTTTTTAATTTTATTATGTTTTCATTTTTGTCTATCTTACTGTTCAACGTTCACATCTGTACATAGTAATTGGAAATAGAAGGATGTGGATGATCTTAGCCTTGGTTTCTAATGACACATCTTTACTCTTGATTGATCTTGCCTAAATTCCTCATTGCCACCCTTCAAGACTCACCTTCTCTTGATTTCTTGACTGCAGTCTACATTTGAATTGATCAACAAACCAAGGTAAGCAAAAATCTAACAATTTTGACATTTTCATTGTCTATGTTAAAGTTGCCTATTTCTTCTGTAGTTATGTTTTTTGTTCTCTTGATGTTCAAATGCAATAAATACTGCTTTGGCACATTCTTCTTTCACTTTCATCAGAAGTCATTTCAAATATTGCCACATTCTGTCAGTAGGTTGGTGTCATCTAAATATCTTACATTGTTGATATTTCCTACTCCTTTTAAGTTTTACCCATCTTTCTATATGATATGTTCTGGGCACATAAAGGGAGATAAATTGCACCCTTGTCTGCCACCTTTGCTTCTGTGTCTTTATATTCTGTCCTATTAGTAGCATCCTGTCCATGATATAGGTCCTAAATCAGAGCATTTAAGTGCTGAGGCATGACCATTTCTTTCTGAGCAACCTACAGCTCTTTATAAAGCTTTGCTGTAGTCTGTAAAACATAGACTAACCTTCTGAAATGCTTTGGAGCACTAAAGTATCCAGCAAATGTTTACAATTAGATTTAGAGTGCCTCTTTCTTTTCTGAATCCCTTTAGAGCACCCAGCATTCCTTGCTCCATATATGGTAGAAGTCATTGTTGTATCACCTCAGGCATCAGTTTCTTTTCATGGGATAAAATGAGCAATGGTCTTATAGTTACTGCACTCCTTGGTATCACCTTCTTGAAAATTGGGATTTATATTTGATGTTTCCGGTCTCTAAGCTACTGTTTTGTTTTTTTGTATTTGTTAACATATTCTTGTTAGGAGTTTAGCAGATTCAGTCTCTGTGACTTGAAATATTGATATTTCCTTCACTAACCCATTTATACCTGGTACTTTATTCTTAATACATTTTTGGTTTTATTTTAATTCCTTAATGTTTAGAAGTAATTTTTTTAATCTTTAAATTTTTTTTAATTAAGTTTACATTTAATATTAATTTGTGTTATTTTCAGGTGTATTGCCTAATGGTTAGACAATCATATAATTTTCAAAACATTCCTATAATATTTCCAGTACCAAATTCTCATTAAATACAGTTATTTCAATATTATTAACCATATCCCCTATGCTGTACTTGTATGTTCCTGTGACTATTTTGTGACTATTCATCTGTACTTCTTAATTCCTACACCTATAAATATTTTACCCGGTACCCCAACCCCCCTCTCTTCTAGCAACAATCCAACTACTTTCTCTGAGTTTGTTTCAGTTGTGTTTGTTCATTTATTTTGTTCTTTACATTCTACATATAAGTGTAATCTTCTTTATTATATGTGGCTTAAGTGTCTGTTTGTCGCCGATAGCTTATTGGTTGCTTGTGTAACTGTACTAGCCAATGGGGTGAAGTTGCCACTGCTGAATGCAAATTGAGCGGGTCAGGGGGAAGGTGAACATTTGTTTGCATTGGCAATCATCTGTTTTACATAAAAGCTACGTCTTAACGTAAATTCTTTAAGAATGCGTCCTAGAAAATACAGCACTGAAGAGGAGAGAAAAGGAGCTAAAGCTGCACAAAAATGGCTTTCTCGACAAAAAAAAAAAACCACTGAGCAGAGAAAGACAAGGCTTGCTTTAGTTGCAGAGCAAATGCGTCTTTCTCGGCAAAATGAGACTGATGAGCATAGAGAAACAAGGCTTGCCTCAGATGCAAGACAAAAAAGCCTGTCTCGACAAAATGAGTCCCTTGAACAAAGGCAGCAGAGAAATGCAAAAAAAATGACAGAGTAATGCTGACTGAAACGCAAAAAGGATTAAAACAGTTTCAAATGGAGAAACTTTAATTTTTGAGCATTCCTCTGGTGACATGAAAATTAAATGTGAACACTGTCAATCCTTAAACTTCAAGTTAGAAACTAATCTGTATGACCATGGCAAGAAAGGATTTTCTCAATGTTGCAAGTATGGAAACATTGTAGTTCCACTAATTGAGAATTATCCACCACTCTTGAATAAATTATTGACTAATCATAAATGTTGTGTACAAAGAGATCTTTGACATGTGAATTAACATTTTATTATTTAAATCACCTTTATTTATTGAGCTAGCGGTGGCTCTTAAGAAATGTACTGCCAGTGGTTTCGTTCATTGCACTCTACTTTAAGCAATTAAGCAAGTAGAAGGGGGAAACCCCGTGGGGCACTAAGCAAAGGGGCATCCTCGCCGCCTGCCCTGGGTAATTCAGTTTGAATTAGCAGACAACTTTGCACAAATCATTTTAATTACAATTTATAATATCTAGAACAGCGGTCATTTCGTATGACCACCGGGCTTTCTAGTAATATCATAATTGTCTTCAACTGACTGACTAATTTCACTGACCATAATACCTTGTAGGTCTATCCATAATATCACAAATGGTAAGATTCCATTTGTTTTTATGGTGAATAATATTCTACTGTATATGTGTACCACCACTTTTTTTAATCCACTTATCTATTGACAGGCATTTAGATTACTTTTATATTTTGGCTATTGTAGGTAATGCTGTAAGAACATAGGGTTACATATATTCTTTCTAATGAAAGTGCTTTGTATTTCTTCCAATATATACATAGAAGTGGAATTGCTGGATCATAAGGCAGTTCTATTTTTAATTGTTTGAGAACTCTGTTTTTCATTCAGGCTGCACTAATCTGCATTCCCACCAACAGTGCAAAAAGATATACAATATATAAGGTCTACCAGAAAGTTCTGTTCGTTTTTGGAATAAAACAAAATAATGAACTTTATCAGTAGCCATGGGTACACTATTGCTTCACACAAAAGACTAACATGAATCAACTTTGTTTTAGTTAATTTGCTACATCAGTATGTATACATTAAGTGATAAAAATAGAGAGGCACACATGCACCAAATAAACATGTGCTTACATGTTGAAACTTGTTGTGATAGAAACGGACAGAACTTTCTGGTAGACCTTATATAACTATTATATAAAAAATAAAAAACATATATAATATTACTGTAGTCTTTATAAGTTACACATAAACTAGATTGATTCTGTTAGAATGGAGGGGAACAGAAGGAAGAAATAATGAAACTAAATTTAGTACTTTAACATTTTATTTCTTTAAAAAATAAAGAAAATATGTTTAATAGCAATTTTAAAATTTCTGTGATGGGTAAATGTTTGGCTATGGTGTTTATTTTCTTTTCTACAGGCATAAAATGTTTAGTATTTAAAATAAAAAGTAAAGTAAACAAACAATTGAATAGATAAGTATGTATTCCAAGAGAAAGATTTTTTAAAATGTAGACACTCTCTAGGAAAATACATTCACTAGACACTTGAGAAGACAATTCCAACTTTGACATAATTTATTGAGTGACAATTATCTCAACATTTTCCTGATTTAAGAAGGAAGATGTTGCTTATTTTAACCAGTGCCATTAGAAACAACATGAAAACATAGATAATACAGGGGCAAAACCCAAGATAGAATAGGGAAAATAATGGGATAAAGTGTATACAAATATACAGATCTGAGAGTGTTAAACTCGTTAGGCACTGATAATTTGAATAATGAAAGAAGCTAGTAGTCTTTGTTTCTCATATTTTACTGAGAATCAGCCAGACCTCTAAAGAGTCTTTTGTAGCTAAAATTTTAAAAAAGGTTATGAAAAAGGTTAACTTGAAAACCATGTATTATGGTACTTTATCTTTTGTGCTTGCACCTTAATTAACCAAAGAAAAAATTTTCCCTTGTAATTAGAGAAAGAAGGGCCAGAAGATTTTTTAAGATCAAAGGCCCTTTTCATACCAAATATTGGCTTTGGAAGATCCAAGAAAAATAAATGTAATCAATCATTATATTAGAAAGACTTTTAACTTTGTTCCATATGACATATTCATCAATATATTGGAAAAAAGTGCAAACAGTTTAACTGAACTATTAAACTCAAAACTAATTATAGAATAAATTTGTAGGTGGTTAATCTAAAATATCATTATCAATAGTTCAGGGTGAGAATGGAAGACATAATAAAAAATGCTCTATAGAGACTTGACCCAGTTTCATTCATGACCTAGATAACAATATGAAAAACATACTTTTAAATTAAGAATAAGATTAGATATTAAACCTTTGTAAATATTGGAGAAAATAATGATCACAAAACAATAATAAAATATTGGTATAATGTTTCAATATTTAAAAAATATGGATCGGAAATAATTTGTACTAATATAACACTAAAGTATTCACTTCTTTGGTGGAACATATGTTAAAAACATATTAACCCTGTAATTCTGTTTATAAAAACCAGAAGGTGTGTTTGTTGATACACAAGTGTGTGTCAAATCTACTTGAACTCATATTCAATTGAAGGTTCAACTTAAGCACATTTTGAAAAACAGGATGGAAGTACTATATAAAAGAAAATGGTATTTATGAAAAAAATATAATTCATTAGTGATACAAGGGTATTTGAAAATAACAGTAAACAGAATAATAATTTAAGAGAATGCTGATTATTTCATGCTACCAAGAAAGTCAGGATATAATAAAAAAGGTTTGATTGTAAGAATGAATGAGTTTTGAGATTAGATATTAAAAGTAGGAAGCTAGTACACTTCTCATGGCAGCTATAAGTAGAAAGCATTCTAAAATGATTTTTAATGACCTACACTCTCGTATATTATATACTCCTTGAGTCGGTGGGTCTTTTTTAGAAAAAGAATAGTAAATATCCATTTGAATATAATATATAAATATACTTTAGTGGAAATGGAAACGCTTTACATTTCATCATTTATTTATATAAGTGGACATTTGACTCCATTATACTCACTGATTATAATAATATTCACATACATATTATGTTTGGAACCCTAAAAATTGAGTGCTTTGGTTTGCCCTGTAATCTGTCTTTGTGAGCAAGTACCTGCCTTGTAGACTTGTTATGATCTGAGCAGTGAAATTAAACAGTGATAAGAACCCAGGTTCTGGATTTTAATCTTGTCTCTACTTCTTACTAGTTATTCAAACTAGTCACAGAGTTGTATTTTATTATTCTGTGCCCTACATACTTATCTGTGAATTGAGGATAATAATAGTATTATCTTTTGAAGATACCTTAACTAAATTAGATAAAATGTATGAATATGTTTACAGCATATTTTGACATTTTACACAGTAAATTTTAACTACTATTCTTAACTATTGCTTAGTACTATTATTATTATTCGATTAATATTACAATATTTTTCCTGTCTTGCATTTTATTACCATTATTCATCACAAGCATAGTGATAAGAAGTTTCAAATTTACTCTTTGTGTCTAGTCAGAGAACTGATTGTGTTTCCTTTGTCATTTTCTTATTCAGTTTATTGTTCTTGTAATACCTTCGACTCTACCTACCACATTATCTTAGGCACAAGCCTTAAAATATCCCAGCTGGTCAATGCACTCAAGTGATCTTATTGCTGGTTCCTCCAAAACTTCAGCTCTTTGTAGCATTAGACCTGTTAAACACGTAAAACAGTAAAACATCATAAATTAAAGCAGGGGTCCCCAAACTTTTTACATAGGGGGCCAGTTCACTGTCCCTCAGACCATTGGAGGGCTGGACTATAAAAAAAATCTATGAACAAATTCCTATGCACACTGTACATATCTTATTTTAAAGTAAAAAAACAAAAAGGGAACAAATACAATATTTAAAATAAAGAACAAGTAAATTTAAATCAACAAACTGACCAGTATTTCAATGGGAACTATGCTCCTCTCACTGACCACCAATGAAAGAGGTGCCCGTTCCGGAAGTGCGGCGGGGGCCGGATAAATGACCTCAGGGGGCCCGCGGGACGTAGTTTGGGGACCCCTGAATTAAAGGAAGCTATATTCACCTGTGTTAAAAAATAAAGAGCAAATTTTCTATGAAATTTTGTTCATATATCTTCACCTGGAAAAATACTTTATTAGCAAACTTAAGAAAATTAATAAGGTTGATGATTTCAGATAACCCAGGACAACATAAGAAAGTGGTGGAATCAGAGAAATGATTTTTCAATCTTCAGTATCCCTATGTAAAATATACTCTTTACTTTCTGAAGTGTTCAGTGACAGAAATAAATACCCATTATGTGTCATTCATTACATGTCTTAAAAAGTTAATTATAATTGAGTCCAAGTATAACATATTCAAAATGTACCTCTCTTATACTTGTACATTTTAATCCTTGTGTGTAATTGTGTATTAGGATTTTCCAGTTAAATTAACCAATTAAGTTTATGTGTATATATCGTAAGTATAGATATATAAATATAGATATAAAGAGAGAGGAGAGAGGCTGATTTATTATAAGAAATTGTGTCCTGCGATTGCGGAGGCTGACACATTTCAAGATCTATATTCGGCAGCTTGAGACTTGAAGAGACAATGGTGTAGTTCCAGTACAAAGGCTTGAAGCTTCAAGATTCCAAAACAGTAAATGTTTCAGTTCAAATCCAATGACCGTAAAAAAAATAATCTGATGTATCAGATCAAGGCAGTTAGGAGGGAAAAAATTCAGTCCTACCTTTGGAAGTGCTGACATTCTAGTTCTATCTTTGCTTTCAAATGATTGAATGGGGCCTGGCCAAATTAAGGAGGGCAGGTTGCTTAATCAGTTCACCCATTGAAATGTTAACCTTGTCTAGAAACACCTTCATAAACACTCGTAGTAGAATGTTTGAACAATGGTCTGGACAACACCTAGCCTGAAAAGTAGACACATAAAACTAACCAGTACCTTGCATATATGTAATAAAAATAATAAGAATTATTTATGTCAATTGAATGTGAGCAGAGCTGAAAAAAATCCTAAAATTAAAATTATTGATAAAGTTTTTTGTCTTATTTCTCCTTCACTTCATCCTCTTTGCCTTTTTTTTCTTCACAAAGTTTATTAAGATACCACTAGATCTAAAGATACATAGATAAATAGCACCTAATATTATACTCTAAATTAGATGAATATGATAAGTATTAAGAAAGGCCACAAATTGCTATAGAATCTCAGAAGAAAAAGAATCTAAATTTCTGGGGATATCAAAGTGTTTTTCTTAAGTAAATGTCATACCAGTTGCAGTTTAAAAGATGGTTTTATGTTTATAAATTATCCTAGATGCATAAAAAAGTAATTAAAAACAAAAAAAAAAGATAGAAGGTATTATTTGGTCTGTTTAGAAAAAACTAGATTGCTCTATATATATGTGCTAAAGAGCTTTTCATTTTATGCAAACGAGTGTGAACTTATCCTATACCCAAGTGGAATGTTGAAGAATTTTAAAGTAGAGAATTATTATAATTATGCTTTTTAAAAATATCCCTCTGGCTGTGGGGTGGAGAAGTGGAGAGTAAATTGGAAAGCATGTTAAAATTAAAGGCATATAAAATGTGAATTTTTTTCTAAAGGATATTGCAACAGCCAAGGCAAGAAAGTTAAAGCAAAGATGGCAATAAATAATAGCGAAGAAGAGACAGAACTAAAACACATTTGCATGAAAGCACAAGGACTAAGAAATAATATTAAAGGAAATGAACATGTCTTGGTGACCCATGTTTCTGGTTTGAGCAACCAAATTGATCATGGAGACTTCTACCAAAATGAAGAACACAGGGAAAAGAGAGATTTTGAATGTTAGGTAACTAGTTCAATGATGGACACTTAAACTAATTACTGTAACTTGTAAGCCAGTTAGATGAAGTGAGACTATTGGAAATCACATTATTTGGAATTATTACTACGGATAAGGTTGCTGAGGGAAAATGTACAAAATAACAAGAGGGGAGACCAAGAGCAGAAATCTAGGGAACACCAAATTTTACGGAAAGTTTCACAACAGAAGCCCACAGAGAACTGAGAGGAAGAGTTAAGAGATGTAAGAAATGCATAAAACAACAAGAAAAGTGATAGAAAAGGTAGGAAAGTGTTTCATAGTAAAAGTGGTAGACATCTTGGAAGTTTCAAGAAAGAAGATGACTAAAATCAAACGTTGAAACTGTTTTAGGGAGACTATTTATCATCTTAGTAAGATGTTGGCATAGATGTGTTAAAGATTATGCCAATATATAGAGAGTCAAGATTGGGGAGTAAGAACAAGGAAGACAGGAAAGCTTCATTTTGTTGGGAATGAAAGAGTTAAAGTTAGGGAGTAAAATAAAGTTGAGAAAGTTTTCATTAAAGATAAAAGAAAGATCAATAAAATCTATTTTCAGCCTATCTTTTTCCTCTCCTCTCACATCAGTGGGCTCTGTGAGTCAGAGGAACCATCTGCCTTCTGGTTAATTCTGCCTCTGGATTCTCAGGTTAATTTTTCACATTTTCCAGCACATTCAAATTATTTTACTCAGTACTCAGTAATGTATTGGTACCAATGCTCTGTCTGATAATAATGAACAATTCTTGATACAAAATAGATAATGGCAACAAATTCACTTTCTTAGCAATATTGATATTTGAGTTAATTTGAATATTTTGTGTAAATAAAAAAAATCTGAATAGATAAAACATAAGGTTTTGGTTATTTGTGACCAGATAGTTGCTGGTATTGTGTCATTCCAAACTGATGTAGCAGGTGCATCTTGAGTCTCTAGAGAGGCAGAGAATGGAAGTTAAAGCAATAATGGTTTTGTTGTTATTACTTAAGACATATTGGAAATAGAACTGTTTGCCTTGCTTCTAAACAGCTATGGACACCTTTAGTTTAACTTCATTTTGGACTGGTTTAATCACTTTTTTCTTATGCACTTACCCCTCCACACCTCTCTTTTTGGGGGTGCTCACATAATTAAATCATTTATAAAAGAGTGTTTAGTTTTTAAAGCATGGTTTGCAAACAAATCAGTCCCAAAATGAATGGAGTAAAACATTTTCACTCCAGTAATCACTTTTGCCATTTCATAGCATCTTTTTATTTATTTATTTATCTATTTATTTATTTTTGCCAATAATAGACACTGCTCAATGAATGAAAATTTTAGCTTTCTCTTTTATAATGTTGTATACATTTCTTCCCCATTAGAGGAAGTAATTTATTTCCATCTAGGAATTATAAATATAGTGGAAACTTTTGCATATGTTTATCAACAAGACCTGCCATCTTACATTATACCATACTGGAGAGACCTAAGCTTCTAATATTACATACTCTGCCATTCTGGAATCCAGGAGTGGGAGTATTTGAAATCCTGGGAATAAAAATTGCCTCTTTATGGGGGATCTTGGCACAGAGTGTGAGCTGAGCCAATTTGGTGGTGATACTCATTCTTCTGATATACTTGTTTAGATTATATTATTTTGTCATTCGAGTTAGTTTAGTTTAGAACTTTGGTTGCTATGATACTGTTGCAAAGGCATTTTGATTTATATTTAGTGCTTAGAATATTCATGAAAGAAAAAACTTTAGCCTTTATGTGCATACTAGTTCAATGTACAGTTTGTGAATAGCAGTAATTTGGGAGAAGAAATACCATATGCTGTTATTCTATAAAAAGCAAGAGGTATATCTGAGAAACCCACTTCACCAGAAGTCTTAGCTACAATAGACAAAAGAATGCTCTTACATCTGTTTTTTTTTTGTTTGTTTGTTTGTTTTTTTGTATTTTTCTGAAGTTGGAAACCGGGAGGCTGTCAGACAGACCGGGATCCTGACCGGGATCCACTGGACATGCCCACCAGGGGGCGATGCATTGCCCATCTGGGCATTGCTCTGTTGCAACCAGAGCCATTCTAGCGCTTGAGGCAGAGGCCATGGAGCCATCCTCAGCACCTGGGCCAACTTTGCTCCAATGGAGTTTGGCTGCCAGAGGGGAAGAGAGAGACAGAGAGGAAGGAGAGGGGTAGGGGTGGAGAAGCAGATGGGTGCTTCTCCTGTGTGCCCTGGCCGGGAATCAAACCCAGAACTCTTTTTTTTTTTTTTTTTTTTTGCATTTTTCTGAAGCTGGAAACAGGGAGAGACAGTCAGACAGACTCCCGCATGCACCCGACCGGGATCCACCCGGCACGCCCACCAGGGGCGATGCTCTGTCCACCAGGGGGCGATGCTCTGCCCATCCTGGGCGTCGCCATGTTGCGACCCTCCTGGGCGTCGCCATGTTGCGACCAGAGCCACTCTAGCGCCTGGGGCAGAGGCCACAGAGCCATCCCCAGCGCCCGGGCCATCTTTGCTCCAATGGAGCCTTGGCTGCGGGAGGGGAAGAGAGAGACAGAGAGGAAGGCGCGGCGGAGGGGTGGAGAAGCAAATGGGCGCTTCTCCTATGTGCCCTGGCCGGGAATCGAACCCGGGTCCTCCGCACGCTAGGCCGACGCTCTACCGCTGAGCCAACCGGCCAGGGCCAAACCCAGAACTCTTGCATGCCAGGCCGACGCTCTACCACTGAGCCAACCGGCTAGGGCCATACATCTGTATTTTTTTTTAAGATAGTTTTATGACATCGGACTCAGAGTGAATTAGAGTAGGAGATATTATCAAAGCATTGAAGTTTATCCTTATACTACATCAAAAGAAGATATAATATTTTAAATAAAAACTGGTAAAGCATTACAAATTAGATAATAGGCTCAAAATTTAAGTAGAATTTTAGTGGTAAAACCATTCCTTATGAATATACTAACGAATCAAATTTTAACTAAAAAACTTGTTTGACTCTACCTCTTTTAGAAGAATAGCTATAGAAAAGTATGAAAATTATTGACTGGCCACACAATTTCTCATTTTCTTGAAAAAGGTACCATTTTAACGTCATATAGTCAGTTAAGAAATTTAATTATAGAGTAGTTAAAACACCAATGCAAAAAATAAATCACAATAAAGAATTGGAGCAGAACAGCTAAAATTACGCATGAATCACATTTAGATTTGATTTTGGCTTTAAAATAAAGACATTTGAATAAAAAAGAAAAAATTTTTAAGTTTTATTCTAACCTACAATCTAGTGTTCATAGTAAGTATGTACAAAACCAAAATGAATAAAATAGAGAAGGTATATTGCTGAAAAAGTTTTTAACGTTTATTTCATTATAAAATAATAAGAAAAATTCATATTCACTTGATTTTAAAATGCCAGTTACAAGCTGTGGTGCAAATAACATATTAATATATTATAGTACCCATATATTATTTAGGAAAGTCATAAGTAATCCTTAATGGGAAAAATAATATTTTCACTCTGAAATATCTGTTTCAGCATCAAGAATTACTCTACATAAATAAAAGTAACTATATAAAAATATGAGTTGTACTTAAAAAGAAAAATTAACAACTTAACTGTAGAGGATCTAATAGGATATTTTGAACATAATATATTATATTTAAAAGAATAATTTACTCAAATGATATGCTGCTGCTGCAGAATTTATGATTATGTTTATTATTTATCAGAGTGATATTATGGGTTTTCTTTATCTGAATCCAATGACATGGAAGATTTTTCCATATTTCTTATAAATATGATTAATGAGTAATTTGCAACTCAGAGCAATAGCTTGCATGAATTGTTTGCTTTTGTAAAAAATAAATAGAAAGACCTGTAACACATTTTTTAAAGATTTTTTTTTTGGGAGGCCATTGACTTAGCGGTAGAGCATCGGCCTGTCATGTGGAAGTCCTGGTTTAATTCCTATCAGGACACACAGGAGAAGCAATCATCTGCTTCTCCCCCCCTCCCACTTCCCCCCCCCCTCTCTCTCTCGTTACCTCTCTTGCAACCATGGCTTGAATGGTTCAAGCAAGTTGGCCCCAGATGTTTAGGATGGCTCCAGGTCCTGCGTCAAGGATGAAATTGCTGGGTTGCTGAGCAACGGAGCAGTGGCCTTAGATGGGCAGAACATTGGCCTTAAAGGGGGCTTGCTGGTTGGATCCCAGTGGGGGTTAATGTGGAAGTTTGTCTCTCTGCCTCTTTATCTTCCCACCTCTCACTTAATAAAATAAAATAAAATAAAATACAACAAAATAAATAAAATAATAAAAAAAGAATTTTTAAACTTTATGTATTTAATTCTACTAAACAGTAAGAATTAAAGCTTACAGTCTAACACTATAAATCTATATCATAGAGTAAATAAAGTTGCCTTATGTTACTCTTTAAATTAAAAATATACATTTTAACATTTAAAAATTCTTTTGAAAATAAATCTGTCCTATCTAAAAAATAGTCATTAGTATTAGACTACTATCTTTGTCAAATAGATATTAATAAGGTTTCATCTTTAATTTTCATTTATATTTAACCCTCATCCTCCATAGGGAAAAGTGCTTAAGCATCTTAGTATCAGTCTTATTCCATAGTTATATAATATTTATTTGGAAATCTATATGATACTCTTCCTAACAGGAAAATAATAAAACTTTATAATTGGCTGCATTCTGTTATATGCAAAGAAATTAAATTGTTTTCCCAAGTTAAAGAAGCATTTAAATAACCTAAACGACATTTATTTTGAAGACTATTCATGTATAGAGCATATCAGTACACTTCATTATTTTTTTCCCCTCACTTCTTGGTTTATATTCAGGTAATAGTCCCATTAAAGATATTAGTACAGTTGTCTGCCTGAACATTGTACTTTGCTACTAACACTGATTATCAGTCTGTGTGTTTGATAAAATGCTTCTCATCTGTCTTACAATCTACAAAGTGCAATGTAGACATCTGGGTTCACGGTCTTGATTTCGAGTAAGGATGAATGAAACTGAATGTTAACGATACTGTATTTCTAAGATGATAAGCTTAATCTCTGAGGAGATATGTTGGCTGCAGGACTGTAAGATAACCCATTGAAACTGTACACTTTTCAACCTCTTAATGGGCTGTAATTGACTGAAATTACAGACGAATCTTGCTTGATGTCACATTTTCCTTACGAGAAAGCCTGAAAACTTAAGGGGAAACAGGTTGGTATTCTAATTCTTCTTCCTTGTTTTGTTACTTTATTATTAAATTTGAACATTATTTTAGTCTTTCTTTTTAATGTCTATTGAATATGCTATAAATAAATTTATTCTTTTACTTACTTTCCAGATGTTTAATTATGAAATTAGTATAGGGTCCTTTTATACTAATGTATTTTCTTTATAGCTTAGAAGGATATGAACTTGCCAGGACAATTATTTTAGTTATTGTTACCCCAAATATTGCAACTCATTTTATCATAAAATTATTTTTTTAATTTTAATGCAATTTATATATAGTAATTTACCACCATTGAAATCTACCAACATTTAAATTGAGGTTCATGGTACCTGGGTTCCAGGTTAGCGATTTCCCAGTCTGCCTATCCAAGTTAGACCTCACTGTTGAACTACACTGAACGCCCTTGCACTGAGGCATTTCACTGTTTGTAATTTTATTGTATGGGTCTGTGGAGCAGTTCAGCTCCCTGAAATAGTCCCCATGCACCCTTTCCATGCATGCTGACCTGTTCTCACTGCTCACCATGGCCGCTATGGCCAGTACTTATCAGAAGTGCCTTACATGGACTTTTCAAAATATAAAGAAAAAGATGGCATAATTTAGCTTAGCAATTTAAAATAAGAAAACTTTTCATGACAATACATTTATTTATTTATTTAGTAACTGCATTTTAAAAAATGCATTCATGTGTTAATTTATTCAATTATTATACTTAATGAAAATTCCATTATTTTCTAGGAACTGGGATACTCACTGGGAATTTTTTTAAATTTTTTCTATTCAGTTTAGAGAGGGGATATATATCTATATCTATATCTATATCTATATCTATATCTATCTATCTATCTATCTATCTATCTATATATATATATATAGAGAGAGAGAGAGAGAGAGAGAAGGAGGGAACAGGAAGCATCAGTTCCATATGTGCCTTGACCAGGCAGGCCTGGGGTTTTGAACCAGTGACCTCGGTGTTTCTAGGTCGATGCTCTGTCCACTGTACCACCACAGGTCAGGCCTCACTGGGACTTTGACCAAATTACTTAAACTTGAAATCTTGAATCTTTAATATCTAAATTTGTAAAATTTGAATGCTATGAAAAATAAAAGGGAAATATAACCAAAATACATGCCTACATAGTATATGCTGTATAAATGACAGACATGGGTGCAGGCTTTTTAGAGTAATATTTCAGAGTGCCACATATAATATAGCCAGACTGCATGGATTCTTTATTATATGCGGCTTAAGTGTCTGTTTGTTGCCGATAGCTTATTGGTTGCTTGCGTAACTGTACTAGCCAATGGGGTGAAGTTGCCACGGCATTCAAATAGTCCTGCCTTCTGGCATGCCACCTCACAAATTGAGGTTAAAGATTGGAGCAATTATTATGCTGTTAAGAAATCTTAACACCAGAAGGGGTCTTTGCAATGGGACAAGACTAGAGGTTCTCCAATTGAAAAATAATGTCATAATAGCTAAGTCTTTGACTGGCTCCTCTAAAGGTGAAATACATGTCATTCCAAGAATTGATTTGGCTCTATCTCAAACAGGGTTGCCATTTCAATTGAGATATAGACAATTTCCTGTAAAACTTGCCTTTGCTATGACCATCAATAAGTCTCAGGGCCAAACGCTTAAGTGTGTTGGCATTTTTTTTACCTGAGCCTGCATTTGGACACGGTCAACTTTATGTTGCCTGTTCAAGAGTTCGTGAAAGAACGGACGTAAAATTAAAAATAATTGATGGTCCTCTGCAAGGCGAGCTTAAAAATGATGGAAAGATCTACACAAGAAATGTTGTGTACAAAGAGATCTTTGACATGTGAATTAACATTTTATTATTTAAATCACCTTTATTTATTGAGCTAGCAGTGGCTCTTAAGAAATATACCACCAGAGGTTTCCTTCATTGCACTCTACTTTAAGCAATTAAGCAAGTAGAAGGGGGAAACCCCATGGGGCAGTAAGCAAAGGGGCATCCTCGCCGCCTGCCCTGGGTAATTCAGTTTGAATTAGCAGACACCTTTGCACAAATCATTTTAATTACAATTTATAATATCTAGAACAGCGGTCATTTCGTATGACTGCCGGGCTTTCTAGTTAGTTATAGTCAGCCTCTATGAATTTAGATAGGGTTTTCTGTTAAGTTCAAGTTGGTATCTTTCTCATTGGGTTCTTATGAGGTTTCAAAGAATTAATATGAGGCCTGACCTGTGGTGGCGCAGTGGATAAAACATCGACCTGGATGCTCACGTTGCTGGTTCAAAACCCTGGGCTTTCCTGGTCAAAGCACATATGGATGCTGATGCTTTCTTCTCTTCCTCCCATCTCTCTCTCTCTCTCTCTCTCTCTCTCTCTCTTTCTCATCTCTCTAAACTGAATAAATAAAATATCTTAAAAATAAAAAATCTTTTAAAAAAGCAGAGTTAATATGTATATAATATATGGGCACTGTGTAGTAGCAACAGTATGTGGCTCGTGCGTAATTAATCACTAAAGCAAGTAAAGGTGTCTAATATTCTGTCATTTTCTTTTCTTTATTTATTATTGAATTTATTGGGGAGACATTAGTTAATAAATTATATAGATTTCAGGGCTACGATTCTATTGCTGTGTCATAGGCAGTTTCATTTTTAATTTTTTGAAGAAACTTCACAGTTTTCCACAGTGGCTGCAGCAATATGCATTTCACAGTGCATGAAGTTTCTTTTTTCTCCATATTCTCACCAATACTTGTTTGTTTTAGTAATTAATATAATCATTCTGACAGGTGTGAAGTGATACTTCATTGGCTTTTAATTAATATTCAAAATTTATAACAAACGTATACAACTCAAAACCAAAAAAAAAAATATTCCAATTAAGAAATAGACAAAGGACTTTAAATAGACACTTCTGCAAAGAGGACAGATAGAGAGGCAATAGACATATAAAAAGATGCTTAATGACACTAATCAACCGAGAAATGCAAATTAAAATCACAATGAGATCTCACCTCACTTTGCCTAGCTCTCGAAATGCAAAAACAGTGTGTTGAAATTTTTGAAGCACAAATGAGCAGTCTTGGCCTTTATTAAGTTACTCATTGTGATTCTATTCTCTATTAACACCATGAATTGCAAAATACAAAGAACAAAAATCAAATGTTCACATTTGCAAAAAAAAAAGAGAAATATTTTGAACAAGTTTTGAAAATATACAATCATTATTAGGCATTTCTACTTTCATATCTTACCATATGTTCTGCTCTTACATAATTTCACTGTATGACTTAGTATTTTTAGTTTATGGATATTTTGGGGATTTATAATAAGAGTCATCATGGTAAGCATAAAGATTATAGGGACATTGTTGCATAGTGGAGAGATACTAGTAATATAGGCCGTTGTAAAGTTTTCATAACCGGAAGACATGATAGGTGTATGGCAAATTTCACTACTAACTGTTTCTATGTTATTAATTTCTGGTTAATGAGCTTTAGAAAACTAGTTGTATGATGTTATTTCTGTGGTTTTCTAAGCTCTAGGGTTCTTTTATTTCAGTTATTTCTTTTAACTCCCCAATGGTTACAAGTCAGTTACTGAGAATCAAAAGAAAAAAAAATATCAAGAGCTCAGTAAAATATATTTAAAAAAAAGTATTCCAATGTTTCTGCTGAATCTTAATTGCTTTTTTATTTTAACCTTATATAATGGATACCATGGAGGCCTCCTAATAGCCTAAATTGCCTCTGTCTCCCAAAGTCTGTACATGAGATGCCTTCTTCAACACTTCTGTTGTATTCCAATCCGGCTTCACTTTCCAAAAATAGTTGTCTGCTAAGAGGAAGTCAGAGTTAGCCCAAACTTTACACTCCAGCCACTATCAGCTGAGTACTCAAAGGAAGAAAGGTACTTTGATTACCATGTTTTTTTTGCCAGATTGATTTCTTTATACTGGTGTTCTCATATCTGTTCCTAGATTTGGTCTAGTGTTGGTATTCAGAAAATGGAACCAGTAAAATTTTCAAACTTGTTTTGTATGCATTCCAGATATCTCTTTCCATAAGTAGTTGAACTAAGGAGAAAATGACAAATATTTGTATAATTTTTTTAATAAACATTGTGATGCTCTTGTATGGTAAGCTAACATTTACTAAGAATGGTTTTATGATAGGTGATTGGTTACTTCACTATTCTGGTTTCATTAAAGTTATTATATAGATAACATTGATTTACATATAAATAAATCAAAAGTAACTACTTCCCAGAAAGATGCACATTTATACATACATATATATGTGATATATAAATGTATATTTTTCACTGATAAATGAAAAGTATTTTTATGCAATTTGACTATAACAAGTTCATTATTAAAAACAACTAGTTTTGTTTTAGAGTCAAAATCTGTTATTTTGTTGTTTTCTAAAACATTTATCATAAATAATATCCTAGTATCAGTGAACAGTTTTTTATGCAAAGTTGGCAATTGAATAGATAATTTACAGTAAATTCCTAATTGGTAACAGTCCCATTGTTTTGAAATATACCCTCCTTCAATGAAATGGTAATTGATGGCTGGACTTCTTCAGTGGTCTCTTTTACTGTGTGTGTGAATGTGTATGCATTCCAACTAATGCAATAAATTAAAGCATTTTAAAAATCTATATACATGTGTTATTTTTTGATCCTTCTTTGCAAACTTCCATTGTGGTCCCATTCAACTCAGTAAGTGTATCTTTGAACTTAAACCTGGAATCAGCTTGTGTGACACTTTGGAAACTAACACAGATACTACTGACCTGTAGCTTGCTGATCTGTTCATAAATTGACTATGGACTTGTTGGCAAAAATATAAAAATAAGGAGTTAAGTAATCAGACATTTTTATTTACTTTAAAAAGCATTTTATAATTTACTTTAGTAAATCAGTTCTCTGAAAGATTAAAATTCAATTTGATCATTCAGAGCACTGAATGATTAAATTGAACTTCAATGCACACAAGTAGGTAGAAAACAAGACAGCCTGAGAAAGTGTGAGGTCACAATGCAAAAGAAAACTGAGATAGCATATTTTTGAACCTGCACAAAGCACAGAGTCTGCTAATCAGCTGCAAAGATTTGACTGTTAACTTGAATGTGTGTGTTTGTGTTTGTGTGTGTGATTCTATTGATTATACATCCTTTAATTCTGATCCTCAAGTACCATGTATTACTACTCTTTTATTCTATGTGTTTCACAATGTAATAGCATACTAATTGATTCTGGGAATACTATAGCTCTTTAGCATCCTTTGTATTATGTACTTACGTTGTGTTTTCATGCATAATACATGATTAGATGTAGTAGATGTTTCATGAAGATAATAGTTCACTACTCTCTGAATTAATTCTTTTTGTTGAGCACATGATAATACAACACTTATATCAGTCTACAGGGAAGGAAAATCATTCTTCTAGCTAGCTTTGATTATTTCTAAATAAATCATTCTAAATTTCTTTAATATGAAAGTTTCTTTCATAGGCTACAATACAAATGAAACATGAAGTAATAGATGCAAAGTTCAATATCATTCAGGATGCACTTCTAAAACGTAAACCCCTACTCTCTTCTCTATATTTCTATGTTGTCACAAGTACTAATCATCTTTTATGATATTTAAATAAAGGAGCTTTTGAAAGTTACATATGAAGTCAGCCTATAACTTTCCTTTATGCACATTACCAAATTGTTGAAATAAAATATTTTATTAACAGATTCCCTAAATCTGGAAATCTAAGGTTTTTAAGGAAACCACTGATCTTTACATATATATGTATATATATATTTTTCTGAAGTTAGAAGCAGGGAAGCAGACACACTTCTGCATGCACCCGACCAGGACCCACCCAGCATGGCCACCAGAAGCGTGATGCTCTGCCCATCTGGGGCATTGCTCCTTGCAGCTGGAGCCATTCTAGCACCTGAGGTAGAGGCCATGGTGCTGACCTCAGCACTCAGGCCAGCTTTGTTCCAATGGAGCCTTTGGCTGCAGGAGGGGAAGAGAGAGACAGAGAGGAAGGAGAAGGGGAAGGGTGGAGAAACAGAAGGGTGTTTCTCTTGTGTGCCCTGACTGAGAATGGAATCCAAGACTTTCACAAGCTGGGCCGAAGCTCTACCGCTGAGCCAACTGGCAAGGGTCAAAACCACTGATCTTTATAGCCTTTTTTATTCAAATGTTTTGAATAAGTGATTCATTGCTATCATTTTATTATTTTGCCTGAAAATAAATGAAGATGAATCAGATTTACTGTTTGGTGATTAAGTTACAAATGGTTGATCTTGTGATAAAATAATCCCAATTTACACCTCTTTATAATGTAATGCAATATAATGATAATATAATGATAATATAATATAATATAATATAATATAATATAATATAATATAATGATAATATAATGATAATATAATATAATATAATACAGTGGTACCTTGAGATACGAGTTTAATTTGTTCTGTAACCAAACTAGTAAGTCAGTCAACTCATATATCAAACAAATTTCTCCCATTTAAAATCACTGAAATAGATTTAGTCCATTCCAGCCCTGTGAAACATACCCAAAACATCCTAAATTATGAAAAAAGACATGTTTTAAATTAAAAAACACACATGTATACAGTGCATAACAAAATATATGATATAAAAGAAAAAAGTGTTATTTAGTACTGTATTCTTACCTTGCAGACTGATGAGTGTGTCTAACGGAGGTGAATGGTGGAAGAGGAGGGAGGGAGGAAGAGATGTAGGCACTGTGGACATGTAAACTAAAACTGCCCTTTCTTAACACTAGATGTAAACTAAAACTGCACTTTCTGTACTTAAAATGAAACTGCAAAAACTTAATTGTAAAGAAATGCACTTTCTTAACTTTAAACATAACCTAAGCTTAACATTACGTATTTTTCATTTAATCATCACATGTTTTTGCCTTTTTGGCTGCACTTTCGGCACTTTCACTTGCAGGACTTTGAATAAAAATCTATCCAAAGAGGTTTGCTCTTGACTGCTTTTTAAAATGTTATAAAAATGTGACAAACAAACAAGTTTCATTAAGAAGCCTGACCAGTTGAAACTTTTTCTGGGTGTTTCTTTTCAATGAAACTTGAAAATTACTCCCACATTGCCAGCATGTCTTTCATTTCACTTGTAGAAATCACTTCCTCCGACTCTACCTCCTCTTCACTACTAATCTCTTGTAGAAGCTCCATATGTTGCATCATCTGTAGCTCCTTCAACTCCTCAGTTGAGATTTGCTCCTCATGTTCCTCGAAGAGCTTATTTACATCACCCTCATCTACTTTCAGACCCATCAACTTTCCAGGAGACACAATCTCCTCCAACACTTCTACCTCGGTCTCGGTCTCTGGCTTGAATCCTTCAAAGTTCTTATCTGCAACAACATCAGGCCATAACTTTTTCAATGCCGAGTTCAAGGTTCTTATAACCTCTTGCCATGCCAAGTCAAAAATGCGTAAACATATCACGATGTTGTAGTGATCTTTTCAAAACTCTTGAAGGGTTAGAATTGTATTCTCAGTCACCTCAAAGCAGTGGTGAAACAAGTGCTTTGTGTAAAGCTTTTTAAAGTTGAAAATGACCTGCTGATCCATAGGTTGCAAGATTGAAGTCATGTTGGGTGGGAGGTAGAGGGCTTTCATGAATTTGAATTTATCGAGAATGTCATCCTCAAGACCAGATGTGTGGGCTGGAGCATTATCAAGGATTAGTAACGATTTCATTGGGAGTTTACTTTCTTGAAGATATTTCTACACAGCAGGACCAAACATGAGATTTACCCATTCAATAAAAAACTGCTGCGTAACCCATGCCCTAGCATTTAGCATTGGCGCACTACATAACCTGCAGTTTTTTTTTTTTTTTAAGAATCTTGTGAGTCTTAAAGGCCCTAGGATTTTCAGAATGATACACTAGCAATGGCTTTACTTTATAGTCACCATTAGCATTTGCACACAATGCAAGGGTCAGATGGTCCTTCATGGGTTTATGTCCTGGCAGCTTCTTCTCCTCTGAGGTGATGAAGGTCCTCTGTGGCTTTTTTCCCCAAAACGATAATGTTTTGTCACAGTTGAACACTTGTTGGGGATGTAGCCTTCCTTTGCAATAAGCGCAGCAAAATGTGTGATGTACTCCTCAGCTGCCTTAATGTCAGCACTCGCAGCTTCACCATGCCTCACCACCGAGTGGATGCCGGATTACTTCTTGAAATTTTCAACCCAGCCATGACTTGCCTTAAATGTATCTTCTGCTGCCTCTTTTGAGGTTGAGGGTTCTTTCTTCTTTAAATCACTGTAAATAATATGTGCCTTTTTGCATATTACAGTCTCCATCACTGTATCTCCTGCCAGTTCTTTCTCTTTCACCCACACCAGCAGAAGCTTCTCCATTTCTTCATGGATATTTTTCCTTAAAGGAACAGAATTGTAGTTCCTTTTGCTGGATTTGCGGGTTTGATGGCATCCTTTTGTTTAAGGATGGTACAAATTGTAGATATATTGTGGTCGTACAGCCTTGCCTGTTCAATCACTTGTACACCACGCTCATGTTTCTCTATTTTTTGTTTTACTTTTATCTACATCATTATCTTCTTCTTCTAAACACTGTCCTTTACCCTCACTTTCTTCAGTCCCATGGTAGCACACAAAAAAAGTCAGTAAAAAATGCAAAAATTGTGCAAGAACGAGTACAGCACACGAGATTCAACTTGACTCAGTGGGTAACATGTGAGAAAGAACGAGATGCTGGGGTTGTGCTGCTGATACTGGAACTGTGTGTGAATGTACAAACAAGCGGCAGCTTCCCGAATCATGACTAGTATCTCAGAATTTTGCTAGGATTTCAATCAAAAATTCGGACCTTGTCGCAGCTCGTATCTTAAAAATTCGTATGTTGGTCTGCTCATATCTCAAGGTGCAACTGCATAATATCATATAATATATAATAAACCAATATATCTTGTTTCAGAAGGTTTATGTAGTAATAGCTGGTGCCAGACACTGCTATGGGCAGCAGGAAAACTAACTATGAACAAGCATTTGAACCCATTTCACCAGCTGCCATTGAGGTGCTCGGTCCTTCCAATGATGCCTAAGCTGCACTGGGGTGAAGTTCTCACTTCATCTGAGGACTCATACTGTACCCTTCTCAGAGTTCACCTGCATCTACTGAGCCCTTATCAAGCTCTACGATGAGGTGATGTTGACGAAGGATAAGATCAATGCCCTCATTAAAGCAGGTGGTGTAAATGTTGAGCCTTCCTGTCCAGACTTGTTTTAATGGCTCTGGCTGCAAGTGTGAAAAGAACACTGGGAACCCTGCCTGCAATGTGAAGGCTGGTGGTCCTGCCCCAGGAGCTGGTGTTGCACCAGCAGGAGGTCCTGCCCCGCCCCCTTCCCAGCTGCAGCCTCAACTGAAGAGAAGAAATTGAAAGCAAAGAACAAAGAATCTGAGGAGTCTGATGATGACATGAACTTTGATCTTTTTGACTAAACTTCTTTTGTAACACATTCAATAAAAAGCTGAACACTGGGGGAAAAAAAAGAAACAAGTGTTTACCGACAATATAGACTATTTGGTCTGGTTTGTTGCTACTATCTCTGTGGATTTGAATAATTTTGTCAACTTTTCTGAACTTGGTTTTTTTTTTTTTTGTATATAAAATGGAACCAATATGTAACCATAATGTGTGTGTGTGTGTGTGTGTGTGAAAGAGAGAGAGAGAGAGAGAGAGAGAGAGAGAGAGAGAAGTGTAAGGGAAAAAAACGCAAATAAAACTCTTATCCATAGCTTGTAAACCCTCTATGTAGATTAGCTGATATTAGTCACAGCCGTTTTGAAAAATGGTTTGATGTAGACTCCACATTCAGTGGTCTCCATAGGAGAGGCAGCTATATAAGCATGCAATAAGTATAATATTAAACATGCAAAATATTGAGGTAGCATAAGAAAGAAAGGAGATTTAGAACCTCTTCCCTGAGGAGGTGCTGCTCAATCAGATTTTGAGGAAGAAAAATGAGTTTCATAAAGATGAGTTCCATAAATGAAAGCAAAACAAATTATTTCATATGAGTGAAATGCGGTCAAAAGACGAGGAACAGTGATGCAGCAGGGGATGAGGTGATGGGAGCCAGCTAGCAGCTCAGAATGACAGCGAGAACAGTGGGTGGGGTCAGGCTTATTCCACTAAGGCAGTGGTTCTCAAAGTGTATTCCTGGGTGCGCTGGTGCACCCTAAAAGATTTTCAGGTGTGCCCTATGGTATTCCAGAGAAATATGTGCCTATTGGGGACCAAAAAACCAACAGTGTTTTTGGAGTTTAGATTTTTGGGGGACAGAGGTGTGGGGAATTGGCTATAATCTGACAGTCTGCCCAACCCCCCCACCTCACTTGCCAGATTAGGTTGCAAGGGCTGTTAAGCTGTGATGCTGGATTGTTCACACTATCCCCCATGTTCCCCGGAAAGACTGGAGGCAAGTTTCTTCTATCCTTTGTTTGGTGTAAAGTTAAGATGTTATGTATGGTGGTGGTTTAGATTGATGATTAAACATAAGGAATTGTCTCTTGAAGCCTTTTGGATTTCTATAAAAAAAGAATATGTGGTAATATCTTAAAAAGCTTTAACATTTTACTACAATTTTCAACATCCTATTTATGTGAATTAGGATTTTTTGCCCTCAACACAATTAAGAGTAGTAAGAGAGGAATTCTTCAATATATTGATAAGGAAATGAGAGTTTGTCTTTCAAATAATGCCCAAACATTAAATAAATCACTAGGACACAACAGACTCATGTTTCTCATAAACACAGGAATGAAAAAACTTAACACATTAGCACCGAGACCTGCCGAATTGACTAAATCTTACTAAGAATGTATCTATATATATAAAAAGATAACTTTTTTGTCACTTTTTAATTTTAATCCCTCTTTTTTACAAATTCTAAAAAAATAATTCAAAAAGTGTAACATTAAAATGTTTTTTAATGTCAGAATAAATTGAATTTTGTCATATTTATTTTGTTTAATTACCATAAAAGCACTCTTGGACTTTATATTTTTTCTTTAATATCTGACTTAATTATTATAACATATGTCACAGAAATTTGTATATAGTATGCTTACAATTATTTGTAGGATTTGAAATGCGCCCCGACTTTAAAAAGTTTGAGAACCACTGCACTAAGGGATTATGAAAACAGATCTTCTTCTTCTTCTTTTTTTTTCTTTAAGGACAGGTAATATTTCATTACAACTCTCAGAAAATATCACATAGACTTTAAAGGCTCATTATTTATTCATCATTTACTGAACCAGGTATATGTGTTAAGAATAAAAGAAACCCTATTCTTTGTTCTTAAGTCTAATGGAAGAAAAACACGTTAGATTTAAGAACATTATCTATAAATAATAAAAGTGCACTACAATAATATTTTAATAGATTTACATACAAGATGATAGAGGGGAAGAATTTCATTCCTGCTTGTGACGAAGACCTTGTTGTAGGATTAACCTTCCCAACACATGGCAAACTGTAGTATCTGAACATAGTATTTAGACAAATAACTATCTGAACTCATCAGAAAGAAAAATAAAAGCCAAAAATTTGGTGTTCAGTATTCCAGAGAGAAGGAGAAGATGTTGTAGTGAGCTGAGTTTTTCTATAGAATTTTCCCGTTAGAGAATTTATTTATCACAAGAGACACACTGTAGAGGAGGTAACAGCTTAAAGTTTGCAACATTCCACTGAGCTACATAAAAAAATATTGAATTTAAGGCTACCAAAGAAATCAAAGATTTGAACGGTCAATATTCTGAATACAATGCTACATATTTAGGCCAAAATTCTAAGAAACTTGGCCCAAATTAGGAGACTCAAAAGCTAAGCAGAGATTTCTGCAGTTTCCCAGAGTTGGGAGAAAAATCGTATCCCCTGTTATATACATAGAAAGTGGGTCCCTTATGCTTCCCACTGAGAACTTTTATTTATTCTAATCTGTAGTATTTATACTTAACTTTAGCCCTTTTCAACTGCTTGCTAGTATGGCAATAATTCCCAAAGCACAGTAGGATCAAAAAAAATTTATGAAATGCATATGCATATTTGCAATTGAAACTGGAGGTCTCTGCCTGGATAAACATAGTCTTGTCAAGTGTACCAAGTTCATCTATAAATAGATTCTCTTTTTCTCATCTTTATTGATTATTTTTCCAGGATTTCTTATTTTAGTTATTGTAATATATTCTCATCTATTCTTTTCTTTACTTTCTAGAAGAGATTTTACCTTAGACCCTGTAAGTTAATGTCTAAAACACCACCAAGGGCCCATTTCACGCTAATTCAACTTGTTTTTGTCCAGTGTTACAACCACTGGCTGACATCATTTCAGTGGGCTGCTAAAGGCATCCTGACTTTCAGCTCCTCTTCTCCAATAGTAACAGTTACGGTCATCACTTATCTTAGCAGGTAACTTCTTTTGTGGTTAATCATTGCCTAAATGAATTCATGGCAAGTTACTATCTGGCCTCATTTTCTTTAATAATTAACTTTATTATTAGTATTATTAAATTTTTTTTTGTATTTTTCTGAAACTGGAAACGGGGAGAGACAGTCAGACAGGCTCCCGCATGAGCCCGACTGGGATCCACCCGGCACGCCCACCAGGGGGCGACGCTCTGCCCACCAGGGGGCGATGCTCTGCCCATCTGGGGCGTTGCTCTGTTGCGACCAGAGCCACTCTAGCGCCTGGGGCAGAGGCCAAGGAGCCATCCCCAGCGCCCGGGCCATCTTTGCTCCAGTGGAGCCTCGCTGTGGGAGGGGAAGAGAGAGACAGAGAGGAAGGAGAGGGGGAGGGGTGGAGAAGCAGATGGGCGCTTCTCCTATGTGACCTGGCCGGGAATCAAACCCGGGACTTCTGCACACCAGGCCGACACTTTACCACTGAGCCAACCGGCCAGGGCCAGTATTATTAAATTTTTGTAGAACATTAAACTTAATGGGGTGACATTGATCAATAAGAGTACATAGGTTTCAGGTAAACATTTCTATAGCATTTGAACTCTTGAGTATGTTGTTTACCCATCACCCAAAGTCAAAGCATTATCCATCACCGTATATTTGTCCTTCTTTACTCCCTCCGCCCTCCCCCTTCCTGACATACTTCTCCCCCTGGCCCCCACTTCACTTTTATCTATGTTCATGAGTCTCAGTTTTATATCCCACTTGTGTGTGAAATCATATAGTCCTTAGCTTTTTACAATTTACTTATTTCACTCAGTATAATGTTCTCAAGGTTCATCCATGTTATAAATAGCAACATGTCATCACTTCTTATAGCCTCATTTTCTACAACTTCTGCTGGGAACTGCAATTCCAGGTATCCAATGTACTAAATATCTTTACTCATGCTCTTCCTTCTGCCTAGAATACTCTTTCTAAACTCTCTACACCCAATCACCCTTCAAGGACTAATGCAAATATGTCTTATGTGAATTCTTAACAATCTTATTCTCTCCACTCAGAGATTATTTTCCCCTATGATTCCATAGCTACTGTCCTCATAGTGTTGAATTAATACTTACATGGAAGTCTAGTTAATTGCTTATAAGCCAGTCTTTTCTTTTATATGATGTGTTCTATTAGATTGCATTCATCTTGCCTTGCTTCTTCATAATTTATCATTGGACTCTTGAGACATAGTAAGTAGTGGATTGAATGATATATCTGCTGAAAGGACTTCTTTTTTTTTTTTTTTTTTTTTTTTTTTGCCTGAGCACACCCCGAATATATTATAGAAGAATGAGTTTTTAAAATAAAGATTTGTATCCTTATATCTTGTCATGCAGTGAAAAATTTGAGGGTAAAGAACAGCATTCAAAAAAGCATACCAGAAATTACACTTCTTATAAGAAACCTCTTTACGTGTTATGCAAAGAAGAACAGAAAGCAGTCTGACTGACTTGAAATCGTAACAATGCCACTTTTATATTGAATGTTTGTCTTTTAATCATTTGTAATCTGTAATGCCGCTAGACTGATTTAGGTTAATATGCCTTTCTGTATTTAAGCAAAAGCCATTAACTCAAAATTATATAAATCGCACCTATATCTGTAATTTCAGCAAGACTATAAATCAAATAAATAATCTATTCTTTCATCAATATTTACTATTTTTAATTTATCACAATTTCTAGGTTATATATAAGAAAAAAGTTCCTGCTATTGATGCTGTAATTCAATATGCAGCATGAAAAACATCTGAACAACAGTATGCTATTTTTATTACTGAATAACACAAATGATTTTGGCAAACTTGTTAATTTCTAACATGTACCTTTTCCCAGTTTTTCTTTAACCTTCTGAAAAAGGTCAAATTAAAAGTAAATTTATTCTTTATTTTTTTTTATTAAGTGAGAGGCAGGGAGGCAGAGAGACACACTTTGGCATGAGCTCCTACCAGGATCCACCCAGCAAGCCTTCTACTAGGGTGATGCTCTGCCCATCTGGGGCCACTGCTCTGTTGCTCAGCAACTGAGCTATTTTAGCACCTGAGGCGAGGTCATGGAGACATCCTCAGCTCCTGGGGCCAACTTTGCTCTAATCATTTGAGCCATGCCTGCAGGAGGGGGCGTGAGAGAGAAAGGTGGAGAAGCAGATGGTCACTTCTCCTGTGTGCCCTGACCAGGAATCAAACCTGGGACTTCCACACACTAAGCCAATGCTCTACTGCTGAGCCAATTGGCCAGGACCTTACTTTTTTCAAGAATGTTATACATGAAAGCTAAATTTATGGAAAAAAGAATTTGCATGTAATATTATAGAACATGGCTTCCTTGTCTAAAATATTAAGTTAACCATTCATCCTCGACCATATATATAGTGTGTGATAATGCATTATTTTCTAAAACTGTGTTGCCCAATACTATCTTTCCCCAGAATTCATGAATTACCAGTCCTGTATCTGAGACATCTTTTCTAGAAAGCAGAACATCTTATTGAGGGACAAATACCACTAATAATATAATGTTGTGTTTTTTTAGGACATCCATGGATACCTACTATCAGCAAATAATAAACATTATTGTATTTTTGTAATTTTACCTAATAATTTAGTATTAATATATAGTATTAATTTAAGTGAGGGTTTAGTTTCTCCACTAATATTAACTTTCTAGTTAATTAAGTCAATCTAAAAATTTATCAATTAGTTCATAACTATATTTTCCATGTTCAATTCAAAATCTATTTGTATAACTTCCCTAGCTCTTCTATAAGTTCTTGCACACATAATCAAAGATTTTCCAAGTGTATTATTGAGAGTAAGGCAAAATACATGGAGAGAAAGGCATAACTTAAATTGCTTTCACAAATCTTCCAACCATTTTCTTCAAAATTTATAGAGATCTTTTATTGGTATGTTGATCCATGAAGTGGAACTTTTATTTATGTCATTTAAAGTAGTTCTAAAACAATGAACATCCTTAGAAATTACTCTGAATAGTCCAAGATTCTCATCATAAAAAATGATTTTACAATTGATCAATCAATGCTCTTCAAATAAATGACAATATTACCACTTATCCTAATAATCAGAAATCTTACAGAATGAGGAGCATAAAAATATTACAATAAAGGTAGGACAATAACTTATAGGCTAAAAGTTTCAACAAACTGCTTCTTTCAAAAATAAAATAGCACATTTCTTATTATGTTACCTAATAAGATCCTATAAACCAAGAGATAGGGAAAGAAGACTATTACAAAATCAATAGGTTGAAATTGAACATTTTTGTGTTGGATAATAAAAAAATTGGACTTATATTCTACTTTTCAGAAAACTGTAGATTCATAAAAGGGATAGGAAACTCTAGACATAAACCTTGTTTAAAATTTTTTCAAAATAAGCCCAAATTTTAAATTCTTATTATATAATAAATCTATGACATTTCAATAATTGTAGTGTCTTTTTTTGTGTGAAATATTCTAAGAAAATTTAAAGACAAAATGCCTTTAGGAAATGGAATCAGAAAATCGCTAACTAATATGTGAATGGGATACAGTTTTCTTTCATAAGATTATTAAAAAAATAAATATAATAATATCAAATGTTGATAAAAACAAGTATATGAAAACAGGTCCTCTCAAAAGTTGGACATGCAAGTAAAAAACAATTGTTTATATCTATTAAAAATTTACATATACATTCTTTATAACTAGAAATTCTATTTTAATTCTTAGAATTTAGGTTAGGAGAAACTATATTAATCCATAAAGAAACCCTCTTATATTAACAAAATAAGACATTAAAATAACATTTGTTGCAGCATTGCTTGTAATAGAAAAAAAAATGCAAATAAATAATTTAACATAACTAAGTTAAAAACAATGTTTTAATTCCATGTATTATTTTGCTAAGGTAATGCTAAATAAAAATATGATGCATTTCTTTTTTTGTGTGACAGAGACAGAGAGGGACAGAGAGAGGAACAGATAAGGACAGACAGAAAGGAAGGGAGAGAGATAAGAAGCATCAATTCTTCATTGTGACATCTTAGTTGTTCCTTGATTGCTTTCTCATATGTGCCTTGACTAGGGGGGCTACTGCAGACCGAGTGACCGCATGCTCAAACCAACGACATTTGGCTTAAGCCAGTGAGCCAATGCTTAAGCCAGATGAGCCTACGCTGAAGCTGGCGACCTGAGTTTGAAACCTGGGTCCTCCACTTCCCAGTCCGACGCTCTATCCACTGTACCACCATCTAGTCATGCAAAGAATATGATGCATTTCTATAATTTATTTATTCTTTCTAAATAATATATGCATTTCCCTTAACAGTGTGTGTGTAAATACATAGAAAAGAATTCTAGGAGATGGAAAACAATTAGTAACTAATAAGAAGATAGATTTGTTTTATTATAACCAATATTTGTAATGACTTCATTCTTATGTATACTAATTTAATATTTTTCCATAAAAAATTGTTTGCGCTTTTTGTATAATGAAAACCTTTTATTTAAATTTGTACTTGTAAATTTCCTTTCACTTTTTTGTCCATCCACCCAAACCCCAACCCTCTGGCAAGTATCAGTTTGTGTATATATCTGTCTGTTTTTTGTTTGTTTGTTTATTTACTTGTTTAGTTTTTTAGATTCCACATGGTATAATACTCATCTTTTTCTGACTTATTCCACTTAGCTTAATGCACTCTGAGTGTCTCCATTTTGTTGCAAATAGCAAGATTTCTATCTTTTTTATGGCTGAGTAATATTCTGTTGTATGCGTGCATATGTGTAAATATGTATATTTGTGTGTCTATCCACTTGTTTATTTATTGATAGACAGCTAATTTTCTTCTTTTGTAAATTTTTTTAATTCATTTTAGAGAGGAAAGAGAAAAGGAGAGAGAGAGAGAGAGGAGAGAGAGAGACAGAGAGAGAAGGTGGGGAGGAGCTGGAAGCATCAACTCCCATATGTACCTTGACCAGGCAAGCCCAGGGTTTCGAACCAGTGACCTCAGCATTTCCAGGTTGATGCTTTATCCACTGCGCCACCACAGGTCAGGCTAATTTCCTTCTATATCATGACTATAAAGTAGAGCATAAGAAATGCTGTCAATAATATCACAATTATTTTTTATGGTGACAGATGGTTATTAAACTTGTCATGCTGATTACTTTGTAAGGAATACAATGGTCACATCACTTTAAAAGTAATGCTGCACATCAACTATAGTTTAAAAAGAGTTTTACATTTCAGAATAAAAATAAAAAGTATTTGAAATCAGCTTAAAATAATATACAATAATAGATTTAAAAATATATAATTCCAGGCCCAATGTTCTTTATTTAGTTGACATTTAACTATGTGTCAGTATTGGAATATAACTGTTTTCAGACCTAGATCATCTTTGACAAAATTTTAATTTTGCCTATGTCTTGAAACAGGTTATGTTTCACTCTGAACCATATCTTCAAATGCATGCATCACAACGTTATAACTGATAGATACTGATTTAACAATAAGTATGGTAAAAAATTTTAAAGTATTTTGATTAAGCACAGTGTTTTAATTTTTTTTTGTTAGATAATGATAACTGCTGAATAATTTTGAGGTAGCTCTACCCTATGGTCTTGCTAAAAGTTTAAAAGGAAAAAAATCTTAGGTTTATTCCAGCTGTACATACAGAAATTTATTAAGTGACAATTAACCAATAGACATAAAATATAGTTCATGCCACTTTTCTTGTGAGTTCAATGAAACCTCAGCTCACTGACTTTTTGATGCTTGACAACACATTGAATGAAAAGTTCATATAATGCGGATATGCTAATATTCCAGAGAAAATATTTTATTTTTATTTTTGAAAACAGAAATAAGAAGGTTTTGAACCTACTGATTAGACACAAAATTATTTAATGATCAAGATTTTGTTTTATTTTGTTTTGTTTTTGTGACACAGACATGAAGAGAGACAGAGAGAGGGATAGATAAGGACAGACATACAGGAATGGCGAGAGTTAATATCAAGTTTTATATGACTTTTATTATGTTTTGATTATGCAAAAATGAGTGGTTCCTAATTACTTTAGTCAATTTACATATTTTGAATATTCTAAAATTAATTGAGAACCTATTGCTAATATCAATTATGGTGACTAACAAGTCATTAAATTTCACCATTAAAAACATATTTGTAAGATTCATTATGTTATTTGGAAAAGGCATTAGTATTGTTTTAAAATAGATAGTAGAAGTGCTTTTAGGAGTTACTTTTAAGTTTAAATTTCCTAAATTTAATTATAACTAAACCCCCTTGAAATTAAAATTTCAAATTAGGGCAACTGACTAAACCTAGATGCAATATCACCTATTTACTACATTAGTGAAGTTTTAAGTTTATTTTAAGTTTCATCCAAACAATGAATATACTCAGTTTTATCCAAATGCCTATCATATTATAACGAAAATTTTTTGTTATGACTGTGAAAGACTTGAACTTTGTGACTATGCTATGGTGCTCTGGCTGACAAACAAAGCAACAGAGAATTCTTCTTAAGCAATGTTACTTTTGGCATTAAAATGTTTTATTAGTGTTATAGGTAATTTACTTCCTTATCAACTTCTTCAAATACTGTAGTAGAAAAGACTTTTGGTTATTATAAGAATTTAACCCAACTCAAACTAATGAAGAGTTTACACACACACACACACACACACACACACACACACTCAGACAGGAAAGTTGTACAATCTAGGATTGGCTTACTCCCGGCTCCATCTCAGTTGCTCCATGGATATCCAGGACTGCTCTCTCCATGTATCAGTCCATTCCTAGGCTAGCATTCGTCTTACAGAAAAATGGCTGTAGCAATTTTTCCAACATATCATCATGATTAAAGAGAGTCTGTATGTTAGAATTGTGCATAGAGGTTCTAGGCTCCACTTCAGGTGGACCAACATGATCATATGCTGCTCATTGTTGCAGCAAATGCTATGGTTAGAGTATGGGTTGTGATGTTTGATGTAGTCGAGGATTTGTGCTTACTTTCCTAGGTGCAAGTTTGGTTAACCTCTCTGGAATAGCATATAAGAAACTAGGGATAATAATAAATAGTAAGTACCCTGGCCGGTTGGCTCAGTGGTAGAGCGTTGGCCTGGCGTGCAGAAGTCCCGGGTTCGATTCCTGGCCAGGGCACACAGGAGAAGCGCCCATCTGCTTCTCCACCCTCTCCTTCCTCTCTGTCTCTCTCTTCCCCTCCCGCAGCCGAGGCTCCATTGGAGCAAAGATGGCACGGGCACTGGGGATGGCTCCTTGGCCTCTGCCCCAGGCACTAGAGTGGCTCTGGTTGCGGCAGAGCGACGCCCCAGAGGGGCAGAGCATCGCCCCCTGGTGGGCAGAGCGTCGCCCCCTGGTGGGCGTGCCGGGTGGATCCCAGTCGGGCGCATGCGGGAGTCTGTCTGACTGTCTCTCCCTGTTTCTAGCTTTGGAAAAATACAAAAAAATAAAAAATAAAAATAAATAAATAAACAAATAAACAAATAAATAAATAAATAAATAGTAAGTAGTAATAAATGCTTAAGAGAAAGTAAAGACAGCCATTGCAATTTTTAACTTTCTACTTCAACTCAATGAGAATATCATGGTGAACCTTCTAATTTTAAATAGTTTGAAGAGAGAAAGAAATAAATAAAAAATAAATAATTATTAAATATGAAATAATTTGCTTCTGTATTTCCAAACTGAAATTTTGAATGTTATAGAAAAAGCAACCACTTTTTAGATATTAATTTAATGCACAAGATTCATCAAAAGCTATATAGAGAGAAATCTTCAAAATTCTTTTCTTCATCATTCTTATACTAACCTGGCAATAACTAGATGTTACTCCTAAACATGGGCATTAGCCATAATGGCATAAATACCACAGGAGGAGTAAATCGAAGATTCTGCATACGTTTTTCTCCAGAATGCATTTTTTCCCCCAAATTAAGGTAGAAACAATTTATAAAAGAGAATTCAGTTCTGCTGGTCTCTGAATTACTACTATTCTCAATACTACTTTTAGTTGTTCTCCCAAGCAAAGCAAGCAGTTTATTTTTATTTAGAAAATTAAATTCAATGAGGTGACACTGATCAATAAGAGTACAGAGCTTTTAGGTAAACATCTTTATAAACATTTGAACTGTTGATTGCATTGTGCACCCAGTCACTCAAATTCAAGTCATTCTCTGCCCTCTCTGTCACCATCTACTTGTCACCCTTTACTCACTCCCCCACAGTTCTCTGCCCCTGGTAATCACTTCACTTTTATCTGCATCAATGAGTCTCAGGTTTATATCCCACCTGTGTGTGAAATCATATAGGTCTTAGCTTTTTCTGATTTACTTATTTCACTTAGTATAATGTTCTCAAGGTCCATCCATGTTGTCCAGTTTTTTGTGTTTTTTTTGTTTTTTTTTTATTTATTTATTTATTTATTTTTTTTGTCCAGTTTTTAAAAAAATACTTGAGCGGGAAAATAGTGTTTGGGTCATTTTAATATTCTTTGACTTGGTCACACTACTTTATTTTTATTATGAAATTAATACCTCTTTCCACTCAAAACAAAAATTCCATTTTTTTCCAAGTTGTTCAAATTGAATACATTTGTAATATGTCCATTTATTTGAATTAAATAATTCATGCTCAGCTGGCATAAACTGTTATGTGGAGCTCCCCTTTTCTCTAGTAATGCAGAAAAGAACAGAAGTTAATAATAATAGGTACAGTCACATTTAATTACTAGAATTAATGTAAAGACTTTGTAATTACTTTCTATAAAGCTCTTTCTTTAATTCAATGAAAACAGTCCAGAAAAGCAGTTAATGTCAAAGAATCCCGGGGTTGCTTGCCAAGAGTTTAAGCAACCGATGATAGTCAGGGTCCCTGGCTCTCTGAGAAACCAAAGGAGCCTGCTAGTTGAAGGTTTCAGTAACATCATTGGTAACTTTCAATTTAATTTAATACTTAAAATGGCCAGTTGGAACTTTTCAATGAACTCAATGCTGAAAACAAAACACTGTAAAGAACATGGCTAACCATTGATTTTAGACTTCAGGTCCATTCAGAGGCTATTCATGGGGAGGTCTCTACCACCTCATTCATCTATAGTAAGAATTGGCGGCTGCAGTTACACATCAAACTGCACACATGGTTGTCACATCAGCTCGTTCTGCTCTTGAACGCTTGCATTTTTGTATATCACA